>NC_086097.1:186311903-187560254 GCF_963921235.1 Mobula hypostoma
AAGGGTAACTAATTAGGACTGAGGTATGCAAACGGAGCATTATATAAATGCAAGCGCGCCCAGAGAGAAACACCAACAATTGTGCAGAGAACGTCACCTCGACTGGTGATGAAACGTCTGCAACCTTATGGCCAAGTTTGGTGAACATCACAACATCAAATGCCTCAACCCAAGCTACCAATATTAAACACTATTCTAAGTTGCAAATATCTTGCCAGACATTTACTTAGTTGTGTATTTTCAGATAGAAATGATGGCAGACTGTGTATTTGAAGAAATAAAATAAAATTGTCAAATTTGAGTTATTTTCATGGTTCTCCATTGTTAAGTTTCTGCTAGTGACTGTTAAGGAGCAAGTTGTTTCAGATACATCCTTCCTGTTTACCAGACATCAGACAAACACAGTGCTACTCATTTAATTATAGCAAAGGAATTGAAATTTTCTGTGAAAAGACTAATGGGGAAGTTTCCACTGAATATTATGGGCTGTGGTTTTCTCCATTATATTATTAAAGCAACATTATAGATCAATGCCTATAAAATTATCTGATTCACATTAAAGGAAAATGAAATGAATGTCAATTTCAAAGTAAAAGAGTGCACAAAAGGTTTTGGTTCCAGTAGAGCCTCTAGAGTGCTATTTCTAACAGTGTGTTTTATGGTTTATAGTACAAACCTAACCTGTGAACCGAATTTGAAGCTGAAAATTTGACTGACAGCTTTTCTGTTAGACAGAACAAAGCACAAATGCCAGTCAGTCACAAAGGCCATTAGGTCAGGTGATCTCAGCTTCAGTCAAACTCCCAGTGGAGAACATGCCATACAATCACCCTGAATTTTATGGAAGGTCTGTACTGAAAGATTGAAAAATAAAACTTACTCCCACCAACAAAAAGAATTTAATGATTTTCTCAGGCTGAAGGTTGATCTATTAGTGACAGGACACCTGCAACAGAGTGGGCCCACCTGTGACTACGAAATTGATTGGAACCACTGTCATATTTTTCAAGAGGGCTAAGTTTCTGTTTCAGCAGACATGATTTGTACAGATGCTGCTCGTTGGCATCATAAAATGCTATCAGAAATTTTCTGGCATTTCGAATAAAACATCACAGAAGTGCCAGTAAGTTAATATTGTAAGCATATAATATTTTCAAATTCAGAAGCACTGTACAAATGACATAACCATACCATTTCCCTTGGTCTCCACATTCAGCCCACCAGCCTATGTTTCCATCACATCTCCCTCAACTATTTCCACCACATGATCCCACCATCTTATCCCCTGTGCCACCATTTCAGTTTTTTATGGGGACATTTTCTCTGTGACTCCCCAGTCTGCTCATCCCTCCCTCCCTACCTCTCACCATCCCCTGGAACATCCCTCCCTCCCTACCTCTCACCATCCCCTGGGACATCCCTCCCTTGCTACCTCTCACCATCCCCTGGAACATCCCTCCCTCCCTACCTCTCACAATTGTCCTCTAATCACAGGACAATTTACAATGACCAATTAACCTACTAACTAACATTCCTTTGGTCTGTGAGGGGAAACCAGAGCACCTAGGGAACCCCACCTGGTTTACAGGGAGAGCATACAAACCCCTTACAAATGATGCCGGAAACAAGCTCCAAACTATAGAATAGCCAGAGCTGTGATAGTAAACTGTTACGTAACTGTGGTGTCCAAGATCAACCCCAAATCAATAATACTCTAGTACTTCTTGTGATTAGTTTTAACTGCTTATCTCTCTGCTCTGGACTGTCAGACCTGGAGAGTGGTAAACACAGACCAGTCTACTACAGGCTCATCACTTACTTCCTTCAATCCTTTAAAGTCAATTTCATCAGCAAAGCTAACAGTTTTGTCAAGACTTCCTGTTGCCCTGGCCACTCCTTTTTCTCTCTTCTATCTTCTAGAAGATGCAGGAGCTTAAAATCCTGGATGTCCAGGCTTAAGAACGGCTTCTTCCCCACTGCTCTCAGACTTCTGAACCAGTCACCTCTTCCTGGTGGTGCTGTCACACTTCGAACACTTAATTCACCTCCTCTGTTATTGTTATTTTAGTATTTCTTTTTGGATGATCTAGGTTTGCACTATTCTTTGCACCATTCCATTGGCTTTGCACATTGCTTTATTTATTGTTTTTTTTACTATCAGATACAGTTCATCTGTGAGCTTCAGGCAAGCAAGGGTATTTATTTCATCCTAGTGTATGTGACAATAAACTTAACTGAATCTATCAGTTTGACATGAACAGAGAACTGTGGCGCACAAGCACAGTGGTATCTTTCCTGAGCAGAAGTGCCATGGATGACCAGATCAGTTCCTACTAGTGCGGAGATTATGATAGAATTGATCTCTTTTCTGCGGCACCATAGACATGATATCTTGATTTTGCTCACACACATCCCCCGATCCATCCAGATCACTTTATACCTAGCAGATCATCATGTATAGAGTTCTGCTCAGATTGTGCAGAAAGCTGACTCCAAGAAGAACGAAGACAGCAGGGACCAGTCATGTGAGGTCAATTCAGGTTGAAACAATGGAAAGGAAGTTTAGGTGTCTCAGATTATTTTATATTTAACTACTTAGTCTCCTAGAGAAGACCTAGTTTGCATTAGGATAATTTCATTTAGATCCCTCATACAAATTATTGCTATACCCTGTACTTGCAGTGGTCACTTTATTAGGTATTGGAGTGGAAGCAATATAGTCTTTTGATGCTGTAGCCTATCTACTTCAAGGTATGACGTGTTGCATGATCAGAGATGCACCTCTGCACATCACTGCTGTAATGCATGCTATTTGAGATCATGTTACCTTCCTGTCAGCTTGAACCAGCCTGACCATTCTCCTCTGACTTCTCTCATTAACAAGGCATTTGTGCCCACAGAACTGCTGCCCAATGGATATTTTTCTTAGTTTTTCACACCATTCTCTATAAACTCTACAGTCTGCTGTGTGTGAAAATCACAGGAGATCAGCAGTTTCTGAGATACTCAAACCACCCTGCCTGGCACCAACAATCATTCCACAGTCAAAGTCACTTATATCAAATTTCTTCCCCACTGTGATGTTTGGCCTGAACAACAACTGAACCTCTTGACAATGTCTGTGTGATTTTATGCATTGAGTTGCTGTCACATGATTGGCTAATTAGATATTTGCATTAATGAGCAGGTGTACCTAATAAAATGGCCACTGAGTGGATATAGTAATGGGTTGGGACAGAAGTCTGTGTTAGCCAACTGGTCATTGCCTGTCACTCATAAAAGACCTAGAATATTTCATTCTATTCTCTTGTTTCTTGTCTGTTAATCATTTTCCATACCGCCCATCTCGTGCTTTAATTTTATGCACAAATATTTTGTGAGACTTATTTTTTAAATCCAAATATATGATATCAACTGGAATTCAAGTGTATAATTTAACTGAAGGATATTAATTATTTACATTAATAATTCAATTGCTTTGATGCTACTTAAGATTCCAGTACTGTCATAATGTGCATTAATTTAGTGTAAATGAAGTATTTCATGATGCAGGGGTATTTCATGCTATACGCCATATCATTGTTGCATACCCTTATGTGCCACACCAAGAGAAGTTGCTAATATCATCTATGCCGTGTGGATGTGTTGAAGCTAAACCTTGGTTGGAGCTTAATATCCAATTTCACCTTCACAAATGACAGCTTTCATCATGGCAAACTTTATGCTTGTGAACTACATGGACTCATGCCATAGCTACTAGTTTGTCAAAGCAATGACTGGATACACCCACAAAGTAAATAGCTATCTCATGATTCATATCACTTATTTGTTCTGCTCTTGCAAAACTTACCACGGGCACCTCTGAGGTGAGGACCATACAAAACTAGTGCCGAGATGAGTTGCCGTTATTCTAGTAGTCTGCCTTCATGCAAGGATTGAATGTGACAGGATTAGATGAGAGAGTATGAGTGAACACTGAAGGCTGGAGCAGAAAAGTGCTGTTTTGCTTTGATCAGATCCAATTGTTGTGTGCTGAGTGAAACACAATGCTTCCACCTCAGGTATTTCCTCAGTTGTTACCAAGTGTGCAGCTTGAACTGTAATAGTTTAAAATGTGCCTCAGTTGGCGTCTCATGAATTGTAGATGTCTCTGGATTATAGACTTGTTTGGTGGTCTTAAAGGCTGTGGACTACACTGGCTGGAAGTTTTAGGCCATCTATGGATTTCTCACACACTGAATGCTGGTCTGATCAATATGTATCACCAACAAGGGAAAATCTGCAGATGCTGAAATCCAAGTAACGCACGCAAATTGCAGGAGGATCAGTTGACATTTCAGACTGAGACCCTTCAGCAAGACTGGAGAAAAAAAGATGAGGAGTCAGGGTTAGAGGGTGGGGGAAGAGAGGGAGAAACACAAGATGACAGGTGAAACTGAAGGAGGGAGAGGGGTGAAGTAATGAGTTAGGAAGTTGATTGGTGAAAAAGGTACAGGGCTGGAGAAATGGGAATCTAATAGGAGAGGGTAGAAGACCATGGAAGAAAGAAAAAGGGGGAGGAGCACCTGAAGGAGTTGATGGGCAGGCAAAGAAATAAGGTGAGAGAGGGAAAAGGGAATGGGGAATAGACAGGGAGGGGGACATTACTGGAAGTTCAAGAAATTGATGTTCATGCCATCTGGTTGGAGGCTACCCAGACGGAATACAAGATTTTGTCCCTTCAGCCTGAGTGTGGCCTCTTCATGACAGTAGAGGAGGCCATGGATGGACATGCTGGAATAGGAACGGGAAGTGGGATTAAAATGGGTGGCTACTGGGAGATCCTGCTTTTTCTGGCAGACGGAGTGCAGGTGCTCGGCGAAGCAGTCTCCCAATCTACATCAAGTCTCACCGATATACAAGAGACCACATGGGGAGCATCAGATACAGTACCTGACCCCAACAGACTCACAGGTGAAGTGTCGCCTCACCTGGAAGGACTGTTTGGGGCCCTGAATAGTAGTGAGGGAGGAAATGGAGGAGCAAGGTGTAGCACTTGTGGTGCTTACAAAGCTAAGTGCCAGGAGGGAGATCAGTGGGGAGAGATCAATGGACAAGGGAGTCGCGTAGAAAGCAATTCCTGCAGAAAGCAGAAAGTGAGGGGGAAGGAAAGATGTGCTTGGTGGTGGGATCCTATTGGAAATGGTGCAAGTTACAGAGAATTATGTGCTGGATATGGGGGCTGGTGGGGTGGTAGGTGAGAACAAGAAGAACCCTATCCCTGGTGGGGTGGTGGAAAGATGGAGTGAGGGCAGACGTGCGCAAAATGGAAGAGCTGCAGTTAAGGGCAGCATTGATAGTGGAGGAAGGGGAACTCCTTTCTTTGAATAAGGAAGGCTTCTTCAAGCTAGAATGAAAAGCCTCATCCTGAGAGCAGATGCAGTGTAGATGGAGAAATTGAGAGAAGGGGATGGCATTTTTACAGGTAACAGGGTGGAAAAAGGTATAGTCTGGGTAGTTGTGAGATTCATTGGGTTTGTAATAGACATCAGAAGATAAGCTGTCTCCCGAGATAGAGACAGAAGATTGAGAAAGGAGAGGGACATGTTGGAAATGTACCAGGTAAATTTGAGAGCAGGGTGGAAGTTGGAGGCAAAGTTGATGAAGTTGACTAGCTTGGGATGGGTACAAGAAGCAGTACCAATGCGGTCATTGATGTAGTGTAGGAAAAGTGTGGGACTGTCACCTGTATAGGCTTGGAACGTAGACTGTTCATGTACCGACAAACTGGGACCATGATGCATTTTGTTTGAAGGAAGTGGGAGGAGCCAAACGAGAAATTATTGAGAGTGAGGACAAGTTCCACTAAATGGAGGAGAGTGGTGATGGAAGGGAAATGGTTAGGTCTGGTGTCCAGAAACAAACGGAGAGCTTTGAGACCTTCCTGGTGGGGGATGGAGGTGTATAGGGACTGGACATCCATAGTAAAAATAAGCTGATGGGGGCTAGGGAACTTGAGCGTGATGAAGAGCATATGAGGTGTTATGGACATAGGCAGGAAGGGACTGAACTAGGGGGGATGAAACAGAGTTGAGTAAGCCGATATGAGTTCAGTGGGGCAGGAACAAGCTGAAATAATGGGTCGACCTGGACAAGTGGGTTTGTGGATCTTGACTAGGAGGTAGAAATGGGAAGTGCGGGGTGAGGAAACTATGAGGTTGGTGGCTGTGGATGGGCGGACCCCAGAGCTAGTAGGATCAGTGGGAGACCATGGCCTGGAGTTCCTTAGTGGGATCCTGTTCGAGGGGTAAGTAAGAGAAGGTGTCTGACATTTGGGCCTCAGAGGTCAGTCTGCCAGACTACTACAGCACCTCACTTATCTGCAAGTTTGTTGGTGAGGTTAGAATTAGTGTAGAGGGAGTGAAGAGCAGAGCGTTAGGAAGGAGTGAAGTTGAAATTGGAGAGAGGTGTGGTGAAGTCAAGATGGTTAATGTATCATCAGCAGCTGGCAATGAAAAGATCCAGAGCAGGGTGTCCAAGAAGGGGAAGATGTTTGAAGAGGGGAGAAAGTTGGTCATCGGTGCGGAGAGGAGGTTTGTTCCCAAAGAAGTAGGCATGGAGACAGAGGCGGCAGAAGAAAAGCTCAGCAACATGGCGGATGTGGAACTCACTGAGGTGTGGGGCATAGGGGGACAAAGGTAAGGCCCTTACTGATCACAGAACGTTCTGTACATATCACTCACTGCTGTGCAGCCGTCCAAAGTTTACACTTGCAAATTGAGGTTTATCCAAGAAAAGATGTTTTGTGCAAAGTTCATTGTTGCTTAAGCAAGGATCCACTCACTAGGAAGTACAGGCAATTTGTATTTAGTTTTTTAGGTTATGGGGTCAGGAAATCATTAATTGAAGCATTATATTCCATGCAGGTGGGCCTTCACAGCAGGATATTTGTTTGCTGTCTGTCCTCTCCTGGCTGATCATTGGGTAATGGTGGTGTAGTGATGCAGATATCAAAGCTTCTGTCTCACAGCCCCAGCGACCAAGATTCAATCCTAATTCCGAGATATGTCTGTGCAAAGTCTGATCTTCTCCCTGTGACTGTGTGGGTGGCTTCCTGGTGCTCTGGTTTCCTTTCACGTCCTGAAAGTGTGTGGGCTGGTGGGTTAAGTAGTCTCTGTAAATTGCTTTGTAAATTGTCTAGGTGAATATTATAATTTGTTTGTGGACTGGGTGGAGATGGAGGGGGAGTTGAAGGGAATATGGAAAGGATAGAGTGTGTTAGGGTAGGACTGGTGTAAATAGGAGGCTGATTGTTGCTGCAGGCTCAGTGAGCCAAATGGCCTGTTTCCATGATGTATCTCGCCATTACTCTCTGACTCTAGAGCTGATGTACTACATTGATGCTAAGACTTGTGGTGTGGAAAGGGCTACTTGGTTTGCATTGGGTGATTTTATTATGCAGTCCCTTAATGAAAATCATCTATGTGTTAGAGAATCCTTTATGTTAATTGGGACACTACCTTCACACAGTGCAGAACTGAGGTTGTGACAGCAACCTACTATATAAAAAGCAGGAAATGCTGGGAACATTCTGTATGTCAGCCAGAAACGGTAGAAAGAGTAAAGGAATTAACATTTCAGTCTTGAAATGAAATGAAGTGAAATGAAATATCTTTATTGTCATTGCATAGTACAATTTGTCGTGCACCAATACAGCGAAAATGAGTTTGCAACTCTCGTACTCAATGTTATAAAACAACAAATAAAATAAATAAACTATAAATAAAATCAAGTAACCAGCCAGTACAAGCAATGTCCAGCAGTACAAAAGCGCAGCTCAGGTGCATGACAGCCATAAAACCAGTATTAAAGTAGCAATATAACAATTTATGGATGATGCTTGATCGATTGGTTCAGAGCAATTATAGCTCTGGGGAAAATGCTATGATACTTGGGACCCTATTTCACATTTCTAGCATATGCAGATTTTTGATTTTCATCTCCAGGATCGTTCATCCCAGGGATCTTCTCCCTTCAGCTCTTGCTAGCTTCTATAGGATACAATACAGAGCACAGAAGTCTTTACATCTGCTTGGAGTGTATGTCAGGAAACCCACGAGATAAATGCTGATAATAAAATCTCTTCTTATGAGATTTTCCACTAAACTCCTGATGTTGTGTGGCCTTCCTCCAGAGTTCATCCATCCAGGAAACAATGGCCATTGAAAATGTCCAGTAGGTTGGACTCACTCAGGATAAAAGCATCAAATGCACTACTTGACGGCATAGAATTCACCATGAGGAATTCATTTTCGAGATCCAACAGCCTAATAAGGAAGTGGAACTTTGCCTGTTCATAATAGACTGTCAGTAATTAGGAAGAAGGCTGTATGGGCCCATGAGTGCAGTCAGCAGCTGCCTCCATTGGTGGGATGCCAGCAATACTGACACTCCCGGTACCTGGGTTGTCACCTGTTCCTTGCATGGTGCATGACCTCATTTCTTTGTGAATACATGGCCTGATGACTTCTCGGATTCGGTGTTGAGCAGCAAAATGGAAGACATATCAATTATCAGATTATCAGCTCTTTTTTCTATAATTATCAGTTCATTCTGAAATTTGTTCTGAATATTTTCAACAGCAAGAATTGTACAATCTTACCTCTGTGATGACAAAGGTGAAGCCAGATACCACTTTGATAATGTGGCTTTGATTAAGGTTTAATAGAAAATGTTCAGTAACTACAGGAATCTTTGTGAACATTTATTATTGTCTCTGTTATTAGTTTCTCATCATTGTTGCAATAATGCTAACATGATTTGTCAATTGTGGATAGTCAATCTGCTGCATTAATCAGCTACATGTGATATTCTTTTCTTATGTAGTTTAACCATTGCATTTTGGTATATTTAGATACATCAGCACTGATCATTTTGAATTTTCTTTGGGTAATAGTACTTTTTGCATACAGTATGCTAGGATGCTGATAGTCCTGTACCTTATGAGTATAATATACAACCAGAACAACATAAAACGGGAATGGATTTGGAGAGTATCATCGTACAGGCATAAGCCCTTCCACCTTCAACAGCAAAGCATCCTGGTCATACCTTTTTGGAAAACTTTAGGTGTCTTTTGGATCTGATAATTTCTCTTCCCCTGCAATATAGCTGGCTGTCCCTTGAGGGACTGTTTAGAGACAGCCCAGGATTACATTTATAAGAAATTTCGGCTGGATCAATGAGGAGGTTATAAACACCAACAATCAGAGATCTTGTCATTCTTCCTGGTCCTGCTGAGTAGCAGATGTCAAATTCAGAAAGTGAACCATCCTGTATACTGGGAATCTGTGCTTGAAGGAAACAGAGACCAGAAACTGACAGGTGCAATGTGAGTATGGGGTCTGGGGATACAGGGAGCAGGGATGATGAATAATATGCCTCTGAACATGGCTTCCATGCTGGTAAGATGAGATAAATGCATTCTGAAATCTCTTCAGGCTTTTCAGTCATTTCCAAGCTGCATATCATTTTTCACATGACATTCCACAGAGGTTGCTGTACAGATTTACTAGCCAGGGGCTCAACAGATAAGAATAAGAAACATTGGCAGATTTTCTTTCAGCTGCATTAGGAATAGTGAACACAGTTGTGGGTATCTGTATTATTATCTTTACTGATACACTAAAACTAGGATGGAGCCCAGTGCTTCTCTTGTTTGCTGGGAGTGGCAGCATATATTGTGGGCTATTTAATCAGTGAGCTTCAAAATGGCTCAGTCAAAAGCCCTTTGCAACTTTTGCTACTTTAAGCTTCATGATGACAGGTGAAGCTGTTGCTACAAAATAATAAATCATTTACTGATCTCTATCAGTAATTAACTTTAAAAAAGCACAGAAAGTAGCAAGAGCACGAGATGTGCAAAACTTTATTGTCTATCACTAAACATAGCTTGCCCCAACATTGACTGATCTGTAAAGAGTCCTGAAGAATATTGTTGGCAAACATTGATGAAGGAAGAGCAGTAGATGTAGTGTATATGGATTTCAGCAAGGCATTTGATAAGGTAACCCATGTAAGGCTTATTGAGAAAGTAAGGAGGCATGGGATCCAAGGTGATCTTGCTTTGTGAATCCAGAACTGGCTTGCCCACAGAAGGCGAAGAGTGGTTGTAGATGGGTCATATTCTGCATGGAGGGTGGTGACCAGTGGAGTGCCTCAGGGATCTGTTCTGGGACCCCTACTCTTTGTGACTTTTATAAATTACCTGGATGAGGAAGTGGAGGGATGGGTTAGTAAATTTGCGGATGCCACAAGTGTTGGGGGTGTTGTGGATAGTGTGGAGGGCTGTTAGAAGTTACAGCGGGACATTGATTGGATGCAAAACTGGGCTGAGAAGTGGCAGATGGAGTTCAACCCAGATAAGTGTGAGGTGGTTCATTTTGGTAGGTCCAATTTGATGGCAGAATATGGTATTAATGGTAAGACTCTTGGCAGTACAGAGGATCAGAGGGATCTTGGGGTCCAAGTCCATGGGTTATTCAAAGCTGCTGCTCAGGTTGACTCTGTGGTTAAGAAGGCATATAATCAATCTTGGGATTGAGTTTAGGAGCGGAGTGGTAATGTTGCAGCTGTATAGGACCCTGGTCAGACCCCACTTGAAGTACTGTGCTCAGTTCAGATTGCCTCACTACTGGAAGGATGTGGAAACCATAGAAAGGGTGCAGAGGAGATTTACAAGGATGTTGCCTGGATTGGTGAACATGCCTTATGAGAATAGGTTGAGTGAACTCGGCCTTTTCTCCTTGGAACAACGGAGGATGAGAGGTGACCCAATAGAGGCATATAAGATGATAAGAGGCATTGATTGTGTGGATAGGCAGAGGTTTTTTTCCCAGGGCTGAAATGGCTAGTACGAGAGGGCACAGTTTTAAGGTGCTTGGAAGTAGGTACAGAGGAGATGTCAGGGGTAAGATTTTTATGCAGAAAGTGGTGAGTGCGTGGAATTGGCTGCCAGCAGCAGTGGTGGAGGCGGATACAATAAGGTCTTTTAAGAGACTCCTGGATAGGTACATGGAGCTTAGAAAAATAGAGGGCTATGGGTAACCCTAGGTAATTTCTAAGGTAAGTACATGTTCGGCAGAGCTTTGTGGGCTGAAGGGCCTGTTCTGTGCAGTAGGTTTTCTATGTTTCTATGTTTCTATATAATGCAAAATGACTGGATACAAAACATTGTTACAGTTGCAGACAAAGCACAGTACAGGTGACAATAAAAAAAGTTCTAGGTAAATTTATAAATTACATCAATGTCAGCAACACACACAAAATGCTGGAGTAACTCAGCAGGCCCGGCAGCATCTAGGAAAAGAGTGCAGTTTCCGTTTCAGGCCTGGTCCTGCAGAAGGGTTTCACAATAGAATCAGTGAAAGACCACCCGCAACAGGATGGACAAACCATCAAAATGCATGAGACAATATTGTGCAAGGTGGGATAAAGTCAGAATGTATTAAAACTAAGTCCATGTGGTGTTATGGACAATCAGTAGAATTTTACATCATTGAAGTCTGTAAACTCATGGCCCAATATGAATCTTACTCTGATCACAAGAGATTCTGCAAATGTTGGAAATCTACAGTAACAGGCACGTAAAAATGCTGGAGGAACTCAGTAGGTCAGGCAGCATCTATGGAGGGGAATAACAAACCGATGTTTTGGACTGAGAGTTTTTATCAGGACTTTTCTTTTACAGTCAAGCCACAGATCATTAATGTTTGCAGCAGGGCACGATGGTGGCAGAGGAGAATATATTTTAAGAGGAGATGCCTACCCGGAAAAGTCAGCAGTGGATGTCTCTGTCGTTGCTTCAACCTCTATTGCATTTAAATGAAATTATTTCAGCAAAATATGATCCAAATCCTGGCATATCATCACACAAACAAATAATGCAAATGTTAATTGACAATGATCACGACTTACAATGGAAAATTAATCCAGTTCATCGTTTTTTTTTAAAGAATATCTTATTTACCGTAAAAGGATCAATGCTTCTAATCTTACTGTCAGTAACTGAACAGAGCTGCAGGAAAGTTATATAGAGACAATATTAGGTGGTTCGACCTAATGATAATGTAGAAGAAAACATGCAAACCATTTCAGGGGAACCAAGATGCTGAACAATTGAAATGAACTGTCAGATATAATACTCACGGTAACACTGAGAGAAAACAGAATAAAGGAATTTGTACAAGAAACGATATGCAAATTCTAATGAGAATCCAGGACGGAGCAGTGATGGCAACAGAAAACTATAATATGTAGGAGAGACAATACTTGCGCTGATAATGAATTTAAGTCAAAAAAGGCACACGTCCTAGGATCAATATTTAAATACCAATGAAATTTAGTGTGGAGAAGAAGTAGCAGGGGCAATGTTAACATGAGGGAGGAAGAAAACAAAAGTTATAGAGGTGGTATGATAATATGGAAGAGGCAAGAAAGAACAGCTGATGGAGAATGAAATTGACATGGCAAAATGAGCCATCCAAGGTTTAAAAGGAAGCTTGCTAAGTATGAAAACAGTGAGTAACTAATTTTACTGAACATCTTTAAGGTTTTCAGTATGATATTTTCCAGGAGTTTAACTGTAAATGTTCTGAAGATTTTGATGGTGTTACAATTGAGCAATAATTAAAACTATTGTGTCATGTTCAATTCATGAATAGCAGAATAAATAATTCAACCATCAGAGTCTGATTTATTATCTCTGATACAGAATGTGAAATTTATTGTTTTGAGGCAGCAGGACTGTTCAAGTACAAAACTAAATAAATTGTGCATAAAAAGGTAATAATGAGCATTTCATTAATTACCTTCTCTTCTTTATCAGCAGAGTGAAAGAATATTTGTTAGTAGCACGATCTATCAATGACTAACCACCAACAATGTACTTGCACTGTTGTGGGCATTTCTATGGCACTGCCCAGTCTCAGGTTTTGTGCTTAGACCATTAGACCATAGGACATAGGGGCAGAATTAGGCCATTTTACCCGTTGAGTTTGCTCTGCCATTCCAGCAGATTTATTATCCCTCTCAACCCCAATTTACTGCCTTCTCCCAATAACCTATGATACCCTTACCAATCAAGAAACTTACAGTCTCCACTTTAAATACACCCAATGACTTGGCCAAAATAGCCACCTTTAAGAATGATTCCACAGATCACCACACTCCAGTTTAAGAAATTCTTTCTCATTTTTGTTGTAAAGGGATGTGCCCACATTCTGATCTTTTGCGCCCCCCCCCCCCGGTCCTAGACTCCCCCACTATAGGAAACCACTCTATCTAGGCCTTTCAATACTCAACATGTTTCAATGAGATTCTCCATCATTCTTCTAAACTCAAGTGAGTACAGGCCCAGAGCCATCAAATGCTTCTCATATATTAACTCTTTAATTCCCAGAATTAATCTCAAACTCCTCTCAACCTTCTCCTGTGTCAGCACATCTTTTCTTAGAGAAGGGGCCCAGAACTGCTCAGGATACTCCAAGTGTGGTCTGACCAATGCCTTATAAAGGCTCTGCATCACATTCTTGCTTTTATATTCTAGTCCTCTTGAAATGAATGCTACCATTGCATTTGCCTTCCTTACCATCGACTCAACCTGCAAGTTAATCTTTAGGGAATCCTACACGAAGGTTCTATTGTCCCTTTGTAATTTGAATTTTTCACCCATTTAGAGAATAGTCTATGCCTTCATTCCTTCTACCAAGGTACATGACCGTACACTTCCTGACACTATATTCTATCTGCCACATCTTTGCCCATTTTCCTAATCTGTCTAGATCCTTCTGCAGACTCTCTATTTCCTCAACAGCACCCGCCCCTCCACCTATCTAAACCATGGCCACAAAGCCATCAATTCCATCATCTAAATCATTGACATAAGCGTGAAAAAAGAACAACAAGTATGTCAGGAGAGAACATCACTAAGATAGTAAGCCTCCTAAGTGAACTTTACTAGACGTTCACATACAGTGGCCACATAAAAGTCCACTGTAGTTTGAGTCAGAGACAGAGTAAAGTAGAAGACAAATGTGTTAACAAGTGGAGAGAGCTTGCAATTACAATTATAAATACAAAACTGTAACCAGTGGCATCATGTTGTCACACTGGCACTGCCATTAGTGCCTCTACCTCACTACTCCAAGGACTCAGGTATGATCCTGACCTCAGCTGCTCACTGTGTGGAACTTGTTCTCTCTGCGACCACTTGAGTTTGTAGTACTCCACTTTCCTTCCTTATCCTAAAGACCTGCTGGCTATTGTAACTTACCACTTAGTATAGATTAGCAGCAAAAAGAATAAAAAATGGGAGCTATTAGATATGTGTGAATGAGATTTTTTTACATGGAAATATGGAGAGTGACAATGGGACACATTGGATTGTCCACATGAGAGCTGACATGACCCCAAAGTTCAAAGTTGAAAGTAAATGCATTACCGAAGTACATAGGGTACATACAGCAGGATTGTCATTGCTGTATACCACTACAGAAGTGCAGAACATGTCAACACACATCCTGCAGTTACTTGGTGCTTCTTCAGGGTCCCACCAGGCTAACTGTCAGCATGAACCCAGACAGCTATTTTAAAAGAATAAGCTCTCATTAGAACTGCTTCTGCTGAGAATTTATCAGCATGAAATATTAACTATGCAGAATATAATTCAGGGGGATGGAAAACCAGGGATGTTATGCTCCAGTTTTATAGAATGTTGGTCAGACCATAATAGGGTACTGGATACCAGATCATAAGGAAAGATGTGATAGAGCAGGAAAGGGTGCAGAGAATATTCACTAGAATGTTTTCTGGGATGGAACACTTCAATTTTGGGAGACAATGGATAGGCTAGATTTATTTTTCCTGGAGCGGAAATGGAGAATCATTATTCCATAAGATATAGGAGCAGAATTAGGCCATTTGGCCTAATGAGTCTGCTCTTCCTTTTCATCATGGCTGGTCCAGTTTTCCTCTCAGCCCCAGTTTCCTGCCTTCTCCTCTGCCTTAATTATACATAAAGATTGGTTTCCACAGCTGCAGGCGGCAAAGAATTCCCACCTGCTTGCTAAAGAAATTCCTCCTCATCTCCGTTCGAAAAGGGCACCCCTCTACTCTGAAGCAGTGTCCTCTGGTCTTAGAGTCTCCACATCCAGTCTATCAAGCCCTTTCTCTATTTTATAGGTTTTAATGAGGTCATCCCTCATTCTTCAGAATTCTAGTGAATAAGGCCCGGAGCCATTAAAAGCTACTCATGTGACAAACCATTCCTGGAATCATTTTCATGAACCCCGTTTGAACCCTCTCCAGTTTCAGCACATCCTTTCTAAGATAGGGGCTCAAAACTGCTCACAATACCCCAAGTGAGAACTCACCTGTGCTTTTTAAAGTCTCAACATTACATCCTTGCTTTTATATTCTAGTCCTCTTGAAATGAATGCTAGCATTGCATTTGCCTTCCTCACCATAGACTCAATCTGCAAACTAACCTTTAAGGAATCCTGCACAAGGACTCTCAAGTCCCTTTGCACACAGTTTTTTTCTGTATTTTCTCTCCATTTAGAAAATGGTCAGCCCTTAGTGACTATTTTCCATAGTGAATGACCATACATTTCCCAACACTGTATTCCTTCTGCCATTTCTCTGCCCATTCTTCTAATCTGTCTAAGTCCTTCTGTAGCCTCTCTGCTTCCTCAAAACTACCTGCACCTCCATTTATCTTCAAATTGTGTGCAAACCTTGCAGCAAAGCTATCAACTCCATCATCCAAATCATTAACATACAAGGGTGAATGATAAGTTCCTGGAACTTATCATAAAGTAGAAGGAGTCAATTTTAGAAAACGTAGCACATTTATTTTTCAACATAGTCCCCTCCTATATGTACAGACTTAGTCCAGCAGTTGTGGAGCATACAGATCCCTTCTTTGTAGAAGTGGTCCACAGCAGGGGTGATTGATAAGTTTGTGGCCTAAGGTAGAAGGAGATGAGTTATACAGCTCTTGTTACACATATGTGCAGTTCAACCCTTTGAGTGAAAATGCAGAAAGCTTGAAGTTGCTGACTCATCCCCTTCTGCCTTAGGCCATGAACTTATCAATCACCCCTGCTGTGGACCACGTCTGGAGGTCCAAGACGCTGACCTCTACAAAGAAGGGATCCGTATGCTCCACGAACGCTGGACTAAGTGTGTAAATGTAGGAAAAATAAATGTGCTAGGTTTTCTAAAATTGACTCCTTCTACCTTAGGCCACAAACTTATCAATCACCCCTCGTATAACATGAAAAGAATCGGTTCCAACACAAATTTTCCTGTGGAACACCACTAGTCACTGACAGCCAGTCAGAAAATGTTTATTCCCATATTTGTCTCCTGCCAAGCAGCCACTGCTTTATCCATGCTAGAGGCTTTCGCGTAATACGATGGGCTTTTAGCTTGTTAAGCAGCCTCATGTGTGGCACTTTGTCAAAAGCCTTTGGAAAATCCAAGTACACATCAACCAATTCTCCTTTGTCTATTTCTTCAAAGAATTTCAACAGATTTGTTAGGGAAGATTTTCCCTTGAGGAAACCATACTGACTATGGCCTATTATACCATGTGCCTCCAACTACCCTGAGACCACATCCTTAAAAATCAACTCCAACATCTTTCCAACATCTGAGGTCAAACCTACTGGCATATAGTTTCCTTTCTTTTGCCTCTTTCCCTTCTTGAAGAGTGGAGTAATATTTGCTCTTTCCTAACAGAGAACAGAAAATTATGAGGGAGAGGTCATTGGTTTATTATTGTCGCATGCATTAAGGTAGAGTGAGAAACTTTGTTCTGCATGCCATCCATACAGATCATTTCATCATATCAGTACATTGAGGTAATTCAAAGGAAATTCAATAACAGGATCAATAGACAGCAGTGTTACAGAGAAGGAGTAGTGCAGACAATGATAAAGCCACGATGAGGTAGACTGTGAGATCAAGCATCCATTTAGTCGTACAAGAAGTCCATTCGATAGCGTTATAACAGCAGGTTAGAAGCTGTCGTTGAGCCCAGTCGTGCTTGCTCTCCAGGAAGAAGGGAGAATGTCCAGAGGGAGGGTATTTGATTATACTGGCTGCTTTCTTGAGGGACTGAGAATAGTAAACGAGGAGGGACTGTGTTTCATGATGTGCTGAGCTATGTCCATAACTCTTGTGTTCTTAGGCAGCGCAGTTACCGTGCCAAGCCATAATGCATTTGTTACCATTAACAAGCCATAATGCATTTGTATAGGATGCTTTCTACAGTGCATCCATAAAAATTGCAGCGGGTCAATGGGGACACATCAAATTTCCTTATCCTTCTGAGGAAGCAGAGGCACTTGTGTGCTTTCTTGGCCACCATATCTATATGGTTGGACCAGGAGAAGCTATTGGTGATGTTTAAACCTAGGAACTTTAATCTTTCAACCTCAGTAGCACGGATACAAACAGGGGTGTCTATTCTGACCAACTTCCAAAGTTTCTAGCATAACTGATTAAGTTGGTGAACAGTGCCCACAAGTTATTAAAAGAGACTGAAAAGTTGTATAAAGTGAAATGTGTATGAAAGTAGCTCAGGAAAGTATTCTTAATATTCTTGGTTACGAACTGTATGCTGGTGAAGAAAAATGTGGGTTGGGTATTATCATATTGATTAAGGATGACAATTGCATTTGAGATAGATTAATTTATTTAACTTTTTTTAATTGTTGGGAAAATGGATACCAGTGCTTCAGCAATAAATGTGGGATGACATACGTTTAGACTCGCATTTCTTTGATTTTATTTCCATCTTCTGTAGATTGTGTAACAATTCATGAAACATTTCTAGATTATATAGAATCTACAGAAAACAATCAGACTGTTTTGGTCTATGCTTCACACTAAATACTTCATACAACGATCTCCTTTTAACACATCCTAAATTCCAATATTTTCTTCTCCCTTATGAAGCCACCCTTAAATATCTTGATGCTACCCATGTAGATACGTTTTCTGATGTTAGCACTTGTGTGTTTCACTCCATGCCAGATTTCACTCTGTTTAGATCAAGATTCAAGATTCCAGGTTGTTTACCATCATTCATCAAGTCACAGGTGTAAAGGAGAACAAAATGACTGTTACTCTGGATCCAATGCAGAATCAAAGAAAACACAATAAGCATAAAGAGCACAATAAAAATACATTAAATATAAATACATGATTACTTTATATACATAAACTGACAGTCTGTATATATAGTAAATTGATGATAAATATTGGAGTCTGTCTGTGTCTAGGTACCAAATCCAATGTGGATGTTGGTGACCATGGTTTTCCATATAGATCTATCCCTCGTTCTTCGGATGACTTCCATTTCCTCGGTGTGTAGCCACCTGGCTATGCTTTTGATGTACATAAGCTGAGGTCTTCCTCTAGGTTTACTTCCCTCGATCTTTCCAGAGAGTTTGAGTCTTTCTAGTTTATCTTTCTGCTTGATGTGTCCTAGGAATCTGAGTTGTCATTCTCTTATTTTTGGTATGAGTGATCTAACTGCTTGGGCTCTTCTGAGAACTTCTTCATTTGATGTGTGTGTGGTCCATGATATACTGGAGTATCTGTACATAAACAGAAAATGATAAAGTGCAGTGAGGTGAGTTAATGTGTGGAGGCATATTGGCCTGGGGAAAGTAATTGTGTCTGGTGGTCCTAGTGTGGATGCTACTTGTTCCTTTGTAACATCTAATGCACGATAAGAGTTTAGGTAAGAATTCCAAATCTATTTTCCAGGAGTTATGAATAACTTAGGAACTTACAGTGAAATACCAGACCTTGTTACAGTGTTTAATCTCTTAATCCAATCTTGATTTGCTGTCATGACCTTCAATAAAATCCTGATGATCATTATCTGATTAAAAGACATAATTATACAGTAGGTACAAGTGAAACACCAGCCGATGCAGGGATCAATGTTATACAAGCCTGGCACCTATTTTCATAGTGATACGGGATGCTCCCAACTGCACCAGTCTCCAGGGTTTAGATGCTCCAATTCTCTAGAGTAGGGATAACTGGCACAGCCCCTTTAAAGCTGTATGCCTGCTCCATGATTGGTAGCCATGTTTCGTCACTGTTGGTTACACTACAATGTTTTTAATAAAAACGCTGGAGACGGGAGCTGAGGTTCATAATTCTTTACTGGCAGAAACCAAACTCGGCACACACGTACAGATCAATATGTGCCTAATAGCGCGTGCCCAATACATGCTTAATAGTGCATGCAACGATGTGTTACTAAAACATAAACCCTTATTATAATGTGGGCTATACGGTACACTCCTCCCCTTTTACTTTAACAGTGTATCAACTGTTTTTTTTACTGGGGCAATATGCTAAACAAATATGTTTACCCTTAACAGACAAACACCATTCATTTACTTAGCAACTTAATAATATCAAATTATAACAAAGTAATGTAATAATATTGAATTATAACAAGCCTTTTTTTCACTTTTGGTCTAAGACCCATTTATAACTCAAGTCTCTGGGGGGGGGGTCTTCTCTGCCTCTCCGGGTAACATCTCACGCCATCCATTTTCTATTTTTTCCTTCTCTCTCTCTCTCTCTCTCTCTCTCTGTCCCTCTCACAATTACTCCTTGCCTGCTCTCCATCTTCCTCTGGGGCCCCTCTCCCCCTTTCTTTCTGCCTAGGCCTCCCATCCCATGATCCCCTCCCTTCTCCAGCCTTGTATCCCTTTTGCCAAACAACTTTCCAGCCCCTAGATCTATCCCTCCTCCTCCTGTCTTCTCCTATCATTTTGGATTTCCCCCTCCCCTTCCCACTTTCAATTCTCTTACTATCTCTTCTTTCAGTTAGTCCTGACGAAAGGTCTCGGCCTGAAATGTTAACTGTGCTTCTTCCTATGGATGCTGCCTGGTCTGCTGCGTTCCAGCAGCATTTTGTGTATGTTACTTGAATTTCCAGCATCTGCAGATTTCCTCGTGTTTGTGTCAATAAAATTGTTTGTTTTAATACAGATTAATACAGATTTCCATATAAAAGTCATGAAGAGTTGACTTCTGAGCATAGGGAGTTAAGTGTGCCTCCAACTTGCTAAGAGTTCTAGGCAGCAGATCACCTCTGTATAATGAAGACTCCTCTGTGCAGTTGTCCTAGACATATACGCATCTTTGTGCTACCACTTGTCTTCCTTACCCATATCTCATTTGTTCCAACTGAGCTAATTATACAGCCAATCTTCGTATTCTCCTTAGAATCCAAAGAGATAGCCTGACTTTTATGATACCATCTCTTACCATAATATAACTTTCCATCTTCTATTCGTGCTTCATATCTTTGTACCGGTGATTCAGCAGGAGTGCTGGGACGATGCTCAGGAGAAGACGGAGATGCTGGTCTTTTCGGAGATTTAAGCTTATTGAAAGTTTGCAGATCATCCATTATCTGTTCATCTGTTAACAAGTAATTTAACTGCACAGGTGCAGATTTTCATCTTTTGTAATTGGAACAGGGTCATTAGGTCTCCTCCTTATTGGCTTTACCTCCATAGAATCTCCCGTGAGTTCCATTGTTAGCCTCTCATTCTCAATCATCTTTTTCTTTTCTTCTAACTCGATCTTTTTATCTTCACATTCCTTCACTGCTGCTTTCTTCTCTTTAATATAATTCCTTTCCACTTGTTCTGCCTCCAGTTGCAGCAAAAGCTCTCCATTTTTTAGTCTTTCCTTGTATTGTTGATCTAGTTTCTTCATTCTTTTCTGATACTCCTGCAAAGTGCCTTCCTGTAACGGCTGCAGCTGTCTTTTGAGAGTTGTCAATTTCTCCTGGTATGTCTGCTCTTTTACTTCCAGGTAGTCTTCATCATCCTGCTTATTGGCAATACCTGTCTCCCTTGCATCCTCTGTATCTTCATCCGAGTCGCGGCCACGGATACTGCGTTCGTCCTCATCATTGACGCTGTCTAGCTCCCCCTCGTCGTTGTAATAGTCAACAATGGGTGAGAGGAGAGCTGTGGACATCTTCCCCACCGAGCTGCCCTCCTTTGCTGACACATCTAATGCCTTGATGGTGTGCCAATCCAACTGGATTTTCCTGAGCCATTCACGTCCCAGCAACGGTGGTCCTCCATTTTTCAGTACATAGAGGTTCAGCTGCCGTGTTTTGTCTCTGTAGGTCACAGTTACTTTAATTTTACCTTTGGGACGCACTTTCTGTCCTGTGTAAGTCTTTAGCAGTAGTTTAGTTTGTTTCAGGGGTATGTGAGAAAACAGATGTTTGTAGTCGTGTACAGAGATCACTGTTAAAGCTGAGCCTGTGTCCAACTCCATTTTCAGTCTCACGCCGGCCACTTGTGGAGTGATCCATATTACTCTTCGATCATCTGTCTCTTTCATGCTGTGAAGTTGCCAGCAAGACAATTCACTTTCATCAGAGTTGTTTTCATCAGAACTGCTTTCTTTCATTTTGTGTACCTTGTTGTATTTTCCTTTCTGGGTTTTCTTGTTTCTCTGTATTTTGTCCTTTCTTTGCTGTTTACTAGCTTTGCATACTCTGCCAATGTGGCCCTGTTTACCACAGTTTCTGCATTCTTTGTTTTTAAACCAACAGTCATCAGGGTCATTTGACGTGTTCCCACAACGGTAACATTTCTTTCCTTCATTTCTGTTCAGTGACATTTTATTCGTAGCATATTCCAGAGATTTTTGTTGTATCTCTGAAGCACCCAGTGCTGCTGTTTCTGTTGATATTGAAATGTTCAGCTCCTTCTCTAATGTAAACTCTTTTTCACCCAGGAACTTCTTCTGTGTGGTTTCACAGTGCGTGCCACACACTAACCTGTCCCTCAATGCGTCCGATAGACCAGCTCCAAACTGACAATGTTCTGATAATTTGCGCAATTCCGCACAATATTCAGAAATGCTTTCATTTCTGCTCTGATTCCAATTGTGAAATTTAAAATTTCAGCAATGACCAGGGGTTTGTGGTTTAAATGCTGTTGGACAGTGTCTACTATTTGCTTGAACATTTTGTCAGATGGCTTTTCAGGGGTTAACACGCTCCATAGCAGCCCGTATGTTTTTGCTCCCATAATACTGAGTAAGACGCTGGCTTTCTTTTCATCATTAACACCGTTAGCCTCACAATATAACTCCACTCTCTCATTGTAAGTTGCCCAGTCTTCAATGCCACTATCAAATGCTGTAATGGTTTCAATCATTGCCATCTTTGTTATGTTAATTTAGCCCCGTTTTCCCCTTGTTTTCTTTTTGACTCATGTGTCCTTTTTGCTAGCGCCACAAGCGCACTCCAGCTAGATGTGTGTGTGTTGCTCCTTTTTATCTCCCTTCTGGGGCAGGTAGACCCTCAGTCCCTGGGGTCAGCGCCGGCTGTGGTCTCGGCTGGACGTGCTGTGGCTCCGACTGTGTCTCTTGGTCTCCCGACGTTCCTGACCCCGGCTGTGCTCCCGCTTCCTTTCAGACTCGCAGCCTCGCTCTGCCCCCTTCTCCCGCTCCTTGTCTCGTTCCTTGCACTCTTCTTCCGAGTGTTGTTATCAATTAAATCACTGTGTTCTGATACGATGTAGGTTCATTAATCTCATCATCAATTTGTTGTGTATGTGACCCGGTTACACAAAAATGCTATTAATAAAAACCCTGGAGACGGGAGCTAAGGTTCATAATTCTTTACTGGCAGAAACCGAACTCGGCACACACGTACAGATCAATACTCGCTTAATAGCACCTGCTCAATACGTACCTAATAATGCACGCAATGACTTGTTACTAAAACATAAAATAGTCCCTTATTATAATGTAGGCTATACGGTACAGTCACCAAGGTTTGAATATTTAAAGAGCACTTGAACTCAGGTTTGGTCCTCAATCACCAGCTCAACTCTGGTTCAGTCTGCGATTGCATTTAGGATTTCTGTCTCATTTAGGTTCTCGTCTAGTCTCATCAGATTCTCATCTAGCATCTAGTTAAGAACCTTGTTCTTGTCTCAGTCCTGAAATCGTGTCTCGATTCTAGTCTCAGAAACTGCAGCACTTGCATCCTTACCATCCTCGCCGAGGCTTCTGGTCACAGTGGGATGGAGCCAAACATGGACCCAGCAGGGTACTGGAGTCTCTCGTCAGCTGTAGCTGGCCACAGTGAGAAGATTTCAAGACAGAGCCTGGAGATACGCGACCTCCAGGTTGCCATGCGCCCACTGTCACCAGGGGAAAGCCAGAATCGCTCGGTTGAGGCCACTGGTCGCGCTGCAGAATCAGTTCATTGTCTGATCTCGAGAGGTTTGGCGCTCACCTGGGTTCTTGCCACAGATTCCTCAATGAGTGCTCATTGGTGTTAGAACTCCAGCTGTCCCGGTTTCCTACAGAATGCAGAAAAGTGCCTTCATGATCTCTCCGCAGATTGGGGGAGCTCTAGTCTGAGCCACTGTTCATTGGGAGCAGACATTGGAGGTTTGCTCTGATTTGTAAGAACTCATAAATACCACGAAGAGGGTGTTTCATCATCTGGCTGGAGCTAAAAGATCCTTGGACTGTCTGACAGTACATCAAAGCTGCCAACTATGCAATTGAGTTTCAGACATTAAATGGGGAGGCCTTAGCCACTCTGTACCACCATGGACTCCAAGGTGAATGGAGAGATGTCATTGCTTTGGGAAAGCTGGTAGAGGACTTAGGGGCTCTGACGGATCAGTCCATCTACCTCAGTAATTGCCTGGTGGGGCAAAGGTGGGACTATCTCAAGGGGCCAAAGAAGGCTAGCCCAAGACCAGCCTTGTTGTATCATAATTCCACTTCCCGACCTCAGAGAATGATGAGCCCATCACCTGCACAAGACCCCGTCGAGCCAATGCAAATCAGCTGCATAAGACCCTCCACTGATGAGAGATCCCGGCGTTAGAGTCAAGATTGGGGCTTCTACTGCGTGGAAGCAGGTCACCTGCAGGCCGAATGTCTGAAGCTGCAGCCGCAGGGAAAACTGCTAAAACTGTCCAGTGTCAGGAGGACTGTCATGGTAGCAGCCGTTACTCCCAACCCTACAGATTCTGGTGTCATGCTGGAGGTGGAGATCTCCTAGGGAAAGAACCAGTGCAAGGTGAATGCCTTTGTGGACTCTGGGGCAGTTGGTAACTCCCTGGACTTGGGGACAGTCCCTTGGCTCAGAGTTGAGCCAGTACATAACCGCATCTGCCCTATTCAGACATCCTCTTGGGTCCGGCTAGATCTTGTAGCAGACGTCAGTTTTGCAAATGAGGATAGGGAAACATGTGGAGGATATTTGTTTTCACATCATAGATTCTCCTCACATACCTTGATCCTTGGGTTCCCTTGGCATTCCAAGCATAACCTGTCCGTGGACTGGGCAGAAGGGAGAATCATCACATGGTCAAGTCCTTTCAGGAAGGAGTGTCTTTGGTTTGGTTGGTTCCAACCCCCAGACTCTCCCAAGACCAGTGGCTGATGAGGAGGCAGACATTTGTTCAGGGTAACCCAAAGCCTTCAGGAGATCCAGTCATGCCTCCATGTGTGGACAAGCCAATCAACAGGACTGTGCGAGTTCCAGCCCTATCTAGTCAGAGGTGCGCTGGAATTTGAGTTAAGGATCTCAAGTTCAAGAACTAGCCAAGTAGCTTGCCAAGGAAGGTCCCAGGAATTCTGGAACCCTAGTAGCCAAACCTAATGGAACCTATCACCAGGTTCTGTTTAAGGGAATGGCTCCTAAACAGAGATCATTGGAGGTACTACACACAAAAACTTAGCAGGCCAGGTAGCATCTCTGGAAAATAATAAACAATTGATGTTTTGGGCCAAGACCCTTCTTCAGGACTCAGAAAGGAAGGGGAGAAGTCAGATTAAGAAGGTGGGGGGAGGGCAGGAAGGAGTACAAGGTGGCAGGTGATAGGTGAAACAGGGAGAGGGGGTGGGCTGGGAAGTTGATTGGTGAAATTGATAAAGGGCAGGAGAAGGGGGAAATCTGACAGGAGAGGTTAGAAGACCATGGAGAAAAGAGAAGTGGGAGGAGTAGCAGAGGGAGGTGATAGGCTGGAAAGGAGATAAGGTGAGAGAGGGAAGTAGAAATGGGGAATGGTGAAGGGGAGGACAGTTGCCGGAAGTTCGAGAAATCGATATTCATGCCATCAGGTTGGAGGCTACCAAGGCTGTTGAAATTCCCTGCGTCTACAAGGATTTGGATGAATCTTCAGCAAGGGAATGGCTTTGACTCTTGCACCGCACTGACCCTATGACTGTGCAGTAAACATTCCGCCTGGTACTTGTCCTCCACATGGTCAATTGTACACACTCTCAGGCCCAGAGAGATGCTCTATGGAGGAGTACAAAGAAGAGACTCTTGAAGTGGGATTCATTCAACCCTCCAGCTCACCAGCCAGTTCAGGCTTCTTCATACAAAAAAGGACAGACGCCTACAGCCATGCGTTAATTATAGAGGACTGAGTTGCACAGCAGCCAAAAATCGTTACCCCCTTTCACTCATGAACACTGCCTTTGAAGTACTCCAAGGGGAAAGAGTATTGTCAAAGCTAGACTTGAGGTGTGCATACAACCTAGTCCACATAAAGGAGAGTTACGAATGGAAGACCGTGTTCAACACACTGACAGGGCATCATGAGTACCTCGTCATGCCCTTCATCCAACACACCAGCAGGTTCCAGGCCTTTATAAACAAGTATGCCTTCTTTACTTGGTAGGCATCTGAATTTTCTCGAGACCATGGAGTAGCATGTCACTCTCTCAGGGATACCTTAAAGATCTTCTTGATCACAGACTTTATGTCAAGCTTGAAAACTCCACATCTCATGTGACCACAGTTTCATTTTTGTGTTTTATCATCTCTATTGTCAATCTCAAGATGGACCCTACTCGGATACAAACAGTCAGAGACTGGCCACAGCCATCCAATGTGAAACAACTCCAATGGTTTCTGTGACTTGCCAACTTTAATGGAAAGTTCATCAGGAACTTTGGCTCGATGATGGCTCTAGTGACAACACTAACAAAGAGATCCATGGGCCCTTTTGTTTGGGTTACTGAAGCAGAGACTTCTTTTGCAGAGCTCAAACAGTGGTTCACAACAGCTAACCTGGACCTTCCCTTTGTCATGGTGATAAACACTGTGGATGTTGGAATGGATGCAGCATTGTCTCAATGGACACCCTCAGACAATAAGCTGCACCCATGTGCATACTTCTCCAGACATCTAACCCCGGTGGAGGTGAACTATGATATTGGAAATAGGAACTGCTCATGGTCAAGCTGGCACAGGAAGAATGAGCGGGCCAAAAACCCTTTTATTATGCCGTCAGACCATAAAATCCTGGCTTATATTCAGGAGACCAAAGGACTGAATTCCAGGCAGGCCAGATGGTCTCATTTACTTCAACTGTTTCAATTTTGTTCTGACCTATTGACCAGGGTCAAAGGATAAAAAGCTGGATGCCTTGTCTCATCAGTTCAATGAACGCAAAAAAGAGGAGCAGCCTTCCACCACTTAGCCCCCGAGCTAGAGTGATAGCGTTCATTCGTTGGGGAATTGACACACTTGTACATAAGGTCCAGACACAAGAGGAGATTCCCAAGAACAGTCCTCCACATTGTCTATTTGTTCCAAATTCAGTCAAGTCTAAGGTTTTTCAATGGGGACATGCAACTGAAATGAATTTTCGCCCAGGGGTTGCCAGAACCCTCAATTTCATTAAGAGGAGAGACTGGTGGCCTGGAATGGCTGGAGAAGTCTGACAATATATGCAAGCATGTAAGGTGTGTGCCTCGAACAAGGAGCCCCACACCTAACCTCAGGGGCTCCTTTGCCCTCACCCTGTTTCAGTCAGACCGTGGCCTCACATCTCCATGGACCTAGTCGCGGGCCTTCCATCTTCCGTGGAGAAGACCTTCATCATGATGATTGTGGATCACTTCTCGAAAACCTGTAAATTCATAGCATTGGACAAACTACTTGTGGCAGTGGAGATGACTGAGATTGTCCTTCATCAGGACTTCGGGGTCCACGGAATTCTGATGGACGTTATGTCAAATTGTGGTTCATAGTTCACTTTGCATTTTTGGAAAGCACTCTATTCACTGATTAGGGCTATAATGAACCTTTCCTCTGGGTTTCATCTGCAGTCCAACAGATGAAGCAGGGTATGGTGTGAACCCTGAGATGCCTGGCCTCAGAAGGACCAGAGGAGTAGTGTGACAATTTGATGTGTGGCAGAGGGCATCACCAACACACCACAGCATTCTGAGTAAGGGATGTCTCCGTCTGAATCCCAATTGGAGTATTCTCCACCATTCTTCCCTAAGCAGGAGGCCAAGGTTGGGGTTCCTGCTGTTGAAGATCTCATCAACCACAGCAAGGAGTATTTTCCAGAGTATAAATTTAAGCCCAATTCTCTGGAGTATGGATTTAGGCCCAGTTCTCCAGAGTATGGATTTAGGCCCAATCCTCCAGAATATGGATTTAGGCCCAGCTCTCTGGAGTATGGATTTAAGTACAATTCTCTGGAGTATGGATGTAGGCCTGCTCCACTAATTGGTGGTCATATTTTAGCACTAAGATTTGGATATAGATAGGGAACCAGGACTCAGCTTTGGTGCTCAATCGTCAGCTCAACTCTGGTTCAGTCTGCGATTGTGTTTAAGATTTCTGTCTCTTTTGGATTCTCATCTAGTTCTCATCCAGCACCTAGTCAAGAACCTTGTTCTCGTCACAGTCTCAAAATCATGTCTCAGTTCTAGTCTCAGGTACTCCAGCACTTGGGTCTTTATAATCCTCACCTAGGCCTCTCGTCACATAGTTAAATGAATGTATCATGACATTAGGGAAATACAATGTCAAAGTATGATCAAAGTGCACTTCCAAAATAATTCCTCTATTTATCTCCAGCATGGCTCCACCTTGAAAATGCTGATTCTTATTATTGTCATATATTTTAATGGAACAGTTAGTCTTGCAGCAAGCCTAAAATGTGCTGATTTGGAAAGGAGCGGAATTCAATTATTCAGCAGATTTGTTACATAAGGAAACAATGACTGGTGCTTTTAAGGAGAGCATATGACTCATCTGAATTTTCCACAGTGCAACAGTGGGAGTGAAAACAACAACCATACACGAATGGCAATAAACTGAACTGTTGCCATTGGTAAATTCAAAGTTTTGTTCAGAGGATTTAGTAAATTTTGCTCTCAAGCTTTTTCTTACACTCCTTTATCAATGGAGTTATTCTTTCCTTAATGTTCCATCCTCATGGCCATCTCCTGTTGATATGAGGCAAAATTCTAACTTTACCACCGTGGTTCTTGTGAAATCGTCGCAAAGGAATTGATGCCAGCATGCACAGTATCCGCTCACTGCCTGAGGAATCTAAAGCTCCCCAGCCACGCAGTCATCAGCATTATCCTCCTGCTTTTGTGTTCACTAGAGGGAGCAATTTGAAAATTACTCTGTTTGTGGTCAAACTTCTTAACTTCATTCGTAACTCTGCCTGGAATCTCTTTCCTTTTTCTACCTATGCCATCTTTTGGCTCACTCCTTCCTTGGGACACTTTTAGTGCTGACCTTTGCCAAAGAGACAATGAACCATGTAAGATTCACACTGATAGTTGCAGCGATGTCTGTCTCTGCCCCAGCCCATGGAAACTCAATGATTACTGCACATTTACACTTTGCTGCTCTCCCTCAATATTTATTTTCCTTGGTGCTATATCCTGATCTGGACTCCTACAAAATGTCATTTATCATACCAGGTTTGAGAGTGGTAAGCACTTTGAAGATCCCTTTTCTTCCTGTTATCAGGTGGCTACACCCTTACTGATCTAATCACCCTGTAGATGTGGAGAAACCACATGCTTGGACATACAATCCAGGAAGCTTTCAGATTCTCTAATGCTCTGAAATGGATCCAGCAATTCAAAGTTCAACTTAAGAACGTAAGAAATATGATCAGGAGTAGGCCATCTGGCCTGTTGAGCCTACTCTGCCATTCAATAAGATAATGGCTTATCTGATCATGGACTCATCTCCACCTGCCTGCCTTTCTCCTATAACCCTTAATTCGCCTACTATACAAAAATCTATCCAACCTTGTTTTAAATATATTTACTGAGGTACCCTCCATTACTTCATTGGGCAGAGAATTCCACAGATTTACCACTCTTTGAGAAAAGCAGATCCTCCTCATCTCTGTCCTGAGCCTATTCCCCCGAATCTTGAGGCTCTGTCCCCTAGTTCTAGTCAGTGGAAACATCTACCCTGTCCCTTTCATAATTTTATATGTTTCTATACGATCTCCTCTCATTCTTCTGAATTCCAACGAGTACAGTCCCAGATGACTCAATCTCTCCTCATAGTCTAACCCCCTCATCTCTGGAATCAACCTGGTGAACCTCCTCTGCACTGCCTCCAAAGCCAGCATATCCTTCCTCAAGTAAGGAGACCAGAACTGCACGCAGTGCTCCAGGTGCGGCCTCACCGGTACCCTGTACAGTTGCAGCATAACCTCCCTGCTCTTAAATCCAATAACTCTAGCAATGAAGGCCAACACCCCATTTGCCTTTTCAATAGCCCTGCTGCACCTGCAAACCAATCTTTTGTGATTCGTGCACTCCCTCTGCACAGCAGCATGCTGCTTTTTTTTACCATTTAAATAATAATCTGCTCTTCCATTTTACCTTCCAAAGTGGATGACTTCGCATTTACCAACAGTGTATTCTATCTGCCAGACCCTTGCCCACTCACTTAGCCTATCTGCAGACTCTCTGTATCTTCTGCACAATTTTGTTTTTCGCTCAATTTAGTTACATCAGCAAACTTAGATACACTACACGCAGACCCTGCTTCCAGATTGTTAATGTATATCGTGAACAGTTGCAGGTCCAGAACCCTGCAGCACACCGCCCACCACTGATTGCTAACCAGAGTAACACCCATGTATCCCAACTCTCTGCTTTTTATTAGTTAACCAATCCTCTATCCATGCTAATACATCAACCCCAACTCTATGAATCCTTATCTTATGGATAAGTCTTTTACGCGGCATCTTATTGAACGACTTCTGGAAATCGAAGTAAATGACGTCCATCTGTTCCCCTCTATCCACTGCGCTCATTATAACTTCAAAGACAACAAAGCACTGACTAATGGCATATGTACAGTTTGTCAAAAATGGAAAATTTTATGAAGATATTCTCTTCTGTAAAAAGTTAAAAAAAATATCAACAGAAAATCAATCTGTGATGAATGCAAAATGTATATTGAGAATAAAAGCATTCTAATCAGGAACATGATTTCTTGTACAACAGATGGAGCACCATAGAAGACCAGGAGTCTTATCTATCTTCAGGCCCACAAGTTTTCAAAGTAAATTTATCAAATTACATTTGTGATTCCATATACTACTTGAGATTCACTTTCTTTTAAGCATTTATGGGGAAAAAAAGAAATTCAAAAAAAAGTTCAAAAAGAGCTATACGTAAATAGACCAGAAAAAAAAATGCGCAAAAGAAGACAAAGTATGCAAATAAAAAATAATGCTGAATACAAGAGCAGTAAAGTGATCCTGAAAGTGAGACTGTAGGTCATACAATCAGTTCACAGTACTGGTAATTGAAGTTATCCACACTGGCTCAGGAGCTTGGTAGCTGCTCCTGAACCTGGTGGTGTGGTATCTAAGGCTTCTGTATCTCCTGCCTGATAGTAGTACACATCGTGCACCCCTTATCCATGTTTCTAAAATCTAAAAACCTTGACATGACATTACAAATGGAAAATTCTATTAGGGGCTGGGAAATTTCCAAGGCGATGCGCAGGTCTCTGGGCATCATAGACAATTCTGAAAAGTGACCTTACATATATAAAGAACAGAAGTTAATGCAAAGTAGAAAAACACTGCATAATGCAAAAAAATGAAGACCTCAATCATGTATTGAAAGAGTGGATTTGTCCGTGTCAGCATGAACATACACCGTTAAACGGTATGCTGATTATGAAACAAGCAACGATCTATCATGACAAACTGAAAATTGAAGGTAACTGTGAATATTCCTCAGGCTGGTTGCAGAAGTTTAAGAAAAGGCACAGCATTAAATTTTTAAAGATCTGTGGTAATAAGGTGTCTGCTGATCATGAAGCAGCAGAGAAATTAATTGATTTTGCCATGATCATCACCGATGAAAGCCTTACACGCTGAAAGAATGCATCAGTACATATGTATGATGAACAAGTGTAAGGCAAAGACTTCTTACTGGTAGCACATAAATTCAGAGCTGGGAATTATGGTGATACCAAACAGCCACTGACTGTCCTCCTGGGGGGCCAAGGTAGTGATAACTTACTTTTCCAGTGGTTCAATATATATAATATTGTTTCATGCACAAAATTATGAAAAAATCTAAATAAAATTACCTTTATAGTATATGTATAAGCTGTGTATGGAATGTACATGAACTTTGTGTTTACACTTGGGTCCCACCCCCAAGGTATCTCGTTATATAGATGCAACTGTTCCAAAATCTGAAAAAAATCCGAAGTCCAAGACACTTACAGCCCAAGCATTTTGGATAAGGGGTGCTCATCTTGCAGGGCATGAGGGCATGGCCTGGACGGTGGAGGTCTTTGATGATGAATGCTGCTTTTCTGTGGCTGTTTCCCATGTAAACGTACTCAATGGTATGGAGGGCGCTGTCTGTGATGTACTGGGCAATGTCCACCACTTTTTGTAGTCTTTTCTGTTCCTGGGCACTGGTGTTTCCACACCAGGCCACATTGCAACCAGCTAGGTTACTCTCCCCTGTGCATCTATAGAAGTCTGTCAAAGATATCGGTGACATACCAAATCTATGCAAACTTTTAAGAAAGTAGAGATGTTGTAATGGCACTCAAGGTTGAAAATTATGAGCCTGAGTTTGGTCTATTAGGGATACTTTCTATCACCCTACAGGATACATGGCATGCCCCAAAGTTCCCAAGTGATGCAAGAGTTGCAGGCAACAGTTCTCAGCTATCCGTAGACGATGTAAGGAACAGGGACCGTAAAAAGGACAGCATAGTGGTGCTGCAGATTGTTCAGCTGCCTCAGGAACCCAGTGACCACCGTTGATTCTTTCCTTTGTCAGAATGGTATTTGCGTTATCATGCAGTGGCCACATGGATTTTTGCTGAGTGCTTCAGTTTCGACTCACATCCCAATGATAAGCTGGTTGGTAGGTTTCCAGGTGACTGTAAGTTGTCCTTCACATAAGTAGGCATAGGAGAACCATGAGGAAATTGATGAATATTTTATGGAGAGTAGATTACAGACCAATAAATGGGGGAGTGAGGCATTATGGATTGCTTTGCAAGCCAGCATGGACTTGATGGTCTTGCTTCTGCATCATAAAACAATGAAATAATTTTCTTCTCTATTCTCTTCTTACCAAGTCTGATTAAGTAAATGTCATTTTCTAATTTGTTTAACCAGAGTTTGTTTTAAATATGGGGCTCCATTTCTCCCTCTCAAATTCTCTTAAACACTATTTTCTTGTCCTCTTCCTTCAGCAGATGCACTATGTATGGCACATTCTGAAAACTGGACACTCAGCATTACGCCTTTGCCATTGGGTGAAACGTCTGGAACATACCAAGTGGTATGACTGCTTGGCTATACTCACCACATAGATTGTAATGGTTTGAATTGTAGACTCACCAGGAAAACTTCAATGGACTGCAGATGCTGGTATATGGAGCAACACGCACGATGCTGAAGAACCTCATTTTTGAAGGGAAATAGATAGTCGATGTCTCAGGTTGAGACACTTCATCGAGACTACATGTCATCTGTTCATTCCTGTCCTTATCATCACTCAAAAAAATGCTTTATTCAGGTTTTACATTATAAGCTTTGATAATTTAATAAGCCTATTTTACATTTCCTCACCTCAATATCAAACCATACTCGCAGATTAAATGAGAAAGTGACAAACATACAACAATCAAACATATTGTTTTCCTATTTTATTTCAGCCTTTCGATCTGTCACACTAGAAACATTCTGACTTTAAAAGGTTTATTCTCAGTGACACAATGAATTAGTTGATATCTTGTTGAGCGATCATAGTGCAACCCATCAAATCAGCGAGCAGCACCTCCTTTCAATAAAAGATGCTGCCTGCTGCAATCTCAAAAACAGAATTAATTCTGCATTGTGAATCTAAGTGTTAGTATATGCAAACTGAATATTTGAATGCTAAATATTGATACAAAACAGTCCAAACAAGAATATTATTACTTTAAAATGGCTTTGACATTAAGGTTATTAAACTAAACGATGTCTGGGCTTCAGGAGATAATGTCATATCTGCTGTGAAATAAAATTTTCTCTACTGTCACGCCAATGTGTCTTAACCACTACCAGACAGGTGATTAATCTGAGCCACAGCCGTGCTTGATCCTTTGGACCAATTAAAAAGTAAAATGTTAACAGCCAGCAAGCAAAAAAAGGCATTTATTCTATTACATTCAAAGTCAAGTCTCACAAGTGAAACATCTATTGCACTCCATTACCTTTCAATGAAAATGCATCATCAAACAGATGCCCAACATATTTACAGGTAAGACGTTATGGCTCTGGCAAATGTACAGCAGAAGTATAATCATTTGATGCAGAACCCAACAAATGACAAGGAAAGGTGACTGGAGTTGTTTTTCTGAGCTTACAGTTGTTATAAGACTCAAGACCTGTAGACTATTCATGTAAACACACTGAACCCATTAAGTCACATCACATCGACAGTGATGAAATGCTCAGAGAGGTTGATTATGACTATACTGAACTCTTGCCTCAGCAAAGACCTGGACCCTTTGCAATTTGCCTATTTCCACAATAGGTTAATGGCAGATGCAATCTCAATGGCTTTTCACACAGCTTTAGACCACCTGGACAACACGAACACCTACGTCAGGATGCTGTTCATCGAATATAGCTCAGCATTTAATACCATCATTCCCACAATCCCAATTGAGAAGTTGCAGAACCTGGGCCTCTGTAACTCCCTCTGCAATTGTATCCTCAACTTCCTAACCGGAAGACCACAATCTGTGTGGATTGGTGATAACATATCCTCCTCACTGACAATCAACACTGGTGCACCTCAGGGGTGTGTGCTTAGCCCACTGTTCTACTCTCTATATTCACATGACTGTGTGGATAGGCATAACTCAAATATCATGTATAAATTTGCTGACAATATAACCATTGTTGGCAGAATCTCAGGAGGTGATGAGAGGGCGTACAGGAGTGAGATATGCCAACTAGTGGAGTGGTGTCACAGCAATAACGTTGTACTCAATGTCAGTAAGACGAAAGAGCTGATTGTGGACTTCAGGAAGGGTAAGACGAAGGAACACATACCAATCCTCATAGAGGGATCAGAAGTGGAGAGAATGAGCAGTTTCAAGTTCCTGGGTGTCAAGATCTCTGAGGATCTAACCTGGTCCCAACATATCAATGTGGTTATAAAGAAGGCAAGACAGCGGCTATACTTTATTAGGAATTTGACGTGATTTGGCATGTTAACAAATACACACAAAAACTTTTGTAGTTGTTCCATGGAGAGCATTCTGACAGGCTGCATCACTGTATGGTATGGAGGGGCTACTGCACAGGACCGAAAGAAGCTGCAGAAGGTTCTAAATCTGGACAGCTCCATCTTGGGTACCTGCCTACAAAGTACCCAGGACATCTTTAGAGAGCAGTGTCTCAGAAAGGCAGCATCCATTATTATTAATTTTGTTTCTCTCTGCTAGATTATATATTGTATTGAACTGCTGCTGCTAAGTTAACAAATTTCACATCACATGCCGGTGATAATAAATCTGATTCTGAAGCAAGGCTTGAGGAGTTTTATTAAAACACGTAATAGGAAGGTGACTAGAAAATTTATGTTGACATTGGTGATTGTTTGGAATAGTTTGCACAAGGAAGTGCTTAAGAAAGGAATCATTATAATCTTCAGATATACAGTTGTGATGTGACACGTGGTTATGAGCAGGCGTCATTGGGTAGAAAATTTCCTTCAGTTGTATATTTTAAATGATCATATATAGGTAAGGTTTTTCCAAATCTTGATTCCATTACCTTCAACAAACAATATTATGTATCACCTCAGACAATAGTGTTATGGAAGTATCTTATATAATTATTTAGTGCCTATCATAACTTTGTTTCTTATTTGTACTAATATGAAATATTGGTTTTGACTATTAACACACTCAAAAATGTTATTGATAATGAAGCAAGGTAAATGAAGACTGTAGTGTATTGTAATGGAGGAAATACAACAAGTAAGCAAGACACATAAAACATAAGATAATAATAAAAAGATCTTAGAATATTGCTACTATCAGTGCCATGTGATTGAAAGTTAACTTTAGATGGATTGGAATACAAAAATAGCCATTTCCAGGTTGTTTCATATCACTATGGAAATTTCCCCAAGTACATCCTATCATGAGCTGTGCTCACTTTTCTGTTGTGATTTCGGTGTCTTTTCACACACCAGCCAAAATCACATCCACCCTGGGAATGTTAGGCTCCAAACATCCGGGTCTGCCATTGGTTCACACTCCAATTACCCTCGTGTTCCAGATGGACCCATCTATCTTCACTCCATCTATCAGTTCTAGTTCTCAGTTCCAAACCCCACCCGCTCCCAAATTTTTAAACTTCATTTTCAGGACCCGAGCATCGTAGACAGGGCCAAATTTATTGTCCATTCTAAATAGTCCTGATAAGCTGCTAGTTAGTAACCTTCTTGAACTATTTGCTCTCCTTCCAGTGAACATACTCATCTGGATTTAGACGACGAAAAATAGGCTATACATTCCATGTCAGTGTGGTGCACATCTTCAAGGACAGCCTTGTTAGATCCAAATGTTTAATTGTTATTTTCTTTGCAGCTTAACACTGTATTATCTATTTATATTTTATATAATTACTTATATACAAGTAACTGCTTAGCATTTCTCCTAGTGGCCACAGAATGTATTTGCAGTTGTTCAGTGTGTCCCCTAGTGGTTACATTAGTATGATTCTAGAAAGTTCTGGAAGCTTCTCTGGCCCTGCTTTATTTGATTAGGGGGTTTCTCCTATTATATGATGAACTGATAAGTGAGGCTTTGGGTCTGCTCTGGGCTGCTCCAGGGTTTGGACCTGAAGATTCAATTTGTTGTTCAATTCAACTGTTTGCATGATTTGTGTTTTCTCCCTTTCTCTTGCTGTTAGTCTTTTTTTTCTTTAATTAGGTTCCTGTGGCGACCCACTTTCTAGCACACACGAACCGGCGCGCACCGACAGAGAGGCCAGCCTCAAAAAAGGCGTCAGGCCATCTTCACCAGCAGGTTGAAAATCCCGTGCGCGGAAAGGGTCTGGGAATATGCATTCCCCACAGCAGTCCCGCCCAGGGAGGGCGGGAATGGGAAGGCTTTAAAGCAGGTCGCGAAGTTTGAATAAATCTCTTTCATCGCAACTCCAACTCACCGACTCCGTGTGGATATTCTAGTGCTGTGTGTAGCACACCGCTACATTCCTTTGGATTTCTTGTTTTTTGTCTATCTGTAAGTAAACAAATCTGAAGGTTGTATAATTTATACATTCTTTGATAATATATGTACTTTGGATCTTTGAATCTTCTAATTGACTGACCCTTATCTGCAAATTTGAATGGAATTTCTCTTACCTATGAAGTATAAAAGAGCTGGCCATGAGCCTGGCACCATCTGTTGTATTTTGTCTTTTTGCTTCTACCTCCTTCTCTTCAGTCAGTAGATCTCCATCACTATTCATTGCCAACTCTCTTTGTTCAATTAATGCTTAACAAAATGGTTATGAAGCAACAAGTTTTGTGCCTCTTTCCTGACTTCTGAAAAAACTTGGATTAAAAACATTAGAATCCAACAGCCTCCAGATTGTGATATTTCCATGAACCCCTTACATTGATATTCATGCATTTTGGAGGTATTGTTAAATTAATTGCAGTGCATTGCTGCCACAGTGCACTGGTGGTGGAGGAAATGTATGTTTAAGGCAATTAGTGGGCTGCCATTCAAGCAGGCTACCTTGTCCTGAATGGTCTGAAGTTTCTTGAGAGCTGTAGATGCTAAACTCATTCATGGAAGTAGACAACATTTTACCAGCTTGGTGATTTGTGATTTGAAGATGTTTATTTAGGCATCCAGATATGAGTCACTCACCACAGTCAACCCAGCGTCTGATCTGATGGAATGATCTTCTGATCTTCTTTACTTGGCTGATCCAATTTAGTTTTACTGATTAATGATGAACTCTAAGCCCTCCCCTAAGGATATTGGTGGTAGGCACTCAGCATTAGTAGTGCCACTATATTTCTAGAGTAGGAGCATAGACTTTCTTTTTACCAATGGTCATTACCTGCCCCTTATCTGATCCTGAAAGCTCCATGAAACTTTCTGTCTCACCTTTCATCACCCAAGCTCCTTGCCATTAATCCAACTTGTCTTTGCAGGACCTGAATGAGATTCTGACTGGTCCTTTGTCTTGTTTGGCCCCAGTGTTGTACAACTTCCTTTACAAATCAGTGCAGCACCTTTTCAATAACCGCTATTGCTGCGGGCCTTTTGTTCTTCTGAAGTTGGCTGTACTGGACATTACTGGTGATCATTAGTGGACTGCACACTTGTAGCACACCAGTACTGATACACTACCTACACTTCACTAACTTGCTTTAGTAAATCACTTTGGAGATAGAAATTGGCCAGTAAACTTGAAGTAATTCATGTGAAATGGAGCCATGGGGTCTTTTTAGTTCTTCCTGAGAGATGTGCCAAACTTTGTTCAATGCTGCAATTGAATATGACATCACCAACATTTGCCAGATCTCTTTACTAGAGTTTCAACCTAGAATTTTGTGCTAAAGTCTCTGAAAGGTAAACTGAATGCATAATATTTATTGAGCAAAATGAAGTTTGGAATTTGGAGAAATGAGTGATCATCTCATTGAAACCGATTCTGATGGATTTGACGGGGTTGGGGTGTCTGAATATTTCCTTTCGTTGACAATTAGAGAACATAGCCACAGGATTACAGATAAGCCTCAAAACTAAAATGAGGAGGAATTTCTTCTCGCTATTTTTAATCTGCAGGACGTTTTATCACAGAGAGCCATGGATGCTGAGTCAGTTGAATTGGACCTGCTTCATTCATCTTTTACAGGATGACTACAGACAATTACTATTAACCCTTTGTGGATATGTGGCTTCTATTATACTAGTGATATTGATGACTGGCAGCAGGTGGTGAGAGACAAGGTTTCATCCATGGACCACCCTACTTGTGTCATCAGAAAGCATTTTCCCGTGTTTCTAAACGTCTCCTAAATGTTGAAACAGTTAAATTATTTTATGTTCGATGCGTTTTTTTAAATTTGATTTTTTATAGAATTAACAAAAAGCTAAAACAAACAAAATCCTCTAAAACCATATTCAACTTATATAAATTAGAGACAATAATATTTTAAAAAATAAAGTAAAAGTGGTAGATCACATACCTTTATTTTATGTTGCAGCTTTATAAAAGTCTGGTTATGTCATATCTGCAGTATTGCATTCAACTCTGGTCACCCTATTACAGGAAAGGATGCAGAAGAGATTTACCGGAGGGCATTTGCTATAAGGAGAGTTTGGACAAACTCGGATTGCCTTCTTTGAAGCGTCAGAGGCTGAGGGAAGCTCTGATAGAAGTTGATAAAATTATGAGGAGACATGGAGTAGACAGCCAGTATCTTTTTCCCCATTACTGAAAAATCTAATACTAGAGGAACGCACTTAAGGTGAGGGGGGAAAGTTCAAAGGAGATGTGCAGGTCATGCTTTTATTTAACACAGAGAGTGATGGAATCTGGAAGGTACTCTCAGAGGTGGTGATGGAGAGGCTTAAGACCCTTTTAGATAGGTACATGAATATGCAAAGAATGCAGGGATGTTGTGCATGTGCTGGCAGAGAGGATTAGGTGTCATTGGATTAATTAGTTCATTACAACATCATGAATCTGAGGGGCCTTTCCCAGTCCTGAACTAATTTCTTCATTTTCCTTTATAATGAAGGTTGGTAATTCTATTCAAATGTGTGAGGCTGTTTTAGATATGCCTTGTATGGCTGGGCGGACTTAAAAGATCACTTGAACGATTCCAGCTTCGAATGCTCTTAGCAAAAAACAAACTGTGGTTGGCAGCAGTCAAGTTAGGCAACCTCTGTTGCAGGAAATGGAAAGTCAACATTACGGGCCAAGACCCTTCATCTGGACTGTTTGCTTTTTGCTCCAGTCTCTAGCATCTGCACTCTCGTTTGTCCCTTATTGGTTACGTTCTTCTTTAACCTTTCAGCTGGGAAGTGGGAATGAGCTACCGTTAACATGAAAACTTGAAGGAAAAAGAAGCAATTAACCGGCAGCTTGAGTCAACATAGCAGCTGGGGCAGAAGATAAAGTTGTGAATCACTTCATTTAAGTAGGTTATGAAACATTTTGCTGACAACATGAAAACTTGGATTTCTTGAAAATGATTAAACCCGGAGAACAAAATGCATATTCTGCAGAGTGAGTCCTACCAGACAGAAAATTATTTTAGAAAATGTATGCATAAATTGTAAGCAGGAATGAAGTCAGGGAAGTAACCCACATCAAGTTATTTATGGGCTTAATCAAGTGCTCTTTTAGAAAATGCTAGAAACTTTAGGAATAGATTGAATGAAATATGCTGTTGCTGAAAACATTGATCTCCAGTATCCTAGCTGGATTGTAAAGTTGTGTCTAAATTTAAACATAGATAGACCATAGAAATGTACAAATTCTACAGTGAGGTGATACTTTGGGGGGGAAGATATGAAAAAACAATGTTCAGTAGCTTCAATTCAAACTGAGTAAAAATATAAAACCACGCCTAAGACTCTATCTTTTGCAAACAGTCTTAACCATAGGGAAGTCTGGATCTCTATAAATCAAAATTCTTTGTAAAGAAAGTAGCAACGATGAGGGATTTCAATTATTAACTTATAAGACGGATAAGAAAGAGTTATAATCAAGGCATGGAAGAACTGCCCCCCCCCCACAACTTTCCCTACACAGGTCTTAGAAAAGGTAATATCCTAATATTAATGCTCAACAATGAGCCACAGCTGGTTGGCAATCTAGGAAATTATCCAGCAGATTTGCACCACTGCATAATAAACTCAAATTATGCACATGTAACTAGATTTAGAGTGCTTAAATTATAAAAGGGAAAAGCAATTTTCTGCAAAGGTGTGGGGAGAGATAGGTGAGAATTTTTGCATCAAACAAAAGTGATTCAGATTTATTTTTGAAACCTATAAGTTTTTGAAGCCTCGTATATCCATATGAGGCATTGAGTATTTTCAACAAGTGGCTTATTAGTAAATAATTTTGTAACTTATCTTTAAAAGAAGTATTTTAACTCATAACATTGTAATAATCTGCTAAACAGGAAAATGTAATAACATGGCACTGTTGATTGACTAAAATTATTCAGGAGAATAGTGGGATATATTCCAAATAATGATAAAGCATTTTTGTGCATATGTTAGAACTGAAGTTTCAGACAAGTCTCATGGATTGTGAAGAATGATTCTTGGGAATTATTAGGAAATTTGGAAAATTTGTAATATTATCAACTTAAATGTCATATAAATTAGAAAGGGAAAATAGTTGAATAGTGGAGTGGCTTTAAAGATCATTCAGAAGAAGTAGGCCACTACTGAGGAGAGGAAGTGTTTACATTACAGGGCATAGCAGGCTGGAATGCTGATATACAAATGGAGGTTAGAATCCTCGTTAAGAGCAAGACAACTGATCATGAGATATGCTGAGTCACGATCGAATGACATGACCACAAATCAGAGCATGCATTTGCAGGGAGAATGGTGAAAATTGCTGTTTGGCAAAGGAAGCAAAGTCCCATTTGTCAAGCAGTTTGAGGCAACCCTTGCAGACATAAAGCAAAGATCAAATAGTATGAAGACAAATGGGTTATTGATGAAATTGTGAAATCTGTGTGTAACTATTGTAATGTGAATACTATAAATTGCTGAAAGTCTTTTAGATCAGTGGAGTACCTTTGAGCTCTCATTCAAGGTGTACGCTGCAGAGTGCCATATTCAAGGTGCAGGTTAAACACACAAATTCCTCCCATACACTATAAACAGTAACGATGGATTAAAACAGATTATTCTGGCAGATTGAAAGATTTGCTCTCAGTATTATCTTTAACTATAAGAAGAGTGAATTTGATCTGGAATAACAAACAAAATTGAAACTTAAATTAATTCATTCAGCCAGAGACCCATTCCACCGAGATGCAACACAGAGCATCATAGGAAGTCATTCCTGCCTGTGGCCATCAAACTTTACAACTCCTCCCTTGGAGGGTCAGACACCCTGAGCCAATAGGCTGGTCCTGGACTTATTTCATAATTTACTGGTATAATTTACATATTACTATTTAACTATTTATGGTTTTATTACTATTTATTATTTATGGTGCAACTGTAACGAAAACCAATTTCCCCCGGGATCAATAAAGTATGACTATGACTATGACTACTATGACTAATTTTCTTACACTCCTCAAAGAAAATAATGTAAACTAATTTAAAAGGGGCCAAGATATTCTTTTAATGAAGCACCAGAGGGATGTAACTCTTTACTGAAGAAAATGGAAAGATAGGGACTGAGAATATTAGGATATTTTGGAAAAAGAAGTGACAGATGATTGGAAAAAGACATACGATAAATTTCTTTTAAAATTAGTCTCAAAAACAGTCAACTATAATCATGTGAGTTTAATCTTCATGATAGAAAAACTATGAGAAAGCTTATTAGAAATATGGTAAAAGGTGTTTTCCATTCCAACGTATCAGTCCACAGCCTTCTCTACTGCCATGATAAGGTTTCAGCAGCAACAGCTCATATTCCATCTGGGTAGCCTCCAACCTGATGGCATGAACATTAACCATAATATTGTAATAATCTGCAAAACAGGAAAACGTAATACATGGCACTATTGACAGACTAAAATTATTCAGCAGAAAAGGATAGCGGAAAATATTCCAAATAATGCTATAGCTTTTTTGTGCTTATGTTAGAACTACAGTTTCAGGCAAATCCCTTGAATTATGAAGAAGGAATCTTAGGAATTATTAGAAAATTGGGAAAATTTGAAATATGATCGTAAATGTCATATAAATTAGAAAGGGATGATGGGAAAGTCAGGTTTCCCATTCCAACATGTCAGTCCATGGCCTCCTCTTCCTCTACCGCCACGATGAGGCAATTCTCAGGTTTCAGGAGCTTCACTTCATATTCCACCTGGGTAGTTTCCAACCTGATGGCATGAACAACGTTTTTTTCATCCTTGCAATTTCTTCCCTCTCCCTCTTCTCTCTTCCATTCCCTTTTATCTCTTCTCTTCTTCTCGACTGTCTATCATCTCCTTCTGATGCCCCTATTCCTTTCCTTTCTCCCGTGGTCCACTCTCCTCTACTATTAGGTTCCTTCTTCTTTAGCCATTTATCTTTTCCACCTATTACCTTTCAGCTTCTCACTTCATACCCACCTACCTACCCCCTTACCTGGTTTCACTTATCACCTTCTAGCTTGTACTCCTTCCTTCCCTCCTCACCTCACCTTCTTATTTTCCCTTCCTTTCCCCTCCTGATGAAGGATCTCAGCCTGAAACTTCAACTGTTTATTCATTTCCATAGACATTGCCTGACCTGCTGAGTTCCTCCAGCATTTTGTGTGTGTTCCTCTGGATTTTAAGCATCTGCAGAATCTCTCGTGTTTGTGAAAGTGTGCAGCCTTTTCACAACATAAACATAGAAACATAGAAACATAGAAAATAGGTGCAGGAGTAGGCCATTCGGCCCTTCGAGCCTGCACCGCCATTTATTATGATCATGGCTGATCATCCAACTCAGAACCCCGCCCCATTACCCCTTGACCCCTGTAGCCACAAGGGCCATATCTAACTCCCTCTTAAATATAGCCAATGAACTGGCCTCAACAGTTTCCTGTGCCAGAGAATTCCACAGATTCACCACTCTCTGTGTGAAGAAGTTTTTCCTAATCTCGGTCCTAAAAGGCTTCCCCTCTATCCTCAAACTGTGACCCCTCGTTCTGGACTTCCCCAACATCGGGAACAATCTTCCTGCATCTCGTTCAAATGAAGTAAAGGAAAGTTGCTGTGAAAGCTCAGGATCACAATCTGTTTGCTTGAGCTATTCATCACAAGATCAGAAACACTTTGAGATGATTTTAGAAGGATTCTACTGTGCTTAACAAGCAGGATGTGTATGAGTAAGCATGATGGACATCCTTAGTTTACTTGGAGGTATCCTTCTGCCCAAGGCATTTCCTATGGTCCACTTGTAGCTTATTTTTGGCTTTAGTGTCTTGACCTTCCGTCAAATTTAACTGTAACATACAGACTTTCTTTCGAGCTTCTATTAAGGAGTTGTTTTCCAAGGTCCAGAAACATCTTTGCAGTTTTTCAGAAACTCATTTACCATTTATCCCGAAGGCCTTTCAGAAGAAAACAATGCAAAAAATTGGTAATAAGGAAAGGTTAGTGACATAAGAGACTGCAGATGCTGTCATTTAAAGCAGAGAAGAGAAATGTTGGAATAAGCTCAGCTGGACAGGTAGGCAAAGGGATAGTTGATGTTTTGGGTCAAGACCGGTATTAGTACTGAAAGGGAAGATACTGTGCAGAAAGTGAGAGGGAGGGAAAGGGCAGGGATTGGCTGGTGATAGGTATCACAGTTTTCTGTCCTTGAACCTACAGCTCCTGAATTTTCATGTACGTTGCAAGAATGCCTACAGAGAATACTTCTTGTTATACATATTCAGTGCTAATGATGTTAACAGGATCGGACTGCATAGTTTATCAGTGGTTGGTTTGTGGGAATATAACAAGACTTGAATTAAAACTCTGTTTCTCTTCCCATAGATGCTGCTGGACCAGCTGATTATTTCCAGCTTTATTTATTCCAATCAAGTGTGGATTCATCATTAAGTAGCCTAGTTGCATTTTGCATGTCATTACATCATCAGTGACCCAGGTTCAATTCCATCACGGTTTGTACATTTTCCCGTGACCATGTAGGTTTCCCCCGTGTGCTCTGGCTTCCTCCCACATTCCAAGGATGTAGGTCACATGAGTGTAAATGGGCAATGTGGGTTCGTCGGTCTGGAAGGGCCTGTTAGCATGCTGTATCTCTTAATAATAAAGTATAATTACATCAATGGAGTGTTAACATTTCTTTGCCATCTACCACCGTTCTTGCTTCTGGAATTGCATTGTGTAACAACCAATGGGGGAAAATAACTTCTCCAAGAGAATATCAAAAAAGCATATTTTAACTCTAGCATCTGACACAATAATTTAATAATAACCCCGTAATTTCCGGCATCTTCAGCAGGATCCTACCTACAAGCACAGCTTTACCTCATTCCCCACCCCCCCCTCACCCAAACTCTCTGTTTTCTGCAGGGATCACTACCCATGTGATTCCCTTGTCCATTCATCCCTCCCAACTAATTTCCCTCCTGGCACGTATCCCTGCAAGCAACAGAAATGCTACAACTGCACATTCCACCTCCTCCATTCAGAGCCCAAACAGTCCCTCTAAGTGAGGTAACACATCTGTCGGTGAGGGGCTGCATTGGGAGCACTGGATACAGTGGGGGACTACTTTGTCAAGCACCTCCACTCCATCCACCAAAATTGGAATATCCCGGTGGCCAACCATTTCAATTCCAATGCCCATTCCCATTCTAACATGTTGGTCCATAGCCGCCACTTCAACTACAATGACACCACTCTCAGGGTGGAGGAGCAACACCTCACATTCCGTCTCGGTAGCCTCAAACCTGATGGCATGAACATCGATTTCTCCTTCTGGTAATTTTTTTTCTTTTTTACTTTTTCCCTCCTCCTTCCTTCTTCTTCCATTCTCCACTTTGGGTTCCTACCTATCACCTCCACCTGGTGTCCCTCCTACGTCCCAGTCTCCCATGATCTACTCTTCTCTCCTATCAGATTCTTTATCTTTATCTTTCCTACCCACTTGGCTTCACCTATCACCCTCTAGCTTGTGTTTCTTCCCCTTCTTCTATTTTTTTATTTTGGCATCTTCCTCCATCCTTTCCAGTCCTAATGAAGGGTCTTGGCCTGAAACAATGATTGTTTATTCATTTCCATAGATGGTGCCAGACCTGCTGAGTTCCTCCAGCATTGTATGTGTGTTAATCAGGACATGTTTACTTTACTGCAGTTAGGAACTTTAATAACTGAGGCACCTGCAGAACCAGATGGCAATCCATAAGCTTTTACTGCAAGCTCTCAAATCTAATTACCAAATTAAATAAAAAGTTTCTTATAAGTGAGCTCTCAGTCTGATTTCCCACTTTCTGTATTCTGAAATGCATTGATAGTGGCTGAAAATTACATAAATCAGATCACAGAATGGATAATGTGAATTCATGAAATGTAATCAGTGACATCAAATAAAGTCCTATAAAGACAAATTGAAGAAGAAATCATTAAGTTTATTTTCACAAATATCAGAAACAAGTCAACAGATCATGGCGGAACAAAATGGGTTGGGATCTGAAAGATAAAGTTAACATTTTCAGAAGAAATGGAACAAATTGACAGAATGTAATACAAACATATCAACTGTACCTAATTTCCCAACGCTGCAAACAGAAGCAATCAAGCAACATTTCCAAAATACAAACACAGGAAATATGCATTTTAAGAAGCAGAGTACACAACAGCATATCGAATGCATGTAGACTTAAAAGGAAATTGGAAAAGTATTTGAAACAAAGGCTGGGGAATAATATTAGAATAGAGTGCTTCAGCTGAAAAGCCGATCCTTTTACTGGGTAATAAATCAGAATCAGAATTAAGTTTAATATCACCCGCATATGTCGTAAAATATATTGTTTCTCGGCAGCAATACGCAATAAAAAAACATAAATTACAATAAGAAATATTTGCATATAATTAAATTAAATAAGTAGTACAAAAAAGAGCAAAAATGTGAAGTAATGTAGATAGGTTCATCATCCATTCAGAAATCTGATCGCAGCAGGGAAGAAGCTGTTCCTAAAACATTGTGTGTGGGTCTTCAGGCTCCTGTACCCCCTCCTTCATGGTAGCAATGAGGAGAGGGCATGTCCTGGGTCACGTGAGTCCTTAAGGATAGATGCTGTCTTTCTGAGGCAATGTTTGGGAAGCTATTGCCCATGATGGTGCGTGTGAGTTTGCAACTTTCTGCAGTTTTCCTAATCCTGTGCAGTGACCCCTCCATACCAGATGGTGATGCAACCAGTTATAATGCTCTCCATGAGACATTTGTAAAAACTTGCAAGAGTCTTTGGTGACATACCAAGTCTCCTCAGACTCCTGATGAGTTATATATTGGGCTCAGGATAGATCCTCAGTGATATTGACACCCAAGAGCTTGAAACTGCTCATCCTTTTCACTGCTGATCCCTCAGTGAGGACTAGCGTGTGTTCCCCTGACTTCCTCTTCCTGAAGTTGCTGATATGTCAGTTTTGTGCAGTGCCCATATCATTGCATGCATGACATTAGATAGAATAACTCTTTTATGGAAAATCTTGTACTAAAACATTTCCTCTATAGTCTCCCACCATGGATGTTGGGGGTATGGGGGTGTGGGTAGGGAGAGGAAGGTGGAAGACAGTGGAGAGAGGAACATCCTGCTCTGGGGAAAATTATGAAGGTGGGGGCTCTTGGTCCGAGACACTTAGAGGAAGGGAAGCTGTTACCAGGGTGGTGACAAATGGTCAACATGGAATTTGATTAGGAAGGAAGGGTCCACTAGAAGGATGACAACAAACTGAGGACAGAAACACCTGAGTAGAATAGAAAGAAAATTACTAATAAGAGAAACTTGAAAAGCATCCTTCGCCTCTGTTTTCAAAATTCCAACAGAAATGGTCCCTTGCGACTCCATGGTTCACTCTCCCCCTCGACCAGCCACTCCACTTCTCAATAAAGTTTCCATGGCAACAATCAGGAATGCAAGATTTGTTCTTTTGCCTGTCCCTTTCCATTATTCTGGGCCCTTAAATGTCCCTTTCAATGGAAGAAATGAATCACTTGCATTTCTTCCCATGAAATGTACTGAACCTGGTGTTAAAGCTGTTGCCTTCACTGTATCAGAGAAACCAAATGGAGAAACATAGAAACATAGAAAACCTACAGCACAAAACAGGCCCTTCGGCCCACAAAGTTGAGCTGAACATGTCCCTACCTTAGAAATTACTAGGCTTACCTATAGCCCTCTATTTTACTAAGCTCCATGTACCTATCTAAATGTCTCTTAAAAGATCCTATCGTATCCACCTCCACCACTGTTGCCAGCAGCCCATTCCACGCACTCACCACTCTTTGAGTAAAAAACTTACCCCTGACATCTCCTCTGTAACTACTCGCCAGCACCTTAAAACTGTGTCCTCTTGTGGCAACCATTTCAGCCCTGGGAAAAAGCCTCTCTGACTATCCACACGATCAATGCCTCTCATCATCTTATACACCTCTATCAGGTCACCCCTCATCCTCTGTCGCTCCAAGGAGAAAAGGTCGAGTTCACTCAACCTATTCTCATAAGGCATGCTCCTTGGAGGTTGGGTAACTGCATTGCAGAGATGACCCAGAACTCTCAGTTGCCTGCCACTCTAATTCTCTATCCTTGTTATTCCTTCAACATTTTTTTCATAAATGCAACATCCTATCTGCATCATAACTTGGTGTGGCAACTACTCCCATCAAGGTGGCAAGACAATGCAGAGAGTTGTGAACACAGCCAGTCTATCACTTAAACCAGCCCCCCACATTATGACTCTGTCTACATTTCTTGCTTTCTTGAGAAAGCAGCCAACCTAAGTAAAGGCTCCTCCCAGCCCAGTCATTCTCTCTCACCCCTCCACTTCCTTTCATCACACACAAGATAAAAAAGCTTGAGAGCACATAACACAAGGCAGGAAGACAGCTTCTAGCCTGCTGTCATACTATATTTGAAAGGACTTCTTGTATGGAAAAGGTAAACTCTTTATCTCTCTATCTACTTTGTCATGGCCCTTGTACCTTATTTGTCTACCTGCATTTCACTTTCTTTGTAATTGTGGCACTAAATTCTGTATTCTGTTATTGTTTTACCTTTTGTGCTACTTTGATGTACTTATGTTTGGAATGATTTGTCTGGAAGGCATGCAAAGTTTTTCACTATAATTCAGTAATGTGACAATAACAAACTGATTACCAAGTTCCATTCTGACTTCTCGGAAATCATTTCAGCAAAGTTTAATGTAAAGCCTGAGGGCCAACACCTCATTTTCAATTTGGGAATCTTGTAGCCTCCGAGAGTCACTGCTGAACTTAACAATTTCAGATAACTGATGTTTTCTGTTTGCATCAGGATTGGCCAATTCTGGTGCAAGGTTTGATCTTGTCTTCTGTAAATAACTCAGTTTTCTCTACAGACACTACCTGACCTATAGGGCATATCTGACATTTTTCTTTTGGTTTAAAATCTTGGCAGCTACTCTGGCTTGCATTTCACTGCTTTTTTGTGTCTTCTCTTCCTCTAAATTCTCTCATTCATCCAATAATTGGGTGGTTCCAGAAACAATGGGATGATCTCAATTATTCTGGGCTCACGCTGTCAGTCATATTCCATTAGTCCTATTCATCTTTTTCTCTTGTTCTTTGCAACTTAAAACTGATTTATTTTCTTATTTTCACAGTTCTGATAAAATATTTTTCCACTGGTACATTATCTTTTACACTGAGAGTGAAATCAGGATTTTTTTTTTAAGCAAAAGTTGGTGGAAGCCTGCAACTTTCTCCATAAACACAAGAGATTCTGTAGATGCTGGAAAACCAGAGCAACACACACAACAAGCAGGAGGGACTCAGCAGATCAGGCATCTATAGAAATGAACAAACAGCTGATGTTTCCGATCTGAGACGTTTCATCAGGACAGACCTTCTCCATAAAAGCCTATGGATGTTGGGTCAAATAACAATTCTGAAGTTGAGGTTCATAGGTTTTTATTCAGTAAAGGTGTGAAGGGATTTTGTACAAAAAGACAATGAATAAAGTTGAGGAACAGAACAGCTACAATCTGAATGAATATTGGAATAGCTTGAAACACTAAATGACTCAATCCTGTTGATATTTTCCTGCCTTCGTGCGAAGGTTTCCTCATACCGCACTGTCATTTTATTGACTGAGTGAAACAGCTGATTAGCAGAAAAGCTAAACAACACATCTGAAGTGTTATAAACGCAGGGATGCCTCCAAGCCTTAATGAAAATATCAGGTATAATATCATAGCATATCAGAATACTTAGTAGTTTATGTAGCATCAATGGAAAAAGACACCGTTTTATCAGAATACGAAAAGCTAGAAAAACAAGGTTCTGCTAATTTGCAGAGAAATAGCAATAGTGGAGGGAACAAAGAAAGTTTCTATGATAGGGTGGAGCAGAAGGGACCCTGGATGAGAGTGGTGAAGCACTGAGATTGGATGGTGAAGGCTCGTTAATTGTAGCTAATCTGTATGAAGAGAGAAAAAAGATAAACAAAATGCTGTAACTCAGAGATACAGAGTACAGTAGTTAATAAAATTAGAAAGAAAGGAGAGTTTTGAAAATTCTCATCAGGAAAGAATGCACCTGTAGACAGAGAAACATAGAAATGTAGAAAATACGAGCAGGAATAGGCCATTTAGTCCTTCGAGCCTCCTACCTTTCAGTATGAACAAAGCTGATGACCTACCTAAATACAGTCATCCCATGCTCTTCCCATACGTATTGATGCAGTTTGATTAAAAAAATACCTATCTTCTTACAAATATTCAATGTTTCCCCATCCCAGTGATGTGGTAAATTTAATAGCTTCAACACGCTTTGTGTGATGAAAGTTCTCCTCATTCCAGTCTTGAATCTCTTGGCCAATAAACTAAGTCTATAACCCCTGTTTCCATATACTCAAACATGGGAAATACCTCCTCCACATTCAGTCTTTTCAGAAGCTACCAGAATGTAGTTCCCCTCTTATTCTTTTAAACTTTGGTGAAGACAAACATAGTTGACTTAAACCATCTTCTGCCACCCTAGGGATCACTGTGATGAAAGTTTATTGCCTTTATGATGTCCTTTCTTAAGGAGATGAAAATTTTATACTTTAGTCCATATGTGGTCTCACAAGCTCCTGTATAACTATAGCAAGCGGTATTAAAATGCTGAACACAGAGAGGTTAAATGGACTTTGCTTTTTTTGTTCTAATTGTTCTTCTTATAAAAATGGTATATGATTTATGTTCAATTTATGTTCTTCTTGTGAATGCTGCTTACATGATGCTATGTGCTTGCGATGCTGCTGCGTTAGTTTGTCATTGCTCTTACACATGCATGTACATATGACAATAAACTTTACTTTGACTTTGAAATGATAGGCAACTGATTACCCACGTGCATTGATGAGAGGTGTTCAGCAGAGCAGTCACCTAATTTGCATATGGTTTCTCAAGTGCAGAGCAGATCATACTGTCAACTCTGAATGCTATGTTCTACGTTGTAAGAAGTTTCAACTTTAATAGTTGCTTCAGGCTAAAGGACTTCTTGAATCACTAGGAGTGCAGAGAAGTAGTGAAGGATAATTGAATCTGCTGCAGTTGTATAGAAGGTGGCATGAAAATGAGAGGGATGGTTGAAGATGCAAGAGTGAAAGAGGGGTTCGTAGAAAGAATTTTCCTTTATGTGTACTGAAAGGGTAAGGGAATATATGTCTGATGGTTGAATTTCACTGAAGATAACAGCACATTTGGAAAGCGGTGAAATCATCGGACAAAGTCAGCATGGATTTGTGAAAGGAAAATCATGTCTGACGAATCTCATAGAATTTTTTGAGGATGTAACTAGTAGAGTGGATAGGGGAGAACCAGTGGATGTGGTATATTTGGATTTTCAAAAGGCTTTTGACAAGGTCCCACACAGGAGATTAGTGTGCAAACTTAAAGCACACGGTATTGGGGGTAAGGTATTGGTGTGGGTGGAGAATTGGTTAGCAGACAGGAAGCAAAGAGTGGGAATAAACGGGACCTTTTCAGAATGGCAGGCGGTGACTAGTGGAGTACCGCAAGGCTCAGTGCTGGGACCCCAGTTGTTTACAATATATATTAATGACTTGGATGAGGGAATTAAATGCAGCATCTCCAAGTTTGCGGATGACACGAAGCTGGGTGGCAGTGTTAGCAGTGAGGAGGATGCTAAGAGGATGCAGGGTGACTTGGATAGGTTGGGTGAGTGGGCAAACTCATGGCAGATGCAATTTAACATGGATAAATGTGAAGTTATCCACTTTGGTGGCAAAAATAGGAAAACAGATTATTATCTGAATGGTGGCCGATTAGGAAAAGGGGAGGTGCAACGAGACCTGGGTGTCATTATACACCAGTCATTGAAAGTGGGCATGCAGGTACAGCAGGCGGTGAAAAAGGCGAATGGTATGCTGGCATTTATAGCGAGAGGATTCGAGTACAGGAGCAGGGAGGTACTACTGCAGTTGTACAAGGCCTTGGTGAGACCACACCTGGAGTATTGTGTGCAGTTTTGGTCCCCTAATCTGAGGAAAGACATCTTTGCCATAGAGGGAGTACAAAGAGGGTTCACCAGATTGATTCCTGGGATGGCAGGACTTTCATATGAAGAAAGACTGGATGAACTGGGCTTGTACTCGTTGGAATTTAGAAGATTGAGGGGGGATCTGATTGAAACGTATAAGATCCTAAAGGGATTGGACAGGCTAGATGCAGGAAGATTGTTCCTGATGTTGGGGAAGTCCAGAACGAGGGATCACAGTTTGAGGATAGAGGGGAAGCCTTTTAGGACCGAGATTAGGAAAAACTTCTTCACACAGAGAGTGGTGAATCTGTGGAATTCTCTGCCACAGCAAACTGTTGAGGCCAGTTCATTGGCTATGTTTAAGAGGGAGTTAGATATGGCCCTTGTGCCTACGGGGATCAGTGGGTATGGAGGGAAGGCTGGGGCGGGGTTCTGAGTTGGATGATCAGCCATGATCATAATAAATGGCGGTGCAGGCTCGAAGGGCCGAATGGCCTACTCCTGCACCTATTTTCTATGTTTCTATGTTTCTATGTTTCTATGATGAAAATAATGGAAAGTAATCTGTCGAGTGTGAAGTTAAGTATGAGGGAAGATGAGGATAAGGAGAATGCTGCCCTGTCTTTGGCTGGTTGGAGAGAGGTTGAGAGCAGAAGTGTGAGAAAAGGTTGCTCCCCATGCAACTGGTATCATCCAGTTTCTCTTGATCTCCACCCTGTTTTAGACATTGTTTTTTTTTTCTCTTCATCCCTTCCCCTTTCCTACAATTCAGTGTATGCTTGTATTTTGACCTTTCCTAGTTTTGAGCCGTTGATTTGAAAAGTTAACTTTTTATTTTTCTCATAAAAATTGCTGGTGAACGCAGCAGGCCAGGCAGCATCTATAGGAAGAGGTATGGTCGAGTCTGCGGATTTCCTCGTGTTTGCGTTTTTATTTTTCTCCATAGTTTTATTTAATATGTTAAATATGTCCAGCAATTTCTGATTTTACTTATGCTTACTTGATGAATTGATACAGAAAATTGTTCTAATATCCTTTATTACACTAATTGGGTTACTTGAAAGTTTATCACTGATAGGTAACTAATGAAGAGTTGTTTTTAATTTCAATATTGAACTTGAAACATGCTGTGTAATTTTAAATCACTTTATGAAATTCCTCTGTTTTGATCTGGATTTCATAGTTTAGGATGCAAAAACATACCTTGTTTCCTATCTCAGCTTGAGTGATACATATTGCATAAGTTTAAAGCGGTTCATGGAAGATTTGTTTTCTTCATCAGATGAAGATTAATATTTCATTTTCAGTACCATTTTTTCATGCGAACGATGTGCACTTTCATTTTTACAGCTACTCAATTACTTTTGAACAGGTGAATTACGTGCATTGTCGAGCTAAATTAAAATTCATTTGATTAAAGACTGGCTGTCTGTTTGGAGCTTTGCATTCATTAGCATTTATTCATTGCAATTATCTTGAGAGTTGCATTTAAAAACTACACTGAATTATTTATTAGACTAGACAAAAAAAATTAAACAAATAATTAGTAATATGTATTGTGGTTGTGCTTTCTGTGGCAGTAATTATTTTTTTGACAGCCCCTCAATGAGTATTACTTAAAGTGATAAATATCAGTGCTGACAATTCAGATAAAAGTACAGCAGATTTTATCATCTTCTTGCAGGTACATATTGCACTGAGTGACCACTTTAGTGGCTTTACAGTGATGAGAAACTCACTTGAATGACAGCTTGGTTCTAATCATTATTGTGAATTTCTTTATATATTATTAAAAAATCAAAGCACTGATCATGACATTTATAATACATTTACCTATTTCACTTACGTACTCACTCTTAAAAGCTTTTATAGTACAAAGATGATTGTAGGCTCAGAACTATTCAATCGAGTCATTTTAGTGATCGAATATTCTTGACAGCAGTATTAATCTCATTTCACTCTTTATCATCACACTTGTCCTGCTGATGCTAAACTAGTCCTAACCAACATTTCTAAAAGATTGTAATTGACATTTTGACTGCCGTTTGTAGACTAATTAAAGGCTGATTTGGAAAACAGATTTGAATTTCTGAGCATGTATGAAAAGCGTTTCAATTCTACACATACATTGTTACCTCTCAAAATTCAATGTGTCAGGCAGCATCTGTACAGGGAAGTGGACAGTTGACATCTTGGATTGTGAGACACTCATTTTGACACTCACCTAGACCCAGGTCCAAACGTAACGACTTCCATTCAACCATTCAGTTCCGGAACCAACCGGCAAAACACTAAACAATACATTTTAGCACCACTAGGACAACTTCAACCACTTTGCACTAAATGGACTTCATTTTTCTTCTAATTGTGCTCTTCTTTGAAAAAAAATTGAGCATAATGTACATTTAATTTATATTTTGTGCATGTTACTTGGATGATGTTATGTGCCTGTGATGCTACTGCAAGGTTTTCACTACACCGCTGCATGAATGTAATTCTGCATTTGACAATAAATTCCACTTTGTTATGTTCCATAGCAGCACCTGAAACCCTTCTGCATGTTTGCTAGACTAAATGTTCTATACAAATATAAAGCGTTCCTCATTGTTCTAATGGCTTCCCTGCATTATTAGCCATCGTTTGTACTTCTACAGAATTGATTTACTGCAACAAAATATTATTCATTTAGTTTGGTCAAATAAGCATGAATTTTACTGATTTATTTCCTTGTAAAATTCTAAACCAGCCACAATATCAAAACCTGGATCTCGTGGGATTTCTGTTGCCCTCCAACTCTTTAACCATGTATCCACCCAACTTAACTATGCCTCCAGCCACACTGTCCTCATGTAAAAATTCTATTCCCTTTTCTCAGTTCCTTCATCTCCACCGCATTTGTTCCCAGGATGAGGCATTTCCTCACACTCTTTCTTCAGACACTGCTTGCTACATGATTCCCTTGTCCATTCATCCCTCCAGGCATTTATTCCTGCAAGCGGCCAACGTGCTTCCCCTGCCAATTCATCTCTCTCTCACCTCCATTCAGGGCCTGAAAAAGTCCTTCCAGGTGAGGCAACACTTCACCTGCAAATCTAGTGGGGTCATCTATTATATCCCCGTGCTCCCAATGTGGCTTCCTCTACATTGGTGAGGCATGTTGTAAATTTGAGATCCGCTTTGCCAAGTACCTCTGCTCCCTCCACCAAAAGCAGAACTTCCTGATGGCCAAACATTTTAATTCTGATTCCCATTTCTGTTTCAACATGTTGGTCCATGGCCTCTTCTTTTTCCATGATGAGTCCACCTTCAGGGTGGAGGAGCAGCACCTTATATTCCATATAATGCTTCCTGCACGCATGCTGAACTCGTTGACTTTATTAACTTTGCCTCCAACTTTCACCCTGCCCTCAACTTTACCTGGTCCATTTCCGACACCTCCCTCCCCTTTCTAGATCTTTCTGTCTCTGTCTCTGGAGACAGCTTATCCACTGATGTCTACTATAAGCCTACTGACTCTCACAGCTATCTGGACTATTCCTCTTCTCACCCTGTCGCTTGCAAAAATGCCATCCCCTTCTCGCAATTCCTCCGTCTCCGCCACATCTGCTCTCAGGATGAGGCCTTTCATTGTAGGACGAGGGAGATGTCCTCCTTTTTTAAAGAAAGGGGCTTCCCTTCCTCCACTATCAACTCTGCTCTCAAATGCATCTCCCCCATTTCACGTACATCTGCTCTCACTCCATCCTCCCGCCACCCCACTAGGAATAGGGTTCCCCTGGTCCTCACCTACCACCCCACCAGCCTCCGGGTCCAAAATATTATTCTCCATAACTTTCGCCACCTCCAACGGGATCCCACCACTAAGCACATCTTTCCCTCCCGCCCCACCTGCATTCCACAGGGATCGCTCCCTACGCGACTCCCTTGTCCTCTCGTCCCCCCCATCACTCCCCACTGATCTCCCTCCTGGCACTTATCCTTGTAAGCGGAACAAGTGCTACACATACCCTTACACTTCCTCCCTTACCACCATTCAGGGCCCCAAACAGTCCTTCCAGGTGAGGCGACACTTCACCTGTGAGTCGGCTGGGGTGATATACTGCGTCCGGTGCTCCCGATGTGGCCTTCTATATATTGGCGAGATCCGACGCAGACTGGGAGATCGTTTCACTGAACACCTACGCTCTGTCCGCCAGAGAAAGCAGGATCTCCCAGTGGCCACACATTTTAATTCCATATCCCATTCCCATTCTGACATGTCTATCCACGGCCTCCTCTACTGTAAAGATGAAGCCACACTCAGGTTGGAGGAACAACACCTTATATTCCGTCTGGGTACCCTCCAACCTGATGGCATGAACATCGACTTCTCTAACTTCCGCTAATGCCCCACCTCCCCCTCGTACCCCATCTGTTACTTATTTTTATACACACATTCTTTCTCTCACTCTCCTTTTTCTCCCTCTGTCCCTCTGACTATACCCCTTGCCCATCCTCTGGGTTCCCCCCTCCTTGTCTTTCTTCCTGGACCTCCTGTCCCATGATCCTCTCATATCCCTTTTGCCTATCACCTGTTCAGCTCTTGGCTCCATCCCTCCCCCTCCTGTCTTCTCCTATCATTTTGGATCTCCCCCTCCCCCTCCCACTTTCAAATCTCTTACTAACTCTTCCTTCAGTTAGTCCTGACGAAGGGTCTCGGCCTGAAATGTCGACTGTATCTCTTCCTAGAGATGCTGCCTGGCCTGCTGCGTTCACCAGCAACTTTGATGTGTGTTGCTTACCTTATATTCCATCTGGGTAGCCTTCAACCCGATGGCATGAATATCGATTTCTCCTTGCCCGCCCAGCACCCCTCTCTGGTGCTCCTCCCCCATTTTTCTTTCTTCCATGGCCTTCTGTCTCTTTCACCAATCAACTTCCCAGCTCTTTACTTCATCCCTCACCCTTCAGATTTCACCTGTCACCTGGTATTTCTCTCACACCTCCCTCCACCTTTTAAATCTACTCCTCAGCTTTTTTTCTCCAGTCCTGCTGAAGGGTTTTGGCCTGAAACATCGACTGTACTTCTTTCCCATAGATGTTGCCTGGCCTACTGAGTTCCTCCAGCATTTTGAATGTGCATTGATTTCTCCCTCCAGTAATAAGAAATCCTTCTCTCTCCCTTCTTCTTCTATTCCCCACTCTGGCCTCTTACCTGTTCTCACCTGCCTATCTTCTCCCCCCTGGCTACCCTCCTCTTTCCCTTTCTCCTGAGATCCATTCTTCTCTCCTATCAATCTCCTTCCTCTCCAGCCTTTTATCTTTCCTACCCACCTGGCTTCATCCATCACCTCTTTACTATCCTCCTTCCCCTTCCCCCACTATTTTTCTGGCATCTTCCCCCTTCCTTTCCATCCTGAAGAAGGGTTTTGGCCCATGGTTGCCGTCTGACTTGCTGAGTCCCTCCTGCATTTTGTGTGTGTTGCTCAATCATAAGTTGTAGTGAAAATGTGTGATAAAAGGTTCTTTCTTCCATTGTTGTGGAGTGGTTGTGATGACCCAATTTTAATGTGGTTGAAAAATAAATAGAAAACAGATTACCTGTTGTTCTTTTACAGCGCTAAACTACCAGTGATTTTCACAATCTGCCATACCTAAGCCATATTCAATTATTTCAAAAGACCCTTGCATTATTAAAGTAAATAAATGTAGTTATTTTCCTCCTTGCTTATTAGTTTTCTTTACAGAATGTAATTTACTTCGCACAGAAATTGGGATAAGACATACCTATTTTTCCAATTACTATGTTATACAGTATTCCCAGGGATCCACTGTACATGTTATGATTATCTCTTTTTGCCTAAAGGCAGTCCAAGCACTAAGAAGATTAACAGGAATCTCAGTTCTCTGCTTTCCATCCACCTGTGACATTAAATTATTTACAAATCCAAAATATGATCTTTTCTAGTTATTGGCACCAAATGAAAGTACTATTAATTAGAATCAATGCAAGCAAAAGCAAATTGAAAAGCAAGCCGTGCTAAATAGAAGTACACTCTTCAGACTGCTTCATTTTATATTAGAGAGATACAGAGATACATCCATTTATAATCTACAGAAATTAATAGACTATGTATGTATTATATAATGGAGGGTAGGAGAAGATGGCGGCGCGATGCAACACGCGCAGCTGCTCTGAAATGATATCATATTTGTTAAGTAGGGGCCGTGCACAATCCTGATTTGATGGATACAGACGTGAGAAGCACGGAGGAACATCTGGAGAAACTTCTGAAATGCCTGCTTCGCTACCGCTGCTATAATGCAATCAAGAATCTCCAGAGGGGAAGGCCCCAAATCCTCAGCTTTGCCTATTGCTTGGTGGCCAGGGCCAGGGTCGAAGCGTTTGGCAGAGATGGGGCTCGGTGTCGGAGGCTCAAAGTTTTCAGACAGACTCAAGAATTGGCTGTGGTTGGGTGCTTCCAGGGTGCTGCATTGGCAAGTTTGTGGCACTGGAAGCTCATGGCAGGGAGAATTTCTCCCTTCTACCTTCTGCGTGAGATGATGGGACTTTCAAGAGACTTTGAGACTTTTTTTTAACCGTGCCCATAGTCTGTTCTTTATGAAATTACGATATTGCTTTGCACTGCTGTAACTATATGTTATAATTATGTGGGTTTTGTCAGTTTTTTAAGTCTCGGTTTGTCTTGTGTTTCTGTGATATATTAAAGCAGGCATTACTATATGACAATAAAAGAGGACTGCGTGTCCTCATAATCTTATCTAATCTAAAATCAACCGTGGTTAAAATCAATGAGACTAATCATTTATTCATGATGAAGAAGGAAACGAAGTTCAGACAGTGCTCTTGAGGGTTATAAGATAGCCAAGAAACTGCTTAAGGAAAGGACTTGGGAGAGCCAGAAAGGGACATGAGAAGGTCCTGATGAGTAGGAGTAAGAAAATCCCAAGGCTTTCTACACATACATGAAGAACAGTAGGATGACCAGAGTGAGGGTAGGACCAATCAGAGATTTAAAAAAAACATGTGCCAGGAGCCAAAGTAGGGAGGTGAGGTCCTTAATGAATATTTTGCTTCAGTATACGCCTGTGAGAAGAACCTTGATGAATGTAAGCTCAGAGGAGAACAGGATAATAAAGTGCTGGAACATGCTGAGGTTAAGAGAGAATGCATTGGAACTCTTAGGAAACATTAAGATAGATAAGTAGCTGGGACTGGATGGGATATACCTCAGGTTACCTCAAGAAGAGAGGGAAGAGATTGATGTGCCTTTGGCAATGATCTTTGCATTCTCACTGGCCACAGGAGTAGTAGCGGAGGATTAGAGAATGATAAATGGCATTCCTTTGTTTGGGAAAGGTAATATGGATAAACCTGGGAATTATTGATGAATGAGTCTTACATCAATAGTGAGCCAAGTATTGGAGAGGATTCTTAGATTCAGCATTTATGAGCATTTGGAGAAGCACAGTCTGATTAGGGATAGTCAGCATGGCTTTGTGACAGGCAGGTTGTGCCTCACGAGTCTGATTGACTTTAAGAAAGTAAGAAAACAAATTGATGAAGGAAGAATGGTGGATATTATGTACATGGATTCTAGTAAGGCATTTGATAAGGTATCCGATGGTAGGCTCATTCAGAAAGTCAGGAGGCATAGCATTCAAGAAAACCTGGCTATATGATTCAGAATCGGCCTGCCTACAGAAGGCAGATAGAGTGTATTTTGTCTGAGGTCTGTGACTAATGGTGTTCCACAGGTATCATTTTTGCGGACCCCTGATCTTCAAGATTTTTAAAAATGACGTAAATGATGGCATGGACAGGTGGGTTAGTAAGTTTACAGGTGGTGTGAAGGTTGGTGGTTTGGTGGATTGTGCAGAAGGTTGTTGCAGGTTACAATGGGACATTGACAGGATGCAGAGCTGGGCTGACAAGTGGATGACAGAACTCTTCATGGGAAAGTGCAAGGTGATGCACTTTGGAAGTTGAAGGCAGAGTACAAAGTCAATGGCAGGATTTTTAGCAATGGATGAACTAGGGGGATCTTGGTGTCTATCAACACGCAGATTGATAGGGTAGTTAAGAAGGCATATGGTGTTTGGCCTTTGTTAGTTGGGGGAATTGAGTTTAAGAGACATGAGGTGATATAAAAACCGTGGTTAGACTGTACTTGGAATATTGTGTTCAATTCTAGTTAGCTCATTATAGGAAAGATAGAACATGGAATATAACGAAGTTGTGGTGCAGCATAGTACAGGTCCTTCAGCCTGTGATGTTCTGACCTTTAACCCTGTTCTAAGATTAAACTAACCCTTTCCTCCCACACAGCTCTCCATTTTTTCATCTATGTGCCCATTTAAGAGTGTTTTAAAAGTCCCTAATGCATATGCCCCTACCACCACCCCAGCAGTGCAATTCATGCACCCACCATTCTCTGACATTCCCTCTATACTTTCCTCCAATCACTTAAATCAGACCCTCCTGTATTAGCCATTTCATCCCTGGAAATATCTCTGGCTGCCCACTCTATCTATGCCTCTTATTGTCTTATACAATCTAGCAAGTCACCTCTTAACCTCCTTTGCTCCAGAGAAAAAAGTTCTAGCTCAGTCAACCTGTCGGCATAAGACATACTTTCTAATGTAGGTGTATCCTGGTAAATCTCCTCTGCACTCTCTCTAAGGCTTCCAAATCCTTCCTATAATAAAGTGACCAGAACTGAATACAATATTCCAAGTTCAAAATACATTTATTATCAAACTATATACAACCTTGAGGTTCATTTCTTTACAGGCAGCCACAAAACAGAGAACCCCAACAGAACCTATTAAAACATGAAGACCCAATGTCCAGAAAAGACAAATCTTGCAAACAATAAAAATAAGCAAATTACATTCAGAACTGAAGTTCATGAAAGTGAGTGCACAGCCAAGAAGCCAGTCATCACTGCATCACTGCAACCGATCTATGAACCCATTACTTGCAGGCCACAGCCTCAGTTTAGTGCAGAGATGAGTATACCTTCATGGAGCAGTGTGCCCAACACAGGCTCATCCCTCTCCTCTGGCCCAGACACCCTGACCTTTTCTATCTGGCCCAGAGATTAAACTGGCCAAAGCTCAGGTCTTTCCTTGCTCTCGGACCGGGCCCTGCTGCTTCAATAGTGTAGTTTATAGAGTTGAAACAGTACCTCACAGCTCTTCAACTCAATCTCCCAACTAATGAAGGCAAACACACCATGTCTTCTTACCCCATCAGCTTGCATGACAAGTTTGAGGGATTTATGGACATGGACCTCAAGATCCCACTGTTCCTCCACACTGCTAAGAATCCTCCACTAATCCTGAATTCTGCTTTCAAGTTCAACCTTTCAAAGCGCACTACTTCACATTTCTCCAGACTTAACTCTAACTGCCATTTCTCAGCCCAGCTCTGCATCCTAGCAATGTCCTAATGAAACCTATGACTACCTTCTACACTACCCACAACACCATCAACTTTAATGTCATCTGCAAACTTAATAACCCACCCTTCCATTTCCTCATTCCAAATCCCTGCAGATATGGAAACATTAAAGAGAATGCAGAAGAGATTTGCCAGGATGCTACCTGGTTTAGAGAACATGTCTTTTGAAGAAAGGTTGAGTAAGCTAGAGTGAAGGAGGATGAGAGGTGACTTAAGAGGAATAGCAGAATGGAAAGCCAGCACCTTTATCTCATGACCACAATGGCTAAAACTACATACTTTTAAGCTGATTGGAGGAAAATATAGGAGGACATCAGAGGTAATTTCTTTTTACTACACAGAGTGGTGGGTGCGTGGAATGCACTGCTGGGAGTGGTGGTAATGGCAGATATATCAGGAACATTTAAGATACTCGTAGCTAGGCACATGGATGAAAGAAAAATGGAGCACTATGTGGGAGGGAAGGGTCAGATTGATCTTCAGTTAGGTTAAAATGCCAACACAACACTGTGAGTCAAAGGTTCTGTACTGTGCGGCATGTTTTTATGTTCTATGTTCTGATCTCAATAGTAGAAAATGTAGAGGAGGTTTAACCCAAAAGCAGAGCAGCAGAGACCATTTAGCAATAAACAATATTTACCAATAAACTGCAAAATAAGAAGCCACAAAACAAGAGAGAACAGATACCGAACATGGTAAGCCGACTGGCTGGTTCATATGAATGAACAAGGACTGTGGATGAAAGTTGAATTTAAATAGGCTGCAGGTGAAGATTTGGAAATGAGTGGCAAATGACTCCTGTTAGCTGGGTGGAGGTTGGGAAGTGCCTGCCGTGACGGCCCACACGATCAGGCTGGGTCATCTGAACTCTTCAATGAACGATAGATCCAAGATGAAACTGGACAGCACTCATGGACTCTTCTCCAAGCAACGTGCTTCCCAGTTGACCAGGTTCTGCACACCCCATCCGTGATGTCGTGAATCCATCAGCCGGCAAACTGTGTGCACTGGACCGCCTTGCACTCTCCTTGCTTCTGGAGATGCAGGCTCAGGTGGGCTGAGTGCTCTGTGGACAGGGGGTTTGAGGCAGGGCACGTGGAAGGTAGATGTGATCCTGAGGGACAGTAGCAACTGCAGATGGTAAGTGACTGGATTGAAGTGATGGGTAATCTTAAAGGGGCCAATGAAGTGGGGTAAGAGCTTGTGGGAGTTAGTACGTATGGGCAGATCTTAGGTCAACAGCCAGACAGTCTTCAGGCCAGAATAGTCTGTCTGGCTGCTGTCGATGGTTAGCCTACTGTGCCCTCTTCCAAGCAACCCAGCATTGGCGAACCGGGGCCCTACTGGATGGGACCTCCGTCATTGGCTCCTCTGCTGGGAACAACAGGGGTTAGTAGCCATGAACCATCTCAAGGGGTGACAGAGGAGGTATGTAGATTACAAAGTTCAGTCCAGAGCAGATACTATACTTCTTCCATGTGAAAGGGTTAGAGGTAATGAAGCATCACTGAAACTTCTCGACCTGCTGATTGGCTCTTTCTGACTGTCGATTGGTCTGTAGGCTTGATAGCTAGAGGAAGAACTCACTGAGGCGCGATGGAAGGAGCAGAAGGCTCACGTGAAGCAGGAGACGAATTGTGGGTCCCAGCCCAACATAATGTCCTGAGGGATGCTGTCTCAGCAGCAATGAAGTGGGACACCATGGAGAACTAGTCAAGCACTGTCATGATTGCCATGATTCCATCAGAATATGACAAACCAGTGAGGAAATCCATGGAAATGTGGGACCATGGTCATAGAGGTTGGAGGCATTGGACTGGGCAAATTGAGGGCAGGCAGTGACAAACTAAGGTACATTTGCAGTCATGGTGGCTTACCAGAACCAGCATTGCAGAAAATCCAGAGTCCATCATGAGTTTGGATGGATGGAGAGGGATGAGGATTAGGTCCACTGAAGTGCTTTAGAGTGCACAACCACCAGCACGTACATGTGGTGTTAGATGTGTTGGCCAGAGCAGGATTGTGCTGTAGAGCCTGGCGGATCTGGTTCTCGAGGTCCCAGGCGATCGAGGCAAGGATATAGGAGGATGGAATGAAGAGATGAGGGTCGATCTCCATTTCAGCTGGGTCGAGTTGTTGTGACAGGGCATCTGCTTTAGTGTTCTAGCAGCCAGGTCAATAGGAGAAGGTGAAGTTGAATTGTTTGAAGAAGAGGGCCCAGCAAGCCTGACGTGAATTGAATGGGTTGGGTTGAATGTTATGAGGTTCTGGTGATCAGTCTAGATCAGAAAGGGTTCGATATTTCCCATCATCCAATGTCTCCATTCCTCCAAGGCCCGTTAGATGGTGAGTAGCTCCCGTCTCATACTCTATAAAGACACTGCGTAGAATTTGCGTGGGGGGAAGGCACAATGATATGCCTTCCTGCCCAGTCTTCCCTGGGAGTTGGATGGCCCTGTGCTCACATTAAGTGCGTCCAGCTCTACCACAAAAGGTCCAGAGGGGTTTAAATGGTGGAGAGTGGAGGTGGTTGAGCTCCTTGAGCTCCTTAAAACCATGATATGCTGCAGCAGATCTGGTTATCCATGAGGTAGATGATTTGGTGAGTGGAGCAGCGATTTGGCTGTAGTTCTTAATGAAGTTGGAGAAGTTGGGCAAGGAACTCTGTACTGTTTTAGGAAGTGTGGGTGGGGTCATTCAATGATGGTGTGCACCCTCTCTGGGTTCATGTTTACTTCTCTGGGGTGAAGGGACATAACCCAGGAAGGAAATGACTGTGTTGTGGAACTGTCATTTTTCTAACTTGCAGTGGAGTTGGTTTTTGACGATACTTTGGAAAACTTACTGGGCATGATAGATGTGGTCTTGGGGGTCCTTGGACAAAATTGTGATGTTGTTGAGGCAGACAAGCACATACTTGTGTAGCATGTCTCAGAAGGTCTTATTGATGAAGGCTTGGAAAATGACTGGACTGTTGAAATGTCCGAAAGGCATCACCAGGTATTTGTAGTGACCAGAAGGTATAATACAAGGTGTCTTAGACGCATCCCCCAGTTTGGTGAAGATCTGGGCTCTGTGTAGTGTTTCGAATGCACTACTGATCAAAGAGAAAGGATAGCAGTTCTTGATGATGACTTTGTTGAGTTTGTAGTAGTCGATGCAGGGACGAAACCCCATCTTCCTTTTTGATGAAGAAGAATCCTGCACTGACTGGGGATTGGGATGGTCGACTGAAGCTTGGATCTCAGGAGGAGAGAGGGAGAACAGATGACCTTGGGAAGGGGAGGTGCTGAGGGGGAGATTGATCACGCAGTTGTGTTGTCTGTGAGATGACAGGATGCTAGTTTCCCTTTTCCTGAAGGTGATGGCTAACTCATGGTATTCCTTTGGGAGTTTGATGAGGTTGAGCATTTCCTCCATCTCTATGGACGTACGGGGTGAAGTCCAATGCGGTTGCAGGCAGGTGGTCTACCATTTAGGTTCCAAACCCAGCAGTGAACCAGATAACCAGGCAATGTTAGTCATACTTGGAAAGTTGGAGTAACCCAGGATGAGAGGAGTGACGGGTGAGTCAATGAGGAGAAATTGAATGGACTCATGGTTCTGACCATAGCGCAGAAGGTGTGAGAGATAGGCTCAGTAGGGAATCCAAGATGCACACACACAAAATCCAGTCCGAAAAGTTGTCTGCTGCAGCAGAATCCACCAGAGCCTCCTATCTGCATCGAGCCATTGGAGTGTGGAGGAGGACAGGGAGACTGAGTCCAGCTATGGCATTGAAATGAGGGGCTGGGGGGTTGGGGTGCTCACCAGATACAACACTCCTCATCTCCACATGGTGTCATTTTCCTGGATGCAGTGGCGTTTGATATGTAGGTGATTGGCAGCTCCAAAGTAAGCACACAAGTTGTTTCTCCTCTGACATTCATATTCTTTTGGGGGGGGGGCGGGGGTGCAGTGGTTAAGGGAGCTCTCCATAAATGCTTGGGGTTTGGAGGCATTGACGATGAGGGTCCTGCAATCAGAAAAGGTTCTGGGAATTTGACTGGGGTTCCAGCTGATGATCAGTGGGATCGTTCCATAAGATGCTTGTCGATTCAGAGGGCCAGAGTGTTGAGGTTATCGAGGTTGGTGGGCATCTCCCCAGTAGACAGCTTGTCTTTCAAGCTTTCTGAGAGGTAGTGGGCCAGCAGAGCTTCTGCATTCCAGCCGTACTCTGCCGCGTGAGCCCTGAATTTCATGATGTAATCCAGCACTGTCTGTGAACCCTGACACAGGTAAAGTATCAAATCTGCTGCCTCCCATCAACTTTCCAGATGACCAAAAACACGGTACATTTAAGCCGTAAAATATTCATATTTATTGCAAATGGTGATTTTATTGTCCCAGATAAGAGCTCACCCAGTCAAGAGAGAAACGACGAAGGCAATTTTGGCTGGAGCTCAAAGTGTAGGATGCATTGGGATGGGATGGGAAGTTGCAGCCTCGGGTTGGAGATCCTTCAAAGCATTCAGGCACTGGGATGTAGGGCTCTGAGGGAGGAGGTTGACTGGTGTGGGTCTGCTGTATTGAGAGGGAGAGTTGGTTGAAATTGGAAAGAAGATGGACAGTGGTTTCCTGCTTCGTCATGATTGTATTTTCCTGTTGACAGATGACCTGCTTTACGTGAGCATACTCTGCAGGGTCAATTTAAAAACACAAACAACAGGAATTCTGCAGATGCTGGAAATTCAAGCAACACACATCAAAGTTGCTAGTGAACGCAGCAGGCCAGGCAGCATCTCTAGGAAGAGGTACAGTCGACGTTTCGGGCCAAGACCCTTCGTCAGGACTAACTGAAGGAAGAGCTAGTAAGAGATTTGGCATGAACATCGACTTCTCTAACTTCCGCTAATGCCCCACCTCCCCCTCGTACCCCATCTGTTACTTATTTTTATACACACATTCTTTCTCTCACTCTCCTTTTTCTCCCTCTGTCCCTCTGAATATACCCCTTGCCCATCCTCTGGGTTCCCCCCCCTTGTCTTTCTTCCCGAACCTCCTGTCCCATGATCCTCTCGTATCCCTTTTGCCTATCACCTGTCCAGCTCTTGGCTCCATCCCTCCCCCTCCTGTCTTCTCCTATCATTTTGGATCTCCCCCTCCCCCTCCAACTTTCAAATCTCTTACTAACTCTTCCTTCAGTTAGTCCTGACGAAGGGTCTCGGCCTGAAACGTCGACTGCACCTCTTCCTAGAGATGCTGCCTGGCCTGCTGCGTTCACCAGCAACTTTGATGTGTGTTGTCTGCAGGGTCAATTGTGGGCTCACTCTTCCTGTCAGGGAAATATAGAGAAGGTTTGAGGAGTAGAAACAATTTAGCAGTAAATGATATTTATTAATAAACTGCAAAATAACAAGCTATGCGGGGCCATGAAGCAAAAGAAAATAATTGCTTAAAATGACAAGGCAACAAGGTAACTGAAGGCTAGGAGCAACTGGTTGAGGCTAGCTCATTCATATGAGTGAACAAGGGTTGTGGCTGCTGAAGGTTTTCGGCCCAAAACGTCAACTTTACTTCTTTCCATAGATGCTGGCCTGCTGAGTTCCTCCAGATTTTGTGTCTGTTGTAAGGATTGTGGGTGAGAGCTGGGTTTAAATGAGCTGTAGAAATGATTTAGAAGGAAGCGGCAGGAAACTCCTGTTAGCTGGGTGGAGACTGGGTGGTACCTGCCTGTGCAGGCCTGGCACTCAAGCAGTAAAATTTAAACAAAATTTTATTTTCAGCTTTACCTCCATGTTGTATGCAGTATGTTGTATGAGGTAGAATGATGTTATAAACAGAAGATACCCATCAAAGCCAAATGTATGAAACAAAATGATTCAAAATTTATCTGGATTGAGAGTATAGTTACTTGAAATGTTTTAGTTTACATACTGATTAATGTTGGAACTATCTCCTTATACTATATTCATATTACATACTTTGATTGATTTGCTTTAGAGCAGAATTTTAATTACTTAACTGGCACACAAGCTGTAGTTTAAATGTCACAGCCACTGGCACCACTTGATGCAGCTTCATTTTCTACTGTCTCAAACAGACAGATGTAGGTTTTCCCAATATGACTGAAAATGCTGGAAATACTCAATGGGTTAGGCAGCATCTACTGAGTGTCTCCAGCACATTCTGCTTTTATTCCGTTTTCCAGACTGCAGTTTTTAAAAATCATCCTCACTGCAAAAAAAAATTCAGAAAATGTCGTGTGCAGCCTGCAAGTAACACTGAAAATAAAATTTTAAGTGTAACTGTTTGAGATAATTTCCATTCCGAAGTATTTTTAAAGCTTGTTAGTTTCTGAAACTTTTCCTGAGGTTTGTACTTTTGCTTTTCATGACTTACTATCTGTTTCAAGTTTGAAATTCTTTTGCCTTCTATTGACCTTATTAATGGCAGTTCCAATTGGTAACAATAATAGACAATCAGATACGCTGAAATACTGAAAACTGAGAACTAAAATTCTTGCAACACACATCAAAGTTGCTGGTGAACGCAGCAGGCCAGGCAGCATCTCTAGGAAGAGGTACAGTCGACGTTTCAGGCCGAGACCCTTCGTCAGGACTAACTGAAGGAAGAGTTAGTAAGAGATTTAAAAGTGGGAGGGGGAGGGGGAGATCCAAAATGATAGGAGAAGACAGGAGGGGGAGGGATGGAGCCAAGAGATGGACAGGTGATTGGCAAAGGGGATATGAGAGGTTCATGGGACAGGAGACCCAGGGAGAAGGAAAAGGGGGAGGGGGGAGAAAGCCGAGAGGATGGGCAAGGGATATAGTCAAAGGGACAGATGGAGAAAAAGGAGAGTGAGAGAAAGAATGTGTGTATATAAGTAACGGATGAGGTACGAGGGGGAGGTGGGGCATTAGCGGAAGTTAGAGAAGTCAATGTTCATGCCATCAGGTTGGAGGCTACCCAGATGGAATATAAGGTGTTGTTCCTCCAACCTAAGTGTGGCTTCATCTTTACAGTAGAGGAGGCCATGGATAGACATGTCAGAATGGGAATGGGATATGGAATTAAAATGTGTGGCCACTGGGAGATCCTGCTTTCTCTGGCGGACACAGAGAAAGCAGGATCTCGTTGAAGTTCATATTAGTGAAGCTGCCTTTAGACAAAAACAATCATAACAATTTATACTGATCTACAATGAATCTTCACTAGATATCACAATACATAATTGCCAAAATAGGTGTGCCTTATTCTTCTTTCTCTGTAAAGTTATTTAGAATCTGAAAGGGAAAATATAAACTTAGCACCCCAATAGGAAAATATGAATGCATATATGTATTTTAACAATGCAAGGATCTATTGAAATAAATGAATGTGGATCATATATGGCAGAATGTTACATTTCAGTAGTGGAAGTGCAATGTTGAAATGTGATATCAATTGTTATATCAAATACATAGCCCAAAGCTGTTTGATTTGCAACCACCACAGAGTGGAAGGTCTCTGGAATGCATTGCTTGTGTTGGTAGAGGCAGAAACACTAGGGACTATTAAGAGATGTTTAAATAGACATATGAATGAGAGGAAAATGGAAGGTTATGGACATTGTGGAGGCAGAAGAAATTAATTTAGTTTGGCTTTTGATTACTAATTTAGTTGATTTGGCCCAACACTGTGGGCCAAAGGGCCTGTTCCTGTGCTGTGCTGTTCTCTGTTCTGTGTTCTAGAAACACAGAAACATCGAAAACCTACAGCACAATACAGGACCTTCGGCCCACAAAGTTGTGCCGAACATGTCCCTACCCTAGAAATTACTAGGCTTACCTACAGCCCTCTATTTTTCAAAGCTCCATGTACCTATCCAAAAGTCTCTTAAAAGAACCTATTGTATCCGCCTCCACGACCATGGCTGGCAGCCCACTCCATGCACTCACCAGTCTCTGAGTAAAAAACTTACCCCTGACATCTCCTCTGTACCTACTCCCCAGCACCTTAAAACTGTGTCCTCTTGTGGCAACCATTTCAGCCCTGGGAAAAAGCCTCTGACTATCCACACGATCAATGCCTCTCAATATCTTATACACCTCTATCAGGTCACCTCTCATCCTCCATCGCTCCAAGGGGAAAAGGCTGAGTTCACTCAATCTATCCTCATAAGACATGCTCCCCAATCCAGGCAACATCCTTGTAAATCTCCTCTGCACCCTTTCTATGGCTTCCACATCCTTCCTGTAGTGAGGAGACCAGAACTGAACACAGTACTCCAAGTGGCGTCTGACCAGGGTCCTATATAGCTGCAACATTACCTCTCGACTCTTAAATTCAATTCCACGGTTGATGAAGGCCAATATACCGTATGCCTTCTTAACCACAGTGTCAACCTGCGCAGCAGCTTTGAGTGTCCTATGGACTCAGACCCCAAGATCCCTCTGATACTCCACACTGCCAAGAGTCTTACCATTAATACCATATTCTTTCTTTTCAAATCTTTTTTATTGTTATGTTATACAGGAAAAATAACATGAGTACATTGAAGTAACAACACCTACAATGTCTCAAAAAAGACATTATCTTAAAGATTGAAAAAAAAACATATTCTGCCATCATAGTTCACCTACCAAAATGAACCACCTCACACTTATATTCTATGTTCTAACACCAGAGAGATCCTTGCATCAAAGCTTCAGCTACCAGTTACTTTATCTCTATGACGGAATATAATCATTGTAACACACTATAATGTTTGATGTTGCACCTCACCTGAACTAAGACAGTTTTGTGTCAGCCTATGATCTAAACGTGGGAGGTGTATAAAGAAGTCAAAAGCATTATATGAATAACCTTCCCAATAAAGTAGAAATAGTATTGGAACAAGTTGGGATATTTAACTTTGTAATAATTTGTATCAAGTCAAACCTGACTTAAATGACAGTGGTACAGTACTGATATCTTTCATATACAGACTTAACTTATATTATAATTACTGTATATTTTGCCCGATTTTTTTCAACACTATAAACGAATGCAATGAAGATTGTTTATTGTTCTTCTCTAATTATAAAATCCATGTAAAACAAGTTTCTTTCATAACAGAATGATAAAGTATGCATTTAATACACCAGAAGCACATAAAATGTTTATTTGTTAATGCATTTTATCATTTATGCATCCGTTACCATATATTGAGGAGAAAATACCCAAATCGTTGGTAATTTTATTTTCCCAAACTGTAAAGTAATATATTGCCTTTAAATATAAAGCTACTGTGAGTGGCATTGGACAATTATTATGCAGAAAATCTAATTATAAGACTTAACAATTTCAAACCCTATCCCATCTATTTTTGTAAGTCTCAATTAGATCATATCTTATTGCTGTAGAATTACTTGAAGCAATATAATTCATCTGATACTTTAACAACATTGAATAAATATTTAAACTTAATTGATATGTCAAGTATTGCTATTGAGTATTACAAACTGGTCCCATAGCAGTTAAATTACATTGAAGCAGAAATTGCTGAAGTGAGACACTGTGTGTTGAGTGCAGTGAATTGGATGTTTCACCATGATCCCCAATGTTAACCGACAGGTTGCTGAAAATACCAAATGATAATGGTGCAGTTTGATCTTACAGATATAGAGTATCGGTAACAGCAGAGTGAAGGTGTGGTGTATGTAGTATTTCAGTAATACTGTATGTATATTTGATTAAGCATTTGTCTACTAATTCATTATGTGTTATATGTAAGAAATACATAAATGACGTTCGCCATGATGGCACACGTCACATGGGTGGCTTCATAAAGGAAATCTAAGTTCACAAGTATTCTGGGTTGCCGAGTTTTTTCTTTCAGTTAGCTTCTGGAGTTACAGAACATAACAAAGGGCTGACAAAGCTTCTAGAGATTTCCTGGAGTATATGACGAATAAACTTTTCTTGGGTTTCCAGCCTGGTACAAGTATCGATTATAACTGACGTTTCAATGACAAACTCTGCCATTTTCATCAGGTATCACCCCTGATCAAGATGGCAGAGTTCGTCATCAAAACACTGGTTTTAATTGTTATCTGTATCCAGCTAGAAGGCTGAAAAGTGTTTATTCACAACAGAAGGATATTTCAGCTCTTGAGTTTGGGCTATTCTTGTTCATCCATGGCACCATAGGGAAACCCAGTTTTAACCTGCCATTTCTTCATCGAGTGTGTCCCACGGTGTAACTAACTGCCTTTGATATTACTTTACCATCTTCATGTTCATTGACTGGTGGAATGTCTAGTTTTATTCTTTCTCTGCTTCAATGTAACAGTTATATTACCACTCAGAACTCTGGGATTACATAAACCAGAAATATCGCATTAGATCAAGAAGTCATCACCACCATTTCAAGGACAATTAAGCTGCAGGGGGATCTCATTGAAATCTATTGAATATTGAAAGGCTTAGAGTGCACTTGGAGAGGCTGTTTCCAATTATATGGGAGTCTAGGACCTGAAGGCACAAACCTCAGAATAGAAGAATGTCCCTTTAGAACAGAGATGAGGAGGAATCTCTTGAGCCAGAGGGTGATGGAACCGTAGAATTAATTGAAACAGATGACTGTGGAGGCCAAGTCTTTGTGTATACTTAAAAAGGGGGTTAATAGGTTCTTGATTAATAATAGTTTCCAAGGTTATGGCGAGAAGTCAGGAGAATGAGGTTGAGTGGGAAAATAAATCAGCTATGATGGAATGGCAGAGCAGACTCGAAGGGCCGAATGACCTAATCCTGCTCCTATGTCTTTTGGTCTTATGTTTCATAAAGTTAATATACTGATGGACATCTAGAAGTATAAGACTCAAGGTTTAGGACTCTAGAATGAATTCACTTAATGCCATCATAGTAGCACCCACCATGGTCAGATTTATTTAAGAATAATAAACTATTATAAATAGTATTAATAAGCTATGGTCCATTTCAGTGTATGGTTGCCCTATTATTGTTTTGATCATTATTGCAGTTACTACACGTACCAAGGTGAACCATAGGCTATTTACACAGCTATGATAATAAGGTTGATGATGAACAAGCAAGCAGTTTTCAGGATGGGCATTGCTATGGTAAGGGAGGCCAGGGTTAAAACCATATAACGTTATCATAGTAACTTAGTAACAAATAAGTAACCAGGATGAGTTTTAAGAATAATCCTAAATACTACTAAATCCAATCCCAAAGGATCTCCAGCACAGTACAAATATGAGGCTGATTGTGAAGATAAGGCTTGGATAGAGTGGTGGGAGTATGGAATGAGCTGCCAGACGAGGTGGTAAATGTGGGTTCTTTTTTAAAATTTAAGAGTAAATTGGACAGATACATGGATGGGAGGTGTATGGAGGGATATTGTCTGTGTGCAGGTCAGTGGGACTAGGCAGAAAATAGTTCGGCATAGCCAAGAAGGGCCAAAAGGCCTGTTTCTGTGCTGTAGTTTTTCTATGGTTTCTATGGATATGCTGTTACCTTAGCAGTTAACATAACACTATTACATCATGTGAGACTGGTGTTCAGTTCCACTGCTACCTGTAAGGAGTTTGTACATTCTCCCCATGACCATAAGGGTTTCCTCCAGGTGCTTCAGTTTCCTCCCACAGTCCAAGGCTAGGAGGTTTATTGGACACATGGGCTAACTGGGCAGCATGGGTTCATAATATGGTAACAGGAACCAGGACCAGAAGTGCTTGTTACCATGCTGTATCTCTAAATAAAATTTTTTTAAAAACACTTGAATGTGCACAGACGGATGTAGTTCACCCAAGGACAAATAAAGATAACTGTGTCTCCCTGCATTTCCAGGCAAGAATGTATCTAAATAATGGACACAGTAAGGAAAATTTATTACTTGGGATTGAGCTGGCTAGGGAAGATAAATCAGAACACATAAAAACAAAGATAAGTATGTTTTGGGGTACCAGAGAAGTTGAGTGTATCATACAGCAAAGCCACACCAGAGTTTAGAGACTACACCAAGTACATTACAAGCACTTTGCAACTCAGATTGTGGAAATGCAACAGTTAAACATGACTGATTATTCATCACAACCAAGAATAGGAGGAATCATTTAATATTTGAAAGAGGTACAATTCTGAGCAGTTGTGCAGTTTTGCAGATTTGTTTGTGAAATCCTGAGGGAATGGCTACTATGTTAGGTAGTCTTAACTCTAAAATGATGCATGCGAATGTGTGAACCTTTTGAGATATATAAAAACAACCAAGAAATGTTGAAAGTCCAGCAGAGGATTGTCATGTGATAAAGCACAAGGGACAAAACATACATTTTGCAAGTAGTGTGGACAGAAAATTGCATAAGTGAGAAAGTTAGTCTCTGCATTTGAAAAAAAGCTTTGTACGGTGAAGGTCAGAAAATTATTTTCCTTGCAATGCACAATGAAAAAGATGTCAAAAGTCAAAGTAATGGATGAATTGAGCAGTGCAGAGACAGCGACAAGGTTAGATTCAGAGTACAGATGAATATAATATAACTGCAACCAAACAAGTTCATTTCCAAAAGGATTACTTGTTAGTTAAAAATGATGGCAAGTTGTTGATAACAAAGGCAACAATAGAACAAAAGAATTAGTCACACAAATCTGTCAAACGGGAAATATTTTATTGATTGATGTACAGTATCAGTTACTGGAGGGAGAGGGACCAGATCATCTCATAGCTGTTGTCCACACATTCCCTTTGATTGTGGAAAACATGCACTTTTATACATATTTAGAAATAATATACATCTTTGTCATTATACTACTATTGGTTGGGGTTTGATATCTGAAGGCTAAAACATCTTTTTGTTTGGGTAAGTTCTTGGGTTACCATGGTGATAGCACCAAGAAGTCCATTATCCCCAATTACTACATTGCTCCAGAATCATTGTGTCCAAGTACATTGTTGCTACAGTTGTGTATTTAATATTTCAGTAATATTGTAAGTATGTTGTTGATTAAGCATTCTTCATCTGTTTAAATAATCCATTACAGGTTATATGCAAAAGTAAGTGAATTGCATACGTCATGACACTACCAAGTGATACATACTCGTGTAGCTTAAAGTAATCTATCGTACTCTCTGCTCTTTTGATTTCGTTTGAATGAGTTTAATGTTTTGGAGTTTCAAAACATAACAGTGGTGATTAAGTATTTTCTAAAACAAACCTGAGACAGCTACTAACCTGTTGACGTGCAGTTAGGTGCTCAAATTTTTTTTTTAAAAGCAGCACAGCATGGTGTTTTTCAGAAGGGAAGGCACAATCGAGTTTAAAAAAAACAGAAAACAAAAGAATTCATGGATTCATAAGCAGTGAGTGCCGAGTGATAGTAATCATTAAAAGAAGAGCAAAAATAGCTAGATACATTGGAAAGATTGATGCATTTGATCATTACTGGGTAAATAGCTCATATTTTCTGAGCTACGAGGGGTGATTGATAAGTTCATGGCCATAGGTAGAAGAAGTCAATTTTAGAAAACCTAGCACATTTACTTTCAACATAGTCCCCTCTTATATTTACACACTCAGTCCAGCGGTCATGGAGCATGCGGATCCCTTGGTCCACAGCAGGGGTGATTGATAAGTTCATGGCCTAAGGTGGAAGGAGATGAATTATTAACTTCAAACTTTCTGCATAATCACTCAAAGAGTTGAACTGCATGTGCATGTAACGAGAGCTGTATAACTCATCTCCTTACTATCGTCATACTACAGGGGCACAAGGATTACACAAGTGTGCTGAAAAAATTCAAGCAGTGGTGGATGCCTAAAGGCCAAAGGATGTGCCATAGGACATGCCATAGTTGTAGCCTTTTTGTAGAATTTATTAACTACTATAGCAGGTCCCTGCCAAACCTGGCTACGGTGTCCCACGCCTTGAATTCACTATTGTAGATCGGAAAGAAACGGCAATGGACAAAGCAGCGCAAGGTGGCTTTCAAAAAGGTAAAGGAAGTAGTGACATCAGACACTGTACTCACTCACTATGATCCACGTCGTCCAATGAAGCTTGCCTGTGATGCCTGGTCTTATGGTACAGCTGCTGTCATGGCACATGTTCTAAGTGACGGATGTGACCATCCCATAGCCTTTGCATCACGTTCCCTTACCACTGCAGAGAAAAATTGTGCACAGATTGGCAGGGAGGCCTTGAATCTGTTTTGGAGTGTAAAACAGTTTAACTAGTACCTATCTGGAAGAGAGTTTACCCTCATTACTGATCATTAACCACTGGTGTTCATTTCCAATCCATAGAAGGATATTCAACTAACAGCAGCAGCACGAATACAGAGATGGATTCTGTTTCTTAGAGGACACAAAAACTAATTTGAATTTGAGGAAATAACTAAACATGGAAATGTGGATGGATTGTTCCATTTCCCCTTGGAAAATGAGCTACTGGAGAAAATTGACAAAAAAGAACACTCCTCTTAACATTCTCAAAAACAAAACCGGAAAAGACCTCACACTGTCTCACGTCTACATGGCCAATCAAAATGGCTGGAATGTGCAGCAGAAACTTCAGTTCCCCATTGTTTGCTAGCGTCTGGGTGAAGTTACTCTTGACAGAGGTTGCCTTATGTGAGGTTTGCAAGTTGTTGTACCATCCAAACTGAGAGCTAAAGTGTTGGTGGAGCTACATAGCGGTCATCTAAGCACAGTGAAAATGAAAGCATTGGCTCAAAGCTTTGTCTGGTGACCTGGCATAGATCAGCAGATCGAGTAGCTTGCCATGCACTGTTTGGGATTGCAACACATCCAAAGGATGCCGTGAGCCTCTTCTCAAGGTCTGGTGTTCTGGAACACTTAGTCAATGATAATGGACCACAGTTGGTTGTGGATTAGTTTCAGTCTTTCCTAAAACTGAATGGAATAAGACATATTACCATACCACCCAACTAACAAATGGTTTGGCTGAATGATTTGTCTAGGGTCTAAGGAACATAGTGTGAGTGATGTAAGCAGAACACACTGCACTGACACTTAATCAGAAGCTCACCAATTACCTCCTTGCATATCATAGTGCAGCACACTCCGCACCCAACAACTCACCAGTTATGCTGTTCCTGGGTCATCCCTTGTATTCATGCTTGGATTTCCTCAAACCCAGTCTTAGAAGGAGTATGCAGGACAAACATCTGAGACAAACTGAAGGCTCTTCAAACAAAGATGTTCAATTTTTCACTCCTGTACAAGCCGTCCTAGTGAAGGACTACAGAGGTGATGAAAAATGGGTTCCTGGAAAGATTAAGGACAGAACAGGCCCACTCTCCTACACAGTGGAGATTGCCTCTGATATCATCTGGGGATGACACATCGATTAGTTGAGGCGAGCAGAGTTAACTGTTAGAGAAGAAAAGTGACTTCCACTGTCAGAGCTGCTTCCTACAATCCCAGTCAACTCCTACCACCACGAGGGAGGAGGCCCTAGGACCTGAGAATGGTTCACACATGTCAGGAAAACATTATCCCACAAGAGTAAATCCCACATAGCGATTAAATTTTTAGGCCTGGATGGGATCATTTAAATTTACTATTCTGTGGATGTCTGTATATAGTAGTTGTATTATATATAATACTGCTATATAGTTGAGATGCAGTCTCTATTGAGTTGGAGCTTATAGCTAAGCAGGGAGGAGTATTGTGCATTTAATATTTCAGTTATATTTGAGTAATTTTTTATATAAGTAGGTTGATTAAGCATTCTTTATTTGTTTAAATAATTCATTGTGGGTTCTATTTAAAAATAAGTGAATTGAATACGTCACGACGCTATCATGTGATATGTGATATATCATCTCACGGCTCTCTTGTTTTCCTTTGAATTAATTTAATGTTTAGGAGTTATAAAACATAACTGTTACATATTTTGTTTATGCCCCATGTCAAGTCCTTGTTCTAACTCGGGCTGCTGGTTACCACGGTGACAGCCTTGGATGCTACTTCCTGCTACCATAGAGACAAATCCAGAGCTAACTCTACTACTTCCAAATATATGAATACAATGGGTGCCATAGTTTGTAGTTTTCTGTGAAGATGAAGTTATTTTTAAGGGTCTTGTACTGATGATCCTGGTAGTTCAGCTTCACAAACCAGATATGACTTATTTGGCAGAGTGGTGTGGAAATGCACTTTTGTCCTACATTATGTATTTATGCTATAATATGCAAATTAGCCATATTTTCCACGTAAGCATAATTCTACCACTTCACTGCAGCAACTATTTCTGTCTTCCTTGGGACCAAACTCCTGAAGGAAGCTATCTAAGTTGAGATGAGAAATTTTGAGTTATAACCACTAAGTTATGTACTCTTAGTACATGTTTGAACTATTCCTGTGCTGAGGTCCACAACCTAGCAGTGCAGACAAAATCCAAACTGGCATTAGTGAGCGGTTTATTGGTGAGTAAATGCCATTAGGTAGCACCGCAGAATACAGCTTCCATGATTTTGCTCTGGATAACATTTGGCCAATGCTGGCTTCCAACAAAGAAATCAAACCTGTCCCTTTTCTACTTGCCTTATTTACCTTGTACCGCTGCAACTTCTACCACCCCTGACTATCCCACAATACCGGTGTAACTTACGAAAGCAAACTTTTCGATACCCAATTACCCTACTAGCACACTTCAGGATGAGGTGGCAGACTAGATCACCCAGCAGAAAACCAGGGGTGACAGGGAGAAACTCCACACATACAGTTCCTCAGGTTGTATTGAATTCAGGACTCTAGAAGTATGAAGCAGCATCCTTAACATCTGTACTACCTAGTCTGGGTAACCAATTTGGCATATGCTGAGACGCCCAGTCGCAAACTGAGGATTTGCCTAGACTCAACAAATTGTAACAGTTCCTTGGAGAGGAATAAATCAAATATTTTCAGTGCACTGCATGCAAACAATGACACGTATTTAACTGGTTTTTCAACACACTCTTCAGTAGGTATTAATGGAAAAATAATTCCTAAGGTTGTCATAGTCAGAGGTGGTAGTGGTGATAAGCTCCCATTACCTATAAAGAGCTCCAAAATGGTATGCGTCTCTAACAGCCTCTGACAACCAAGTCCAACTCTTGGCTGTCACGTGTAGCTTAGCTACTAGGCCCAGCGGAACTGTTTCTACCGACAGGAGAAGGGGCAAAGGCACACCACTGGTGCCTCATAAACCAATTGCTTTGGGCAGATGAGGTTCATCAGCCTTGGTGGCAGCCTGCCTAGGAGAAGGAAAACTCAGATTTTAAATCTCCGCTGTCTTGCAGTCATACTCACCCACAGGAAAGACTTCGGGAGTAAACTCCGAAGAAGAAATCCAGAGCCAGAGTCTCTAAGGCAGTTTGATGTTGTTTACAACTTCACTCTGGCAACCTCTGCGATGAAACTGGTGCCAAGCTGTATCAGCGCATGCCCTTCCCTACATCAGTGACGTAGAGAGGGGGAACCCACTGCATGGGCATCAGCCGGTTCTTCAAAACTTCCCTTCCAGGGTTGCGTCCTGGAGAGGACACAGCGCAAACCCATGATTCCCTGGGATTGATGGCTGCTTACTAATGGAAAGATATGCTATTTAGGGAATCAGTGCAAAGATTGAATATTTACTTGAAGGCTTCTGTTGGATGAAGATCATAGATAATGACATATTTGTCTTTAGAAAAGAGAAACTGGATGAAATAGAGAAAAAGACAATTGGACAATGATAGGATGCTGAGTGGTCCAATGAGGAAAAGAGCTGAGGTAGAATGAGCAAACATTGAGCTTCAAAATGGACGAGTCTCTTTCATGCGTCAGAGGATCACCAGAGATTACCTGAAGCCAGTTTCAGCAAAGGTCAGGATAGCAGTGGAACTGCTGGGTCTGACGGATGTTGCAGTGATTGCAATGTTTTCTGAGGATTATCAATTATCTGTGCAAGTTCCTGTGCTATATGAATGAGGCACAACAGACAGCTGATCAAGACCTACTGTTAAAACAAATTAAGGCAGTCACAGAAAAGCCTGCATTGAAATATCTTGATAAGTTGGAGCTGAGTCAACAATAGATGCTTCAGATAAGATTTTTGAAGCAATTGGTTTTGGTTAAAGACATAAACAGAATTTTGACAGAAGAAATGCATTAATTGAGGATACTTGTTGATCTGGAGAAGTGTCCCCAATACACAAATAGGGAAATGTTATTTATGCTTTTTAATCATGAGTCATTCAAGATCACTGTATTAATTCTGTCCATTGACCACTAAAGAAACTGTCAGGACACAGATTATGAACACAAAGATCATTAACTGTCTGGGCAAGGTGCCAGCCTACCTCCTGCAAATGTCTTCTCCAATAATGGAGATTACTCTCTCCCACTGCATCTTCATTAAAACCAGAGATGTGCAGGTTGGAGGCATGATGGTGCAGTGACTCAGATTTTCATCATTTTACCATCCTACCGAGTTCAAACATGGTCTTTATGGGAGTGTAAACTCTCAACATTTTTCTGCTTCTGCTGAGTCATTTTCTAGTACATAAGCCCTTCTGAGCATAGTGTGTGTGCAGAGTGATGAATTAACTGGCTACTTGAAAACAATACATTTGTGAGTAATAGTGTTTCATTAATACAGAAGTAAATACTACAGAAGCTGAAAATCTAAAATGAAAGCACAAAAATATTGCAAGTAGTGATTCACTCTTTCTTCCTCTTGTCATTGTTCCCTCTTTTTGTTCTTTTCTGTGGTCCCACCTACTGGGCATGTCCTTGTAGTAAGATCCTTTCTCTGTGTAAGACGTTGCCGATGTTTTATAGTGGCTCTACTAAAATACAATTTTAACTGTATTCTACTCTCTTTCCACCAGACATAATCCCTTTAATCCTCTCATCCCTCACTTTCATTCTATCCGATACAAAACTAGACTGTTTCTCTCCTTCCTCACTGTTGCGCTTTGACTGAAAAAAAAGGACAAACAACTCTTCAAAACTCCCACATCCACTGGTGCCGATGTGAAAGCATCCTTTAGTAGGACGAACCTGTGTAATACATCAGGCCCATATGGGGTACCCGCCCAAGTACTGAAGAACTGTGCTAATCAACTGGCTGGAATGTTTACTGGTATTTTGAACCTCTTGCTTCAACAATCTGTGGTACCCACCTGCTTCAAGCAGACTTAAATTACATTTACTGGTGCCCAAGAAGAACATGGCAATCTGCCTCAATGACTATTGTTTAGTCTCGTATATCCACAGTGATGAAATGTTTTGAGCAGTTGGTGATGAAACATATCAACTCCTGCCTAAGGAGTAACTTGAATTTGCTCCAGTTTGCCTGCTATCACAATAGATCTACATTTCATCGGCTCTTCATCAACCCTGGAACAAATGGACAGTGAATATGTATACATCAGGATACTCTTCATTGACTACAGCTCAGCATTCAATACTATCATTCCTCTAAACTGATCAATAACATTCAATATGTAGGTCTCAATATCTCAAACAAGAGAAAATCTGCAGATGCTGGAAATCCAAGCAGCACATATAAAATGCTGGAGGAACTCAGCAGGCCAGGCAGCATCAGTTCTGATGAAGGGTCTTGGCCCGAAACATAGACTGTTTACTTTTTTCCATAGATGCTGCCTAGCTTTCTTTCTGTAACCTTTGACATCCTGACTAAACAAGAATTTATCAACCTCTGCTTTAAATATACTCAATGACTTGACCTCCACAGTTGTCTGTAGCAATGAATTCCATAGATTCACCACCATCTGGCTAAAGAAATTCCTCCTCTTCTCTGTTCTAAATGGACATCCCTCTATTCTGAGGCTGTGCCCTTTGGTCCTAGACTAATTCACTATAGGAAACATCCTCTCCACATGCACTCATTCTAGGCCTTTCAATATGTGATAGGTTTCAATGAGAACATCCTTCATTCTTCAAAACTCTAGCAAGTACAGACCCAGAGCCATCAAACACTCCTCATACATCAACCGTTTCATTTACTGAATCATTCTCATAAACTTCTCTGGACCCTCTCCTATGCCAGCACATCTTTCTCAAATAAGGGACCCAAAACTTTTCTCAATACTCCAAGTGTGGTCTGACTAATGTCTTATAAATCTTCAACATCATATTCCTGCTCTTATATCCTAGTCCTCTCAAAAAAATGCTAATATTGCATTTGTGTTCCTTACCATCAACTTAAGCTGCAAATTAACCCTAAGAGAATCTTCTGATTTTTGAATTTTCTCCCCTTTTAGAAAATAGTCTACACCTTTATTCTTTTGACCAAAGTACATGACCATACACTTCCCTACACCATTTTCATCTACCACTTCACTGGCCATTTTCCCAATCCGTCAAAATCCTTCTGCAGACTCCCTGCTTGCTCAGCGCTACTGCCCCTTCATTTACCCTTGTGTCATCTGCAAACTTGTCCAAAAATCATTAATTTCATCATCCAAATTGTTGACACATAACCTGAAAAGAAGTGGTGCCAATACCGACATGTAGGGAACGCCACTTGTCACCAGCAGCCAATCAGAATAGGCACTCTTTATTCCGACTCTGCCTTCTGTCAATCAACCAATTTTTTATTCATGCTCAAACATGAGGAAATCTGCAGCTGCTGGAATTTCAAGCAACACATATAAAAATTGCTGGTGAATGCAGCAGGCCAGGCAGCATCTATAGGAAGAGGTACAGTCGACGTTTTGGGCCGAGACCCTTCGTCAGGACTAACTGAAAGAAGAGATAGTAAGAGATTTGAAAGTGGGAGGGGGAGGGGGAGATCCAAAATGACAGGAGAAGACAGGAGGGGGAGGGATGGAGCCAAGAGCTGGACAGGTGATCGGCAAAAGGGATATGAGAGGATCATGGGACAGGAGACCCAGGGAGAAGGAAAGGGGGGGGGGACCCAGAGGACGGGCAAGGGGTATAGTGAGAGAGACAGAGGGAGAAAAAGGAGAGAGAGAGAAAGAAAAAAAAAAAATTAATAATAAATAAATAAATAACAGATGGGGTACGAAAGGGAGGTTCTCTAACTTCCATTAATGCCCCACCTCCCCTATAATGTGTGTTGCACAGAGGATGCTGCTTGGTTTAGAGGGTATTAGCTTAAGGAAAGGTTGAACAGACTTTGTTTCCTCAGGAGTGTCGGAGACTGGGAAGAGAACTGATAGAAGTTTAAAGCATTATAAGAGGCACAGATAGGGTGGGTGCACAGTCAGAGACATCCCATCAGAGTAGAAGTTTAAAATACTAGAAGGCACAGCTTTAGGGTGAGAGGGGATGTTGAAAGGTGATGTGTGGGGCACAATTTTTTTCTTACACACAGTGCTAGGTACCTAGAATGCACTTTTAGGGTTGGTGGTGGCGGAAGCAGATAAAATAGTAGATTTTAAGAGGTTTTTAGATAGGCACATGTACATTCAGGAAATGCAGGGATATGGATCATGTGCAGCCAGCAATTTTTATGTGTGTTGCTTCTATTCGTGCTAGTATCTTTCCTATAACACCATGGGCTCTTATTTTGTTGAGCGGCCTCATGTGCAGTACCTTGTCAAAGGCCTTCTGAAAACCTGCCTCCAAGTACCCCAAAACCTCATCCTTAATAACAGACTCCAACTTCTTTCTAACCACTGAAGTCAGGTTAGCTGGCCGATAATTTTCTTTTTTCTTTTTTTTTTCCTCCTTCCCTGCTTAAAAAGTGGAGTAACATTTGGAATTTTCCAGTCCTCTGGAACCAATCCAAAATCTAGTAATTCTTCAAAGATCATTGCTAAAGCCTCCACACTCTCTTTGGTACCTTTTTTAGTACCCTGGGATGCAGACCATCTGGCCCTGGAGACTTATTTACTTCTCAGCTTCCGAAGAACCTTCTCCTTACTAATAGCAGTTACACTTACTTCTACCCTCCGACACTCTCGAACTTCAGGCGTACTGCTGCTGGCCTCCATGGTGAAGACTGACACAAAATGCTTATTAAATTTGTCGCCCTTCCTTTGTCCCCCAATTCTACCTCTCCAGTGTCATTTTCCAGCAATTCAGTATCCCCTCTTCCCTCTTTGTTACTCTTTCTATACATGTGGTTTGCTTTCTCACTTTCAGGTTTCATCTTTTCTCGCCTTTTGGATTTTCCCATTGCCTTCAGCTGGTTTTTGAAAGGTTCCCAATCCTCTAACTTTGAACTAATTTTTCCTATATTATATGCACTCTCTTTTCCTTTGATGTTGTCTTTGACTTTGCTTGTCAGCTACAGTTGTCTTTTCCATTCTTCAGAATACTCTTTTCATCTTTGGGATGCATCTATCCTGTGCCTTCGGAATTGCCCCCAGAAACTCCAGCCACTGCTGTTCTGCCGGCATCCCTGCTAGTGTCCCTTTCCAATCATCTTTGGTCAGCTCCTCTCTTATGCTTCTGTGATTCCCTTTACCTCACAGTAATACATATACTGTATTTCTGCCTTTATCTTCTCTCTCTTAAAATGCAGAGTGAATTCCATCATATTATGACCACTGCCTCCAAAGGATTCTTTTACCTTAAGGTCCCAAATCACATTTTTTTTCATTACACAACACCCAATCCCAAATTGCCTTTTCACTGGTGAGCTCAACCACAAGCTTCTCTAAAAAGCCATCTCATTGGCTTTCTGCAAATTCCCTCTCTTGGATCCAGCATCAATCTGATTTTTCCAACCTATCTGCATTTTGAACTTCCCCATGACTATTGTAACATTGCCATTATAAAATGCCTTTTCTATATCCCATTGAAATTTATATCCCATATCCTGGTTACCATTTAGGGCCCTGTAATAACTCGCATCAGCATATAGGAGGGAGAATGAATATTTGGCTGTATCATGCCATAATAACAACCTCTCACTCAACAAAAGCAAAACCAAAGAGCTGATTATTGTATACAGGATGAGAAAAACAGGTGGTCCATGAGCCAGTCCTTATGGTGGGATCACAGGTGAAGAGGGTCAGCATCTTGAAATTTCTCAGCGTCATAATTTCAGAGGATCTGTCCTGGGTCCAGCACCTAATGTCATTATGAAGAATGCACAGAAGAAGCTCTACTTTCTTAGAAGTTTGCGAAAATTTGGCATGTGATCTAAAAGTCTGACAAACTTCTATAGTTGAGTGATTGAGTATACTGTGTGGTTACATCACGGTCTGAAATGGAAACACCAATGAACTTGAATGGAAAGCTTACAAAAAGAAGTGGATACAGCCCAGTTCATCACAGATAAAGCCCTCCTTACCATTGAATACATCTTCAAAGAATTTGATTGTGCCCGTGTAAGTCATCAGATTGAGTTAAAATGCTGTAGGATCCTATTATTTGTTGGATTGTTTCTGGTTTCTTTTGGCATTTTCTGCATTAATCATCTTGAATTTGTTGTTTTTTTATTTGTATTTTTGATAATTTTTTGTTATTAACCACCTGGTCCTGAATTGCTACAAGGAGCCCTTATGTTTCTGGGAAGATGTCTCCAACTCTGAGCCAGCATTCAACACTTCCTTGTTGTCATCTAATCTGCTCAGATTGTGGGGATGTCTTCCATAGAGAGTCATGCTCTTCCATTGATTAACTTTCCCTCTATAGCAATAATGTCTTCACTTTTCAGGGTTGAGCTTTCATTTAAGTTCACTGGTGTGTGCTTCCTATCAGAATTGTATACGCTCACATGGAGTACTGAATCCTGTTTTTGTTGATGAAAATATGTCCTTAGAAGATTTATCAGATTGTTCTGCCATTTTTTTATGTCTGTTATTTCTCTTCCTCCTTCTGCCCTAGGTGGTGTTAATCTAAGTATGGTCAAGTGAAATTTAAACATCCAAAAGGAATAATATTGGAAGTCAAAAGGTGATAAAGATCTGGCAAGTTAAAAAATCTTACATTGTTCTGGAATTGACAAGGTTGAGTGTAGTGAAATCATTATTTGAAATTGTTAAACTCATTAAGTTTGGAAGTGTGTGTATTATGATATGTGGGTTTTGTCCCAAAGGAAAAAAATAGCTAGACTCCCTTGGCACTTTTGTGTCGAAAAAAATCAAACTTACAAAAATTAGAAAAAGCAGCAAAAAGTAAACTGCCAATATTTACAAAAAGACACAGGAAAGGTACATTGCATCCAGAGTTTCTCCGGTTAATGGATGATTTCCCTCCACGCCTCTCTGACATAGTGGGGAACCTCATATGAGGCAAGTTACAGCAGTGGTTTTCCATTGCCTTCTGCTGGGTGAGTTTAGGCTCAGGTAAAGGACAGTTCGATCTTCTCCAGGTTCTCCTTGGGCCAGCACTGCTCCAATGCCTACTCCTGAGGCATCCACCTGGACAAGGGACCATTTGTCAAAGTCTGGGCTCTGATGGACAGGTGAAGAACACATGTGAGATTTAAGGGCTTGAAAAGCACTTTCACACTCACTTGTCCATGTCACGGGGTTGTTTACAGGTTCCCAATAAGAATAGTTAGAGATGCAGCCAGAGTGGTGAACTGGGGAATGAACCTGCGATACTACGCTACCAGACCCAGGAAAGACTTCACTTCCTTCTTGGTGCGAGGTCGAGGACTTCGCGGATCGCTTCCACTTTGTCCATCTGTGCTTGAACAACTCCATTTCCCAGCTCGTAGCCAAGGGAATCTGATTTCCCTCTTTGCCCACTCACATTTTTGTAGATTGAGGGTGAGACCAGCAGCATGACTACGCCTCAGAACCCTGCACAAATGGTCCAGGTCCTCTGACGAAGTCTGGCGTTAGACAACCACATCATCTAGATCGGCCGAACTGCAGTCCTTACGATCCTGGGGTACCCAGTCTATCAGCCGCTGGAATGCTGCTGGGACACCATGAAGACCAAAGGGCATCACGATGAATTGAAACAGACCCAGTGGTGTGAGGAATACAGTGAGGGGTTTTATTTGGTTATCCAGCAGAAACTGACAGTAGCCTTTACAAAGGTGCAGTGTAGTATTGTAATGTACTTGACCAATCCTTTCCAGAAAGACATCAAAATGGGGCATACAATCAGCATTGAATAAAAAAATTGTCTACCCTCAGAGTGCCGTGGGGACAATAACATTAGGATTGCTCCACTTACTGTTTGAAATCTCGATGACACCCAGCTCCAGCATGGTCCAAATCTCATCCTTCAGAGCTCCCACAAGTCGCTCTGGCACTCTATTGCAGTGTTGGTGTGTTAGGGCATATTCTGGGATTAGGGATACGCCAAATATTAATGTACTTCAGCAATCAATCTTTAGACCCGAACGTGGATTGTAGATTTCATCTGAAAGGCAGCCTGTTTCCTCGAGCTGTGGACAGCAGTTGATTGAAAAAGCAGACAATGTTGATTAACACAAACACGAGGAAATCTGCAGATGCTGGAAATTCAAGCAACACACATCAAAGTTGCTGGTGAATGCAGCAGGCAAGGCAACATCTCTAGGAAGAGGTTTGATCAATGTTGATTAACATTCATTTTGGGTGTCTGAAGTGTGGGCGCAAAGAAGGAGGTATGAAAAGGAAGCATCGTAGATACATTGTAATATAGAATTGTCCTTTGAGCTTTAACATATTAAATGTCCTGTAATACTGGGTCAAACAGGCCTCTTTCTCAGAAGGATCTGCATTTGATGTCTGCTGCTCATTTTTGTTCAATAAATGACTTCTGTATCCAGTAGCTTCAATCTTTCTCCAAGGACTTTGTTCACATTAAAACAGGTATACTGAACTCTGGTCAGGTCTGACCCTGATGGAATGGTCTCTTCTGGAACAGCTGTGGAAGTCAGCAAATACCCTCTGTAGCTCAAAGGGTTGGCAGCTGCCAAGATGGGAGCAGTCAACCCTCTCAGGCCCCTTCCTGTCATCCTCAATAGATACATCATCTGTACAAATATCAATAGAGGCAGAAGAACCAGCATATTTCCCACAGCCCCGTTGCCAGCATGACTTTCTAGTCTTTTAGTTCCTCAGTCACACAAACTATCATCCAAGTCAGGCAGAGATTGTAACCCAGTCATTGCTTTGGTTTTAGCATGAGTCATGCCAAATTACAAAGCTATCTGCTCCTGGATGAACAGCTGGAAGTGATTGGCTACTTCCCTTCCTCAGTAACTCATGTAACACAGGCAAATCTCTCCCCAGAATCATGTCCACCGGTAGTTTCTCCAGAACCCCCACCTTCATCAAGTACTTATTATCATTTAACTCATAGTGAGTTCTTCCGGAGGTTCAGACTTCCAGTCACAATGGACACATTGACAGTAGTCAACAACAAAATCAGGGGCATAATTTTTCTTAATAAATAACAGTGAGCTACCAGAAAGCTTCCATTAACTTTGACTATTATAGACATGGGCTCTTTCTCCTCACATTCTGCTTGCTTTCCATTTTCATAATCACAATCAATACAGTCACTATCATCATCTCCCTCTCTTAGTACATAACACATACCTGACAATTTGGGCTTCTTGAGAGAACACACAGAGGACTTATGACCTGACTGCTGACAATAGTAACAACTAAAAGACTTAGATGCAACTACCAAAGGTTGTTTTCCCTCGTTTCTCCTGCTCCTAAATTTGATGGAGTTACCCTGAGAGTCTCTTGGAGTGTTTGAGTCTCTGTTGCTTCAGAATGCTGGTTGTGATGATGCCCCCTTGTGGGCATTGAGGTCCTGCAGTGCAAGTCAGGCCACAGTGAGTCCATCTGCTGGCTCATGCTCTTGGACCTATGCTCTGGTGTCTGGAGGAAGAACTGACAACAGCTGCTCCAGAACAATGACCTCATCAATCTCCTCCTTGGAGACCCTTCTACTCTGGTCAAATCCATTGGTTGAGAAACCTCAGGCCTCAGTGGGTGAATCCCTTGGTGTAGGGTACAGGAATAGAAGCATTGACGATAGGTTTCTGGTGAGATATCAAATTTAGCCAGCAGTGCCTCAGGACAGTTGTAGCACATTTTCTCATCCATTGCAGTGTAGGCTTCGAGAGCTTTAACCATCAGTAGAGGCACAGCTGGCAGGTCTACTCCTTCTCTGACCATCCTCAGGCCATCCTCTCAAACCCAATGAGACAGTTTGCAATATAATCACCATAAGATAATTTGACCCTTGCATAGACTTTGGAGTTCCTCCCTAAAAGCATTATCTCACTTGACAAAATGTCTTGGATCTAATTTTCCAGTGAGGGTTCAGAGAGATTGGCTCTGGCTGGAGGCTCTTCCTCCTCTGATTTCTCCATTGTTTCTCCGGCATCTAGCTTCATTTTTTGCCTCAGAGGGTATCCTGATTTGGGAACACAATTCTACTCTTCTCTGAGTTAGACACCTTTTGCAACTGGCCATCCTACTGCTGCCACCATATAGATACATAGATACTTTATAGATCCCAAAGTAAATTACAGTGTCATAGTAGCATTCCAAGTGCACAGTCGTTTGTAAATATACAAATATTCGAAGAGTAGTAAGAAAGAATAAAAAGTAAGTTTATTCAAACAGTCTAACAGGAGGGGGTTATCACTTCCCCAGCTATAGGTTGACTCATTATAGAACCTAATGGCCGAGGGTAAGAATGACCTTATATAGCGCTCTTTGGATCAGCACAATTGTCTTTCTCTATTACTAAAACTGTTCCTCTGTTCAGCCAAGGTGGCATGCAGAGACTGAGAAATATTGTTCAGAATTGCCAGATTTTCTGTCGGGTCCTTTTTCTGACCACAGCCTCCAGTGTGTCCAGTTTGACTCTTATAACAGTGCTAGCCTTTCTAATCAGTTCATTTAGCCTGTTGGCATCTCCGATGTTGATGCCATTGCCCCAGCATATGTTACGATATGTTAGATTATGAGGACACTCAGTCCTTGTTTATTGTCATTTAGAAATATATGCATTAAAAAATGATACAATGTTCCTCCAGTGTGATATCACAGAAACACAAGACTGACCAAGACTAAAACTGACAAAAACCACATAATTATAACATATAGTTACAGCAGGGCAAAGCAATACCGTAATTTGATAAGAGCAGACCATGGGCACGGTAAAAAAAAATCTCAAAGTCTCACGCAGATGGTAGAAGGGAGAAACTCTCTCTGCAATGAGCTTCCAGTGCCGCAAACTTGCCGATGCAGCATCCTGGAAGCACCCGACCACAGTCCGACTCTGAGTCCGTCCAAAAACTTTAGCCTCCGACCAGCCCTCCGACACTGAGCACCGACACCACCTCTGCCGAGCGCTTCGACCCTTGGCCCCGACCGCCAAGCAACAGGCAAAGCCGAGGATTCGGAGCCTTCCCCTCCGGAGATTCTGGATCGCACAGTAGCGGTGGCAGCGAAACAGGCATTTCAGAAGTTTCACTAGATGTTCTTCCGAGCTCTCACGTCTACCTCCATCAAATCAGAATTGTGCACGGCATCCTACTTGACAGATAACAGGTATTCATCACCGGAGAGGCCGGGCGCGCTGTGTCGCGCCGCCATCTTCTCCTCCCGCCTGACTGTGGGATTCAATGCAAAGGAAATAAAGTGACTGGAGTTGCTTAGCACTTCTAGGTGTGTGTTAATGTACATGTGTCCTGAGTGCAGTTACCAAGCACTTTTCGTCAGAATGTGACGTTCCTACCTGAAAAATGCAGTGCTTTTCCTCAGCCTTCAAGGACATCTTCAATCGGTGTTGAGTTAAGGACATCTTCAATCTATGTTGAGTCAAGAAGGCAGCTTCACTATGGTCCCTCACCACCTAGGACATGTCCTCTTCTCATTATTGCCATTGGGGAGGAGACACAGGAGCCTAAATACCTACACTCAATGATTCAGGAACAGTTTCTTCCCCTCCGCCATCGCATTTCTGAATGGTCCATGAACACTTCCTCTTTATTCCTTTTCATTGTACTATTTTTGTAGTTCATGGTAATTTTATGTCTTTGCATTGTACTACTGTCATAAAACAGCACAATCCATCTCCTATGAATTCAGTGATAATAAATCTGATTCTGATCCATTGTGGTTATTTTTGGAACAATCGAGAGGCTGACAATGGGGAGTGGCAGTGGCAGTGGGATTGCAAAAGGGATTTGTGCAGAGTGAGTGAAGATGGAGAGAAGCAAATTTTATTTGCTTGGTTTGTGTTAACAATGATCCTGGAATCAGACATCAAGAACTACAAGACAGACCCACAAGGCATTGATACAAGATGGACATTCATAAAATTGGCAATAGAATGTTGCTAATTACTTGTGGCTAGTTAAATCAAGCAGACTTTTGCTGGTCCCATTAAAGAACACTAGACATGGCATGGGTTCTCTCAGAATTCCCTTCCATCACTCGTCTGAACACTATGGACAATTTCTAGTGCCAAGTAATTTACCAACCTGCATATTGTTGGGCTGTGGGAGGAAATTGGAGCAACCAGAGGAAAGACATGCAGTCACCGGGAAAGTGTGCAAGACCCACACAGATAGCAACCAAATCCAAAGTTCTGGCACTTTGAGGCAGTGGTGTTACTGGCTGCACCAACCAGTGTAGAAGCAGGTCAATTTTTCATTCACCCGCAGCGAGTGATGTGCCTTGGAGTTCCCTTCTAGTGGCTGCAGCTGTACTGAACTTGGACCCTGAACTAAAAGTTTCAGGCTTCGTGACATTCACACTGAATGAGTGGCGTGGCTGATCTGGAGATTTTGCAGCTGGGCTCAGCCAAAAATCAAAGATCACTGCTCATAAATGCTCTGATGACTTTTTGGCTTCCTCTCAAAAATAATGAATGGCTACATGAACATGGAATAAGAGTGCCATCAACCTATCCCCTATAACTGGTGTGCTGCAGCTAATCGTACAGCACCCTTGGGACCTTGAGGAGCAGCAGACCATTAACCAACATCATGCTCGTCTTGATACAATCCTCAACATATTGAATCTAGGTAAGGGTCTACACAAAATGAACCATAATCAACTTGCATTTGCAACAGGACCGGTTAATTAGTCCTTCAGTTCCTTCTGTTTAGTTGTCCTTCCTTTGCATTTTGACAAAAATATTCTCATCTTTAATGTAAGTCAATGATGCAACGTTTGCAGTTTCACATACACTTAATGTCTTGTTCAATCAGGGCTCATTAACTGCATAATTTGCCCATGCAATCAAAGACAAAAAATACATGAGGGATACAAATACAAATCAGATAATTAACTATTCACAAGCTGCAAAAACAGCTGTGTGCACAAATTCCACGTAGATGCAAATGCATTGGGATAAATTGCAAACACATAAACAGCACATTAATGGCAGTTGTACAAAGGACAATTTACATTTTTGCATGTAATAAAAATACTTATTTATTTTCTACCGGGGAAAATGGAACCACAGGGGATTTAATATCAATTAAAAACATAAAAAAGTAGCAATGAAAGTAAGATATTTACTTATACTGTAGGCCTGTTCAGATCTTTAGTCTCATGGTTGATCTTCCATGTTAACTTTTCTTCCGGCTCTGTAAGCAAGTATTTGGCCATACACTCTCAATGTCCGAGCATCTGCGGTTCATTGGTTTGCTCGGGTAGAGAGCTCCAAAGATCCGTAGTCTCAGACCAGACCCAGTTTTATTATCACTGACATCTGTCATGAAATTTGTTGTTTTGTAGTAGTGGTACACTGCAATAGAAACATGGAAACATAGAAAACATACAGCACCATACTGGCCCTTTGGCCCACAAACCTGTGCCAAACATGTCCCTAGGCTTTATCCATAGCCCTCTATTTTTCTAAGTTCCACGTAGCCATCCAGGAGTCTCTTACGAGACCCTATCGTTTCCACCTCCACCACCGCTGCCAGCAGCCCATTCCACGCACTCACCACTCTCTGCGTAAAAACTTACCCCTGACTTCTCCTCTGTACCTTCTTCCAAGCACCTTAAAACTCTTCCCTCTCGTGCTAGCCATTTCAGCCCTGGGAAAAAGCCTCTGACTATCCACACGATCAATGCATCATCTTATACACCTCTATCAGGTCACCTCTCATCGTCCGTCGCTCCAAAGAGAAAAGTCTGAGTTCACTCAGCCTGTTCTCATAAGGCATGCTCCCCAATCCAGGCAACATCCTTGTAAATCTCCTCTGCACCCATGAGGCGACCAGAACTGAGCACCGTACTCCAAGTGGGGTCTGACCAGGGTCCTATATAGCTGCAACATTACCTCTCGGCGCTTAAACTCAATCCCATGGTTGATGAAGACCAATGCACCGTATGCCTTCTTAACCACAGAGTCAACCTGTTCAGCAGTTTTGAGTGTCATGCCTTATCCTCTTGCTCTTCACATACTTGTAGAATACCTTGGGGTTTTCCTTAATCCTGTCCGCCAAGATCTTCTCATGGCCCCTTCTGGCTCTCCTAATTTCATTCTTAAGCTCCTTCCTGCTGGCATTATAATCTTCTAGATTCCCATCATTACCTTGTTTTTTGAACCTTTCATAAGCTTTTCTTTTCTTCTTGACTAGATCTACAACAGCCTTTGTACACCACGGATCTTGTACCCTACCATCCTTTCCCTGTTTCATTGGGACGTACCTACTCAGAACCCCACACAAATATCCCCTGAGCATTTGCCATATTTCTTCCATACGTTTCCCTGAGAACATCTGTTTCCAACTTATACTTCCAAGTTCCTGCCTGATAGCCTCATATTTCCCCTTACTCCAATTAAACTCTTCCCTAACTTGTCTGTTCCTATCCCTCTCCAAAGCTATGGTAAAGAAGATAGAACTGTGATCACTATCTCCAAAATGCTCTCCCACTGAGAGACCTGACACCTGACCAGGTTCATTTCCCAATACCAGATCAGGTACAGCCTCTCCTCTTGTAGGCTTACCTACATATTGTGTCAATAAACCTTCCTGAACACACCTAACAAACTCTACCCCATCTGAACCCCTCACTCTTGGGAGATGCCAATCAATATTTGGGAAATTAAAATCTCCTACCACAACAACCCTGTTATCATTACTCCTTTCCAGAATCTGTCTCCCTATCTGCTCCTCGATCTCCCTGTTACTATTGGATGGTCTATAAATAAACATCCAGTATAGTTATTGACCCCTTCCTATTCCTAACTTCCACCCACAGAGACTCCGTAGACAACCCCTCCATGACCTCCTCCTTTTCTGCAGCTGTGACACTATCTCTGATCAACAGTGCCACACTCCCACCTCTTTTGCCTCCCTCCCTGTCCTTTCTGAAACATCTAAAGCCTGGCACTTGAAGTAGCCATTCCTGCCCCTGAGCCATCCAAGTTTCTGTAATGGCCACAACATCATAGCTCCAAGTGCTGATCCACGGTCTAAGCTCATTGCTTTATTCATGATACTCCCCGCATTAAAATAGACACCTTACACCATTGGACTGAGCGCGTCTCTTCTCTATCACCTGCCTATCCTCCCTTTCGCACTGTCTCCAAGCTTTCTCTATTTGTGAGCCAGCCTCCCTTTCCTCCATCAGTTTAGTTCGGTTCCCACCCCCCAGCAATTCTAGTTTAAACTCTCCCCAATAGCCTTAGCAAACCTTCCCGCCAAGATATTTGTTCCCCCTCAGATTCAATGCAGAAAAGTATTATGTTACACTAAGAATTCTTTTGAAAAATAGTGCAAAGAATGAGAGCAATAAGTTAGGTAGTGTTCATGGAACCAGGGTCAGCCCATAAATCTGATTGCAGAGGAGAAGAAGCTGTTCATAAAATATTGAGTGTGCGTCTTCAGGGTCCTGTAACTCCTCCATGATGGCAGTAATGAGAAGAGAGCATGTCCTGGATGGTAGTGGTCTTTAATGATGAATGCTGCCTTCTCAAGGCATCATCTATTGGAGATCTCACCACCAACCTAGTGGCCATGATGGAATGGAGCCTACAACCTGATACAGCTGTTTCCAATCATGCCTGAAGAAAGTTCATTTCAGCTGTGGATGAACCAAGGGATTCACAGCCTGCTGAAAGTTAGATGAGTTCTGAAGAAGTGTCTCAGCCAGAAGCATTGACTGCTTCTTCCCCTCTGTAGATTCTGCCTAACCTGCTGAATTCCTTTAGTTCGTGTTGCTCTGGATTTCCAGCATCTGCAGAATCTCTTGTGTTTCTGAGGGCTACATCTGTAGCAGGAAAAACCAGTCATGCATAATCCTACAAGAGGTCCAATTATGACCTGTGGAAGGCCACCGTAATAGCAAAAACACAATTCTGTGTGGAGTTAGTGAATCAATCAGATGCACGCAACAGCTGGGACAAAGTTTCTATGCCATTACTTCCTATAAGGCGAAATCTAATAGTGTAATGAAGTGATGTTCATTTTCCGAAAGGCTCAATTCCTTTAATGCACACTTTGGGAGAATAAAACTACACCTCCGTGAATCTCCACAACATCTGGCAACTCTGTGATCTATCTTGGAAGTTGGTTTTAGAACATCCTTTGAAAAGGTGAGCCCTCGCAAGATGTCAGGCCCTGACGGTGTACCTGAGCTGAGTTCAAGGACATCTTCAACCTCCCACTGCTGCAGATGGAAATTCCCTCCTGCTTCAAAAGGGCATCAATCATAACAGTGCCCAAGAAGAGCCGGGTGAGCTGTCTCAATTACTATTGCACAGTAGTTTTCACTGATGAACTGCTTTAAGAGGTTGGTCATGGTTAGAATTAACTCCTGCCTGAGGAAGTACCTGTGCCGACTACAATTGGCCTACTGCCACAACAGGCTTACAGAAGATATAATATCCTTAACCCTTCACTTGGTCTTGGATCACTTAAACAAAAGCAATACCTATAGTACATCAGGCTGCTGTTTTATTAAAGCTCAGCATTCAAAACTATCATCGCCTAGTACTTATCAACAAGCTTCAAAACCTTCGTATCTCCCTCTACAACTGGATCCTTGACTTCCTCTTCAGGAGACCACAATCAGTGTGGATCAGAAATAACATCATCTCGCTGACAATCACACAGGCACACCTCAAGGGTCAGTGCTTAGCAGAGATAATGAATCTGATTCTGAGTCTGCTCTGTTCTCTGTACGTTCATGACCGTATGGCTAGGCACAGCTCAAAGTCATCTATTAAATCGCTGATGGTGCCCCTGATGTTGGCAGAAACTCATATGGTAACAAAGAGGTATACAGGAGTGAGAAAGATCAGCTGATTGAGTGGAGTCACAACACCAAGATTGCACTCAGTGTCAGTAAAACCAAGGCCTGCCAGTGGAGCAGATTTGATATCTCACCAAAGATTCCAGAAAATTTCTACAGATATCACATAAAGAGCATTATGACTCATTGAAGGTCCTTACCGATTGATGGCATCAATCATTAAGGACCTTCAGATCCTGGACATGCCTTCTTCTCATTACACCCATCATGAGGAGGTACAGGAGCCTGAAGATGCATACTCAAAGTTTTCAGAACAGCTTCTTCTTCTCTATCATCAGATTTATGAACAGTCCACGAACTCATGAACTCTACCTCACTATTCTTCTTTTGCACTATTTATGTATTTTATTTATTTATTTTAAATTTTAAATTACAGAAACTTTTTATGGCCTCCACCACAAATCAACAAATTTCATAACAATGATAATAAATTCCATTTCTAATTTGCTGAATCATAACCAGGAACATTAAGGATAAGGGTAATGAACATAGAGCATGGATCAGTGCACGGAACTACAATATGTGAATACAGCTGTAATATTTTCCCTGATGAATAGTACAACTCCTTCTTCATCATCAATTCCATGCACATTGACGTTAAAAATATTACAGCTGTATTTATATATTCAAGAGAGGATATAAAAACATCCACTGATCCACCTCTCATCCACTAGAACTCAAAAATAGGACAGATGCAATCACACTGGATATTAAGAAACAGATATGCAGGTAGATTAGGGAAAGGTCTAAAGAAAACAGGGTGTTGTTTTGTGAAAACAACTTATATAAGAGGATGAGGGGCACTGATCATGTGGATAGCCAGAGGCTTTTTCCCAGGGCTGAAATGGCTAACACGAGGGTGCATAGTTTTAAGGTGCTTGGAAATAGGTACCGAGGGGATGTCAGGGGTAAGTTTTCAACACAGAGAGTGGTGGGTGAATGGAATGCTCTGCTGGTGGCGGTGGTGGAAAGAGGATACAATAGGGTTTTTTAAGAACCTCTTAATAGGTACATAAAGCTTAGAAAAATAGAGGGTTACGCGCTAGGGAAATTCTAGGCATCTCTAGAGTAGGGTACATGGTCGGCACAGCATTGTGGGCCAAAGGGCCTGTAATGTGCTGTAAATTTCTATGTTCTATGAAACTTCAGCAGTCCCAATATTGTCTGGGAACTCATTAGTAAGACCATAAGACCATGGGACCATAAGGTATAGGAGTGGAATTAGGCCATTTGGCCTTCTGAGTCTGCGTCACTATTTCAACGTGGCTGATCCAATTTCCCTCTCAGCCCCAATCTCCTGCTTTTTCTCTGTATCCCTTCATGCCCTGACCAATCAAGAATCTACCAGCCTCTGCCTTAAACATACATAGAGACTTGCACTTCACAAATGTCCTTGCAAAGAATTCCACAGATTCACCACTCTCTGGCCAAAGAAATTTCTCGTCATCTCCATTCTCATAACGTGAGTATTAAGCAGGAACTGGGGATGGTTAATTGGGAACAGCTGCTTTTGGGCAAGACCAGATCTGACATGTGCAGGGTTTTTCCAGACCAGCTGCATGGAGTACAGGACTGGTATGTTCCAGTAAGGAGGGTCAAGGATGGGAAGATCAAGGGACAATGGATGTACGGAAAGGGACGTAATTTATTCAAGAAGTAAAAGGAAGTGTGTGTAAGGCTTAGGAAGCTAAAATCAAAAAGAGGGTTCTAAAGAGGCCAGAAAAGAACTCAAGAAAAAAATTAGCAAAGTGACGAGGTGCACATAGGATTACAGGAAATCTCAAGGCCTATTATTCATACATTAAGAGAGTAAGAGGATAACTACGAGAGGATTGGACTACTCAAGAATAAAATGAGGAAACATAGAAACATAGAAAACCTACAGCACAATACAGGCCCTTCGGCCCACAAAGTTGTGCCAAACATGTCCCTACCGTAGAAATTACTAGGCTTACCCATTGCCCGCTTTTTCCAAGCTCCATGTACCGATCCAAAAGTCTCTTAAAAGATCCTATCATATCTGCCTCCACCACTGTTGCCGGCAGCCCATTCCACGCACTCACAACTCTCTGTGTAAAAAACTTACCCCTGACGTCTCAACTGTACCTATTTCCAAGCACCTTAAACCTGCGTCTTCTTGTGGCAACCATTTCAGCCCTGGGAAAAAGCCTCTGATTATCCACACAATCAATGACTCTCATCATCTTATACACCTCTGTCAGGTCACCTCTCATCCTCCGTCGCTCTAAGGAGAAGAGGCCAAGTTCACTCAACCTGATTTCATAAAGCATGCTCCCCAATCCAGGCAACATCCCTGTAAATCTCCTCTACACCCTTTCTATGGTTTCCACATCCTTCCTGTAATGAGGTGACCAGAACTGAGCACAGTATTCCAAGTGGGGTCTGACTAGGGTTCTATATAGCTGCAACATTACCTCTCAGCTCTTAAACTCAATTCCATGATTGATGAAGGCCAATACACCGTATGCCTTCTTGACCACAGAGTCAACCTGCGCAGCTGTTTTGAGCGTCCTGTGGACTCGGACCCCAAGATCCCTCTAATCAAATGAACCACTTCACACTTATCTGGGTTGAACTCCATCTGTCACTTCTCAGCCCAGTTTTGCATCCTATCAATGTCCCGCTGTAACCTCTGGCAGCCCTCCACACTATCCACAACACCCCCAACCATTATGTCATCAGCAAACTTACTAACCCATCCCTCCACTTCCTCAACCAGGTTATTGATAAATATCACAAAGAGTAGGGGTCCCAGAACAGATCCCTGAGGCACACCATCGGTCACTTACCTCCATGCAGAATATCACCCGTCTACAACCACACTTTTCCTTCTGTGGGCAAGCCAGTTCTGGATCCACAAAGCAATATCCCCTTGGAGCCCATGCCTCCTTACTTTCTCAATAAGCCTTGCATAGGGTACCTTATCAAACGCCTTGCTGAAATCCATATACACTACATCTACTGCTCTTCCTTCATCAATGTGTTTAGACGCATCCTCAAAAAATTCAATCAGGCTCATACGGTATGACCTGCCTTTGACAAACCCATGCTGACTATTTCTAATCATATCTTACCTCTCCAAATATTCATAAATCCTACCTCTCAGGATCTTCTCCAACAACTTACCAACCACTGAAGTAAGACTCACTGGTCTATAATTTCCTGAGCTATCTCTACTCCCTTTCTTGAATAAAGGAACAACATCCGCAACACTCCAATTCTCCAGATCCTCTCCCATCCCCATTGATGATTCAAAGATCATCGCCAGAGGCTCAGTAATCTCCTCCCTTGCCTCCCACAGTAGCCTAGGGTACATCTTATCCGGTCCCAGCGACTTATCCAACTTGATGCTTTCCAAAACTCTAGCACATCCTCTTTCTTAATATCTACATGCTCAAGCTTTTCAGTCTGCTGCAAGTCAGCACTACAATCACCAAGATCCTTTTCCATAGTGAATACTGAAGTAAAGTATTCATTAAGTACCTCTGCTATTTCCTCTGGTTCCATTCATACTTTCCCACTGTCACACTTGATAGGTCCTATTCTTTCACATCTTATCCTCTTGCTCTTCACGTACTTGTAGAATGCCTTGGGGTTTTCCTTAATCCTGCCTGCCAAGGCCTTCTCATGGCCCCTTCTAGCTCTCCTAATTTCCTTTTTAAGCTCCTTCCTGTTAGCCTTATAATCTTCTAGATCTCTAATGTTACCTAGCTCTCTGAACCTTTTGTAAGCTTTTCTTTTCTTCTTGACTAGATTTATTACAGCCTTTGTACACCAAGGTTCCTGTACCCTACTATAACTTCCCTGTCTCATTGGAACGTACCTATGCAGAACTCCACATAAATATCCCCTGAACATTTGCCACATTTCTTCTGTAATTTTCCTTGAGAACATCTGTTCCCAGTTTAAGTTTCCAATTTCCTGCCTGAGAGCCTCATAATTCCCCTTCTTCCAGTTAAACGCTTTTTTAACTTGTCTGTTCCTATCTCTCTCCAATGTTATTGTAAAGGAGATAGAATTATGATCATTATCTCCAGAATGCTCTCCCACTGAGAGATCTGACACCTGACCAGGTTCATTTCCCAGTAACAAAACATATGCATGGAGGCATAGGATGTGGGTCAGGTCCTAAATGAGTACTTTGTATCAGTATTTATCAAGGAAAAGGACATGGTGGATAGTGAGATCAGTGTTGTGCGTGCTAGTATCCTTGGGAATTCTGAAATAAAGAAAGAGTTAGTGTTGGGTCTCTTAAATTAAATTGGTTTAGTATTGTCACATGTGCTTGACTTAATATAAAGGGACAGTATGCTGTTAATAGAAAGACCTTTAACAATATTAATGTGCAGGGGGATCTTGGGGTTCTGTTCACAAGTCCCTGAAAATGACTGCACAGATTAGACCATAAAATTGATAGGATAATGAAGGAGACGAATGAAGGTATGTTTGTTTTTATAAATTCAGGAATTGAGAAATTATGTTGCATCTTTATAAAACTCTAAGTAGGCCACATCTGGAGTATTGCATTCAATTCTAGTCACCCTATTATAGGAAGGATATGGAGTTTGGGAGAGGGTGTAGAGAAAGTTTACCAGGATGATGCCTGGATTAGAGGGCATGCGCCATGAGTCAAGCTTAGACAAGCTTGGATTGTTTTCTCTGGAGGAGACTGAGAAGAGACCCGATAGAGGTTTATAAGATTATGAGAGGCATAGACAGTGGTGTCTTTTTCCCCAGATTTTTGAGAAGTTTAATACTGGAGAGCATGCATTTAAGATGAAGGGGGTAAGTTCAAAGGAGATGTGCAGGGAATGTACTGCCAAGGTTGGTAGCAATGACAAATATCAGAGAGGCATTTAAGAAACTTATGGATAGGCACATAGATCCGCAGAGAATGGAGGCTTGTGCACATTGTGTAGCCAGAAGGATTAGTTCAATAACACGTTTAATTACTAATTTAATTAGTTTGGTACAACATCATGGACCAAAGGGCCTGTTCGTGTACTGTACTGTTCTAAACTGTGGAACAGTAGGATCTCCACAGTGGACAATCTTTTCATAATTACACAAAAGACATATATTTGAGATATGCTACCAGAGACTCCGTAGTGACTTTCTGTAGATGGCAAACACTGCTGTCACAGTATGTCAATAATGGAAACAATGGATATTCGAATTCAGATATTTAATCAAATTACTAAAACAAAGTAATACCAAGAATATTCTGATTCAAAACACACACAACATTCACAGATAACTGAAAATATTGAACTGTGCTGAAATATTTGTTAAAAAGCTTAATTTCACTTTTTCTCTTGTCATCTGTAGGTCTGGAAGGCCCACGGACATCAAGAGGACTTGCATCCTTTGCTAAATGAACCCAATGCACAATCTGAATGGTGACTCCCCATGTGGCGAAAAGTGACAGTGAAATTGGTAGACGCGCCATCATATGTGTTTCATGTCCTGGACTTCCATTCATGAGCACACATAGAGAAATCTGGGGCTTATAATAAATCAACTAGGCTAAACAATTCCATTCAGAAGCTCATGTGAAACCCATGAGAAACTCTGATGAAGCAGGAAACAAATAACAGAGCTCTACCACCTGTTGCATAAGAGCCATTTCAAATTTGCATTTGCATGCTTGAGATTGGTTCCTGACCTTTGAGAATTAGTTTTCTTCCTGGCTTGTGGAGGAAGCAGCAGTGGACCAGTCAGCTTTTGTGCACATAATTACTGGGGATGTGATTAATGCTTTTTGGATAAATGGCCATTCATCTGGTGCTAGGCCAGCAGTGAAACTGGTAGTTTGTTCAGACAGATAGGATGACTGCATGCAAAGCCTAATTCAATCATTATTTGATTTCTACATACTGAGTATTGATGAAAGGATTTCTTCTCTAAGGGTGCTGAGACAAAGATAGGATTTGATTTGTGATTTCCAAACAAATTTACTGATTTACAGTTCTTATTGAAATTTAATCAGTTATCTGTTTAATTTGGCAAGGATTTGTAAAATCAAAGCATATATTTAGTATAGTAAAACATTGAAAACTGAAGCAAAATCAATACAATATTTGAAAACAAATGGTAAATTAATGAAAACATTTGAAATAAGAACATAAAATAATTAATATCATTAATCAAACTTATTTAATGAAAAATAAAAGAAATATAAATGACCTATGGCAATCCTTTGTCTTACAGCTGTTCCTCTCCATTGAAATAAATTAGACTAACTGTTCCTGCACTAGATTTTAGAAGATCCAGGTAAATCAGAAGATCTAGTTAGGCCAGTTAGTCTAACCTCAGTAGTTGGGAAGATGTTGGAGTCGATTGTTAAGAATGTGGCTTCGGGGTACTTGGAGACACATGACAAAATAGGCCAAAATCAGCATGGTTTCCTTACGGGAAAATTTTGCCTGACAAATCTTTTGGAATTCTTTGAAGAAAGGACAAGCAGGATAGACAAAAGAGGAACAGTAACTGTTGTGTACTTGGATTTTCAGAAGGGCTTTGACAAAGTGCTGCACATGAGGCTACTCAACAAAATAAGAGCCCATGGTGTTACAGGAAAGATAAAAGCATGAAAGGGAACTTATCCGTGTAAGCGGAACAAGTGCTATACATGCCCTTACACTTCCTCCCTTACCACCATTCAGGGCCCCAAACAGTCCTTCCAGGTGAGGCATCACTTCACCTGTGAGTCGACTGGGGTGATATACTGCGTCCGGTGCTCCCGATGTGGCCTTTTATATATTGGCGAGACCCGATGCAGACTGGGAGATCATTTTGCTGAACACCTACGCTCTGTCCGCCAGAGAAAGCAGGATCTCCCAGTGGCCACACATTTTAATTCCACATCCCATTCCCATTCTGACATGTCTATCCACGGCCTCCTCTACTGTAAAGATGAAGCCACACTCAGGTTGGAGGAACAACACCTTATATTCCGTATGGGTAGCCTCCAACCTGATGGCATGAACATTGACTTCTCTAACTTCCGCTAGGCCCCACCTCCTCCTCGTACCCCATCTGTTACTCTTTTTTATGCACACATTCTTTCTCTCACTCTCCTTTTTCTCCCTCTGTCCCTCTGAATATACCTCTTGCCCATCCTCTGGGTCACCCCCCCGTCTTTCTTCCCGGACCTCCTGTCCCATGATCCTCTCGTATCCCCTTTTGCCTATCACCTGTCCAGCTCTCGGCTCTATCCCTCCCCCTCCTGTCTTCTCCTATCATTTTGCATCTCCCCCTCCCCCTCCAGCTTTCAAATCCCTTACTCACTCTTCCTTCAGTTAGTCCTGACGAAGGGTCTCGGCCTGAAACGTCGACTGCGCCTCTTCCTATAGATGCTGCTTGGCCTGCTGCGTTCACCAGCAACTTTGATGTGTGTTGCTTAAAGGGAAATTGCTGACTGATTTTCAGAAGGCCTTTGATAAGGTGTCACACTTGAAGCTGCACATGAGGGTAAGTGCCCAGGGTATTACAGGAAAGATACTAGCATGGATAGAGCAGTGGCTGATTGGCAGGAGGTAAAGACTGGGAATAATTTCGGATTTGCTGTGATTGCCTAGAGGTGTTCCATAGGGATCTGTGTTGGGACCGCTTCTTTTTACATTGTATGTCTGCAATTTGGATGAGGGAATTGATGGCTTTGTGGTCACATTTGTGGCTGGTATGAAGATAAGTGCAGGGTCAGGTAGTGTAGAGGAAGCAGAGAGGCTGCAGAAGGACTTAAACAAATTATGAGAATGGGAAACAAAGTGGTAGATGGAATGCAACATTGGGAAGTGTATGGTCATGCACTTTGGTAGAAAGAGTAAAAGAAAATTCAAAAATCTGAAGTGCAAAAGGGATTTAGGAATTTTCATTTCCTAAAGTTTAATTTGCAGGTTAAATCTCTGGTGAGGAAGCCAAATGTAATGTTAGCAGCCATTTCAAGAGGACTAGAATATAAAAGCAAGGATGTAATGCTGAGGCTGTATAAGGCACTGCTGAGGCCTTGCTTTGAGGACTGTGAGCAGTTTTGTGCCTCTTATTTAAGAAAGGATGTGCTGACGTTGACATTGGAAAGGGTTCAGGGGAGGTTCATGAGAATGATTCCAGAAATGAAAGGGTTAACATATGAGCTGCAATTGTAGGGTCTGGACTGTACTTGTTGGAATGAGGGGGGAATCTTATTGAAACCTGTCAAATGTTGAAAGGCCCAGATAGAGTGGATGTGAAAACTTTGTTTCTTTGGTGGGGAGTCTAGGGCAGCCTTAAAATAGAGGGACATCCACTTAGAACAGAAATGAAGAGGAATTTCTTTGGCTAGAGGGTGTTGATTCTGTGGAATTCATTGTCACAGTTGGCTGTGGAGGCCAGGTGACTGGGTGAATTTAAGGTGGAAGTTGATAGGTTCCTGATTAGTTAGGGCTTGAAAGGATATAGATATAGGATACATCTAAGATGTAGATTCACAGTGTAGTGCAAACATTTACAACTAATATATACTTTGTTGCTAGCAACTTACAAAATCACAACGAAGTATGGCCCACACATTTAGGATATCTATGTTGGTGCAGGAATCCAAATTTGATGGTACTCCAACAGAAAGTTGTCAGTAGTTTAGCAGAGAAGTTTTGGTATTTCCCAACATTTTTTGACTGAATTAAATTGACAAAACATTTTTATTTTTGAGTGAAGTTTTGGTAACAAGAGTTTGAAAACTGCTAATTACTTTTAACAGTCTATGTTATTAAAAAAGTAGGAAATAACCTTTCTCCTTATTTAAATGGAATATAGTAATGCCAATTCACAGTCAAGCAATCTGACTCTGATTGGTACTGTTCATTTTGCAGATGTTGTTTTCTTCTCCTCACATCATAGATGCAGCTGGTCTTGGGGCCGTTTCCATTTTGATGAAACATCTGAACTATTTGAGAAGATCAGTGGGATTTTGATCAATGCTTTCCGTCATGCTGTGTGCACATTTCAAAATACCATTTCATTAAATAAAGAACAGTTGATATGAGTGATTTGTGGAGATCTAAATAAAAGCGGTACTCATCTTAATGCAGCACAACCATTTCATTATCTGTAAACATGCCAAGAGTGTCACCATTCCCTATATTATTCTTTGATTAATTGAAGGCTGCTTTGGTAAGCAAACAGGCCTATTCAGAAGACTTAACTTTCCAATGTCCATTATCATTTCTGCCCTTCCAGTGATTTGTATTTGATTTCATGCTGTAGCCTATTTGGATTCCGCTTTGGATGCATTTTGCTTCCTGACCATGCCTTGAATCTCCGAAGGATGATCCAAGGAAAATTCACAGAATTTATGTGAGCTCAACTTTATCCTCTCAGGAATGCCAAATTTGAATATCTTCAGATTTAAAAAAAACTAATTTTATGTATGGGCATAAATGGATTTCTATTGTTGTGGGAGAGTTTATTAAATAATATTTATTAAACAGAGTTTATTAACAAATTTCGTGTTACATGCCATTGATAATAAACCTGATTCGGATTCTAATATTCCTACTTAGACTTGTTTTTTCCTTGGTAAAATGATATGGCACATTTTACCATGATTAACTATGCACTAATGTGGCTATAAAGTTAATACACAAGTACTATAAAACAAAATGCATAAACTGTTACTTTACAGACTGATTATCAGTACATGTTTAAAATCGGTATACCAGGCAGTACAACTTCTGATGCATTATCATAACAGAAACTGCTGTGAAGAGTATACTGCCTTCTTTTATAGCACGACCTGTATTATTTGCCTTAGTAGCAATACAAACGAGTCTAGAGACACTACAATGGCAACGAGGATGTGATGTTGCTGCTTGAGGGAACAGCAGGATAGTGATCCAGCATGGCTAATAAAGGTAGAACTCTATAGCTAGAATAGAAATGATAGCAGGCATTGAAAAGAAACAGAATTAAGTATGAAATGAAATACACAAAAAGTGCAGTGAAGATTAATGATAGACCAGAGGATTGGGAATTGTAACAGACAGAATATTATAGTAAATTAGCAAAGCGATGATAAGATGCTCGGCAGGAATATAAAAAGGAAGAGAGTAGCTATAGCAACCATTGGTCCCTTAGAAGATGAGAATGGGAAACTCATACTGAGAAATAGAGAAATGGTGGCAATTCTAAATATTCAGTGTTCAGTTGCAGTACACTCTGTCCCTTCAACGAAGTCAAAGTTAAAGTTAAAGTTACAGACAGTATTTCACATAGGATAATGGGCAATTGGAACAAGGAATATGGAGCGTAAAACATTTAACAGTACAGCGCAGGAATAGGTCTTTCAGCCCGGAATAAATGTGCCAATTTAAACTGCACATTAACCCGCACATGGCCTATATCCCTCTGATCTTTGCTGAGTTATGTGTCTGTTTAAATGCCTCTTAATTTCCTCTATCTTTTCTGCCTCCAGCACCACATCCGTCAGTGTATTCCAAGCACCTGCCGCTCTGCATGTAAAAAACTTGCCTCAAATTTCCTTTAAAAATTCCCTCTCTTACTTTAAACTTAAGTCTTCTAAGCCTCTCATCATTTTAAGTATTTCTCACAGGTCATGGCTTAGCATCCAGTGCTTCAGAGAAAACAAACTAAATTTGTCAATATCCACTTCCAGATAATAACCTCCAACTATCTTGCTGTACAACAGAGCTTGTTGGGATGTCACTAATCTGGCTGCTGCTGACATCTTCCCTGAAACACCATTCACCTCAACAATGTCAAAAACTGCATACTTGTTTGAGAGGGGAACAGCCACAGGAGAATCCTATCCGATCTACCTTTGCTTCCTAGTGGCTATTGATTTATCTGAATGAACATTTGCTGTGATGAGCTCCGGAAACTCCTATCTATAATGCTCTCTGCTTTATGTATATTCCTCAGTGAGTCTAACTGTCGTGGTCTGAGAGGAGCTGCGGTTGGACTCACTTCCTGCAGACAAGGCCATCAGGGACACCAGACTGCTCCCTGATCTTCCACACCCAAGGAAGACTATACCAGTCCATCGACTGCCACAGTGAAAAATCTTACCTTGACTCACCCTGTTGCTCACCATCCTCACCAAAGCCTACACTTTGAACTGAACAACACTTTGAACCTTACACATTGGCACAATTTGCCATGAACAAAGAATTTTAAGAGAGGTGTTAGGTCAACGTATCATAAATTATAATAATAATGTACTAAGTTTGTAGATCGTATCCGGAATTTTTCCGGGTAGCGGACGACTTCCTCCCACACCGTTCTGACGTAGTTGGAATTCGCGTATGAGGCAAGTTACAGCAGTGCTTTGCCATTGCCTTCTGCCGGGTGAGTTTTTTTTCAAGGAGATCACCAGCTCTTAAGCCCGCACGGATGGAAAGTGTGCCGGGGAGAGCTGGCTGGGTTTGAACTTTGGAACCTCCACTCCGCAGTCTAGCGCTGAGATCACTACACCACCAACCGGCTATAAAGGGATGCATAAAAACTATTTTTTCACAAATTAAGTAGTGAACAATCAATTAAAATCTTACTCTCAGAGACCAAAGCAAACAAGGTTTAATGTTCTGTTGGTTGAGTTGCTGGCAAATATCATACTGCTATTCAAGGCAGAAAGAAAATAGAAAGCAAGAAACAATGCATCTTTTATTGGGAAGATGTAATATGAGATAATAGAATGCCATGCAGTGGACTCCGCCCAATACAGGACAGACACCACATCCCTTCCCACCATCCATCGTCACAGATCCCAAACATCTAGGATATGCCATCTTTTCTCAGCTATCATTGGGCAGAAAGTACAGAAATCTATTGTCCCACACCACCAGGTTTAAGAACAACTATATTCCTTCAACCATTCCATTCTTCAACCATCTGACAAAACCCTAATCACCACTGCAGTTTAGCAACACAGTGACCATTCTGATCACTTTGCACTAAAATTAACTTTGTTTTCTTTTGTTCTAATGATGTGTGTTTTTTTTTCTTGTAAACATGTATTCTTTATCTGTAATTTATGTTTTTCTTGTGAATATTGTTTATATGATGCTATGTGGCTGTGATGCTGCTGCAAATAAGTTTTTCATTGCACCTGTGCACAGGTACTGTGCAGATGACAATGAACTTGTCTTTGACTTTAACTTTGACAATTGGAAAATATAAGCAGTGTATACACTGCTGGGTTTTATGAAAGGAAAATTGTATTTGACAAATTTGCTAGACTTCTTTGAAGATGTAACAAACAAGATTAATTATAATGGCCAATAGATGTGGTGTATTTAGTTTAACCCAGAGAGGTACTTAATAAGGTGTCACATAAAAACCAACTGAACAATTTAAGAATACACTGGATTGGAGGTAATATATAGACATGGATAGAGAAATGACAAACAAACAAAATGGTGCAGCAATAAATGGGTCACATTTGGGCAGTCTCTAACTAATGGGTTGGCACAGAGAGCAGTGCTGGGATCTCAACTATTAATTAGCTGCATTAATTAAGTGACCAAGTATACTGCAGCCAATTTTTTTGATAATAGAAATGTGGGTGGGTTGGCAAACTGTGAGAAGGAGACAAGGGATCTGTTGGGGGATAAAGATACAGTCGGTTAAATGGCTGGGCACCTAGTTGTTGGATCAGATATAATGCAGGAAAATATGAGGTTATCCACTTTGCTGGAAAGACTGAGAAAACAATCATTATTCAAATGGCAAGAAACTACAAAATGATGAAGTACAACGAGATCTGGAAAACACTAAAAGGCACTGTCAGGATTCAGAAAGTCTGAAGGAATGTTGTCCTTTACTAAAAGGGGTACAAAGTATAAAATCCAGAATGTTTTGGTACAACTTTACAGTGTGCTTGTAAAACAGCAACTCTACTACAGTATCCTAATGAAGGGTCTCGGCCTGAAATGTCGACTACTCGTTTTCATAGATGCTGCCTGGCCTGCTGAGTTCCTCCAATATTCTGTGTGCATTGTTTGGATTTCCAGTATCTGCAGATTTTTTTGTATTTGTGTCTCTACTACAGCATCAGTTTTGGTCTTCATATTTAAGCAATGATTTGCTTGCATTGGAATCATTGCCGAGAGCATTCAATCGGATGATTTCTGAGATGAAGCAATTGATGTAAGAAAATACATTGAACATGTTGTGCTTATTTTTTGAGTATTGAAAAGTGAAAGATGATCTTATTGAAATATACAGTATGTGATTTTGAGGGAGACTGACAGGATGGAAATTGTGAAGGTACCTCTGCTAAAGGAATTGTTCAGAACTAAGGAGCATAATTTCAGAATAAAAGGGCCACCCATTTAAACAAGGATGAAGAGAAAAGGTGTGAATTTCTTGAATTCTCTATTCTTGTCATGGTCTGGTCCATGAAATCTGCATTCCGGTTCACCGTCTGGTCCGTGGACTCCGGACTCCGGGTCTTCAGGCTGTCCCTTATTTCACTTGGGCTTAATCATAGGCACCTGATGCTTGTCTTGGGGCTGGAAATATAAGTGGCCCTGGATTTGAGCATGGCTGCTGGTTTGTCTTGTTGGTATCCCCTTGAAGCAACCTGCTGGTGGAAGGCTAGGAACAGCCATTTGTGATCTCTAGGCCTAGTTGGAGGACCACTGCTTCATGAAGCCTTGCTGTCTCTTGTCATTGTGGTATGGATTTGGCTGTTTCTTGGGCCAGATGAGTGGCTGTCTGCCAGCCACTCTGAGCTAGATATGGATTTAGTTGTTTCTGTGGTCAGCAAAGGTTGCTGGCTACCCTGAGACTTGGAGCCACCCTGGTTTGAGCTCCCTTCCTGTCCTTGCCTCTGTGGGGTAAGTCAGGCTGTCCTTGCTGTTACCCTGTGGTTGGATCTGTCCCTTCCTGTCCTTGCCTCTAGTGGGTAAGCCAGGCTGTCTTTGCTGTTACCCTGAGACTGTACTGTTCCCTTCCCCTCTCCATCTGAATTCCTGACAGTTTCCTCTGTGGTTTACTTTGGCAGTCATCCTGGCCCTGTGTCCTAGAAAGGATCCTGGCCCTGTGTCCTAGAAAGGATCCTGGCCCTGTGTTCCAAGAAGAGTTCCTTGTCCTGTAGCCAAGCCTCGAAGAACCCAAGCCTTGCCTAGTCCTGTACCCAAGCCTCAAAGAACCCAAGCCATATCCAATCCTGTGGCCATGTCATGTCCTTGCCTAGTTCTGGGGTCTGAGCCAGAGTCAAGACCCAGGTTCTGGGTCCTTGTCCAGTCTCTGGCTTGGAGTCCAAACCTAGGCTCCTAGTTCCCAGTTCACTGTCCTGGTCCTGCCTTCCCAGCCAAAGTCCTAGTCTTGTCTGTGTCCAGTCCTGTCCCTAACTCTAGTCCAGTCCAGTTCCCAGTACTTCAGTGTCTTTGTCTTGCATTTGGGTCTGCCTTCAATGCCCACCGTATGACAATTCTAAAGACAAATGGAGGCAGAGCCATTGAATTATACAGTATTGCAGCATATAAAGAGATTGACAGACATGCGCTCTCCAAGGAATCATGTGCTATAAGCAGGAAGATAGAAGATAGTGTCACTTTTTGTGCAGCTTAGATGGGAATCATCAAATATTCCCATTTAGGACTACTGCAGCTGAAATCCACAGACACAGCCATGGGTACTTCAGCAAGCAGCAGCACCTTAAGACATTTATAAAATCTATTGATCAAAATCAGCAGACCTGGGGTCACAAGTGCAGTTCCCCTTTAAGAAAGCAGAAGCAGGAAGTTGCGCCGTCTACAGGTATGATTGAAATGCAAAGGCTTTAGTCCTTGGTTCCTGACTGTCCTGCTGGTGAATGTACAGTCTCTTGAAAATAAAACTGAAGACCTCTGAGCAAGATTACAGTATCAAAGGAACATCATGAACTGTTGTGTATTTAACTTCATGGAAACATGGCTAACCTCCATCATTTCAGATGCAAGCTGCAGCCTGGTGGCTTCACCATTCTCTGCAAAGACATGACATCTCAGTCTTTTAAAGGTAGAGGAGGTGGAGTATGCTTTAAGCTTAACTCATCATGGTGTGTAGACGTAATGGTTCTGTCTCAGTCCTGTTCACCCAACCTGGAACATCTAGTGGTCAGATGTTGGCCATTTCGAAGTTCAAAGTAAATTTTATTAGCGAAATACATATGTCACCATATACAATGCAAAGATTCATTTTCTTCTGGGCATACTCAGCAAATCTACAGTGGCATGCAAAAGTTTGGGCACTCCAGGTCAAAACTTCTGTTACTGTGAATAGCTAAGCGAGTAAAAGATGAACTGATTTCCAAAAGGCATAAAGTTAAAGATGACACATTTCTTTAATATTTTAAGCAAGAAAACTTTTTTATTTCCATCTTTTACGGTTTCAAAATAACAAAAAAGGAAAAGGGCTGAAGCAAAAGTTTGGGCACCCTGCATGGCAGTACTTAATAACACCCCTTTGGCAAGTATCACAGCTTGTAAATGCTTTCTGTAGCCAGCTAAGAGTCTTTCAATTCTTGTTTGGGGGATTTTCACCCATTCTTCCTTGCAAAAGGCTTCTAGTTCTGAGATTCTTGGGCCGTCTTGCATGCACTGCTCTTTTGAGGTCTATCCACAGATTCTTGATGATGTCTAGGTCAGGGGACTGTGAGGACCATGGAAAAACCTTCAGCTTTTACCTCTTGAGGTAGTCCGTTTATGGATTTTGAGTTTTGTTTAGGTTCATTATCCTGTTGTAATAGTCATCCTCTTTTCATCTTTGGCTTTTTTACAGATGGTGTGACGTTTGCTTCCAGAATTTGCTGGTATTTAATTGAATTCATTTTTCCCTCTACCATTAAATGTTGCCTGTGCCACTGGCTGCAACTCAAGCCCAAAGCATGATCGATCCACCTCTGTGCTTAACAGTTGGAGAGGGGTTCTTTTCATGAAATTCACCACCCTTTGTTTTTCTCCAAACATACCTTTGCTCATTGTAGCCAAAAAGTTCTATTTTAACTTCATCAGTCCACAGGACTTGTTTCCAAAATGCATCAGGCTTACTTAGATGTTCCTTTGAACCTTTCAAATAGGTCTTTAATACATCTGCCAAGAGTTTTCTGCCATTATCCTGGTGGTTGTGGTGTACATTCCAACTCAGGGCAGTGTTAAACAGGCACTGGACGAGCTGAGCCCTGTGATCAGCAGTCACCAAACAGCGCACCCAGATGCCTTCCCTATCATTGCAGGAGATTTCATCCTGGCCAACTTGAAGTAGTCTCTGAAGAACCACTGTATCATCAAAGTAACACTTGTGGAACCTGGGGAGGCAACACACTTGACCTCTGTTATACCACCATCGTGAATGCTTATTGTGCCATCCCACGCCCACATTTTGGAAAGTCCGATCACCTGGCTATACTTTTACTGCCAGTGAACTGGCAGAGGCAAAGGACCACAGTATCAGTGGTGAGGACCAAGAACATATGGTCAAGGAAGTGGAGGAGCACCTACAGGACTGCTTTGAGTCAGTGGACTGGACAATATTCAGGTACTTGTTTTTAGGTTGGCATGATTGATGTCATCAGCAACATTGAAGACACCATCGGGGTGAGTGGCTTTGAGGTTGCAGATGGCACTGTACTTCCTCAGAATTAGGACAGGGGATGTAAAACTGTATTTAAAAACTGTATCTGCAGTGAGCAGTGGGCCAATACTGCTGAGATATTCACACACTGATTCTTTGCATAGACACACTGATCTCATTTATGGTTTTGCCAGAGTTTGTAGCATTTGTATTCACCTGAAAAGAGATTAGGCTTTCTAGCTGGATGGCTGAGTCTGGAGTGGTATCCTGGAGCCATGTTTCTGTCAGGACAATTATGTAGCAGTCCCTCATCTCCCACTGATTCAGGTGCAGACACAGATAATCCATTTTATTTTATAGCAATTGAATTTTAATGAGTAGAATAATTGGAATTGCTGGCCTGCAGGTATCTGCTTTAAGTCTCACTTGAATACTGGCACATTTACCGCACTTCTGTGTTCTAACATAGAAACATAGAAAATAGGGACAGGAGTAGGCCATTCGGCCCTTCAAGCCTGCACCGCCATTCAGTATGATCACGGCTGATCATCCAACTCAGAACCCTGCACCAGCCTTCCCTCCCTATCCCCGATCCCTTTAGCCACAAGGGCCATATCTAACTCCCTCTTAAATATAGCCAATGAACTGGCCTCAACTGTTTCCTGTGGCAGAGAATTCCACAGATTCACCACTCTCTGTGTGAAGAAGTTTTTCCTCATCTCGGTCCTAAAAGGCTTCCCCGTTATCCTCAAACTGTGACCCCTTGTTCTGGACTTCCCCAACATCGGGAACAATCTTCCTGCATCTAGCCTGTCCGATCCCTTTAGAATTTTATACGTTTCAATCAGATCCCCCCTCAATCTTCTAAATTCCAACGAGTATAAGCCTAGTTCATCTAGTCTTTCATCATATGAAAGTCCTGCCATCCCAGGAATCAATCTGGTGAACCTTCCTTGTACTCCCTCTATGGCAAGGATGTCTTTCCTCAGATTAGGGGACCAAAACTGCACACAATACTCCAGGTGTGGTCTCACCAAGGCCTTGTACAACTGCAGTAGTACCTCCCTGCTCCTGTACTCGAATCCTCTTGCTATAAATGCCAGCATACCATTGGCCTTTTTCACCGCCTGCTGTACCTGCATGCCCACTTTCAATGACTGGTGTATAATGACACCCAGGTCTCGTTGCACTTCTTCTTTTCCTAATCGGCCACCATTCAAATAATAATCTGTTTTCCTGTTTTTGCCACCAAAGTGGATTCCTGCACTGTTTCCAATAGCCACTTCCCTGAGCAATTGTAACAAGCAGTGACTCAGTGCAAGGGCCCACTCCACATGTTAGGCTGTAACTGCACAATCAAAAGCAAAGTAGGCTAATCAGTCTCTCAAACCTGCTTCACCATCCAGTAAGATCAGAACCACCTTCAGAATCTGAATCAGATTTAGTACCACTGACAAATGTTGTGAAATATGTTCTTTTGCATCAGGCGTTCATTGTAATACATAGGAGAAGGAGCTTAGGAGGATTAATGGCGCCTAACAGCAACTCCTTTGCTTGCATCATTGGAAACGGCTCTATCTCTATCTTTAATATCTCTATTTTTCCCTTTCAGGGTTCTTTTGAAGACCCTGGCCTGGAGTTACACTCTGACTATGGTTTTTTGCGGGAATAGGACCCCTTCTCGGGGTTTCATGACTGGCCATAATTCGGCATGCCAAAAGCCCGGGCTAAGAGCTCAGCTTGCCTTCGGAGGGCTGAGATCTCACGGCGCTAGAGACAGGCGAATCGAAGGTCAGTGTCTGGGCAGGAGATCGGTGTGTTGTGGGAGATGGAAGATCTAAGGCTGTGTGCACAGAGACCTGAGATCTTTGGGCACAGAGCTCGGGGGAAAAAAGTGACACAATGGACTTTTGACATCATAAACCAGTGAGCTGTTTTGTTTCCCCTCTCGCTGTGAAACGGAGATGTCTCTCTCTCCCTTATTAGGGAGAGAGAAAGCCTGTGGTATGTTGAATACCGGGTGAGAACGTAGCCTTTGGAGTACTGAAAGTCTGTTTTTGCTGTTGCTTTTCTCATGCTTGAGTGCTCAGTGGCGGGTGCCGATGCTTTTTTTTGCCAGTGTTGGGGGGAGGGGGATTGTTGCTTGCTGCTGCTTGCGCGTGGTATGGAGGGGAGCTGGGGGGATCTCGAGCTCTAACATTTATCTGTCATTCATTCTTTGGGGGCACTGTTTTCGTGAGTGGTTGTGAAGAAAAAGCATTTCGGGATGTATATTGTATACATTTCTCTGACATTAAATGTACCTTTGAAACCTAATAATATAAAATCTATATTACAATAATAGGTATATATAAAGCCAAATTTAACCAATCCACCAGGCAAGCAGAATTGAGAAACCCAAATATATTCATAGTGTAGCCTTCAACAGCCTTTCATAATTTGTTTTATTCCTTACAACACATTCTTGAATCTCAAATTCTATCGTCTTTACCATTCGGAAGTTGAATTTCAGGTATTAACACCATCAATACAGTTGACAATGCCTTAAGTACTGTGAAATAGCATAAATAATTCCAAGCAGTTTTCAACCATTACTGTTGCATTTAAAGGACTTGTTAATAAATGCTGGTGTGACAGCATTGATAGTGTCACAGGTACCAGCTGTGCATTGCCAGAGAGTTTACACTATTGGTCCTAGCCTATTGGTCCTAGCTGACATTTTAACATTGACATGAACAATGCTATACTCTTAACATGTGCTGACTGATTGTCTTTCTGTTCATGTTATGTTGGGACACTTGATTAATATAGTCATAATTACTCTGTTTATCAAAATTCATCAGTTACAATAGCATGTATATGGTTTCAACTTCTAGGAAGCAAACATTTAAAGAAAACAGTTTAACTAATGCGGAACAGCTCTGGTTAAATTCAATGTGCCAATATAATTAGGAAAGGTTTTTGTTCCCTCCTATTGAACTGCAATGCGGGGAACAAGCATGTGGTTTTATTGGCAACAACAACGTCCAAATGAGCTCTTGAAGGCTAAATCCATCATAATACCCAAATGGAATGCAATTGTTTTGTTTTGTTGTTCAGATTAACTGGCATAGGGAGCTAACTTATTTATTCAGATCCTACAGCAGCAGAATTATCCACTACCAGAATAACACTAGTTGGGAAAATCTCATAATCATACCTGGCCATAGTAACACCAAAATAATATGTAAAATTTAGTAACATTTCCCTTGTCTCTTTCATGCTTAACTATTCCCAACAAGCCTGATGCTGGTGATTACCAGTGACCCTGAAAACTTAACTAATGCTGACATTCACATTGAAAACAGCTAAATAACGAGTAACTAAAAGAATCTGACAACATTCGCAAGCTATCAATATCCACCAGAGGACATAAGCTGAATGTAGACTTCCTTTAAATCTTTAATACTTCACAGAAGTAAACTGTTTAAATTTGAAACAGTTCTTGGAAAAATCTCATTTTTATTTGTGCTCCATCTGGAATAGTACTAACATGGTACATGAACATCACTGAAAATAGTGTCTACTTTCTGTTCTCCTTTCTTGAGTAGTGGTGTTATATTTGAAATTTTTCGGTCCTCTGCGATGACTTCAGCAGCTAGTAAATTTTGGTAGATTTCAGCTAACACATCCACAATTTCAGCAGAGACTTCATTTAAGGTCATAGTGCTACGTTATTCATGTATATTTTGACCCTTACAGGTTGCTGTCAAGCTTACCTGCATGTTACACACTGGAAGTAATGTGAGAGGACATCCTGCGCAGATGACTTACAAGCAAATTAGACAGTTGCATGTTTGTTCATCACCTCTCTCTCTCATATGTGTTATTCACAGCTGCCTGGTTTCCCAGTACCATGAGGTCACAAGTCCTCGTACAGTAATTGTTGTTTTGGTCCCTTCGGAAGAGAAGTCTGGGTCCAGTGCTGTTGGTGTACCACTGTGTAATGTGGATGTTTGAAAAGAAAACAGCAGCAGAAAGCATGGCACACAAAACTCTCAGCAGCAACTCAGCAGGCCAGGCAGCGTCAACAGAAAAAAGTTCAGTCAATGTTTTGGGCTGAGACCCTTCAGCAGGACTGGAGGAAAAGAGGACGAGGAGTAGATAGATTTAAAAGGTGGGGAGTGTAGAGAGAGAGGAGCACAAGGTGATAGGTGAAACTGGGAGGTGGAGGGATGAAGTAAAGAGCTGGGAGGTTGATTGGTGTAAGGGATAAAGGGTTGGAGAAGAGGGAGTCTGATGGGAAAGGACAGAAGGACATGGAAGAAAGAGAAGTGGGGAGGAGCAACAGAGGGAGGTGATGGGCAGGCAAGGAGATAAGCTGAGAGAGAAGAGACGATGGGGAATGGTGAAGTGGGGTGGGGGTGGGGGTCATTACCAGAAGTTTGAGAAAGCAATGTTCATGCCATCAGGTTGGAGGCTACCCAGACAGAATATAAGCTGTTGTTCCTCCAACCTGAGTGGGGCCTCATTGTGACAGTAGAGGAAGCCATGGATTGACATATCAGAATGGGAAGTAGAATAAAAATGGGTGGCCATTGTGAGATCCCACTTGTTCTGCTGGATGGAGCATAGGTGCTCAGTGAAGTGGTCTCCCAAACTACACTGGGTCTTACCAATATACAGGAAGCCACAACAGGGGCACTGGGCACATCAGACCCTAACAGACTCACAGGTGAAGTGCCAAATGGACAAGGGAGTTGTGTAGGGAGCAATCCTTTCAGAAAGCAGAAATTGGAGGGGAGGGAACGGTGTGCTTCGTGGTGGGATCTCATTGGAGATGGCAGAAGTTCCAGAGAATTATGTGCTGGACATGGAGGTTGGTGGGGTGGTAGGTGAGGACAAGAGGAACCCTATCCCTGGTAGGGTGGCAGAAGGATGGGGTAAGAGCAGATGTGTGTGAAATGGAAGAGATGTGTTGAGGGCAGCATTGATGGTGGAGGAAGGGAAGCCCCTTCTTTTGAAAAAGATGGATATCTCCTTTGTTCTAGAATGAAAAGCCTCATCCTGAGAGCAAATGCTGTGGAGATGAAGGAATTGAGAGAAGAGGATGGCATTTTTTTTTACAAGTGACAGGGTGGGAAGAGGTATAGAACAGGTAGCTGTGAGAGTCCATGGGTTTATAATAGACACCAGTAGATGAGCTGTTTACAGAGATAGAGACAGAGAGATCGAGAAAGGGGAGGGCGGTGTCAGTAATGGACCAGGTAAATTTGAGGGCAGGGTGGAATCTGGAGGCAGGAAGTGTGGTAAGTGAAGAATCCAAGGGGAGAGAACAAGAATGGAATGGTTAAATAAAACAAATAAGAGGGAGAGAGGGAGACAGAAGCCTGGTTAACTTTTCTGGAACATGATAATGTTTGAAAATGATGACAATGTTTGGAAGTATGGGGCTGTATGACAAAGTGACAGAGCAATAGAGTTAATATACTAAAAGATTTGAATGTTTTGCACTGGCATATCAAATTTCAGGTGATATTCATGTTCCAACTTTTCTGACTGTGATGGGTGCAAAAACATTGACTTTATTACACAGCCTAGTGCAACCTGCTCGCCTGATGACAAGACTCATGGGGACAAAGTTAAAGCCTTGAAGGACCACTATTCACCTTAACCTTTGAATATTTCTCAAAGATTTAGACTTCATAAACAGAATCAAGAGGAAGGCGAGTCTATTTCATAGTTTGTGGCAGTGCTGAAACAATCGTCTGAGCACTTTGCTTCTGAGCAATCACATGATAGCATAAAATTTAGTGCAACGCAATTACAACTCAGGGCGTTCCAGAGTTCAATTCCAGTGCCTTTTTGTAAGGAGTCACTGTACAACCTTATAGAATGTGATGGTTTTTTCTGGGTGCTCTTGTTACCTTCCACAGTCCAAAGACATACTGAGTAGGTTAATTGGTCATTGTAGGTTAGGGTTAATTGAGTTTGCTGGGGGTTACTGTGCTGCATCACAAAATAAATGAAATAAATAAATAAGACCCATTATGTGATATAATTGTATGTGGTCTGGTACATACAAGTCTCATAATATATGTTGCAGGGCTCATGCAACTCAGAAATATTTGCACACAGAAGACAGACTTACATTACAGAAAGCAATTAAGATAAGTTCATCTCTGGAAATGGCAACTAAGGAAGCACAGATATTAAGCACATCTTTCCAAGTTCTTTAAGTTTCTACTGCCTTTAAAAATAAGACCCCTATTGGCAATCAATGTTACCATAGTGGCAAAACCTGGCATTTAGCAAAAGAATGCTGGTATAAGGATTTACAAAGCAGAAGCTGTGGCAAAAAGGGACATATTGAACACACCTGTAAAAGTAACAAGACACTGTCAACCAAAAACACTGTAATAAAGAAAAATAATTTTGGAAAAACAAGAAGAAACATGTGAACATGATGGAGAATACTGAGGACAGACTGAGTGACTCCTGAAAAAAAATTTGCATGTTTTATTCGCTTCACCCGGTAGTGTTTCTCTGACAGCTAGTTGGTGACCCCATGGTTGGATGGGGCCACAGTAAGGATGCAGGCAGACAAGGGAGCTGCAGTTTCACTATTGTCAGAGAAAGTACAAGGAGAAATTGCAGCATCTTGCCCCAAAGGGGAAAGGCTGACTTTGAAGATTTACACTGGTGGGGTTGTTCCAGAGAGGGGAGTAATACATGTTACAGTGGAGATGAAGGAACAGAGAAAGAAATTTCCCCTGTACTTAGTTAAAGGTCATTATCCACATTTCTGGGCCACTCGTGGTTGGAGCAACTCAAACTCAACTAGCACAACGTGCACTTGATTGGTGGGAGCACTGATCAATAAAAGATTGAAAAAGCATGCAAAAAATATTCAACAGAGAACTGGGCAGTATGATAGGAATCACGATTAAGCTGGCCGTTAAGCCAGGCACAACAGCCAAATGTCTGAAGGCAAAATCTATTCCATACACCCTCAAACCAAAGGTAGAGGCTGAATTGGAAGGCCTGGTCCAGAGTGCAATATCAGAACAAGTGTGTGTAAGTAAATTGGCAAATCCAGTGGTTCCTAAAAAAGGGATGGGTCTTTAGGCTTTGTGGAGACTTCAAGGTAACCATTAACCAAGTTCTCACGGCTGAACGTTGATGACCTTTTTGCAGAATTGGATGGAAGATAGATATTTAAAAAGATAGACTTCTGTCAAACATACTTGTAGCTGCATGTGGGGCCAGAGTCACTGGAACTCTTGACCATAATGACTCATAAAGGAATACTCAGTAACCAAAGGCCTCTGTCTGGCATCACCTCAGCTCCCACACTTTTTCAGCAAGCAATGGTCCAGATTCTGAGTGGGTACAATGCTATTTGGATGCTTTACTCATTACTGGGAAAAGTGAGTGTGAACATCTAGAAAACTTGGATGCTACACCAAAACAACTCATGGGATATGGTCAAAGGGTCTGGAAGGACAAGTGAGAGTTCTTTTGACTTTCAGTTGAATATTTGGATCATGTGATCAACAACTCACAGCTTCACAAGTTACCATCAAAGGTGAAGGCAACTGTGGAGGCTCCATCACCACAGAACGTAAGTCAATTCAGATCATTCTTAGGACTACTAACATACTACACAACATTTGTTCCTAACCAAGCTAGTGTGCTGAAACCACTTCATGAGCTTATAAATAAATCAACCCACTGGCAGTGGACAGTGAAGAGGCTTTTAAAAAGGCCAAATCAGCTTTGTCACAATATGAAGCATTCACACACTTCAACCTGTTATTGCCCATACAGTTGGCTGTGATGCATCACCCTATGGTGAGGGGGAAGTTATCTCAACATCATGCCATTGGATGAAGAGCATCCAATCATTTGTGCATCAAGGACATTAAGCAAGGCAGAAAGCAACTATGCCCAAATTCAGTGGGAAGCACTTGCAATTGTCTTCGGAGTTAAGAAATTTCATCAGTTCCTCTTTGGTCAATGATTTGCACTACTGATAGATTATTGCTCCTTGATGTCAATACTTGGCCCACATACAGGCACTCCTTCCATGGCTGTTAGTCAAATACATCATTGGGCTCTGTTACTATCTGTACAGCAATACAATATAAAGTACAAGAAGTCCAAAAACTATTTGAATGCTGCTGAACTATCCAGGCTTCCCATTAGACGCTACAGATCCAGAGCCATCCCTGAAAGGGATCTTTTGCTTCAAGGAAGTACCTACAGCTCTGATAACTGTGGCGCAAATCCAGAGAAACACGGACTGATCCTGTTCTATCTAAATGGTGGACATAGTAACTCACAAATGGGAAGGAGTGGCAAACAAAGAATCTAAACCATACAAGGTTTGATGGGAAGAGCTCACAGTCCATGCTGGATATTTACTATGGGGCTACTGTGTTGTCATTCCTCCACCATTAAAAAAGCAAGTACTTGACGGCTGGTGGTACAGCGACATCAGCGCCGGACTCCGGAACAGAAGTTCCCGGGTTCAAGTCCAGTTGGGCCATTCCCAAGTACGCTTTCCATCCGTGCCAGGTTGGGTGTTGAGCTTGCTACTCGACCTCATAAAATAAAGAAAATACTGTACTGCGAAATGTCTGTGTGAGGAGTAGCACGCCCCACAGTCTCTCGTTCTGCGCCTTGTAAGGCGTGAAAATGCCCGATGCTGGCCTCTCAGGCCTGAGTCGATGTCATCATCACCATCATGACGAGCTACCTGCAAGACACTGTGGCGAGCTGTGCATGAAAGAAATCACACGCAGCTCGTTCTGGTGGCCAGGGTTGGATGTAACCATTGAAGAGAGAGCCAAAGAATGCCCACATTGTCAGCAATTGAGAAATGTTCCTCAATTTGCTCCTTTGCATCCATGGGAATGGCCTGAAGAGCCATGACAGAGGACGTACATATATTTTGCAGAACCTATAGAACGCAACATGTTCTTGGTTGTAGTGAACACACACAGCAAATAGCCTGAGATTGTCATCATGTGAAAAATGCATTAAGGAGCTACAATCCATCTTTAGCCATTTTGGGCTTCCTCAACAGCTTGTAAGTGATGATGGTCCAGTATTCCTGTCTGAAAAGTTCAAGGCATTTGTAGAAGCAAACAGTATTCAGCACATTATATCGGCATCATATCATCCAGACACTAATGACCTTGCTGAATGATTTGTACAAACAATGAAACAAGCTCTCGAGACTTCAGTGGGAAGTGACTCCCTCAACCAACATCTTAACACTTTCCCCTGACATACCACAACACATCTCATGCCACCACCCACTGCAGAGATGAAAAGACAGCTTTTCATCTGAGACTTTCTTAGACACTCAAAAGCAAAACAGATCATGCTAAATATACAGAAAACTCAAGTAGAGAGATATGCCAAAGCAAAGTACAGAAATTTCACAGCAGGAGAAAGAGTATTTGCCCAGAACTGCATCTGTGGAACAACGTAGATGCCTGCGACAATGGTGCCACAAATTGGTTGAGTGTCATATACAGTGGAAACTAGTAACCACAATATCTACAGCAGGCATGTTGATCAGTTGTCGCTAACCTCTGAGGTTACTGGTTGGCATCCGTCTGTCTCGAGTGCAATGGGTGATAATGATGATTATAACAAGCCTGGCTGGAAGGTACGGAGATGCCCAGTTGTCAGGATCCCCCTCTTGGTTTCACCAGTGTTGTCCAAAGGAAAGCAATACATTTGACACCAGCTTGGCTGCAGGAGCTGCCTGAAGGATGTTCAGTGATGTCCAGCTGCCTTTTGGGCTCCACTCCCACCAGTGGGTTTGCATGCTATGTGAGCAGGGTCCAGACCTCCTCCCCATCCTTTGTAGTTCAGTCTGAGTCCAAAAGGACTTAAGTTTCCATGTGTTGCCAACAAGGAGGCACTACATGAGGCTTGCTATTGGAGAGGCTATGTACTGGCAGGGAGAGATTTACACAGTCAGCTCTCCTTTTCACAATACTGCTAACCATTGGTGGAAGCAGAAAGTGGGAGCGACTAGACTACCACACTGGACGCATCACAACAACCATTTTGAGGCTACTAAAAGCCAACATAACTGACCAATCGAGATCCAGTTGTAGAAATGGGACAGGATTCTGAGACAATGACTGCAGAACCTCCATTAGGATCAAATGACACAGCCAGTGCTCCCCCTTCGCCTGTGGTTTCTGAGGTGCCCCCTGCTGACAACATAGTACCCAAGCCAAGATCTATACACACACCACCAGGAGATAAAATAACTTTGGCATCATCTACAGTTTGTCAGTACCCACACAGGGACAGGTGGCTTCCGGACAGATTGATTCTCTAGTGACTCACCTTCAGCACATGGGGTAGAATAATCCCCAGGGTTATGTCTGGGAATCAAGGCCTAGTTTAGAAAAAATGTTTTTGCTCTTGGTTGAATTTGGTGATTATTCCATTAAATGTTATTAGTTCAGCAGCTGGTCTGTGTATGGGATGGGGGATTGATACGTTATGTGTTCATGTATGTTTTGACCCTTACAGATTGCTGTCAGGCTTCCCTGTGTATTACGTATTGAGCGTAATGTGAGAGGGCATACTGGGTAGATAACTTACAAGTAAAATTATCAACAGCATGTTTTTCCTTTCCTCTCCATCTCTTGTGTAAGGCCAGCTTCCCAGTGCCACAAACATAACACTTTAGGATACTTGCTAATATGTCCAACATACTTTTTGGTAACAGTCTCACTAGTTTGCTAGTTACTGGTTTTTTTTAGTGATTTAGATTGTTTTCATTTTTCTCCCCCTCTAAATTCCTGTAATTATTAGGATTTTTATTGTCTTTTACTGTGAAAATGCAGTCCAAAAATACACTAAAAAACCACTTTATTATGTACCTCCTGTACCTAATGAAGTGGTCGTTGAATGAATGTATGTTTGTGGTTTTCTGCTGCATCCACGCTAAGGTTTGGCCTGGTGTGCATTCAGACATGCTCTTCTGCACACCACTGTGGTAACGAGTGGTTATTTGTGTTACTGTTGCCTTCCTGTCAGCTTAAACTAGTCTGGCCATTCTCCTCTGACCTGCCTCACTAACAAGGTGTTTTTGGCCACAGCATCCACAGAACTAGATTGTTTTTTTTTTGTTTTTCACACTATTCTCTGTAACCTCTAGAGACGGTTCTGCATGAAAATCCCAGGAGATCAGCAGCTTCTGAGATATTTAAACCATCCCATCTGGCACCAACAATTATTCCATGATCAAAGTCACTTTAGATCACATTTCTCCTCATGCTGATATTTGGTGTACCTAATAAAATGGCTGCTCAGTGTACACCCATTTTTTCCAAATGTCCCTGTTTCAGGCTGGCTGTTCTGTGAAAGTGTGCATTTCCTCCTAAGGTATCTCTTACTCTTTGGCAAGTCCTTACATTTGTATCATCAACAGATTTTAACTCTGGTATCAAGAGCTATGCTTCACTCTCCAAGAAAAAGCTATTTTTTTCTGTACTGTCAAAAATTGTTGAAAAATATGCTCTTTATTCCAATAGCTTCAGATTATTCATAGAACGAGGCAAATGACAATGTGTGACTGTCTGAGATGCTGGTAACAGCTTTTCTGTGTACCATTACTGACAAGTGCAGCCACTTTAGTTAGACATGCCATTAAATATTCCACTTGAAGAATAGAATGAGCATGATTGGATTCTAACATTAACCCTATGCGTGACTTGGCAGTGGCTCTGCATGAACAAAATGCTCTAGGGAATGTTACTGACATACAGTGATGGAGAATCTCACAAAGCAGCCTAATAATCTGGTGTCTAATAGCAGAAAAAAGTATTCAGCCTTCAAGGTGGAGATTCAATAACTAGTGGGTATATTCTGCAGGCATAAACATCAGTGAGCACGAGTTAGTGACATTTCCTCCTGTACTTGCTAAAATGTACATCAACAGGAAAGAGTCTTGTATTTATTTAGACAGCAAATACTCATGCAGCTGCCTTCACAGCTCAAGCTCAAGGAAAAAGGTTTCTATCACAAGGTTACAGGAGATTTACAAGGATGTTGCCTGGATTGGAGAGTGTGCCTTATGAAAGTAGGTTGAGTGAACTTGACCTTTTCTCCTGGGAGTGACGGAGGATGAGAGGTGACTTGATAGAGGTATAAGGTGATGAGAGGCATTGATTGTGTGGATAGCCAGAGGCTTTTTCCCAGGGCTGAAATGGCTAACATGCAGCAGCATAGTTTTAAGGTGCTTGGAAATAGATACAGAGGGGATGTCAGGGGTAAGTTTTCACATAGAGAGTGCTGGGTGCATGGAATACACTGCCGGTGACGGTGGTGGAGGCAGATATCATAGGGTCTTTTAAGAGACTCTTAGATAGGTACATGCAGCTTAGAAAAATAGAGGACTATGCGCTAGGGAAATTCTAGGCAATTTCTAGAGTAGGTTACATGGTCGGCATAACATTGTGAGCTGAAGGGCCTGGAATGTGCTGTAGCTATCTATCATCTATTCCATCAGTTGAAATCAAAAATCTCTAGATGGGCAGGAATGTGAGTCTTAATTAAAGGACCAAGGGATATAGATAGATTAAGTGAGTGTTATGCTGTTGCATCTAAGAGCATCTCAGCTATTTGTGGTATTTGATGTAACATGGAATTTCCATTCCTTGGGTTTTGCTCTGTGATATCATGTTTTAGAGGATGGTGATCCTATCCTATACATAAACAGTAGGTAGATTCCAGGACATTGTATTGCTAATAGATTCCAGGACATTGTATTGCTAATCTCCTGAAATCTTTCTGTCCTCTGATGCATCTAGATTCAGGTAGAACATCACTTCCCATATCAATTATCATGTGCAGGTTAGTTGGAGGTAGCAAAGTATTCCGATCTGGGCCCCTTAAACATTTAAACTTGAATCTGAAAAGCTGAAAAAACTTTGGAAAAATGAGATAAATGCTATTTATGACCTTTCCTGGGTCTTCAGAATCAGAATCAGAATCAGGTTTATTATCACCAGCATGTGACATGAAATTTGTTAACTTAGCAGCAGCAGTTCAATGCAATACATAATCTAGCAGAGAGGAAAAAAAATAATAAATAAAATAAAACATAATAAATAAACAAGTAAATCAATTATGTATATTGAATAGATTATTTAAAAAATATGCAAAAAACAGAAATGTTGTATATTAAAAAAGTGAGGTAGTGTCCAAAGCTTCAATGTCCATTTAGGAATTGGATGGCAGAGGGGAAGAAGCTGTTCCTGAATTGCTGAGTGTGTGTCTTCAGTCTTCTCTATCTCCTACCTGATGGAAACAATGAGAAAAGGGCATGCCCTGGGTGCTGGAGGTCCTTAATAATGGACATTGCCTTTCTCAGACACCGCTCCTTAAAGATGTCCTGGGTACTTCGTAGACTAGTGCCCAAGATGGAGCTGACTAGACTTGCAAACTTCTGCAGCTTCTTTCAGTCCTGTGCAGTAGCCCCTCCATACCAGACAGTGATGCAGCCTGTCAGAATGCTCTCCACGGTACAACTATAGAATTTTTTGACTGTATTTGTTGACATGTCAAATCTCTTCAAACTCCTAATAAAGTATAGTCGCTATCTTGCCTTCCTTATGACTACATCAATATGGTGGGACCAGGTTAGATCCTCAGAGATTTTGACACCCAGAAACTTGAAGCTGTTCACTCTCTCCACTTCTGATCCCCCTATAAGGATTGATATGTGTTCCTTCGTCTTACCCTTCTTGAAGTCCACAATTAGCTCTTTCGTCTTACTGACGTTGAGCGCCAGGTTGTTACTGTGGCACCATTCCACTAGTTGGCATGTCTCACTCTTGTACGCACTCTTGTCACCACCTGAGATTCTACCAATAATAGCTGTATCGTCAGAAAATTTGTAGATGATATTTGAGATATGCCTTGCCACACAGTCATGTGTATTGTATACAGAGCATAGAGCAGTGGGCTAAGCACATACCACTAAGGTGTGCCAGTGTTGATCGTCAACGAGGAGGACATGTTATCACCCATCTGCACGGACTGCAGTCTTCTGGTTAAGAAGTTGAGGATCCAATTGCAGAGGGAGGTACAGAGGCCCAGGTTCTGCAACTTCCCAATCAGGATTGTGGGAATGATGGTATTAAATGCTGAGCTATAGTCAATGAACAGCATCCTGACGTAGGTGTTTGTGTTGTCTCGGTGGTCTTTAGTTGAAATTATCCTGGATGAAAAAGAAAATGTCTTGAATCTTCAGCCCTCTCATGTAAACACCATGAATGGGTTTAGAGGAAACATGGCCTCCCTTTTAGTGCTTTTTTCAGTTTCAAGATGTCCCCAGAAAACTTTGCAATCAAAATCTGTACTTTGTTTTAATATATCTATTAATGGCCTAAATTTCTAAGTTTCTCAACCATCAACACAAGGTGGTAACAGTAGACTAGAAGCTCGTATAGACCTTCATATCAACTTCATAGTTACATTTTTGTTTCTTACAATGAAAAGTTCATCTCCACAACAGCCAAAACCTTCCGACCATTTACATTTGTCAAGTTGGAAATATAATGACATATTGCCCTATCTCTAACCTAGAAAGGAACAACTGCACAATCCCCAAGAATCTCAACAATGTTCGGGATAGATCAGCACATCTCCACTGTGTTCAGAGGCATTTTAGCAAAATACTAAACTTAAAGAGGAAGCATCTCCCAGATCAAGGACAAGCTCTCCTCCAAATCACACAATCCTGACTTGGAGTACATTACTATTTATTCTTATAAAAGCAAAAAACTACAGGATCTGGCTATCTGAATTCTAAACTGAAAGCACTGGAAATCTTAGTAAGTCTGGCAGAGAGAGACCTACAGAATTAATATTTCAGATCCAATGCCTGCATTAGCTCTGAAATTCCCATCACCAATTTCAACACAAAATTCAATGCAGCAAAATTCATAAATTATAATCAAGGCTATAAACTATTCACACCAAATTAAAAGAAATTCCTGATGTAAAGAGACATTTCAGACATATAGAGATATGACTCACTTGCACAGCTATGGAACTTAATTTAAAATATGGAAAAGTAAAATTGATAACCTTGCATGTAAAGCAACTTTCATGACTTCTTGGGGACATCTCCTTACTGATCAATAGTCTTGAGGTCTTGAGGCCTTACCACTGGTTGAAATATACAGGGAGTGACTTCTGTGCTATGCTGCTTGCCCTGGAAACATTGATAAAAATTACATTTTTATTTGTACTTTTAGGGTTGTTAATTGAAGCCTTGATATTAGCTAGAACATTTTGTGAATGTTCAGGTGAATTTTTTGTGAGATTTAGATAAATTAGATTAGTTATTCATTCAGTTATCAAAATCATCATACCTTTTCTATGCTTTTCACAAAGACGGCAACCACAATAAGAACTCAGAATGGGCAATTTACTGCTTGAAGGGATTAGTCAGGTTACATCTCAGGGGAAAATCGACTAAACTCTAAATAAAATATTGATTGATGGCCCTCCATTGTTTGGGGTCAACCATAGATGTAGCGTCCTAGCTGTTGAATTCGATACACAAGTCAAAGTAGTATGATATAGTAAGCAAGCTGTTGCCCGGGCAGCTGGTTCCCCCTCTCCATGTAGCTGATGAATCCAAAGGAATGGCAGAGACAGATGCATTTTGGCACCAGCAGCATTGCAGGAGTTGCCAGTCAGCATTGAACTCAGTGTAGGACTGCCTTAGGCAATCCAGTTCCAGATTTTCCCTTGGAGTTTACTCCCAAAGACGTCCCCATGAGTGGGTATAGCTGTAATGCGGAGGAGGTTTGAGAACAGAGTTTTCCTCCTTCTAGATGAGCTGCCAACCATAGCTGATGAGTCTCCAGCTGTCCGGATAACCAAAATAAGAAACAAAGTACCTCTATAGTATTAGATCTGAAGCACACATTACTATGTTTAATTGAAGTTCACATCCATTGTTTTATTGGATACTTGGAGCTATTTATTATAAGCAGATTAATACTTTAATTCTCAATCTAAATAAAGACATTTCATTCATGCTGTAATCCGTAGATTATGGTAACGTGTACTGCTAAAATGTTCAATTGATACAGATTGATCAGGCATAGAAAATAAATATGGCTGCATGTTAAAATTTGAATTACAGCAAGAGATTATAAAACAGCTCAGCTGAAAAAAAAACTAAATTGATGATAATTCAACACCTTTTTAATTTACTAAGATTTTTCAAACTGAATCAATATTATTAATTATTTTAAGCATCACCATATTTCATTCATATCATTTTCTCAGATATCTGTCTACATCACATTAAACCTCTTACTTATCAGAAGTGATTAATATATTCCCTAAAAATATTGTTGACTATATGAATAATAACTGCAGAAATATATATATATATCTCCCAGCCAAACATATGTCAAATTATGTGATTGTTGGACATCAATGAAAATTGGAATGGACATCTTTTATCAAAAATATGGCTGAATTGCACATATCTTAATTCAAAATTAGATACATTATTTGATCTGGGAAATCCAGCCTGATTCTCATATCTAACCAGGCACTTTCATTATTAGAATCAAACTACATTATTCACTTCCCTTTTTGGATAACAATACAGCCAGTACTTTTGTATTACCATTGTGAGCTCCTCTGGGCTGATATTTTGTTTATTTATATCATAACTGCTCCATCTTGCCTCATATTATCATGTTGTTGGGCCTCAATCTCTCCTGCCTTTTCCTATAACAGCAGCAAACAAACTGCTCCAGGAACTCAGCAGATTGAGGAGTGCCTGTAGGGGAAAAGGACCGAGACCCTGAAATATCAATTCCTTATCACCCACAGATGATTCTCAACCCACTGAGTTCCTTTAGCAGTTAGATGTTTTTACTTCAATTCCAGCCTCTAATGTTTTTCTATAACAGTTCTCTCTATGTTTCTCCTTCCTTATTTCTGTCATGGTCCGGTCCGTGAAGTCTGCATTCTGGTTCATGGTCCGGTCCATCTTTCCTTATTCCAGGTTTTCCGGTTGTCCCTTGTTCTGTTGGATGCTCTAATTGAGACACCTGATTCTCATTTTGGGCTGGCTACATAAATAGCTCCTGAGTTCAGCTTCATTGGCTGGACTGTTCCCTTCCCTTCACCTTCCTCCTGAAGCCTCTGCCTGTGTCCTTGCCTGTATTGCTGTCAAGTTCTACCACTGGAGCAAGACTGGAGCTTTGCTGTATCAAGATAAGGAACTGTCTATTGTTGCTTGGCACTGTCTCTGTGTCCATGCCTTTGCTAGGTAGGTCTGGCTGTTTGCTGCTACCTTGTGTTGGGAACCTTCTCTGTGTCCATGCCTTTGCTAGGTTGGTCTGGCCATTTGCCGCTACCTTGTGATAAGAACTGTCTCTCTGTGTTCTGTGTATGAGTCCTGACCCTATGTCCTGCTCCCTAGGAGGGGTCCTGACTCTGTGTAGAGCCCTGGCCCCAAGTCCTGTTCCCAAGGAGGGGTCCTGGATCTGTGTTCAGTTTACAAGTCCTGGCCCCAAGTCCTGTTCCCAAGGAGGGGTCCTGGATGTGTGTTCAGTTTACAAGTCCTGGCCCTAAGTCCTGTTCCCAAGGGGGGGGTCCTGGCTCTGTGTTCCATGTCCCTGTGTTCCAGTCTCTCTCAAGACCAAGTCCCTGTGTTCCTGTCCTGCCCAGACCTAGTCATGACTTTGGGTTCTTGTTCTGTCCATGTGCCTCATCCTGTGCAGAAGTTCCACATCCAGTCCTGTAGCCACGTCTTGTCCTCACCTGGATCTGGGGTCCGAGCCAGCGTTAAGACCCAGATTCTGGGTCGCTGTCCAGTCTCTGGCTTGGAATCCTAGCCCAGGCTCCTAGTTCCTTGTCCTGGTTTTGCTTTCCTAGTCAAGTACTAGCCCAGGCCCTGTTTCCTAGTCTCGTCCAGGGCCTGTGTCAATGTCCAGCGTCATTTTTTCCCCACTTCCCTTGCTTTCTTGTCAAACCTAGACCTGTTCCTTGTACTTTAGTGTCTGTGTCATCCATTTGGGTCTGCCACCAATGCCCTGCCATGACAATTTCACTCCTTTTCTTGCCTCTATGCTTGTTTAAAACCAGTAGCTCTTCTATCATTTTCTGGTTTCATTAAATGTACACGAACTGTGGGATGAAACAATGGTGCACTTAGTAGAGTTGCTTCCTCATACTTGCAGTGAACAGGGTTCAGTCCTAACCTCTGGTGCTATTTCTGCAAAGTTTGCACCTTCTCCCAGGTGGAGTTTCCTCCCAAGTCCCTAGGGTAAGGAGATTGATAGGTTAACGGACCACTTGAAATAGTCCCATTCGTGTAGGTGAGTGGTAAAATCTGGCAGAGCTAATGGAAGTGTGCAGAGAGTAAAATGATTTTACTGTAGGTGGGAGCATGGACTCAGTAGGTTGAAGAGTCTATTTTTGTTACCTATGTCTCTATTATGTCTGCTTCACTTTCCACAATCTACTCGCTCCATAATTCTACCCAATGGAAGCAATATGAGTCATTCTAGTGCTTTCCACCACTTGGAAACCAAATGGTTTATGGTGAGCTATGTGTTTTACACCCTATCCAATTTTATTTTTTATTGACTTTAAAAATTTAGCAGCGTAAAACACTCTGCCACTCCAAGCTGGTCTATTTTCAAACAAATGAATTAGATCAAGATTTCCCACTATTTAATTCAAAATCTGTAAGAATGTGTAAATATTTTTACTGTACAGTGCGCATTTACACTTTCTGTCTTAAAATTAATTGGTTCCAGATAGTTACAGTGAACTGTGTGGAACATTGATTAATAATGAAGAAAGGATTGGTCAACACAACAGGTTGTCCATCATTAAAATGTCACAGTTCTTATGTGTTGTTCTTGGAAAAGCAAGGTTGCATTGAAAGATCCTGTTAGTTTCGTCTAAATGAAAAACAGGAATGGGTTCATTCAATATTTTGAAACAAATTACACTTAAAATATTTTTTGGATTTGAATAGCACAGCATTGCAGAAATATAACTTTCACATCTTGGGACTTATTTTGTATTTTATACTGTCATCAGTTTACAAATAAAGAAATTGTCAATACTACAAGAAATGTAGAAATGCTGTACTCTGGTTACTACTTGAATCTACGTAGTGGGGATTTAGGGCTTATGAAGGAACCCCTTGTATCCTGCTCTTTTAGTGACTCCATTTTCCTGATCGTCTGACAAGATTTGATTGCACAGACTGTACGTGGCATTGAACAGGCAGTCCGAATGCTTCATCATCTTTTTCTTAAAGTACATTTAGAGACTTCTGAAAATGGGTAAGTTTAATGGTTCTCTTCTCTTATTCGTTATTCGTTGTGTACTGGGTTGAGGAAATGTACTCCCAGCTCTAAAACCTCCTCCAGACCAGACTCCCAGAACATGGCATTGCACCAAATATTATCGTAAGGCTTTAAATGGTGACTGACCTTTCAGATGTCTTGAGATGTCTCACTATATTAAAGGTGAAATGTAAGTATAAGTTATTGTGACGGTTTTTGAATGATACACTTTCAAGTCAATAGCTTATAAGGGGCGAGTAATCTGGCTATTGCAAATGATTCTGAAAAAAGACTCAGTCTGAATCCAGTGTGGTAGAGGAAGGAATTCTGCTTAACCTGAAAGGTCATAGATATCTGCTGGCAGTGAAAATATGGCTGCAGAATACATCATTACCTTCCAGGTCATGACAGCAAGTAGGAAACACATTGAACAATCTCACTTGAAGTGCTATAGGAAGAATGTAAACTCCTCCGCAGATAGATTATTAGAGATGAAGTGTGACAAAAAAAATGAAGCAAGAAGCAAAAGGGTCACTGAAAGTGAAATTGGCCTTGGATGACTGAGCAAAAAGAGGTGATGGCAAATCAGCGGCCTATTTTATATATCACTCGATTTTCTTTTCCCTTGGCTGACGGGATGTAAAACAGTTCATTAGTTTAATTTGTGTCTTCAGAAAGGAAAATAACAAAATGTGAATATTTTGATACAAAAGGAAATATATTTTTTTCCTAGTAGAATTCACACATATGCAAGCAAGAACATACATATGAAAACAGGACATAAATCTATATGATATAAATAATAATAAATACTGATCAATATATTGCCATGTATGAGCATTTATGTATGCATATGCTGTATATGAATATATGATGATATCCAATGGCTCAGACTCTTTGATCACAATCGCAGAGTGTTTCCTGTCCAGATGGTAGGACCAAATAAGAACAGGGATTACAGTCCCTATAGCATTGGATTAACAAAGCCAAATAAATCTGCAAACCTTTAGCTGAAAGCCATTGAGAAGGAGATACAGAAGCCAGAAGTCCCACACCACCTGGTTCAAAACCAGCTACTTTCCTTTGGCCATATAGTTGTTGAGCCAAGCTGCATAACCTTAATCACTACCTCAGTATAGTAACACTATGACCACGTTGACCAGTACCATGAGCTTTGTTTATTTATTTTTTTATTCTAATTGCGCAATTATTGTAAAATTTAAGTGCAATTTATGTTTATGCATTTCTTGTGTTGTGCCTCTATTATGTACCTGTAATGCTGCTGCAAGTACATTTTTCAATTCACCAATGCGTACACGTATCTGAGCAAATGGCAATAAACTCAACGACCTCATATTTGGACATTTCTCTATCAATCAGCTCAAGACATGCATTAGCTTTTCAATAGTTTTAGTACTCCATTGTTGATATTAGTTGCATGGAAATGTCATGAACCCGACTAGAAAAAAAAATCTATGTTTGCCGCCTTCATTGTGGGTCATACTACCGCAGCATGATGAATTGTCTTAACATAAGCTGCAGAGCCTACGGTCCAGAAAGTAGGAATTAGCTTTCATTTATCACTGCCATAATGACTTCAGATGAATTGCATGTTGACTGTGTAGTCCTTGTTTTCATGAATGTTTAACTATTGTACTATATTATACTAGAAACTACGAAGCCACATAGATATGATCTATGATCCCATGAAGTTTTCACTTGCTGCTGTTATAATACACTTCCATTCTATTACAACTTGTCCATGTAAAACACTATTTAACTGCCTGCTAAGGTAGGGTGAATGGATTTTCCAAACCAGTGAGCTTTAAATGTTTACTGCTATAGTGACTTTGACGGTTAATGAAATTTTCTGGGATAATTTCACCTCCACTCTCTGGGCAATTGTCTAATGCAAGGTACTGCACACCTACACTAGAAACTGTCTGTCTGCAGCTTATTAATTTTAAAAGAACACAACATTAGACAGTGTCTATTGAACTAGCATTCTGTTTCATTAGATTGTCACCATGGTAAAAGTTAGTTCAAGTATTGGTATGAATGTCTCCTACTTCAGCAGTAAAAGTTGAGTCAAATAAAGCAGAACTGTGTCCTTCCAAGCTCAGAGTGACAAATTTGATCTATTTTAAGTAGGAAAAATAACTCGATGAACAATTAATTGCATATACATTTACATTTATTTAAATTTTATATCGTTCTAATGATGCTCTTGCTTGTTTTAAAAGAAGTTTCTTTCTGGAGTCCAGCTCAAGTGCTTCATGCTAGAAGTTAACATAGGTCAACTCTTATCCCCACTCTACCGTGAGAAAATAATTTGCCTGTAACCCTGAGAGCTAGTTCATTACAAACAAGTAGACTGAAAGATGTGAGGATAATGATATTAGGCAAAGAAACTAGTAAATCTAGGGACCTCCCTCCGCCTTCTCGATCTCTCTGTCTCTATCTCTGCAGACAGTTCATGTACTGATGTCTATCACAGCTAACTCTACTATACATTCTCCTACCCTCTTACTTATAAAAATGCCATCCCTTTCTCTCAATTCCTCTGTCTTCGCTGCATCTGCTCTCAAGATGAGGCCTTTCATTCCAGAACAAAGGAGATGTCCTCCTCCTTCAAAGAAACGGGCTTCCCATCCTCCACAATTAATGCTGCCCTCAAATACATGTCTTGCATTTCACGCCCATCTGCTTTCATCCCATTCTTCTGCCACCCTATCAGGGATAGGGTTTCTCTTGTCCTCACCCCTACCACCCCACCAGCCTCTGCAGTCAGCACATAATTCTCTGCAACTTCCGCCACCTCCAACTGGATACCACCACAAAGCACAACTATCCCTCCCCCTCCCTCCCCAACTTCCTGCTTTCTGCAGAGATCACTCCCTACATGACTCCCTTGTCCATTTGTCCCTCCCCACTGATATCACTCCTGGTACCTATCCTTGCAAGCGGAACAAGTGCCCCTATACCTCCACCCTCACTACCATTCAGAGCCCCAAACAGTCTTTCCAGACAGATCACCTGTGGGTCTGTTGGGGTCATGTACTGTATCTGGTGCTCCCAGTGTGGCCTCTTGTATATTGGTGAGACCGTTGTAGATTGGGAGACTGCTTTGCCAAGCACCAGAAAAAGCAAGATCGCCCAGTAGCCACTCATTTTAATTCCACTTCCCACTTCCCATTCCCATTCTGATATGTCCATCCATCGACTCCTCCACTGTCGTGATGTGGCCACTCTTGGGCTGGAGGAACAACAACTTGTATTCCGTCTGGGTGGCCTCCAACTCGACGGCATTAACACCAATTTCTTGAACTTCTGGTAATGCCACCCCTCCTTCACCATTTCTCATCACCTTTCCCCTCTCTCACCACATTTCCTTGCCCACCCATTGTCTCCTTTTGGTGCTCCTCCCCCCTTTTCTTTCTTCCATGGCCTTCTATCCTCTTATCAGACTCCCACTTCTCCAGCCCTGTATCTCTTTCACCAAACAACTCCCCAGCTCTTTACCTCAAACTTCCCCCTTCAGGTTTCACCAGTCACCTTGAGTTTCTCTCTCCCCTCCCCCCCCCCCACCTTTTAAATTTACTCCTCAGTCTTTTTTCGTCTCACCTGTCCTACCGAAGGATCTCGGCCTGAAATGTCAACTGTACTCTTTTCCATAGATGCTACCTGGCCTGCTGAGTTCCTCCAGCACTTGGTCTGTTGCTTGGATTTCCAGCACCTGCAGATTTTCCCTTGTTTGTGAAATCTAGGGACATGGAAGACATCTCAAAATTCGCAAAATCTGATGATAATATAACTTGATACAAAATACATTTCATAACTATTATATGAAGCATAAACTTATGCATTAAGTGAATAATAATAATAAAAGTTAAAGTGGATGCAATAAGTGGGGTCAAAGTTAACAGTTGTGAATGATTGATGGCAACTGTCTAGTTGTCGTCAAACTGCAGTTGGAAAAGGTAATACTTCAGCGCAACAACTGAAAGCAACAGAAGTTAAATATGACATGTGTGGAAAATATGAAATGAAAACCAAAACTGTTGGAAATATTTAGCAGGTCAAGCTGTACCAATGGAGAGAGAAATCGAGTTAATGCCTCAGGTTAATAACATTTCACCTCCATCATGATGGAAATAATGAAGCTGTAAACCACCTACACATCAGGAAAAGTAGTGATTATATATTTCAAATACATTGGCAATTTGATTGGTTTTCTTCTGCAACAAAACATATTAAATAATGTAACAACATTTGGAATGAATAACAGCAAGCTACCCAGATGACAGAAATAAACCACATTTGCTAATTATCTATTATATTTATAAGCAATGTGGCTATCAATTGAACAGGAGATGATAAATAGGTAAGTTCCTTAGGCAAATAGAGTATATCCTGATCATCATAACATAATGATTTTTGTAGTATAAACTTTGGATTTTTATGACAAATTTATTAAATACTTTTTAAAAATTCTTTTAAAATCCAATAATATCATGTACGTATATCATTGTTCCTGAAACTTATCCTCTCACACGGGAGGTTGGTCAAGAAGGTTCAGTCATTTGGCATTCAAGATGAGGTAGTGAATTACATTAGGCACTGGCTTTGCAGCAGAAGCCAGAGAGAGGTAGTAGATGGCTGCCTTTCTGGCTGGAGGCCTGTGACTCGTGGCATGCCACAGATTGGTTCTGGATCTTGTTTGTCATCTATATCAATGATATGGATGATAATGTAGCAAACTGGATTAGCAGATTTGTGGAGGACACTAGGATTGGGGGTATAGTGGACAGCAAGGAAGGTTATTGAAGCTTGCAGCGAGTTCTGGACCAGCTGGACAAATGGGCTGAAAAATGACAGATAGAATTTAATGCAGACAACTGAGGTGTTACACTTTGGGAGGACAATCCAGTGTAGGACTTACATTGTGAGTAGTAGGGGACTCAGGAGTGTGGTAGAACAGAGGCATCTGGGAATATAGATTCATAATCCCTTGAATGTGGTGTCACAAGTAGATAAGGTCATAAGCTTTTGGCATGTGAGTACAGGAGCTGGGATGTTATGCTGAAGTTGTATAAGACACTAGTGGGCCTAATTTCAAGTGTTATATGCAGTTCTGGTCACCTTCTTACAGGAAAGATATCAATCAGATTGAAAGAGTGCAGAAGAAAATTACAAGGATGTTGCCAGGACTCGAGGACCTAAGTGGTATGGAAAGGTTGAGTAGGTTAGGACTTTATTTCCTAGAGCGTAAGAGTATGAGGGGAGATTTGAAAGGGTATACAAAATAAGGAGGGGTGTAGATAGAGTAAATGCAAGCAGCTTTTTTCCGCTGAGGTTCGGTGAGATTAGAACCAGAGGTCATAGGTTAAGTGTGAAAGGTGGGCTGTTATTTAAGGGGAACATGAGGAGGAACTTCTTTGAACAGGGTGGCAGCAGAAGTGGTGAATTCCAGTTCAATTCCAACATTTAAAGGAAATTTGGATAGGTATATGGATGGGAAGGGCTACAGCTGGGTTGCAGGGTGATGAGACTAAACAGATTAGTAGTTCGGCATGGACTAGAAGGCCAAGGGGTGTTCTATGACTTTATGAAATACAGTTAGGCAATGTATTTTGTAACAAGCTATATTAATATCAGATTTTGCCATTATTATAACTAGGTCAATGTGTAATGGTGAACAATGCTTTAATTTCTTACAAATTGTTTATCCCTTGCTTGATATGTAATCAGAAGCTGTAATTTTGAAACTGATGATTTAGGCATATAGCTTATTGAAGAAATTAAATCACACAACTTTCAAGATTACTCATCCCTCTGCTTGGCAGATGCAAGTTGTGGCTGTGAAAACTCAGGTTCTGGGGTCTCCTCCATGATGGCTGTAGAAGTTAACTCTGAGACTGCAGGAAATGGTTCTGACAGGTCTGGACATCTTTCTTATCCAACCTTTTTCTTCTGCTACTTTGTGCATCTTGATCTTGGGAAGGAGCATTTAGTTCACTGGGTGTTCTCTTATTAACCCTTCTGTTACTCCCTTTTTGATCTGATCTCTCCTCTTGGTTTCCAAAACATCACCTGACAAATCTGTTTTTGTATCTCCATTCATTCCATTCATCCAACTGGGCATCTACTTTTAAAAATCAGTTTTTTATCTCCAACTTGACATTCATGCAATAACCTTAATGCATGCAGTGTAGATTCTGGTTTATTGTACTCACAAAAGCCAAATGCCTGCAACGTTCCTAAAGCTTCTTGAACTCTCTTCCAGTTTAAAATCAAGCCATATTTCGCAAGTAACTGCATGAATAACATATCAGAAGCTTTCTCAGATATGTTGCCTACAACTGGACCACTGCTTTTTGTCATAGTCCAGATTGGGGTCTCTTTAAATTTACTTTGTTTATATTACGATCCAGACCGTTGACTCCCTGTTTCCCTTTGGTTCCCTGTTTTCCCGTGTGCCTCAGCCTTGGTGATTAGAGGCAATTTATTCTCTGCTGAACCAGTAGTTTATAGTCTCCGGCTTTCAGCTGTTCGGTTGGAGAATGTCTGCGAAGTCACTAAAGGTACGGCGTGCCAATGTCATCTGGCTGGCGCAAGCCTAGTCTCCGCCTGAAGTGAGTGCCGGTAATTCGCCTTTCCTCACCAGAGCAACCCTGTCAAGTTACGTCGCCAAAGCGAGCCTGCAAAGTTTCCTCACCGAGGTGGGTCCATCAGTTAACCCGCCAGAGGGAACCAAGAACCGCTGTCTATAGTTCCCGGGCCGAGTCGAGAGCTCGTCACTACCCGGAGGCTCCAAGTCAGGTCCTGACTCCGGGGGCATCCAAGTACCGAGTCAAGTCCCGGTCCTGGCGGCATCCAAAGTACCGAGTCAAGTCCCGTCCCTGGCGGCATCCAGGTTCCGAGTCGAGTCGAGTCAAGTCCCGTCCCTGGCGGCATCCAGGTTCCGAGTCGAGTCAAGTCCCGTCCCTGGCGGCATCCAGGTTCCGAGTCGAGTCAAGTCCCGTCCCTGGCGGCATCCAGGTTCCGGGTCAAGTCCCGTCCCTGGCGGCATCCAGGTTCCGAGTCAAGTCCCGGTCCTGGCGGTCTGTGATTCCTGTCCTGCCCGCTGCTGTCTGAATCCCTTCTCTGCCCCTCTCGCCTCTAGCCCTCGTCTGTAGCCCTCACCTGCACCTCGGTCTAGGTCTATCGCTGGAGCTAGGTAGGTACTGTCTGGTGTTCTTTCGTGTTGGTCTTGTCTTGTCCTCGCCTCCGTGGGGTAAGTCAGGCTGCCTTGCCATTGCCCGCGGGGGGTTACGAGTCCCGGCCCTATGTTTTGTACCCAAGGAGGGATCCCAGCTCTCTGTTCTGTGTGTGAGTCCCGGCCTTATGTCCTGTACCCAAGGAGGGGTCCCGACTCTGTGTTCTGTGTATGTGTCCATTGTTCCATGTACCTGCTCTTCCGAGACCAAGGCTCTGTTTTCCCATGTACCTCCTCTCCCCAGCCCATGTCATTTCCTTGCCTGGTTCTCAGGTCCGAGCCCGGGGCAAGACCCAGGTACTGGGTCTTTGTCCAGTCTCTGGCTCGGAGTCCATACCCTAGCCTCCTCATGTCACCTCTAGTTTGTGATCCGATTCCGAGTCCTAGCCCAGACCCTTGGTCCCAGCCTAGTCGTAGTCCTGAGTCCTTGTCCAGTTCGTTATTCCTGCTCCTGCCTTGCTCTCCTGGTATCGAACAATAAACTAAATTTGATTAAACTCACAAGATGTGTCTTGCATTTGGATCCACCGTTGCTCCCAATGCCCCCCAATTGTAACAGAATACTCCCGCCATACATGGACCCAGCAGACACAAACACTGTTTTTCCAAACTCTTGTCAGCCTAAAGTCAAGGTGTTGTTGTTCTGTCTCCGTCCAAAGTGAGTGCCGGTAATTCGCCTTTTCTCACCAGAGCAACCCTGTCAAGTTGCCTCGCCAAAGCGCGTCTGCAAAGTTTCCTCACCGAGGTGGGTCCTTCAGTTAACCTGCCGCAGGGAATCAAGAACCGCTGTCTATAGTTCCCAGGCCAAGTCGAGAGCTCGCCTCTACCTGGAGGCTCCGAGTCAAGTCCCGGCCCTGGCGGCATCCACAGTTCTGAGTCATGTCCTGGCTCTGGCAGTCTGTGACTCCTGTCCTCCCCCCCCCCCACCCCCATCGGAATCCCTTCTCTGCCCCTCTCACCTCTAGCCCTCGTCTGCAGCCCTCGCCTGCACCTCAGTCTAGTTCTGTCACCGGAGCTAGATAGGTACTGTCTGGTGTTCTTTCGTGTTGATCTTGTCTTGTCCTCGCCTCTGTGGGGTAAGTCTGGCCATCTTGCCATTGCCCTGTGGGGGGGTCATGAGTCCCGGCCCTATGTCCTGTACCCAACGAGGGGTCCCAGCTCTCTGTTCTGTGTATGTGTCCATTGTTCCATGTACCTGCTCTCCCGAGACCGAGGCTCTGTTTTTCCATGTACTTCCTCTCCCTAGCCCATGTCATGTCTTTGCCTGGTTCTGGGGTCCGAGCCTGGGGCAAGACCCAGGTACTGGGTCCTTGCCCAGTCTCTGGCTCGGAGTCCATATCCTAGCCTCTTCATGTCGCCTCTAGTTTTGGGATCCGATTCCGAGTCCTAGCCCAGACCCTTAGTCCCAGCCTAGTCATAGTCCTGAGTCCTTGTCCAGTTCGCTATTCCTGCTCCTGCCTTGCTCTCCTGGTATCGAACAATAAACTAAACTTAATTAACCTCACAAGATGTGTCTTGCATTTGTGTCCACCCATGCTCCCAAAGCCCCCCAATTGTGACACTTTTGTCACTTTCACAATTCTTCTGAGCAGCATCATCCTTCCTTGGTCCAAAATATTATCCATGCAGAGTCAGAGGTTGCAATGGTCCAGTGTATGTAAGCCCTTGCCACAGTGGCAACATAATTTGTTCAGCCACTTTGGCCTCCGTCTAGATGCTGCAATTTTGTTCAGGTTCACTTTCAGTCCTGACAGCAACTCAATTGAATCTCTGTCTGCTGTTTCCATTAATACAGCAATTTCAAATGTTTTTTTAAATATAAGTTGTGTTTCAGTTAGGAGCCATTTTTGAATGCTTTCTTGTAAGATTCCATAAGCTAAACAATCTCACAGTGCATCATTAAGCCCATCATTGAACTGGCAATGCTCAATCTCTTCAATTCAGCCATATATACTGAAATGGACTCCCCTTCCCTTTGATTCTGCTGAAGAGTTGTGTAATCAACAATCGTTTTGGTTCTCGGTGTTCCTGCTTAACTTTCAAATTAGCAGCAAGAATCATTTCTGCTGGTTTGGTTGGAGCTGTTAATCTTCAAAGCAAACTGTTTGCCTCTAAACCCAAGGCACTCAGCAAAATTCGTACTTGTTTTTCATTGGTTATTGTATTTGCTTCAAAATAACATCGAGTTAGCTCATTGTACATGATCCAGCTGAGCAACTGAACGTGTCAATCTTTCCAATGTAGCCAGCCATTGCTGCTCTTTTATGATTATTATCATGTGGTACTCGCATTTTATGAACCTGTGAATTCTTTCATGTGCTTTTTTTTTTAAACTCAATTGTGTCTTCCTTTCTGAAGGGCAAGTGCTCTGCTTTTTTAAAACACAACTGTCTCTGCACATGCTACACTGTTTGTTTACTCACTGTTTCTTGCTGCATTTTTTATTTACTTGAACATGTTGCTGCGCTTCAACAGGTCAGTAACCATATCAGGTTTGTTTTAAAAATATGTCGTCGCCACCGTTATGTTTGTAACTTGAAAACATTAAAATAATTCAAACAAAGACACAGAAGTCTGAAATATGAGCCTAACCACATTTATTTAAGGTATGCACATGTCACATGATAGTGTGACATATGCAATTCACATATTTTACATATAATCATAATAAATTTAAGATTAAGCATTACGCTTAATCAACAACATATTTACAATATTACTCCAACACTACTGAAACATTAAATGCACAACAGTATCTGACCTTATTACCAGATTTTTAACAGCAACAATATTTCTATTATAATAGATTAAATTCATTTTTTACCATCACCATTTTTTAAAATCAAGTTTAAAGAAATCAGTTATTGAGCAGGCCTGTATGTCAGAATACAACAGCACAAAAGAAACTGGCATAAGTGAATTTATCAACTGAAAGTCAAGAATGATCCGTACAAGTTAAACTGTAGTGGTCTAGAATTTGCAGAACTGATAAGTTAATGTTCACATACTTTCTTCTGTTTGGTTAAATATTAGCTTAAAATCAGAGCATCACTTTCATAAGTGAAACTCGGAAGTATAATGTCACATAGAAATTAGTTTTGGAGAAACCTGGTTCCCAAAAGGACTGTATCATTTTACTAAATGACATTTTGTAGGTTTGATATACTTAATGTGTAATTTATACTATTGGATCTATTTATTCCAAAGATATTTGGCTTTTTTTGCTCTGTCATTTGAAGTTTCCGAATCTCCATTTTGATGTTAAAGAATAACAAGGGATGTGATTCAAAATCAGGTAAATTGGGTTATTTGCCCTTCTGAGGAAAAAGAGATGTATTTATCTCCTTTTCAAATCCCAGATTCAGTATTTTTGCACAACCTGCTGTGCGCTATAAGATTTAAGCTGATTATCATGCTCATTGGATTTGTACCTTATCTTCATCATAACCACCGTCTTGTCCATCGTTGCTTCAGTTACACAAAGTATCACGTAATGAAGTTGTGAAAGTCCCGGTCATCATTTGGACCAACCTAAACAAGCCACTAGAATCAGGAAGGAAGACCTTCCATATATGGACAATTTAAGTGTGACTGTGCTTAATGCCTGGGAAAGGATCTCTTTAAAAAAAAAACAAAGCACATCTGGATTCTAATTCTGGAGACTAAGTTCAGTGTGAGTGTCAGTAATATAAAAAGAGAAACTACAAACAGAAATTTATATTTGACTTACTTGAAGGCCAATGTTTCAGTGCACTTATTATTCAGATTTTATGCATAGAATTATGGAATATATTACAATGAACAGAATAAGGAAAGTTGGGCATTCTTCTGGAATCAGAATGAAATAAATAGTCTGTATAAGAAAAGATCATGACCTAGCAGTTGGCATGCAGAAATAGGTTGTGATTACATAGTTCAGATTCAGAGCTGTGAATGCCACGCGATAATGTTAAATATACATGAGAAGCAGGAAGTCCAATTTACTTGAATTGGAAAATATTTAAATCAGAAACTAGAAAAGATGGGACAGGAGAAGCATGAAATGAAGAAAGCTGGAGCTATAATCATTGGAAAAAATAGTTGTCTTGAGTGCAACAATCTGACGTAATTTATTCAGCTAATAACAAGCACTGAAAGGTGGGGATTAAGTTGTTATTGCAAATGTGAAGCAATAAGTTGACACAACATGCCAAAATCTAGTTTTAACACTTTCTGAGGTTGAGAAACAGGTGGAACATATATTAACGTCAGTGCCAGGAGTAACACCATAAGACTGTTTAACTATAAGACCATAACACTTATATCTGAAAGTACTAATGCAGGAGATCTTCCCTTAAAGCCTCTTCCTCTCTGTAGGAGGTAACACCAACAAGAAATTCTTTCTCAGATTGTGAAGCAGTTCGAAGTTGATTGTTATTTTAACCAGTAACAAAGGAAGAAATTGTGACCTTCCTGCTACAGGAAACGTCAAGGCCCAAACAGGTAAGTTTTAAAATGTCAGAAGCTGCAATTCTTGACCTCCCAATGAAGCTTATGAGTCACGTTGCTCATAGTCTTCCTCCATTCACTCTTGAAACTCATTCTGCCTCTTTCTTAATTGAGGAATAGGTGAAATTCCTGCCTCATTCTAGTCTCTTCTAAAAGGGAATTTGAATGCCCACAAATTTTGGAACAGCTGCTGTCCTGCTGCTTATGCTGCATACTTGGAAGTTCAAGTCAGTTGGGCAAATCACTGCCAAAATCAAGAGAGTGTGCAGCAATTCTCAGTTCTGCTTGGCCACTTTCTGCTGAGCAAGAATGTGAGTTAGGTAAAGTAAATGATGAGGTATTGTTGCTGTTAGAAACATAGAAAACCTACAGCACAATACAGGCCCTTTGGCCCACAAAGCTGTGTCGAACATGTCCTTAGAAATTACTTAGGGTTACACACAGCCCTCTATTTTTCTAAGCTCCATCTACCTATCCAGGAGTCTCTTAAAATACCCTATTGTATTCGCCGCCACCCACCATTGTTGACAACCCATTCCACGCACTCACCACTTTTTTTTAAAAAAAAGACCTACCCCTAACATCTCCTCTGTACCTAATTCTAAGCACCTTAAAGCTGTGCTCTCTCATGCCAACCATTTCAGCCTGGGGAAAAAGCCTCTAACATGACCAATGCCTCTCATCATCTTGTACACCTCTATCAGATCACCTCTCATCCTCCATTGCTCCAAGGAGAAAAGGCCGAGTTCACTCAACCTGTTCTCATAAGGCATGCTCCCCAATCCAGGCAACATCCTTGTAAATCTCCTCTGCACCCTTTCTATGGTTCCCACATCCTTCCTGTAGTGAGGCGACCAGAACTGAGCACAGTACTCCAAGTGGGGTCTGACCAAGGTCTTATGTAGGTGCATCATTACCTCTCGGCTTGAACTCAATCCCATGATTGATGAAGGCCAATGCACCATATGCCTTCTTAACCACAGAGTCAACCTGCATAGCAGCTTTGAGTGTCCTATGGACTCGGACCCCAGGATCCCTCTGATCCTCCACACTGCCAAGAGTCTTACCATTAATACTATATACTATATTATACTATACAAATTGAACCACCTCACACTTATCTGGGTTGAACTCTATCTACCACTTCCCAGCCAATTTTTGCATTCTATCAATGTCCCACTGTAACCTCTGACAGCCCTCCATACTACCCACAACACCCCCAACCTTTGTGGCATCAGGAAATTTACTAACCCATCCCTCCACTTCCTTATCCAAGTCACTTATAAAGATCAGGAAGAGTAGGGATCCCAGAACAGATACCTGAAGCACACCACTGGTCACTGACCTCCATGCAAAATATGACCTGTCCACAACCACTCTTTGTCTTCAGATCTGGATCCACAAAGTAATGTTCCCTTGGATCCCATGCCTCCTTACTTTCTCAATAAGCCTTGCATGGGCTACCTTACCAAATGCCTTGCTGAAATCCATATACAGTACACTGCATCTACTGCACTACCTTCATCAATGTGTTTACTCACATCCTCAAAAAATTCAATCAGGCTCGTAAGGCACAACCTGCCTTTCACAAAGCCATGCTGACTATTCCTAATCATATTATGCCTCTCCAAATGTTCATAAATCCTGCCCCTCAGGATCTTCTCCATCAACTAACCAACCACTGAAGTAAGACTCACTGGTCTATAATTTCCTGAGATATCTCAACTCCCTTTCTTGAATAAGGGAACAACATCCGCAACCCTCCAATCCTCCAGAACCTTTCTTATCCCCAATGATGATGCAAAGATCATCACCAGAGGCTCAGCAATCTCCTCCTTCGCTTCCCACAGTAGCCTGGGGTACATCTCATCTGGTCCCGGTAACTTATCCAACTTGATGCCCTCCAAAGGCTCCAGCACATACTCTTCCTTAATATCTACATGATACTGTAATGTTAGCCTCTATGGACTAAATAAATCAGTTGATCTGATGGGGAATAAAACTGTTTCATGATATTAAAGGAAAATCATGTTATTGTAAACAGAAATTATCCTAAAATAGAGCAACCGAGGAGCTAAAAAGTAATCACTATCACACGATCACAAAGCTCAGGATGACTTATAGCCAATATAAAAATGCAATTAAATGAGAAAATTAACACGTTTTCATTTGTGAATATTTGGTTCTCCATTCCAAAGCTTAAGGCTGCAAGGCATTTCTATAATTACACTTGAGGTTAACTAAATATGCTTATGAAATTTCAAACCTAGGTGTCCTCTGATGATATGATTGTGTTCATTTTAGCCAAACATATTAGTGAAAGTTAACTTTTACAAATTGTGCTTTTTACAATTTAAATATTGCTACAGGTTGTAAATCAAATGCATTTCAAAGGCTAGCAGAACAAGTTATTGAAAAAGTGATACAAATAACAGCAAAGTCAATTCATTGAACAAAGGCATTTTAGCTGATGTGTCAAACAATGGTTAGAATGTCTTGCCGGAGTGTGTGATTTTCATACAGGTGTAATAGCACCTTCAGGGTTACTAGGCTCAGACCTGGAGGAGCAGCAATAATGGAAGTATTGCTTCAAGTCCCTTTGAAGCTGCCAGCAGCATTAACATAGACTGAAATTCTGGAAGATCAGCCAGTCAAGCAGTGTCCATGGAAAGAGAAACCAATGAATGTCTTGGGTCAGGAAGCCTGCTCAGCAGTATCAACTTCTCTGTTTAATGCCATTTTAATGTGGACTCAGAGTTCCAACACCGACAAAAATAACAAAATAACACTGGCTGTGGAAATACTCAGCAGGTCAGGCAACAGCTATAGTGAAATATCTGAGTCAGAGTTTCGGATTGACTTGATTAACATTACAAACATTTTGTTCTTTTAATTCAAAGGACAGTCCAGGCTATATTGTTTGAGTTTTTCCACAGAAATCAAATGGAATTAGTAGAGCTAATATGAGCTTGTGATAGTTGTGAACTAGTCCCTTTACAAAGTATACTGAAATTCTTAAGTTCTTTCTTCGCACAGGGTGCAATGTCGTACAGAATACAGTCTATCAAATCTGTAAGAAATAATTTTTGTGCATGTGTTCTAAAGTCTTCATGTGGAAAATGCAACATATAAGATAAATTTAAACTTTTAAAGTTCTGTAATAAGTTTAGTTTGAATATTGCTGCATCATCAAATGTTCTATATATTCTCCTGTCTTTATTTAACACCTCACCAAAGTGCTACAGCACAGCTTCATTTGACCATCTCAGTCCCCAGCCAGTGAAGGATTCTTCTTTGTCAAAAAGAAAGATGGGGGTCTTCATCCTTGCATCAACTACCGTGGACTGCCCTGTCTCCTTGATGCATAGCACATTTGAAACACTTTGTAAGGCCCAGATCTTCACCAAACTAGGTGTGCAGAATGTGTACAACCTGATTTGCATTCCCCAGAGTTGATGAGTGGAAGACAATATCCATAACATCTACTGGCCTGTCACAATGGCAGGGGCATTGGGAGCAAGGGTGGACCCAAATGCAAGACATATCTTGAGAGGTTACTTAGGTTTAGTTTATTGTACGATACCAGGAGAGCAAGACAGAAGTAGGAATAGCGAACTGGACAAGGACTGAGGACTATGACTAGGCTGGAACCAAGGGTCTGGGCTAGGACTCGGAATCGGCTCCCAGAACTAGAGGAGACATGAAGAGGCTAGGATATGGACTCCAAGCCAGAGACTGGGCAAGGACCCAGTACCTGGGTCTTGCCCCAGGCTCGGACCCCAGAACCAGGCAAGGACATGACATGGGCTAGGGAGAGGAGGAAAATGGGAACACAGAGCCTCGGTCTTGGGGAGCAGGTACATGGAACCATGGACACATACACAGAACACAGAGTCGGGACCCCTCCTTGGGTACAGGACATAGGGCCGGGACTCACACACAGGACAGAGAGCCGGGACCCCTCCTTGGGTACAGGACATAGGGCCGGGACTCATGACCCTCCATGGGGCAATGGAAAGACTTACCCCATGGAGGCGAGGACAAGACAAGACAGAACATGATCCCCCGCGGGGCAACTGCAAGACGGCCTGACTTACCCCACAGAGGCGAGGACAAGACAAGACAAGACCAACACGAAGGAACACCAGACAGTACCTATCTAGCTCCGGTGATGGAACTAGACCGAAGTGCAGGCGGGGGCTGGAGATCAGGGCTAGAGGCGAGAGGGGCAGAGAAGGGATTCAGACAAGGGGGTAGGACAGGAATCACTGACCGCCAGGGTTAAGACTAGACTCAGAACTGGAAGCCGCCAGGGCCAGGACTTGACATGGTACTTGGACGCCACCTGAGCCAGGACATGGACGTTGTACTTGGATGCCGCCGGAGCCAGGATGTGGTGCTTGGAACCTCCGGGTAGTGCCGAGCTCTCAACTTGGCCCGGGAACAGTAGACAGCAGCTCTTGATTCCCTCCGGCGGGTTAACTGATGGACCCACCTTGATGAGGAAACTTTGCAGGCTCGCTTCGGCGAGGTAACTGGACAGGGTTGCTCCAGTGAGGAAAGACGAATTACCGGCACCCGCTTCGGGCAGAGACAACTCTTGCTCCAGCCAGGTGACATTGGCATGCTGTGACTTTGCAGACGCTCCCACACCGAACGGCTGAAAGCTGGAGATTATAAACTACCGGTTCAGCAAAGTGTTAATTGCCTCTAATCACCAAAATCAAGGAACATGGGAAAACAGGGAATCAACGGTCCGGATCGTAACATAAACAAGCTAAACTTAAAGGGACCCCGATCCGGACCATGACACTGGCCATTATTAACACTTGGTGATGTTATCAGACTTTCTAACAGTCCACTAATTTTCCAAGCCTTCATCAATGAGATCCTCTGAGATTTGCTACATAGGTATGTGTTTGTCTACCTCAATGGCATCCTCATCTTCGACAAGGACCCCCTTGACAACGTCTGCCATGTCAGTTCAGTCCTTTAGTGTCTCCTCAAAAACTGTACTGCAAGTCCGGCAAATACCAGTCCTACACCCCAGTTATTTCCTTCTTGAGTTACATCCTTTCACCCCAAGGCATAACTATAGACCCAAAATCAATTTATATGTCATTGAAAGGCCCTGACCATGCTCCTGCAAACAGCTAGAGAGCTTCTTGAGCGTCTCCAACTTCTGCTGCCATTTCATCGGGAACTACAGCCAAATCATTGCTCCTCTCACCTACCTCATGGTAATCTGGTCTACTGCCATGGACCATGCTTTCAAGGATGCTTCATCACCAGTCCCATTCTCCACCATCCGAACTCTTCTGAACCTTTTATGGTAGAGGTGGATGGGTCTGACATAGGTGTTGGGGCCATCCTCCCCCAGAGAGGACTGGAGAGGAAGACAAATCCTATGTCTCTTTCCCATGCAAGTTCAACTTTTGCACAGCTTTGAACTTGGAGGAGTAGAAGACAGGGAGCTGCACACCATTAAATAGGCCTTGAAGGAATGGAGACTTTGACTGATGGGGAACACTGAGCCTTTTTGGATCTGGATTGACCAACAACCTTATATTAATACAAAAGATCAACCAACTAATCAGGTCAGCTCACTGGGCCTTCTTCTTTGAGCATTTCATCTTCACCATCTCACTTATCCGGCTCCAAGAACACAAATGTGGTTGCCCTGTTACAACAGCTTGACCAAGCTGAAATGGAGATCGACCCTCAGCCCACCATTCCAGTCTTGCAGATCCTTGCCCCGGTCATCTGGGATCTTGAGAAATAGATCTGCCAGGCCCTAGAGTGTGAGCTTGTTCCAGCCAACACAACTGGCAACCGCACATATTTGCCAACGGCATGCTCTCTGAGACACTCAGGTGGGCTCACTCCTCACCCTCTCTGGCCATCCAGGTGCACATCGATCTCTGGATTTTCTGTGATGCCAGTTCTTATTGGAGATGTATGTCAGTTCATCGTTGCCTGCCCTCAATATGCCCAAGTCAAATTCCTTCAACCAGTGGCCTACCAGGCTCCTGAAGCCCCGAAATCTATGGTCACACATTGCCATGGATTTCCTCACAGGGTTAACACTTTCTGATGGGACCACGGTGATCAGGTCAGTGATAGACCAGTTCTCAAAGGCGGCCCACTTCATTGCCCTACCCAACCTTCCATCAGCCACTGAGATGGTGGACCTGGTTCTCCAACATATAGTCTGCCTTCGGGGTTTCCCTCAGAACATTGTGTCAGACTGGAGTCACTCAACCCACCTGAGACTACACCTCTGGAACCAAGCTGGTGGAAGGTGGTCCAGTATACATGGCTCACCGGTGGATGGGTTTACATCATCATGTATGGGGTGTGTAGTGCCTGGTCAACTGGGAAAGGTATGGCCCAGACAAGAGGTCCTGAGTGCAGTTCACTTTCATCTTGGATCCATTGCTTATCAAGGAGTTCCACCAGAAATGTCTGGGTCATCCTGGGCTGTCAGGTGCCGGCCCCAGGAGTGGGGTGTAGTGTCAGGACTGCCCTGGCAGGCACCTCACAGTCTGCACCCAGCTATCAGGAGTCACTTGTCACAGGAGTCACCTGCCACTCATTTCCAACTCATAAACTGCAGCATATTTAAACCCAGTCTTCATCCAGAGTCCTTTGTTCACCCTCCGAACCAGGCAGCCTTGACCATTTCCTCCTAGCCTTCAGTTATCTTGTTGCCTTGTCATGTTAGCTATCTGTTCTCTTTTGTTTTTTGGCCCTTCATGCCTTGTTATTTTGCAGTTTATTAGTAAAATATCATTTACTGCTAAATTGTCTGTGTTGCTTTGCTTTTTTTTTGTCAAGTCTCCTTGACATTTTTTAATACTTTTCCTTTGCAAATATCTCCAGTAGTGGCAGATAATCCTAGGGCAATAATTTCACTTGATTTCAACTCTCCCAATGATCATGAGACCTTGTTAGGATGGATTTTCTGTGATAAAAGCCAGGAACAAGCTACAAGGAGCACAACCTGACAGCCTGCCCATACACCAGAATGATGCATTTTCATAGATGACATGATTAGAAGATCTTTCCCTGTTTTCAAATGTTTCCAATGATTAAAGTTTTCTCAAACAATTGAAAACACTTTAGATAATTCAAAAATTGATGAATTATGAGAGTCAACTTCATTCACAGGAACAGGGCTGTACTGGATATACAAAATATGGCTGGTGGTAAGCACAAAATATGGCTGGTGTAAGGGCCCAAGCACAAATTTAATTCAGTTTCTCAGCTCAGGAATTTATAGAAGTTTTTTCTCTGCTACCACCTAACAAGTACTCCATTTCTATTTAGGTTTTCCTTAAAGAGACAAGCAATAAAACCACAGCTGCTTACTGGGGTCTGCAAGTGAGGAAATCAAGGTTCCAGCTGCACAAGGAGGTAGTGAGGCCGATGTCTGAAAGCTGATTGATTAGTTTTGAGGAGATGATCCTCTTGAATGCCAGACTGCAGTCCATAAGACCAAAAGACATAAGAGCAGAATTAGGCCATTTAGCCCACTGAGTCTCTCTGCCATTTCATTATCACTGATCCTATTTTCCTCTCAGCCCCTATCTCCAGACTTCTCCCTGTATCCCTTCATGCCCTGAGCAATCAAGACTCTATCAACCACTGCCTTATGTATACATAAAAACTTGGCCTCCACAGCTGCCTGTGGCAAAGAATTCCACAGATTCATCGCTCTCTGGCTAAAGAAATTCCTCTTCATCTCCATTCTAAAAAGATGCCCCTATATTCTGTGGCTGTGTCCTTTTGGTCTTACACTCTCCCACCATAGGAAACATCCTCTCTACATCTACTCTATCAAGGCCTTTCAACATTTGATAGGTTTCAATGAGGTCACCCTTCATTCTTCTGAATTCTAATGAAAAAGTCAGAGACTTTTTGCCAGGGCTGAAATGGTTGCCACAAGAGGACACAGGTTTAAGGTGCTGGGGAGTAGGTACAGAGGAGATGTCAGGGGTAAGTTTTTTACTCAGTGGTGAGTACATGGAATGGGCTGTCAGCAACGGTGGCGGAGGCAGATATGATAGGGTCTTTTAAGAGACTTTTGGATAGGTACATGGAACTTAGAAAAATAGAGGGCAATGGGTAAGCCTAGTAATTTCTAAGGTAGGGACATGTTCAGCACAACTTTGTGGGCCAAAGGTCCTGTATTGTGCTGTAGGCTTTCTATGTTTTGTATGAATACAGGCCCTGAGCCATCAAATGTTCTTCATATGGCACACCATTCAATCCTGGAATTATTTTCATGAAACTCTGTTGAACCCTCTCCAGTTTCAGCACATCCTTTCAAAGGGGCCCAAAATGACTCACAATAGACATTACAATACACAAAACACAATACTGATACCTGTATCTTTTCTGTCCAGATGTTCCAGGTTTGAGTGAAGAGCCAATGGAACGGTATCTGCTGTGGACCTGTTGTTCTAGTAGGCAAATTGGAGCGGACCCCGGTGGCTTCACAGGCAGGAGGTTATTGGTATGCATTGAGCACAGCTACATGGAGCATTGTCACAGGAAAGCAGCATCCATCGTCAGGGAACTCACCATCCAGGCCTTGCTCTTTTCTCACTGCCACCATCAAGAAGCAGGTACAGGAGCCTCTGGACTCACACTGTCAGGTTCAGGAGCAGTTACTAACCCTCAAACATCAGGCTCTTTAACCAGAGGGGATAGCTTCACTCAGATTCATGTCCCATCACTGACCTGTTCCTACATCCTATGGACTTAGTTTCAAGGACTCTTCATCTCATGTTCTTGAAATTTATTGCTAAGTTGTTTACTATTCTTATTTGTTTTTTTTGTATTTGCATAGTTTGTTGTCTTGTGCACATTAGCTGGTCACCCTGTTGGGTGTAGTCTTTTGTTGATTCTATTATGGTTGTTAGATTTATTGAGTATGCCCACAAGAAAACAAATCTCAAGGTTGTTTTTGGTGACATATATGTACTTTGATAATAAATTTACTTCGAACAACTAGAATTAGTGGAAAGAGAGGAACCATCTACAGTAGTCATCATGCATCTATTGTGCCAGATTATCTGTTCTAATTACACACAGCTGAGACACTGGCACTGCAAGGGAAGACATTAGGTCACAGGGGGTACGTTTCAAAGTAGAGATATATTGGCATTAACAGGCTGCAGTCGGTCGAGAAGGGAAAAAGGGAAAAAGTTTTAGCTCTGGTGAGTTCAAATGCAAATAGGACTTCTGATTTGTATTGGTTGTTGAGTCCCACAAAAGAAAGGGACAAGAGAAGGACTTGGTGGGACTCTTGATGAATGCACTAATATTCAGCCTCTTTATCTCCATGAGGTGAGTAGGATTGTGAAGAAGCCCACAGGAGCTGGTATAAAGCCAAGTGAATTTCACCTCCATTAAGTGCCAGACAATGCCAATGCTAAGGAAACGTGTTAATAGAAATAACAGGTTTCTGCTTCAGTTCAGGTACACTCCCAGTCCCAAGTTGAAGTTCAAGTTTAATTGTCATTTAACTATAGAAATATATACAGCTTAAATGAAACAGCATTCCTCCAGGGCCAGGGTGCAAACCACAAAAAACACTACCTCACTTTTTTTTAATATACAATATTTCAGTTTCTGCACATTTCTATTCAATATATGTAATTGATTTACTTGTTTATTTATTATTATGTTTTTTTATTTATTATTTTTTTCTCCCTCTGCTGGATTATGTATTGCATTGAACTGCTGCTGCTAAGGTAACAAATTTCACGTCACATGCCGGTGATTATGAACCTGATTCTGATTCAGCACACACAGTTACACACAACACACATCAGGTATAGTCATGATAGCACTTACAGTCACCAAATAATGTTCTGAAGTGACATGGCCTGAAGACTGATGATGCACGGGATTTTGGCCTGGAGCCACATTTCTGCAAGAACAAGTATGCAGCAGTTCCTCATCTCACGGTAGGTTAGCCACAGATGAAGGCAATCCAGGGAGTGAACACTTGGAGAGCAGCACCAATGTGAGTGCTGGCCTACAGGGGCTGACTTTCTGACCTTTTCAGGGTTCTGCTGGCCATGATGACAGTCAGGCAATCTGATAATGTCAGATTTACACATTGTTGTCTACTTAGTTCCATGAGAATCCATTTGCCAATGCAGAAATTGAGACTTCTGTCCTATCTGAGAAGATCAAGAACACTGTTCATCAGCTCTCAGTAACTCATCATGCTACTGTACTCATATTTGCTTCACCAGACTACAGTCACACTGACTAATACTCTACAACTTGGAGTCAACCTGCTGAGGGCATGATCCCTTTTGGGCATCCTAGAACACAGCAGGATCTCAGAGCCAAAAAGAGAAAGGGCTTTCCAAGCATGGTTAGGCTTCTAGGTTTAGCTGAAAAATCATAAAAATCAAGAGAAGTTAATGTAGGTGGCTTTATTACTTCAATAATTTAGTAAGTTTCATTTGCAACTATAGGCCTTTCTTTATAAAAGTTGTTGATTTGTTAGTCCAGTTAATGCCTAGTAAAGCCATTGAAATATTTATACAATTTCCCCTTCAAAACATAAGATTAACATAAATAGATTATTATGAATATTCAGTTACTACACAGGAACAGGCCATTCAGAGCATGATGTCTGTGCCAAATATGGTAGCAAATTAAAATAATCACTTCTGGCTGCACATGATCCATATCCCTACATTTCCTGAATGTACATGTGTCTATCTAAAAACCTCTTAAAATCTGCTATTTTATCTGCTTCCGCCACCACCACCCCTAAAAGCGCATTCCAGCTACCTAGAACTGTGTGCAAGAAAAAATTGTGCCCCACACATCACCTTTCAACATCCCCTCTCACCCTAAAGCTGTGCCTTCTAGTATTTTAAACTTCTACTCTGACGAGATGTCTCTGACTGTGCACCCACTCTATCTGCCTCTTATAATGCTTTAAACTTCTATCAGTTCTCATCTCAGTCTCCGACACTCCTGAGACAACAAAGTCTGTTCAACCTTTCCTTAAGCTAATACCCTCTAAACCAAGCAGCATCCTCTGTGCAACACACATAAAAAATGCTAGTGAGCGCAGCAGGCCAGGCAGCATCTACAGGAAGAGGTACAGTCGATGTTTCAGGCCGAGACCCTTCGTTAGGACTAACTGAAAGAAGAGATTGTAAGAGATTTGAAAGTGGGAGGGGGAGGGGGAGATCCAAAATGATAGGAGAAGACAGGAGGGGGAGGGATGGAGCCGAGAGCTGGACAGTTGATTGGCAAAAGGGATACGAGGCTGGAGAAGGGAGAGGATCATGGAGAAGGGAGGCCGAGGGAGAAAGAAAGGGGGGGGCAAGGAGTTATAGTGAGAGGGACAGAGGGAGAAAAAGGAGAGGTAAAAAAGGGGGGAAAAATCAATAATAAATAAATAAAGGGTGGGGTACGATGGGGAGGTGGGGCATTAAAGGAAGTTAGAGAAGTCAATGTTCATGCCATCAGGTTGGAGGCTACCCAGACGGAATATAAGGTGTTGTTCCTCCAACCTGAGTGTGGCTTCATCATGACAGTAGAGGAGGCCGTGGATACCCCACGGGCATTCTTTTAATGCCTGACCTTCCCTTTGTACCCCATCCCTTATTTATTATTATTATTTTTTTCTTTTCCCCCTTTTTTTCTCTCTTTTTTTCTCCCTCTGTCCCTCTCACTATAACCCCTTGCCCATCCTCTGGGCTCCCCTCCCCTTTCTTTCTCCCTCGGCCTCCCGTCCCATGATCCTCTCCCTTCTCCAGTCTCGTATCCCTTTTGCCACTCAACTTTCCAGCTCTTGACTCCATCCCTCCCCCTCCTGTCTTCTCCTATCATTTCAGATCTCCCCCTCCCCCTCCCACTTTTAAATCTCTTACTATCTCTTCTTTCAGTTAGTCCTGACGAAGGGTCTCGGCCCGAAACGTGGACTGTGCCTCTTCCTATAGATGCTGCCTGGCCTGCTGCATTCACTAGCAATTTTTATGTCTATTGCTTGAATTTTTGGCATCTGCAGATTTCCTCGTGTTATTATCCTCTGTGCCTTCTCTTAAAGTTTCGCAACATTTCAGTGTTAGGGCAGCCAGAACTGCACACAATTCTCCAAGTGTAACCCAACTAAAGTTCATACAGCCCTTATACAGCTTTATATTTCTTGACTCATAATGTCAACCAATGAAGGTAAGCATTCCATTCACCTTCTTTACCATCTATTTATGTGTGTTGCCACTTTCAGGGAGCTATGAACTCGAATTTGAAGATCCACCCACTGTTCACAAATGTTGTTAAGGGTCATGTCATTAACTGTGCACTTTCCCTTCATATTTGACCCTCAAAAATACCAACCTTTACACTTGAATTTCTAGCACCTGCAGATTTCCTCGTGTTTGCGAACCCTTACACTTGCCTAAATTAAACTCTATTTCCCATTTTGCCACCAATTTCTGTAACTGATCTGCATCCTGCTGTATCCTTTGACGATCCTCTTCATTATCCATAACTCCATTACTAATCACCATTTTTATTTTGTACAGATCAGTTACACACAACAAGGACAATGGAAGTCCCAGCACTAATCCCTGCATCCACAATAGCACCCTTCCACCACTACCCTCTCTTCTATGGGCAAACCAGTTCTAAATTAAACTACCAATTTATCTTAATTTTAGGGATCAGCCTACCATGAGTGGCCTTGTTCAACACCTTACAAAAGTCCACATAAAATAATCTACTATCTTCCCCTCATCAATCACTGTGATCACCTCTTCAAAAAAGCTGTGCTGCAAGAGTATAAAGACCACTTCTTTTGTGATCCTGGTTCATCGTTCAGATCACTTTCACAGGATTATTTCAAAGGACAGCAGAGCAAGGCTCGACTGTATTGCTATGTTCCAGGCTGTCATGCAGAGGGAACATGGAGTGACTCAAATTACTATCTGCAGCTTGGAATCAAGCATAATTAATACAGCTAATAGTTGGGCACCTTTAAACCAAGTCAATTTAATGCTAACAGGTAGCTCAAATGGAAAATTACTGTTGTCTTATCTGAGATATTCTATATTAGTATAAGGTAACCATGTTGAGTTTTATCTCACAAAGTCAGAAGGCAGTGATCAGAAATATTTTTGGAAATGTGAACGTCTTAATTTTGCAAATAACACTGCAAAATGCAAAACTCCAGAAGTGCTGGCCATCTTTTATGTCTTGTAGTTGAGCAATATCTGTCTTTCAGAACGTACTGTTCCAAGAAGAATCACAGAATGCTAGGGCTAAATATATCTCCTTGAAGTGCATCATTGCCCTGCCCTATTGATGTGTTTTCTTCACATGGGCTGGATGGGAACAGCAGTGAGATTTAATTGTGGCTGTCAACTACAATGTTGGATTTGCAATTGTGTGGATTGATATGCCAAAGTGGTTGAGGTTTGACTACAATTTCATTTCTGTCCACGAAGCTACTGAGTGGAGATAATAATAACTACTAGAAGTTTCTTACATCATCCCACTCTTCTCCTCCCTTACCTGCAAGATCTTGCTCCATCCCTTTCCCCAATGTTTTCATTTTAAAATCTTCTTTATTAATTATTATTGAAGATCAACAAAAAATACATTAAAGTAATCCAGTCAACATGCCAATATGTACAATGAGGAATTAAATTACCAAATAACTGATTAACAAGGCTAAACAATATATCCATAATAAGAAGAAAAAATAAAGTGTTAAGACTTTTTTTTTGGAAAAAAGAAAGAAGGAAAAAAAGAACCCCTACTAACTAAAACAAAAAAACCCTGCTAAGAAAAAAGCCCAAAAAAAACCCATTGGGAACACAACTCCGGAGCTACACACCATACAAGCTTCCATAAAAGAAAAATATCAATCCGCCTACTCATATCCACTTAAACAAGAATCAGAAAGAAACCATCTTAATTAACTCAAATCAGATGATAGTAGTGGGCAAAAGAACCCCAACTTTTCTCAAAGTCAAATCGAGGATCAAAAGTTCGACTTCTGATTTACTCCAAACTAAGACATAGCATCACCTGAGAGAACCATTGTATCAAAGTGGGAGCAGAAGCATCTTTCTATTTCAATAAAATAGCCCTTCTGGCCAATAATGTAACAAATGCAGTTACATGTTGATCTGATACAGAAACACCATGAATATATTGAGGGATTATCCAAACAAAACTGTCAATTTATTAGGTTGTAAATTAATTTTTAAAGCTTTAGAAATTGTAGAGAAAATAGATTTCCAAAATTGTTTCAATACAGAACACGACCAAAACATATGTGTCAATGTAGCTGTCTCAGTTTTACATCTATCACACTGACTATCAACATTAGGAAACATTTTAGACAATCTCTCCTTTGTCAAACAGTAATGATATACAATTTTAAATTGAATTAAAGAGTGACTGGCACAAATCGAAGAAGAGTTAACCAATTTCAAAATTCACAACCAATCCTCTGTTGTCAAAGTCATGTTAAGCTCTCTTTCCCATTCTTGCTTAATCTTAAGTGAAGGATAATTGTATTGCTGTAATAGTAAATTATAAATTTTCCCAATAAAACCTGACACTAAAGGATTCATTTTTAAAATAATGTCTAACAGGTCAGAATCCTGTATATATGGAAAATTACTTAAATATTCTTGTAAGAAATATTTGTGAAGCTAAAGATATCCATGGAATTTACATAAATGGGACTATTCATGAGAGCAACACACATCAAAGTTGCTGGTGAACGCAGCAGGCCAGGCAGCATCTATAGGAAGAAGCGCAGTCGACGTTTCAGGCCGAGACCCTTCGTCAGGACTAACTGAAGGAAGAGTGAGTAAGGGATTTGAAAGCTGGAGGGGGAGGGGGAGATGCAAAATGATAGGAGAAGACAGGAGTGGGAGGGATGGAGCCGAGAGCTGGACAGGTGATAGGCAGAAGGGGATACGAGAGGATCATGGGACAGGAGGTCCGGGAAGAAAGACGGGGGGGGGGGGTGACCCAGAAGATGGGCAAGAGGTATATTCAGAGGGACAGAGGGAGAAAAAGGAGAGTGAGAGAAAGAATGTGTGCATTAAAAAGAGTAACAGATGGGGTACGAGGGGGAGGTGGGGCCTAGCGGAAGTTAGAGAAGTCAATGTTCATGCCATCAGGTTGGAGGCTACCCATACGGAATATAAGGTGTTGTTCCTCCAACCTGAGTGTGGCTTCATCTTTACAGTAGAGGAGGCTGTGGATAGACATGTCAGAATGGGAATGGGATGTGGAATTAAAATGTGTGGCCACTGGGAGATCCTGCTTTCTCTGGCGGACAGAGCGTAGATGTTCAGCAAAGCGGTCTCCCAGTCTGCGTCGGCTATTCATGAGATCTCCCTTTATGCTGATGATCTCTTAGTTTATGTTTTGAATCCTGAAGAATCCATTCCTAGTTTATTGAAATTATTAAATTAATTTGGAAAGTTTTCAGGATATAAACTAAACCTTTATAAATGTGAATTATTTCCTTTAAATGATTCTGCTTCTATATATGATGAAATTCCTTTTAAAGTTATGGGCTATTTAAAATAATTAAGTATTATTATCACTAAAAATTACAGAGACCTTTATAGAGCTAATTTGGTTCCTTTAGTGGATTTTATTAAACAATTACTTTGTGGATGGAATCCACTTACACTTTCGTTAGCTGGCTAAATTCATGCAGTTAAAATGATGATTTTACCAAAATTTTTATATGTATTTCAAAATATTCCTTTTTTTAACTAAGAAGTTTTTTGATCAGGTTGATTCTATTATTTCATCTTTTGTTTGGAATAATAAAAGACCAAGAATTGGAAAATATCATTTACAAAAATTAAAAAAGGATGGAGGTCTTGCACTGCCTAATTTAAGAATGTACTATTGGGCTGTTAATATACATTATATGTGTTCTTGGTTATATTGGGCTGATAAAAATGAATGACCATCTTGGGCTGATTTGGAAATGAAAGCTGTGAAACAATTTTACTTAAACTCATTATTAGGAGCTTCTTTACCTGTACAACTGGCAAAAATTTCTAATCTAAATTTATATCCTATGATTAAGCAGTCATTACGAATTTGGTACCAGTTTTGTAATTTTTTTAATCTCAAAAAATTTAACTTTCTTAGTTTAATTTATCAAAATTATTTATTTAAACCTTTACTTAGTGATCCTACCTTTTTCCTTTGGAGGAATAAAGGAGTCTATTCCTTCATGGATCTGTTATAAGAAGGCCAATTGATGCCTTTTGAGAAATTAGTAACTAAATACTCTCTCTTGTACCCATTTTTTTATACTGGCTATCTCCCTGCCTTCTTTCCAATCTTGATGAAGGTCTCAAACCAAAATGTCCACTATTTCCCTCCATATCTGCTGCCTGAACTGCTGAGGTTCTTCAGCATTTTGTATGTGGTTCCGGATCCCAGCACCTGTAGTCACTCTAAGGTTTCTAAATTTTAGGCCTTGTACGACTGTTGATGTCAACTGGGCAAGTTTAATGATTCATTAGTGGTGTGAGCAGATATGAAAATATTACCAAAAGTGAGCTGACAATGTTACCAATTCTCACTGAGACCACGGAAACATGCAAAAATTTACTTTACTCTGCATTAATGCAATATTTAACAGCCCACTGCTACTTATGTGCAACTAGGTTTCTAGAACCCTTCCCAGTGATGTTACGGATTTTGAAAATAGATTATTAGACCACAGCTAGTTTCATTAGAATAGAAGAGAGAAGAAGACGGAAAGATTTGTTGCGTGCAAAACATATTTAGTACAAACTTTAACACAGATTCAAAACAGATACTTTAATTTAGAAACAAATAAATGGGAGGCTTTGGAAGAGTCAATTGTCAGATAGATTAATTCAAAGCTCTGTCTACCATTTTAGTTGGATACAGAAATTTCCAAGGAATTGTTTAAAGAAAGGTAGGGGACTTTCCTCTCTCCTGGCTGACATCATCTAATTATCTATAATGAAAACAAATTATCATTAGAACTTAGATGATTGTTGCTTCTGGGAGCATGGTTAATTAGACAGATAGATAAATACTATATTAATCCCAATGGAAATTACAGTTCCACAATAGCATTACAAGTTCACAGGTATACAAATATACAAATATTAGAAGAGAAGCAAGAAAGAATAAAAAATAAGTTACCTAAAACAGTCTAGCAGGAGGGAGTCATCAGTTCCCTGGCTATAGGTTGACTCATTTTAGATCCATTTTCTTTTCAAATCTTTTTATTGTTATATTATACAAATGAAATAACATAAGTACATTGAAGTAACAACACTTACAATGTCTCAAAAAAGACATTATCTTAAAGATTGAAGAAAAATGTTGTGATAACAAAAAATAACCTATTAAGCAAAAAAAGTGAGAAAAAAAAGAACCCAATAGGTGTACAACCCTGGAACCATGCGTCATACAAAAGGCTTCTAAAAATAAACATCAAACCGCCAGCAAGAAAAGAAAATATACTAAAAAATTTACAATTAGATCGAGGAAAAAGCCTATCAATTAGCTCAAATGATAATAATGAGCAAGTGAGCCCCATCGTTTCTCAAAATCAAATTAAGTTTCAAAGGTTCGACTTCTAATTTTCTCCAAACTAAGACATAGCATCACTTGAAAGAACCATTGTGACAAAGTGGGAGCTGATGTATCCTTCCACTTCAACAAAATGGCCTTCCTAGCTATCAATATAATAAATGCAATAACATGTTGGTCAGACACAGAAATAAGATGAATTCTTTTTTGGATTTATTTAAAGAAGATAGATTGATGTCTTATGAACAATTAATTGATGAATATTCTCTTTCATACTCACACTTTCTGCAATACCTTCAAGTTAGACATTTTTTACAAAAATATTTAAGTAATTTTCCTTACATATTGAAGATTGACCTGTTGGATACTATTATGAGTATGAATCCTTCGATCAAGGGTTCTATTGGAAGAATTTATAATTTATTATTACAATGGTATAAGCGTCCTTTATCTAAGATTAAACAGGATTGGGAAAAGGAATTTAATTTGACTTTTATGACGGAGGATTGGATGCAGATTTTGAGGTTGGTTAACTCTTCTTCAATTTGTGCTAGCCATTCATTGATTCAATTTAAAATTGTACATCGTTATCATTTGACAAAGGAGAGACTTTCTAAAATCTTTTCTAATGTTGCTAGTCATTGTGATAGATGTAAAACTGAGATAGCTACACTGACAAGTATGTTTTGGTCTTGTTCTATATTGGAACAGTTCTGGAAGTCCTTTTTTTCAACAATTTCTAAAGCACTTAAAATTAATCTACAACTTAAATTAACTGTGCTTTTTGGAATAATTCCTCAAAATATTCATGTTACTTCTGTGTCTGACTCATTTTAGATCCTAATATCTGAGGGTAAGAATGACCTCATATAGCACTCTGTGGAGCATTGCAGTTGCCTTAGTCTAGTACTAAAAGTGTTCCTCTGTTCAGCCAAGGTGACATGCAAAGAGTGAGAAACATTGTCCAGGAATGTCAGGATTTTCTGTAGAGTCCTTTGTTCTACCATAGCCTCCTGTGTGGCCAGTTTGACTCCTATAACAGAGCCAGCCTTTCTAATCAGTTAGAAGGAGACTGTGATGTACATTACAACATAATCTATATATCAAAAATACTTCATCGTAGATACTTCAGGACATTCAGAATTAGAATCAGATCAGGTTTATTAATACCGACTTATATGTTTTGAAATTTGCTTTTTTACAGCAGAAGTACAGTGTGAAGACATAAAAGTACTATAAATTATAAAATAAATAAATAATTCAAAAAAGGAATAATAAGGTAGTGGTCATGGTTTCATGGACCATTCTGATGTGGAGTGCAACTAATCAGAATGCACTCAACTGTACACCTATAGAAATTTGTAAGTCCTTGGTGGCATATCAATTCTTCTCGAAGCCCTAATGAGGTAGAGCTACTGGTGTGCCGTTTTTGTGATCAGCCTCAGGACAGATTATCCTGTCCATCTGTGCGTCTATAGATGTTTTTGGTAGCATGCCAGATCTATGCAAACTTCTAAGGAAGCAGAGGTTCTGACTTTGTGCACACACTATGTGCCGAACTCATTTTCTGATAGGTTAATACCAAGGAGTTTAAGGCTATTGGTCCACTCCACTTCCAGTCTCCTAAGGAGGACAGGCTCATAGACCTCAGGCTCTTCCTCACATAGTCAATACTTAGCTCTTTGGTTTTGCTGAGATTGAGTGAGAAGTTGTTGTTATGCCACCGCTCAACCAGATTTAGAATCTCTCTCCTGTATGCTGGCACCACCTTTGATTCAGTGGTGTCATCAGCAAATTTAAATACAGCATTGGAACTTTTCAGCAAAAGACCTTTCATCGGGACTGAAAAAGGGTCTAATTAAGGGTTCCAGCCTGAAACGGCGACTGTTTACTCTTTTCCATAGATGCTGCCTGATCAGCTGAGTTCCTTCAGCATTTTGCGTCTGATGCTTGGATTTCTAGCATCTGTAGTTTTTCCTGAGTTTGTGATTCTTTTACCTTATCAAGTCTGATATTTTTCCCCCAGAATTATCATTTTTCTCTACAAACCTCGGACAAATTGGGATACCAAGATAGGTTGAGCAGTAGATATCTTACTGGGTGATTAAAGTCTAACTAAATAATACAATTTAAGTAGGGGAAACAAAATATTTTATTATTTACAAGCATGAGAAAATCTGCAGATAACCCACTGATTCTCACAGCTACTTGGACTGTATCTGTCCCCACCCTGTCGCTTGTAGAAATGCCATCCCCTTCTCTCAGTTCTTCATCTCCACTGCACCTGCTGTCAGGATGACGCTTTTCATTCCATATCTAATGAGATGTCCTCCTTCTTTGAAGAAAGTGCTTTTCCTTCTCCACCCCCAGTGCTGCCTTCACCCACATCTCTTCCATTTTGCGCACATCTGCCCTCACCCCATCCTCCCTGCTCCCCACCAGGGATAGGGTTCCTCTTGTCCTCACCTATTATCCCACAAGCATCTGCATCAAGCACATAATGTTTCATATCACTTGCCATCTCCAATGGGATCCTGCCACCAAGCACATCTTTCCCCCCACTTTTTGCATTCTGCAGGGATCGCTTCCTACGCAACTCCCTTCGAAAATCATCCCTCCCCACTGATCTCCCTCCTGATATTTATCCTTACAAGCATAACAAATGCTGCACCTGCCTCTACACCTCCTCCCTCACTACCATTCAGGGCCTCAAACAGTCCTTCTGGCTGAGGCGATACTTCACCTGTGAGACTCTTGGGGTCATCTACTGTATCCGGTTCTCCCGAAATGGCCTCCTGTATGTTGGTGAGACCTGTCATAGATTGGGAGATCACTTCACCAAGCACCTCCAGAAAAAGCAAATCTCCCAGTGGCCACTCATTTCAAATGAACTTCCCATTCCCATTCTGACATGTCAGTCCATGACCTTCTTTACTTCTTTACTGAGGCCACACTCAGACTGGAGGAGTAACACCTTATATTCCGTCTAGATTGCCTCCAACCTGATGTCATGAAAAATTATTTCTCAAATTTCTGGTAATTACACCCCACTTCACCATTCCCCATTCCTGTTTCCCTCTCTCACTATATCTCCTTACCTACCCATTGTCTCCCTCTGGTGCTCCTCCCCCTTTCCTTTCTCCCATGGCCTTCTGTCCTCTCCTGTTAGATTGCCCCTTCTCCAGCCCTGTATCTCTTTCACCAACTTCCCAGCTCTTCACTTCACCCTGCCCCCTCTTCCAAATTCACCCATCACCTATCACGTTGTACGTATTCCTCCCCTTCCCCCAACTTCTCACTATGACTTCTCATCTTTTTTTCCTGTCCCAATGGAGGGTCTCTGACTGAAACGTCGACTGTTTACTCTTTTCCATAAATGCTGCCTGGCCTGTTGAGTTACTCCACATTTTGTGTGTGTTGCTTATATTAATTTTCATTTCTCTTTCATTCGTTCCCTGAAATTTTGCTCCTATTTATATCTTCCCAATTGAAAACTGACAAAATTCAATCAACTCTCATGATTTTGAGTGGCAGATAGCTATAAATTCAAATTAATGATCTTCCTGTTGGTAATCAAGCACTTTATCATATCAAGACATCAACGTCTTTGGGAGAACTCATGTAAGATGTGAGTGAGATATTTCATCGGAATAAGACAGGTGACAATAATAACTGCATATCAGACCTTCAATGTTAAAGAACAGTAAAAGCAACCATCATTTACACTGTAACATGTATCCATAAATTACATACTTTTATAATTTATAATTATAATTGCCATTTTAAACATAATAGACAGTGAGCATTTGCAAAAAAAATGTAAATATAATTTTTTAAAGCAATGATATATTCATCTCACAGGTATTGCAATCCCAGTTGGCTTATTAATTGGAATATATGTCAACTTCAGTACTTGTCAAATGTAAAGATATCTGGATTGCTTCATTGACTTCGTCATGTCAAATACAATTTATGTTAAAGATTAGCTTTATTAGTTAAATACACATCGAAGCATCGCAACATACAGTGAAATGCGTCATCTGTGTCATTGTTTGAGGTGTGCTGGAGGCAGCCTGTAAGTGCTGCCATACTTCCAATGCCAACGTAGCATGCCCAGGTCTACACTCAAGTCCTGGTGCATTCCTTCTTCAATGAAGAAAAGCCATCAATGCAAAATGTGGGTGTACTATCTTTTTTGGGAGCAAAAGTGACTCAAGATCTTCCACACAGTATTCATGGTGTCTGTGTAGAATGGTAAACAGTTGTTATAATTCTAGTAGAATTCAATGCTTTCTATCATTATTTTACATTGCAAGAAGAGGCTTCACAGATGCTGCAAGGTATAGTGCCTTCAAATATTTACACAGAACTAAGTTCTTTGAAGCCTGGGTGCATTTGTAGCCACTCCCCTTGCAACACAGCATAACTGGAAAGCAAGTGATGGGGAGAGTAAAATATATCCTTCAAGAACAAGGAAATGAGAGAAAAGAACTCTGAACAAGAGAGGGTGTTCAAGAAACATGGACTGTATGTACTTCAGTAAGGCTAATCTCCCAAAACCCTCACTTGCTGCAGTTATACTTCAATGTAGGGCAAAGAAAAGACTATTGTGGGGGTCACGGGGGGGGGTCACAAAAGATATAGATATTTATGGATAAAGTAAAGGTAAAAGATATTAATAAAAATATTTGCATGCTTTCATAATTACTGTCCTCTTCCATGCAAAGTAATGGCTGATGCTCTTGTTACGTACCCCGTAACTGGGTTGCCAAACCAGCAGAAATGGATCACTCAGTTGGAGTCTGGAGTACTAGAACTAAGAAAGTTTTATTAAAGAAACAAGCAACACAGTAATCGAAAGGATAATAAATGCAACAATTCAACAATGATAACCACACATGTGCACAGAATTAAGATAACAGCATCAATCAAGCTCTATCGTTGTCTAGGGGTAAATGACCAATTTCAAAATGACTCAAAGTTCAGTCCAGTTAGTAGTTCAGTTCGCAGTAATCTTTGCCATGGCGATGGACAAGGTGGGGGAAGAGAGACAGAGAGAACAGGAACAACTCATCATTCAGCACAGCTTCACTCACAGACCAGCAAGATGGCTCACAGACCAGCGAGATGGCTCACAAACAGCTTTTTTGGGCGGGTCCTTGGTGATGTCACCTGAGGTCACCGACTGTGACCCCTCCTCCAGATGCGGTCGATCCTCTGCAGTGAACCCGGCACCCAGGCAAGGGCGGACACACACCGGGTTCCCGCTGATCGTACCTTTCCACCCTGGTCGTTGTCTGGTACTTCTCACCCACTCGTGAGAAGCGTACCGCTTCCAGGGTCTCGTTACCTCGGGTGGCGTGTGTGTCTGTCTTAGCGAACCTGTCCCTTTTTATCCCCCTGCTGGGGTATCGCCTGTCCACCACTTCAAACAGTTCAGGGTTCAAAGGGGGAGCCGCTCCAGACAGCTCCCTCTCCCACGTCCCTCCATTACACATCTCCAGACGCTGCTCCATTGTTCCTTATCTCTCCTTCCCCTGAGGGCAGGTGGCAGACCAACTGCTGATGCCACTGATGCTAGCCCAGGCCAGCAAACATCTTAATTTTATGTGTATTCTCGTAACACTCTCCATTCAAGGATAGCATCTATAGTTCATTCTTTCTTGCCCAAGACCAGCAGCTTGAATTAAATTGAATTGAATTGAATTGACTTTATTACTTACATCCTTCATATACATGAGGAATAAAATTCTTTACATTACAGCTCCATCTAAATATGCAATGTGCAGTTTATAGTAATTTATAATAAATAGTGTGTACAACAGTCAATATAACTTAGAAATAAAATTGTATCAGCATGAATTAATCAGTCTAATGGCCTGATGGAAGAAGCTGTTCTGGAGCCTGTTGGTCCTGGCTTTTATGCTGCAGTACCATTTCCCGGATGGTAGCAGCTGGAACAGTTTGTGGTTGGGGTAACTTGGGTCCCCAATGATCCTTCGGGCCTTTTTTACATACCTGTCTTTGTAGATGTCCTGAATAGTGGTAAGTTCACACCTACTGATGCGCTGGGCTGCCTGAACATGCAGCTTTGCTTGGATTTCAGGAATCACCATGGTGCAAGGGAGAATCACAGAGTGAAGCACCACCGAAACAGATCCTTTGATCCACCAAGTCTTTGCCAACCATCAAGCATTAATTTTCACTAATCTTTCATTAATCCCGTTTATTTTTCTCTCCACATTCCCATCAACTGTCCCCAGATTCTATTATTCACCTATACACAGTGGCCAATTACCCCACCAAGCTGCACTTCTCTGGGGTGTGGTAGGAAACTAGAGGACCCAAGGAAAGTTCACGCAGTGATGGAGAGAATGTGGAAACCCCACAAAGACTGCAGCTGATTGAGCCTGGGTGTGGGGCAGTGTGAGAAAGAGGCTCTATGGCTGCACCAGTGCGCCACTTATTGAATGCACATTCGTTGCTTTCGTTGCTGTCCTCCATAGTAAAACCTAAAATGATTCTACAGGTTAGTGAGTAAGCAAATGCAACAAATTGTGCTGCTTATGAAAACATATCCAGGTGCAATATCTGGATTTGCAATACTAATCTCCCTTTAAAAAATATCAATACACTCTTCTTGCTATTTGTGCCTTACAGAGGGAGAATACTTGGGCCACTACTGGTAAGATGGTGGTACAGTGCATATACTCCACCAGTTGTGAGTAGGTGGAGGAACAAAGAGAGGTTAGGGGAGCGCAAGTTTACATCATTTGCCGCTTGCTCATCAGAAATAAACTTTAATAATGAAGAGTAATATTTAATATGAAGAATTAGATTTCATCACTGCTTTTACAATTCTAATAATGGTCAGTATTATTTCTTCTATTGGAGTCAGTACACATGTGCAAAAGCTTCAAGCAGAGCAACTGAGGTCAGGTGTCCTTGTCCATAAACTGTAAGCAACACTTACAAAATTCTGGAAGAACTCAGCAGGCTAGGCAGCATCTATGGAAAAGAGTACAGTCGATGTTTCAGGCCGAAGTAAGTTCCTGTTGCTTCAAGTTGTCTTCCATTTTTCAATGCAAGCAGTTGAGAAGTGTGCCAGTGAGAGATATACAATCATTGTAGTGAGGTGCATGTTATTTATAAATAGCAAGAAATATGGTGGGCACTGAAGACTTCAGAATGAGATAAGGGAAGACATTAAGTGACCATTTCCTGTATTAGCACATTGTTAGAGGTGTATCCCTAAAATTTAGTGCACAGTTCAGTACAGGTCTATTTTGTCACTTAAAATTGATCAGATCCTACACAAATTGCGGTACTACTTCACCGAACGCCTTCATTCTATCTGCTGCAAAAGCAGGATCTCACAGCGGTCAGCCATTTCAATTTGATTTCCCATTTCCATTCTGACATGTCTGTCTATGGTCTCTCTGCTATGATGAGGACAAACTCAGGCTGGAGGAGCAAAACCTCACATTCTCTCTGGGTATCATCCACCTGGAGGCATGAATATTGATTTCTTTAACATCTGCTTATTCGTCCCCCATCCCCCTTTCTCTCTTTTGCCATTCACCATTCTGGTTACCCTTCCACCCATTCTCTTCTTTTCACTACCGTCTGGTTCTTCTCATCCTTCCCTTTCGTTCATGGTCCACTACTGTCTCCTATAATATTTCTTCTTCTTCAACTATTTACCTCTTTTATCTTTCACTGCCCAGCTTCTTACTTCATATCCCTCCCCGTTCACCCACCTGTCCCCTCACCTAGTCTCACGTAGCTCCTGCCAACTTGAACTCCTTTGCCCCCCACTTTCTTATTCTGGCTTCTATCCCCTTCCTTTATTGATCTGAAGTATTGAGTATTTATACCTTCTATAGCTGTTCCCTGACTGGCTGAGTTCCTCCAGCATTTTGTGTGTGTTGTTCAAGATTTCAGGCAACTGCAGAATCTCTTGTAAAACTGTAGTTAATTGTTTGTTGTTATCCTCATGTTTAAGAAGTATAAAGCATTGCATCAGCAGAATGAGATTCTCCTGGATTCTCTCCTGAAGGTTTGCTGAGTGAATAAAGATTTTTATATTTCCCAGTTACAGCTTCTGTGTGGCTCAGTTTTGTCAGTCACAACAGCAAAGTGCCTCAAGGATCCGCACATTGTGCCTCAATTATTAATGATTGATATTAATGATCTGGAGGAGGGGACAGAGAATGAGGTTTTGAGTTTTGCCAGTGATATAAAATAGGTGGAAGGGCAGATTTTAATAAGAGTTCCATCACTCTGGAGCTGGATATCAATAGTACGGGCATGTGGGCGAAATCTCAAGAAATGGAGCACAGTCGCATTGTGATTAGCACAAACGCCAGCTGTAAGATTGGTATTCGATTCCCACCACTGTCTCTCAGGTGCTGGTACCTTCCCTCTGTGATGGTGTGGGTTTCCTCCAAGTGAGTTTTTTCCTTCCCAGATTCTTCCAGTGCAAGAAGGACGAGACTGCGCAGGCACGTGACGTAGACAGGACAGCGTGGAGAGTTTAAAAAGGACGTCACCCTATACAGCGGGCAGTGGTCGGAGCTGGCAGCAGAGTGAGTGGCAGCAGAGTGTAGGGCTTTGGCTTCAACGGGCTTAGGCGGTAACGGGAACAGGCGTGAGCGAGGCACCAACTTTTTTTTTTCCCCCTTTGCGAATCGGCCCAGACAGACAGGAACAGCAGGGCTCTCACAGCTAACGGTACGAGCTAACAGTTTAAAAAGTTCGTCTGTTTGGCAAGGTAAGTGGGTGAGTAGACTTATTTTTCCTATTTCATTCCTGTAGAATTAGATAGCATGCCTGCAGGGTTAGTGCTTTGTTCAGGGTGTCAGATGTGGGAATCCTGGGAGACCTCCAGCCTCCCTGATGGCCACATCTGCGCCAGGTGCACCGAGATGCAGCTCCTCAGAGACCGTGTTAGGGATCTGGAGCTGCAGCTTGATGACCTACTGCTTATCAGGGAAAGTGAAGAGGTGATAAACAGGAACTACAGGGAGGTAGTCATCCCTAGGCTACAGGGGTCAGAAAACTGGGTCACTGTCAAGAGAGGGAAGGGAAATGCCCGGATAATGGAAAGCACCCCATGTGGCTGCCCCCCTAAGCAACAAGTATCTTGTTCTGGATGCTGTTGAGGGGGATGACCTGACAGGGGACAGCCACGGTGACCGGGTCTCTGGCACTGAGCCTGGCGCTGTTGTGCAGGAGGGAAGGAGGGAGAAGAGGAATTGCGATTGTCATAGGGGATCCCATAGTCAGGGGAACAGACAGGAGATTCTGTGATCCTGATAGAGATACCCGCATGGTGTGTTGCCTCCCAGGTGCCAGGGTACGGGATGTCTCGGATCGGGTCCAGAATATTTTGAAGGGAGAAGGCGAGTAGCCAGTTGTCTTGGTACATGTTGGTACCAATGACATAGATAGGAGAAGGGAGGAGGTCCTGAAGAGAGATTTCTGGGAGTTAGGAAGGAAGCTGAGAAGCAGGACCTCCATGGTAGTAATCTTGGGATTGCTGCCTGTGCCACGTGCTAGCAAGGGCAAGAATAGTAGGATCAGGCAGATGAATGCGTGGCTGAGAGACTGGTGCAGGGGGCAGGGCTTAGGATTCTTGGATAATTGGGATCTCTTCTGGGGGAAGTATGACCTGTTCAAAATGGACAGATTACACCTGAACCCGAAGGGGACCAATATCCTGGAGGGAAGGTTTAATAGAGCTGTTAGGAAGGGTTTAAACTAATTTGGCAGGGGGATGGGAACCAGAATGATAGAGCGGAAGAAGGGGAAAACAGAAAGAAATCTAAGATAGTGAGCAGTAGAGATGTCAGGAAAGACAGGTGATGGGGCAAATTTGCAGCCATTAGGATGAGTTGCAGTGCAATCAAAGCAAAAAGTACCAAATACTGGTCTTAAGGTGTTATACTTAAATGCATGCAGCATAAGGAATAAGGTGGATGATCTTGTCGTACAGCTACAGGTTGGCAGGTATGATATTGTGGCCATCACTGAGACCTGGCTAAAGGATGCATGTCTCTGGGAGCTGAACGTCCAAGGATACACGGTGTATCGGAAGGATAGGAAGGTAGGCAGAGGGGGAGGCGTGGCTTTATTGGTAAGAAATGATATCAATTATTAGAAAGAGGTGACATAGGATCGGAAGGTGCAGAATCTTTATGGGTTGAGCTAAGAAATAGCAGGGGTAAAAGGACCCTGATGGCAGTTATTTATAGGCCTCCAAACAGCAGCAGTGAAGTGGATACAAATTACAACAGAAAATAGAAAAGGCTTGTCAGAATGGCAGTATTATGATTATTGTGGGGGATTTTAACATGCGAGTGGATTGGGAAAATCAGGTCGGCACTGGATCTCAAGAGAGAGAATTTGTAGAATGTCTGCGAGATGGCTTTTTAGAACAGCTTGTTGTTGAGCCCACTAGGGGATCGGCTGTACTGGATTGGGTATTGTGTAATGAACCGGAGGTGATTAGAGAGATTGAGGTGAAGGAACCCTTAGGAGGCAGTGATCATAACATGATTGAGTTCACTGAGAAATTTGAAGAAGAGAAGCCGAAATCCAATGTGTCGGTATTTCAGTGGAGTAAAGGAAATTACAGTGGCGTGAGAGAGGAACTGGATAAAGTTGACTGGAAAGGGATACTAGCAGGAAGGATGGCAGAGCAGCAGTGGCTGGAGTTCACGCGAGAAGTGAGGAAGATGCAAGACAGATATATTCCAAAAAAGAAGAAATTTTCGAATGGAAAAAGGATGCAACAGTGGCTGACAAGAGAAGTCAAAGCCAAAGTTAAAGCAAAGGAGAGGGCATACAAGGAAGCAAAAATTAGTGGGAAGACAGAGGATTGGGAAGTTTTTTAAAAGCTTACAAAAGGAAACTAAGAAGGTCATTAAGAAAGAAAAGATGAACTATGAGGAAGCTAGCAAATAATATCAAAGAGGATACTAAAAGCTTTTTCAATATATAAAGAGTAAAAGACAGGTGAAAGTAGATATAGGACCGATGGGAAATGATGCTGGAAAAATTGTAATGGGAGATAAGGAGGTGGCGAAGGAACTGAACGAGTATTTTGCATCAGTCTTCACTGAGGAAGACATCAGCAGTATACCGGACACTCAAGGATGTCAGGGAAGAGAAGTGTGCGCAGTCGTAATTACAACAGAGAAAATACTCAGGAAGCTGTGGAGATTGCGGAGGCATTAGCAATGATCTTTCAAAAGTCGATAAATTCTGGCATGGTTCTGGAGGACTGGAAGATTGCAAATGTCACTCTGCTAATTAAGAAGGGGGCAAGGAAGCAAAAAGGAAATTATAGACCTGTTGGCTTGACATCAGTGGTTGGGAAGTTGTTGAAGTCAATTGTCAAGGATGGGGTTACGGAGTACCTGGAGGCATATGACAAGATAGGCAGAACTCAGTATGGTTTCCTTAAAGGAAAATCCTGCCTGACAAAACTATTACAATTTTTTGAGGAAATCACAAGTAGGCAAGACAAGGGAGATGCAGTGGATGTTGTATATTTGAATTTTCAGAAGGCCTTTGACAAGGTGCCACACATGAGGCTACTTAACAAGATAAGAGCCCATGGAATTATGGGAAAGTTACATACGTGGATAGGGTGTTGGCTGATTGGCAGGAAACAGAGAGTGGGAATAAAGGGATCCCATTCTGGTTGGCTGCCGGTTACCAGTGGTGTTCCACAGGGGTCTGTGTTGGGGCCGCTTCTTTTTACATTGTACATCAACAATTTGGATTATGGAATAGATGGCTTTGTGGCTAAGTTTGCTGATGATACAAAGATCGGTGGAGGGGCTGGTAGTGCTGAGGAAATGGAGAGTCTGCAGAGAGACTTGGATAGATTGGAAGAATGGGCAAAGAAGTGGCAAATGAAATACAATGTTGGAAAGTGTATGGTTATGCACTTTGGCAGAAGAAATAAACGGGCAGACTATTGTTTAAATCGGGAGAGAATTCAAAGTTCTGAGGTGCAACGGGACTTGGGAGTCCTTGTGCAGGATACCCTTAAAGTTAACCTCCAGGTTGAGTCGGTGGTGAAGAAGGTGAATGCAATGTTGGCATTCACTTCTAGAGGAATAGAGTATAGGAGCAGGGATGTGATGTTGAGGCTCTAAAAGGCGCTGGGAAGACCTCACTTGGAATACTGTGGGCAGTTTTAGGTTCCTTATTTAAGAGAGGATGTGCAGACCTTGGAAAGGGTACAGAGAAGATTCACTAGAATGATTCTGGGAATGAGAGGATTAACATATGAGGAATGTTGTCTGCTCTTGGACTGTATTCCTTGGAGTTTAGAAAAATGAGGGGGGACCTCATAGAAACATTTCGAATGTTGAAAGGCATGGACAGAGTGGATGTGGCAAAGTTGTTTCCCATGATGGGGGAGTCTAGTACGAGAGGGCATGACTTAAGGATTGAAGGGCGCCCGTTCAGAACAGAGAAGCAAAGAAATTTTTTTAGCCAGAGGGTGGTGAATCTATGGAATTTGTTGCCACAGGAGGCAGTGGAGGCCAAGTCATTGGGTGCATTTAAGGCAGATATTGATAGGTATCTGAGTAGCCAGGGCATCAAAGGTGAGAAGGTGGGATGTGGGACTAAATAGGAGAATGGATCAGCTCATGATAAAATGCCAGAGCAGACTTGATGGGCCGAATGGCCAACTTCTGCTCCTTTGTCTTATGGTCTTATTCCAGAGGTGTACAACATATTGTGGACATGCAATGTTGGCACTGGAAATGTGGTTACATTTGCAGGGATACCCAGCACAATCCCCAATAATTTGATTTGATGCAAACGATACATATCACTGTGTGTTTCAATGTACATGTAACAAATAAAACTAATCTTTCGTCTTTAGCCTTTACTCTTGGAAAGTTTGAAGTCACGTACTTCAAGCTGAAGATTCAAAGACCACTCACTCTCCAGTATGCAAATTGGGGTGGATCAAAGGAAGGTAAAGTACAGAGGAATCTGGAGACACAAGAGATCACAAATGCTGGAGTCCGGAGCAAAATGCCATCTGCCGGAGGAACTCAATGGGTAGGGCAGCATCTGTGAGGAGAAAGGGATTGCTGATCTGAAATATCATCAGTTCCTTGACCCTCATGGATGCTGCTTGGCTCACTGAGATTCTGTTGCTATGGCAGGAGTTATATGTTCTTGCTCTTAAATCATGGTAAGATATAGCTTGGAAACAGACGCTTCATTCAAATAGAGTCCATCATCAATCACTTCCAGAATCAAGGACAGATCCTGCCCTGCCATTAAAAGACCACTGAATGGTCCCCTAGCATGATAAGATGGACTCTTGACCTCACAGTCTTTCTCATTGTGATCTTAGAACATAAGACCTTAAATATGAATAGAATTATATCACTCAGCCTATTGTGTCAGTTACTCTGTCATGGCTGATTCCTCTCAACCACATTCACCTGCATTCTCGCTGTAACCTTTAACACCCTGATTAACCAAGAAGCTGTCAACTTCTGCTTTAAATATACTCAATGACTTGGCCTCCACAGCTGTCTGTAACAATAAATTCAACAAATTCACTACCCTCTGGCTTAAGATATTCCTCCTCTTCTCTGTTCTAAATGGACGTCCCTCTATTCTGAGACTGTGCTCTCTGGTCCTAGGCTCACCCACTTAAGGAGACATCCTCTCCACATCTACTCTATCTAAGCCTTTCAATATATGATAGGTTTCAATCAGATCTCCCTTTATTCTTCTGAACTCCAACGAGTACAGGCCCAGAGCCATCAAATGCTCCTCATATCTTAATGCTTTCATTCCCCAAGTCATTCTTGTGAACCTCCACTGGACCCTCACTAATGCCAGTACATCTTTTCTTAGATTAAGGGACCAAAACTGCTTACCATACTCCACGTGCAGTCTGACCCATGCCTTATTACATGCCTCCACATTACATCCTTGCTTCTATACTTTAGTCCTCTCGAAAACAATGCTAACATTACATTTATTTATCTTGCAGCTCATTGTCTACCCGCACAGCACGTTATCTGTTACTATTATTTTGCATTCTATTATTGTTTTATTTTGTATTACCTCAGAGCATGGTGTTATGATTTGATCTGTTTGAACAGTATGCAAGACAAGTTTTTCACTGCACCTCTGTATGCATGACAATAATAAACCAATTGCAATCAGACCCACAATTTGATTTGGGATAAAGATCTAGGTTTCAGTTGATTTATTGCCATTTTGAATTATCAACCTTCATTTAGTAAAACCTTTCTTCAGATGTGCAACATGAACAGGTTCAACTAATAAATGGGGTCAATCCAATGTTTATTCTGCCATGAATTTAAATATGTACTGCAATGGAGCTCAGGCTTGCTTAGCTCCAATTTTGCAGCTCGTTATTCTACTGAACCATAGTCAAACTCCCTCATTTCATTGCATTCTTATTTTCTTACAACCCACATGAAGTTTAATTAGCCACTGACCCACAACCAAATCAAAAAGTAAATAAGGCGTGAGCCAGCTGCCTATCAGATACATCAGGTACCAACACTTTCAATTAACTTTCACATGCATTCTGTCCAAACTCAATAAACTTAGGTAACCTACTGTGATGTGACATCTGCTGATTTGTGTTCTTAATCTAGTACTGTCTTAATTTGATGACAATGGTTTCTGTAATTGGATGTAATTAACTGGTTCATTTCTTCCCAGGGTGTTGAAGGGAATTCCATGGACTCAGTGATTATGTTAGAGACTGAAATAATGAAGGCCCAGGCAAATAGAGAGTCAGTAGTGGCAGTGTTCTTTGACATTGAAAAAGCCTATGATATGATGTGGAAGGAAGGATTATTAATTAAACTGCACAAGATGGGGGTTGGTGGGAGAGTTTTTAATTGGATTAAAGATTTTTTGTTTGGTAGAAAAATTCAAGTTCGGATTGGATCAGAATTATCAAAACAGTACATAGTGGAAAATGGCACACCTCAAGGTAGTGTGATTAGCCCGTTACTTTTCATCATTATGATCAATGATGTCTTCACAAAGGTACCAGTGGATATAGGTAGGTCACTGTTTGCGGATGATGGGGCCTTGTGGAAAAGAGGCAGGAACATGGACCATATAATCAGGAAACTACAAGAAGCAATTGATGAAGTGGTGGAGTGGGGTTATGATTGGGGATGTAGATTTTCAGTAGATAAAACTCAAACTGTATTTTTTACCAGGAAAAGGGTTGAGGTAGGGAAGAAGTTAAGAATGTATAGGGTTGAATTAGAAAGGGTTGCATCATTTAAATTTCTGGGAGTTATATTTGATTCACTATTAACATGGGCAGACCATATCAGGAAAGTTGAGGAGAAATGTAAAGAAGTAATAAATGTGATGAGATGTTTGACTGGTAGGGAATGGGGAGCAAGTTGTTCAGCTTTGAAGAGAATGTATGTGGCTTTAGTGAGATCCGTATTGGATTATGGAAATATAGTATATGGATCAGCAGCTAGGTCTCTTATAAGGAAACTGGATGTGATTCAGGCTCAGGCCTTGAGAGTGTGCAGTGGGGCTTTTAAAACGTCACCAGTGTCAGCCCTACAGGTAGAAATGGGAATAATGCCTTTGGAACTAAGAAGGATGCGCGCGCGATTGGGTGAAGCGATTTAGAATGTATGTCTAGTGCACATTCTGGAGCAGAGGGTGGCGGTAATATACCATTAAGCTGGATGCCAACCGCCATAAAACAAGATACAGACAGACAGGGTGTTGAAGGAAGGTGGATGAATTGTTGTTCCACAATCTTTACATGGTACCAATTATAGCCCTGTATGTGGTAAGATTTTTTTTTTTGTTTATAAGATGTATATCTACTGCACTTGAAAAGTTATTAGTGAAATATTAGTACTTGGGCTTGTATGTCCTTCCTTGAGAATTTTTAAATGTAACTTTAAAAGTTATTACACATTGTGTTAAATGCTATCAAGAAAACTACAACTAGGGGTAATTGAAGATATTATTTGAAGTCTTTAATGATTGCTTTTGTTACATCCTTCAATCTGGTAACTAAGTAGATTTTGCTGATAGTGTAATGTTTCGTAATACAGGATAACTATTTCTAAAATATTTCTTTAGAGTATTCTATAGAGTTATATTTGAAACAAATTAGTGAGTCTGAAATAGATTATCATGTGCCTTCCCTATTTCTCTCTACATTTGTGAGAAAATGGTTGAGTTTGTCACTACTTACTTATATATTCAATGTTTTATTAAGTATGTTGACTATGTGGGGGGTGGGGTTAGATTATTTTCAGATTACTGAGGGAAATCTGTTAAGAGTAAATACACTGACTTGACCTTCCAGAGGACCACAACCTTGCTGTGTTTGGAGGCTTCCTTGCCTCAATGACCTGGAGAGCTAGTGTATGTTGTCTGGAGTCGGGGCTTTAGGCTTTGGCTCTTGGTAGGGTCACCCATGCCAGACAGGTCAAAGGGTAGCAGACAGACTAATACTGGTCCTCTAGGATTAGGGCTAACAACCTGTCTGGTCAAGAAAAATTGTTACGGAAATAGCAATGAAGAATCATTCTACATCTAAGTGTGACAGTATTCCTGAGTCTCCACATAGGACTTGCATGACTGACAGTAGTGAAAACCAAGAGCAGGTACTGACATGAGGAAGGGAGCCCTGAACATGACCAGAGAAGGAGGACGTTCATTGCTGCAATAAATGCTAGTGGTGTAATCGGCAGTAAGTAAGTACCATATTTCCTCAGCCTTTTTTGTTCCTGGGCATTGGTGTTTCCATACCAGGCTGTGATGCAACCAGGTATACTCTCCACTGAGTAACTGCAAATTTGCTGATACAGTTTACCACATTATCATTATTATCAGCGATTTGGATGATGAACAACAATGGACCCAGTACTGATCTCTGGGGCACACCACTGGTCACACACCTCTAGTCAAAGAGGTAATCATCTACTACCACTCTCTGGTTCTCCTGCAAAGCCAATGTCTAATCCAATTTACCAAATCGTTTTGAATACCAGCGATTGAATCTTCTTGACCAACCTCCCATGCAGGATCTTGTCAAATGCCTTGCTTGAAGCCATGATAACACCCACTGTCATGCCTTCATCAACTCTCCTAGTAACTTCCTCAAAGCTCTATTAAGATCAGTCTGATATAACCTACCATGCACAAAGTCATATTGACTATCCCTAATCAGTCTATGCTTATCTAAAGACTTATAAATCCAGTCCCTTGGAATACCTTCCAATAACTTTTCCACTGCTGGTGTTAGGGTCACTGGCCTATAATTTCCTGCTTTACTCTTAGTCTTACTTAAACAGCCAAACAACATTAGCTATCCTTTGGCAGCTCACCCATAACTAAAAATGATTTAAATATCTCTGCTAGCGTCCTTGCAATTTCTGCATTAGCCTCTCACAGAATCCAGAGGAACATTTTGTCAGGTCCTGAGTATTTATTCACCCTCATTTGCCTCAGACAGCAAACACCTTCTCCTCTGTAATCTGTCTGGGGTCCATGACCTCACTGTGGCTTTGCCTCACTTGTGTAGTCTCTGTCCATCTCCTTACTAAATAGAGATCCATTTCAGATCTCCCCCATCCCTTTCAGTTCCATGCATAGGTTACTACACTGATCTTGCAAAGGACCTATTTTGTTCCTTGCTATCCTTTTGCCCATAATACAGTGGATTCTGGTTAATCGGGGCCGCCACTTATTTAGGCCGACTCATAAAGAACAAAGACAAATAGAGAAAATAACTGGGATTCCCTTGGTTTATTTGGGACTCCGTGCAAATTAATTGGGACAGGAGACCATTGCCGAACAATTTCTAACTAGCATCAATCGCATGCACTTGTGTGCTTGTTAGACACTACACCATGCTTAGTGCAAACAGTTTATCTTTTAAAAAAAGTGGTGTGTGTTTGTGTTCAAAAAGCAATGATTTTTGATAGTTTGGAGATGTTGGAAACAGCTAGCAATGAAAAGGAAGTTAAGAACTGTGAAGAATTTGAAGGTGTCAACAGTCTTCTGGAATGTTACAATGAAAATGAATTGGAGGGTGCAATCATCAAAAGGATTGTATGAAAACAGTCCATTATCTACACAGTTGTCTGTGCTGATTTTGTTTCTTTATTTTCAAGCAAAAGAACATGGCAGCCATACATTCGGGTCTCACCTGTGGACCTGGAGCTGCTTGTATGTGACAGCAGACACACCCCAGTCCATCATTTCAACAAGTAGCTAAACCAGGCGAGAGTTGCCAGCGGGCCGCGTACTGCGGTGAGATAGGGACACGCCTGTTCTAGCATGTGGCAGACTGAGCAGGTGAGATCTACCGTGAGAGCCAACAGCCAGGAAGGCAGTTCTGCAGTGCTCTGTGGAGAGTGAAGGAAAAGATGAGGTGCAGGAGAAGTCATCGTCCAGCATTAATCAAGGAAGACCCCAGTTGTGACTATCATCGTACCACAATACCAAATTTCTGAGGTTAAGAGTATATCTGGCACAGTGCAATGGCATTTTCACTTTAAAAATTCTCTCACACAGGTTTCCTGTCCTCGTCAGATATGACTGACAACCACCAAACCAATTATACTAGAGCAGTTTTGTATTACTGTAGCAGTATAGATAGTGTTCTAATTTTTCTCTATTTCATTTAAATACATAACTTGTTACTCAGTTAAATGATAGATTATTTTTTTTAGTACCATTTTATCACTTTCCTTGAAATTTCAACTAATTGGGGCAGCCACTTAATTGGGCCAGACTGTACTGGTCCTGATGTGTCCCAATTAACTGGAATTCTCTGCAGAAACCCTTAGGATTCTCCTTCACCTTGTCTGCTAGATCAACCTCATGGTTCCATTTAGCCCTCCTGATTTCCTCAAGTGTCCTTTTGTATTTCTTGTATTCCTCATTAACCTCAATTGTTCATACCTGTACCTCCTTTTTCTTAACCATGACCTCAATATCTCTTGAAAACCAAGGTTCCTTGTGTTTTATTCTGACAGGAACATGTAAACTCTGTACTCTCAAAGTTTCACTTTTGAGACCTCCCACTTACCAAGTAAAACTTTGCTAGAAAACAGCCTGTCCCAATCTACACATGCCAAATCTTTTCTAATACCATCAAAATTAGCTTTTCTCCAATTTAGAATCTCAACTTGAGGGCCAGACCTATTCTTTTCCACAATTATCTTGAAACTAATGGCATTACGATCACTGGAGATAGTGTTCTCCTACACAAATCTCTGTCACCTGCCCTGTCTCATTCCCTAATAAGAAATCTAGTATCTTACTCACTCAAGTTGGAACCTCTAAACACTGATTAAGAAAACTGTCAAACGTGCTCAACAAAAACTCTTTCCAAGCAGCCTTTTTACAGTATGGGAGTACCAGTCTATATATGGAAAGCTAAAATCACCTACTAACACAACCTTGTGTTTCTTGCAACAGTTTGCGATATCTCTACAAATTTGCTCCTTTAAATCCCACGCACTATTGAGTGACCTACAAAATAATGCCATTAACACAGTCATGCCTTCCTTATTCCTCAGTTTTACAAATAAAGCCTTGGTAGATGAGCTCGTCTGTTCTGCCTGAGAACTACTGTAACGTTTTCCCTGAGTGGCAAATCCACCCCTCCCCCTTTAATCCTTACCGCTCTATCATGTCTAAAACTTTGGCTCCCCAGGACACTGAGCTACCAGCCCTGCCCCTCTTGTGACCAAGTCTCACCAATGGCTACAATGTCATCATTCCATACACTGATCCATGCCCTAAGCTCTACCACCTTTCCTGGAATACTCCTTGCATTGAAATACAGTATATGGAACTCAGAACATTAGCCTCACCATGCTTGCCCTTTTGATTCCTGACTTTTTAATGTAGGCTTAACAACAACTTTCTCCACAACCACTCCACTATCTGTTCTGTCATGCTGGTTCCCATCCCTTGCAACTCTAGTTTAAACCATCTCCCCTCCCCCTGTGCAGCTCCAGCAAACCCTGCTACTAGGAAATTAGTCCCCCTCCAGTTCAAGAGCAAACTGTCCCTTTTGTGCAGGTCCCATCCTCCCTGGAAAAGAGCCCAATGATCCAAAAATCTAAAACCCTCCCTCCTATGCCATATCATTGGCCACATGTTAAACCATATGATCCTCGTAATTCTGGCCTCACTAGCACGTGTCACAGGTAGCAATCTTGAGATCACAACCCTGGAGGTCCTATCCTTAACTTAGCACCTAACTCTCTAAACTCACTTCGCAGGACCTCATCACCCCTTCTGCCCATGTCATTGGTATTAATATGGACAATGACCTCTGGCTGCTAACTCTCTCACTTAAGAATGCTGTGGACTCGATCTGAGATGTCCCTGAGGCAACATACCATCCGTGGATCTCATTCTTGTCCACAGACCTCCATTCTATTCCCCTAAGCAATAAATCCCCTATTACTACAGCTCACCTCTTCTCCCCCTTCCTTTCTCAGCCACAGAGCCAGACTCATTGCCAGAGACCTGACTCTGTGGCTTTCTTCTGCTAAGTCATTCCCCTTCAGCAATATCCAAACCAGTATATCTGTTGCTGAGGGGAACTGCCACAGCAATACTCTGCTCTGGCCACCTATCCCCTTTTCCCCATCCTTACAGTCACCCCATGACCTGTGTCTTGCCCGTTGTGTGTAACTACTTCCTGTATGTCCTATCTATCATCCCCCTCAGCCTCCCAAATGATCCGAACCTCATCCAGTAGCGGCTGCAATTCCTTTACACAGTCTAGTAGAAGCTGCAGCTGGCTGCACCTCTCGCAGGGGTGGATGTTAGGGACACTGGTGGTCTCCCTGCTCTCCCACATCCCAGATGAAGAGCATTCCACTGTCCTGCCATGCATCCCTACTGCTTTCAATGTGCAGAAAGAAAGGGGAAAAAAAATAACTATTCAAAAATATGCCTACTGCCTAGCCTCTCACCAAAGCTTTGATGAATCAAAGCCTCAACACCCCCGCTCTAACAATGGCCACTTCTCTTAAAACTAGCTTCTTTTTATTGGATCTTGGTAAGTACCTAATTTGCGCAATGCAAGGTCTCCTTAGGAACTGTGGCGTGCAAAATGTGCCAACTACACCCATTCACTTCTTTTTAACTCTCTTTCTTCCTCTATGCAACCGATATCTCCCCAGGAACCGTGGCACACAAAATGTCACAACTAACGGTGGCATGCAAAATTACTTCTAAGTTCTTGTTCAAGTCACAACTGTTCAGAGCTGGGCATAATTGTCATTCCTTCCTTGTTACAAATTTAAAGTCCAGCAGCAATTTGCTTAACAATAATTCCAGAAGACTGTTGCAATTTGAAAAGAAGTATCCCCGTAGCACAGTGTTCCAGCGTCAGTCTTCAGAATTATTAGATTCATCTCAGTCCTAATGACCTTGTCCTGATTCCTTATTGTGAAACTACTTTCTAGTTCCAGATTCAATCTTAGAAGCAGTCTTGCAGCATTCAGAATTTTATATCTTTCAGTAGGAAATTATAGGCATATTTTTCATTCATTTTGAAGTCTAGTTTAGCTCCACTATAAGCGTTTCAACCCAGAAATCATCAGAATCAGGTATAATATCATTGGCATATGTCATGAAATTTGTTAACTTTGTGGCAGCAGTACAATGCAATACATGATAATATTTTTAAAAACTGAATTATGGTAAGTGTATATTTGTGTGTATAAATATGTATATATGTATGTATTGAATTGGCTTTATTACTTGCATTGTTCGTATACATGAGGAGAAAAAATCTTTACGTTATGTCTGTCTAAATGGGCAATGTGCAATTATAATAATTTATAAAAAAATATTATGTACAACAGGATAGTCAATATAACATAGAAATTCAGTTGGATCAGCATGAATTAATCAGTCTGATGGCCTGGTGGGAGAAACTGTCCCAGAGCCTGCTAGTCCTGGCTTTTATGCTGCGGTACCTTTTCCAGATGGTAGCAGCTGGAATACTTCATGGTTGGGGTGAGTCGGTCCCCAATGATCCTTTTTACACACCTGTCTTTGTAAATGCCCTGAATAGTGGGAAGTTCACACCTACAGATGTCCTCATCACTCTCTCCCCAGAATCCTGCAATTGAGGGAAGTACTGTTTCCATACCAGGCAGTGATGCAGCCAGTCAGGATGCTCTCAATTGTGCCCCAAGAGAAGGTTCTTAGAATTTGGGGGACCATACCAAACCTCTTCAACTGCCAAGGTGAGGGAGACGCTGTTGTGCCTTTTTCACCATAGAGCCAGTATGTACAGACCACGTGAAATCCTCAGTGATGTTTAGGCCGAGGAACTTAAAGCTGTTTACCTTCTCAACCTCAGATTCATTGATATCAATAGAAGTTAGCCTGACTCCATTCCTCCCGTAGTCCACAACCAGCTCCTTTGTTTTTGAAATATTGAGGAAGAGGTTGTTTTCTTGACACCACTGTCAGGGTACTGACTTCTTCTCTGTAGCCTGCCTCATTATTATTTGAGATTAGGCTAATCAGTGTAGTGTCATCAGCAAAATTAATTAGCAGATTGGAGCTGTGGGTGGTGACACAGTCATGGGTATACAGAGAGTAAAGGAGGGGGCTTAGGATACAGCCCTGAGGGGCAGAGGTGAGGGAGCCCACTCTTACCACCTGCTGGTGATCTAACAGGATCCAGCTACACAAGGCTGAGGTCTCTGAGCTTCTTGTCGAGCCTGGAGGGAATTCTGGTGTTGAATGCTGAACTGTAGTCCAGGAACAGCATTCTCACATAAGCATCCCTCACCTCCAGATGTAAGGATGGCGTGTAGTGCTGTGGCTATTGTGTCATCTGTCGAATGGTTGTGTTGGTAGGCAAATTGTAGGGGATCCAGTGTGGGCAGCGCCTCAAAACATTTGTTCATCATTGAGGTGAGTGCGACAGGACACCAATTGTTCAGACATGTTACCTTGGTCGTTTTAGGTACAGGGACAACGATGGATGTTTTGAAGCAGGAGGGTACTCGACACTGGGAGAGGGAGAGATTAAAAATACATGGAAAACCTACAGCACAATACAGGCCCTTCAGCCCACAATGCTGTGCCAAACACGTACGTACTTAGAAATTACCTAGGGTTACCCATAGCCCTCTATTTTTCTCAGTCCATGTACCTATTCAGGGGCCTCTTAAAAGTCCCTATCATAGCCGCCTCCAACACTGTCACCAGCAGACCACTCAATGCACTCTCCACTCCGTGTTTCTTTTTTTTTAAAAAAAAGCAACCATCCCCTGACATCTCCTCTGTCCCTACTTCCAAGTACCTTAAAACTATGCTCTCTCGTGCTAGCCATTTCAGCCCTGGGGAAAAGTCTCTAACTATCCACATGATCAATGCCTCTCATCATCTTATACACCTCAATCAGGTCACTTCTCATCCTCCGCCGCTCCAAGGAGAAAAGACTGTGTTCACTCAACCTATTCTCATAAGGCATGCTCCCCAATCCAGGCAACATCCTTGTAAATCTCCTCTGCACCCTTTCTATGGTTTCCACATCTTTCCTATAGTGAGGTGACCAGAACAAAGCACAGTACTCCAAGTGGGGCCTAACCAGGGTCCCATATGGTTGTAACATTACCTCTCAGCTCTTAAGCTCAATCCCATGGTTGAAGGCCAATGCACCATATGCCTTCTTAACCAGAGTCGACCTGCACAGCAGCTTTGAGTGTCCTATGGACTCGGACCCCAAGATCCCTCTGATCCTCCACACTACCAAGAGCCTTACCATTAATACTATATTCTGCCATCATATTTGACTTACCAAAATGAACCACCTCACACTTATCTGGGTTGAACTCCATCTGCCACTTCGCAGCCCAGTTTTGCATTCTATCGATGTCCCACTGTAACCTCCGACAGCCCTCCACACTATCCACAACACCCCCAACCTTTGTTTCATCAGCAAATTTACTAACCCTACTTCCTCATCTAGGTCATTTATAAAAATCACGAAGAGTAGGGTTCCCAGAACAGATCCCTAAGGCACACCACAGGTCACTGACCTCCATGCAGAATATGACCTGTCTACAACCACACTTTACCTTCTGTGGGCAAGCCAATTCTGAATCCACAAAGCAAGGTCCCCTTGGATCCCATGCCTCCTTACTTTCTCAATAAACCTTGCATGGGCTACCTTATCAAATGCCTTGCTGAAATCCATATACACTACATCTACTGCTCTACGTTCATCAATGTGTTTAGTCAATCCTCAAAAAATTCAATCAGGCTTGTAAGGCACAAGCTGCCTTTGACAAAGCCATGCTGACTACTACTAATCATATTATGCCTCTCCAAATGTTCATAAATCCTGCCTCTCAGGATCTTTTCTGTCAGCTTACCAACCACGGAAGGAAGACTCACTGGTCTATAATTTCTTACCTTGAATAAGGGAACAACATCCGCAATGCTCCAATCTTCTGTTCCTCTCCCATCTCCATTGATGCTGCAAAGATCATCGCGAGAGGTTCAGCAATCTCCTCCCTAACCTTCCACAGTAGCCTAGGCTACATCTCCTCTGGTCTTGGTGACTTATCCAACTTGATGCTTTCCAAAGCTCCAGCACATCCACTTTCTTAATGTCTATATGCTCAAGCTTTTCAAACCGCTCCATGTCATCCCTACAATCGCCAAGATCCTTTTCCGTAGTGAATAATGAAGCAAAATATTCATTAATACCTCTGCTATCTCTTCTGGTTCCTTACACACTTTTCCACTGTCACACCTGATCGGTCCTATTCTGTCACATCTTATCCTCTTGCTCTTAACATACTTGTAGACTGCCTTGGGGTTTTCCTTAATGCTGCTCACCAAGGCCTTCTCATTGGCCCCTTCTGGCTCTCCTAATTTCCTTCTTCAGCCCCTTCCTGCTAGCCTTATAATCTTTTAGGTCTCTATCATTACCTAGTTTTTTGAACATTTTGTAACTTTTCTTCTTGACTAGATTTTCAACACCCTTTGTACATGGTTGCTGCACCTTACCATCCTTTCCCTGTCTTATTGGAACATGACTATGCAGAATGCCACACAAATATCCCTGAACATTTGCCACATTTCTGCTGTACGTTTCCCTGAGAACAACTGTTCCCAATTTATGCTTCCAAGTTCCTGCCTGAGAGCTTCATATTTCCCCTTACTCCAATTAAATGCTTTCCTAACTTGTCTGCTCCTATTCCTCTCCAATGCTATGGTAAAGGAGATAGAATTGTGATCACTATTTCCAAAATGCTCTCCCACTGAGAGATCTGACACCTGACCAGGTTCATTTCCCAATACCAGATCAAGTACAGCCTCTCCTCTGGTAGGCTTATCTACATGTTGTGTCAGGCAACCTTCCTCAACGCACCTAACAAACTCCACCCCATCTAAACCCCTTGCTCTAGGGAGATGCCAATCAATATGGGGTAATTAAAATCTCCCACCAGGACAACCCTGCTATTATTACACCTTTCCAGAATCTGTCTCCCTATCTGCTCCTCTATGTCCCTGTTAATATTGAGTGGTCTACAAAAAAAAACACCCACTAGAGTTATTGACCTCTTCCTGTTTCTAACTTCCAACCACAGAGACTTAGTAGACAATCCCTCCATGACTTCCTCCTTTTCTGCATACGTACATACAAATATATACCTGTATCTATATATGTGTAGTAAGTAATTAAATTAGGCAGTGCAAAAACAGAAATTTTAAAAAAGTTATGAGGTAGTGTCCATTTAGAAATCAGATGACATAGGGGAAGGAGCTATTCTTGCATCACTGAGTGTATGCCTTCAAGCTTCTGTACCTCCTTCATGGTGGTAACAATGAGAGTAGGGCATGTCCTGGGTGGTGGGGATCCTTGATGATGGAAGCTGCTTTTCTGAGGCACAGCTCCTTGAAGATGCCTCTGTAGTATCCAAGACTCTTACCCATGATAGAGGTCAATAATTTTATAACTCTCTGCATCTTATTTCGATCCTGTGCAGTAGTCACCCTCCACCCCCATACCAGACAGTGATGCAACTAGTCAAAATGCTTCTGTAGAAGTTTTCGAGTGTTTTAGGTGACAAAAAAAATCTTTTCAATCTCTGAATGAAATATAGCTGCTGTTTTACTTTCTTTATCGCTGCATCAATATGTTGGGACGAGGTTAGATCCGAAGAGATCTAGACACCCAGGAACTTGAAATTGCTCTCTCTCTCTCTCCACTTCTGATCCCTCTGAGGATTGTTTTGTGTTCCCCCATCTTACCATTCCTGAATTCCACAATCAGTTCTCTGGTGTTGCTGATGTTGAGTGCAAGGTTGTTGCTGTGACGCCACTCAACTAGCTGGTATATCTCACCCCTGTATGTCCTTTCATCACCATCTGAGATTCTGCTGACAATAGTTAGATGGCATTTGAGCAGTGTGTCTAACCACTCAGTCATGGGTATAGACAGAATAGAGCAGTGGGCTAAGCATACATCCCTGAGGTGTGCCAATGATGATTTCTTTTTCAGTGAGGTGGAGATGTTATTACTAATCTTTACAGATTGTGGCCTTCAGATTAGCGTTGCCCCCAGCCAAATTAGTTTAAACCCACCTGAACAACTCTAGCCAACCTGCTTGCCAGAATACTGAACCCCCTTTTTGTACAAGTCATACCTTCCCCAGAAGAGATCCCAAAGATCCATAAATCTGAACCCCTGCCCCCTGCACCTGTTCCTCAGCAAAGCATTCACCTGCCAAATATTGTATTCTTGCCCTCACTGGCATGTGGCACAGGCAGCAATCAAGAAATTACCACACTGGAGGTCCTGTTTCTCTGCTTTCTACCTAGCTCCCTCTCTTCAAGACCTCCTTGCCTTGACTATCAATGTCACTGGTGCCAATATACGCCAAGGCCAATAATTCTGGCTGCTCACTCTTGCCTTTGAGAATGCCATGGTCAAGATCTGACACCACCCTGATCCTGGCACCTGGGAGTAACATACCATCCAGATGTCTCTATCATGCCCACGGAACCTTGTCTCTGTTCCTCCAACTAAGAAATCTCCTATCAACACTGCAGTCCTCTTCACCTCTCTGCTCTTCTGAGCTACAGCACCAGACTCTGGGTCAGAGACCTAGGTATTGTGTCTCCTCCCAGTAGATCGTCCCTCTGGATAGTATCTAAAGTTGTATACTTATTATTGTGGGGAATGGCCACAGGTGTACTCTGCACTGGCTGTGCATTTCCCATCCTTCTCCTGATAATCACCCAGTTACCTCTCGACAGGGTAAATATCCACAGGGACACTTCATTTGCATGTGGTCATGCAATAGTGGGTATCATCTAAAGTTGCAATAAAAGCAGTTTTAAATGTTTTCTGTGCCTGTCTGTTAATCATCTGGAATCTGTGTACAAGTTCCTCTAAACACCAAGATTTAACAATGTTTCATTCTTTAAGGGGTATTCTGTTTATCCCAAATTCTAACAAAATGAGCAATCTCACATTTCCTTATGATGTATTTTATTTACCTCTTTGCACATGCACCTCATTTGTCTAAATCCTTTAGATAATCTGTTTCATTAATATTTAAGTTATTGAAACACCAATAGCAAAACATGGCACTTTATCAATAACTACTTGCCACCTGTAAGTGGCAACACGCCCACGATGTCCACCACTGCCCCATTCTGTTTTCTCCTTTAACCAATACCCCTGTCAGGGTGTTACCCCACCCTGCAAGCTCCAATAGTGTGTAACAATGTCTTTCCAAGAGAGAACTTATTGGATACCTTTTGGAAAATTCATGCCCTCTTCTCATTGTCATTCCCATCTTCCAGCACTTAATTCATAGTCTTCAAGCTTTTGTAAGTCAAGCGGTTGCTGGGTTGCTGAGATACTTCAATGTTTTGAGAGTATATGCCTCCACCATCCAATTAGTGCAATATAGATTCCAAGCACACTCTAGGTGAAAGTTCTTGCACAGATCCCTCTAAACTTCTAGCCCTTATCTCAAATCTGTCATCTTGGTTTAGTTGCTGTTATAACTTAGTTTTACTAAGTTTAATTGCTTTTGAAATCACCCTATAGACCCTTTGTTCTCCACTACTCATGACATTTTCATCTTTCAGTGTAAAGATATATAAGGTAGTGATTTAACTTCTCAGTCACTTCCTTACTGTCCATCATTATTTTACTTCATCAGCATCTGAGGGACCATTATATCATTAAATTGAATTCTACAATTTGTGTAGGCAAGTTGCCCTGAAGTTATACTACGTGCTTAATGATTCCAGGTGTGTGTGTGTGTGTGTGTGTGTGTGTGTGTGTGTGTGTGTATTATTATTTTCCTTCAAACTCAATTAAAAATTCTATCATATTGTGATTATTTCTGCAATGGTTTATGACCATGATATAAGACCCAATGGCATCACGTAAGATACAATCGAAGATGATCCATTTCTTGGTTGGATCGACAGTTTTTTCAGGAATGCTCTTTTAAATTTGTGCTGTGGGCTTAACCAGCAAATTAATTCTCTAATCTGATTCTAAAATCTCCTGTAAGAGTTGTAACAAAATTTCCTTCCCACTTACATCCATGACAATTCTCATGCCCTCAATCTCCTCGGTAGTTTTCAATTCCCTGGCCCTGACTGCCTCTTCTTCACCATGGATGTTCAGTCCCTGTACACTTCTATCCCCCAACAAGAAGGCCTCAAAGCTTTCTGTTTTCTTGATAAAAGAACCGATCAATTCTCCTCTACCACCACCCTCCTCTGCTGGCAAAACTGGTCCTCGTCCTGAACAATTTTTCCTTTGGCTTCTGCCACTTTCTGCAGACTTGAGGGGTAGCCATGAGTGATTCACATGGGCCCCAGCTCTGTCTACTTCTTCAAAGGTGACATAGAACAGTCCATGTTCCAAGCCTTCCCTGGTTATACTCCACTGCATTGACTACATTGGTATTGCTTCATGTGCCCATGCTGTGCTCATCAATTTTATCAACTTTGTCCCTAACTTCCACTCTGCCCTTAAATTCACTTGGTCCATCTCTGCACCTCCCTCCCCTTTCTCGATCTCTATCTCCACCTCTAGAGACAAATTGTCAACTGACATCATTTATAAACCTACAGATTCCCACAGTTATCTCAACTATACCTCTTCCCACCCTGTTTCCTATAAAGATACTATTCCCTTTACTCAGTTTCCTCAACTCTGCCACATCTGTTCCCAGGAGCAGCTTTCCATTCCAGGACATCAAGAATGGGATTTCCCTCCCTTCACTATTGATGCTGCCCTGTCCTGCATCTCCTCCATTTCCCACACAGCTGCATTCACCACATCTTCAGGCCGCCTTAATAGTGATGGAATCCCTCTTATCCTTGCCTTTCACTCATCAGCCTCTTCATTCTGCATCCAGTATGTAATCCTCCAGAACTTCCATCATCTTCAAAGTGATCCTATCCCTCAACATATTCCCCCCACCCTCACTTTCTGCAGCCATTGCTCCCTTTGTGATTTAGATTACACTTAGTCCTTGTTTATTGTCATTTAGTAATGCATTCATTAAGAAATGATACAAAGTTCTTCCAGTATGATATCACAGAAACACAAGACAGACCAAGACTAAAACTGACAAAAACCACATAATTATAACATATAGTTACAACAGTGCAAAGCAATACTGTAATTTGTTAGAGAGCAGACCATGGGCACAGTAAAGAAAAAAAAAGTCCCAAAGACCCGAAAGCCCCATCTCACGCAGACGGTAGAAGGAAGAAAAACTCTCCCTGCCATGAGCTTCTAGCGTCGCAAACTTGCCGATGCAGCATCCTGGAATCACCCGACCACAGCCGATTCTAAGCCCATCCGAAAACTTTGAGCCTCCGACCAGCCTTCCGACACCGAAAACCGAGCACCATCTCTGCCTCCAGAGATTCTCGATCGCACAGTAGCAGCGAAGCGGGCATTTCAGAAGTTTCACCAGATGTTCCTCCGTGCTTCTCATGTCTGTCTCCATCAAATTAGGATTGTGCACGGCATCCTACTTGACAAATAACAGATATTCATCACAGAAAGGCCTCGCCGCCACCTCCCTTGTCCATTTGTCCATCCCCACTAATTCACCTCCTGGCACTTATCCCTGTAAGTGGACTAAGTGCTATATCTTCTTCCTCACCTCCATTAAGGGCCCAGGCAGTCTTTCTAGGTAAGGCAACACTTCTTCTGTGAATCTGCTGGGGTGCTCCCATTGTGACCTCCTCTACATTAGTGAGACTCTTACATAGATTTTTACATAGTAAGGGAATTAAGGGTTATGGGGGAAAAGGCAGGTAGATGGAACTGAGTTTACAGACAGATCAGCCAAGATCATATTGAATGGCGGGCAGGCTCGATGGGCCGGGTGGCCTACTCCTGCTCCTATTTCTGATGTTTTTTGTAAATTGGTGGACCACTTTGTCGAACACCTCCGCACCATCTGCCACAAGCGGGGCTTCCTAGTGGCCAAATATTTCAATTCCGATTCCCAATCCCATTCCAATGTGTCAGTCCACACCCTCTTCTTGTGCTAGGATGAGGCCACTCTCAGGGTGGAGGAACAAGACCTTGTATTCCATCTGGGTAGCCTCCAACCTGATGGTTTGAATATTGATTTCCCCTCTGGTAAACAAATACCCCCCCCCCATTTTTCTATTCCCCACTCTGATCTTTTGCCTCTTCTTACCTGCCTATGACCTCCCCTTGGGTCCCTTCCTCCTTCTTTCTCCTGAGAACAATGCTCCCATCTCACCTATCAGATTTCTTCTTCTCCAGCCCTTGCTCTGTCCCATCGACCTGGCTTCACCTATCACCTTTCAGCTTGCCTCTTTCCCCTCTCCCCACCTTTTTATTCTGGTGTCTTCTCCCTTCCTTCTCAATCATGAAGAAGAGTCATGGTCTGAAACGTCAACTGCTCATTCATTTCCATAGATGCTGCCTGTCCTGCTGAGTTCCTCCAGCATTTTGAGAGTTGCTTTGGATTTCCATCATCTACAGACTTTCTTGTATTTATAGCAAAACTCACACTTGATTAAGATGTCTTATTGGTATTCACAGACGGAAGAAATCATGCTTATGAGACCAATTTCTAAAAAGGCTGATCAAGGAGAAGATTGTGTTGCAAAGACCTTTCACTTCCATCCTCCAGCAATGAGAAGGGTTGACAGCCAGCTGTCTGGTTTGAAGTCTGCTATCTATCAGGCAATTCTATGATTTGCCAATAAAAGAAGTGTTGTCAGAGAAAGATTTGAAGGATAGAAAATATTTTTTTTCTAGACACAGCAGCTAAATCAGGCAGTTATAAAAGACATTAGACTTAATCTATAGTTTGTAATGAGTTATCTTTTAAATGCTCTTTCTGTAGGTGTGATTCAAGTGATCTCAAAGCAATGAGTTATGAAGTGGGAAATCATCCGTGACTACTGATCCTTATTGATATCTGAAAGTGTATACATGTCAGTTAATTGTCTGATTAGATATACTTATAACACCCTTGTAGTCAAGTAGTCTACAAGCACTCATTGTGGAAGCTAATTATAAAATTGCTTAAATAACTGATAAATATATCAAATGTTATAATAAAACAGCATTTGGAGGCAGTATTTTCTGCTGTTTTCACTTCACTAGTTTAACCTTAACAGAATGTGATAGGAAATTGTTGGTCAACCGTGTCTTTGTTATGATCCTTGCATCTTTGTCCCCTGTTAATCACATAGCTATAATTAACATTTATTACTGAAAACTTATCAAGTCATGCAAAATGGATGAGGAAATACTGTATGAAAGAGAGAATCATTTCAATAATATCAGTGGATTTCCAGAAAAGTTGTTTATAGTGAGTCAGAGCTGTAGCTATTGAAAAAAGAAAAAAACAGAAATGACAGAAAATATATTGACTGCGTTATGAAAGATGCTGGAAATTGTATTAAGAATTTTGATTCTGGAGCACATTCTAAAATAGTCTTCTGTGCACCTGATTATCATGCTTTCACAGATGAGGCTGGTTGTGCTTTTCAAAATGAAATTGTATGCATTTATATGAGGAAGTGTCAGTCATTCATGTAAGTGTGGTGTTAGTGGGCTGACTTGTCCATGGTTCAGTACGTAGTTTTCTGTTTCTATAAACCTATTTGGTTATGGTAACAGCTTATCATTTTTTCAAGAACGTGTGCAACCACTTAGATTTGCTTGTCTAAAATAAATTTATTTTTAGTTGTCAAATTTCAATTAGGCTGCAATGAAGCCTGCGTGACAGATAGATTGCATCTATCCATTAAGCAGAGGCCTTGGAGCAAGAAAGGCATTGTGTTAAGTTTGTTCTTTAAAGCTCCAGTACCTGTTGCAAATATGCTTCCCCAGTTTTAAAGGTTATCACTGAAAATATTTTGTCCCATAGTTTTCTTTCTAGGATGACGGTACTCATGGTATATGTGTAAAGGCTACAAAAATTTCCGATGAAGGAAGATGCAGGGTTTTAACCATCATTAACCACAGAGGTCACAAGTTGTTGACCTGGCAGACCATGCCACAATCTTCTTTAAACGAACAGCTTCACTTCCTTCCTCACCACTGAAGTTAGGGAATTTACTCTCTTTGTGAGTAGATTGACGTCAAGGATGCTGGAGGATTGTTTCATCTTTTCTAACCTACATGCCAGCAACATGGCAGAAAATGGAGAGTGTCAGTGGGTAGATATGAGTGTAGTGTCTATTAATAAGGAGAAGGAAGCTGCAAGGTCTGAAGGTGGGTAAGTCACCTGAACTAGATGGACCCCAGGTTCTGAAAGATGTAACTGAAGAGATTGTAAAGGCATTAATACTGCTCTTTCAAAAATCAATAGAGTCAGGAGTGGTCCCAGAGGACTAAAAAATTGCAAATATCACCACTTTTTTTAAGAAAGGAGGGAGATAAAAGACATTGGGCCATTTAACCTGACTTCAATGGCTAGTGAAATTTTAGAGGTCATTATTAAGGATGAGATTTCAGGGCACTTGGAAGAACATGATAAGATAGACCAAAATCAGCATATCCTTCTTAAGAGGAGATCATGCCTGACAAATCTGTTGGAATTATTTGATGAAATAACAAGCAAAGTAAGTAGATGTAGTTTACTTGGATTTTCAGAGGTGTTTGACAAAGTGCTGCACATAAGGTAGATAAGGTACTAGCATGGGTAGAAGACTGGCTAACTGGTAGAAAGCATAGAGTGGGAATCAAGGGGATCCGTTTCTCGTCCACTGCCAATGATTAGTGATGTTCCCCAAGTTTGTGGAACTTGCAGGTTGAGTAGGTAGTAAGCAATGCAAATGCAATGTTAGCATTTGTTCCAGGAGGGCTCATACAGGTATATAAAATCAAGGATGTCATGTTGAGATTTTATAAGGCATTGGTCAGACCACGTGGATTATTGTGAGCAGTTTTAGGACCCATGTCTAAGGAGGGAAGCACTGGCATTTGGAAGGGTCTCGTGGGGTGTTTATGAGAATATCTTGGGGATGAAAAGGTTGACAGGTGAGGTGCATATGTGGGCTCTGGGCCTGTACACACTAGAGCTTGAAGGAAGGAAAGGAGCCCTGAAGCATGAGCTCTGGGTGTTCTTTCCAGAGATTCTGTCTGACCTGCTCAGTATTTCATACATTTTCTGTTTATTATCAATCTCAATGGCACATGCTTAGTTGTACTGCGAAAGCAAATTATAGCTCAGTATGTCCACTCCTCATACGCTAACCCCAAACGTTTGTCCTTATTCTGTAGCTGCAGCTAGCACATGTTTGCAGACTGTGCCAGCTACTATTTTGGTGTAAACATAGAAACATAGAAAATAGGTGCAGGAGTAGGCCATTCGGCCCTTCGAGCCTGCACCGCCATTCAGTATGATCATGGCTGATCATCCAACTCAGAACCCCGCCCCAGCCTTCCCTCCATACCCCCTGATTCCTTTAGCCATAAGAGCCATAACTAACTCTCTCGATCCCTTTAGCCACAAGGGCCATATCTAACTCCCTCCCAGTGTAAATGCACTGCAGTGAATTACAGTGGTGTCTGATCCCTGAGGCACACTGTGGAGTGCATGAATGAGTAGACTGGAGGTCTGGAGTGTTTAAGGAAGAAAGGAAGGATTCACATTTGTGGCCTAGTGCTCTGGTGTCTGGAGATTACTGTATAGAGAGGGAGAGAGGCTGGTGCCTCAAGATCATCCACTTGTGCTAGATAATCAAGACTGTGGGGGGAGCAAATGTGCCTGATGATTACTACCCTTGTGCAGGATGCAGATTGGGGTTAATTGTAAGATAAAATCCTGCACTGAAAGATGAGAGCAGTGGGGTTTAACTGAAGGTCACAGGGTTTGGTATGATACACTGCTAGGGTGACAGAGGAGCTCTGGAAAACTGGCAACCTTTATTAATAAAAATAGTCAGTATGCCTCTATTTCCTGGGACTGGTGCCACTATGTGTTTTGTTGACATGTATTTGTATGTTTTCAGCTGAATTTTTTCAGAGGGGCGAGTAAATGGTCACAATTATATTCCGAGCCAGAAACGCATAGATGTCACAATTATATTCCCAGCCAGAAATGCATAGATCTAAGAATCTAAATTTCTAGGCTTTGAGTTTATTCAGTAACACCCTGATGCTTCCAGTAATATTTGCTCCTTCAGTGAACTATGGCTTATAATAAACCTCGTAATTAATCTTGCAAACATGTAATAAATCTTGCAATATGTCAGAAACAGAGTTAGGTTTCAGACTGACCCTCCAGCAGGACTTCTGAAATGTAAATATTAATTCTGAATAACCTTCCACAGATGATGCTCAGCTTTTCCAGCATTTTCTGTTTTTATTTCAGATTTACAGCTTTGGCATATTTTTAAATTTTGCGTAACTCCCATGAACTGAATAGCATATGCCACTTCTTACATCTACTCTTCTGCATATGTCGAAACAAATAAAATTCTAAAAACATTCAATAGGTTGTGCAGCATCTATGGAAAGAGAAAAAGGGTTAACATTTTAGGCTAAAGAACCTTTGTTAGAACTGGGTTAAAACCAAGATTAGCTCATAGTGAGTAGAGTACTGCAGGCTCATGAGGATGTATTGAGGAAAGTGGAAAATCAAAGTAGTCAATGTGCTTCTACCAGTTAGCAGTGAATGGATTTAGAGAGGACAAGAGGCCTGAAGGAAGGGTGCAGGTTAGATGGTAGAATGGTACCGTACAGCACAGGAACGGGCCCTTTGACTCATGATGTTGTGCCAAACTAAGTAAATTGCTTAGGAATTTTGGAGACAGGAGAATTGGTCTGTTGACTTGGTGAATGTTTTGGTGAAAGAAGCATTCGATATAACTTGCACAATCTGAATTTATGAAGGCAGAAGGGGGAATAGAATTCAAAGTTGTTTGAGTTTATAAATAGGCCATTCAGCTCTTGAGTTTACCTGACATCCAAAAGGAAGAAGAAAAATAAAATGTTGCCAGGCCTGACAAAGGGTTTTATCCTAAAAATTATCCTAAAAAGTTAATGTTGTTTCTCTTCTGACAGAGAGGCAGTACTCATTTGTTGATGCAGAACTGTGTTAAGAGTATAAGCAATAAGTACAGAAGTCGGTTGTTTTAAGCATAAGTCAGCTCTTCCCCTTGAGCCTGCTCCACAATTCAGCAAGGTGATTGCTTAGTTTGTACTCAACTCTACTTTCCTGCCTAATCCTTATAATGCTTAACTTCTCTTCTATCAAGAAACGTATTGTACTCAGAATACATGACTCTCTGGTATAGAGATTTCCAAAAGATGAACACTCATTTTGAGAGACATTTTGTTTTAACTCAGCAACCCCTTACTGTGAAACTAAGCTTTTAGTTCTATGTTGCCCCATCTAAGAAAACATGGTCTTAACATTGCTGTCAAGGTCTTTCAGAATCTTGTACATGTCAATAAAATGACTACTCATTTTTCAGACTTGTACATAAAGTTCTAATATGCTCAATTATTCCTCAAAGTTTTGTGTATTTCATCCACAGGGACACCCAGATCTTTTTACTCAGCAGCATTCATAGCCTCGCTATTGAAACAATATTCTGTTTTGTAATTACACTATAAAACCATAAGATATAGGAGAAGAATTAGGTCATTTGGCCCATTGATTTTGCTCCGCCATTTCATCATGGCTGATTTATTATCTTTCTCAACCTCATTCTTCAGCCCATATCCTTTGATGCCCTGATTAATTAAAAACCTAGCAATCTCTGCTTTAAATATACACAATGACTTGGCCTGTACAGCCACCTTGGCAATGAAATCCACAGAATCACCACCCACTGGCTAAAGAAATATTTTCTCATCACTGTTCTAAATGGATGTCCCTCTATTCTGAGGCTGTGCCCTCTGGCCCTAGATTCCCCCACTATAGGAAACATGCTCTCCAATTTATCTAGACCTTTCAATATTCAATAGGTTTAATTACAACCCCACACCACCCCCACCCCCACATTCTCTAAACTCAAACAAGTACATGCCCAGAGCAATGAAATGTTTCTTGTATTTTCATTCTTGCAACCATTCTCATGAACTCCTCTGGAACCTCTCTAATACCAGCAAATCTTTTCTTCTATAAGGGGCCCAAAACTGCTCACAGTACTGTTGACTGTTTGTTAACAGACATGGTTAGGAAATTCACTATGCAATGCGTAATCGAAGCTTGCACTTTATTGTTTCTACACAAACAACAACTTAACTATGTTGACCCCTGGCCAACAGCTTAGAGCATGAATTCTACTGTTCCCTCTGTACCAATACTCACTCAGACCACTTTTCTAATTTATAACACTGAAAATATGGATCTCCATTGATTCTTTTTTTACCCAGTCCCTGGCATGGGGGTTCTTCCTTGTGATGGTGGGTCTCTTGAGAGAGTTATCGCTGATAGCACACTCAATGTGTTCACTTTTATACTCGTTCCATACCAATTGAAATATTGTATTCCATTGTCATTGGCTGTGGGTCATCTGATTGACCTGTAACACCTGTTTGTTGGCTTTGCTCCAGACCAGCATCCAATTATTGCCCTCTTCCCAGCAAGTGACAGTCGGTAATTTATGGCTTTCTTCTCTTCAGTAACCAGCTCGAATCATTCCAGGCAGATACTAACCCCAAAATTCACAAATCTGCATGTTCTATTATATCAAAGAACACCTCACAAATAGCTTCTTATTGGAAATGATCTCCATTTCAGCAGATTGTCTGAAACATCATTGTGTCCACTTTAAAATGCAGAAAGCAACATCTCACAAAATGGAGGATGTAAAACAATGCCACAAAATGCTAATTTCCATCTCCAACATGTGGCAGGAACAAAGAAAATTGATCTGTCTACTTCCACTGTCTTTGACCTATTCAAGTTCAGCATTTTAAATCCACCATGGTCAACAATACAGCTGCTGCAGTCTGACCAATGCCTTATAAAGTCTCAACTTGATGTCCTTGCATTTGGACTCTAATTCTCTCAAAATGTATGCTGACATCGAATTTGCCTTCCTTACCACCAACTCAACCTGCAAGATAATCCTTAGAGAATTCTGCACGAAGATTCTTAAGTAGCTTTGCATCTCTAATTTTTTAATTTTCTCTCCATTTAGAAAATAGTCCACACCTTAATTATTTCCATCAAAATGTATAACCATGCACTTCCCTACACTATATTCCATCTGCCACTTCTTTGACCATTGTCCCAATCTGTCTGTCCTCTGCAGAAACCCTGCTTCCTCAGCAACACCTGCCCCGCCAGCTACCTTCTTATCGTCTGCAAACTTGGCCACAAAGCTATCAATTCTTTCATGCAAATCATTGACATCTAACGTGAAAAGAAGAGGAACACCACTAGTCAATGGCCACCAACTAGAAAAGCCCCCCTTATTCCCACTTTTCTCCTGCCAGTCAGCCAATATTCTATCCATGCTAATTTCTTTCCTGTAATACCATGGGCTCTTATTTAGTTAAGCAGCCTAATATGTGGCATCTTGTCAAAGGCCTTCTAAAAATCCAAATAAACAGCATACTCTGACTGCTTTGTCATGCTGACTTTAGCCTATTTTGTCATGTACCTCGAAACTTCATCCTTAAGTGGTGAGATCAAGGAAACTGTACAGATTGAAAAGGAGGAGGTGCCTGCTATCTTGAGGCAAATTAAAGTGGATAAATCCCCAGGACCTGACAGAGTATTCCCTCGGACCTTGAAGGAGACTAGTGTTGAAATTGTAGGGGCCCTGGCAGATATATTTAAAATGTCGGTGTCTACAGGTGAGGTGCCGAAGGATTGGGGAATGGCTCATGTTGTTCCGTTGTTTAAAAAAGGATGGAAAAGTAATCCGGGAAATTAGAGGCCGGTAAATTTGATGTCGGTAGTGGGTAAGTTATTGGAGGGAGTACTAAGAGATGGGATCTTCAAGCATTTGGATAGACAGGGACTTATTAGGGAGAGTCAACATGGCTTTGCGCGTGGTAGGTCGTGTTTGACCAATCTATTGGAGTTTTTTGAGGAGGTTACCAGGAAAGTGGATAAAGGGAAGGCAGTGGATGTTGTCTACATGGACTTCAGTAAGGCCTTGAACAAGGTCCCACATGGAAGGTTAGTTAGGAAAATTCAGTCGCTAGGTATACGTGGAGAGGTGGTAAATTAGATTAGACATTTGCTCAATGGAAGAAGCCAGAGACTGGTAGTAGAGAATTGCTTCTCAGAGTGGAGGCCTGTGACTAGTGGTGTGTCACAGGGATCAGTGCTGGGTCTATTGTTATTTGTCATCTATTTCAATGATCTGGATGATAATGTGGTAAATTGGATCAGCAAATTTGCTGATGATACAAAGATTGAAGGTGTAGTGGACAGGAGAAAGGTTTTCAAAGCTTGCAGAGGGACTTGGACCAGCTGGAAAAATGGACTGAAAAATGGCAGATGGAGTTTAATATAGGCAAGTGTGAGGTATTGCATGTTGGAAGGACAAACCAAGGTAGAACATACTGGGTAAATGGTAGGGCACTGAGGAGTGCAGTAGAACACAGGGATCTGGGAATACAGATACAAAATTCCCTAAAAGTGGCGCCACAGGTAGATAGGGTCGTAAAGAGAGCTTTTGGTATATTGGACTTTATTAATCAAAGTATTGAGTATAAGAGCTGGAATGTTATGATAAGGTTGTATAAGGCATTGGTGAGGCCGAATCTGGAGTATTGTGTTCAGTTTTGGTCACCAAATTACAGGAAGGATATTAATAAGGTTGAAAGAATGCAGAGAAGGTTTACAAGGATGTTGCCGGGACTTGAGAAACTCAGTTACAGAGAAAGGTTGAATAGGTTAGGACTTTATTCCCTGGAGCGTAGAAGAATGAGGGGAGATTTGATAGAGGTATATAAAATTATGATGGGTATAGATAGAGTGAATGCAAGCAGTCATTTTCCACTGAGGCAAGGGGAGAAAAAAACCAGAGGACATGGGTTAAGGGTGAAGGGGGAAAAGTTTAAAGGGAACGTTGGGTGGGCTTCTTCACACAGAGAGTGGTGGGAGTGTGGAATGAGCTGCCAGACGAGGTGGTAAATGCGGGTTCTTTTTTAACATTTAAGAATAAGTTGGACAGATACATGGATGGGAGGTGTATGGAGGGATATGGTCCATGTGCAGGTCAGTGGGACTAGGCAGAAAATGGTTCAGCACAGCCAAGAAGGGCCAAAAGGCCTGTTTCTGTACTGTAGTTTTTCTATGGTTTCTAACAGTAGGCTCCAACATCTTTCTAGCCACTGATGACAGGCTAAATAGCCTATAATTTCCTTTCCTCTGACTCCCTCCCTTCTTAAAGAGTAGACTAACATTTGCAAATTTCCATTCCTCTGAAATCAGTCCAGAATCTCGTGAATCTTGAAAGATAATTAGTAATGCCTCCATAATTTCTTCAGCTGCCTCTTTTAGAACCCTGGGGTGTAGTCTATTTGCTCCTGGTGACTTACCTACCTTCAGACTTTTCAGCATCTCAATCATCTTCTACTTAGTAATAGCAATGATACTGTGGCTTTTAGTTGGCCTTTGTTGGTTTTTAAGTTTCCTAATCCTCTACCTTCCCACTAATTTTTGCTATATTATATGTTCTCTCTGTTTATTTCTTGCTGTCTTTGACTTCCCTTATTAGCCATGGTTGCCTCAATACTTGTTCACCACTGGGATGTAACTTTCCTGCACTTCATATTGCTCCTAGAAGATTCAGCCATTGCTGTTTTGTCGACAACTTCCAATTAACTTTGACCAGCTATACTCTCATGCCTCTGCAATTCATATTAGTCCATTGTAATTTTGATAGATCCAATTTTAGATTCTGCTTCTCAAACTGCAGGGTGAATTGTATCATATTATGATCACTGTGTCCTAAGGGTTCCTTAACCTCAGCTTCCTAATCAGTTTTTGTCATTATACAACACCCAATCCAGAATTGTCTTTTCCCAATTGTGTTGAACCATAAGCTCGTAACATTCTACAAATTCCCTCTTTTGGGATCCAGCGTCAATCTGATTTTCCCAATCCACCTGCATATTGAAAACCCCTGTAACAATCACACAATTACTCTTCTTACACGCCTTTTCTGTCTTCCATGGTAATTTGTAGCCCACATCTTGGCTACTGTTTGGAAGTCTGTAAACAAATCCCATCAGAGTAATTTACCCCTGTAGTTTCTTAACACTACCCACACATCTCCCATACCTGTAATGTACCAACAAAGACAGGTGCATAGGGATTCCAACACCTGCAGTTTTCCCCCCAAGTCACACACCATCCTGACTTTGAACTGCATCAATCATCCTCTTTAATTGCTACAGTTTAGATCCTGGAATAATGTCAACAGCATTTTGGAAATATTTTCACTGAAAGTGTCTGCAGACAGACAAAGATGAAGCTCACGTACCTCTTTATCAAGGGCAGTTAGTGAAGGGAATAAGAGCTATCCTAACCAGCAATGACCAAGTCTCAGAAACAAATATATAAAATGCCCAAATCCATTCTTGGTATCTGGTGCCCTGATGATTTTTTTGTTTGTCCTGCAAGATATGTTCAACTGATTTTATTAAAGTTTGGCTTCTCGTCATTGCTTTATTAAAATCATATGAATTCAAGCAAATCTTCAGCTTGGGGGAGTTATCCACAAATCCCAACCTTGAAACCCAAGACGTAGGAGTGTCTGCTGGCAGTATGTTCTCTGCCTCTATCAGTCTGTCAAGCTCAGCCTACAGTTTTACTTTGATAGCTACTAGAAAACATCTCAGACAATGTACAAATGTCACCATATTCAACCATGAGATTCATTTTCTTGCAGGCATACTCATTAAATAGTTAATAGGACAATAACCATAACAGAATCAATGAAAGACCACATCCACTTGGGCATTCAACCACGGTGCAAATGACAACAAGCTGCGCAAATACAAAAAGAAAGGAACAGTAATAATAAATAAATTAATAATAAATAGCAAGAACATGAAATGAAGAGTCCTTGAAAGTGTGTCCATTGGTTGAGGAAATATTTTATTGATGGAGCAAGTGAAATTGAATGATGTTATCTCCTCTGGTTCAAAAGCCTGACGGCTGAGGGGTAATAACTATTCCTGAAGCTGGAGATGTGAGTCCTGAGGCTCTTGTATCTCCTTCCTAATGGCTGAAGTGGAAGAGAGCATGTCCTGGGTGGTGGGGGTCCCTGATGATGGATGCTGCTTTCCCTTAACAACGCTCCATGTAGATCTCTTTCATCTTTCCTGGATTCAAGTTTTGTCCACTATTACCACTTTGCCCCGGAGATGGCTTTCTGGAGATTGTACTGGACTTCTTGTTACTTTCTTGGTCACCAGGCTTGAATACCTCTGATCTGACCCTCAGCAGATTGCGGATCTCTTAGTTCATCCAGGGCTTCTGGTTGGGGAAGAGTGAATGAGTTTGTGAGGTTACAGATATCTATGTCTCTATTATCTCTTCTCTTTGGTAAGTACAGTATCTAATGCAAACTATTTACTTAGGAAATCACCCACGTCTCTATCTCCAAGTTCATGTTCCATTCTTTACACTTTAGTAGTGATACCATTTCCCTAGTTATCCTCTTGCTCTTGAATTATATATAAAATGCTTTTGGATTCTCTTTAGTCCTACTTGCAAAGGACTTTTCATGGCTCCTCCTCCTTGAGATCCTTTCTGGCTTCTTTATAATCCTTAAGGATCAGTTTGATTTTAACTTCCTAAGCCTTACATACACTTCCTTCTTCTTGACTGAATTCACCATTTCTCTCAACATCAAAAGATGTGGAATGCCCAAAACAGTTGTTCCCATTAATTGGGAGCATGGTCAGTCATGCTAGGCCAGGCTCATTCTCTAACAGCAGATGCGGTACAGTCCCTCCTTTTATTGGACCATCCACATGTTGATTTAAGAAACTCTGCTAGATGCAACTCACAAATTATGCCCTGTGTAAACCTTTTGCACAAGGAGGTCCAAGTCTATATTAACGAAGTTGAAGCCACCTAATAAAACAAAAAGGTTGTTGTAACACCTTTACCTTATCTGCCTGTACGTCTGTTCCGCAAAGTCCTGGTAACTATTGGGGGATGGGAAGGGAATATCTTTAGTGTAGTCCATTAGATTAATTACACCTTTTTTATTTGAGTTCTAGCCAAATAAACTCAGTGGATGAGCCCTCCATTATGTCTCCTCCGTGTTGCAGCTATGATGTTGTCCCTGATGAATGGAGCAAGTACCCACCCTCCCTAGCCTCTTTTATTTCCTTCTCTGTCTTTTCTAAAACATCAAAAGCCTGACCCTCTGTCAACCAAGTCTCTGTTATGGCCATAACATCATAATTCTTTCACCTTTGTCTTTACCACAATCTATACCGATCAGAGATAACATCTCCACCTTGCTGATAATCAACACTGGTGCTTAGCTCACTGTTCCATCATCTCTACACGCATGACAGTGTGGTTTTGCACTACTCAAATGCCATCTATAAATTTACTGATGACGCAATTATTTGTAACCAGGTGACCATCAGATCTCATTCAGTATCGTTAAAAGTGTACTTAGGCAGCCATCTGGGTAATGCTAGAATAGTTGTCTGTGCCTTTAAGGGAGACGGTGATGTCATTATGCACGCGCGGGGTAGTGAGGAGATCATTTTGCTTTCTGCTGAAGACATGGTAAGGTGTTGGAATTGGGGTTCTTCTCAGAATGTGCTGAGCATGGTGAGGAAAGGTGAGCAATAATTGACAATATCCATGTGAATTTGTTTATGCTTGTTGGCGGATCGAGAATATCGGTAATTTGACATTATTTTACATGTGGATGCTCCACGGGTGAAGAAATCGATGCTGGGTAGTGTGGTTTATATCAAGTTCCTCACCATCCAAGTAGGTCAGTCTTCCTGTAATTTAACTCCCAGGCAATACCTTGTAAAAGTTGTGCCAAAGTGTACCTTTTGTCTAACTTTATTGTAACAGGACTGATTGTGCATGTAACCGCGTAACGTGAATGTTTAGTCTCTGTTTAGAAGTTCAGCACATGTGTACATTTTAGATGAGATGTATTTGCTTACATTTTTTGCTGTTATGTATAAGATGCAGGGTGGGTGGGGTTCTAATGTTGTGTGTATTGTGTTCCTTCAGGATTGCCACTACCGTATTTGTACCGTATTAGTACCGTATTAGTCCTGGTGTTTTTTATACTGCATACACAATTCTGTCCATACACAAGGGTGTGGATCGAAAGTTCAACTGAGATTGTAACGGCAAGAACTGGTTGTAAATTTGTTTGTTTTGTTTCGCGACCCTCTACTGGCACTTAAACGTCGAAAACCAATAAAGGAATTAAAACCCGAAAAAGTCTTTGTTGTTCTGAGCATGTGCTTTTCCCCAGGCTACATATTGTTGGCAGAAATTTAGATGGTGACAAGAAGATGTACAGGAGTGAGCAGGATGAGCTGGTTGAGTGGTGTCGCAACACAACCTTACACTCAATGAGAGTGAGACCAAAGAACTGATAGTGGCCTTTAGAAAAGGTAAGACAAGGCAACACACACCAGTCCTCATCAAGGGATCAGAAGTGGAAAGAGTGAACAATCTCAAGTTCCCTCGTATCAACTTCTCTGAGGATTTATCCTGGGCCCAATATATCGATACAGTTACAAGGAAGGCACAACAGCAACTATATTCTATTTGGATTTGATATGTCACCAAAGAGACTTGCAAATTTCTACAGGTGTACTGTGCAAAGCATTCTAACTGGCTGCATCGCCGTCTGGTATGGTGGGGTTGGGGCGTAGCACAAGATCAAAATAAACTGCAGGAAGTTATAAATTCAGTCAGCTCCAACATGGGCACTAGCCTTCCCAGTATCCAGGACAAAAGGTGGCATCCATCATTAAGGACCCTGATCATCCAGGACAAGCCGTCTCCTCATTGCTACAAACAGGAAGGAGATACAGGAGACTGAAGGTACATACGCAACAATTCAGGAACAGCTTCTTCCCTTCCGCTATCAGATTTCTGAATGGGCATTGAACCCATGAACACTACTTCACTACTTTTTTCCTTTTTGAACTACTTAATTTAAATATATATAAGACCATAAGACAAAGGAGCAGAAGTCGGCCATTCAGCCCATCGAGTCTGCTCCGCCATTTTATCATGAGTTGATCCATTCTCCCACTTAGTCCCACTCCCCCGACATCTCAACATAACCTTTGATGCCCTGGCTACTCAGATAACTATTAATCTCTGCCTTAAATACACCCAATGACTTGGCCTCTACTGCCACCCGTGGCAACAAATTCCATAGATTCACCGCCCTCTGGCTAAAAAAATTTCTTTGCATCTCTGTTCTGAATGGGCGCCCTTCAATCCTTAAGTCATGCCCTCTCGTACTAGACTCCCCCATCATGGGAAACAACTTTGCCACATCCACTCTGTCCATGCCTTTCAACAATCAAAATGTTTCTATGAGGTCCCCCTCATTCTTCTAAACTCCAAGGAATACAGTCCAAGAGCGGACAAACGTTCCTCATATGTTAACCCTCTCATTCCCGGAATCATTCTAGTGAGTCTTTCTGTACCCTTTCCAACATCCGCACATCCTTTCTTAAATAAGGAGCCCAAAACTGCCCACAGTATTCCAAGTAAGGTCTTTCCAGCGCCTTATAGAGCCTCAACATCACATCCCTGCTCCTATACTCTAATCCTCTAGAAATGAATGCCAACATTGCATTCGCCTTCTTCACCACCGACTCAACCTGGAGGTTAACCTTAAGGGAATCCTGCACAAGGATTCCCAAGTCCCTTTGCATCTCAGAACTTTGAATTCTCTCCCCATTTAAATAATAGTCTGACCGTATATTCCTTCTGCCAAAGTGCATAACCATACACTTTCCAACATTGTATTTCATTTGCCACTGCTGCTCTGCCATCCTTCCCGCTAATGTCCCTTTCCAGTCAACTTTGGCCAGTTCCTCTCTCATGCCACTGTAATTTGCTTTACTCCACTGAAATACTGACACATCGGATTTTGGCTTCTCTTTTTCAAATTTCATAGTCAACTCAATCAGGTTATGATCACTGTAATTTGCAGTTTTTATTATTATGTATTGTAATGTACTGATATTGCATAACAATGAATTTCATGACATATGCCAATGATATTAACCTGATTCTGATTCTGAAACAAATTAATCTCAGACTAAGTAGAGATAATTAGTAAATTAGTTTATTATTGCCATATGTACTGAGACAGTGAAAAAACATGGTTTTGCATGGCTTCCGTACAGATAATTTCATTACAATGGTGCACTGAGGTAGGACAGCCTCACCCACCTTAGCAGTCACCTATTCACTAAATTGCCATCAGGGAGATGCTACAAGTCCATCACCACCAGGATTATGCATCATCTATGAAGTTTCTTTCCTGTTGCTATCCAGCTTCTCTGCAAAACTCACTCTGGTGTAATACCCTGTCTCTGTACAACATCCTTCAAATGGTCTTCCCTGCTCTTGTTCTGTTGATAATTATTGTGCTTGATCATATATTCACATTAATTTAATTTGATTATTGATATTTGCGCATGTGACTGTTTTGTTAATTATTGATTGCTCATGGCTGTTTGCACTACCGTCTCGTAAATTGTTGGTTGCTATTGTGTTGTCTGTTATGGTATTGTCCTATGTTTTATGTTTGGCACTGAACCACAATCAATTCTCATATGTCTCACAAACTGGCAATAAAGTGATTCTGAACAACAACAGGATATAGAATAAAAGCTGTAGTGTCAGAAAGAGTGCAGTATAGTCAGACAATAAGAAGGCATTTTAATCTTCTGCTAATTAGGAGGAGGGAGAAGAGAGAATGTCCGGGGTGGGTAAGAAATTTGACTATATTAGCTGCTTTGCCAAGACTGCAAGATATTTGTTCTGGAAACAAAGATTTTCTCTGGAGAATTCAACCTTTAATTGTTCTTTTTCACTTATAAGACATATGGGATAGGTGACTCTTCACTGTTTGTCATCATTTTACTTCACTGCTAAATCAGGGTCTGCTGCTGTCAGGATCTGAGCTCCTAGCTGGTAACGTTAAACTGAGTGACAGTTGATCTTCCATTCATTGCCTTACCCTTTTCCTTTGATGAAGAAGCCAGTCACAAATATTGTCTGTCTGAAAGTAAAAGGACACAACTTCTGTGGTGACAGAAATATTTGGCAGGGGTGGAGAGAGTGGAAGTCACAGAAAGTAATATGTTTATAAAATCTGCTGCTTTTATTGATTGTAGAAGGGGGACAAAATGTGACAAAGAGGAGCAGGAATTTGGATGCTTCCATCCCTCATTTCTGAGCTACATCCTATGACCACAGGCACAATAACTGCTTTCTCCATGAGGGCCATAATGCTGTGACTGCGACTGACTGCAGCCTGATATCTTCAGTTCTGCATTGCCTTGTCTTGTACAAGAAATTTATTTTGTAGCAGTAGTACTGAACAAAGACATTAAATTACAAAAATAAAGAAATAATACCATAAAAGGGATAACAAGATAGTCTTCATAGATTCACGGTTGGGATTGTTCTTGAGGAGATTGAAGGCATAAGAGAGATGAATAACCTGTTTGAAATAACTTGGAAAATGTGCAGCTCGGGTGGTTGATGGTTGGGTTGAGTTGCTCTCAGATCTTGGCAATCCATTTGCAAATGGTTCGTCACTATACGAGGGGAGGTATAATGACAAAACATCTGCAAATGATTGCCAAGATCGGAGAACAACTCAACCCAACCAATAACCTGTTTCTTTAATGGAGAGGTTAGTAATTACAAGTCAAATTTCCAAAGTTCAAAGTAAATATTATTATCAAAGTACATATACATGTCCAACCCTGAGTTGATATGTTTCATCACCAGCCTCTCAATATATTTAATCACTGTGGAAGTAAGTGCTACTGGATGATAGTCACTGAGACAGGTCACCACAATATTCTTGGGCACTGGTATAATTGAAGCCTTCTTGAAACAGGTGGGTACCATATACTGCCATAGTGAGAGGTTAAAGATCTCAGTGAACACATCAGTTGATCAGTACAGGTCTTTGATATATCACCCCGGATTCACCCTCCTGGAGGCATATTGGATTCTGAGACTTAAATCGTACAACAGGCACTCATTTCTCTCCAATACAACAATCTTGCCCTCACGCCAATTTTGTTCTCCAGTGACTGCATATTTGCCAACAAGATGCTGGGTAGAGGGGGCCTCATCCCTCTGCGCTTCAGCTTGGCTTGGATTGCCCTTCCTGCCTGGCTTCCAGTCATGGTGGTGAACTTTGGTCCTTTGAAATGTGCCATACCTGACTGAGCCACTGAGACCTTCAAACAAATCATGAGATCTGTAGTTCAATAAGTCGATTTAAAAGTACATTGCTTGAGGAAAGTTACATATTTCAGATTGCAGTGAGAGTAATTCGGAAGAGGTATATTTAAAAGAATATTTAGAACTATTGTCTGTAGCTTGGAACCATCTTCTTAGGTTTAAGACAAATAATCACCAACAGTCATTGAAAGAGAAGGATACCACACGAGGCAGAGAGGCCTACCTGTCTGCACAGCAATACACACAGCAATAGGCCACTCTCAGATTCCTTCTCCACAGTGATTAAAAAGAAGGCAGTCGGCACTGAACTCCCATTCACCTTCGCCATTCGCCTTGATGTCTCAATGTTCCTCGACATTTTAATCGGTAATAAATGGGCGCTTTAACCTGCGAACTGGAGTCAAGTGTTAGCTCATGCCCCGTCTCGAAGTTTCTTTGCATTAAGGCCATCTGAGTAAGCATTTGCTTCCCAGAATCTTCTCATATCTAGCCAAGTGCTGGATCACTCAAGTCATCTTCAGGCTGTAAATTGCAGGCTCTAAAGGTCCCAGAAACACATTTAAGGTGAAAAACAGGTGTAAAAGAAGTAAAAAAAGACATTTTTGTGAGCTATCTTGAAGATGTCGACTGAGGGAGCATTGTATGCTGGTGCCATCTTGACCAGACGTGGCACCATCTTGATTGGATGTATCAATGTTATAGAGGAGTAAAGGGAATTACAGAGGCATGAGAGAGAAATTGGCCAAAGTTGTTGGGAAGTGAACACTACAGAGATGACAACAGAATAGCAATGACTGGAGTTTCTGAAAGCAATTCAGAAGGCCCAGGAAAGATACATCCCAAAGATGAAGAAATATTCTAAAGGGAGGATGAGGCAACTGTAGCTGACAAGGTAAGTCAAAGACAGCAGAAAAACAAAAGAGAGGGAGTATAACGTTGCAAAAATTAGTGGGATGGTAGAAGTTTGGAAAGCTTTTAAAATGCAATGGAAGGCAACTAAAAAAGCCAAAAAGAGAGAAAAGATGAAATATAAAGGCAAGATCGTCAATGATATAAAAGAGGATACATAAAGACTTTTCAGATATACCTGTATAAAGAATAAAAGAAAGATGAAAGTCGATTGTTTACCTCTGGAAAATTACACTGGAGAGGTAGAACTGGGGGACAAAGAAATGGCGGACAAACTTATTAAGTATTTTACATCAGCCTTTACTGTAGAAGACACTGGCAGAATGCCAGAAATGTGTGTGTCAGGGGGCAGAAGTAAGTGTCATTATTGCTTGGGAAGCTGAAAAGTCTGAAGGTAGATAAGTCACCTGGACCAGATGGACTACACCTCAGGTTTCTGAAAGAGGTAGCTGAAGAGATTGTGGGGGAATTCAAGAATGGTTCCAGAAGACTGGAAAATTGTAAATGTCACTCCACTCTTTAAGAAGTGTGGGAGAAAGAAGAAAGGAAATTATAGGCTAGTTACCTTACTTCTATAATTGGAAAGGTGTTGCAGTCTATTATTGAGGATGAGGTTTTAGGGTACTTGGAGGCACATGACAAAACAGGCCGAAGTCAGCATGGTTTTCTTAAGGAGAAATCTTGCCTGACAAACTTGTTGGAATTCTTTGAGGAAATAATAGGCAAAAGAGACAGTCAATGGATGTTGTTAATTTGTATTTCCAGAAGGCTTTTGACAAGGTACCACTCCTAAGGCTGCTTAACAAGATAAGAGCACATGGTATTACAGGTAAGATACTAGTAAAGATTGGCTGACTGGCAGGAAGCAAACAGTGGGAATAAAGAAGGCCTTTTCTGATTGGCTGTCAGTGAAGAGTGGTATTCCACAGGGGATAGTATTGGAACTGCTTCTTTTCACGTCATATGTTAATGACAGGATAAAGGAATTGATGGCTTTGTGGACAATACAAAGATAAATGGAGGGGCAGGTAGCATTAAGGAAGAAGGGTGTCTGCAGAAAGACTTGGACAGATTGGGGAATGGGCAAAGAATATAGTGTAGAGAAGTATATGTCATGCACTTTGGTATAAAGATGGGAGGAAAAGATGGTGGTGCGACGCAGCGCGCACAGCCTCTCCGGTGATGAATATTTGGTATCTGTCAAGTGGGATGCTGTGCACAATTCTGATTTGATGGAGGCAGATGTGACAGCACGGAGGATCATCTAGTGAAACCTCTGAAGTGCCTGTTTCGTTGCCGCTGCTACTGTGCGATCCAGAATCTCCGGAGGGGAAGGCCCCGAATCCTCGGCTTTGCCTGTTGCTTGGCGGCCGGGGCCAGGGCCGAAGTGCTCGGCAGAGATGGTGCTCGGTGTCGGAGGGCTGGTCGGAGGCTCGAAGTTTTCAGACAGACTCAGAGTCAGCTGTGGTCAGGTGCTTCCAGGATGCTGCATAGGCAAATTTGCGGCACTGGAAGTTCATGGCAGGGAGAGTTTCTCCCTTCTACCGTCTGCATGAGATGTTGGGGCTATTGGGACTTTGAGACCTTTTTTTAATGTGCCCATGGTCTGCTTTTATCAAATTACAGTATCGCTTTGCACTTTTGTAACTATATGTTATAATTATGTGGTTTTTGTCAGTTTTAGTCTTGGTCTATCTTGTGTTTCTGTGATATACTGGAGGAACATTGTATCATTTTTAATGCATGCATTTCTAAATGACAATAAATGAGGACTGAGTGTCCTCATAATCTAATCTAATCTAGTAATCTAAAGGCTTTGGACTGTTTTCTAAATAGAGAGAAAATTGAAAAATCTGAGGTGCAAAGGGAATTGGAAGTCCTCGTGCATGATTTAGTGGTTAACTTGCAGGATGAGTTGATGGAAATGTATGCAAATGCAATGTTAACATTCATTTTGAGAGGACTAGAATGGAAAAACAAGGATGTGATGCTAAGGTTTTACAAGGCATTGGTCAGACTGCACTTGGAGTATTCTGATCAGTTTCAGGACCCTTATCTCAAAAAGGTTGTGCTGGTATTGGAGAGAATCCAGAGGAGGTTCACAAGAATGATCCCAGGAATGAAAGGATTAATGTATGAGCAGTGTTTAATGGCTCTGAGCCTGTACATGCTGGATTTTAGAAGAATGATGTGGGATTTATCAAATATTGAAAGGCCTAGATAGCGTGGATGTGGAGAGGACATTTCCGAAAATGGGGAAAGTCGAGGACCAGACAGCACAGCCTCAGAGTAGAGGGACAGGACGTTCATTTAGAACAGTGATGAGGCAAAATGACCTTAGCCAGAGGGTAGTGAATCTGTGGAATTTATTGCTATAGATGGCTGTGAAAGCGCTGTCTTTGGGTATAGTTAAGGTGGAGGTTGATATGTTCTTGATTAATCAGGCATCAAGGTTACAGGGAGATGGCAAGAGAATGGAGTTGAGAAGGAAAATATATCAGCCATGATAAAAATGGTAGAGCAGACTCAATGGGCTGAATGGCCTAATTCTGCTCCTATGTCTTGTTGTCTTATGAACTTGAAGGAAACTATTTTTACCCAAGGGATGCACCATGGACTGAGTACTGGGAAGTGAGGTTAGCCTAGACTTTTTGGGTCAATCAGCTCCCTGCAATATCATACGTTTTAATGATTCTATGACTTTTTAATTATCTGTCCTCCTAGCTAATGCTCCTTTTTTCCTAGCATTTGAAAAGCATTCTGTTTTGAGGGGGTGAGTATAGTGTGGAGGATAACTGAAAGATTTAATCCTGTTATGTAACAACACACCTACCAATAGTTCACCAGCAGCAATGATAATGCCTATGAAGAAGCCACATCATCCCACATTTCTGTAAAGGCCTGCAGCACTGTGTCAGGATGGAGAAGCAAGGGAGGGGAGAAAAAGTTTTCTTTTTAATATTCATACAGCAAGGATAATGGCAATAAAAAGTAATGCAAAATTAGAAAATGTTTACCTGAAGATGGATGTACAAGGCTCACCTCAAACTGAGTTTCAGCCTCATTTCCAATAACCTGGACAGCTGAAGACACAAGTCAGGTGTCTGAGCAGTCCTCCAGACAGATGGTTCCATCAGCCCTGGGACTCGAGCTTGAGACACTGCTCAGAAAAGGAGAACAAGTACATGGATATCAGTGATGCCAACATAGAATAATCTGCTCATGAATCTCCTGGTTACAGCATCACACACCTAGAAACACTGATCAAAGCATGTGCTTTTGTCAAATTTCATCGTGATCCAGTGATTAGAACTTAAGTGGACCAGCATCATAATTATTAAAATCCAAGTGCATTCAGAAGCAAATGATTCACCTTGTAATCTTTCCAATATTCTAAAAGCGCAATTCAGGACTGCAATGGAACACACTCCTCAGTTGCCTGGATGAGTGCATCTCCAACAACTCTCATGAAGATCTATATCTCTCAAGCCAAAACATCCTGTTAGATTGGCTCCCATCCACAGCATACATTCATTCCTACCACCACCAGTGCAGTGCCTATAATATGCACTACATGCAAAATGTACACTGGAGTTAATTCGTCTTCTCTATTCCAATACCAGTTCTTGAACTCACAACCTCTACCACTAAGTGATTCAGATACACCAGAGCGCCACTAGATTTGGCATTCCCTCTAAGTTTGTACAGCATCCTGACTTATCACCAGTCATTCATGTCAGTGGGACTAAATCTTGAAACTCTGTATCCCGTGACACTAAGAGGTACCTTCACCAGGTACACTGCAGTAGATCAAGAAGACGATATACCACCATCTTTTCAGAAATAATTGGGGCTGAAAATATGGTCTAGCTCTCCACATTTAAGCAGCTTGATAATTGGGTGCAGGAGGTTTCAACGTAATTTGTTATGCACAATAATATGTAACATATAAGTTTCCTTTTCTGCCTCAGATACCTTGAATTATCAGATTTAAAAAGGAGTGGAGGAATACAAACAGCTTGATGCTCAGGTCATTAAAGCTGGTTACTCATATAGTTGGGACTACAAAAAGGAGTACAGTACAGAATTATTGATCCAGAGTTATTGCTATGTTCCACTGCTTGGTTATGTTACTTCAAATTTAAATATTAGATTTTTCTTATGAGGTGAGTTGTTAACATTTTGAACTGAACAATCAACATAATGGAAAATATTTACATAGTGAACTTGTTACACTGGCTGTATTTGTGTGGTGTATTGCTACTGATGAGAAAACAATCAAATAGTCTAATAACATCCTGATACAAAGACAGTGGTGTCATAGCTAATAATGCTGTGGGCCCACGGTTCCAGTAATCTGAGCTTAATCTTGAACCTGGTGCTGTCTGTATGGAGTTTGCACATTTCCCAGTGATTATATGAGGTTCTCCATTGACCAATACATTGTGGACAACATCCCTCCCCATAACTGGTAGTATCTACGGGAGATGCTGTCTCAAGACGGCAACATTTATCATCTGAGATCCCCAGCATCTGGGCAATGCCATCACTTTTCAACCAGCAATTGTCAAAAGATAAGGAAGCCTGAGATCCCATATCACCAGGTTCAAGAGAAGCTGCTTCCTTTTACCCATCAGTTCTTGAACCAATCAGCAAAACCTTAATCACTGCAACACGATGACCACTTTGATCATTTTGACCCAAAATGGACTTAATTTTTTTGTTCTAATTGAGTTCTTTCTTGTAAAACCTGTGTATAATTTAGCTTAATTTATGTTTTTTCTACGAATGCTTCTTATGATGCCACACGCCTGAGATGCTGCTGCAGGAATTTTTTCATTGAACCAGTGCATGCATGCATTTTTGCATAAACAATAAACTTTGACATTTAATCCGTAAGATTCAAGATGCGTAATGTCATTTCCAGTACACAAATGTAAAGGAGAATAAAATAATTGTTACTTTGGATCTGATGTAGCATAAAAATCTTAAAAAACACAATAAATATAAGGTAGCTTATATCCATAGATTGATTGTATGTCCATTAGGTGACACAAGGCACAGGAGTGTCTGTACATAAGATGACTACAGGAAATTATTAGATGGTGGTGTTGGGGCATAGAGGGGTGAGTTAGTGGGTGGAAGTATTGATCAGCCTTACTGCTTGGGAAAAGTAACTGCTATTAAGTCTGGTGGTCCTGGCGTGGATGCTACTTAGCTTCTTCACTGATGGGAGTGGGAGAAACGGTCCATGAGCAGGGTAGATGGGATCCTTCATTACGTTATTGTCCCTTTTGCAGCACCTTTCTATGTATACGTCCTTGCTGATGGGTAAGCTGGTGCCAGTAATGCATCGGGCAGTGTTGACCATCCGTTGTAGAGCCTTCCTGTCTGCTGCAGAGCAGCTGCCATAATATGCAGTGACGCAGCATGTCAGGATGCTCTCTACTGCACATCTGTAGAATGAGATGAGCATAGATGTGCAAAGTCCAGCTCTCTCTTCAGCCTCCTCAGAAAGTAGAGTTGTGGATGAACTTTCCTGACTGTGTAGGATGTGTTCTGGAACCATTAGAGGATGTGTGAGATGTGCGCTCACAGGAGATTGAAACTGTTTGCAGCTTCCACTGCTGTGTTGCCAATGTAAAGGAGTCTGCAAGTGGTGCGAGTTCTCCAGAAGTCAATAACCGTCTCTTCTGGCTTGTTGACAGTGAGGAAGAGGTTATTTGCCTGGCATACTAGACAAATTGTCTACTATAGACTACCCCTCATGTAAATAAGTGGTAAAATCAAGGGAGAATTGACAGGAATGTCAGGAAAGTAGGGTAGAGGGAAAACAGAATGCAATGAAATTGCTCTGTATGTGGGACAGACTGAAATGTTCTCCTTCTACGGCTCTTATGAAAAAGTAGATGGGATGCAACTGATTCAGATAAATAACTGGATCAAATTTAGGGTTCGGAAGAATAACAGAGAACAAATAGAGAAAGATCTGAGAGTTGAAATGGATGAATTGTAATTAAAATCAGGAACAGAAAGAAATAGATAGGGAGGGAAGAAGTTAGATACAGAAAAGAGAATCAGAGATCTTCCATTACAAAGAACCTATAGAATTTATTGAAAAGGAAAAATAATTCAGCAATTGAAAAGTGGCAGGAGAATCAGATTAAGTTTGATGGTTCGTGTGGAGAAAATCTTGATTGCAGGAGCACATTGTGATAAATAGCCTGCATCTATGCCGAAACATTCAATCATTCTGCAATTCTTCTCCACGTAGTTGTTCAGAGGGAGGAAGAAAATCCTATAAAGACCTTCTCTCTGTGCACTGAATGGTTGGGTACAAAAAAAATCACATACTAAATTGCCGGCCACTTGTGTGAGGAATGCAGCAAATAAAAGAAAGAAGAAATTGACTAAAGGGGTGAGGAGAGGTTATACGGAGGATGTGATTTAATTTATTCATATTTATCAATTCAAAAGATTAAAATGCAATTTTGTTTGATATATGAAAAAAAATCTAAATTACTAACGAATCATTAGTGTTCTAGTTACAGTTAAATGTAGTTAATTGTCTTAGCTGAAAACATGTCAAATCAGTAAATACTCATTTTCTTTTATAAGTGTAAACAGGATTGCAGTGGTTTTATCACACAGCATGTGTGAATCTGTTTGATCTTTTCCTCATCACCAGCACTCCATTTCAACCAATGAGACAAGGTCAGCCATTTGAGTGCCTTTGATTCCGTTCATTGTTCAGGTCCTAATGAAGGCTTCATCTGCAATATTAAATAATTTTTCCATTTCACATGCTTCCTGCTTTGCTCCTCTGACAGTTGCTAGGCATATATGATTTTATAAAATATTAGTCGTGTAAGGATCTGCATTCAAAACAGCACAACATTTGAAAGAACTGATTTTGAAGAAATTCATTCAGCTTTTTGCAATCATTCTTCAAACGTATTTAAATTTACCACTTCATTGGTTACAACTGTATGCCGGCTCGTTAATGAAAATATATAATCAGCCAATCATGTGGAAGCAGTTTAATGTATAAAAGCATGTAGACATGGTCAAGAGGTTCAGTTGATGTTCAGACCAAATATCAGAATGGGGAAGAAGTGTTGTCTAAGTAACGTTGACTGTGGAAAATGATTGTTGGTGCCAGGTGGGTTGGTTAAAGTATCTCAGAAACTGCTGAAATCCTGGAAATTTCATGCACAACCGTCTATTGAGTTTACAGAGAATATTGCAAATATCAAAAAATAACACCCAGTGACTGACATTTCTCTGGGCAAAACTGCCTTGTTAATGACAGAGGTCAGAGGAGAATGGCCAGACTGGTTCAAGCTGACGGGAAGGAGACAGTAACTCAAATAACCACATATTATAACAATGGTGTGCAGAAGAGCATCTCTGAACACAAGATACATTGAACCTTGAGGTGGATGGGCTACGGCAGCAGAAGACCACAAACATACACTCAGTGGCCACTTATTAGGAACAGTCCTGTACTTAATAAAGTGGCCACTGACTGGATATACTGCAGATGCTTGACTGCTGATTCAGAGCTTTTAGAACAGGTGTGGTTCTTGAATGGAGCAGTCTTGTCGCACTCTTGTTCCTCCAATCTATGACGCCTAATGGATTAAATGCCCAACATTCTACTTACTGAGAGAGTTCCCTGGGTGATCCTGACCACAGTATACATACTGCCAAAGGCCAGTGTTAAGGCAGAACTTGAGGTACTGAATGCCACCTCCAGCAAACAAGAAGCAGCCTACCCAGATGCCTTTCAAGTCATTGTCAGGGACTTCAATCAGGCTCGTTTGAAGAAATATCTTCCCAAATATCATCAACAGATCACCTGCAACACCAGGGTCCCAACACACTGGAGCACTGCTATACTACAATTAAGAATGTCTATTGTTCCATGCCTAGATAGTATTATTGGAAATCTGATCACTTAGCTGTTCTTCTACTGGCTGCATACAGGCAGAAGCTAATGAACAAGTCTCTAGAGATAAAGATGACAAAGAAGTGAACACCAGAGGCAAAGGAACAACTTTGGGATTGCTTTGCGTCAGTGGCCGTGTTCAAGAACTCATTTGAATACACCATGATTGTCATGAACTTTGTAAAAACAGTCACAAACTTTATGCAATTGAGTGTGTCCCCACAAAATTACTCACTCTTCCCTAAACATTCCCTTCCCTGAAACATGAGATCGGCAATTTGTTAAGGACCAGATCAGTGGCATTCAGGTGTGACCACCAAGTTAATTAAAAGAGGTCCAAGTAGGATCTTCGGAAAGCCATCTCACTTGCAAAGTGGCAGTTCTAGACCAAACCTGAGTCACTGAAGGATCATAAATACTGAAAGATGTCTGATAGCCATGACAGAGCCTGAATGCTATTACCTCCTATAAAATGAAACCAAGTCTTCACTTCCAAGTGAGCTCAATGCATTTTATGCTTGCTTTCACAGTCAAAACATGGAGACACATTTATAAACTTCTACGGTCCCCAGTGACCCTGTGAATCCAGTTTCGGAGGCTGGTGTGAGAGCATCTTACAGGAGGGTGCGCCCATGAACAGCATTTGGCCCAGACATGGTGTTCTTTAGGGGTCAGTACTGGGACTGCTACTTTGCGGATGATACAAAGATAGGTGGAGGGGCAGGTAGTGCTGAGGAAGCTATGTGATTGCAGCAGGACTTAAACAACTTAGAAGAATGGGCAAAAAAGTGCAGATGGAATACAGAGTTGGGTAATGTATGATAATGCATTTTGATAAAAGGAACAATAGTGTGGACTATTATCTAAACGGGGAGAAGATCAAACAGCAGAGGTGCAGAGGGACTTAATAATCCTTGTGCAAGACTCCCAGAAGGTTAATTTACAGGTTGAGCTTGTGGTAAAGAAGGCAAACGCAATGTTGACATTTATTTCATGAGGAATAATATATAAAAGCAAAAAGATAATGCTGAGGCTTTATAAGACACTAGTCAGGCTGCACTTGGGAGTATTATCAACAGTTTTGGGCCTCATATCTCAGAAAGGATGTGTTGTCATTGGGGAGAGTCCAGAGGAGGTTCATGAGGATGATTCCAGGAATAAAGAGATTAACATAACATATAAAGGTCATTTGGCAGCTTTGGGCCTGTATTCACTGGAATTTAGAATAATGCTTGGGGACTCATTGAAACCTACTATATGTTGAAAGGACTAGATAAGGTAGATGTGGAGATTATGTTTCCTGTGGCGGGGATATCCAGAACTAGAGGGCACAGCCTCAAAACTGAGGGGTGAACTTTTAAAACAGAGACAAGGAGAAATTTTTTTAGCCAGAGGGTAGTAAATCTGTGGACTGCTCTGCCACAGACTGTGGTGGAGGCTTAGTCCGTGGATATATTTATGATGCAAGTTAATAGTAGGGCAGACTTGATGGGCTGAATGGCTCCTATATCTTATGGTCTTATGGTCCAAGTATATGACAAGAAGGTAGGTATATGGGGTTGAGAGGGATCCAGGATCAGCCATAATAGAACAAACTCGATGGGCCGAATGGCCTAATTCTGCTCCTAGGTTTTATGGCCTAAGGTGCTAAAGACTTGTGTTGATTAACTAGTTGGAGTGTTCACCGATATCTTTAACCTCTCACTTTGGCAGCTGGAGGTACTTACCTGCTTCAAGCAGGCTTCAGTTATACCAGTGCCCAAGAAGAGCATGGTAACCTGTCTCAGTGACTATCATCTAGTAGCACTTACTGTACATGCACAGTGATGAAGTGCTTTGAGAGGTGGGTGATAAAACATATCAACTCCTGCCTGAGAAGTGACTTGGATCTGCTCCCATTTGTCTTCCTTCACAACAGGTCAACAGAAGATGCTATGTCATTGGCTCTTTACTCACCTCTGGAACATCTGGACAGGGAAGATGCATACATCAGGATGCTCTTTTTTGACTCCCACTCAGCATTTAATATTATCATCCCTTCAAAACTAATCAATAAGTTTCAATACCTAGGACTCAATACCTTCTTGTGCAACTAGATCCTGGATTTCTTCACTTGCAGACCTCAGTAAGTCTGGATTCGTAACAACACCTCCTCCACAATCTCCATCAGCACAGGTGCACTACGAGGGTTAGCCCCCTGCTCTACTCTCAATACTTATGACTGTGAGGCTAAGCACAGCTCCAATGCCTAAGTTTAATTGTGCAGACAACACCATTGTTGCTGACAGAATCAACACTGATGATAAATCAGGGATAAATAGAAGGGAGATTGTGAATCTGGCTGACTGGTGCCACAACAAGAACCTTGCTGTTTCAATGTCAGCAAGATAAAGGCATTGACATCAGGAGAAGGAATCCAGAGTCTTCACTGAGGAATCAGATTTGGAGAGAGTCAGCAGCTTTAAGTCCCTCACTGTTATCATTTCAGAGGATCTGTCCTGGATCCAGCATATAAGTGCTATTACGAAGAAGTAACGGCAGTACCTCCACTTTCTTAAAGTTTCTGAAGAAACGGCATGTCACCTAAAACTTCTATAGATGTGGAGTGGAGCGTATATTGGCTGGCTGCCTCATAGATTGGTATGGAAACACCAATGCCTTTGAATAGAAAAGCCAATAAAAAATAGTGTATATGGCCCATTACTCACCATTCAGCACATCTACACAAAGCGCTGTCACAGGAAAGCAGCACCCACTATTGAGGCCATGCTCTCTTCTTCCTGTTGACAGCAGGCAGCAGTTACAGGAGCCACAGGACACATACCACCAGGTTCAGGAACACTTATTAACCCTCAACCGTCAGGCTCTTGAACCAAAGGGGATAACTTCACTTGCTCACCACTAAACTGTTGCTACAAACTATGGACTCATTTTCAAGGCCTCTTCTTCTCAAGTTCTTGATATTTATTGCTTATTTGTTATTATTATTATTATTTCTTTTTTCTTTGATTTTATATCTGCAGTTTGTTGTCTTTTTCACACTGATAGTTTGTCCATCCTGTTGAGTGTGGTCTTTCATTGATTCTACTGTGTCTTGGATTTACTGTGATTGCCCACAAGTAAATGAATCTCAGAGCTGGATGTGGTGATGTATATGTGCTTACTTTGAACTTTTTTATGTACACAAGAGATGATGTTGAAAATCCAGAGTACACACGTAAAATGCTGGAGGAACTCAGCAAGTCAGGCAACATCTGTGAAAAGGAATACGGAGTCGAATTTTTGGGCCAAGATCCTTAAAGGACATGATGATTGTTATGATGAAGGACAGTATGACACAAGACGCGGTGTTCAAATCTATATGTTTTATATTTTTACTACTTGCAACAGAATCTATTCAAACTTAGACCATAAGACCATAAGATATAGGAGCCATTCAATCATGGGCTGATCCAATTCTTCCAGTCATCCCTACTCCCCTGCCTTCTCCCCATACCCTTTGATGCCCTGGTTAATCAAGAACCTATCTATCTCTGCTTTAAATACACCCAATGACTTGACCTCCACAGCCGCTCATCGCAACAAATTTTAATTGGGATCCAGAACCAGAATCGGAACTACAACTATGGATTCTTACCCCAGTTTACACTGTCAATTCCAGTGACAGACTGAACAAATTCATACAGGTAAAAATATGATAACTTGCTGATGCCATGGTCTCTGGTTTCTTCTACAATGCTGCAATTGTACTCTTCCATAGGCACCACAAAAAACGTTGCCAGGATTGCTGGATATCAATGTCAAACTCATTAGCTCATGTCAGTGATTCCCATCAGATTTGCTGACATTCTCACAGCATTCAGTACATGTCATACATCCAAGCATGCATAAACTTAGAGATCTGAGACTGACAGCTGACATCACATCTGTCACTGGGTGGTTGGCAAAATGTTTGAGTCCATTATTAAGGAGTAGGTTTCAGGGTACTGGAGGCACACAATAAAATAGGCTGAAGTCAGGATAGTTTCCTTAGGGGGAAATCTGTTGAAATTCTTTGAGGAACTAGCAGGCACAATAGACAAAGGTAAGTAAGTGGATGTTGTTTACTTGGATTTTCAGAAGGCCTTTGACAAGGTGCTGCACACGAGGCTGCTAAGCAAAATAAAAGCCCATGGCATTACAGGAAAGAGATTTGCTTAGACAGAAGATTGGCTGATTGCCAATGTGAAACTATAGGGACCTTTTCTAGTTGACTGTCGGTGACGAGTGATGTTCCGCAAACTTCGGTGTTTTGTCCACTAATTCTCTTACTATTTAATGACCTGGATGAGAGATTTGATGGCTTTGGGCAAATTTATGAGTAGTAAAATTACAGGTGGAGGGGCAGATAGTTTTTAAGAAGCAGGGACTCTACAGAAGGACTTGGTCAGATTAAGAGAATGGCAAAGAAATGCCAAATGGAATATGATATAAGGAAATGTATAGTCATGTATTTTAGTGAAAGGAATAAAGGCATGGACAATTTTCTAAATGGGGAGTGAATTCAGGAATTGAAAGGACAAATGGGATTTCTGGTGCAGGATTCCTAAAGATTACCTTGTATATTAAGTCAGTAAGATTAAGGAACACAAATTCAATGTTGGCATCACTTTTCAAAGGACTAGAATGCAAATAGAACATAGAACATAGCACCACAGAGACAGGGCCTGTAGACCAGAATGTTGTGCTGAACCAATTAAATTAGTAATCAGCTGACAAACTAAACTAATCTCTTCTGCCCGCACAATGTCCATATCCTTCCATTTTCCTCTCATTCTTATACCTATCTAAACATCTCTTAAAAGTCCTTAACATTTCTGTCTCTTCCACCACCCCATTCAGTGCACTATGTGAAAAATTTGCCCCTCACATCTCCTTTGAAATTACCCCCTCTCACCTTAAATGACTACTTTTCTAGTATTAGACATTTCAACCCTGGGAAAAAGATACTGTCTATCTATTCTATCTACGCCTCTCATGTTCGTATAAACTTCTATCAGATCACTCCTCATCCTCTGCCACTCCCCAGAGAAAACAACCAGAGAGCACGTGCTCTCTAATCCAGACAACATCCTGGTAAGCCTCTTCTGCATCCTCTTCAAAGCCTCGACATCCTTCTTATAATGCAGGCAACCAGAACTGTAGACAATACTCCAAATGTGGCCTAACTAGAGTTTATATAGCTGCAGAACAGCTTTCTGACTTTTAAACTCATTTCCTCGACTTACAAACACAAGCATGCTATATGCTTTAATAGCCTCCCTATCAACCTATGTAGCCACTTTCAGGAAGCTTTGAACTTGGACCCCAAGTTCCCTCTGCTCAGCAACACTGCCCTTAACGGTGCACTACCTCTTTGTATCATCAATCTTCATATCATCGAGCATGGATGCAATCCTGAGTCTTTATAAGGCATTGGTCATACCATACTTGGAGTATTGTGAGCTGTTTTAGGTCCCATATCTAACAAAGGATGTGTTGGCATTGGAGAGAGTACAGAGGGGGTTTGCAAGAATAATCTAGGGAATGAAAGGTTTAATGCAGGAGGAGAGCATGATGGTTTTAGGCCTGTACTTGTTGGAATTTAGAAGAATGAAGGGGATCTCATTGAAACCTATCGAATATTGAAAGGCACAGAATGGACATAGGATGGTTCCAATAAAAGGAGAGTCCAGGACTAGAGAGCACAGCTTCAGAATATAAGGATGTCCCTATAGAACAAAGATGGGAGGAATTTCTTAAGCCAAAGGGTGGTGGATCTGTGGAATTCATTTCTGCAAATGGCTGTGGTAGTCAAGTTTTATGGTATATTGAAAGTGGAGATTGATAGATTCTTGATTAGTAAGGGAGTCAAATGCACAGCGAGAAGGCAGGAGAATAGGGTTGAGAGGGATAATAAATCATCCATGATGGAATGGTGGGGCAGACTCCATAGATCGAATAACCCAGTTCTGCTCCTAAGTCTTTATTTGTCAATGGCCTTTCCACACCCATTCACTCACCTCTTCTTCTGCTCAGGTTGTGCAGAGAACTGACTGAGAAGAGCAAAAGAGCCTGGATATGGTTTCACTCTGAGTCTGAAGGGTAAACAATCGTCATCTAACCTGAATGCCAGCAGATTATTACACAGTTGTCTACCCAGTCTCTGAGAGACATACTGGGTGGGCAGCTTCAGGACATTGAGTTCTTCCTTCACAAAAAGCACTAATTCTTCTCCTTCAAAGCCCTGCTAAGCAAAATCATACCCATATCCAAATTTCCCAGTCTGCTCTTTCACTTGGCCCCGGGCAGCAGAATCCCGGTAGGGGAGGCAGGTTTTCATGATATGCTGAGTTGTGCCTAAAATCCTCTCTAGCTTCTTGCAGTCTCAGGCAGAGTAGATGTTCTACCAAACTGTGATGCATCTGTATAGGATGTTTTCTACAAAAATGGTGGGAGTCAACAGGAACATGCCAAATCTTTTTAGCCTCCTGAGGACATAAGTATTCTGTCTTGTTGTCTATGTGGTTGGATTATGTCAATTTTTGTAATGTCACTGATGGATTCTGTTATAAACGGTTTAAAGTTTTTTCTTCATAAATAAAGATATTTAAACATTTCAGTGAAGTTAGAAATAGTATTAAATACTGCCTAATGGAATGATAAACTGATTCAGTTGTTTCTAGATAATAAATATTAGATTATGTAAAGATCCTGTAATAATTATGCTGTAATTTAAGTAGTTCAGGATTAATTGCGGTTACAGTATTGCAAATTGCACGATTGCCATTTATTGTCACAATTAAATGCATATTATCTACCAGTGATAAAAATAGAATTTGAATTATATCTGATACAGTGTATGTCAGTATGAATAATGATGTATAAGCATCAGTTGTTTGACTGGAAACTACAGGAATTAAATTAGTTCATGATAGAAAAAAAGAGATACATAACAAATTTGCATTCTGCTTTACACCATTTCTGATTTCCCTTTCCTTTATGGTCAATAGAAAAGATTCAGGAAGTTCTTACACCTCTCTTACACTCAAACTGCTAAAAATATTTCCCCTTCTCCAGTCATTTTTCTCTTTCACCAATTGACCCTCCAGCTCTTTATTTCACCATTCCCTTTCTCCCAGTTTCACATATCACCAACTATGTTGTATCTCTTCCACTCCTTCACCCACCCCCCCACCTTCTTTTTCTGACTTCTAAGCTCTTACTTCCAGTCCTGATGAAGGCCTCGGACCAAAACATCAACTGTTTACTCTTTTCCGTAGATGCTGCCTGGCCTGCTGAGTTCCTCTAACATTTTGTATGTATTACTTTGATTTCCGGCACCAGCAGATTTTCTCTTGTTCGTGGTTAGACAGACGATATTACTTTCAGCAGAAAATGTGTGGGAGTTGGATGATGAAATAATTCTCTACTGATACTCTACCATTTAGTAAATAGTTTAAAGGAAAGATAGACTGACAAGGTAGCAAATAGAAAATGATGCTGGAGAAATTGTAATGGGAGATAAGGAGATAGCAGAGGAACTGAACGAATATTTTGCATCAGTCTTCACTGAGGAATTCATCAGCAGTATACCGGACACTCAAGGGTGGCAGGGAAGAGAAGTGTGCGCAGTCACAATTACGACAGAGGAAGTACTCAGGAAGCTGAATAGTCTAAATGTAGCTAAACCTCCCGGACCAGATGGAATGCACCCTCATGTTCTGAAGGAAGTAACTGTGGAGATTGCGGAGGCATTAGCAATGACCTTTCAAAAGTCAATAGATTCTGGCATGGGTCCAGAGGACTGGAAGATTACAAATGTCACTCCGCTATTTAAGAAGAGGACAAGGAAGCAAAAAGGAAATTATAGACCTGCTAGCTTGACATCGGTGGTTGGGAAGTTGTTGGAGTCGATTGTCAAGGATGAGGTTACGGAGTACCTGGAGGAATATGACAAGATAGGCAGAACTCAGCATGATTTCCTTCAAGGAAAATCCTGCCTGACAAACTTATTGCAATTTTTTGAGGAAATTACAAGTAGGCTAGACAAGGGAGATGTAGTGGATGTTGTATGTTTAGATTTTCAGAAGGCCCCGACAAGGTGCCGCACATGAGGCTGCTAAACAAGATAAGAGCCCATGGAATTACAGGAAAGTTACATACATGGATAGAGCTTTGGTTGTTTGGCAGGAAACAGAGAGTGGGAATAAAGGGATCCTATTCTGGTTGGCTGCCGATTACTAGTGGTATTCCACAGGGGTCCATGTTGGGGCCGCTTCTTTTTACATTGTACATCAACGATTTGGCTTATGGAATAGATGGCTTTGTGGCGAAGTTTGCTGATGATACAAAGACAGGTGGAGGGGCTGGTAGTGCTGAGGAAACAGAGGGTCTACAGAGAGACTTGAATAGATTAGGAGAACAGGCAAAGAAGTGGCAAATGAAATGCAATGTTGGAAAGTGTATGGTTCTGCACTTTGGTAGAAGAAATAAATGGGCAGACTATTATTTAACTGGGGAGAGAATTCAAAGTTCTGAGATGCAACTGGACTTGGGAGTCCTTGTGCAGGATACCCTTAAGATTAACCTCCATGTTGAGTTGGTGGTGAGGAAGGCGAATGCAATGTTGGCATCATTTCTAGAGGAATAGAGTATAGGAGCAGGAATGTGATGTTGAGGTTCTATAAGGCACTGGTAAGACCTCACTTGGAATACTGTTGGCAGTTTTGGGCTCCTTATTTAAGAAAGGATGTGCTGATATTGGAGAGGGTTCAGAGAAGATTCACTAGAATGATTCCGGGAATGAGAGGGTTAACATATGAGGAACGTTTGACCACTCTTGAACTGTACTCCTTGGCATTTAGAAGAATGCGGGGGGACCTCATAGAAACATTTCGTATGTTGAAAGGCATGGACAGAGTGGATGTGGCAAAGTTGTTTCCTGTGATGGGGGAGTCTAGTACGAGAGGGCATGACTTAAGTATTGAAACGTGCCCATTCAGAACAGAGATGCAAAGAAATTTTTTCAGCCAGAGGGTGGTGATTCTGTGGAATTTGTTGCCACGGGTGGCAGTGGAGGTCAAGTCATTGGGTGTATTTAAGGCAGAGATTGATAGGTATCTGAGTAGCCAGGGCATCAAAGGTTATGGTGAGAAGGCAGGGGAGTGGGACTAAATGGGAGAATGGATCAGCTCATGACAAAATGGCGGAGTAGACTCGATGGGCTGAATGGCTGACTTCTGCTCCTTTGTCTTATGGTCTTATTATATAAAATTAGGAGCTGTTGTTAACAGTGAAGAAGATTATTGTAGATTGCAGGGGGTAGGGGGGATCTTAATTAGTTAAGGGAAGTTGGCCAAGGAGTGACAAATAGATTTCAATACTGTTAATTATGAGATAATGGAATTTGGAAAGTCAAACTGGCAAGAGACTTGCACTATGAAATGTTAGGGCACGAGGGAGTAGAATGGAACATGGGGGCTTGGAGTACAGTGCATAGTTTGTTGAAAGCAGCATTACAGGTAGACAGGATGATGAAAAAGGCATTTTGCACATTGACCTTCATCAGTAGGGCTCTGAGGATAGGAATTTGGACATTATATTGCAGTTGTTTAAATTGTTGGTGAGGCCGCACTTGGATTACTGTCTATAGTTGTGGTCACCTGTTATGGGAAAGATATAGTTAGACTGGAAAAGGTGCAGAAAAAAATTCCAAGGATGTTGCCAGGACTAGACAGTTTGGGTTAGAGGGAGATGTTGGTTAGCCTAGGTCTTTATTACTTGGAATGTAAGGCATATCATAGAACCATTTATATTAGGAGATGCACAGATAAAGTAGATGGTAACAAGGTAGAGAAGTCCAAAACTCAAGGGCAGAGATCCAACAAAGAATGCAATTACAAAGAAGGTACAACAATAGCTATATTTCATTAGGAGTATGAGGAGATTTGGAGTGTTACCAAAGAGTCCAACGTATTTCTACAGATGAATCTACAGATCTAATTGGTTGCATCACCATCGCGTATGGAGGGGCCACTGCACTAGATTGGAAAAAGCGCTAGAAAGTTGTAAATGCAGCCAGCTCCATCATGGGCACTAGCCTCCTCAGCATTGAGGGCATCTTCAGAAGGCAGTCTCAAAAGGTCATTAAGACCTCACATATTTAAATTAAATAAGTAGTGCAAAAAGAGAGCGAAAATTATATAAATATAAAAAAATATATACAGTATAACATATATATATTTCTTATTGTAATTTATAATTTTAAATTATGTATTGCTATGTACTACTGCCACCAAAAAGCCCATTTCAAGACAAGTGCCAGTGATGTTAAACATGGTTCCGATTAAAGGTAAGAGTGGTGAGATTTTAAAAAGATCCTGAGACAAATTCTTCATGCAGAAAGTGGTGAATATGCATATCCACAGACTAGGCCTCCACCTCAGTCTGTGGCAAAACATTCCACAGATTCACTACTCTCTGGCTAAAAAAATCCTCCTTGCTTCTGTTCTAAGAGGTCACCTCTCAATTTTGAGGCTGTGTCCTCAAGTTCTGGATACCCCCACCATAGGAAATTTCCTCTCCACATCCACCCTGTCTAGTCCTTTCAACATTAAGTAGGGTTTCAATGAGATGCCTATGCATTCTTCTAAATTCCAGTGACTAAAGGCCCAAAGTTGCTAAATGCTCCTCATATGTTAACCCCTTCTTCCCAGAATCTTCTTCTGGACCCTCCCCAATGATAGCATATCCTTTCTGAGATATGGGGCCTAAAGCTGTTGACAATACTCCAAATACAGTCTGACTAGTGCCTTGTAAGCCTCAGCATTATGTCCTTGCTTTTATATTCTATTCCGTTTCAAATAAATGCCAACATTGCTTTTGCCTTCATTACCACAGAACCTACCTGTAAATTAACCTTCTGGGAGTCTTGTACAAGGACTCCTAAGTCCCTCTGCACTACTGATACTTGAACCTTCTCCCTATTTAGATAATAGTCCACACGATTGTTCCTTTTACCAAATTACATTATCATACATTTCCCCACACTGTATTTCATCTGCCACCTTTTTGCTCATTCTTCCAATTTGATTAAGTCCTGCTGCAATCAGCACTACCTACCCCTCCACCTATCTTCATATCATCTGCAAGCTTTGCCACAAAACCATCAATTCCATTATCCAAATCATTAACAAACAATGTGAAAAGTAGTGGTCCCAATACTGACCCCTGAGGATCACCACTAGTCACTGGCACTCAACCAGAGAAAGCCCCTTTTATTCTCACTTGCTGCCTCCTGCCTGTCAGCCATTCCTCTATCCATGCCAGTAGCTTTCCTTTAACGCCATAGGATTTTATCTCGTGTGCAGCACCTTATCAAATACCTTCTGAAGATCCAAGTAAATGACATCCACTGCTTCTTTTTTGTCCACCCTGCTTGTGGAAGAACTTGAAGAACTCTAACAGATTTGTCAGGCAAGATTTCCCTTTAGATGGCAGACGTATGGGACTGAGTGGGATTCAGGATCAGCCATAGAACGGCAGAGCGGACTTGATGAGCTGAATGGCTTAATTCTGCTCAGAGCTTTTATGGTCTTTGTGGAGATATTGTGTAATGACGTGTCAGAAGGTAATTGAAAAGAGCTCTGAGCATGCGCAGAAATGTTGATCTGGAACATGACTTGGTAAAAATGCGGTTTGGTTTTGTTGCTGTAAATAGAAGTTCTAATTCTTCCAGAATATGATTCTTTATTGTTAACCCATGGTACGTATAAATATAAAGAACACAACAGTGTTATGGTTTTATATCGAACTCTCAGAGGAAGTGGTTGAGCAGGTACAATAGTGTTGGTGCGACATGCAACAAAAAATTCAAAAATTATAAAGAATAAAGAATTAAGGAAAATAAAGTTTGAAGTTAAAATACAGATATGCAATAAAATATCCAGTACATAAATACCAGCATGTATTTGTAATATAAACCACATTATAAATTGTGATTTAAATTTTTTACAGTGCAGTGCAGTGTCTGAGGTAATAGATAGAGGAGGTGGTGCAAAGAGCTAACTAGATTAGCTGATCAGACTAACTTTCTTGGGGGGAAGAAACTTTTAAGATGGTGTGAATATTTTGTTTTAATAGCTCTGTAGTGCTTTTTAGAAGGGAGCTTTTGGAACAGGTAGAGTCCGCAATGATTTTTCCTGCCTGCTTCATTTTCCTGGACACATACTTGTTTAAGAAAAGCTCTAAGAATAACAGGAAATTTTAGGCTGGTAGGCCTGACATCAATAGTGGGTAACTGCAGATAATACTGAGATAGGTGGCATTGTGGATAATGAAGTAGGTTTTCAAAGCTTGCAGAGAGATTTAGGCCAGTTAGAAGAGTGGGCTGAAAGATGGCAGATGGAGTTTAATGCTGATAAATGTGAGGTGCTACATTTTGGTAGGACTAATCAAAATAGGACATACATGGTAAATGTTAGGGCATTGAAGAATGCAGTAGAACAGAGGGATCTAGGAATAATGGTGCAGAGTTTCCTGAAGGTGGAATCTCATGTGGATAGCGGGGTGAAGAAAGCTTTTGGTATGCTGGCCTTTATAAATCAGAGTATTGAGTATAGGTGTTGGGATGTCATGTTGAAATTGTATAAGGCATTGGTGAGGCCAAATTTGGAGTACTGTGTACAGTTCTGGTCACCAAATTATAGGAAAGGTGTCAATAAAATTGAGAGAGAACAGAGGAGATTTACTAAAATGTTGCCTGGGTTTCATCTCCTATGTTACAGAGAAAGGTTGAACAAGTTAAGTCTTTATTCTTTGGAGCGTAGAAGGTTGAGGGAGGACTTGATAGAGGTATTTAAAATTATGAGGGGGATAGATAGAGTTGACGTGGATAGGCTTTTTCCATTGAGAGTGGGGGAGATTCAAACAAGAGGACATGGTTTGAGAGTTAAGGGGCAAAAGTTTAGGGGTAACATGAGGGGGAACTTCTTTACTCAGAGAGTGGTAGCTGTGTGGAATGAGCTTCCAGCAGAAGTGGTTGAGGCAGGTTCGATGGTGTCGTTTAAAGTTAAATTGGATAGATATATGGACAGGAAAGGAATGAAGGGTTATAGGCTGAGTGTAGTTCGGTGGGACTAGGTGAGAGTAACAGTTCGGCACAGACTAGAAGGGCCGAGATGGCTTGTTTCCGTGCTGTAATTGTTATATGGTTATATGGTTATATACTAGTCTTGCAGTGATGGTAGACTGCAGCCAATGATCTTGTCTGCTGACATGACAGTTTGCTATAATTTTTGTATATTGTGAGAGGCTGCTGCACCAAGCCATACGGTAATGGCTGATAGGAAAATGCTCTCTATGATGGCAGTATAGATTTGCACCAGTATGTTCTGGGAAAGATGGAATTTTACCAACTGCCACAAGTAGTACATTTTCTGCTGAGCCTTTTTGTTAATGAAACAGATATGGTTCTCCCACTTGAGGCCCTACTAGATAATGATACCCGGGAACCTGAATGTTGAAATAGTGCTAACTGTAGAGTTGTTGATGATCCACTTCTCCTGAAGTAAGTATGTGTCTCCATAATTTTGAGGGTATTCAGCTCCAAGTTGATGTGATTGCACCAGAGGTCTGAAGGGCCTGTACCCTAATGCTCTATATTGTCACTGAAGTATTATGTTTGGTAAACTTTTTATATTGCTCTTCCTAATATGCCATTTTTCAACATTACTATATTCAGAATGAGTTTAAGGGTATATGTAAATACATGAATATGTATGTTTAATATGCTCCTCTGAAAATGGTCAAATGTATTTTCTTACACGTGTATACGTATATACATTCAAAAAGTAGAATTTTCAGTCAAGAACGATGTTGCAAGCTCACAACACTGTATTGGTCAGTGGAAACAATGATGTTAATGTTCAGCACAACTTATGTTCATAAAATATGATAATTCAATTCATTTTTCTGGCTCCATTGCAGCAGCTTAATGTTTAGGTTAATAAAGTTGTATGAGTTAATAATACAAGAGACATATGTTCAAATGTCATCATAGTAGCTGAGAATTTTAAATTCAGTTAACCGAATAATCAGCAATCGACTCCTATGTCACTACCTGTAACCCTGGGATAACTCAGTTTATGGATTAAAATCATTTTGAAGCAGAATTCTGCTGTCCTAACAGTCCTTGTCAATATACGCCTTTACACCCAACAATGCAGTTATTCTCCAAGGCCACTTGACTGAAGGGGCATTTAGAAATGGGCAATAAATGCAATCCCTTCCACTTCCACTGACAATTGTGTTCCATGAAAGAATAATGATCTCATAATTTCATTATCTGGTGGTACCTGCCAGAGAATATGCATGCATTTGTCTCTCCAGTAAGGGCAGCCACTGAGCAATAATTTTCTAGCAGATATTATTTTGAATGACATTTGAGCAGAGGGTTGCTAGGACAAGAAGAACCCATTTAAAATGTCCATTAGGAAAGGTAGATGAGAAAAGAAAAAAAAAAGTGAAGAAAATTGCTTAAGTCTAGACGAACCATTTATACTTCACAGACTGCTATCATCATAGGAATTCAAGTGATCAGGAGCAAGATATTGAATAAAAATCATTCAAAGTTGTTCCATTTCTACAAAAGTGTCTTGTTTTTGCTATGTGCTGTCACATTCTCACTGATGAGGTCCTGGACCGGTGTACAGGCAAGGTGTTCTTTTCAGTCTACTGCCATCATGTTGACCAAGATACACCCTGCTCACATTCATCTCCCCTCTCTTTAATAACTTTAATTAGGGTTACTACCAATATCACAAGCCACTTAAACTGAATCAGGCACTTGGCTATCTGAAGTTGTTTTAGGTATTGATACTCCACCATAGATACTTACACAAAGGATATGTATTCTGCCTAGCCTTGGTCTTTCCAGTTAGTGCTGTCTTTTAAAAGTACTGGCATTTATATGAGGGTGAGTCCATAGCACATTTGTTTCCAATGATATTATGACATATTACCAAAAATTTTGGGTAGTTTTAGCCTGGCTATTATTTCCATCTGAGTTCTTGTACACCAAAGATACTACCATGGAACATCATTAATTCACTGTAATTAAAATGTGTTCCATTTTTACTACCCAAAGTGGAATTTGAATCCTGTGCGCTTGGCCACTTAGAGTAGGCATGATTTCTTGTTGTTCTTAGGTTGGATATAAAATAAATCCCGGAGAGAGTTCTCATTGCCATACAGTGTTAAAAGTGAAAAGGCTGCAATTTGTGTATATTATGTTATGCAAAATTTTACAGAGACAATAATACCTGCAGGATTCAAGAAGCTTTTAAAACATGGTGCTGCCTTACTGCTCTAGTGAGCCAGAGTCACTCCTGACCACGGGTGCTGTTTATGTAGAAGTTGTATGTTCTCACTGTAGTTGTGTGGGTTTCTTCTGGATGGTCCTGTCTCCTTCAATGTCCCAAAAAATGGGGGTTGGTAAGTTAATCAGTTACCATAAATAGGAATGAATAATAGAATTGAGTGCGGAGTAATGCTTATGGTGAGAATAAGATGGGTTACAGTAGGATTATTGAGAGCTTTGATAGACCAAAGGGCCTGTTTCTGTGGCTGTTTATCTCTTTGACACTATAACTTCATTGCATTCCATAACCACATGACTCATTTGCATAGTACACTTAATGTACCGCTCTCCATTCCTCCTTTGAAAATAGTTGAACATTCCTCCCATGTATGCAATGTCATTAGAGAATCAATCTGTTAACCAGCTTCCTTAGCTGGTTCAGGCTTCTCAACTTTGTATTTGTCTCTGACATTATATTAGTTCCCTTGTCGGAACTCACTGCTGTTCTGTGGCACTTCAATTATTGTTGATTTTACGCTGACATCAAGAATAGTTTCATCATTGCACATGATTTCAGTATCTCCAGCTAGGCCTCTTGCTGTGATCATCTGAACATTTCTGGTTTATGCGTAGCAAGTGCTTTCTCATACTACAGACTCCTTTTCTAATGTATCGTTGATAAGGTTCATCCATGCTCCCTGGTGTGATTCACTAACTCTGAGTGAAACTTGCTTTTCTTTGTATTATGCCACCTCTCTACACTTACCTTTAAGTTGGACTTGATCAGGCTTAATTTCGGCATAGATGAAAATAGATTAGCAGCTCCATCCAGGTATATCCTGATGCAAAGTATGATATTGTAGAGTACTTAAACAAAAGGTTAGCCAATCTTGATTCATTGTGAAACCTGAACAATGATTTAGCATTTGCTTCTTCAAGCAGCCATCCCTTTGGAAGGAGGATGAAACAGATAATCAATAAACATTTAATGCTATTTCATTACAGAAGACATCCAAATAAATGAGAAATGTAATGTGGCCCAGTTTCAGATTCCAATTCTGTCAGTAATCCATGTGTGTAAACAACCAGTGGTCCATTCTGATGTACAAGTATGTGATCTCAAGTTATTTGAATGAATGGCTGAGAAGATGGTGCAGGGGGCAGGGTTTTAAATTCTTGGATTATTGGTACCTTTTCTGGGGAGGGGTGACCTGTACAAGAGCAAGAGGATAACTAGGGAGAGGGTGGGACTACTCAAGAATAACAGGGGCAACATCTGCGTGGATGCAGAGGATGTGAGTCAGGTACTCAATGAGTACTTCACTTCAGTATTTACCAAGGAAAGGGACTTGGAGGACCAGGAGATCAGTGCTGAGTATATAAATATGTTAGGGCATTCGGAGGTCAAGGAGGAGGAATCAATGCGCCTCCTAATGAGTACTAAAGTGGCTAAGTCCCCAGGGCCTGATGGGATTTACCCCAGCTCATTGAAGGAGGCAAGAGACAAGACTTCTGGGGCCTTGACCAGTATCTTTATGCCCTCTCTAGGTACAGGCAAGGTCCCAGAGGGCTGATGAGTAGCTAATGTTGTACCTCTATCTAAGAAGAAAACAAGGAAAATCCCGGGAACTATAGACTAGTGAGTCTCAAATCAGTTGTAGAGAAATTGTTGGAGAAAATTCCTAGGAATAGGATATGTGAGAATTTGGAAACCCATGGCCAAATTGGGGAGAAGACCAGGAAATGGGACTGAGGAGGGTGAAAAAAGGATCAGCCATGATTAAATGGTGGAGCAGACTCACTAGGCCAAATAGCCTAATTCTGTTCCTATGTTTTATGGTCTAATTAGGGAGAGCCAGCATGACTTTGTGCAGGACAGGTGGCGTCTTAGCAAATAGATTGAGTTTTTGGAAAATCAGATTATTATTTAAATGGTAAAAGATTGCAGCATTCTGCTATGCAGAGGGTCTTGGGAGTGTTTGTGCATGAATCACAAAAGGTTAGTTTGTAGGTGCAGCAGGCTATCAAAAAGGCAAATGGAATGTTGGCCTTCATTGCTAGAGGGATTGAAATTAAGAGCTGGAAGGTTATGCTGCAACTGTACAGGGTACTGCATGCAGTTCTGGTCTCCTTGCTTGAGGAAGAATATATTGGCTTTGAATGTGGTGCAGAGGAGATTCAGCAGGTTGATTCCAGAGATAAGGTGTCTAGACTATGAGGAGAGATTGAGTCGCCTGAAACTGTACTCGCTGGAATTCAGGGGGATGACAGGGGATCTTACAGAAACATATAAAATTATGAAAGGGGTACATAATATACAGACAGGCAAATTGTTTCCACTGGTAGATGAGACTAGAACTAAGGGACATGACCTCAAGGTTTGAGGGAGTAAAGTTAGGACAGAGATTAGGAGGAACTGCTTTTCCCAAAGAGTGGTGAATCCGTGGAATTCTATGCCCAATGAAGCAGTTGAGGTTACCTCAGTAAAGATATTTAAGCTAAAGTTGGATAGATTTTTGAATAGTCGGGGAATTAAGGATTATGGGGAAAAGGCAGGTAGGTGGAGATGAGTCCATGGTCAGATCAGCCATGATCTTATTGAATGGTGGAACAGGCTCAATGGGCCAGATAGCCTACTTCTGCTCCTATTTCTTATGTTCTTATGTTCCTTCAGGAGTAAATGAACCACTAAAACATATTCAAGTCCTTGTCTAAAAATTGCAGTGTAATCATCTACCTATAGTCGATGATTCTTATGTTAGAATCATACTGTAACAGCAAAACTGCTCAATTTTGCAGTCTGGAGTCAAAATTGGACTTATATCACTGACTTATGATGTAAAATTTGTTGATTTGTAGTAGCAGTAAGTGCAGACAAAACAATCTAAGTTACAAAATAAAAGTGCAAAAAATGGAATTATAAGGCAGTGTCTGTCGGTTCATGGACTGTTCAGAAATCTGATGGCAGGGGGAAGAAGCTGTTTCTAAATCCTAGAGTGTGGGTCTTCAGGCTCCTGTTCCTCCTCTCTGGTGGTAGTAATAAGAAGAGGGCCTGTACTGGATAGTGAGGGTCCTTAATGTTATTATCTTTATGTTAAATGCCACCCTTCTTGAAAATGCCTGCTTTTGGAACCAAAAATTGTGATCCATGAGAACAAATGATCTACCTATTCAAAAGGTATGGACTACCTCAATAACCAAATATATTTGCCTCTCTTAAAAACTCTGTGCTTTAACTCAAAGTATCACTTGCTAGCTTTAGTAAGCTAGTAGATGTTTGGTGATGTGCTAAAATTAATCAATTGTTTTCTGCTGCACATTAATCTCATTCTTCAGGAAATGGTGAAAACTTTTACTGGGTTTGGCGCAATCTGGAATGATATTGAATCATTCCTAAAAACAGAAGAAAAGGCTCTGGGGAATTCTTTGGAAACTTTGTCTTTAAGGATTTCAGCATTTTAATATCTACCAACAGAACCAGTTTCATAACTAACTGAATAAAAGCACATTTTAGACTGTTTCAATTACATGTTGTGATGTTGCAATCACTCCATTCTTTTTTCAAAGTATGCTAATTATCCTTTGCATTAACTATAGTGGTGATATTCTTAGTTGCATAAGTGATTATTGAAGCTTTGCAATACTTTTCGTGGTGGACTGAAAGTTGTTTAAGGTTTTAATTTGCATAGTAAGTGAGTGTGGGAGAGGGATGTTTTGTATGTATTGCTAGGTAGTACTCCTGTCTTTATCCATACCCAACTGCACTAAAACAAATGACCAATCAAGTTTTGTAGAACGTTTGGATCCTCCCAACTACACATGTAAATCCCAGGAAACTAGTGAAGCATATTATTCATCAACAATTGTTTGATTCAAGATTACCTTGTTGCGGTCACACAATCATACAGTTTTATTGGAATTGCTCTTTCAGCTATTTTGAGCATTTCTTTTCAATATCTCAAGCTCTTTTTTCACTAGTTTTAAATGGAAATAAGAACAGAGCTTGATTTATAATATATGAGTCTGAAAATAGTCTATTCAAAATGTTCCTGCTCTCTGATAATTTCTATGAAGCGATTTTTGTAGAGTTCATTATGTTTAAAGAAAAGTGTTTTCAAATATGACACTGGCAAATTTGCCAATGCTGAATATGCCATTTTAATTGGGTTTCAATTTGACAGCTACGCAGGTAGATTAGTGCAGTCAACCACAATTATTTGTAACTCAAGACACAAATGAACATAGCTTGCTATATATTACAGCTGCCCTAAAATATTCAGTATTTCTCCTGAATCAGCTCTAAGACAAATAGGTCCTTCTTACTGATGGTCAATGCCAAAATGCTAATTGTAGCTGGAACTATTTGCAGTAACTTGAAGTCGTGTTGCCATGCGCAAGAGTTGTGCATGGTGTTTTATTCAAAATAATCCAGTGTCATCTGTTGTAGTTTACTCTGTACTGCTTTCCCATGAATTTTTATCAGACACCTCTGCAATACCGTTATGCAGGAAAAAAAATGTATCAGTTGGCTTGTTCCAATGTTTCCCTCTGCATGAGTGACAGTCACTTTAAAAGAACAATTACATGAGGAATAACTACCATTACAATGGTGACAGATACACACTTGTCACCTGATGTTGCCCGATTTCTGGACCATAGCTCTGAATTGCCCAATGACTGCAAGCTACTGTTGCAATCATTGCAGCAAAAGACAATTCCCTAGCACTTTTGACTGCCGTCTCCAAGTAAGTGCAATCCTATGAGCCAAATTGTAGTTGGAACTATTTTCCTGTGGAGCATCAAGAAAGCTCACCTCTGTCCCAGGATACTGACAGACTTTTACCGCTGTACCATTGAGAGCATACTCACCAACTACATCTCAGTGTGGTATGGCAATTGTCTCGTATCGGACCGCAAAGCACTCTAGCGTGTGGTGAAAACTGTCCAGTGGATTATCGGCACCCAATTGCCCACCATTGAGAACATCTACCATAAATGCTGCCTGGGCAGGGTGAAAAACATTATCAAGGATGCATCTCACCCTAACCATGGACTTTTTACTCTCCTCCCATCCAGTAGGCGCTACAGGAGCCTCCGCTCCCGCACCAGCAGGCACAGGAAGAGCTTCTTCTCTGAGGCTGTGACAGTGATGAATCTCACATCACAGCACTAAGCAGTATTGCATCCATATTGTACTGTCTCAGTACTTTTACATTTGTGTGCTGTAGCACTTACTTTTTATTCACAGTTATTTTGTAAATAACACTATTCTTTGCATTTCTGGTCAGATGCTAACCGCATTTCATTGGCTTTGTATCTGTACTCAGCACAATGACAATAAAGTTGAATCTAATCTAATCAAATGTGAAGCTTAAACTAGATACTCAAAACGTGAACTAAAAACTCTCAACTTCTAATATCTTGAAAGGTCATTCAACGTAATATTCTTTGTATAGTGCCCCATCTTCTTAAGTAACTGGGTTGAAGAATCATTCCAATTTTTGGACTCTTGGCTTTGCAGAACGCCAAGTTAGTGACTGTGTATTTGTTTCAGAGCTTATTTCGTGGGTGTGATTGACTTTGCTTCATTCTGTTACAACAGTATTGAATGCCTATGCATTTTCAATACTTTTCTCCCTTGAGAATGTTATTGACCATTGGAAACATCTCTATACTCTCAGTGCAAGTTGTGACTGATACATGTGCCTTGTAACTCCAGGCTACAAAAGTCTGATTTGTTCTGACACCCCATTTTCTATTATTTTCTTTTCCTGAAAGAGTTGCCACTGTATTACTGAGTGTTTGCACCTTGCACCACCATGCTGAACTGTATTGCAGGCCAACAAAAGTCCCTGGCACACATGCATGTCTCTGTTAATGTAGTATCACATTGGCTATCAGAGCCTCTGAGAGTTCAGCTGCACAAAGATCACACTGCCACGTTTGTTCTTCTTGCATAATTTGCACATAATACATCTTGGAAGAGCAAGGGTTCACAATTCCAAATGCATAACAGATTATACATGCTGCACAGTAGAAACATGTTCCTGCTGTAGCCCAGCATGAAATCTGCCTGGATGCCCCTGAACTGTGTCTTTCACAGTCTTTTTAAGTGTGAGAATTTCCAAGTAGACTACTCCTTCTGCATTCAGCGTCATAGAACAATAAAGCACAGATAAAGGCACTTTGGTCCAACAAGGCTATGCCAACCACTGTGCTCACCCAGCTCATTCCAACTTCCTGCATTCTGACTATACCCTGCTAAGCCCTGTCCTTCTCTATCTATCCAAGTACTTCCTAATGATACTATTGTGCCTGCATCAATCACATGGTCTGGCAACTTGTTCCATTTATTCACCACCCTCTGCGTGAAAGAGTTGTCTTTCAGTTCCTTTTAAATCTGTTCCCCCTCACCCTAACCCTAAACACACTAGTTTTGGACTACACTCCTATACAAAGATAGCTGGAGGGACAAGTAGTATTGAGGATACATGGAGTCTGCAGAAGTCCTGGACAGATTAGGAGAATGGGCAAAGAAGTGGCAGATAGAATATAGTGTGAGGGAGTGAATGGTAATGCACGTTGGTAGAAGGAATAAAGGCGTAAACGTGGCGTGAATTCAGAAATCAGATGTGCAAAGGATTGTTGGAGTCCTAGTGCAGGATTCTCTAAAATTTACCTTGCAGGTTGAGTCAGAGGTAAGGAAGACAAATACAATGTTATCATTCATTTCCAGAAGACTAGAATATAAAAACAAAGATATAATACTGAGGTTTTTAAGCCATTGGTCAGACCACATTTGGGGTATTGTGAGCAATTTTGGTCCCAATACCTATCAGAGGATATGCTGGCTTTGGAGACACTCCAGAGGAAGTTTACAAGAATAATTCCAGGTATGAAAGGGTTGATAGAAACATAGAACATAGAAAATCTACAGCACAATATAGGCCCTTCGGCCCACAAAGCTGAGCCAAAGATGTCCTTACCTTAGAACTACTTAGTTTTACTCATAGCCCTCTATTTTTCTAAGCTCCATGTACCTGTTCTGGAGTCTCTTAAAAGACCCTCTCAGTTCCGCCTCCACCACCGCCGCCGGTAGCCCATTCCACGCACTCATTACCCTCTGCGTAAAAAAACTTACACCAGACATCCCCTCTGTACCTACTTCCAAGCACCTTATAGCAAAGGTTGATAAGTTGCTAATTAGTAAAGGGCTCAAATGTGATGGGGAGAAGGCAGGTGAATGTTGACGAGAGTGGGGGAATGATTTTGCAATGCTCAAATGGCAGAGCAGACTTTATGAGCAGAATGCCCTAATTCTGCTCCTATGTTTTATAGCCTTCTGTCCTATTTAGATTGCTTTGTTTTGGGTTTGCCAAATCTACTGAATTTGTCCTGTCTTTCAAACTTCTCAACTTGAATTAGAAGTACCTATTGAAACTGAGGTTAGTTTATGCTCAGCAACAATAGTAAAGCCAGATTTTGGACTCTGGATCTGCAGTAACAATGGATGGAAATAATGACGAGTAAGGTGTTCATTATGTCTGATTGATGTTGGGCCCAAAGCCATTCAGACAGAAATATATTGATTTGTTTTCTTTCAATTCAATAAAGACTCTATTCTGAAGTTTACAGTTCATCACTTGTAAATAGAGTACTCAGTATTTCTGAAATAACAGATTAAACCCTCAAGAAAGTCACCAGGTAAAAATGGTAAATAAGAATGATGCTGCAAGTTTTATCATACCAGGAAAATTAATGTTTAGGAATTAATTTTGTAATTAACAACAGAATCAACAAGCTCAAGCCAGTGATGTGGTGGGGATGGAACTGGACTCTCTCACAGTGGTGTCTGAAAAGAGGATGTTGTCTAAGTTGCATGCCATCTTGGTCAATGTTTCCCATCCACTACATAATGTACTGGGTGGGCACAGGAGTACATTCAGCCAGAGACTCATTCCTCCGAGATGCAACACGGAGCATCATAGGAAGTCATTCCTGCCTGTGGCCATCAAACTTTACAACTCCTCCCTTGGAGGGTCAGACACCCTGAGCCAATAGCTTGGACCTGGACCTATTTCATAATTTACTGGCATAATTTACATATTACTATTTAACTATTTATGGTTCTATTACTATTTACCATTTATGGTGCAACTGTAACGAAAACCAATTTCCCCCAGGATCAATAAAGCATGACTGACTATGACTAAATGATAAAGTCAGAGATAATTTATAAAAATGTTAAATTATAATTGAAATTTATTAGATTGTTAAATTTCAATTTAATTATGCTGTTGATTCCCGAGTTCACATTTGATCAAATTGGCAAATATTGCCAATTTTTTTAAACGAGCATAAAGTTTCAGGGCTTGAATTTGTTTATAATCAATTGGCTTTCAGTACAATGGGTAAATATTGCATTCATATGTTAACTCACAATAGTTTCTCCCAGGTACTTATTATCAATACAGTTGAGATTTGGAGCAGGAATACTCCTCTTCATAGTTATGCCGGGGCAAGGAAAATCCAACATGTTAGAATTTAAAACATTGTAGCTATTAAAGGGATATTTTCTCTTGAAAAACCATGGACAGGAGGAGTCTAATGTTCAAGAATGAATAGAAGCTTTAACAATGCTTGCTGTTGAGGGGATCACCAGATACTTGGACACATCTGAAGAGAATTCAGAGCCAGGAGAGCATAACTATTAGGAGCTGAAGGTTGGAAGCCCATTAAGAGACAGTTGAAGCAATGTGGTACATTGTGGCAATGGCAGTTTGCGTTTGTTTTTGTGAGTACCATCTCTGCCGCGATTGCACTGCCTTAGTTTATGGAAGGTTACATTGTAAGAGTGTTTAAGGTGTGGTGGCAGTCTAAGTTCAAACTACATTTATTATCAAAGTATGTATGCATTATAGAACCTTGAGATTCATCTCCTAACATCCACTTCTTGTACAAATGATAAACATAATCCAGAGAGTATTGATGAAATGTTTTGACCTAAAACATTACTTCTGTTTCTTTCTCCACTGATGCTGTCTCAACCTCTGAGTATTTCTATTTTATCTCAGATTTCCAGCATCCTTTTAGCATAATCTTATTTTTATTATCGGCAACCAGGCATCTGAGGAGCTCGTTTATTTCAAGAAACACTTGAGAACAGCAGCACCATTTCACTGGTCACCAGGAGATCTCAAACAAGAGAAAATCTGCAATGCTGGAAATCTGAACAACTTGCACAAAATACTGGAGGAAATCATCAAGCCAGGCAGCCTCCATAGAAAAGAGAACAGTCGACGTTTCGAGCTGAAACCCTTCAGCAGGACCCTTCACTAGGAGATCTGTTGGTTTACAGGCTCCTTCTGAGTGGGTAATCCACATTTCACATGTGAGTAACTGTTCAGACATTTAATAGAGAGATAAAAACAGCATGACCTGCTCATTGGAAGAAGTTTCTTGCAAGTTGAAAAACTTTCTGAAGAGAGTAACCGTTGCAGGGATAATTTTAATCTTAAAACGAAAGACTGACATTGTAGAGATGTGGAAAATTGTCTACGTGTCCTGTTCAGAAAATGGAGACACAAGAGATCCTGTAGATGCTAGAAATCTTGAGCAATTCGCAAAAAATTCTGGAACATGCTGAATTCTTCCAGTGTTTTGTGTGTGTTGTTCTTGTTCACAAAATAGAGTAAGGGTCCAATCGACCCAGTCATCAGAGTATGGACGAATACTGCTTACCTACAACACTTAGTCATCACAAGCCTCTCACCAATGGCCAGAAATACTAACAACAAAAGCTGGAAAAACTCAGCAGGCCTGGCAGCATCTGCAAAAACAGATGCAAAGTTAGTTTCAGGCTGAAGACCTGTCATCACCTCTGGCTTATTACAACTTTTGTTTGTTATTGGAAATAATTTGGAATATGTGTAGCTTGGGTGGTTAATGGTTAGATTAAATTGTTCTCTTGATCTTCATGGGTAGAGACTACTCCAAGAATGTAGGATTTCAGTCATGCACAAGCTAACAACAACATTGAGGAGTGTACTTTGCAGACCAAAAGAACAAACTGAGCTATTAGACAAGGCCAATGAGGTCTACAAAATCCAATGCAGGCACTGCAGCAAATATTACATTGGCAAAACTGGGAGAAATCTATCCACAAGGACCCACGAATATCAACTGACAGTAAAGCAGTATGACCAACTCTACCCAGTCTCTACTCATGAAGATCGAGAGAAACACATATTCAATTGGATATCAGTGAAAGTCACAGCACAGTGGAATACATGACATGCAAGAGAATTTCTAGAAGCATGGTTTTCTGCAAACATTTCTGTAAATAAACACATAGACCTTAGATAAGACATAAGACATAGGAGCAGAATTAGGCATTCAGCCCTTTGAGTCTGCTCTGCCATTCCATCACTGTTGATCCTGGATTCCACTCAACCCCGTACACCTGCCTTCTTGCCATATCCTTTGATGCCCTGACCGATTAGCAAATGATCAACTTCTACCTTAAATATACACACGGACTTGGCCTCCATCGCAGTCTGTGGCAGAGCATTCCACAGATTTACTACTCTCTAGCTAAAAAAAAAGTTCCTCCTTACCACTGTTCTAAAGGCCGTGCCCTCTCATTTTTGAAGCTGTGCCCTCTGGTTCTAGATACCCTCACCACAGGAAACATCATCTCCACATCCACCCTATCTAGTCCTTTCAACTTTCAGTAGGTTTCAATGAGACCTGCCCCCCCGCCATATTCTTCTAAGTTCCAGTGAGTACAGGCCCAAAGCTGCCAAATGCTCCTCATATGTTAACCACTTCATTCCCAGAATCATCCTCGTGAACCTGCTCTGGACTCTCTCCATTGACAGTGAGTACAGGCCCAAAGCTGCCAAATGCTCCTCATATGTTAACCACTTCATTCCCAGAATCATCCTCGTGAACCTGCTCTGGACTCTCTCCATTGACAATACATCCTTTCTGAGATATGTTGACAATATATTGTCCAAAACAGTTGACAATACTCCAAGTGCAGCCTTACCAGTGTCTTATAAAGGCTCAGCATTATCTTCTTGCTTTTATATTCTATTTCCCTTGAAATAAATGCCAACATTGCATTTGCCTTCTTTACCACGGACTCAACTTGTAAATTAACCTTTTGGGAGTCTTGCACAAGGACTCCTAAGTCCCTCTGTACCTCTGATGTTTGAACCTTCTCCCCATTTAGATAATAGTCCACACTATTGTTCCTTTACCAAAATTTCACAACACTGTATTCCACCTGCCATTTTTTGCCCATTCTTCCAATTTGTCTAAGTCCTGCTGCAATCGCATTGTTTCCTCAGCACTACCTACCCTTCCACCTATCTTCGTATCATCTGCAAACTTTGCCACAAAGCCATCAATTCCATTACCTAAATTATTGACAAACAAAGTGAAAAGCAATGATCCCAATACTGACCATCGAGGACCACTAGTCACCAGCAGCCAACCAGAAAAGGACCATTTTATTCCCACTCACTGCCTCCTGCCTGTCAGCCATTCCATAGGAAGCAACAAAATTCTACAGGAGGAACTCAGCAGGCTGAGAAGCAACTGTGGGGCAAAGGAATTGTTAATGTTTTAGGTTAATTATCTGCATCAAGATTCCAAGGTTTGAATCCAAGACATCACCCATTCATTTCTCCCCTAACTGCTGCTCAACCTACTGAATACCTTCAGTAGATTGTTTGTTGCTCTAGTTTCCAACACAGGAGGGGCATCACAGTAGTGTAGCTGTTAGTGTGATGCTATTACAGCTCAAAGTGTTCCAAAATTCAGAGTTCCTTTCTGGTGCTGTCTATAATGGAGTTTGTATATTCTCCCCGTGAGTGTGTGGGTTTCCTGCTGGTGCTCTGGTTTCCTCCCACAGTCCAAAGAAGATGTACTAGTTAGTAGTTTAATTTATCAGTGTAAATTGCTCTGTGATTAAGCTAAAGAATGTTAAAATAGGTGTTTAACTGGGAGGTGCAGTTCAAAGGGCCATATGGGCTGTTCCATGTATATATCTAAATAAATAATAAATAATTCGGCAGCCACTTGTGTCTCAGTCTCATGGGATGTTCTGCAGTGCAGAGTACAAGAAGATAAGATACCAAGAATCGTAGTGTAAGTTTCGGACCCATACTTGGTGCTTATTGTAAAATCTGGACAAAATTAGTGTAATATAAAAATTTTATTCCTAGACGATAACAAGAAATTGTTTTGATATTGCACCCTTTGCATGTTGCCTCTGAGCTCAGCTCATCATATCTTTTCTCTGTTCCCATTAATATTGAGCATTGAGCTATGCTGATTGAGACTGACTCACATGTCAACCCAAAAGATTTCCTGTAAGAGATGCACTTTATTTCTCCTCTTACCTTGGCGCTCAACTCCAGTTTATAAGGAACAAAGAGAAAAGCAGCTCACAGACACTTGAAGGGAATTGTGGGCCATGGATGCAGCAGAGTCTATTCTTTACCATTTTAGTAATGTTGAAGCCACACAATCAAACCTAGAAAATTATTTTAACAATAACTCAGGACCAAGTGATGAAAGAAGGAAAAGTACTGGTAACCAAGGCAACTCAATCTGCGTTAAAGATGAAAGTGTGAAGTAAGATTGATCTCATCTTAATAATAATAATACCACATGAGTTCCATGTATCTGGCCAAGTTATCACAATTTTAAGTTTAATGCATAGATATTCCAGGTCTGTGTATTCTGCCCAAAAACATCAACTGTAGAACCTAGAATTCCTCTCTCTAAATATGTTTTCAATGGAAATTTTCAGAAATGAAGCAAGTTGCAATAAAGAGGATGCAACTGTTGGGTTGAAAGGTTTTTAATTTGATTGCACACAGAGTAAACAATTCCACAATACTTTATGGAGCCTTATAAAGAATAGACAAAACAACCTGCATTTTTTGCTTGTTCTACAGCTCACTAGCTTCACAATTCTCCACTAAGATAGGACTGTTGAGTCTTTCAAAGACAGAGGAGGTGGAGTATGCTTTATGATTAATTCCTAGTGGTGCACAAACATGATGGTTCTGTCAGGATCTGCACTCCTGACCTGGAACAGCTTGCAGTCAAGTGTTGTCTGTTTTATCAGTCGTGGGAGTTTTCAACCATTATCTTAGTAGTGGTGTACATACTACCATAGTCCCGTGTCGAGCAGGCTCTAGACAAACTGAGTGATGGAATTACCAGGCATGAATCAGTACGCCCTGATGCCTTTCCCATCATTTTTGGGGATTTTAAAAAGGCAGGCTTGAAAAAGTCTCTGAGCCACTATTATACTCCCATCAACAGTGCTTACCGTGCCATTCCACACCAACATTTTGGAAAGTCTGATCACCTGGCCGTACTTCTACTCCCTGAGTATGGGCAGAGATTGAAGACTACAGCACCAGTAGAGTGCTTAAGGAACAGCTTTGAGTTGGTGGACTGGACAGTAGTCAGGGATTCATCTTCAAGTCTGAATGAGTACACCACAGTGATCACTGACTACATTAAGACTTGTGTGGATGAGTGTGGCAAAAGCTGTGGATGAACCAGGAAATTATAGTCTGCTAAGTGCTATATCTGTGGCATTCATGTCTGGTGATCCAGGACTATACAAGTAGGCCAGGTGCGACTTATGAAGGGATATTTGAAGAGCAAAGGAACAAATCCGATCAAGGTTAGAGGCGGGTTTGGATGCACATCAACTCTGGCAGGGTTTGCAGGCCATTACTTGCTACAAAGCAAAAGCTAATGTAAGACCATAAGATACAGAAGCAGAATTGGGCCATTGGGCCCAAGGGCCCAGTGACTCTGGTCTGCCATTTCGTCATGTCTGATCCATTTTTCCTCTCAGCTACAATCTCCTGCCTTCCCCCCATGAGCTCAATGCCTTTTATGCTCACTTTGAAAGGGAGAACAAAACTAAATCTATGAGGTTCCCTGCAGCATTGGTGATCCTGCGATCTCTGTCTCAGAGGCTGATATCAGACCTTCTTTCAAGGGGGTGAACCGTCACAAGGTGACAGACCCTGATGTGGTACCTGGTAAGCTCTGTGTTTAGGACAATCATTCCTACAGTTCTAATCAAAAAGCTCCAAATCCTTGGTCTCTGTACCTCCCTTTACAATCGGATCCTCAACTTCCTCACCAAAAAACCACAGTCTGTGTGGATCATAAGTAAGATCTCCACTTCACTGACAACCAATCCTGATACACCTCAAACATGTGTGCTTAGCCCACTGCTCTACTCGCTCTACACCTATCACTGTGTGGCTAGACACAGCTCAAATAATATCTACAAATTTTCAGATGAGCCAACTATTGTTGGCAGAATTTCAGATGGTGACAAGAAGGTGTGCAGGGGCTAGCTGAGTTGAGCAGCAACTGTCTTGCATTCAATGACAGTAAGAGCAAAGAACTGATAGAGGGCTTTAGAAAGGCTAAGACGAGAGAACCCACTCCAGTCCACATGGTGGGATCAGAAATGGAAAGGGTGAGCAATTTCAACTTCCTGGGTGTCAAAACCTCTGAGGATCTATACAGGGCCCAACATATCAATGCAGTTACAAAGAAGGCAGAACAGTGGCGATATTTTATTCGGAGTTTAAGGAGATTTGTTACATCAACAAAGATACTGGTAAATTTCTACAGATGTACCAGAGACCATTCTAACTGACTGCATCACTGTCTGGTAAGGGGGAGGGGGTGGGGGCACATTGCATAGGGCAGAAAGTTGTCAACTCACTCAGCTGCATCGTGAGCTCCAGCCTCTCCAGCATCCAGCATCCAGGACATCTACATGGAGCAATACCTCAAAAAGGTGGTATCTAGCATTAAGGATCCTCATCACCCAGGATCCGCCTTCATCTCGTTGCTACCATCAGGGAGGATGTACAGGAGCCTGAAGGCACACTCTCAATAATTCAGGAACAGCTTCTTCCCCTCCACCATCAGATTTCAGAATGGACAATGAATCCATGAACACTACTTCACTACTTTTTTAAAGCTATATATAGTGCTTGTAAAAAATATTCACCCCCCCACCCCCCCCAGAAGTTTTCATGTTCTATTGTTTTACAACATTGTATCACAATAGATTTAATTTGGCTTTTTTGACACTGATCAACAGAAAAAGACTCTTGTGACAAAATAAAATCAGATCTCTACAAAGTGATCTCAATTAATTACAAATATAAAAGAGAAAATACTTAATTGCTTAAGTATTCATCCCTCCTTTAATATGACACACCAAATCATCATTGGTGCAGCCATTTGATTTTAGAAGTCACATAATTAGTTAAATTGAGATCTGTCTTTGGAGACCTGTGTGCAGTCAAGGTGTTTCAATTGATCATAGTAAAAATATATCTGTATCTGTAAGGTCTAATTGCTCGCGAGTCAGTATCCTGGCAAAAACTACACTATGAGGACAAAAGAACACTCCAAGGAACTCCATGAAAAGGTTATTGAAAAGGGCAAGTCAGGAGATGGATACAAGAAAATATCCAAGACACCGAATATCCCTTGGAGTACAGTTAAATCAATCATCAAAAAATGAAAGGATTATGGCACAGATGTAAATCTGACTAGAGCGGGCTGTTCTCAAAAACTGAGTGACCATGCAAGGGGTCATGAGGGAGGCCACCAAGAGACCTATGAGAACTCTATCATAAAGTTGTGATAGTAGAGGATTTTAATTTTCCACATATTGATTGAGGTTCTCATACTGTTAAAGGTCTAGACGGGTTAGAGTTTGTAAAATGTCTTCAGGAAAGTTTTCTAAATCTATATATAGAGGTACCAACTAGAGAGGATGCAATATTAGATCTCCTATTAGGAAATGAGTTAGGACAGGTGACGGAAGTGTGTGTAGGAGAACACTTTGGTTCCAGTGATCACAACACCATTAATTTCAACTTGATCATGGATAAAGATAGATCTGGTCCTTGAGTTGAGGTTCTAAACTGGGAAAAGGCCAAATTTGAAGAAATGAGAAAGGATCTAAAGAGTGTGGATTGGGACAGGTTGTTCTCTGGCAAGGATGTGATTGGTAAGTGGGAGGCCTTCAAAGGAGAAATTTTGAGAGCGCAGAAGTTGTATGTTCCTGTCAGGATTAAAGGCAAAGTGAATAAGAATAAGGAACCTTGGTTCTCAAGGGATATTGGACCTCTGATAGAGAAGAAAACAGAAAAGTATGACATGTATAGGAAACATGAAGCAAATAAGGTGTTTGAGGAACATAAAAAGTGCAAAAAAATACTTAAGAAAGAAATCAGGAGGGCTAAAGGAAGACATGAGGTTGCTTTGGCAGTCAAGATGAAGGATAATCCAAAGAGCTTCTACAGGTATATTAAGAGCGAAAGGATAGTAAGGGATAAAATAGGTCCTCTTCAAGATCAGAGTGGTCGGCTATGTATGGCACCAAAAGAAATAGGGGTGATCTTAAACGTTTTTTTTTGCATCTGTATTTACTAAGGAAACTGGCATGGAGTCAATGGAAATAAGGCAAACAAGTAGTGAGGTCATGGAACCTATACAGATTGAAGAGGAGGAGGTGCTTGCTATCTTGTGGCAAATCAGAGTAGATAAGTCCCCAGGATCTGACAGGGTACTCCCTCAGACCTTGAAGGAGACTAGTGTTGAAATTGCAGGGGCCCTGGCAGATATATTTAAAATGTTGGTATCTACGGGTGAGGTGCCGGAGGATTGGAGGATAGCTCATGTTGTTCCGTTGTTTAAAAAACGCTCTACAAGTAATCCAGAAAATTATAGGCTGATAAGTTTGTCATCAGTAGTAGTTAAATTATTGGAAGGAGTACTAAGAAATAGGATCTACAAGTATTTGGATAGTCAGGGACTTATTAGTGAGAGTTAACATAGCTTTGTGCGTGGTAGGTCATGTTTAACAAATCTATTAAGAGTTTTTCGAGGAGGTTACCAGGAAACTGGATGAAGGGAAGGCAGTGGATGTTATCTACATGGACTTCAGTAAGGCCTTGACAAGGTCTCGCATGGGAGGTTAGGAAGATTGAGTCGCTAGATATACATGGAGAGGTAGTAAATTAGTTTAGACATTGGCTCAATGGAAGAAGCCAGAGAGCAGTAGTGGAAGATTGCTTCTCTGAGTGGAGGCCTGTGACTAGTGGTGCACCACAGGGATTGGTGCTGGGTCCATTGTTATTTGTCATCTATATCAATGATCTGGATGATAATGTGATAAGTTGGATCAGCAAATTAATCACGTGACCAGCAACAATGAATATAGAATTGAGTCAGGTTTTATAAAAACAAACAAACATTTATTAAACTCTGCTCAAAAATAGCGTAATGTAATGAAACGACTAACTTAACCAGAGGTTAACTGCTATACGGCAACTCTGGAACAGTTCTTAAAAGGGTAAATGCAAAAACATTTTTTAAATGGTAAATTCAAACACAGTTCTTAGAATGGTAAATTCGAAAGTCCAAGAGATTTATACAGTCAATTAGGAGAGACTTTCCTGAAGTAAAGAATTCCTCGAAGACGTGACATTACTGCTGATCCCAACTGCAACTTGCCTTGTCCGCAGGATTCACAACGATGGAAATAAAACTGTTTAAGAACTGACCCTTTCCTCTGGAGAATAGACACTGCGCAACCCTTCCTGCTTTAGCAGAGGATATCTCATGCAGGTCACTATTTCTTGAACGAAGATTCAATAAAGGTCGATCCTCTCCAAAACCGCCAAACAATATCAGCTTTACTCGACTGGGTGAATTCCTGTACTTTGGTAAGGTCTTCACTCTCTAATGCTAGTAACAATAGAAAGTAAAACTCCACTTTAAAACGATACTGCATCATAAGACGAATACGCAGCAATACAGAGTAACTAACAGAAAACTAAACTGAAAACTAACTGTGTCACACCAGGGGTCTCCTTTATATATCTGTTGAGAACAGGTCATCATGTGACCTCACTGGCAGGAAAATTACATCATGTGACCTCCGCAAGACCATTACATCATGCTCATAGGATACTCAATTACATCGTGGTCATAAGACAGTCACAAGACATCCATAAGGTATGTAACACCTCCCTCCAAAAAAAATTTTGGTCTTTTGGGAGCAAAATTATAACCATTAACTATTTACAAAAAAAATGTATAAAATTTACAATTTATACCATATACACAGTAAATTAGTCATTATTCTTAACAAAATTACTCCAATCTAAAACATTACTTAACATCTCAACTCTCATAGTTCCTTGGGGAATCTCTTTAAACTTCACCATGTTGCTATGTGTTTTCCTCCCAATTATCCAGGCAAAAAGTAGAATCCTGTCTTGAAATCTTAAACATTTTATTAAAATTGATCACGTATATTGGTCATCTTGTCTTGTGGTTTTGGTCTTAGAGCTCAAAGAAAAAAGGGAGGAAATGAGTATAGTAGTAGCCTTGGATGCAGAAAAAGCATTTGATAGATTGGAATGGGATTTTTTATTTAAAGTATTAGAAAATATGGGTTAGGAACACCTTTTATAAACTGGATTAAAACTTTAAATACTAACCCTAATGCTAAAGTAGTGACAAATAGTGAAATTTCAACACCATTCCAGTTAAAAAGGTCAACTAGACAAGGTTAACAACAGGAATTCTGCAGATGCTGGACATTCAAGCAACATACATCAAAGTTGCTGGTGAACGCAGCAGGCCAAGCAGCATCTGTAGGAAGAGGTGCAGTCGACGTTTCAGGCCGAGACCCTGACGAAGGGTCTCGGCCTGAAACGTCGACTGCACCTCTTCCTACAGATGCTGCTTGGCCTGCTGCGTTCACCAGCAACCTTGATGTATGTAACTAGACAAGGTTGTCCATTATCACCTGTTTATTTGTACTGGCGATAGAGCCATTAGCAGAACTAATTAGAATTGATCCAGATATTAAGGGTTTTAGAATTAATCAGGAGGAATATAAAATTGACCTATTTGCTGATGATGTTTTGATTTACTGAACAAACCCACAGCATTCGTTACATAAATTATCTTCTAGATTGGATGAATATGGGAAAGTATCAGGGTATAAAACAAATTGGGATAAAAGTGAAATTTTACCTCTTACTAAAGGAGACTATGGCCAATGTGGATTAGCAACCCAATTTAGATGGCCGGTAAATGGTATAAAGTATGTAGGTATAAGACTTGATAATGATGTAAAGAATTTATATAAATTTAATTATTTACCACTATTGAAAAAAATTCAAGAAGATCTTGACAAATGGATGATACTACCAATAACATTAGTGGGTAGAGTCAATGTTGTAAAAATGAATATATTTCCTAGATTAGAGTAATTGTTTCAAACATTACCAATACAATTGCCACAGAAATTTTTTCAAGAGTTAAATAAATGTTTGAGAAAATTTCTTTGGAAAGGTAAGATGTCAAGAATATCATTGGAAAAATTGACATGGAAATTTGAGTTAGGAGGGTTACAACTTCCAAACTTTAAGAATTATTATAAAGCAAATCAACTTAGATTTATTGCAGCAACACACATCAAAGTTGCTGGTGAACGCAGCAGGCCAGGCAGCATCTCTAGGAAGAGGTACAGTCGACGTTTCGGGCCGAGACCCTTTGTCAGGACTAACTGAAGGAAGAGTTAATAAGAGATTTGAAAGTGGGAGGGGAGGGAGAGATCCAAAATGATAGGAGAAGACAGGAGGGGGAGGGATGGAGCCAAGAGCTGGACAGGTGATTGGCAAAGAGGATATGAGAGGATCATGGGGCAGGAGGTCCTGGGGGAAAGACAAGGCGGGGGGGAAACCCAGAGGATGGGCAAGGGGTATAGTCAGAGGGACAGAGGGAGAAAAAGGAGAGTGAGAGAAAGAATGTGTGTATAAAAATAAATAACGGATGAGGTACAAGGGGAAGGTGGGGCATTAGCAGAAGTTTGAGAAGTCAATGTTCAAGCCATCAGGTTGGAGGCTACCCAGACGGAATATAAGGTGTTAACTTCTCTGACTTCCGCTAATGCCCCACCTCCCCCTCGTACCCCATCCGTTATTTATTTTTATACACACATTCTTTCTCTCACTCTCCTTTTTCTCACTCTCCTTTTTCTCCCTCTGTCCCTCTGACTATACCCCTTGCCCATGCTCTGGGTTCCCCCCCCCTTGTCTTTCTCCCCGGACCTCCTGTCCCATGATCCTCTCATATCCCCTTTGCCAATCACCTGTCCAGCTCTTGGCTCCATCCCTCCCCCTCCTGTCTTCTCCTATCATTTTGGATCTCCCCCTCCCCCTCCCACTTTCAAATCTCTTACTAACTCTTCCTTCAGTTAGTCCTGATGAAGGGTCTCGGCCTGAAACGTCGACTGTTCCTCTTCCTAGAGATGCTGCCTGGCCTGCTGCATTCACCAGCAACTTTGATGTGTGTTGCTTGAATTTCCAGCATCCGCAGAATTCCTGTTGTTCAGATTTATTGCATCTTTCTTTGATGAACGAAAACCGGCATGGATTAGAGTAGAATTAGATAAGATAAGAGAAAATACACCCGAAGATTTTATTTATAAATGGGAATCTAAATGGATATGGGAAAAGAAAGAATCTCCTATATTAAAACATTTGATTCATCTATGTAATAAGATAAATGTTGATAATGAAATAAAGCAATCTTTATTAGCAAGGAGACCTTTGTTCCAAAACAGACTTATTCCTTTTACAATGGATAATCAACTTATATATAATTGGTACCAAAAAGGGATTAGATCTATAGGAGACTGTTATGAACGAGGTATATTGATGTCATTTGAACAATTAAAGAATAAATATAAAATATCAAATAATACTTCCTTTTGTTACCTTCGATTAAGGGCTTACTTAAAAGGCAAACTGGGTCAAACGATGTTTTTGCCAAAACCCAATGAAATTGAAATTTTAATTCAAAAAGGAAAAATTTAAAAAAATATTTCTTGTATGTATAATTTGATTCAAAAACAAACAATTAAACAAGGAATCCACAAGTCAAAACAAAAATGGGAAACAGATCTGAATATTAATATTGATGAAACAAATTGATCAAGACTATGTCGTGACAGTATGACAAATACAATAAATGTTTGACTTAGATTAGTACAATATAATTTTTTACACCAAATATATATTACACCACAAAAAATAAATAGATTAAATTCAAACTTATCTGATCAATGCTTTCGGTGTAATCAAGAAATTGGTACTTTCTTACATTTTACTTTGTCTTGTTCTAAAATTCAACCTTTTTGGATAAATTTAAGAGTCTTATTGGAACAAGTTACTGGAACTCAACTTCCACATAACCCTGTATTATCTCTATTAGGTGATATTGAAGGGATAAAACCAAAACTTAAACTGAATAAATATCAGAAAGAATTCATAAAAATTGCATTGGCAGTAGCCAAGAAGGCTATAGCAGTTACTTGGAAATCGGATTCGTATTTAAGTATGAATCGTTGGAACAATGAAATGTCTAGTTGTATTCCACTCGAAAAAATTACTTATAATTTAAGAGATAAATATGATACATTTTTGAATATTTTGCGCCCTTATTTACAAAAGATAGGATGGCATATTTAGTTGCTCCGATGATAAAGATGTTGGTCCCTTGGGGAAAGTAATAAATAAATGTACTAAATTTATTTTGAATCCCATGGAGCATGTGGAAACCTTCCAATATCCAGGCAGTTCTTCTTTCTTTTTCTTTTTTTTCTTTTTTTTTCAGGTAGGGGTATATATCGGGGGGAAGAGTTAAGGGGAGGGGGGAGGGTAGACATTATCTTTCTATGTAATCACTTCAAAAACTCAATAAAAATTATATTAAAAAAAAGAACAGGAAGGCGGATTATTATCTAAATGGAGTCAAGTTAGGAAAAGGGGAAGTACAGCGAGATCTAAGTGTTCTTGTACATCAGTCACTGAAAGCAAGCATGCAAGTACAGCAGGCTGTGAAGAAAGCTAATGCTGGCCTTCATAACAAGGGGAATTGAGTATAAGAGCAAAGAGGTCCTTCTGCAGCTGTACAGGGCCCTGGTGAGACCACACCTGGAGTACTGTGTGCAGTTTTGGTCTCCAAATTTGAGGAAGGACATTCTTGTTATTGAGGGAGTGCAGTGTAGGTTCACAAGGTTAATTTCCAGGATAGCGGGACTGTCATATGTCGAAAGATTGGAGTGACTGGGCTTGTATACTCTGGAATTTAGAAGGCTGATAGGGGATCTTATTGAAACATATAAGATTATTAAGGGATTGGACACGCTGCAGGCAGGAAGCACGTTCCCGCTGATGGGTGAGTCCAGAACCAGAGGTCACAGTTTAAGAATTAGGGGTAGGCCATTTAGAACGGAGTTGAGGAAAAACTTTTTCACCCAGAGAGTGGTGGATATATGGAATGCTCTGCCCCAGAAGACTGTGGAGGCCAAGTCTCTGGATGCTTTCAAGAAAGAGATGGATAGAGCTCTTAAAGATAGCAGAATCAAAGGTTATGGGGATAAGGCAGGAACTGGATACTGATTGTGGATGATCAGCCATGATCACAGTGAATGGCGGTGTTGGTTCGAAAGGCTGAATGGCCTACTTCTGCACCTATTGTCTACTGTCTATTGTCTATTGTATCTCCACCATCTACATCATGCAAAGCTATGGTGGCTCTTCTAGAAACGTCTGGAAATGAATCCCTATATTAAAAAATTAACTGTTTCATCTGCTCTCTCTGCTCTGGCTGTAAATGAGCTAATTTCTCATCAATATTTTCCAGATTTGTTGAGTTTGGTAATCTGGCAGAAATAATGTTGGGTTTAAAATGAGTTTCAGATGAATCATCCATTAACTTCCCAATGGGATCAAACTCATTATTATTGACCACAACAGTCATAGTAGCAGCCTGTTTCTCATAATATGGTTTTATCATATTTGTATGACACAGCTCTGTTGGCTTTCTTCGATCTGGGATTTTTATCACGTAATCCACATCATTTACTTTAGATTTAATCTCATAAGGACCATGAAATTTAGCTTGTAATGGGTTTGTTTGCACCGAGAAAAGAACCAACACCTTACCTCCAGGCTTAAACAACCCCTCATTCTAGCTTCCTTATCATACCAAGTTTTAATTTTCTCCTGAGCCGATTTTGAATTTTCCTTGGCTAAGCTACAAGCTTTATGTAATCTTTCCTTGAATTTTAAAACATAATCCAGCAAATTAGTATATACCTCTTTATTAATCCATTGTTCCTTCAACAAAGCCAAAGGTCGTCGAACTCTATGCCCAAACACAAGTTCAAAAGGACTAAAATCTAATGATTCCTGCACTGCCTCCCATACTGCAAAAAGTAGTAAATGTACACCTTCATCCCAGTCCTTTTCATTTTCCACACAATACGTCCTAATCATAGTTTTAAGGGTAGAATGGAATCTCTCCAAGGCTCCTTGTGTTTCTAGATGATATGCAGATGAGGTAATCTGTTTTGCTCCCAGTTTATAAACTATCTGCTGAGACAATCCAAACATAAAATTACTACCTTGATCTGATTGTATTTCCTTAGGCAACCCAAAATAAGTAAAGAATTTTATAAGAGCCTTTGTCGCAGTTTTGGCTGTTATATTCCTAAGAGGCATTGCCTCTGAAAACCTAGACACTGTGCACATATGAGGAATTCTGCAGATGCTGGAAATTCAAGCAACTCAGTTAGCCCTGACGAAGGGTCTCAGCCTGAAATGTCAACTGTACCTCTTCCTAGAGATGCTGCCTGGTCTGCTGCGTTCACCAGCAACTTTGATGTGTGTCACTGTGCACATGATGGTCAACAAATATTGATGTCCAGTTTTAGTTTTTGGCAATGGGCCTACACAATCTATAATAATTTTGGAAAACGGCTCACCAAATGCGAGAATCAATTGCAGTGAGGCCACTGGAGTAACTTGATTAGGTTTACCAACAATTTAACAAGTATGGCACGTCCTGCAAAATGTTGGCACATCTTTTCTTAAACTAGGCCAGTAAAAATGTCTAAAAACCTTGTTCATAGTTTTCTTTACACCTTGGTGGCCACCTAAAGGCATGCTATGAGCCACAGTTAAAATCTCATTTCGATAAACTTTAGGAACAACTATCTTCCCATTCCTCACTTGCAGGAATTGTAGGTGATCTCCACTTCCTCATTAATGCTCCCTTTTCAAAATAAAATCCTACTGGCACCTTCTCAATTTCAGTATCTGGAAGAGCTTGTTCCTTTAATTTGATATCTCAGGGTCTCTACTCTGCTCCAAGATAAAGACAAATCTTCATGGTCAGACTTGCTATCTTGATCAAATAATGAAGGTAAGAGAGTTTCTGACACATCCTCAAAATTCGCATCCCAAGTTGAACAGTCATGGGTAACAACTTCATCCTGTACATCAGTCCATTTTAGCCATAGCTCCGGTTACAACACAGGAAGAATCTGTGTTAGAATCCCTCTGTGGTTCCTCAGAAATAGGCTTTATTGTCAAATGCACTTCTGCAAAAACTTGTCCATCTGCTAAGTCATTCCCTCACAATAAAGAAATATCATTGATGGGTAAACTGGGTTGTAGTCCTACTTTAAAAGACCTTATAACTAACCCTGACCTTAAATTTGCTTTATGCAAATGTACCGGCATATGGGCACTCCCAACTTCTCGTATATAGGTTACCCAACCAATGTCAGACTCATCACTAAACTTTAGAACACTGTCTAACATTAGTGATTGAGAAGCTCCAGTATCTCTAAGGGTCCTTAGTGGTACTGGATTGGATCCCTCTTTCAAGGATACAAATCCTTCATTTATAAAATGTTCATATCCCCTCTTAATTTGGTCAGACTCTGACAAAACTTCATTTGTATTTATCAAACTCTGTGGATTTACTGGTGTTTCAATATGCTGTACACAAGCACCTGGGACTGCTTCCTTCTCTTTCTTTTTCAATCGAAAACAGTTAGCTATCACATGTCCAGGTTTCTTACAATAATTACGAATAGGACCAAAATGTCTTTCCTTCACATGGCTCCCTTCATCTTTACCATTCTCACTAACTTCAGATTTAATTTCTGGTTTACCCTGACACTCTGTGCTATTTTTCCTTTTAAAAGTTCTACGGGGAGAAGATCTACTCTTATGAATTAAAGCATACTCATCAGCTAATTTAGCAGACTCCTGCAATGTAGCAGTGTCCTTTTCATTTAAGTATGTCCTCACTTCAACAGGAATGCTCCTTTTAAATTCCTCCAGTAAAATCAACTCTTTTAATTTATTATACACCCCATTCACATTTTTAGAGGAAACACATCTCTCAAAACACACAGATTTCTCATAGGCAAAATCCACATAAGTTTTTTCCACAGATTTCTTCAAATTTCAGAATCTTTCTCTATAAGTTTCTGGAACCAGTTCATACGCTTTCAATATATGCTTCTTCACAATATCATCATCCAGTGCTTACTCAGCAGTTAAAGCTGTATAAACTTGTTGTGCCTTGCCTCTAATTACACTTTGTAACATCACTGGCAATCTATCTTTCGGGCACAAATATTTGTCCACTTCTGTTTCATTAAATGGAGGAGCCAAAATAACATCTCGACTAGCAGCAAACTGTTTCCCAGAACCAGAGGACTGATTTTCCATCCTTAATTTCTCCATCACTAGCTCAAACTCACTCTTTTTATCTGCCTCTTTTTCGGCCATTTCCGCTTTAAATTTCTCAAACTTTACCTGTTCAAGATGTAACTACATTTCCAGTGTACTCATTGGAAACTTCCCTAACATTTCATCATCATACTTTCCCGAACTTATATAATGCTCCGCGATTTTTCTCTGAATTACTGGCTTTGTTGTAACCTTTGTAATTCCTTTAAGATCCAACCTCCTAGCAATCTCGGATACATCACCCTTTCTCACCTTCACTAAAAACTCCGGGTCTGGCGATTCCAGAAAGTCATCAATATTCATTGCTGCCGAATACCACCCACAGACCAATCAAACAAAAGAATTGGGTATTTCCCTTTTCCAAATCAGGTTGATAATTAAACAAGCACTTAAGCTCAAAATTGGAACCATCCGTACGAGCCCCCAAATTATGTCACATGACCGGCAACAATGAATATAGAATTGAGTCAAGTTTTATAAAAACAAGCAAACATTTATTAAACTCTGCTCAAAAATAGCAAAATATATTTAAACGACTAACTTAACCAGAAGTTAACTGCTATACAGCAACTCTGGAGCAGTTCTTAAAAAGGTAAATGCGAAAACAGTTCTTAAAGTGGTAAATTCAAACACAGTTCTTAGAATGGTAAATTCAAAAGTCCAAGAGATTTATGCAGTCAATTAGGAGAGACTTTCTTGAAGTAAAGAATTCCTCAAAGACGTGACGTTACTGCTGATCCCAGCCAGAACCTGCCTTGTCCGAAGGATTCACGACGATGGAAATAAAATGGTTTAATGGAACTGACCTTTTCCTCCGGAGAATAGACACTGCGCAACCCTTCCTGCTTTAGCAGAGTATATCTCATGCAGGTCACTATTTCTTGAACTAAGGTTCAATAAATGTCGATCTTCTCCAAAACCGCCGAATGATATCAGCTTTACTCGACTCGGCGGATTCCTGTACTTTGGTAAGGTCTTCACTCTCCAATACTAGTAGCAATAGAAAGTAGAACTCCACTTTAAAATGAAACTGCATCATAAGACAAATACGCAGCAATACAGAGTAACTAACACAAAACTAAACTGAAAACTGACTGTGTCACACCAGGGGTCTCCTTTACATACCTGTTGAGAACAGGTCATCATGTGACCTCACTGGCAGGAAAATTACATCATGTGACCTCCGCAAGACCATTACGTCATGCTCATAAGATACTCAATTGCATCATAATTATAAAACAGTCACAAGCTATCCATGAGGTATGTAACAATTTTTTGACAATACGAAGATTGGAGGTGTAGTAGAAAGTGAGGAAGGTTTTCAAAGCTTGCAGAAGGATTTGGACCAGCTGGAAAAATGGGCTGAAAATGGCAGATGGAGTTTAATACAGACAAGTGTGAAGTATTGCACTTTGGAAGGACAAACCAAGGTAGAACATACAAGGTAAATGGTAGGGCACTGAGGAGTGCAGTAGAACAGAGGGATCTGGGAATACAGATACAAAATTCCCTAAAAGTGGCGTCACAGGTAGATAGGGTTGTAAAGAGCGTTTTTGGTACATTGGCCTTTATAAATCAAAGTATTGAGTATAAGAGTTGGAATGTTTTGGCGAGGTTGTATAAGGCATTGGTGAGGCCAAATTTGGAGTATTGTTTGCAGTTTTGGTCACCAAATTACAGGAAGGATATAAATAAGGTTGAAAGAGTGCAGAGAAGGTTTACAAGGATATTGCCAGGACTTGAGAAACTGAGTTACAGAGAAAGGTTGAATAGGATAGGACTTTATTCCTGGAGTGTAGAAGAATGAGGGGAGATTTGATAGAGGTATATAAAATTATGATGGGTATAGATAAAGTGAATGCAAGCATGCTTTTTCCACTGAGACTAGGAGAGAAAGAAACCAGAGGACATGGGTTAAGGGTGAAGGGGGGAAAGTTTAAAGGGAACATGGAGGGGAGGCTTCTTCACACAGAGAGTGGTGCGAGTGTGGAATGAGCTGCCAGATGAAGTGGTAAATGTGGCTACACTTTTAAAATTTAAGAAATACTTGGACAGGTACATGGATGAGAGGTATATGGAGGGATATGGTCCAGGTGCAGATCAGTGGAACTAGGCAGAAAAATTGTTCGGCACACCAAGAAGGGCCAAGAGGCCTGTTTTTGTGCTGTAAGGTTCTAGGAGTTGCAAACTTCAGCGGCTGAGATGGGAGAAACTGCACATACAACAACTGTTGCCCGGGTGTTTCACCAGTTGCAGCTTTATAGGTGAGTGGCAAAGAGAAAGCCATTGTTGAAAAAAACTCACATGAAATCTTGGCTAGAGTTTGCCAGAAGGCACGTGGGAGACTCTGAAGTCAGCTGGAAGAAGGTTCTATGGTCTGATGAAACCAAAACTGGCATCAAACTGAATGCTATGTTTGGCATAAGCCAAACACCACACATCATCAAAAACACACTATCCCTACCATTAAGCATGGTGGTGGCTGCATTACGCTGTGGGGATGCTTCACTGCAGCAGGTCCCGGCTGGCTTGTGAAGGTAGAGAGTAAAATGAATGAAGCAAGATACAGGAAATTCCGGAGGAAAACCTAATGCAGTCTGCAAGAGAACTGTGACTTGGGAGTAGATACGCTTTCCAATAAGCCAATGACCCCAAGCATAAAGCCAAAGTGACAAAAGAATGGCTTTAAAACAACAAAGTTAATGTCCTGACCTCAATCCAATTGAGAACTTGTGACCGGACTTGAAAAGGGCTATTTACTCATGACACTCATGCAATCTAACAGAGCTTGAGCAGTTTTGAAAAGAAGAATGCAGAAGAATTGCAGTGTCCAGATGTGAAAACCTGATAGAGACCTATCCACATAGATTCAAGGCTGTAATTGTTGCCAAAGTTGCATCTACTAAATACTGACTTGAAGGGGGTGAGTACTTACACAACCAATTATTTGTGTATTACGAGGGGTAATACACAAATAATTCATCTCCTTCTACCGTAGGCCATGAACTTATCAATCACCCCTGCTGTGGACCACTTCTACAAAGAAGGGATCCGTATGCTCCACGACTGCTGGACTAAGTGTGTAAATGTAGGAGAGGACTATGTTGAAAAATAAATGTGCTAGGTTTTCTAAAATTGAGTCCATTTATCTTAGGCCACGAACTTATCAATCACCCCTCATATATTTGTAGTTAATTTAGATCACGTTGTAGAGATTTGTTTTCACTTTCACACAAAAGAGTCTTTTTCTGTTGATCGGTGTCAAAAAAGCGAAATTGAATCCATTGTGATTCAATGTTGTAAAACAATAAATCATGAAAATCATGAAACTTTTTTTATAGGCACTGTATATATTTTTATATATAGATATAGATATATACACACACACATACATATATATATATACATACACACACTTATTGTAATTCACTGTTTTTATTATTATGTATTGCAAAGTACTGTTGCTGCATAACAACAAATTTCATGACATATGCCAGTGATATTAAGCAACATACATCAAAGTTGCTGGTGAACGCAGCAGGCCAAGCAGCATCTATAGGAAGAGGCGCAGTCGACGTTTCAGGCCGAGACCCTTCGTCAGGACTAACTGAAGGAAGAGAGGTGATATTGTGATATTAAACCTGTTTCTGATTATAATTCAGATTATATGGAAAATTTATAATATGTCTGTTTAAGGTGTTGCAAGGAGTCTGTCCAATTTTTTTGTACAAAGCATTTACATTCAAGTTTATTTTTCTGTCCTGTTCATACACAGAACAGGCAAAATTCAGAAGACTGACATTTGGAAGGTTCTCCAGCCATCAGTAATGCTCAAAGTACTTGGTGATCTGAGCAAGTAAAACGAGACATGATGTGGAACACCTGTTAATGTTACAGATACTGCACAATGCAGGTAGATAGTTTACTCCTTACCAAGAATGGATGAAATTTCAGAACCTGTAGGCTCTTACCTATATCCTTTAGTGGTTTCACTAAATTAAAGCTCAAGATTTGTGTACAATTCTCACTTTCATGGATGGTAAATTTGGGAACATACTGATGACCAAAAAATAATCTTGTTGTTCTTTATCTGATTTCTGCTCTTGATAAAGATATTGCCACAGTGTACTGCCATTTTACTTGAAAGTTACCACATCTAGAAAAGGTCTAGTATAAAGCTAATATTAACGATAGTAATATTCAAAGATCCCATGGCAAAGTAAAATGTATCAGTTTAGTCATGTGGGACAGATTGTTCTATTTACATTCTGAGTGACCTGGAGGCTAGATATTCTCTTTGTCCTATCCAACCCTCCACCCCACCATCTGTAGCTCAAACTGACTTGTTTTCTCACATTTCCAATTCTGCTGAAACATGAAACCTTAACTCGGTTTCTCCTTCCGCAGAAGCTCCCTGATTTGCTAAGTGTTTCCTGCATTTTCTATTTTTTATTTCAAATTTCAGATTTCCAGCATCAGCTTACTGATTTTCTACCCCTTTAAGTTAACTGCAAGATATACAATAGCATATATTGAAACATATGAGGTTGCAAGAAATCTTGACAGGTGCTTCCTCTTATTGAGTAATCTGGAAAAAGGAGCCACTGTAACAAAGGAAGATGAGGTAATATTGTTTCTCTCAGAAGGCAATTGGTTTTTGGAACTCTCTTCTTCCAAGGTAAGTGGAAACAGGAGCTTGTATATATATTTAAGACAGTGTTAAATTCCTTTTTGATAAACAATGGAGTGAAAGATTGCTGGGGAAGCAGGCTGAGTTTTAAAATCAGATCAGAAATTTTAACTGGATGAGTAGATTGAACTTAACAACTTTAACCCTGATTTAAATATTCAATTTCAATTTTGAAGATGAATTTCTATAAAATAATTTGCATCCCATATCTAAGCTATGCAATTTTGTGGTTACATAATGATGAGCCCACTATTTTAGCTGAACATACAAAACATGGTAAAAACTATGATGATAAAAGGTTCTATGAGTCACCCTACCAATATGATTCATTGCAACAAGATAATTATATTGTGAATTTTAGCTTGTGCTTAGAAAGCAAGCGAAACCTGTGTGGGAGGTAGAAGTGTAGGTCCGGAGTGGGAGACACTTATTCAGAGTGGGAATTTTGGCATGTATGGTATTTGATAATAACATTGAAAGGCCACAGTCAAGGGTTTGAGTATTATCATATTACTACAGTATTTGTCAGAATTTGCAAGGTTTCCTTTTATTAAAATAGCTTAGAAATTCATTTTAAGTACAAAGCTTTGGATCCAATATGAACAGGAGTCATTCTAATGGAAGGTGACTCAGTTCACGTACAGTATTTAAAGCCTCTTCCATTGATTAAACATGCACATGCTTCAGATCTATACCTCACATTCAACCTGGAACCTGGCTTCTTAAAAACCTTTTTCACTTTCTTTGAGTAATAAATTAAAAGAAATCACAACATTTCTCCCCTTAGTTGTAAAATACACCAACGCATCATAGATAATTCCATAAACAAGTTGCTTATTTATTTTAAATTTGTTGTCATCAGTATCATAGCATTAAATACTTTTGCATAAACAGTGCTGTTTGTCATTAAAATGAATGTTTTAGACTTGAAGTAAATAAATGCCTTAAAATACTTTGATAATATCTGACACGCTTTTTACCTCTTTATTACTTTACTAATGTATGTAATGGTGCAACTCTGACTTTCTTTTTGTTGGGACATGGTATTTTTGACTTCTCGTTACTCAGGGTGGTGGCAAGGCCAGACCAAGTAGGCGTGGTTGGATGGAATCAAGAGTGCCCAAAGCAGAAGAGATCCTTGTAGTGCTTCTTCCTTTAGACATTGACATTCACAAGGTCAGCCCATTTTGTGCTGTCGTCCTGGTTGGACCTTGGGTGTTTCAGCTGTAAGTGCATTGAAGAAACTGCACTCATTATGACTGCCACTAAATTGCTGTGTCACCTGCACTCTTTCTAGTCTTTGTCACTTCTTTAGATCACAGATTTTCTGCTGGACCTCTGCCTTGGGCTTATAGAGTGAAGAATGGTGGTGTTTCTAATCCAGGAATATCTTATATTATTGATTAATTAGTTCCTCAATCTTCTCATCCTTCTCATCAAACCAGTCCTGGTTCTTGCTAAGATGGTAAGAATCACTTTACGGTTGTAAATTATGGTGAACTTGTCTCGAAGTTAACAGATACCTGCCTGAGAAGAAGTTACAGTTTTCCAATACTGCATCTTATTTCCAAACTCTTGTGGTAGTGGAGATAATTTTCTGAATTGATAGGAAACTACAACAACCGCACTACAGAATAAAGATCTCATTAGTGGAGCTGCATTAATGAAGCGTGACCAGATGGGTCATATGCGCAACACCTGCAATTCAAAGATAGCTTTCTGGTGACCATTAAGGAGATTGCTATGGTGAGACATAAAGAAACAGAATACTCAGAAACAGAGACATCAATGAGGTTATCAGATTGAAGATAATCTGAAATAGGAGTGAGCGAGAAGTAGTGTGTAGTAATCTGGGATTGATCAGAACATCGATGAAGCTGTTTGAACTGCTAGTAACAAACAGCTACTCCCCGTGGTAGTTTAGTGGTTAGCGCAGCGCTATTACAGCTTGGGATGTCGGAGTTTGCAGTTCAATACTGGCATCTTCCGTAAGAAAGTTTGTACATTCTTCCTGTATGCACGTGGGTTTCCTCCAGGTGCTCCGGTTTTCTTCCGCAGTCCAAAGATGTCATGGTTAGTAGATGAATTGGTCCTGTGATTAAGCTAGGGTTAAATCTATGGGCTGCTGTGCGGTGTGACTCGGTGGGCCAGAACAGCACGTCCAAATAAATGCATTCAAACATGTAGGTGACTAGCCTATTCCTTCAAAATGTTGCTTGCTGATATCTGGAATATCCCAAAAGAAGGGTTGTATTTATTCGGCTCCAGAGAGGGAGTGTCTGCTGGGACAGTTGATAGATGAAAATTGATTGGCATAAGCAATCAATTGCTAAGGCATGTCAGATTTGCCTAGAAGAAAACCTATCTATTTTTGTTCTATCTATATCTATTTTTTGCCTGGGAAATCGTCAGTCTCCAGCATCTCTAAGACAAAGGGTTGAAAACACCTACATTCACCTACATCCTGCACCATCATACAGTGACTGCAGGCTACATTTAATTGAAACAAAAATGCAACCTTGAACTAAATATCATGTACATATTCTTGGTGTCTGCCCTCTGACTGTGTTTTTCCTCCTCCTATGCTACAGCATGGGTTGCAGCTGATCTGAGGGAAGACCTCTCCCGTGTAGTGGTAGAGACTACAGATATTTCTGCAGCATGGTCTTGAGTAGGTCTAAGTGCACATGTCTCAGCTTCACACTGCACTGTCTCACTATTAGCAGCAGTAGAGTGGGCTAGTTGGATTAAAAGGAAAGACAACAACTGGGCTGCAAGATGAAGACAGGAGGGTATGGAACTGAGGGAGGTGTATCTGGGACGCCAGGTAGCATCATTGAGCCCTCTGGAGACATCATGGGCTTATCAATGAAATGTCAAAGAAGTAGGGTGCCCACCTGATGACCCCGATGACGTAGCTACAGGCAATTGTCCCATATCAGATTGCAAAGCACTGCAGTATGTGGTGAAAACTGCCCAGCGGATTATCAGCACCCAATTGCCCACCATTGAGAAGATCTACCATAAACGCCGCCTGGGCAGGGTGAAAAGCATTATCAGAGATGCATCTCATCCTAACCATGGACTTTTCCCTCTCCTCCCATCCAGTCGGCATGACAGGAGCCTCCGCTCCCGCACCAGCAGGCACAGGAACAGCTTCTTCCCTGAGGCTGTGACTCTGATGAACCTCTCATCAAAGTGCTAAGCAGTATAGCATCCGTATTGTACTGTCTCAGTATTTTTATATTTGTGTGCTGTAGCACTTCTTTTATTCGCAGTTATTTTGTAAATAACACTATTCTTTGTATATCTGGTCAGATGCTAAATGCATTTCATTGGCTTTGTATCTGTACTCGGCACAATGACAATAACATTGAATCTAATCTAATTTAATCTAAAACGTACTGGGTGCTAACGTAGTGGCAATGCTGTGATTGCAAATTTTGGTGCAACGAAAAAAGGCTATCTATTTATATTGCACAGTATATCTGCCTTAATCTTGGGTGATACCTAAGCATTCTTTGTGACTCCTTGCATGATAGATAACAGGAGTCCTGTAACATATTTAAAATAACTCTATATCCATATCTATAACCATTATGTGACATCTGTTACGTACCCCGTAACTGGGTTGCCAAACCAGCAGAAATGGATCACTTAGTTGGAGTCTGGATTACTAGAACTAAGAAAGTTTTATTAAAGAAACAAGCAACACAGTAATCGAAAGGATAAAAATGCAACAGTTCAGCAATGATAAGCACACATGTGCACAGAATTAAGATAACAGCATCAATCAAGCTCTATCGTTGTCTAGGGGTAAATGACAATTTCAAAGTGACACAAAGTTCAGTCCAATTTAGTTCAGTTCGCAGTAATCGTTGCCATGGCGATGGACAACGTGGGGGGAGGGAGGGAGAGAGAGAGAGAGAGAACGGGAACGACTGATCATTCAGACATGGCTTCCACTCACAGAGCTGCGATATTGCTCACAAGCAGCTTTCGGGCGAGTCCTTTGTGATGTCACCTGAGGTCACCGACTGTGACCCCTCCTCCAGATGCAGTCGATCCTCTGCAGTGAACCCGGCACCCAAGCGAGGGTGGACACACACCGGGTTCCCGCTGATCGTACTTTTCCACCTTGTGTGTTTATGGCCCGGTACTTTCCACCGACTTGTGAGAGGCGCACCGCTTCCAGGGTTTCGTTACCTCGTGGTGTCGTGTGTGTGTCCTGCCTTAGCGAACCTGTCCCTTTTTATCCCCCTGCTGGGCTATCACCTGTCCATCACTTCAAACATTTCAGGGTTCAAAGGGGGAGCCCCTCTAGACAATACCCAGACTGATGGCTCCTTCATTAACACCTCCAAATGCTGCTTCATTGCCTTATCTCTCCCTCCCCTGAGGACAGGTGGCAGACCAACTGCTGATGCCACTGATGCTAGCCCAGGCCAGCAAACATCTTAATTTATGTGTATTCTCGTCACACATCAGACTCAGTTTTCAGGGCAGATTTATGTGAGTTTGTTTCATTACCCCTTGAAATCCAGAGGATTTTGTCCATACTACAATGGAAGTTGAGAGCTTAGTTATCAGACTTTGTGCACTGCTTAGTTGGAGCCATAGAGTTATAGCCATATTGTACAGAAAATGGCTATTCAGCCTATCACATACATGTTGATCTTTTTGGTCATCTAAACTAACCTCATATTCTCATTTTATGATCATATCCTTTCTTGCTTTACCTAATTAGATATCTGTATAAGTTCTCTTAAATGTAATAATTGTATCTGATTTTACAACCTCTTTTGACATTGTGTTCAAAATATCAAACATACACTATGTAAAAAAAAACCCTAAGCTCCTCTTTAAAACTCTTTCCTCTCACCTTAAACTTCTTGTTTTAGACATGTCTAAGGTTGGGAAAGGAAGTTAACTATCTTGCCTAACAACACACACAAAATGCTGGAGGAACTCAGCAGGCCAGGCAACATCTATGGAAAAGAGTAAACAGTTGACGTTTCGGGCCAAGACTCTTCAGCAGGACTGGAGAAATGAAGTCCAGTTTGTAGCCCTTATGCCTATGCTACTGTCTGTATTACGTAAAGGGACATTCTCTGAACTAACAGCTATAGGTGACAAATTAAATGATGGAATTCAGCGTTCTTCCCTGGCTTGTTTCCTGTCCTATGTTATTAGGCCAGGGAGTTCTTTGTTCGCTGAAAAAGAAAAAGAAGATGCCGAGTGGGGTCGTGGAGAGGAGACCAAGCACAGAAGATGCATAAACACTCAGCATCTTCAGCTTATAAATTCTAGGTTGGGGGATGAAACTTGAGAAAATGGATTACGGATAAATTTATGGTCACCTTCAAAAATCTCGGTGTCACAAATATTAATGAAATACATGGCAGATACAACCGTGAATGCAACTGCCGGCTGCTGAACCAGTATGTTTGCCCCACTAGTTCATTAATACTGGTGCCAATGGTGTGCTGCCTTCATCTAGAAGTGAGGGGGAAAGGACATGATCGGGTAGACATTTCTGTCATGTTTTAATAGATACGGCTGTGAGGCTTGGACAAGTCCGACAAAACAGGAACGAGTAAGATAATTTAATTATTTTCCTTAAACTTATTGATGACGAACAATGAATCGTGAAATTGCAGATGAAATGTTTTCAAAATCCAGTATTGTGATTCTAAACAAACGTTATGCTCTTATTAATTTTTACTTTCATTGGGAATACTGAAAAATAGTGCCAGTCAATGGTAGGAGTGACCCAAATACATACAATGATGTGGTGCATCGCAATCAAGGGTGGAATTTCTATTTTGCAGTCTTCTTTCATGTCTTCTATAAAAACATTTTCTTTGCATTTCAATTGACAATCTTTTTAAAGTACATGGTGATCTAATTCTTTACATGTTACGAAATTGTTTTATTGTTGGAAAGTATTGTATTTAAGATTATGATTAGTTAATAAAAATTCTAATGTAATTGGTACCTTCATTCATAGAAATAACATAGTTTTCATACATCATACTTCATTAAAGATTGTGCAGATGAATAACTTATTCCGAGCTTAATATGTTTTATAAAGAAGAAATCCTTTTGTGAAATATTGCAAGTATCATCTGAATTGGCTTATAACTGAATGCCGATGGACTATTAAATAGGCAAGGTGCTGTATAATGTCCAATTTAATTTAATGAAATGAGCTTAACCCTGACCAACAGTAGAACCTGAATGCAAGAGATTCTGTAGATGCTGGAAATCCAGAGTAACACACACGAAATGCTGGAGGAACTCAACAGGTCAGCCAGCATCTATGGAAATGAATAAACAATGCAAGACCTTCTTCAGGACTGCAATCAAAGGGGGAAGACATCAGAATAGAAAGGTAGTAGGTGGGGAAGGAGGAGTAGCTAGAAGGTGACAGGTAAAGCGAGGTGGATGGGAATGATAAAGGGCTGGACAAGAAGGAATTTGGTCGGAGAGGAGAATGGGGAAAAGGTGGGGTGCTGAGGGAGATAATAGGCAGGTGAGCTGAAGAGGTAGGGGGCCAGACTGAGCAATAGAAGAAGAGAGAAAAATTTTATTACCAGAAGGAGAAATCGATGTTCATGCTATCGGATTGGAGGCGACCCAAATGGAATATAAGGTGTTATTCCTCCATCCTGAGAGTGGCCTCATCGTGGCAAAAGGGGAAGCCATGGACCAACATAATGGAAGTTCTGCTTTTGACCAAATGGAGCAGAGGTACTGAACAAAGTGGTTCCCCAATTTATGTCAGATCTCAACAACCTAGAGGAGCATCAGGAGCACTGATACAATAGACGACCCCAACCTATCCACAGGTGAAGTGTTCCTTCACATGAAAAGATTGTTTTAGGCCCTAAATGGAGGTAAGGAAGGAAGTAAATGGACAGATGTAGCATTTCTGATGCTTGCAGTGAGATGTACCAGGAGGAAGATTGGTAGGGAGGGATGAATAGACGAGGGAATAATGGAGGGAAGAATCCCTGCGGAAAATGGAGAAAGGGCAGGGAAGGTAAAGATGTGTATGGTGGGCAGATCCTGATGAAGATGGCGGAAGTTAAGGAGAATGATGTGTTGGGTGCAAAGACTCATGGGATGGAGGGTGACAACAAGAGGAACTCTAGTCCTGTTCAGGTGGTGGATGTCCAAGAAATGGAGGAGATGTGGGTGAGGGCAGCATCAATGGTGGAGGAAGAAAAACCCTCTTCTTTGAAGAAGGACAACATCTCTGAGGTCCTGGAAATGAAAGCCACGTCCTGAGAACAGAAACAATAGAGATGAAGGAACAGAGAAAAAGGAATAGCATTTTTACAGGAGACAGGGTGGGAAGAGTTGTAGTCAAGATAGTCGTGGGAATCTGAATGTTTAGTTAGAGTCAACCATCAGATCTATCCCTAAATTTGTGATGGATATTCACTGTCCTCGGTGAGAGGCCAAGCTTTCCATACACAGCAGACATGAGCTTATAAAGATCAAACAGTTGTTTTTGAATAAGTTAAACTTCTATCTAATCTTTGTCTTGCAACTGTTCGTAACTGGGGGGCAGGTGTGGGGGGGCTGGTTTTCAGTTCTTAATGTAAATGGCAAGTGTAATCAGTTTGAAATTAAAGAATGGCTTTGCAAACAAGCACTGTTTATAGAGCAGACTGCTAGTCTACAACTTCTGGTCTAATTGCTGGTGAGGTGCAGTATAAGACAATAGGTTATTTAATTTGGTTTGTTTCAAACAGACAATGCTGGCTAAATTGTTCACATCAAGGAAGCTTGCAGACCAGATGGATTATATCACTTAGCACATCAATAGCTGATATATTTATGAACTGGATGATTTGTATACTCAGAAGAATTAGATTCACAGCGTTAATTCGGGGTTCCTGGGAACTCTGTCTCCAGAAGCTGTTGGACCACTTGTGTTAAAAAGCATTTGAAAAATAGTATCATCTGTGTGAAGTCACACAATTGGCAAACAGATGGTTTAACTTGAGAGCAATTCAGGACTTTTCTGAATGGCTTGGAAATATTAAGAAGCATGATAGAAATATGGGGTGAAACAGAATCCATTCCTCTGCCTTTGATTTCTGCTATGGACACTAGTTCATCTATAACTCATTGGTATGTCTTTTAAGACTCATAGGAGTTGTACCTGTGTTTTTTGGAAATCCTTTGTGTTTTAGAAATCATTTGTAGTTTGGAAATCTTTTATAATATAGAAATTCTCTGATTCTTGGGAATGTCGTTTAAATTTAACACTCACAACACGCTGGAGGAACTCAGCAGGTTGGGCAGCATCCATGGAAAAGATCGGTCGACGTTTCAGGCTGGAACCCTTCATCAGGATCAGGACGTTCCGGCCCGAAACGTCGACCGATGTTTTCCACGGATGCTGCCCGACCTGCTGAGTTCTTCCAGCGTGTTGTGAGTGTTGCTTTGACCCCAGCATCTGCAGATTATTTTGTGTTTTGTTTAAATTTAAATGTGTAGCACAGAAAATAAGTGAATTTGGTTTAAACTACTTTATTAACTGGAAGTAATGTTCTCCTTGGTAAGGAGGGGGTACCTAGGGCTCAGATAGTGGATATTGCAGCTCAACTCACCATGGAGAATAAACAGGTAAATGAACTAGCTTTTGAAGTTTGGGTAGTTATGGCATGACCTCCCTGCAGTGAGGCACTGCTGCTGTATCTATATCGGATATGGCTTAAGGTCTTTGTTTGACTTTAGAACTTTGCATTCAGCAAACCTAATACCATTACGAGTTTGTTCATTCCTATGGTCTTGAATTTTAGTCATTTGTACTTGCGCAGGTTTCCGTAAATCCAGAATCAGAATCAGGTTTATTATCACGGGCATGTGTGGTAAAATTTGTTAACTTAGTAGCAGCAGTTCAATGCAATACATAATATAGAAGAAGAAGAAGAAGAAGAAGAAGAAGAAGAAGAAGAAGAAAATTAAATAAATTAATTAATCAGTTACTGTATACATATATCAAATAGATCAAAAATAATATATATTAAAAAGGTGAGGTAGTGTTCAAGGGTTCAATGTTTATTTAGGAATCGGATGGCGGAGGGGAAGAAGCTGTTCCTGAATTGCTGAGTGTGCGCCTTCAGGATTCTGTATCTCCTACCTGATGGTAACAGTGAGAAAAGGGTATGCACTGGGTGCTGGAGGTCCTTAATAATGGATGTCGCCTTTCTGAGACACCACTCCTTGAAGATGTCCTAGGTACTTTGTAGGCTAGTACCCAAGATGGAGCTGACTAGATTTACAACCTTCTGCAGCTTCTTCTGGTCTTGTGCAGAGCTCCCCGCCCCCCATACCAGACAGTGATGCAGCCTGTCAGAATGCTCTCCACAGTACATCTATAGAAGTTTTTGAGTGTATTTGTTGACATGCCAAATCTCTTCAAACTCCTAATGAAGTATAGACACTGTCATGCCTTCTTTATAACTGCATCGATATGTTGGGACCAGGTTAGGTTCTCAGAGATCTTGACACCCAGGAACTTAAAACTGCTCACTCTCTCCACTTCTGATCCCTCTATGAGGATGGTATGTATTCTTTCATCTTACACTTCCTGAAGTCCACAATCAGCTCTCTTGTCTTAGTGACGTTGAGTGCCAGGTTGTTGCTGTGACAGCACTCCACTAGTTGGCATATCTCACTCCTGTGCGACTCTCATCTCCATCTGAGATTCTACCAACAATGGCTGTGTCATCAGCAAATTTATAGATGGTATGAGCTATGCCTAGTCACGCAGTCATATGTACAGTATATAGAGAGTAGTGCAGTGGTCTAAGCACACATCCCTGAGGTGCTTCAGTGTTGATTGTCAGCGAGGAGGAGATGTTATCATAAATCCGCACAGATTGTGGTCTTCCAGTTGGGAAGTCAAAGATCCAATTGCAGAGGGAGGTATAGAGGCTCAGGTTCTGTAACTTCTCAATCAGAAATCCATCTGAAATCTATGGGATATTTTTTCAATGGATATCAAATTCCATTAATGTCACTTGAGTTTGCATTTTAATCAATAACCTTAGCAGCAAATGTGTGGAATGAAACTAAAATAGCTGGAGTTAGAACTTTCATATATAGGTACATTTTAAAAGTTTTTTAAAATTTTCCTTCTGAGCCAGAAGAACGTGCCCTTCCATGCCCTACAAAATAACCCTTTGGTATATCTGAAATAAATGTCAAAAATTTGTGGATATTGGAAATGTGAAATTCTTAGAAATATGCATCTGGTAGCAGAAATGTTGTAAATGAATTCATTCTGATGAACAATCATCAATCAGAAAATTGCCTGTCTCTCCTTACCCAGAGATGCATGCTGACCTAATGACCCAGCATTTCTGTTTTTCTACTGTAGGTATCCCCAGAAGTGCATGCCTGTCATTTCCTAATTATTAAGCCTTAAAACACAAAGCCCAGGGATATTTACTACACTAGACGGAATTACTTTTGGCCATAATTACTTTTCATCATTTCTGTTCCTGAACTAATTAAAGCTTAAGAGTAAAGATGTATTTAACAGAAAGTAGAGCAGGAGCAGGCCTTCGACCAAGATTATCTGCACTGACATGAAGCTAATCCAAGCCAATCCCATCTGCCTACAGATGGCTTCCATCACATGTCTGTTCATATGATATTCTAAATGCCTCTTAAATATTGTTATTATATCTGTTTTCCCTATTAGATGTTTATGCCGAATATGGAAATGTGCTAATTTAGTCACTGTACTAATTGCCAGAGGATGGCCTGTAATTGTTAGATTTTTGATTATTGCCGTTTTTTTTCTGTGCTGTCATCATCATCATTCTGTGCTGTGTCCTGTGACATGCGTGAACATGGTTTCATGTCAACGATTGTTCTTGGCAAATTTTTCTACAGAATTAGTTTGTCATTGCCTTCTGGGCAGTGTCTTTACAGGATGAGTGACCCCAGCCATTATCATTATTCTTTAGAGATTGTCTGCCTGGCACCAGTGCTCGCATAACAATGTGATATGCACCAGCTTCTCATATGACCAACCACCGTCTGCACCCATGGCTTCATGTGACTCTGATCCGAGGACTAAGCAGGTGCTACACTATTGCCAAGAGTGACCTGCAGGCTAGCCGAGGGAAGGTGCACCTTATACTTCCTTTGCATGACTCTATAAATAGCATTCACCACCGTCCAAACTGGCAGTACCCCTGCATCTAAGGAGTATTGAAAGAGTTATGGTCAGATGTATCTTACTTGATCCCTGTCACTCACCTACTTCAAGTTCAGACAACTTTTCTGAAATCTCAATATTTTATTTAATATATCAAATAACTCAATTACCTCATCCTTCACTCTTACATTGGAAGCACCCTCTCACCATCATCATCAGCGATCACTTGCAGATGAGTATGATTCTTCTCCTGGCAGTTGATCTGGTCACTTCTGTGTCTTGAGATGACTGAGGAGACAGATCCATGATCCACAAGTCCTATTACAGTGTTGGCAAGTGTAGGTCATTGAAGTGGTCACCACTTCCTGATCGCCACAGGACTTTGTCCCAAGTTGGTCAATCAGATTGCCAAACCTGGAGAAATGCCTTTGCATGAGATCTTTTAACGTGAGGAGACTGATGTGCAAAGAGCCACTACAAATTTCTTGACAGAGAAAGTGCCAGAATCCAAAGGCATGAAGACCAAGATGATTGGGGCCCTCTTCCTCCTCCTATGCAGCCATTCTGGTGGTCCTCATAGTGATTCCAGAGACTATAATTTACCACCATCTTCCACCTGTTCTGCCAGTGAGGCCTTGGTTGGACCACGCTTCATCTGGCTCCTCTCCTTAAGCTTACCGTCATGGGTGACCCTACCAGGATCTAAGCATCACTTTCAGGTTCTCAGGATCACACAACCCTCTCCACTACGAGAAGGTGGTGGTACCCTGGAGAGGGTACAATGCCTAAGATCAATACATAGACTTAACATTGCCATCAGCTTCTATGTCCAAAAGGTCATTTTTGTCCTCAGTAGACCATACTTCTGCATCTACTATTTTTTATGCTTTACATATAAAGAGATCATTTTGGAATCCAAGTTATGTGGGCAGCTAATCCTTTTATCATATGCTTTCTTAACCTTATTTTAGTTTTCACTTCCTCTCTAATTCTTTTGTAATCATCTTGGTTCTAACTGGTATTTTCAACCCAAAATTTGTTTTTACTTTACCTTTCTCTGATCTATTTCATTACTGAGGATGCTCTCAGTTTGTTTGTTCCTCCTTTACTCTTTGTGGAAATGCTCCTTATTTGAACCTGAACCAACCTTTCCTTAAAGGGACCTATTGTTCTTCTGCAGATTGGTCTGTCCTCTTTTGGTTCAACTTTATCTGGGCCAGATCTATTCTGAGTTCATTGGAAGTTGACTTCCTCCCATCCATAGATTTTACTATGGATTGCTCCTTTTATTTTTCTATAGCTAACCTAAATTTTATGATGCTGTGATCATGATCTCAAAAGTGTTCCCCTATTGAAACTTGCTGTGCATGAACTATTTGTTAGAAGGAGATACAACATTTTTGGAATCAAAAAGTGCTGCTCTAGAAAATTAACCTAGATGTACTTGAAAAGCTCTTCGCTCTCTCTTCCTTGAACACTATCCCTATCCTAGTTTACAGTTGGATAAATGATGTCCTCTATTATAACTACATTATAACTATGCTAGACATGAGGAAATCTGCAGATGCTGAATATTCAAGCAACACACACAAAAAATGCTGATGGAATGCAGCAGGCCAGGCGGCATCTATAGGAAGAGGTACAATCGACGTTTCGGGCCGAGACCCTTCGTCAGGACTAACTGAAAGAAGACATAGCAAGAGATTTGAATGTGGGAGTGGGGAGGGGGAGATCCAAAATGACAGGAGGAGGGTAGGGGTGGATCTAAGAGCTGGAAAGTTCATTGGCAAAAGGGATACCAGGCTGGAGAAGGGAGAGGATCATGGGATGGGAAGACTGGGGAGAAAGAGAAAGGGGGAGGGGAGCCTGGAGGGTGGAGAGCAGGCAAGGAATTATAGTGAGAGGGACAGAGGGAGAAAAAAGAGAAAGAGAAAAGGGGGGGAAAATAAAAAATATATAAATGTATAATAAATAAATACATATTAAATAAATAAATAAATAAGGGGTGGGTTGTGAAGGGAAGGTGGGGCATTAATGGAAATTAGAGAAGTCAATGTTCATGCCATTAGGTTGAAGGCTACCCAGATGGAATATAAGGTGTTGTTCCTCCAACCTGAGTGTGGCTTCATCTTGACAGTAGAGGAGGCCGTGGATAGATAAATCAGAATGGGAATGGGACATGGAATTAAAGTGTGTGGCCACTGGGAGATCTTGCTTTCTCTGGCGGACAGAGCGTAGGTGTTCGGCGAATTGGTCTCCCAGTCTGCGTCGGGTCTCGCCAATACCTAGATGGCTGCACCGGGAGCACCAGACGCAGTGTATCACCCCAGCCGACTCACAGGTGAAGTGTCACCTCGCCTGGAAGGACTGTCTGGAGCCCTGAATGGTGGTGTGTCCCCCTCATCCCTTCCCACCGATCGCCCTCCTGGCACTTATCCTTGTAAGTGGAACAAGTGCTACACATGCCCTTACACTTCCTCCCTCACCCCATCCGTTATTTATTTATTTATTTGTTTGTTTGTTTGTTTGTTTGTTTGTTTGTTTATTTATTTATTATTAATTTTTTTTTCTGTCTCTCCTTTTTCTCCCTCTGTCCCTCTCACTATACTCCTTGCCCATCCTCTGGGCTTCCCCCCTCCCCTTTTCTTTCTCCCTAGGCCTCCCGTCCCATGATCCTCTCCCTTCTCCAGACCCATATCCCTTTAGCCAATCAACTTTCCAGTTCTGAGGTCCATCCCACCCCTCTTGTCTTCTTCTATCATTTTGGATCACCCCTCCCCCTCCCACCTTCAAATCTCTTACTATCTCTTCTTTTAGTTAGTCCTGACGAAGGGTCCCGGCCCGAAACTTCAACTATACCTCTTCCTATAGATGCTGCCTGGCCTGCTGCATTCCACCAGCATTTTTTGTGTGTGTTGTTATAACTATCCTATTGTTTTTTTCACTATACTATTAACTAGCTCCAGGTACAATCTCCAGAAAGCCATCCAGAAGTGGCAATTACAGATTAAACTTGAATCAATGAAGGAAGCTCAACAGTTTTGGCAGGTCTTAAACACTATGACTTCTTATAAAGTTAAATCAAGCAACATAGTTGACAGCAAGGCTTTGCTTCCAGATGAGATCAATGCCATCTATGTTTACTTTGACCATCAAAACATGGAGGAACCATCACAAACACCCACTTCCCACGATCAATATATGCTTTCAGTTTATAAGGCCGATGTGCAAGCAGCCTTTCAGGAGAATGAATCCACAAGAAGCATCTGGGCCAGAGGGGTAACCTAGCCAAGTACTAAAGACTTGTGCCGATTAACTGGCTGGTGTGTTCATTGAGATCTTCAACCTCCTGCTTCAGCAGTATGTGGTGTCCACCTGCTTCAAGCAGGCCTCAATTATATTGGTTTCCAAGAAGAGTGTGGTGATCTATCTCAATGAATATTACCCAATAGCACTTACATCCTCAGTGATGAAGTGTTTTGAGAGGTTGGAGATGAAACATATTAACTCCTGCCTGATCTGCCCCAATTTGTTTACTGGATCAACAGGTCCACAGCAAGAAGGCATTTCACTGGCTCTTTGTTCAACCTTCAAACATCTGGACAACAAAGACGCAAACATCAAATGTTCTCTATCGACTACTCCTGAGCATTCAATACCATTATCCCCTCTGTACTAATAAATAAGCTTCAAGTCATTGTCCTCGATTTCCTCAATTGCAGACCCAGACAGTTTACATTGGCAACAACATCTCCTCTATGATCTCCATCAGCACAGGTCCCTTACAAGGCTGTACTTGTTTTACACTTGTGACTGTATGGTTAAGCACAGCTCTAATGCCATATTCAAGTTTGGTGATGATACCACTGTCGTAGGCCAAATCAATGGTGATGATGAATCAGCATATAGGAGGGAGATTGAAAATCTGATTGCATGTTGCCAGCAACAGCAATTTCTTACTCAACATCAGCAAGACCACGGAGCTGATTATCGACTTCAGGAGAAAGGAAACAGGAGGTCCATGAGCCAGTCCTCACCAAATGTGCGAGGCGTTTGGAATAACGTGCACAAACTCGTGGCGCAATCAGAGGTTGGTCGGTATGATGTTGTGGCTCTGTTGGTAAGAGATGGAATTACATCTTTAGAAAGAGTTGACATAGGGTCAGAGAATGTTGGATCCTTGTGAGTGGAGTGAAGCAATTGCAAGAGTAAAACAAACCATGATGGGAATCACATATAGGATTCCAAATAGTAGCTGAGACCTGGGGTTGAGATTGCAGTGGGAGCTGGAAAAGACATGTAATAAGGTAATGTCACAACTGTAATGGTAGACTTCAGTATCAAAGGTTTCAAAGGTACATTTAATGTCAGAGAAATGTATATAATATACATCCTGAAATACTTTTTCTTTGCAACCATCCACAAAAACAGAGGAGTGTCCCCAAAGAATGAATGACAGTTAAATGTTAGAACCCCAAAGTACCCCCAGCTCCCCTCCTTCCGGCACTCAAGCGACGACCCCCCCTCCCCCACCAGTAAAAAAAGCATCGGCACCCACCACCGAGCACCCAAGCATGCAGGAAAGCAATAGCAAAGACATAGACTTGCAGTACCCCAAAGACTACTTGTTCACCCGGTATTCAACATACCACAGGCTCTCTCTCCCCCTAATAAGGGAGAAAGAGGTGTCTCCATTTCACAGTAAGAGGGGAGACATAACAAACAACTCACTGATTTACGATATTAAAAGTCCATTGTTTTGTTTTTTCCAAGCTCTATGCCCAAAGATCTCAGGTCTCTGTGCACACAGCCACTGACCTTCTGACGCCCACGACACACTGACCTTTGATCCGCCCCTCTCCAGAGACATGAGCTGAGATCTCCGAAGGCAAGCTAAGCCTTTAGGCCAGTTGTGAAACCCTGAGAGCAGGTCCCATTCCTGCAAAGAACCGAAGTCAACATGTAACTCCATGCCAGGCTCTTCAAAAGAACCCTGAAAAGGAAACGTAGAGATACTAAAGATGGAAATAGAGCTGTTTCTGAAGATGCAAGCAAAGGAGTTGCCATTTAGTGTCATCATGACTAAGTTGGAACAAAGCTCATCAATACGCAAGGAGATTTGGAAAATTAGGGTGGTGTCAGATCATAAGAGAGGGAATTTGTTGAATGCCTACAAGATGGATTTTTAGAACAGCTTGTGCATGAGTCTTCTAGGGGAAAGGCTATCTTAGATTGGGTGTTATGTAATAACACAGACTTTACTAGGGAGCTCAACATGAGGAAACACTTAGGAGGCAGTGATCATAATATAATTGAAATCATTCTGTAATTTGAGAGGAGTAAGTCACATGTATCAGGATCACAGTGGAATAAAGGGAATTAGAAGCATGAGATAGGAGCTTGCCCTGGTGGATTGGAGGAGGATACTGGCAGGGATGATGGCAGAGCAGAGGTGGCTGAAGTTTCTGTGAATAGTTCACAAGGCACAGGATAAATATGTCCCACTGAAGAGGTTTTTCTCAAATGGCAGGGCTAGGCAACCGTGGCTGACAAGGGAAGTTAAAACCCAAATAAAGGATATAAACCCAAGTATATGCATAAGACAGCAAAAGTGAGTGGGAAGTTTTAAAATCCAACAAAAGGCAACTAAGAAACCTATAAGAAGGGAAAAGATGAAATATGAGGGCAAACTAGCCAATAATATAATGCAGGATACGAAACATTTTCTCAGTTATATAAAGAGTAAAAAGGAGGTGAGAATTGATATGGACGACTGGAAAATGATGCCAGTGAGATAGTAATGGGGGGCAAGAAATGGTGGATAAACTTAATTGGTACTTTGCCTTGGTCTTCACTATGGAAGACACTAGAACGGTGCCAGAGGTCCATGAGTGTCAGGGAGCAGGAATAAGTGCCATTGCTTGTAGAAACTCAAAGGTCTTAAGGTGGATAAGTAACCTGGACCAGATGGGCTACATCCTAGTGTCCTGAGAGAGGTTGCTGAAGAGATAATGGATGCATTGGTCATGATCTTTCAAGAATCACTTGATTCTAGCATGGTCCTCGAGGACTGGAAAATTGCAAATATCAGTCCCCTCTGTAAGAAGAGAGGAATGCAAAAGGAAGGAAATTATAGGCCAGTTAGCTTAACGACAGTGGTTAGGAAAGTGTTGGAGTCTATTATTAAGGATGAGTTTTCAGGTACTTGGAGTCTAATGATAAAATAAGTCAAAATTTCTGTGAAGGGAAATTTTGCCTGACAAATCTGTTAGAGATCTTCAAGGAAGTAACAAGCAGGGTGGACAAAGGAGAGCTAGTGAATGTCATCTACTTGGATTTTCAGAAGGCGTTTGATAAGGTGCCACACATAAGGCTGCATAACAAGATAAAATCCTATGGTGTTACAAGAAAAATACTAGCATGGATAGAGGAATGGCTGACAGGCAAGAAGCAGTGAGTGGGACTAAAGGGAGCCTTTTCTGGCCGGCTGCCGGTGACTAGTGGTGTTCCTCAGGGGTTAGCATTGGGACCGCTACTTTTCACATTGTTTGTCAATGATTTAGATAATGGAATCGATGGCTTTGTGGCAAAATTTGCAGATGAGATGGAGACAGGTGGAGGGGTGGGTAGTGCTGAGAAAGTAATGCAGCTGCAGCAGAACTTAGACAAATTGGAAGAATGGGCAAAAAAGTGGCAGATGGAATACAGTGTTGGGAAATGTATGATGATGCATTTTGGTAAAAAGAAAAATAGTGCAGACTATTATTTAAATGGAAAAAAAAATTTAAGCATCAGAGGTGCAGAGGGACTTGGTCCTTGTGCAAAACTACCAGAAGGTTACTATACAGGTTGAGTCTGTGGTAAAGAAGGCAAATGTAATGTTAGCATTTATTTCAAGGGGAATAGAATATAAAAGCAAGGAACTAGTGCTGGTGCTTTATAAGATACTAGTCAGGCTGCACTTGGAGTATTGTCAATAGTTATGGGCCGCATATCTCAAAGGATGTATTGCGATTGGAGAGAGTCCAGAGGAGGTTCATGAAGGTGATTCTGGGAATGAAAGAGTTAACATATGAAGAGCATTTGGCAGCTTTGGGCCTGTACTCACTGGAAATTAGAAGAATGCTCTGGATCTCATTGAAAACTATTGAATGTTGAAAGAACTAGATAAGTTAGATGTGGAGAGAATGTTTTCTATGGTGGGGGTATCCAGAACTAGAGGACACAACCTCAAAATTGAGGGGCGACCCTTTAGAACAGAAGTACGGAGGATTTTTTTTAGCCAGAGAGCAGTGAATCTGTGGAATGCTCTGCTACAGACTGTGGTAGAGGCCAAGTTTGTGGGTATATTTAAGGCAGACGTTGATAGTTCAGGGCATCAAAGGATATGGCAAGAAAGCAGGTGTATGAGGTTGAGTGGGATCCAGGATCAGCCATGATGGAATGACAAAGCAGTCTTGATAGGCTGAATGGCCTAATTCTGCTCCTAATCTTATGGTGATTTAGAGGTGGAGAAGGGTAGCAATTTTAAAGTCCTTGGTGCTATTATTTCGGAGGACCTGTCCTGGGTCCAGCACCTAAGTACAATTACAAAGAAAGCACGGCAGTACCTCTACTTCCTTAGGAGTTTGAAGAGTTTCGGCGTGATCTCTGTGAAGTTATCCACTTTGGTGGCCGGTTAGGAAAAGGGGAGGTGCAACGAGACCTGGGTGTCATTATACACCAGTCATTGAAAGTGGGCATGCAGGTACAGCAGGCGGTGAAAAAGGCGAATGGTATGCTGGCATTTATAGCAAGAGGATTCGAGTACAGGAGCAGGGAGGTACTACTGCAGTTGTACAAGGCCTTGGTGAGACCACATCTGGAGTATTGTGTGCAGTTTTGGTCCCCTAATCTGAGGAAAGACATCTTTGCCATAGAGGGAGTACAAAGAAGGTTCACCAGATTGATTCCTGGGATGGCAGGACTTTCATATGAAGAAAGACGGGGTGAACTGGGCTTGTACTCGTTGGAATTTAGAAGATTGAGGGGGGATCTGATTGAAACGTATAAGATCCTAAAGGGATTGGACAGGTTGGATGCAGGAAGATTGTTCCCGATGTTGGGGAAGTCCAGAACGAGGGGTCACAGTTTGAGGATAGAGGGGAAGCCTTTTAGGACCGAGATTAGGAAAAACTTCTTCACACAGAGAGTGGTGAATCTGTCGAATTCTCTGCCACAGGAAACTGTTGAGGCCAGTTCATTGGCTATGTTTAAGAGGGAGTTAGATATGGCCCTTGTGGCTACAGGGGTCAGGGGGTATGGAGGGAAGGCTGGGGCGGGGTTCTGAGTTGGATGATCAGCCATGATCATAATAAATGGTGGTGCAGGCTCGAAGGGCCGAATGGCCTACTCCTGCACCTATTTTCTATGTTTCTATGTTTCTATATCTAAAACTTTGACAAACTTCTATAGGTGCCTAGTGGAGAGTATATTGACTGGCTGCAAAACAGCCTGATATAGAAAGACTCAATGCCCTTGAATGCAAATTCCTATCAATAGAAGTGGATACGGCCCAGTTCATCATGTGTAAATCTCTTCAAACCATTGGACACACCTACATGAAATGTTACAGGAAAGGTGTTTCCATCACCAGGGGTCCCCACCACCCAAGCTTTACTCTCTTCTCATTACTGCCATCAGGAAGTAGGTACAAGAGCCTCAGAACTCACACCACCAGGTTCATGAACAATTATTTTCCCTCAATCATCAGACTCTTGAACCAAAGGAGGTAACTTCATTCAACTTCACTTGCCCTATTGTTGAAATGTTCCCACAACTAACGAACTCACTTTCAAGCACTCTTCATTTTATGCTCTCAATTTTTATTGCTTAACCAATATCTCATGAACAAAAAAAAAAGCAATTTACTTTCACCAAATTGCCAGTAGACACTTCTTTCAGATATTTGGCAAATAACTACTCAAAAACTTATGAAGAAATTAAATTATCAGATCACTTGTTATGTTGGCTCCTGCTAGATGAATTTCCATTCTGAGGTAACATCAGATGTTGTATTTCAGTGTGTGAAAACACTTGCAGTAAAAACATGTGCAGTACAGTGTTTGGTTATTAAAACGTTTATTCAATTTTAAACTAAAATTGGCAGCACCCTTTGTGTGTTTTGGTTTTACTCCAGAATAAAGTCTTGAATGGTAAACAAAATTAATGATTTCAAACTTTGGGCAAGATTCCTCTGACTGAAAGTGTAAATGTCAATAGCGGTACCTTGCTATGATATTTATTTTCTTGATCACTGAGAACTATTTTGTATCTTGGGAAATCACTTCACACATTTCCCTGTACTCTACTGAAGAGAATCACAGTCTAATGGAGTTCTTTGTGATATATCAGGCCAATAATTTGAGACAAATACAATTAGCACCCATATGGTTATGTTTTTCAAAAAAAAGACCATTAACTAGAATTAAATACTATTGGATTGTTTGCTCTTTTCTTTATTACTCTCTATGGGGGAAAAATTTACAATATTGTTTTCAAAGTCGACATCAAGATAGATGGGTAATTTTGCAAAACTTTTGATTTTTATTAAATTCAGATATAAAACCCACTTCAATGTACTTTCATAAGAGAGTTTCATAATTCAAGTTACTACGTGATATCATTGTTAATGAGTAGACACAACAATGTTAATCTAATTCTAATCCCACTGTGACCACTCTTCAAGATGTATTTTGCAGTGAAGCTGCCTCGATCCCTCTATCTCTATCATTGGAGGCAAACTGTAAACCAACATCTTTTATAAACTTACCGATTCCCATACCTGTCTTTACTATACCTCTTCCCACCCTTCTCCTGTTTAAAAATTGCTATTCCCTTTACTGAGTTCCTTCATCTCCACTACATCTGTTCCCAGAATGCAGCTTTCCCTTACTCATGATTGATGCTGCCCTCACCCACATATTCTCCATTTCCTGAACATCTGGACTCACCCCATCTTCCCGTTGCCTTAACAGTAATAGAGTTCCTCTTATCCTTACCTACCACCCTATAAGCCTCCACATTCAACACATCATTCTCCAGAACTTCCGCCATCTGAAAAGCCATCCTACCACCAAACATACTTCCCCCTGTCTCCCCAATTTCTACAGGGATCTCTCTTTCCACGACTCCCTTGTCCATTCATCCCTCCTCACCAATCTCCCTCCCAACACTTATCCCTGGAAGCAGCCAATGTGCGACACCTGCCCATTCACCTCGTCCCTCACTTCCATTGAGGGACCCTAACAGTCTTTCCAGGTGGGGAAACACTTCGCCTGTGAATCTGCTGGGGTTGTCTATTGGGTCCTGTGCTCCTGATACAGCCTCCTCTACATTGTTGAGATCGATCGTTAAGTGGAGATCACTTCATCAAGCACCTCCACTCTTTCCGCCAAAAGCGAAACTTCATGGTGGCCAAACATTTTAGTTCCGATTCCCGTTCCCGTTCTGACATATTGGTCCATGAACTCCTCTTCTGCCGTGATGAGGTTACCCTTGGGATGGAGGAGCAACACTTTATATTCTGTCTGGGTAGCCTCCAACATGTTGGCATAAATATCGATTTTTCCTTCTGGCAGAAACACTTCTCTCCCCCTCCCCTCTTCTTCTATTTCCCAATCTGGTATCTTACCTATTCTCACCTGCCCATCTCCTCTCCCTGGGTGCTTTCCTACTTCCCTTTCCCCTATGGTCCACCCGCCTTTCCCATCAGATTCCTTCCTCTCCAGTCCTTTAACTTTCCTATCCATCTGGCTTCACCTATCACTTTCTAGCTATCCTCATTACCCTTCCTCCACTTTTTATTCTGGTGTCCTCCCCGTCCTTTCCAGTCCTGAAGAAGGGTCTCAGCCCACAACATTGTTTGTTTATTAATTTTCATTGATGCTGCCTGACCTGCTGAGTTCCTCCAGCAGAATTTCTCACATTAATGAAAGGCTATTTCATGTTTGGCTGGTATATGTTTTAATTTGTCTATCAAGTATAGACACATGGATAAATGCTCTGAATTGGGACCACTGGTGTCAGAACTTTTCCGACATGAAATGTTGGTAAATTGTGAGTTTTTTTTTCCAGTTTTTCAAACATTTGTTTTCTCATCACTAGTGCTGACTTGGAAGATTTAACCTATCATATCTAATATTAAAAAAGGTCAATATTTTATAATTAATTAAATAATCTGCTTGTATAAGAAATATCCCTCATTTACGATCAATTATCTATTTTAATTTCAAGCTATTTTGCATACAACTTTTAAATACCTACCAATATACTGGATAGCACACTGGAACTCCAGGAACATTCACTGATGATGAAGATTTTAAGAATTATTTGTATGAACTAATTATATATAGATGTTAGTATGGGACATGTAAATTTGTATTTACAGGGACAGTTGCTTGGAGTGTAACAAGGTACCCAGCAGCTGTACAAATATGCAAATAATAAACCAAGGTTCAGTTCTACTGAGAACAGCTGTGCTAGAAATTCAAAAGGATTTCAATGGGACTTCAATAAAATTGAAACTCATTATTGACTATATATAGATCAGTATGCAGTATAGTGCCTTATCAGATGGAGTCTTACTATCTTTTATTCATTGAAGAAAACAAATGATTAAAAAGTGAAGAGTCATGCAGACAGAAAGCCTAATCTACATATGTGTTACACATTATAATAAAACTGCTTCACACATTCTATGCTATTCCATACTCCTAACCATCCGCTCCCCAGCAACCCCACAAACCTTCCCACAGTATGTCATTAATTAGTTGCAACATAGATCGTTATTTCACCTGTGTGTGATGATTAAATACTGAACACAATTATGGTCTGGACTATGGGAAGAAAACAGCCTGGACTTTATGTCCAGCTGACAAGCGATAGCGTTCTTTGCTGCTGTAAAGGAAAACTGCCCACAAGATAACCTACAATCTCTCTGACATGAATATCACACTTTTGTGACATTGGTTGCCGTCAAAAAGTCTTCACTGTGAAGTGTCAATTCAAATGAGCTGTGGCATCGAACATGATGTAGTCAAATTGTCCAAACAATTAGTCATATTTCAATATTTTCCCGGAGAGCAATATAGAAGAAAAAAATATAAATTTTAGTTGATAAGCTCTATTGTACTGGACTTTGCCAATAAGATCATAAGACGAAGGAACAAAATTAAGCCATTGAGCACTCTAAGTCTGCTCTGCCATTCCACAATAACTTGTGGTCATTCCAGTGCTAGGCACGTTGCAGCACTAATATCTTATGGCTACAATGACCTTTGGGCCTTGCTACCGTAGTGATTTGGCACAGCAGTGTGGGCCACCAGTGTTGAACAGGCCACAGGCTGAGATTTTACTCAAAGAATGCGAAGCAGCATGTAACGGCCAGCCGGGCACATAGTGGAAACCCACATCAAGGAGCATGGGAGGTGTATCCGTCTGCATTACCCAGAGAAATTGGCGGTACTAGAACACTGCATTCGTGACAGCACAAAATTACTGTGCCATGCTAATGGGATTTGAGACAGCCTGCTGAAGGAAGCTATTGAAATAAAGCTAGAGAAAAAGAATTTTAACAAAGACGAAGGTCTTCCCCTAAGTGAGAACTGGATTTCAATTGTAAAGAAGGTGGGACAGTGGAAAACTGATTGTATGAGGACTAACCAATCAGGAGGGATGGATGACAGGGTATACATACCACCAGACTAGACATACCTAGTCATCACCCCTGATAAATATGGCAGAGTTTGTCATCAAAACGTTAGTTAAAATTGGTATCCATACACAGCTGGAAGAGTTTATTTATGGAACTATCAGTGCATTCTAGCCCAATTTTAGATTGAATAGGCACAAGATAAGACAGAATTCAAAAGATCACAAATAAGTTTCCTAGAGAATTGCTAAGGTGTGCTGAGCAGTTATGGTTTTGTGCAAAAATCACTCAGATTCCAATCACCAAGATACAAGATTTTCAGCATCTTTTAATACAGTAATAATAGTTTATAGACATCTTGAAATCACTTAATTTCACCAATTTTCGCCATATTGGAGTATAGAACAAAACCGGTCTGTATATGGGTGAGTATACAAATGCATATTCCAAAGATATCTGTCAGAGGACACTGAAATCAATTAGTTTTTTATATTTTAATAACCACAAAAAATTGTGCCATTAACTATTCAGAGACTGTAAGAGGTAGAACATAACTGAGGGTGTTCTTTTATATAATGTCTACAGGAAATTTAGAAATGGAGGATGTAATAGCCCTTTGAACCAAACTTTATCATGCCTTTTCACCTTGGCATATCGGATGAGCTGCTAGCAGTCGGTGAAACCTAAGGTTCATTACACTTAGTCAGTTCTTCTTTGGAACGTGGCCAGCATTTCTTTTCCATTCCTAATTGCACTTGAGAAGCTAGTACAGACTTCTTTTTTTCTTGAACTGCTACAGTCCTTCTTGAGAAGGTATTTTCCATAGTTCTGTTGGGTAAAGAGTTCCAGGCTTTAGACCCAGTGACAAAGAAGAACAAATAATATATTTCCAATCAAAATGTTGTGTTTCTTAAAGGGGAACACACAGATAATTTTCATTTATTTAGAGATACAATATGGTAACTGGCCCTTCCAGACCATGCTGCCCAATTATAACCACGTAATCAATCTATTAGCCCATACCACTGGAATGTGGGGGGAAACAAGAACACCCAGCAGGAACCCACGTAGTCATGGGGAGAACAAACAAACTCCTTACAGAACCTGGGTCTCTGGTGCTGCAATAGTGATTTTCTAACCACTATGCTCCCATGCCGACCAATGTACTCACTGCCCAGTTAATGTTTCCAGGAGCATGCTGCCCTTACCTTACAAAGGAATTTTTTTAATGTTTTCTGGCCTCTGTGCTGATTTTTTGGTGTACTATTATGCATTAGGATTTGTGGTGTTAAGAGGGTTATTTGGTTTCTATCAGAAGTTTATTTTGCAAGGTAAATAACTGCAGAGGATTTTGTAACTAGTGAATATTTCCACCAAGGTGCACTGGAAGTGAGAAGGTATGGATGTTCAAGTTTTTTAATGGAGTACTAATCAAATAGGTCTCCTTGTCCTGAATGGTATCAACCTTCTTAAGAGTTGTCGTTTCACTTGTCCTTTCAACTAGAAATTACTGCATCACACTCTTGACTTATACCTCTTATATAGTATCCAGGGAAGATTTGATGGGAAATATGCCCCACCCATTTCTATATACTAATTTGCACCTGTTGACTCAATCGCATCTGCCATTCAGTCTGTCTTAAGAAGTAGGGACATGCTCTTTAAATCTGCTCTGCCTATTAGTAACATCATGACTGACTTTCTATCTTGTTTACTTTGCCAACTAATTCCCCATATTCACTTATATCCCCAAATCAGTCTTGTTTTTAAATGTATTCAATGACTGAGCATCTAAAATGATGAAGCAAGGAATTTCTAGGGCACTGTGAAAGTAATTTCTATTCATTTCAGCTCTAAATGGCCAACTCCTAATCTTGAAAATACCCCCTAAATTCTAATCTCTAGCAGGCAAAAACAGCCTTTGGCTCCAATTTCATCAATTCTTAAATTCTCTTAAATATTAATGAGATCACTTCTCATTTCTTCAACTTCAATCAACGTCAGTTAGTCTTCATTAGAAAATTCTGTTATCCCAGTCAGATGAAGCATCTATAATAATATATTTTCTTTAGGTACAAAGATAAAACTGTAGATACAGCTCTAGATGGAGACCCAAAAAAGCCCTGTACAATCATAAGAAGATTTTCATATCTACAAATGTAATCCTAATTAATGGCATTAAACACCATACAGTTAGTTCATAGAATGAATTTCAGAGACAATTACAACACACTAATGTGACCAATGATTTGGGATGAATTTCTGTACTTCACCATCTTACAATAAAGTCCATGGTACTATTTACTTACTAATTTGACATTACTTAGCATTATATCTTCCTAGGAAAGCTTAATCATGATTTAAGGCTCTTCATATTCACAATAACAGAATGGTAATATCTCAGTGCCTGACCCAGTTGTTAAGCAAAATGCCTTTCAGGCACAATGTATCTACCAGATAGCACAAGATAACAGGTGAAAAACTGTGCAAAATAATAAGAGAAAAATATTATTTCATCATTCATGTTAGCCCAAGGACACAGTTAACAGTAACCATTGACAAGTTGTTAGATATATAAGAGTTCAATCTTGGACTGATATCCCCATGAGTCAGTCAAAAGCATTTGGCATTTGACAACGGATTTACAGCTGATTACTTTACCCTATTTTTAGTAGCTGCTTCTTCAATTCTCTTTTTTTTTCTAAATTATATTTTTTTAGCTCACACCAAAGCAAGGAAATAGCCCCAGATCAAATTATCATTATCTCCGGTTGTGGAACCTTTGTTATTGCAAACATTCTGTGCAAGATTGTTTTTTTTTTCTTTGCCTATAGTGGTTTCAAATTAATTTCCTTTGTGGAACTGAGGAATTCTGATTATGTTAGAGGCACGGGAACAGCAGATAGGAAAGTTCACTCCATCTCATTCTTAAAAGGTGAATTTAGTGAGTAGAACATTTTCTGTTTGTGAATGTATAGACTCTTGTAATCATCCAATTAGAAACTGGTGATCTCATTTGGTGTTGGAAGTAGTTCAATGGTACTATTTTCATTTTCAAATCTGAAGGCCATGAATTTATGTCCCATTATGGAGGTTTGAAACATATGTCTGTATGATATCACTGGAAAGTAAAGAGGGCAACCCAACATCATCTCAATGAGTTGTAAAAGTTGCCCAGACACTAATAAAGAGGATCCCTTCAATACGAGACAATTGTTTTTCTTCACTAACGTTGCTCATTATCTCACACCACTTTATCGTTGGCATCTTTCACTATAGAACAAGCCAGCTCTGCTTCAATAGTAATTGGTGCATTTTGAGAGTTTTGAGAGTTTTACTCATAAGGGACGATTTATAAATGCAAGTTTTACTTAAAGCAATCAGAATTGTTTGCAAAGTATTTACCACCAAGAAAGATAGGACTTCAGGCGCATGATGATGTTCCCTCCAAGATGCACACCAGCCTGGCTTCACTATATAGTATCACTAGTCCAAGTACTGGAACAGAACTTCTGATCCAACTGCCCTGTGGAATACCTTCATCGGAAGGATTTCTTGGTAGGAGGAGACGAATCATCAACTTCTTTAATTATCTTAATCAATTATTAAGAGTAATAATTGTTTGTCCTACCAGTAATGCACCAATCCTACTAAATAATGGAAAAAAATAGATCCTTGGGTCACACAGTATTATAGAAAATAGGTGCAGGAGTAGGCCATTCAGCCCTTCGAGCCTGCACTGCCATTCAGTACAATCAAGGCTGATCATCCAACTCAGAACCCTATACCTGCCTTCTCTCCATACCCTCTGATCCCTTTAGCCACAAGGGCCTTATCTAACCCCCTCATTATGTTGTGTGGAGGATTCGTGACAATATTCTCAATCTGTATGTTAATATTCTGTAGTGTCTCTTGTTGCCTTCTACTGTACCTTCACTGGTTTCTCTAGTTTAAGGTGCAGGTTGAACCCTTCAACTGCATGCAATATCTCAGTACAATTAGCTTAAGCTCGCTACTGAGTGATATCTTTTCTTCTTCAAAGGTCTGTAATCTCTCAGTCATAGTTGTTGCTGAAATCATCTTCTCTAAAGCTGAGATGTTACTCTGAAAAATGTAGCATTTTTCTTTGTCATACCAAATTTAGTTGTATTTTTATATGGCACCTTCACACTTGAATCCCAAATCTTCCAAATTATCTAGTCCAGGCTGCTTTCTGAAGCATTTATTTTCATCTTTATTAGCAAAATCACTGCAATTTCAAAATTGGATTGCACTCCCCTACACCTGATTTCTGGAGCTCTCATTATCCCTCAGCATATCTGCTTCTGCTTCTGGATATCTCCTTTCATAGACATTAACTTATTTCTTCTCATTCTTAAAAGGTGAATTTAGTGAATAAAGCATTTTCTGCTTGTGAATATATAGACTCTTGTAGTCATCCAATTCGAATATGGTGATCTCACTCGGTTTCTATAGCTAGCCCAATTATGTTGCTAACTTTATTCCTTAAACTCCAGTGTCCACTAACTGAAGAGTGCTTTGCATCTTTCAAGCCAGACTGACAATGGTCTATGAGGGGAGGACAAGTGCATTCCCCCAAGTGTGATTGACTTCTGGATCCTCTACCATCTAATGGCTGTAATCTTCTCAACTTGACTTCAAGTTAATTTATATAAGCAAAGGGTGAATCATGATCTGCATGTTCATTAATGTCATTAGATATATGCCTGACTCTTGCAAACGTTCAGGTGCAGTGAGAGGAGTGCAGTCCAATTTTGAACTTGCAGTAATTTCACCTGGAAATTATTGGTAATGCAATTCACTTCAGGAAAAAAAAATGACTCTGGACTGACTCTGGGCATTGCTGAGAAAACAGCATGTCAAGATACATTTGCTGGAGTCATATCTTTTCTAGAATACTGGTTTAATGTTTTTGTTGTTACCTCCCAAAGAAAGGCAAATTACCATATAAAAAGAGGCAAAGCATTAGTTAGTATTTTAATATTAATAAAGCATCTCTGCATGAATTAATATCTGATTAATTTGGAATCAAGTAATAATGATTAGAGAGTGAAGTTCAAATTACTGAGCTTGATATTTTTAATTATCTAATTAAAACTTATTAAATTAATGGGTTTTTTTTCAATAAGATGGTTGTAAGTTTTAAATTTGTATTTTGCACCCAGAATGATATATGAGAAACAAACAAGCTGGGAAATATATTCAGTGTAATTCAGAACACTGAAAAAATTATATAATCAAATAAATTCCCTCAGGAGTACAAGAAAAAATAATGTTATGCAAATATCATCCAATGTTGATTTCTACAATATATGAGATTTCATTTATAATATATGGGATGTAATTGACGTTTTATATCTAACTGGTTCAAAACACACAAAATGATGGAGGAACTCAGCACATCAGGCAGCATCAATGGAGAGGAATAAATAATTGATATTTTTGGCCAAGACCCTTCATCAGGACTGGAAAGGAAGGGGGAAGATGCCAGAATAGGAAGGTGAAGGGAGGGGAAGGAGTACAAGCTAGCAAGTGATAGGTGAAGCCAGGTGGGTGGGGGTGGGGAGATGAAGCAAGAAGCTGGGAGATGATAGGTGGAAAAGGTAAACGACTGGAGAAAAAGCAATCTCATAGGAGACGAGAGTGGACTATGGAAGAGAAAGAAGGAAGGAGGGCACTGGGGGCAGTGAAAGGCAGGTGAGGAAAAGAGGTAAGAGTGGAACCAGAGTGGGGAATTGAATAAGAGGGAAAAGGAGAAGGGGAAAATATCACCAGACATTGGAGAAATTGATGTTCATGCTATCTAGGCTCCCTAGATGGAATACGAGGTGTTGCTCCTTCAACCTGAGAGTGTGGCAAAAGAGGAGGCCATGGATTAACATATCAGAATGGGAATGAGGATTGGAATTTAAATGATTTATCACTGGGAAATCTTGCTTTTTGCGGATGGAGCGAAAGTGCTCCACAAAGTGGTCCCCCAATCTACATCGGTTCTCATTAAAGTAGGGGAGGTTGTAATGAGATTACTGGATTCAGTAGATGACCCCAAGAGATTCACAGGTGAACTATTGCCTCATCTGGAAGGACAGTTTGGTGCCCTGAATGGAGGTGAGGGAGGAGGAGAATGGACAGGTGTAGCACTTCTTCTGCATGTAGGGGCAAGTGTCAGGAGGAATGAGTGAACAAGGGAATCACAGAGGGAGTGATCCCTGTGGAAAGTGGTGGATGTAAAGTTGTGCTTGGTAGTAGGGTCTCGTGAAATATGGTAGAAGTTACAGAGAATGATGTGCTGGATGTGGAGGTTTTTGGGGTGACAGATGCCCTGTTGAGACAGCGGGAAGGGAAGGGGTGAATCCAGATGTCAGGAAAATGGAGGACATGCAGTTGAGGGCATGTCCTGTGTTTATGTATTTAACTGGTTGATGATTTCATATGATAGCTGTACAATCTTAGTAAAAGACCAAAGTGAAATGATACAGCAACTCTACATTAAATTTGATTATCAGTTATTTTCATTGGACTTTTGAATTGTATTTTGTTTGGCATAGATTTGCATTTATAAAATTAGAGGATACAAGAAAATCTGCAGAAGCTGGAACTCTGGAGCAACACACACAATTCTGGAGGAACTCAGTGGGTTAGGCAGCATCTATGGAGAAAAGTAGCCAGTTGACATTTCACACTAAAACCCTTCATCAGGACTGAAGAGAAGGAGGGGAGATAGCCAATATAAAAAGGTGGGGTGGGGGAGTGGGTGGAGCTCAAGTTGACGGTGAGAGATAGATGCAGATGAGGGAGATAATGGGCAGGTTGGGGAAGTGGAAACTTGGAATGAAACAAGAAGCTGGGATATGAGAGGTGGAAGTAAAAAATGGTAGAAGAAGATGAAATCTGAATGGAATTGGTTTATTACTATCACATGTACCAAGAGCAGTGAAAAACTTGTCTTCTCTATGATTCATACAGAACAATCATTACACAGTGCATCGAGATAGAACAAAGTAAACCAATAACAATGCCAAATGAAGTGTAAAAGCTACAGAGTAAGTGCAGTCCAGGTAAACAATAAAATACAAGAACATAACGAGGTAGATCGTGAGGTCCAGAATCTGTCTTGCTGTATAGGCATTCCATTCATGGGTCTGATAACAGCGTGAAAGAAGCTAGCCTTCAGCCTGATGATAAGTGCTTTCATGCTTTTGTATCTTCTATTGATGGGAGAGGGGAGAAGAGAGAATTTCCAGGTAGGTGGAATTTTTAATAATGCTAGCTGTCTTATTATGGTAAAGAGGATGTGCTGAGCTGTGTTCACAACTCACTGTATTTATTTGCCATCACATGTAGGGAAGTTGCAATGTCGAGTCCAGATAGAATACTTTTTATGGTGCTTTGATAAATATAGGTAAGAGTCGCTGAGGGCATGCCACATTTATTTAGCTTCCTGAGGAACTTGAGGTGTTGGTGAGCTGCTTTGGCTGTGACATCAATGTTATGGACTAAGACAGGCTGTTAGTGATATTCACTCCATGAAGCTCTCAATATTCTCAATCTCAACACCATTGATGTAGACATGAGCATATGCAAAGCCCCCTTCCTGAAGTCAATCACCAGCTGTTTTACATAGAAACATAGAAAATAGGTGCAGGAGTAGGCCATTCGGCCCTTCGAGCATGCACCGTAATTTATTATGATCATGGCTGATCATCCAACTCAGAACCCCGCCCCAGCCTTCCCTCCATACCCCCTGACCCCCGTAGCCACAAGGGCCATATCTAACTCCCTCTTAAATATAGCCAATGAACTGGCCTCAACAGTTTCCTGTGGCAGAGAATTCCACAGATGTTTTGTCATACAGTGGATGTGGAGAGGATGTTTCTTATGGTGGGTGAGTCTAAGACCAGAGGACACAGCCTCAGAATAGAGGGGCATCCTTTAAGAATGGAGATGAGGAGGAATTTATTTAGCTAAAGAGAGGTGAATCTGTGGAATTCTTTGCCACAGGCAGCTGTGGGGGTCAAATCTTTGTGTGTATTTGAGGCAGAGGTTGATAGATTCTTGATTGGTCTGGGCATGAAGGGCTATGGGGGGAAAGGCAGGAAATTCGGCCAGACAGGAAAACTGGATCAGCCATGACAAAATAGCAGAGCAGACTCGACACACCCAATGGCCTAATTCTGCACCTGTATCTTACGGGCGTAAGGTCCACTGTTTGGACCTTACTAAGGTCCACTGTTTGGGGAGCACTGTCACTGTGTGTATCTGTGTATGTGTGTGTTGTATGTCTACAAGACTGGTTGGCGAGTTATTTAGAAGTCATGAGGATATGACTTTGTTTGGTGGGGGAGAGTGTAAGGGGGTTTCGTCTTTTATGTTACTGCGTAGGCTAATTAAAATGGCTTCTTTGTTACATTAAATGCTGAGAAAGTTCTTGCGCTAGCAGTTTCTTTTGGGTTAGACTGTGATAAGAAGATGTTATGAACCAATACAAACTATTACCCAGTTTGGCGGGGCCGAGGGGTGTTTCCCTAGATGACAGCTTTCGGCTCCGCCAAACTGGGTAATAGTTTGTGTGGATGCTCTGTGATGAGTATTACCCAGTTTCATCACACAGCATCCACACAAACTATTACCCAGTATCGCGGGGTCGGAAGCTGTTTCCCTGGACGACAGCGAGCCGAGCGACCCTGAGGCTGGCCAGAGGGGCTACAATCTTATGGTTAATATTGAGGGAAATGTTGTTGCCATAATACCATGACACTAAGTTCACTATCTCCTATGCAGTCATGAGTGTACAGAGAGTAGAGAAGGGGCTGAGGATGCAACCTTGTGGAGCATCACTGTTTAGAATAATTGTGGTGGATGTGTTGTTACCAATCCTTACTGATCGTGGTCTGTTGGCCACAGAATCGCGGATCCAGTTGCACTGGGGTGCATGGACCGCCAGGGTTTGGAGCTTGGTGATGAGCTTGCATGGAGTTTTAGTATTGAAGGGAGATCTATAATCAATAAACAATAATGGAATAAAGCAAAGGAGGTCATGAGAGGAACCAGAGGGAGAAATATGTAGGTAATGGACTTTTGTAACCCATATTTCTTGTCTGTAGTGTTCTTGGAGAATATGTGAATCCCACTGTGAAAGCATTTTCTCTTTAAATTTCAGACTCTCAGTCATTTTCTCCACTTTTTCTTTGAGTGTGTTCCTTGCCAATTTAGCTCTTTGTTTTTATAATTCTGCTGATACCTAAATCATTCCCTAATCCGCAAATCATCCCAGTCATCAGTAATCCCTTAAGCAGATTATAAATCATTTCATAGCATCTTTATGATTTTTTCTCCCATGTCTCTGCTATCTTGGTCCATTGAAGTACAGTTCAGCTTTTAATTTAGAAAAGTAAAATGACAGTTTTCTGCCAGATGTAGTATATTTTGTTCTTTCATTTTGAAACTGATAGACTCTAGTACAATGTTTATAAATTTACCTGTCATGCCAATCTGTATTGTTTCTTGATGTTCCTTCCTGCATCATTGTGTTATGTTATTTCTCTGCCATATCTGCTGCTTTCTCTTTATTTTCATGTTTCTTTCTTTCTCTTTAATTTATGTTATGATTCTCTTGATGTGAATTAAAGTAGTAAAGCAGAGCAAAGTTATAAAGTTGGTAATCCCATAAATGTTTACCATATGTTTTCTCCTTATTGTCAAGTGCTTATTCTTCTTCTCTTGACCCTCTTCACTGTAACATTGCCTGTTGACAATGCCCTCCTTTGTTCATTCAGCCTGCCCTGAACTGTGCCTTTGTTTGTTCGGGATACATATTTTGCATAAATCCTGATTATCTTTCTTACACTCTTCCAAACAGCAATCTCCATTCAACTTCCCTTCATCCTGTGTCAGTGCAGTCACTTTCTGTTTCTGTTCGCACCTTCCCATCTTTTTCAGGTGCTCTAAAATTCTGCGATCCATTCCCTTGGAAAAAAAAGAAAGTACTGCAGTTGTTGCACTCTGTCCAATTTTGGCTACAAATTTTACATCACGGAGAACCAAACAGTGTTTCCCAATTCAACATGAATCCTTATGGGGTGAGATGATTCTAACTGGCCTTAAATTTCACATCTTCATTAAGGGAAGAACCTGAGCTGCCACATTGTGTTGTTCTGTAGGGCTACTCATGTGGAATGTGACTTACAACACAAAGGGGAAAAAACAATCAGATGCAAAGAACGGCAAGGGTTTTACATTGTCAAAATTATGAGGTTTTTCTCAGGGCAAACTAGATACTTCACCATTTGAGATGCCTTACCGAGCCCAATCTGTGCACAAATATTCCAACTACCTTGGATACTAAAGAGACTTCAATTGCTGGAAGCTAGATCAACACATGAAAGCACTAGAGGAATTCAGTAGTCACTCTAAGTAACTTTCTGGATATTTACTGATATAGTTTTGAATAATGAGAACATCAAAAAACACACTACTACAACTAATGCAGATGTGAAATAATTGTTCGATGTAGGATATACTCAACAGGTCACATAGAATGATTCTATAAAACAGAAATAGTTTAAATGGTTCATGCTTATAAATTTTCATCACAATGAGGAAAAATTCAGTGAATGCTCACTAACCTGATTATATTGATTCTACTTGTCTCCCCATGGATGCCGCTCAACCTATAAAGTATTTCCCACATTGTTTGTTCCACCACAACAAAAGTTATCCTTAAACAGACTCTTTCCATTAGCATCTATAAAAAGAAAATGAAGGGGAATTTTCAGCGGTGACACATTTTAATCAAGATAAAGATCTAAAAATAATTAACCCTTTAATGTGTCAGGAATAGAGAGATAATGGATTGCAGCCTCAAAAGGGGTTGTTTAAAAAGTTAGAAAGAAGTGGCAAATGGAAAGTTTTAAGTTTATTTAGTAGTTTATTAAGGTTATTTTAGGAAAATAATTAACCTATCTTCAACTTGCTGGGTTTTTTTCTAATTTGCTTATTTCTAGAACAGGGGTAGAGAAAAAAATGTGCCCAGATGGTCGATAATCTTTAAAAATTCTCTCGCATGCCATCAGAGATCATCATTGATTAATGAATTAGTAACAAGAATTATGGACTTTTCATGGGAAAAAAGGTGAGCCCTGTGTTTATTTACATGTATTTATTGTTTTACTGTGAATAAATGTATAAGAGAGACAAATTGAAGTAAATGAAGCATTTTTAAAAACCTCTTCAAAATGTACTAATATTATTCGTTTTAAAAATCTACATGGGTTTTTTCTGGATGTGCAGGTTTGTCCCCACATTCCAAACGCATATAGGCTGGTAAGTTATTTGGTCACATTGGTGTAATTGGACAGCTTGGGTCTGTTGGTCTGGAAGGGCCTCTTACTGCACTATTTCTCTAAATAAAATGAAAAAAATAAGAAATGTGAATGTGAAATTATGTTTTGATATCAAGGAAAGAAAAATAAATGCACTTTACTCCCAGTGAGACTTCTGTTACTGCATTACTGATGACAAATATTTTATATATCCGGCTTGTATTTGGTTGTTTTGAGAGCTATGCATGCAGCACCAGTTTCATCAGTAAGTCTAGTCCTATAATTAGACTTGACCAAGTTCATCACTGAAAACAATAACTCACATGAATAGTTATGGATTGCAAAACTACAGACATTATTTACCATTATCATATCTGAATATCCAGTGTTCACTCACAAATGAGAAAAGGAAACAAAAATACAAGCAGAGTGAAGAAAATACCAACTGGCCCAAACATTTACTGTCAAAAAACTGATGTGTACACCAGGTCTATAAAGACTTCAAAGCATATCATCCAACATCATGTGTTCTCATAACCATCTGGCTGGCACCAAGCTGGTATGAGAGGGGGCAGAAGTGAGTGTAGTTGCCGTCACTAAAGAGAAGGTGTTTGGGAAGATGAAAGGTCTGAAGTAGATAAATCACCTGGACCAAATGGACTATACCCCAGGGTTCTGAAAGATGTAGCTGAAGAGGTTGTAGAGGCATTATTAGTGATCTTTCCAGAATCACTAGATTCCAGAATGGTTCTGAACTTAGGAAGATCAGGAGAATGGGCAAAGAATTTGCAGTTGGAATGCAGTGTAGGAAATTGCAAAATGGTCATGCATTTTGGTAGAAGGAATAAAGGGGTAGACTATTTTATAAATGTATAGCAAATTCAGAAATCAGAGGTGCAAAGGGACTTGGGAGTCCTTGTGCAGGATTCCCGAACAAGTAATATGCAGGTTGACTCGGTAGCAAGAACGCAAATGGAATGTTAGCAATCATTTTGAGTGGACCAGAATATAAAAACAAGGATGTAATGCTGAGGCTTTATAAAGCATTGAGCAGACCACATGAGGCATTGTGAGCAGTTTTGGGCTCTTCATCTTAGAAAGGGTGTGCTGGTATCAGAGAATCCAGGGGAGGATCACGAGAATGATCCTGGGCTGATATGAAAGGTAAAATGGATCAGCCATGATGAAATGGCGGAGCAGACTCGATGGGCCAAATGGCCTAATTCTGATCCTATGTCTTATGGTCTGACAAGGAATGGGCTATGGAAAATTTAATTTGGGTGTCATATGTATACATTGCCAAAAAATGTTGAGAGAAAATACATAGATAAACAGGCAGAGAATGTAATGGATCTTTGAAGAGTTCTTTGCTGTCTGACATCGTACATCAAGCATATCAAAAGTAACGTTGACACATGAGATTAGCTGTCTCCCTGATTTACATTTGTACTTTTCAATCTCTAATCTGGTTTTCAATCCATTCTTATGGAATGAAAATCTTTTTTCCTATTTCTCTATTAGTTAAAGGAGTTCTCAGTAAAATGATTTTCAACAGTCTCAACATGCTTTCCAATGTTTGTAGCTCTGTGCCACAAGACTTAAGTGATAACTAGTACTCACTCTGGCAGCAAATGAGTGAGAGATAAAGAAAAAGGAACCACCACCTGGGAGCAGGAGTGATGTGCTTGTAAACTTGGGTATAAGGCACATATTTGGACAAATATAGAAAGTGGCAAGTTGGAAAAAAATGATAATGGCTCTAAACAGAAAGTAGACAATAATTCCCCCATGTTGTAAATGCTCCAATTCATTATAATCATATTTTTACAGAAATAATTTATTGTAATCATCAAACAGATGAGAATTCTCATACAGTGACTTGAATTCTTAATCTCAACAATATTTATCCTTCACTGCAGCTCAACCACAAGTATTGGGTCTAAATATGTAAATATGTGCCAAATGACATGAAGCCACTGAGAACCACATTTACAATTCTAATACACACAAGTACTGAATAGGAAGAAAAAATGCTTAGTTGTGACTTTTCATGTTCAAAACTCTTATGCCAAATGTCTATTATCATTCAATAATAAGGTCCACTACACTTGTACACATGCTTGTAAACCAGAATAATTTCCATAAGATAACCAAAACTAAATGTTAATATTAAATAATCTATTTTATGACAAAATATGATACCTTAAAGAAGAGAAATGTAACAAATCAGTAGTTTGGGATAGCTGTACAACGTGCTTTGTTTGCAAGCAGAGAGGCTCAAATCCAACACATTTTATTGTAATAAATAAACAGAAAAACACAGCAGATCAGTTAGTATCTGAGGAAAGTAAATCATATGAGACCTGGGACCTTTCATCAGAATTAACAATGAGAGAAAAGATAGCAAAGAAGGTAGTGGAATGTTGCTCATGTTGTTCCATTGTTTAAAAAGGGTTCTAAGAGTAAACCTAGCAATTTTCAGCCTGTGAGTTTGACGCCAGTGGTGGGTAAATTGATGGAAAGTATTCTTAGAGATGCTATATATAATTATCTGGATAGACAGGGCTGATTAGGAATAGTCAACATGGATTTGTGCGTGGAAAGTCATGTTTGACAAATCTTATTGAATTTTTTGAAGAGGTTATTAGGAAAGTTGACGAGGGTAAAGCGGTGGATGTTGTCTATATGGACTTCAGTAAGGGTTTTGACAAGGTTCCACATGGAAGGTTGGTTAGGAAGGTTCAATCGTTAGGTATTAATATTGAAGTAGTAGAATGGATTCATCAGTGGCTGGATGGGAGACACCAGAGAGTAGTGGTGGATAACTGTTTGTCAGATTGGAGGCCAGTGACTAGTGGTGTGCCTCAGGGATCTGTACTGGGTCCAATGTTGTTTGTCATATATATTAATGATCTGGATGATGGGCTGGTGAATTGGATTAGTAAGTGTGCAGATGATACTAAGGTAGGTGGAGTTGTGGATAATGAAGTAAGTTTTCAAAGCTTGTAGAGAGATTTAGGTCAGTTGGAAGAGTGGGCTGAAAGATGGCAGATGGAGTTTAATGCTGATAAATGTGAGGTGCTATATTTTGGTAGGACTAATCAAAATAGGACATACGTGGTAAATGGTGGGGCATTGAAGAATGCAGTAGAACAGAGGGATCTAGGAATAATGGTGCATAGTTCCCTGAAGGTGGAATCTCATGTGGATAGGGTGGTGAAGAAAGCTTTTGGTATGCTGGCCTTTATAAATCAGAGCATTGAGTATAGGAGTTGGGATGTAGTGTTGAAATTGTACAAGGCATTGGTAAGGCCAAATTTGGAGTATTGTGTACAGTTCTGGTCATCGAATTATAGGAAAGATGTCAACAAAAGTGAGAGAGTACAGAGAAGATTTACTAGAATGTAACCTGGATTTCAGCACCTAAGTTACAGAGAAAGGTTGAACAAGTTGGGTCTTTATTCTTTGGAGGGTGGAAGGTTGAGGGAGGACTTGATAGAGGTATTTAAAATTATGAGGGGGATAGATAGAGTTGACGTGGATAGGTTTTTACCATTGAGAGTAGGGGAGATTCAAACAGGAGGACATGAGTTGAGAGCTAAAGGGCAAAAGTTTAGGGGTAACATGAGGGGGAACTTCTTTACTCAGAGAGTGGTAGCTGTGTGGAACAAGCTTCCAGCAGAAGTGGTTGAGGCAGGTTCGATGTTGTCATTTAAAGTTAAATTGGATAGCTATATGGACAGGAAAGGAACAGAGGGTTATGGTCTGAGTGTAGGTCGGTGGGACTAGGTGAGAGTAAGAGTTCGGCACGGACTAGAAGGGCCAAGATGGCCTGTTTCCATGCTGTAATTGTTATATGATTATATGATTATATGGAGATGAAATGGTATTTCATTTTTATTATAATTCAGTCAAATAGAGACTGAAATGGGTATCTTGTAAAAATTCATGAAATGGATGGCTGTCCATCAGAGACTGTCTCCATTGGTTTGATGCAGAAAGCTTGCTGTCCTTTTCCTTCTGTTAGTTCATTTCTCAGGTTGCTGAGTGAATTATTCATTGACTACTGTCTTGGTGGGAGAGTCAATTTTGTGTGTGACGGGCACCAATTCCAGATAGTTAGAAGTACTTAAAACCAAGTCATAATTTTTAAACTGGAGATGCATTTTGCCTGCAGTAACTTTGGAGCTTCCTGTGATTTAAAACAAAACATGGAATTTTGGCACAATGCAGAAATGGACTCCAAAGAAATTGTGTGTCCAGACAGGTGAAGTTTAAATTATAAGAGATATCTCACACTTGCAGGAACTGAGAGACCATGGTACACTGAAAAAGCAGTGAGATGTGAGACTTGATGGAGTCAATCCCCAAGATGAGGCTTGCGGGCTGAAATGCAAATTCAGAAAAACGTTAATCTACATATTCAAGGTCAGTGAATGCATCTTCATTTGTCATATCCTCTCACCACCCATTTCAGAAATTACTCAACCAAGCCCAGTGCAACCACCCCCCTCTCCCATCCACCCACCAACAATATACAGTATCAGTCAGGACATGTACAGTATCAGTCTAACATTCATGCTCTCCTGCATCCTCAGACACCTAACATTGCTGACTGTTGACTTCAGGAGGAGGAAAGCAGAGATCCATGAGCCAATCACAAACAAGAGAAAATCTGCAGAAAGTTTGCAGAAATGTTGCTGGAAGTCCTAGCAACACACACAAAATGCTGGAGTAACTCAGCAGGCCAGGCAGCATCTATGGAAAAGAGTACAGTCAGCACTTCAGGCCAAGACCATTCGGCAGGACATTTTTCTGCAGTCTTGCCGAAGAGTTTCAGCCCAAAACGACGACTGTATCCTTTTGCATAGAAGTCGCCTGGCCTGCTGAGTTCCTGCAGCACTCTGTGTGTGTTGCTCGGTGAGCCAGTACTCATTGGAGGATCAGAGTTGGAGTGGGTCAACAACTTCAAATTCCTTTGGTGTTATCATTTCAGAGGACCTGGCCTGGGCCCAGCACATAAGTGCTGATATGAAGAAGGCATGGCAGCGCATCTACTTCCTTAGGAGCTTGCGAGGATGTGGCATGACATCTAAAACTTTGACAAACTTCTACAGATGTGTGGTGAAGAGTATACTGACTGGCTGCATCACAGTCTGACATGGAAACACCAATGTCCTTAAATGGAAAATCCTACAAAAAGTAGTGGATACGGCCTAGTCCTTCACAGGTAAAGCCTTCCACACCATTGAGCACATCTATGCACAAGAAAGCAGCATCTATCATCAGGGCCCCACCACCCCAGGTCATGCTGTGTTCTCGCTGCTACCATCAGGAAGAAGTTACAGGAGCCTCAGGACTCCAGGTTCAGCCATATTGAGGCACTTGGACCAAAGAGGATAACTTCACTCAGCTTCACTGGCCCCCATCCCTTGTTTCGATACTTATTGCTTATTTATTTATTATTATCATTATTATTTCTTCTTTCTTTTTCTGTTTGCACAATTTGTTGCCTTTTGCACACTGGTTTCATACCTAGTTGGTGCAGTCTTTCATTGATTCTACTATGGTTATTGAATTTATTGAGCATGTCTGCAAGAAAATGAATGATGACATTTATTAACTTCAATAATAAATTTACTTTGAACTTCAACCATCACACCAATTTTTCAAACTTGCCCACACAACAATAATACAATTCAAACATGAATAATGTAATTTTGAACAGTGGCAAAGTAGAGATCAGGGGCAAGAGAAGAAGTGACTCACTCAGGTTGGTGAGTGGGTATTAAAAAGCAGTTCTTTACAGGAGTTTCAGCATTAGAACAGTGGCCAATCAGGGATGGGGATTCATTAGCACATGCAAATTAAAATAAGGCAAGGGCAAGTGAAGCGGCCTTTGTTGAAGTAGCTATTGTTGGAGTGGACAGTGATAGAGTGGGGATTTTGAAGCTTGAACTCTTTGAGGCTTCAGTAAGAAGTGGCTTGAGTAAGAGGAGGCAAAAAGCTATAGTTTATTTACTATTTCCTTCCTTATATAGTTATAACAGTAGGGATACCATGCAAGATACTCGAATGCTCATCTTGCAGGACATGAGTAGGCAGGGAGACCTCCAGTGTCCCTGACGACTGCACCTGCAGCCTCTAGCACTACACATTAAGGAGTAAGAGCTGGATGAACTCAGGATCATTCAGGAAGCTAAGGGGGTGATAAACAGCAAGTTAAGGTGAGGCACATCAGGATGGGCAAATCCGCAGGGCCTAATAAGGTGTTCCCTTGGACCTTGTGGGAGGCAAGTGCAGAAATTGCAGTGGCCCTTGCAGCGATATTTAAATCATCCTTAGCAACAGGTGGTTTACCGGAGGATTGGAGGATTGCTAATGTTGTTCTGCTGTTTAAGAAAGGCTCCAAGAATAAACCAGGAAATTATAGGTCAGTGAGTCTGAGATCAGTAGTGGGAAAGTTATTGGAAGGTATTCTAAGAGACCGTAAATATGAGTATTTGGATAGACAGGGATTGATTACGGATTGTCAGCATGGCATTGTGCATGGTAGGTCGTGTCTAACCAATCTCACAGAGTTTTTCGAGGATGTTACCAGGAAAGATGATGAAGGCAATACAGTGGCTATTGTTTACATGGACTTCAGCAAGGCATTTAACAATGTCCTGCATGGGGAAAGTTCAGTCGCTTGGCATTGAGATGAAGTAGCAAATTGGATTAGACATTGGCTTTGTGGGAGAAGCCACAGAGTTTTAGTGGATGCCTCTCTGACTCGAGGTCTGTGAATATTGGAGTGCCACCCTGTTTGGTGTTGGGTCCATTGTTGTTTGTCATCTACAGTATATAAACAAACTAGATGATAATTTGTTTAACTAGTTCAGCAAATTTGTGGATGACTCCAAGAGAGTCGTGAAGACCCTAGAGGGGCTGGTCCTGGCTCACCTTTGACCCCTGGTCAGATCAGCCGTCGAACCCCTGCAGTTTGCCTACCAGGAGCACACTGATGCTGTCATCTATCTGCTGAACAGAGCCTACTCCCATTTGGATAAGTGGGGTAGCTCTGTAAAGATCATGTTTTTTGATTTCTCAAGTGCCTTCAATACTGTACAACCCTCGTTGCTGGGGGAAAATCTCTGTTCAATGCAGATTGGCACTCTGTGTGCCAGACATGACTATAAGCAGTACTGGGGCCCTACCAGGGCTCTATTGGCTCCCTTACTGTTTGCCCTGTGTACCTCGGACTTAAGATCCAACAGTGAGTCATGTCATCTGCAGAAACTCTCTGATGTCTCAGCAATAGTTGTGTGTCTAAAGGTAGGAGGGAGGATGAATACAGGGCCCTGGTGAAGGACTTTGTCAAGTGGTGCAAGCCGAATCATCTTCACCTCAACATCAGTAAGACAAAGGAGATGGTGATGGACTTTAGGAAGACTAAGCCTGCAGTGCTCCCTGTTACCGTTGATGGCGAGGACATGGATGCGGTGATGACCTACAAGTACCTGGGAGTGCACATGGTTGACAGACTTGAGTGGAGCACCAACACAGAGGCTGTGTACAAGAAGAGCCAGAGTCACCTCTGCTTCCTGAGGAGGTCCTTTGGAGTATGCAGGCCTCTCCTTCACATGTTCAACAAGTCTGTTGTTGCCAATACCATCTTCTATGTGGTTCTGTGCTGGGGCAGTGGCATCAATACAGGTGATGCCAACTGGCTCAATAAACTGATTAGAAAAGTTGTCTCTGTTATAGGAGTTAAACTGGACACACTACAGGCTGTGGTAGAACAAGAGACTCTATAGAGAATCCTGGCAATTCTGGACGATATTTCTCACTCTCTGCATGCCACCTTGGCTGAACAGAGGAGCACATTTAGTAATCGACTAAGACAACCGTGCTGCTCCAAAGAGTGCTATATGAGGTCATTCTTACCCTCAGCCATTAGGCTCTATAGTGAGTCAACCTATAGCCAGGGAAGTGATGGCCACTCCTGTTAAACTGGTTTTGGTAACTTGTTTTTTTGTTCTTTCTACTTCTCTTCTAATATTTATATCTGTGCACTTGTATTGCTACTGTGACACTGTAATTTCCTTTGGGATCAATAAAGATTGGGTGTGTACTGGAGAGTGAGGAAGACAATCAAAGCTTATAATGGAATCTAGATCAGCTGGAAAATGGGTTAAAATAGCAGATGGAATTTAATGCAGACAAGTGTGTGGTGTTGCATTTCAGGAGGAACAACCAAAGTAGGTATTACACCGTGAGCAGAAGGACAATGAGGAATACAGTTGAACAAAGGGATCTGGGAATACTGGTCAATAACTCATTGAAAGTTGTGTCACAGCTAGATAGGGTTGTTAAGAAAGCTTTTGTCATATTAGCCTTCATAGATCAAAGTATTGAGAAAAGGAGATGAAATACTATGTTGAGGTTGTATAAGACATTGGTGAAGCCTTATTGAGAGTATTGTGTGCAGTTTTGGTCACCAGCCTACAGGAAAGATGTAAATAAGATTGAAAGAGTAGAAAGAAAATTCACAAGGATGTTGCCAGTACTGGAGGCTCTGAGTTATAAGGAAAGATTGAACAGGTTAGAAATTTCTTCCCTGGAATGTAAAAGATTGAGTGGAGATTTGATAGTGGTTCACAAAATTATGAGGGGTATGCATAGGGTAAATGAAAACAGGCATTTTCCACTGTGGTTGGGTGAGACTACAACTAGAGGTCATGAGTTAAGGGTGAAAGGTCAAATGTTTAAGGGGAACATGAAGGGAAACTTCTTCGCTAAGAGGATGGTGAGAGTTTTGAATGAAATTCCAGTGTAAGTGGTGCATGCGAGCTCAACTTCAACATTTAGAAGACGTTTGGATAGGTACATAGATGGATGAGGTATGGAGGGCTATGGTTCAAGGCAAGTCAATGGACTTGGCAGTTTAAATGTTTTTACACAGACTGGATGGGCTGAAGGACTTGTTTCTGTGCTGTAGTTTTCTATGACTCTATGACCCTAAGTTCCTTCACCGTCCTTCAGGAAGGTGAACCCACGAAAAACATCTGGCCTAGAAGGGTACCTGGCCAAATACTAAAAACCTGTTCTGATCAACTGACTGGAGTGTCCATGAGATTTTTAATCTCTCACTTTGGCAGTCTGAGGTGCCCACCTGCTTCAAGTAGGCTTCAATTATACCAGTACCTAAAAAGAACGTGGTAACATGCCTTAATGACTTCCTCCAGTAGCACTTACATCCACAGTGATGAAATGTTTTGAGAGGTTAGTGTTGAAACATATCAAATCCTGCGTGGAAGCAACTTGGATCAGCTCTAATTTGCCTACTGGCACAACAGGCCCACAACAGAAGCCATCTCTAGCATGGTCCAGTCTGTGAAGTCCGTATTCCGGTTCACGGTCCGGTCCGTGTACTCTGGACTCTGGGTCTTCCGGCTCTCCCTTGTTTCATTTGGGCTTAATCATAGGCACCTGATGCTCGTCTTGAGGCTGGGAATATAAGTGGCCCTGGGATTGAGTGTGGTTGCTGGTTTGTCTTGTCAGTATCCCCTTGGAGCACCCTGCTGGTGGAAGGCTAGAGCAGCCATTTGTGATCTCTAAGCCTGGTTGGAGGACCACAGCTTCATGGAGCCTTGTTGTCTCTAGTTGGAGCAGTCATTGTGGTATGGATTTGGCTGTTTCTAGGGCCAGCTGAGTGGCCATCTGCCACTCTGAGCTGGATATGGATTCGGCTGTTTCTGTAGCCAGCCAAGGTTGCTAGCCACCCCAAGACTCAGAGCTACCCTGGATTGAGCTCCTTTCCTATTCTTGCCTCCATGGGGTAAGTCAGGATGTCTTTGCTGTTACCCTGAGGCTGGTCTGTTTCCTTTCCCTCTCCATCTGAATCCCTGACAGTTTCCTCTGTAGTTTACCTTGGCAGTCATTCTGGTCCCGCAACCTAGTATGCATCCTGGCCAGGTGTCCAAGAAGGGGGCCTGGCCCTGCGTTCTAAGAAGGAGAACCTCGTTGTGCCCAGGAAAGCTTCAAAGAATCCAAGCCTCGTCCAGTCCTGTAGCCAGGCCTCGAAGAACCTAAGCCTTGCCTAGTCCTGTAGCCAGGCCTTGAGGACCCGAGCCTCGCCGGGTCCTGTAGCCAGACCTCGAAGAACCCAAGCCTTGCCTAGTCCTGTAGCCAGGCCTCGAAGGACCCGAGCCTCGCCGGGTCCTGTAACTCAGGCCTCAAAGGACATAGCCACATCATGTCCTAGCCTACTTCCGGGGTCTGAGCCCAAGTCAAGACCCAGGTTCTGGGTCCTTGTCCCGTCTCTGGCTCAGAGTCCAAACCCAGGCTCCTAGTTCTCAGTTCCTTGTCCTGGTCCTGTTTTCCTAGCCAAAGTCCTAGCCCAAGTCTGTGTTCCCATCCCTAACTCTAGTTCAGTCCAGTTCTCAGTACTTCAGTGTCTGTGTCTTGCATTTGGGTCCGCCCTCAACGCCCACCGTATGATACTCATTGTTTCTTCATTCAAGTCTGGAACATCTGGACAGCTAGGAAGCAAACATCAGGATGCTCTTTATTGAATACAGCTTGGTATTCAATACCATTATCCCCTCACAACTAATCAATAAGTTTCAAGACATTGGCCTCAATAAATCCTTGTGCAATTGGATCCTCGATTTCCTCACTTGCAGACTTCAGTCAGTTTAGATTGGCAACAAAATTTCCTCCACAATCTCCATCCACATATGTGCTCCATAAGGCTGTGTGCTTAGCCCCCTGTTAAACTTGCATTTACCCCTCAACCAACAGGCTCTTGAACAAAAGGGGATAAATTCACTTAACTTCACTTGCCCCATCACTGACATATTCCCACAAGTTATAGACTCACTTTCAAGGACTCATCATCTCATGTTCTCAATATTATTGTTTATTTTATTATTAGTAGTAGTATTGGTTCTTTGTTCTTTTTGTACCTGCAGTTTGTTGTCTTTTGCACACTGCGTGTGTGTCCAGTTGCTAAAAACCATAATGGAATCAATGGACATCAGATTCACTAAGTATGCCCACAAAAAAAAGTTCAAGGTTGTAAATGTGACATGTATGTACCTTGATAATAAATTTAATTTGAACTTTTAACACTTAACAGTTCATATGCAATTGGCCTCCTTCAAAAACAGGGGAATTTTCATCGGTTCCAGGATGCTGACAGTTGAGCCAAATGCTGGTACATGCCATTTTAAACAATTGATGACAAGTGACAGGATGTTACAAATGCAGCTTTCTATCTCAGCACTGGAAGAGATTCAACCATAAAATCAACCCATAGTGATGACTACAATTATGGTCCTTCCTTGTTCTAAATTTGCAGTTCTGCCTCTTGCATGGACATGGGCATTCTTACCCAAGCATAGATTTATCAAATGTTTCTCCTCCAAAGATCTCTGAGAACCCAAGTTAGAAATAATCTTCTGCTGAGAGTGTTTTTCCCTATGTTACTTTTTGGCACCTAGACCTTTATTGTTTCTCAACAATTTCAAAAATGTAGAGCTTAATTCGATGTTTTATATCATTAAAGTCTTCTATTGTTCATAATTATAAGAACCACAAGTGTGCATTGTATAGCTGCAAATTGGTAAGTTTAAATAAAATAAATCTCTGTGCAAACTCACTTGGGTATATCTTCAGATTTCTGCTCTAGCTGCTAATTCATAAAAGTTCTCGCGTGATCACGTGAAAAGTAGTTTTGCACCAAACCACAGGTAGGCACAATCGGTTATTGATATAATCTTCTCTCGGTGAGGCTTCATTACGTATTGAACTGAGATCGGGATGCATTACTTGCATATAGTGTACACTTCCTGCTCTAACTGTTCGCATGTGTGCAGTACATTGGTAGCGTTGGTCTTGTTTCCCATTCATTGAGGCGTTGATAAGCGACCAAGTCTTTAATACAGCATGATAGTTCTTCCCTAATTAATTTCCTTACTATTCCTGCTTTATGCTCTTATAATCGAACTAAGAAAAAATAATCCGCGTATATTTAATTAAATTAATGGAATTAATGGAAATAAATTTTGAAAATGCAGAATTTTCTGTGGTACTGGATCACACCTAAAATCTTAAAGTGGTTTCTGCTAATAGCGGCAACTTCAGGTTAAAATCCATTTACTTTACACAGTAATACGCTTTAGAAGTTATGCATCCAGATTATGTGTCATTGAACCTAAATTTTAGGAAGGTATTTAATATTTAACAGAAATCTGTTCTACAAAAGCATTTGGGTGAGGTTCATTTATCTTAGTTTAGGATCTTCTAGTAAAATCTTATGCTTTGCAATGTAGTACGATTGTTCAGTTTTTTTTTCTTTTGCCTATTATTTCTTAACTTGAGCAAACCTCATTTTCAACAGTCAAAGTTAAATTTGAAGTCTCATATATTAATTTACCATTGTCACCAAGACCAGAAGGGTCGTTTAATATTCTCTTAAAGAATTTTGTAGTATCTAATCAGCAGCCTTTGGAAAAGCTTGTTTCATTCAATGGTACCGTCTCCTTGCTTTTATTTTTGCCCTGAAATATACAGAATCCGGCAAATGTACCAATAATAATAAAATAATCCTAGCATGTAAAATAGTGCTGTTATTCAACTTTTCTTTGCAAATGACACTCCAACACCGTAACATTAATGAATTTGAAAGTATATTTTGATATATAGCATTTAAATCTAGTGACTCTGACATTATTTCATGCCTATTGGAACAGATCCCGTTGCACAATGAAATGTTTGCACCATAGACATAGCAACATCCGTCACTGCAGGTGGGCTCCAGCCTTTCCCACGATGCCATGTATTGCGATCCATGCTTCACCCCGTGAGGAATTTGGGCGCCCAGACCATATATTGTTTCTCCGCTCGTTTTGGTTTATAATCAATGAATTATTGACAGTGATTGCCGTTAGAATCAAATTGATCCTATGTTCAAGTGATAAAGGTATCCTTACAGCCAGGATTACGGCTCCAAGTTGCATGAGACAAAAATATTCCGATTTTTAATATTCGACATACCAAATAATATTCGGTATATGAGTGATGTCAATGCCAGAGGAGGGACTTACAAGTTTCACATTAAATAAGGGTAACAACTCCAACCACACTACAAAACGATTTCATATCACATACTGTCGGCATTTTTCTCCAATATTTTCTTGAATGTCCTTCTTTCCTGCAAAATTACTTTGGGGTTTTCTCGCCCTCACAACGAGCTATATTACATGTGTGGGCGTATACTTTAGTAACGTTTCAAAGACTAATAGCCCACATTTCTTATTCAGGATACATATCGCTGCTGGATCGACGTGGCGATTTACATGGATTTGTATTTGTTTCAAACAACACCTATTAAAACACATTGGGTTGGAAATATTTCGATGTAGTTGCTGCAAATTGAAAGTTGACGTGGATTTTGGTCACGAGCACTTACTTAAGGGTACGTTTGACAATTTATTCAAAAATATGGCTTCTTGACTTTTTGCCGATGAACTTCAAAACCAATAATTTCAATATTTTGAAAAAAATCGGAAGAAAAGATAAACATTGTTTATTTGATTTTCACTGCTGAAAGAAATAGAGAAGGGGGGTGACTTCACTCGGGAATAACCTATTTCTTATGTTCAACGCTGCTTCATTTTACGCGCAGAAACTCTATCGCAGATAACTTAGCGGCTTTACCTAACTAGGATTTATGTTCGGAAAACCAACAGTGGGCGAACAGGACCTAAGTTTAAAGCGTCAAAATCTGTGGGTCAAATAGGGCAACTGTGTAAAACGGTTTCCATTGAGTTTTGAAGTGCTGAGAAAGTAAAGACCAATTTTGCAGATTTCATCAATAGAGTAGGAAATTGAGAAGCAGTTGAGAACATGCGCAAAGCAGAATATAAAGCAAAAGAAACAAAAGTAATAGGCAAAGAGATCAGAAAGTAAGGGCATGTTGAGGATACCGTTGAGGGAAGCATCGGCGAACGAGAAACGACATTTCAAATAAGTGGAGAAAAAGAATTAGTAACAAGCACGTTTTATGAGAATTTTCAACTTCAGATGTTAAAAATAAAACAGCAAAAAAGAAATTACACAGCTCAGTGAACCTGGTAAGAAACTCTGATTATTGGCAACCAGTTGAGGACCATTACTGAGAACCGTATTATAGTCGGTTTCAAAGTTCCTTTGATCTATCTGTTGATTTTCATGGACGTCATATGTGGTTATTTTATAGGTACACTCTTTAAACATTTGAAACAGCAATGAATAAAGGACTTAAAACATTTGCTCTGCAGTGGAAATATTATTTCAATACAGTGAACGATTGGAATTATGAACCTGATTGTTCAATTTAACATCGTGGAAAAGTGATCTTCGGCTTAGACATAGGAAAGACACAGGGTCATTTCAAGCTTTGGTTAAAGGGTTAACCCATATAAAATATTCTTAATTGTTGATACGATCAGATTTAATCTCAGCACTTTACTCAAAAATGCTGCTAAACATGTTTTTAATTGCAAGTATATTTTAGGTATGCATGTACTAGCTTTCCTGCTTCAAACACGGATACATACGTATTGTCTATGTGCAGATGGCGTTTATTGTTAAGCAATGAATGATTATTCACAGTGAATTAAAAAGAGATATATGCAAAATATTCTTAACGATGATAGACTATAACTTCATATCAGCACTACAAAGGTAACTTTTAGAGGAGAATTGAATATCCGACTCAGGGTTGGGATTCAAAAGGCAGAGTGCGCTCTAAATTGTACAGGATACCTACACAGAAATCTGCGGGTGCACGGCAAAGAATCCAAACAAGTTCCCTGAAGTGATACCGGAACATAAAGAGTTAAAATTATATGGGCCAGTTACATGAAATGATGTTATATTCCCTTAGGTTTAGAAGTTGAGTTGAATTGTATGATTGAGGCTTTACATTGCTTTGAAACGTTAGAGGTGGCGAAATTGTTTTCTGTTGGACAATCCACAAAAAGGAAGCGCAATGTGAAAACTGCAACTAGATCATTCAAAGATGAAAGCAGGAAGCACGTTTTCCACAAAGGAAAATAGATATCCAGAACTTGTTCGTCAAAAGGCAGTTAAAATAACCGACGCAGCCGTCATTAGATCGGCGACTGGCAACAGAGTACAGAGACGTGGAATAACAGCAAGAGAAAACGACGATCAGTGCTGCGAGATTGAATGAATGGTTTAACAGGCTGAAGGAGCTCAATGTCGTGCTCCCGGTTCTTCATGTTCCCAAAGCAACATTTGTTGCTATTTCCTCAGATCTGATAGGAGGTTGGTAACGCGGAACGCTAAATCTTCTCTATCCATTGATGCTGACGGACCTGCTAAGTATTTCCATCCTTATTTTTATTCCCTCTCAATATTACTTTCGGGGGGGGGGCGCGGGAGAGAGACTAGGGGAGAGGGAACAGTATCAGCAGATGATTAACTGAGATTAAGATTGTCATTCTGTTCCGAACGTTCACCTGATCAACACACGTGCAAGAATGATCCATCATTTCTTTATTGTACACGAAAAACGGCGAGAAATTGTTACCCCTGTGCGTATTTGAAGAATAATTGTTCAGATGCAAGGTTCTTTGTGCATGAAATAAATACTTAATAAAATGCGTTATTTCCCTCTCCCAAATACGTAATGATATCGTTTCCTCTTGCTCTCCAGTACAGAATCCCAATAGTAAACGGAATATATTCCTGATTTCTTTGAATTTAATATAATTTGCCCTTTCCCACATGCAGAGTGAACGTGGTAAATAGTTATCTCCGTGCTTTCCTGAGCAGTAAGTGGTTAATGTTGGCAGCGCCGCCCACTCAATAGTAAACAATCAAATACGTCCTCCTCTGTTCCCACACATAGAGTCAATAGTTACTAATATCCATTGCTCTTTTTTTTAATCTGGAAAAATACCCAAGAAGAATAACATTCCTTTGCATTGATTGCGTACAGTTAACGAGGCGCATGTTTATCCCTCCATGTTTACAAACCTTTGCCTCTACATACTAGTCCATGCTGTGAAGGTCCGGCACCTTTCCCCTTGGCAGCGGTTCCTTTCCTCTCACCTGCCAGCCGAATGGTAGCAGCTGGCAGGAAACAGTGGCGCGTGCGCAGTGAGCATGGAGGGCTGGGCAATCGCGCACGAGCTGCATTTAGAGGGCGCGAGCCGGCAATTGTGGCTCAGATTGAAATTGACAGTGGAAGGTGGCGTGCGGCTGTAAACCTCCAGCACACAGGTAACTAGGAGCAGCACCAAACGACCATGGCGGACATGCACAACCTTTACCTGCAAGGGATTGAAGACTCGACCTCGCAGTTTTTGGAAATTTGGCACCACTATGATAATGCCGGTAATTGTGACATTTTGCAAAAAAAAAACATTGAATTCGACCGTGTGGTATTGTGCAAGATTAATGCTTTTATATCTGTTCACAAGAGCTTCCATCCAGTTGTGCATAATATTTGAACACCAAAAGTTTTTTTTAAATCGATGAAATAACTCTATTTTTACAAGTCAAATTGTAAAAAGGAAATTGGATTAAAATGAGTAATATATCCAATTCTAACTTGATTGGGGTTGGTAAATGTAAATTACCACGACAGCGTAGGTGAAGGGTAGGATCTGGGAGAGGGCTAATGGAAGTATAGGGAGAAGCGAATGGAATCACACTAGGATCGATAAACGGTGTTAATCTGGGGACAGGGGACAATGTATGACTCCAAGTACGAAACTTTGTTATAAATAAAAGTGTGCCTTACTATTTTAGGTCATGGTTATATTGATGGGAGAGAACTGCAGAACTTCATTGGAGAACTCCAACAAGCTCGAAAAGGCGTTGGCTTAGTAAGTGTTAAATAACAACAACAATGTACTTAATGGAATAAACTCATGTAGAACCGAATTATAATGGTCGAAGAACAGAATTCAATCAGTAATAAATATTAAAGTCTGGATTTTGCATTCTTGGGAGCACTTTTTGAACAGGTTACAGATGCAAAAACCAAATACCTGTAGAAACTATTTCCGCTTCTGAAAGCGATAAGAGATACAAAAGTGAATTAAATTGTTTATTATTCCCTCAAGCTTCCTCGGTGGTTTCACTAATGTATCTGTCGGAAACGCCCAAGCACCGGGCTAAACATTTCACAATTGATTGCATTGAGACTCTAGATTTCACCCAAGATCTGCTGCCTTACTCCCTTGACCTGGCGCTAAATAGTGGGATCTGGTTGATCCACAAATTAGTGGCTACAGTATTCTTTCTCTCTGGCTCCACCTCAGGCAGTTTGTAGATTGAGTCGCTTCTGCTGAAATTCGGGAGTTTAATTCACTCGGTGTTTGAAAGGCGATTACATGTAAAATACTTGTACATCATATGTAATCCAATATAGTTTACTTCGGAGGCTTGTTTTCCTCGTAATTAAAGAACTTGCGATACTAAGTTTATAAATTAATGAAATGTTAGCTCTCAATGATATTCTATGTATCAGCAGGTTGATAACAGTGAAACACGACTATATAAAATACTAAGATCTGTCACAGATGTGAATACCGTAGTGTCAAAAGTTGGCCGATAGCTACACCGCTGTTTCCTTGACTACGGGCTTCTTGTAAAAGGGCACGCGGGCATTATTACTGATATTGCCTGACGACGAATCTCACCGGTGGCAATTATGGACCATTATGTAATACTCCTACAATGCTCTAGTTTTGATTACTATCTCTAATTCGTGATTCGCTCTTCTGTCCTTTATGAGCATTTGTTTTATTTCCCTGAAAATGATTATCATACACAATAGGTAATCTGGGATAGGTCTTAACTTCGGTGAAGGGCAATAAATTCGCAGGTTAATTACAAATTAATGATAAAGGGAATGTTCCTCTGAGGAGTGAGGTACAGAAATATTCACAAATTAAGCTTTTAAGAAAATAAGTTCTGCATATAATTGGGTAATATCATTGGGCATTCACAAGCAATATGGATTTAAAGTAGTTAACTCGTTGAAGTTTTTATGATGTAAAGTAAGACATTAATCTCTGTAACAAGTAAATAAAACTTTAATTGCTTATTGTAAATCAAAATCCTGTGAATGTTGAAGTACTGAAATAAAATCAGTGCTGAATATACTGATTGTCTTACGATTTCGAACATTTTCTGCTTTCTGTATTTTAGAATGTTTTGCTTATTTCATTTTACAACATTATGTAACTATCTGCAGCACCAGAAAACGTTGTCATCCACACTTCTTTTATTGTGCTCAAATGTGTACTTGTGTGTTCTGCTGTGCTGAAGGCCAGAATCTTGTAGGAATGTTCAGTAACAGCGCTAACATGATCAATTCTAGGAATTGTCTGATGAAGTGAAAGCTTTGGTGGAGAAGTATGATCAGAGTGCTGATGGAAAAATCGAACTGGCAGACGTAAGAATCTCCATTTGCATTAACTTTATCACATTTGACATAAACTAACTTAGGAAAGATTTTATTTCATTTTTTGAAGAAATTTGGCACTTTGGTTTGTTATTACCTGCACTTTTTAATATTTATACAAAAGGATCAATTTATGGGGATGGGGATTTACCATTTGCTTAATATTAACGTTCCTTACTTGCATATTGTCAACAGGTATGTGATAGAATGGCACGGAGAAATAAAAACATCCAGGAGCACTCTTGTACGAATCCTGATTTTAAACGTTTAAATGAATCTGCTACTTCAGATTTAAAAATTCTATTCTCACTTTCACCTTTTGGCAAAGTTGATTAAATGTGAAGTCTGCAGAACAATAAGCTCCAGAAATATTCAGTAAAAAAAGATCATCAGAAATTTATGCATCAGTAGCTTGGTAGTTTACTAAGTTAGTTTTGAAAGAAAATTATATTTTGCCTGTAATTTAATTTATTATATTCTTGAGTCAATTCAGCAGCAGAAGCATTGTCCGTAGGAGATAAATACCACTTTAAGGCTGAGCCAACCTGAGCATAATTGTAGTTGGTTGCAGAATATTTTTGGAAAAGATCTTAATAGCTGATCCCTCATCTGTGCCCTTTGAGAGGGAATACAATTTTGCCAAAAGACTTCTAAAGAAGAAATATAACCAGTAAACTTAACATAGTCTTTTAAACACATTCGAGTATCAAATTAAACACTTTTCATAGATTGATATTGATTCTAAGAAAATTACCTAAGTGTCAGAAGAAACATTTTCAAAATCCAATTTCAATTTATGTTTAAATCAAAAGCTAAGTGGGATTTACCCAAAATAATGAGAATGGTTGAAACAAAAGCAATTATTCTGCAGCAGTCATAATGTAATAAACAAACTAATATTTTCATATTTACTTTATCATGTCTCAACTATGATTTCTATTAATACTTGAGGAATTTGCAAAGCTCTTCTGTGCAAAATGAAAATGAGTTTAAATGATAGGAATTAAATAATAGTATACCTGTATATGTTTTTGCATCACAAACTATCGTCGTTCTGTGGTAATCGATGTAAATTTAACAATTCACAACTGGATGTCAAGCGATGACTTAAATAATATCACGATGGAAGTGCGTGAGTGTGTGTTTCCTAGATCAGCTGTGTTAAGACAATACAACAACTCTTCAGTATATGCCAGTCATGACTGACTAGATAAATTCTTCAGTGTAACCATAATTATGATGTATTGAAACCATCCAGTCCTGCCGAAAGGTCTCAGCCTGAAACGTCGACTGTACTTTTTTCCATAGATGCTACCTGAACTGCTGGGTTCCTCCAACATTTTGTATGTGTTGTTTGGTTCATACCTAGTAATCTAGGAAGCTCAGGACTCAATCTGTGCAAGAATGCTAAAAGTGCCTTAAGTGGAAAGGAGAGCCTATCTCCAGGCTGACAAGTTCTTGAAGCTTGCAATTTTAGCCAACGACTTAATCAAAATGTATTTAAATTTCCCCTTTCTTTCTTGATTACTGATGCAGGGTAGCTGAAAGCTAGAGTAATTGTTTATCCTTTAGTAATGATAAGAGGAAGGCACAAAAGCATGGCAGGGAATTGGGGAATAAAATTGTAATAGGATTGTCTCTTTTTAAAAAATAAAATAAGATAAAATCATTAATCAGTAATGTCAATGATGAGTTAGAAAACAGTGTTAACCAGTATATTATTTTTCTAGCTTCTTCAGATTCTGCCAACAGAAGAAAACTTCTTCTTGTTCTTTCGGCAACAATTAAAATCAAGCACAGAATTTATTGAGGTATCCATGTCCTTGTCCAGTGATTGACAGAAATCAGATGGTCACTCTAATCATATTTTAAAGTATCTTTGCTCAGTAGAAGTTCAATATTGTTTGCTTTCCAAAATTGAGATATTATTACTGTCTACAATACTCAAAATATTTTTTGAAATATTTCAAGTTACTCACTTGTATTAAAAAGTGTTTTGAGTGATGCTTGAATTTTTATAGATGTTATAATAAAGTATGCAACAATGTACCATAAATTTGAATTAAGACATGCCCATGTGAAATATGTCTATTAGACATTTATTGGAATTGTGAAATAAATTACAGCTACTGACATCTTTGCTATAAATTATACAGTTTTGTTTTCGTATTATGGATGTATAAAGATTTTTGTGTATTCCACACTTTTAATCGTCTATTATTGAGTTTTCTACACTAATTTAATGGTGCAAAATAAGATATTTTTGCTCAAGATAGATAACTGTACAAAGTCTGAGGGTGATTGTCAAACATAATTTTTGTATTTGGTGGTTGTTGCTACTACATGAAACTGCTTAAAACAAATTGTAGCATTGGCAAAAATAGAACATTTTTGCATGCTGAGCAATATTGACTGATTCTATACAGACAAAAATCAAAAGGAATGTCAAGATGCAGGAACAATACCAAAATTGGAATATATGCAGTCACTAAAACAAATTTTGCGATTATAATTTTAAATTCAAATTTGATCCCAAGTATTGTAAACAAGGCTCTAGTTTGGGGCAGTGAAATGGAGAGATTGGCATGCAATACTGAGTTGGAGCAGAACAGGATACCTGAGACTTTCAGGAAATGTATAGTTTTAATGCTGTCAGTTTACATTTAATCAAAGCCTACAATAGGTTTAAATTTGAGGCTTGAGTCACATTGAACAGGATGGTGCCAGGTAGATAATAACTTGGTCTCTTTGGGGATGGAGAAACAAATGTCACAGGCATGAAAAAATGTTTTGGCATATCTCTGCCACCTTCCAGCAGATAACTCTATAAAATTCTGGCAGCAGCAGGAGAGCAGAATGATGATTTTCTCAAAAAGTATGGATGCTATTTGTATGAGCCAGCAAACAAATTCGTATTAAATTGCATATTGCAAACAGTCTGGTTAGCAAGCTATAGAAAGGATATTATTTCACTGGAGAGGGTACAGAGGGGATTCACTAATGATATCTGGTATGGAATGCCTCAGCTATGAGGAGGGACTGGATGCACTAGGTTTGCTTTCCTTGGAGTGCAGGAGGGGGCAGCCTGAGTAATGTATACTAAATTGTAAGAAGCGAAGATAGAACACTAAGAAACGTTATCCCAGAATGGAGTCACATAAGCAAGAAAATATATGTTTAAGATAAAGAGTAATAGTGGATCAATAGAAGTTGTTTTTTTTTTAGCTCTGAGTGTGGTCACAATCTGAAATGCACTGTCTAAGAAGACAGTGGAGCCAGGTAATCAGGCAGCATTTAAACTATCTGGATGGGCACTTGAATCACTAGGGCAATGGAAAGCTACAGACCAAGTACTGTTAAGTATGATTAGTAGAAATGGGTACTTGATGATTAGCATGGACAAAAACAAAGGGCTTGTGCTTCATTGTATGACCCTAATATTTTAGAGCAATATAAAAAAAATTAAAATCTAAATTCATCAAATTTGTTTTATATACAAAATGACTGGACAGATATTAATCTTATTCAATAAAGGAAACTAAACAAATTGCTGTACTTAACAATCGTTTTTTTATTACAAATGAGTTAAACTGTTTTTTTTTCAGACTTGGCGAAGGTATGATGAAGATCATAGTGGCTTCATAGAGGCAGATGAGCTGAAGGTAAAGGCCAATTGTGCATAAGGTATTATACATGATAATACTGTATTCTAGTATAATGTATTTTTTTTTAACCTGGAGAGCATGGCTGCTCATTGGGCACCAAATGACATGGAAATAATTAAGTTAATAATTGGGGGTGGGAAACAAAATTGGTTTGTAACCTTTTGGGCTGTAGGGTTACTAATCCTCAGAGCATCCTCAATTCTGTATAAGCTATGGCCTGTTATATTTTTGGATCTTTGGTATTTTTACTAAATGTGAACAGTGTATAGGCTCCCCATTCTCGTGTTGAATTTAGTTGTAACTTTCTAATCCAATCTACTTGCCATTCTCTAGTGAAGCTTCTAGTGCTGGGAACATATCTGCAGTACATTGGTACTTAGTCAATGTTTGTTTACTGGCTGAATTCCCCAGTTACAAACCAATGCAGTTGTTTGATGTTTGTATCTGTGTGATCCCAAGGCTATGCCTGATACTGAAGAACAATGGTCACTAATGCAGACAAAAACTTGTTTTCAAAACATTTAAAAATTGTTTCTGGGTAATTTCCAGATATACTTCTCCTGAGTGCTGTCTACAAATAAATCGTGTTTCAATAAATGGCAAATTGTTTGGCTCCATGCCCCAGTCTCTCAATTTTATAAGTGGGGAGGTGACAACAGCTTGCAGTAGTGGTATGAAATCCGAACTAGTGACTTTTTCTTTTTTTCTTCCTTTGCATCAGTCTTCACTGTGGAAGACACCAGTGGTATGCCTGATGTTGTAGTGTGTGCGGTTACTAATACAAGAGAGAAGGTGCTCACAAAGCTGAAAGGTACATAAGTCACCCAGGCCAGATGAACTTCACCCTAGGGTCCTGAAAGAGGTAGCATTAGAAATGATCTTTCTGAAATCATTGGACCCTGACATGGTGCCAGAGAACTGGAAAATTGCAAATGTCACTACACTCTTTAAGAAAGGAGGAAGGCAGCAGAAAGGAAATTATAGACAAGTTAGCCCAACCTCAGTGGTTAGGAAGATGTTAGTCAATTGTAAAGGATGAGGTGATAGAGTACTTGGTGACGCAGGACAAGACAGTACAAAATCACAAGGTTTCCTTCAGGGAAAATACTGCCTGAAGAACTTTTTGGAATTCTTTGAGGAGATTGCAAGTAGGATAGATAAAGGGGATACAGTGGTTTTGGATATTTGGATTTTCAGAAGGCCTTTGACAAGATGCCACATATGAGGCTGCTTACCAAGTTAAGAGCCCATGGTATTACAGGAAAGTTACAAACATGGTTAGAGCATTGGCTGATTTGTAGGAGGCAGCGAGTGGGAATAAAAGGATCCTTTTCTGGTTGGGTGCCAGTAACTAGTGGTGTTCTGCAGGGGTTGGTGTTGGGACCACTTCTTTTTATGCTGCATATCAATGATTTAGATGATGGAATAAATGGCTTTCTTGCTGAGTTTACAAATGATATGAAGATTGGTGGAAGAGCAGGTAGTGTTGAAGAAACAGGTGGGATGCAGAAAGACGTAGACAGATTAGGAGAATGGGTAAGAAAGTGGCAGATGAAATACAATGTTGGAAAATGCATGGTCATGCACTCTGGTAGTAGAAATAAATGTGCGGACTATTTTCTAAATGGGGAGAAAATTCAGGAATCTAAGGTGCAGAGGGACATTGGAGTCCTTGTGCAGAACACTCTGAAAGTTAACCTGCAGGTTAAGTTGGTGGTGAGAAATGCCATGTTAGCATTCATTTCAAGAGATCTAGAATACAAGAGCAAGGATGTGATGCTGAGGTTTTATAAGGCACTGGTGAGGTCTCACCTTGAGTATTGTGAACAGTTTTGGGCCCCTCATCTTAGAAAAGATGTGCTGGCATTGGAGAAGGTCCAGAGGAGGTTCACAGGAATGAAAGGGTTATCATACGAGTAATGTTTGATGGGTCTGTACTCACTGGAATTCAGAAGGATGGGGTGGGGGGAATCTCATACAGAGTACATGTGGAAAGGATGTTTCCCTTGATGGAAGAGTCTGGGACAAGAGGACGCAGCCTCAGGATAGAAGGGCGCCCTTACAAAACAGATGCAGAAAAATTTCTTTAGCCAAAGGGTGGTGAATTTATGGAATTTGTTGGCACATGCAGCTGTGGAGGCCAGGTTGTTGGGTGTATTTAAGGCAGAGATTGATAGGTTCTTGATTGGCATGGCATCAAAGGTTATAGGGAGAAATCCGGGAACTGGGGCTGAGGAGGAGGAAAGAAAAAATCAGCCATGATTGAATGATGGAGCAGACTCAATGGGCCAAATGGCCTAATTCTTCTCCTATGTCTGGTGATCTAATTTCAAACCTATACTACTTCAGGCTTTTACTACTCAGGATGGAATTTTCTCTGTTTATCACATACTGATTTACTGCAATTATAAATAATCTAATAGTTGCAACATAACTTCCTGTGCAGAAATCCACACAACTGAAATTCCTTGCATTAATCAAGCACAGTACTTCCCTGAAGCTGATTACTATTCATCTAGTTTATACTGTAAAATCCACTTTCTATCCCATACGTATTCATGTTAATACAATATAGAATGCTTCAGATACTGGGAGTCCACAATAAAAGCAGAAAAAAGCCAAAAACACCATGCTGGTCAGGTAGCATATGTGGAAACAGAAACATAACATTTAGATCAAGACTCTGTCAGCTAATTTCTAATATTTCACCTTGTAGTTAATCTACAATAAGTAATTGGACTGCGTATATGCAGGTAGAGTAAAATTGTCCATGATATCAGTGGTCCACAATTTGACTGGTCACCTGCAGCTTTAACCTAATGACACCTTGGAATGACATCCTCCCTTGGAGGGTCAGACACCCTGAGCCAATAGGCTGGTCCTGGACTTATTTCCTGGCACAATTTACATATTACTATTTAACTATTTATGATTTTATTACTATTTATTATTTATGGTGCAACTGTAACGAAAACCAGTTTCCCCCGGGATCAATTAAGTATGACTATGACTAACATGCAAGTTAATCTTCAGAGAATCCTGCACGAGGACTCCCAAGTGCCATTGCACCTCCTGATTTCAGAATTTTCTCCCCTTTATTTCTTCTTCCAAAGTGCATGACCATACCTGTGAGATAGCTCTGGCTGCTGTGCTTCGTGTCTGTGAGCTTCACAGTGATATGCCTTGTTAGATATTGGAGGAAACTGGAACATCCATGGGGAAGGCCATACAGTTGCAGGAGGAATGTATAAACTCTAAGGTTAGGATTGATTGAGTTAGCATGAGCTGTGAGGCAGTAGCTGCATCACTGCCATCCATATGACAGAAATAGAGAACAGAGGCAAATCCACTCTGATTTACCCCCATTCTCCTTTATCAGAGTTAAATTCATTCATATTCAACAGCTTCAATGTCACTCACTTTCTCCATGGAGTTTATCCAACACCAAACTGTGCATTTCTTATCAGTGAGCAATCCCATTTTTAAGACCTAATCAGGACTCCTCCCTTGCTATATGTTTATTGTATCAAAAACTGTGTTTGTGTTGCTTCTTGGACATTACAGATTTTGAACACTTTAATTTTCCTACCTTTTTCCCCCACCAGTGCCCTCACTTTCACATAGCCCATTTCTGCCTCTTCCCTTTCCTTTTCTGACTTTTCTATCTCTGTCAACCCAGCTACTCTTTCAGTTTTTCTGCTTCTTGAAAGGATTCTATTTCATTATTCCGATTTCAGATTTATTTCAGATACTGTACATATATTTCATATCATATTTGTCACAAATCTCCACATAATATTTATCCAAGGTATACACTTGTAGAAAGGAGAGGAAAGAAAGAACAATCAAAAGAAGAAAACTATGTACAGAGTAGGGAGTGATCTTTTTTTTTACAACATATTCATTGACTTGTGAGAATAAAATCAGGCCTGTGAGGTGTTATGTAGTTAAACCATTTTTTCCAGTATGAATAAAATTGTTCCAACTTATGATTAACAGATGCTGTTATCTTCTCCATTTTGTAAATGTCCATTGTAATTTCCATCCAGATGAATGCTAACATTGCATCTAAAGTTAGGCTCTCCTGTGATAACCATTTCCTGGTAAGGGTCTTTTTACCAGCCACCAGCAGTACATTCATTAAATATTTATCTCTTTTCAACCATTCTTGAGGTATATACCCAAAATACATGGTCTTACTCTCTAAGGGTATTTCACATATAAAGATGTCTTGTAGGGCGTTATGTATCCCACTCCAATAGTTTTTGATAATGGGGCATTCCCAGAAAATATGATAATGGTTTGCACTTTGATTTCCACAATTTCTCCAGCAGACAGGGGGGTTACTATCATAATGGGATTTCTGAGAGGGTGTAATAAAATATTTTGTCAAGTTTTGCCACCCGAACTCCCTCCATTTCTGTGAACTGGTACACTTCCATTGATACCTCCATATTATTGTCCATTCTTCCTCAGATATTATTATCCTTCCTTCTCCCATTTTGTCTTAATGTATAAAGTCAAATGTGTTTTAAGATTTGACAAACCCTTATACACACTTGAAATTATTCTACTACTGTTGTCTGAATTATATGCTTTTCTAAATAACTCTATCAGACATGTACTTGCCTTGGTTACTTTTTTACCCGCCCTGTTAACATTCTGTCGCATCTGTAAATACCGGTAAAAGTCTTGTTTTTCTAATAAGTGTTTCTCTTTGAGCATTTCAAAACTGAACAATGTTCCTTCTTTCATTATATTGCAAATAGCTGTTATTCCTTAAGCTGTTCAGTCCTTAAATCTAGCATCCGGTTTATTCGGCATAAAATCTGAGTCATGTGTACACCATTTAAGAATTGCAATGTCTCTCTCTTGTTTATATTCTTTTATAATAGTTTTCCATATCAAATGCCTTTTCAGTGTCCATACTTATCACTATTGCTTCAATTTCATTTTTTGTATATGATCCATAATGTGAAGTGTCCTTTGTATATTGTCTTGTGTTTGGCATTGTTGTATAAAACCTGTCTGATCATTATGTATCAGTGTGGGTAGAAAATCTTCTAATCATTTGGCCATGATGGAGGTAAATATTCTATAATCCACATTAAGAACAAATATTGGTCTAAATGACCCACATTCCATTTCATCCTTGCCTTCTCTCGGTATAGCTGAGATTATCGCCTCCTTCCAGCTGGGTGGTATTTGTGCCTTTCTTAGGGCCCAGTTCAGTGTGGGGAGTAAAACAGGAATTAACTCACTTCTAAACTCTTTATACCACTCTGCCGTATATCCATCTGATCCTGGTGACTTGCTTAATTTAAGCCTACTAATTGCAGTTTTTAGTTCAGCGTCAGTTATGTCAGCAGTCATCATTCTATTTTGTTCTTTGCTTAAAGTGGGTAACTCTAAAGAATTCAGGAGGTATTAATTTGGGTTATGCTTCCCCCTGGAACTTTGGAATATAGAGTTTTGTAAAACATTTCAAAAACTTCTTGAGTTTCACTTAGCTTATTTTTTTTTATCACTTTTGTTCTTGGATCCCTAATTCTATGAATGTATTTTCTGCTTTTTTTTTTCAGTCTCCACACCAGTATTTTCATAGATTTAAATCCACTTTCATAGTGTCTCTGTTTCAGAAACATTCCTTTTTTTTCTAATTTCTTGTGTAGCCGAACTATTAATTTCATTCCAATCTTTAAAATTTCCTCTAGTGCATCCTGTGCCAAACTCAGTTTGTTTTTTTTCTAGTTCCTTCAGCTTATTTTGTAATTCCTCTAATGTTTTATTCTTTTTTTCTTGTATGAAGATATCGCTACAATTTTCCCTCTTAAGACAGCCTTCAGACTATCCCATAGAATGGGAGGTGAAACCTCTTCATTATCATTGAATTCTAAGTAAAGACCAATTTCTTTTTTAGTTTGTTCCTTAAAATAGGAATCATTGAGTAGACTTGAATTTAGTTTCCAAATACTATTCTTTGGTTGTAGGTCAAAATCAACAGATAAATATATAGGTGCATAGTCACTTACATCTATTGTCCCAATTCCACAGGTGATTATTTTGTCTCCGTCTTTCCCAAATGTTATGAAATTAGTCTATTCTTGTATATACGGAATGGGCGGCAGAATAATGAGTGTAATCGCTTCTTTTGGGGAAAGGTCCCTCCATTTATCAATTAGACCAACATCGTCAAAAAGAGTGTTAACTTTCTTATCTAAGGACTTTGTTTCATACAGTTTTCTATTGGAAGAGTCTAACTTTGGTTGTAATTGTAAATTTAACGCTCCTCCAAGAGACCTTCTGCTTCTGTTATCATAATATTAGTAGTTTTCTGGAAGAAACTAATATTACTTCCTGGGGGTGCATATATATTCAATAAAGTAACTGGATTTCCACCTATATTCCCCCTTACCAGAATATATCAGCCATCCTTATCTCCCATTTCGAAAACTTTTTCAAAGTTTAGCTTGCTTGAGATGAGAACAGCAACTCCTCTTCTATGTCCTGATTTATGAGGAGAAAAACAAATTAGTTAAGTTCATTTTCTTTAATTTTCCATGCTCATTGTCATTTAAGTGAGTTTCCTGTAAATATGCTACATGTCTTGTTCTTTTTTCATTTTTGATAGAATTTTACTGTGCTTGACTGGATTCAACAGCCCATTGACATCAAAAGAAATGAATTTTACTTTGTCCTTAGCCATGTGCTTTTATCTGTTAGTATATCATTGAATTTTGCAGAATATAACTTAATCTTCTACTCCCTGAACAAATAAGAGCCAAGAAATGCGAATAATAATAACAAAAAAAGGTAATGAAGGTGTGATTCCAAGGCTGGGGTCTCTAGATGACCCTGGGTTGATCCGTGGGGGATAGCCCCTCCTACCTGTGAGTTGAGGGCCCCCGCTGCAGTTCCTATAAAAGTAAGTTTAAAAAAAATCTATGTCCATTACACAGAAATGATTTCCCTGTGCATTCCTCCCATGTGTATATTCTCATTTAGGAGGGGAAAAAGGAATGAATGAATTTTTTAAAATTGACTAATATAAAATCCACATTATAATACATATTTCTCGAGATAGGTATATCACCGTCTATTTTTGCTTCCGTTTAGTTTATCAGCACTTTTAAAGTTAGCCAAACCTTATGGCTCTTCTGGGGGAGGTGAGGGCTGCCCTTGGAGAACTCACAGTCTCCTCCTAATATCCTTCTCTCATCCTGCTCCCGTCCCCTGCTTTCTTGGTTCTCCTACTACTTCCCAAGCAGATCGGGATAACTGCTCAGCCAGACTTACCCTTGGTTTGACCACGCTAATGGGCAGTCCTCTGTTCTTCATGTCTGTAGTCACCTCTTCCACCATCTGATATAGTTGTATCCCTTCTTGGTAAAATACCCTCAGTTTAGCAGGGTACAGGGTTTGGAATTTAATCTTTTCTTGCTTTATTATTCGTTTTGCTTTGAAATATTCTTTCCGTTTCTGTAGGACTGCCGGGGGGTAATCATGATCGAAGCATATTAACTTCCCATTCCAAAGAACCCTCTTCTTACCCCAGGCCCTCCGTAGAATCTCCGCCTTGCTCTTGAATTGAAGGAATCTAAGTACTATTGAGCGCGACTTACTTTCTCTGTCTCCAGGAGGCCGCGGAATGAGCGAACGATGCGCCCTCTCAATTTCAATCTCCATAGTTAGGGCTTCCAGCGCTTCCTGCAGCAGCTTGTCTGCAAAGTCTGTCATCGACAATCCCTCCGCTCCTTCGGGAACATTATAAATCCTGATATTTTTCCGTTGCGATCTTCCTGGTCAAGCAATTTACTTTCCTGTTGATTTAATATTTTTATCATAGTCATAGTCATAGTCATACTTTATTGATCCCAGGGGAAATTGGTTTTCATTACAGTTGCACCATAAATAATTAAATAGTAATAAAACCATAAATATTTAATAGTAATATGTAAATTATGCCAGGAAATGTCCAGAACCAGCCTATTGGCTCAGGGTGTCTGACCCTCCAGGGGAGGAGTTGTAAAGTTTGATGGCCACAGGCAGGAATGACTTCCTATGACGCTCCGTGTTGCATCTCGGTGGAATAAGTCTCTGGCTGAATGTACCCCTGTGCCCAACCAGTACATTATGTAGTGGCTGGGAGACATTGTCCAAGATGGCATGCAACTTGCACAGCATCCTCTTTTCAGACACCACTGTCAGACAGTCCAGTTCCATCCCCACAACATCACTGACCTTACAAATGAGTTTGTTGATTCTGTTGGTGTCTGCTACTCTCAGCCTGCTGCCCCAGCACACAACAGCAAACAGGATCGCACTGGCCACCACAGACTTGTAGAACATCCTCAGCGTCGTCCGGCAGATGTTAAAGGACCTCAGTCTCCTCAGGAAATAGAGACAGCTCTGACCCTTCTTGTAGACGGCCTCAGTGTTCTTTGACCAGTCCAGTTTATTGTCAATTCGTATCCCCAGGTATTTGTAATCCTCCACCATGTCCACACTGACCCCTTGGATGGAAACAGGGGTCACCAGTACCTTAGCTCTCCTCAGGTCTACCATCAGCTCCTTAGCCTTTTTCACATTAAGCTGCAGATAATTCTGCTCACACCATGTGACAAAGTTTCCTAGGGTAGCCCTGTACTCAGCCTCATCTCCCTTGCTAATGCATCCATCTATGGCAGAGTCATCAGAAAACTTCTGAATTTGACAAGACTCTGTGCAGTAGTTGAAGTCCGAGTATCTTAGTATCTGTTCCACGTTTTGCACGCGATCTTCCACCTTCTCAATTCGAGTCTCTGCCACTGCTATTTTCTTATTGACTTTGGTGAGCTCTGACTTGATATCGTTCAGTTGCTGTTTTATATCTTTTTGGACTTCTCTTATCTCTTCCAGAATCTTTATCATATTTGCCGCTTCGCTTGCACGAGGCCCTGTGTCAGCTTCGCTGCCACGCACACGTGCAGGAGAGCCGCGCGTTGTACCTCTCTCTTCCATAGACTCCGCTATGGTGCTTTTTTTAATCTCCATTCTTTTACCCCATTCTTGCCCCCCTTATCAATTCAGATATTTTCGAAAGATCTTGTATTTGATGGATTAACAGGGCAAAATATGTGTTTTTCCAGAGGAGCTATTGACTTAAGCTGCCATTCTGAACGATGATGTCACCAAAACCCCCATGTTTTGTCTCTACTAAAAAGCAAGTATTGATAAGGAATGAGATGAAAAAGCAGAATTTAAGAACAGGCATGTTAGCAGAAAGCCAACATGGATTTAGAAAGGGGAAATCGTGTTTTATTAATATGCTGGAGTTCTATGAAGAGGCAACTAAAATTTATGATAACAATAGAGCAGTTGATGTTATTTACTTGAACTTTCAGAAGGCTTTTGACAAGGTACCCAGCAAGGGGTTAATAATCAAATTACAGGAGTTAGGGATTCGAGTAAGCTGTGTGAATGCATGCTGATTTGACTCAAAAACAGAAAACAAGAAGTTATGGTGAGAGGAACATTTTTACACATAGAAGATGTTAAAAGTAGGGTTCTGCAAGGATCAGTTTTGGGCCTGCTGCTGCATTTTAATTTGCATTAATGATTTGGATGAGCACATAACAAATAAGCTGGTAAAGTTTGCAGATGATACAAAATTGGTGAGACGGGCTAATAACATTCAGGTAGCAGAATCAACACAGTTCAAACTTAAAAAAAAACAGATGTGGGAAGAGAAGTGGCAGATGAAAGTTAATATAAGTAAATGTGAAATATTGCATACAGGAAGTGGAAATATTAGATACAAATATGCAATGGGGGGGTCTTGAGTTAGAAAGTGCACTGTACGAGGATAATTTGGGTGTCCTGGTGGAATCATCATTATCAACAACTAGACAACATACAGAAGCGATTAGGAAGACTAATAGAATGTTGAGCTATGTAATGTACTCATTGGTGTTCAAGTCTAGAGACGCTCTCCTTGAGCTGTATAATGCACTTGAGGCCACACCTTGAGTACTGTGTACAATTTTGCTCTCCATATTTTGTGATGCATATGAAGGCACTGAACATTTTCAGAGAAAGGCGATTAGACTATGCATTGTATGAGCAATGAAGAAAGATTGAAAACATTAGATCTTTTTAGCCTAAGTAGATGTTGAATGAGAGGAGACATGATAGCAGTGTTCAAAATCATTAAGGGTGTAAGTAAAGTGGATGCCAGCAGCTACTTCGAAATTAATCCATCAATGAGGACACCGGGCCATAGGTGGAGACTGGCTAAAGGGAGATTTCAAACTAACATTAGGAAGCATTTCTTTACACAGAGCTGTGGACACATGGAACAAACTACCTAGTTGTGTAGTTGAGAGTAGTACCTTATAAAACTTTCAAATCTAAACTTGATAGTTATTTCAACACAGTATGTGAATAGAAATTTGGCAAGCTTTAATGCATTGAATGGCCTATTCTCAAAACTTTCTAATGCTCAAATTAGAACAAATGCTTTTAAGACTCTTTCATTAATTACGGTTTCCCCTTCTACCATTGATAACAGGGTTTCTCCTCTTGTTTTATAAACTCTGGTCTCACCCATTCCCCTCACAGCCATAACAAGCAGAAACATAGAAACATAGACATAGAAACATAGAAAATAGGTGCAGGAGTAGGCCATTCGGCCCTTCGAGCCTGCACCGCCATTTATTATGATCATGGCTGATCATCCAACTCAGAACCCAGCCTTCCCTCCATACCCCCTGACCCCTGTAGCCACAAGGGCCATATCTAACTCCCTCTTAAACATAGCCAATGAACTGGCCTCAACAGTTTGCTGTGGCAGAGAATTCCACAGATTCACCACCCTCTGTGTGAAGAAGTTTTTCCTAATCTCGGTCCTAAAAGGCTTCCCCTCTATCCTCAAACTGTGGCCCCTCGTTCTGGACCTCCCCAACATCGGGAACAATCTTCCCGCATCTAGCCTGTCCAATCCCTTTAGGATCTTATACGTTTCAATCAGATCCCCCCTCAATCTTCTAAATTCCAACGAGTACAAGCCCAGTTCATCCAGTCTTTCTTCATATGAAAGACCTGCCATCCCAGGAATCAATCTGGTGAAGGTTCTCATTGCGCTCTTCTTCCACTGCACCTGCCTTTTCATTCAGCAGATCATCTTCCATAATTTTTACTACCTTCAATTGGATTCCACCGCCAGACACATCTCACACTTCTTTCAGCATTGTGGAGGGACTATTCCTTGCACAACTTCCTGGCCTGGTCTTCCATCTCCACTAACCACTCCTCTTGTATTTATGATTTGCTACTCTTATTTCTCATCTCTCTACTATAGAAACCCAAATACTCTTTCCATGTGAAGCAGTAATTTGCTTGCATATTTTCCCAGTTTGGTGTATTTCATTTGGTGATCATGATGTGGTCATCTTGACATTGCAAAAACAAACTATAGATCTGGAGTCCTGTTTTGCAGAATGCTTTCATTAAATCTGAGGTTAATCATAAACTTGTGGTTATCTGTCACTTTAATTCTGTTCCACACCTATCCTGAACTGTCTTCATCTGCATCCTAGGGACTTGATGTATTGAACAATTTCAGGGGAACAGGCGTGATTTATTTTACTTCCAAAGATACAGCTGTACTGTTCTGTTTTTTTTCCCAGTCTAACAGCTGTTTTTTTTAACCCTGAAAACTTGATTTACATCCTATCACAGTTGTTTTGTTCTCTCCACTGCTTTCCCTTATTTCCAACCTTTTTGAACTCTGATGGAAGGTCTCTGACCACAAATATTAACCCTGTCTTTCTGGGAAAAGAGAACAGTCAACGTATCGGGACGAAACCCTTCCGTCCTGCCGAAGGGTTTTGGCCCAAAACATTGACTCTACTCCTTTCCTAGAAGGCTGCCTCTCCTGCTGAGTTCCTCCAGTACTTTTGTGTGTATTGCTTGGATTTCCAGCATCCGCAGATTTTTTTTTCTTGTTTGTGATTAAACCCTGTTTTTCTTTTGCTGCTTGAGATTTGATTCCTGCTATCTCAAAGGGCACCTAAAGCCACAATCATATTGTGTGTGCTCATGTGCTGCCTTCTATAGTCAGCCTGATCAAAGCCCTCGTGTCTCTTCTGTAGTGGAATCCAGCTATGTCACAACCGTCTGAGCTGACACACAAACTGCTCTTTCGCTTTGGCCCATGTGCAATTCATTTGTGCCTAATGATCGCTCGTGTGCAAATACAACCTTGAACCAGTGTCTGGGACAGTAATAGGGTGCATTTACTTTCCTTGCTATATAGCAACTATCTAGCTCCTCCTGACTAATTGTCTTTTTTTTCTAGAATACAGTATCTGAAAAGAAAAGAAAATATGGGGATATGTTTACATCTTGTACATCAAGGTTGTTGAATGAGATGGCAATACACACAAGAGGAGGTTTTGCCATGGCAGTTCCAGTGACTTTTTCCTTCAGTGTACTGATTCAATGCAGAGTACAGTAGTTGTCTGCAAGAGTGTGTGGTATTTAATATGTTCAGGCAACATTCTTGCAGTCACTAAATAACTGGAAGCTGTAGACTAAGGTGTTGAAACAGTGCTAAGTACTGTACTTCAGAAGGTGTGATTGTGTGTTGGGGGTGTTGTGGGTTCAATGTTATTTTCTAGTGCTGCTTAATAAAGATTGCCATTAAGTGAGTTGGAGCATGTCGAACAGAGTTGTATGTGAAATTGTTAATGACTTTTGTGGTATATTTATGGTAACACAAGTCTGTGCTAATCGATTTCATCTTGTGATTTATTAAGTTAAATATACTGTTCTGATAATATGCATAGGATAACATGAAATCCTATGAAGATAGATAAATGGGGCAGCAATTTATTCTCAATTGCTCTTAAGGCACCATAAAGTAATAGCTGCACATTGTACTTTAGAAATTCAGTTCTATTGATTTCAATGTGAATAATTAAAATTGGCATTTTCTGCAGTCACTTCTGCAAGGTCATTACATTCAACTTTGCTATTTATATTGACATGGTTCCAGTTAAGATTTGCTTGTGGTGATCTTGCCAAGAATATTATTTTAAAATACTTGGTACAAAACAGCTGAATGTGCTTTATTTTACACAGTGGAGACTAGTATTTTCTTATGTGTTAGGAACTAGAGAAAATTGAGTCTTTGAAAACAGACTTGGGGATAATAATGCAATAACGGTTTGCTCAAGGGAGACTGTTATTATATTATCACTACAGTACACAATGCCAAATTCATTATAGTACTTTTGTTCCTGGAGCCCAAACTTTCTAAAATGACATCTGCTTGCACTGTTTCTGTGTTAAGGACCTGTCAGCTCTTGTCCTGCACTGATGATCCTGTAGCAATTAGAGCAGGGGTTCCCAGCCTGGTATTGTATTTATTACTTCTGTGGATCCCTCGGTTACTGTTGAGGCTCTACAGTGTTTTCTTTTTTTAAAAAAAAAGGGGAAACTCCAGAGTTGGAGTGTATGTAACGTGCTTGGGTGTTGAGTAAGCCACTGGGCTAATGTACCAACGTTAACTAGGAGGACTAGTGCTGGCAAGCTGGGCCGGGCTGTGTGGCCATGTCAGAATGCATATTGGCTGGAACAGTGAGAGTTAGGAATAGACTTTCTGTGTAAGTGGTCTCAGGCCATTGAGCTAGTTACCAGGGCTGGGGAGAGCCAATAACTTGGGTGTTTTTTTTGGGGGGGGGGCGGGGATATTCCATCTCATCTACCAGGAGGAGATCAGATAATGCAGGTGGATTGTTAACACATAGCGAAAAGCTGTTCAGTCCGCTCCAGGTGTGGTCTGACCAAATCTGTATAAGCCTCAACATTTTATACTCGCTTTTATATTATAACTCTTAAAATAAATCCCAAGCAATGGACTCTACATGCTGATCTTGGCCAGAATGCAGCCTTGTGCTCCACATCTCGGTGCTAAACATATGCATTGCTCACCTCCAACCCAGCCAATACCAGCCCTCATGGCAGATGTTGCTCATTGCCTTGCTGGTTAACTCCACACTAACCAGCAGATATTGTGATTACTTCCACGATGTTGTTGCTGCTGGCTCTGCTGCAGAGGCCCGAGTCTTTCACATGAACTCCTACCTTCTTTGTACGTAGAAGCTGAGAGGATATGGGTCTACACCAGGTTTCTGACAGTGCAACACTGTCTGTAATGTAATGACCCTCAAATGCTAACTTTATTAACTCCTCCATTTCTGGGCACACATGCTGTGTTTTAGCAAAGCACTATACTCAGTAACCCTATAGTTGGTAATGCTTAACCAAGTTATTCATTGGCTGTGTAGCTTGGTAAGGAGCCCAGCATCAACTCTGGGGGTGATGAAGTCAGTTTAAAGCTCACCTACCCTATAGAAGATGGAAGGTGAAGATTGCAGGTATTCTACAAGATGAGTTGGGAAGTGTCAAGAAATGACAAATCCAAGCTTGCACATTCCACAGTCCCGAGTGATGCGTCACATACAAAATTCTGGAGGATTTGGGTCAGGCTGCATCTAAGGGGAATAAGCAGCTGATGTTTCAGCCAAGACTGTGAATGGTCTCAGCCCAAAATGTCAACTGCTTATTCCCCTCCATAGATGCTGCCTGAACTGCTGAATTTCCAAGTATGTCTGTGTGTTGCTCTATATTTCAAGCATCTGCAGAATCTCCTGTGTTTATTCTTGGTGCATGTAGTGCAGAGTGTATGAAGTCCTTTTATCACCTCTGGTTAGAAAGGCCATTAGGCAAGGACTGTGGGAGATGGCTGGGACACTTGGTGCCAGGGCTCAACCCTCATAGCCTTTATGTTGCAAAAAAATTCACCTCAACATTAGTAAAATCTTAAAGTGTGTAGTGCAATAACGCATCATTTAGCACTAATGGCATAATTTCCTACAACAATATCTATATCCCACAATGTCATTGTGCATTTAGCAATGCTACAACCTTCACAACAATTTTGTTTTCCACAGCTTGCACACAATGGGTAGATTACATAATTATGTGCCACTCAGTAGGACAATCCTCCTATCCCTTGCAGGACAGTAAGAGTAGGCAAGACTCCTTGGAGGACATAGTACTCTTAACTGGAGTAGCCATTGTCAGCATCAAAGCTGAAACCATAGACCGTGGGGATATACTCACACCACGTAGAACATGGCATAGGAACAGGCACTTCAGCCCACACGTTGCGTTGAGTCAATTAAATTACTAATCAGACAGCTAACTAAACTATTCTCCTCTTCCTACACAATGTCCATATGCTTCCGTTTCCCTCATATGTATGTGCCTATCTAAATGTCCCTTAAAAGTCTCTAATGTTTCTTTCACTACCACTACCCCAGGCACCAATCACATTGTGTTTTTTTTAAATAAATAAATGCCTCTCACATCTCCTTTAAAATTGCCCACTCTCACTTTAATGCATGCCATCTGGTACTAGACATTTCAACCCCCTGGAAAAAGAAATTGTCTGTCTCCAGGCGATCTTGCAAGTCTCTATCAAATTTCCCCTCACCCTCTGCCACCCCGAAGAAAACAATCAAAGTTTGTCCAACCTTTTGTTAGAACACATGGCCTCCAAGATATTACCAGGCAATATCCTGGTAATCCTCTTCTGCATCCTCTCCAAAGCCTCAACATCCTTTTAATGGGGTGACCAGAACTATATGCAACACTCCAGATGCTGCAACATAGCTTCCTGATTTTTTTAAACTCAATTCCTCAACTAATAAAGGCAAGTATGCAACATGCAGTCTTAACCACCTTATCAACCTGTGTGGCCACTTTTGGGGACCTGTGAACTTGGACCCCAGGATCCCTCTGCTCATCAACACTGTGAAGGATCTCGCCCTTAACAGTATACTGTCACCTTGTATTTGACCTACCAAGGTGCAACACATCACATTTGTCTGGGTTCAGCTCCATCTGTAATTTCAAGCCTATATCTACAATTGATCTATTTTTCACTGTATTCTTTGCCAGTCATCGACAGAGGTCCCAGTACAGATCCTATGCAGAGCAGCACTAATCAAACTTCCAACTGGAATAAGTCCCTGTGAATAATACCTTTGTCTTCTATGGGCAAGCTAGTCTGAATCCAAGTGGCCAATTCACTATTGATCCCAAGCATCCTATTCTTCTGGATGAGCATCCCAGGAGGGACCTTGTCAAATTTTTTAAAATCCATGTGAACAACATCCATAGCTCTACCTTCATCAATCACCCTTGTCACCTCATCAAAATAACTCAATCATGCAGGTTTATTATCACTGGCATGTGTCGTGAAATTTGTTAACTTAGCAGCAGTACAATGCAATACATGATATAGAAAGAAAAGTAAATCAATTACAGTAGGTACAAATGTATATTAAATATTGGTTTTGCACTATATTTAATCTATGGATAAAAGTGGGGTAGTGTTCATGAGTTCAACGGCATTTAGGAATTGGATGGCAGAGGGGAAGAAGCTGTTCCTGAATCACTGAGTGTATGCCTTCAGGCTTCTATACCCGCATCGTGATGAAACAGTGAGAAAAGGTTTTGTCCTAGGTGCTGGGGGTCTTTAATAATAGATGCTGCCTTTATGAGGCACTGATCCTTGAAGATGTCTTGGATACTATGGAAGTTAGTATCCAAGATAGATCCTGACCAATTTTATAACTTTGTGTGGCTTCTTTCAGTCCTGTATTGAAGCCGTTCCTCTCCACCCCACCCCCATACCAGTGATGCAGCCAGTCAGAATGTTCTTCATGGTGGATCTATAATATCTATAGAAGTTTTGGAGCGTTTTAGTTGACAAACCAAATATCTACAAATTCCTAATGAAATATAGCTGCTGTCTTGCCTTCTTTATAGCAGCATCAGTATGTTGGGACCAGGTTAGATCCCTGGAGATCTTGACACCCAGGAACTTGAAATTGCTCTCTCTCTCTTCACTTATGATCCCTCTATGATGATTGGTTCATGTTCGCTTGTCTTGTCTGTCCTGAAGTCCACATTCAGTTCTTTTGACTTACTGACACCAGACATCCCACCTCTCCCGGAAGTTCCAGGAGTCTCCCGCATATTAATAGTGGCTCACTGATGCCCGCAAGTTATATACAATGTCCTGGAAACCATTTTTTTCGGGAGAGCGCGCGACCGCAACCACGAGAGAAAGCGCGCGACCACAACCACGAGAGAAAGTGCGCGACCACAACCACAAGAGAGAGCGTGCGACCGCGAGACAGAGAGCGAATGTGCGCCATGGCAGAGTGTTCCAAAAAAAGAAATATAAAATGTACTTCACCCCAGACTACCCTAAAGTATACCCCTGCCTAATAGGAGTCAAAATAATGACAGTGTTGCTCATTGCACTGTTTGCAACAGTGACTTTTCTATTGCCCATGGTGGGTTAAGACTGTAAAACACATATTGAGGTGAGTTTAACATTCGTCATTCGTTTATTAGCATAGCTAATGTTATTTAAACTAGCTGGCTAGCTGCTAAGGAGCTACTGTATTGCAGACATCCCACCTCTCCCAGAAGTTCTGGGAGTCTCCCGCAAATTGACGGTGCTACCTCCCCGAAATGAGTTTTTGCAGGGTGGGATGTCTGTGACACTGAGTGCAAGATTATTGTTGTGATACCACTCAACTAGCTGGTATATCTCGATCCTGTACACTCTCTCATCTTCACTGAGTTTCTGCCAACAATGGTTGTATCATCAACAAATCTATAGATGGCATTTAAGCTATACCTAACCACGCGCTCTATGGTATAGAGGGAGTAGAGCAGGGGGCTAAGTATGCACCTCTGAGGTGTACCAGTGTTGATTGTTGGCAAGTAGGAGATGTTATTATAAATCTGCACAGATTGTAGTCTTTCTGTTGAGAAGTCGAAGATCCAATCGCAGAAGGAAATCCAGAGGCCCAAGATCTGTAGTTTATTGATCAGGACTGTGGGAATGATGGTGTTAAACATTGAGCTATAGTCAACGAACAGCATCCTGACATGGATGTTTGTACTGTCCAGGTGATCTAAGACCATGAGAAGAGCAATTGGGATTGTGTCCGCCACATACCTATTAAGGAAATTGGCAAATTGCAGTGGGTCTAGGTCCTTGCTGAGGCAGGAGTTGATTTTGGCCATGACCAAAGCATTTCATCACTATAGATGTGAGTGCTACTGGATGATAGTCATTAAGGCAGCTCACACTACTCTTCTTGGGCACTGGTATAATTTGTTGCCTTTTGGAAGCAGGTGGGAACTTCTGACTGTTGCACGCAAAGGTTGAAAGTATCCTTGAGTACTCCCATCAGTTGCTTGACACAGTTTACAGAGCTTTACCAGGTACTCCATCAGGGCCTCTGAGACAGGAATCACAGGGTCATCAGCTGCAGCAGGGATCTTCACAGCTGTAGTTATATTCTGCCTTTCAAAGTGGGCACAGGTGTTGAGCTCATTGGTGGCATTCATGCTATTGGGTTTCGCTTTGTAGGAGGTGATGTCCTGCAAACCCTGGCAGAGCTGACATGCATCTGATATCGTCTCTAACCTTACTTGGAATTGTTTCTTTGCTCTTGAAATAGCCCTCCACAAGTTATGCCTGTTTCTTTCTTGTACAGACCTGGTCACCAAACTTGATCCCACAAATCTAGCTCCTGGTTCATCCACTGCTTTTGGTTTCAGAACGTTAGGCAAGTTTTCATAGGCACATGCTCATCCACACTCGTTTTAATGAAATCAGTAACAACTGCGGTACACTCGTTCAGACTCAAAGATAAATCCCCGAATACAGTTCAATCCACCAATTCAAAGCAATCCTGTAAGTGCTCCTGTGCTTCCTTTGTCATACATTCTTGGTCCTCACTAAGAATGAAAGGCTGAAATCTTCAATCTCTGCCTTTACTCCAAAGCCACTACCTCATTAATATCAGAATCAGAAATGGGTTTATTATCACCAGCACATGACGTGAAATTTGTTAACTTAGCAGCAGTTCAATGTAATACATAATCCAGAAGAGAAATAAAATAAAAATAATTAAATCAATTACAGTATATGTATATTGAATAGATTAAAAACATGCAAAAAAACAGAAATGCTGTATATTTTTTTTAAAAATGAAGTAGTGGCCAAGGGTTCAATGTCCATTTAGGAATCAGGTGTCAGAGGTAAAAAAGCTGTTCCTGAATTGCTGAGTGTGTGTCTTTGGGCTTCTGTACCTCCTACCTGATGGTAAAAGTGTGAAAAGGGCACGCACTGGGTGCTGGAGGTCCTTAATAATGGATGCTACCTTCTGAGACACCGCTCCCTGAAGATGTTCTGAGTACTTTTTAGGCTAGTACCCAAGATGGAGCTGACTAAATTTGCAACTCTCTACAGCTTCTTTAAGTCCTGTGCAATAGCCCTCCCCCACCCCACACACCAGACAATGCTGCAGCCTGTCGGATTGCTCTCCATGGTACAACTATAGAAATATTCGAGTGTATTTGTTGACATGTTAAATCTCTTTAACTCCTAATGAAGTGTCTTGCCTTCTTTATAACTACATCAATATGTTTGGACCAGGTTAGATCCTCAGATCTTCCTGAGATTCCTTCCTAATCTCAACATTTTTCATGTCCTCCTTGTTAAATTCCTGTGTGAAGTACTTGGCTTAGTATTCCTGCCCAATGTGATGCCTCATAAACGTTAAAAGAACAGACTGTGGTTGGAAGGAGCATAGGAAATCCACCATAACATATGTGAAGACTGTTTAACACACTCAAGATTATCTATTCCCTAAACACCAAAGAGCCAATCCAATATGAGGCACCACCTGAAAGGATCCCTGGACTGAGATTAACATCAATGTACTTCACTTCATCAAACAAAAACTTTCTGACCTAGGTCAAAAGGAAGCTGAAAAGGCCATATATCCATTGTCTAGTTTTAGAACTTTAGTGAAGATATCAACAAATCTAAATACCTTGATAGTTTGCAAAGAGGAACTTTACATACCTCCAGCCTCATCTCTCTGATCTGGAAGAAGGAGCATACCCCAGACATGTCATAATCATGTAAGGAAATGAAACCAATTTCTGGAGCTCTCCAAGTTGGCTGCTAGGAATACCATTGCCAGGACACTACTTAGCTGCCTCTTCCCAGTGTCTGAATAGAGACTCTCAATGTCAGTGGATGTGATCTTCATCGCCCTCTCGGGGAAATGCAAGGAATAGGATCAACTACAATAAGACCATAAAACATGGGAGCAGAATTAGGCTATTTGGTCCATCGAGTCTGCTCTGCCATTCAATCATGGCTGATCCTTTTTTTTCCCCCCTCTTCAACCCCATTCCTGGTCTTCTCCTCAGAACCTTTGATGCTGTGTCCAATCAAGAACCCATCAATCTCTGCCTTAAATACACTCAACTGCCTGGCCTCCACAGCTCCCTGTGGTAACAAATTCCACAAATTTACCACCCCCGGCTAAAGAAATTTCTCTGCATCTGTTTTAAATGGATGCCCTTCTATCCTGAGGCTGTGCCCTCTTGTCATACTTTTCCCCCCTATCATAGAAAACATCCTTTCTACATCTACTCTGTCTTGGCCTTTTAACATCCAAAAGGTTTCAATGAGATTCCCCTCTGGTCCTCCTAAATTTCAATGAGTACAGACCCAGAGCCATCAAATATTCCATGTATGATAACCCTTTCATTCTTAGAATCATCCTTGTGAACCTCCTCTGGACCCTCTCCAATGCCAGCATATCTTTTCTTGGATAAGGAGCACAAAACCGTTCACAATATTCCAGGTGAAGCCTCACCAGTACTTAATAGAGCCTCAGCAGCACATCCCTGCTCTTGTATCCAGGACCTCTTGAAATGAATGCTGACATTACACTTCCCTTCCTCACTACCAACTCAACCTGTAGGTTACCCTTTACCTCTCAGATTTTTGGATTTTCTCCCTGTTTGGAAAATAGTCCATACATTTATTTCTACTTCCAAAGTCCATGGCCATGCATTTTCCAACATTGTATTTGATTTGCCACTTTCTTACCCATTCTCCTAATCTAAGTCCTTCTGCATCATACCAACTTGCCTGGATTCTAAGGGCTCTTTTACCTTAAGCTCCCTAATCGCCTCCAGGTCATACATAATGCCCAATCCAGTATAGCTGATCTCCTAGTAGGCTCAATGACACACTGCTCTAAAAAGCCATCCCATAGGCAGTCAACAAACTCACTCTCTTGAGATCCATTGCAAACCGGATTTTTCCCAATTGACCCATATGTTAAAATCTTCCTTGACTATCATAACATTGTACTTTTGACTTGGCTTTTCTATTCCTGTTGTAATCTCTGATCCACATCCCAGCTACTGTTGGGAGGCCTGTATGTAACTGCCATCAGGGTCCTTTCACCCTTGAATTTTCCTAACTCAACCCATAAGCATTCAACATCTTCCGATCCAATGTCACATATTTCTACTGATTTGATGCCATTCCTTACCAGCAGAGCCATGCCATCTCATATGCCTACCTTCCTAATCCTCCGATGCACTGTGTAGCCTTGGATATTCAGCTGCTAACTACAAACATCCTTCAACCACGACTCAGTGATGGCCACAACCTCATACCTGGCAATCTGTAATAGTGGAACAAGATCATCCACCTTATTTCTTGTACTCTGTGCATTGTGATATATACAAGAATTTTTATGATCTTGTAAAAGCCTTTGATTCTGTCACCTGAGGGAGAAAATGGAAAACTATTTTTCGAATTTGGTTATTCTTAGAAATTGATTTCCATTGTACAAAGTGTATATCAGAAACATGGAGGAACCATCATGAACTCCTATTTCCCCTGATTCTCTGAGGCCAATGTGCGAGCAGCCTTCAGCAGGGTGAATCCATGAAAAGCATTCAGCCCAGACAGCGCACCTGGTCAGGTATTAAAGACCTGTGCTGATCAACTGCCTGGAGTGTTCACTGGGATGTTTAACATTTCACTTTGGAAGTGTGTTGTACCTCCCTGCTTCAATTATAATGGTGCCCAGGAAGAGTGTTGTGACCTGTCTCAATGACTATTGCCCAGTAAGCCCTTGCATCCACTGTGAGGAAGTGCTTTGTGAGGCTGGTGATGAAACATATCAACTCCTGCCTGAGAGGTTACTTGGATCCGCTCCAATTTGCCTGCTGGAGCAACAGGTCCACAGCAGATGCTATCTGCTTGGCTCTTCACTCAACCCTGAAACATCTGGACAGCACAGATGCATACAGCAGGATGCTCTTTACTGAATACACCTAACTATTCAATAATATCACCTGCTCAAAACTAATCAAGAAGCTGCAAGACCTCAGCCACAATACCTCCTTGTACAATTGGATTTTGGATTTCCTCACTTGCAGACTCCAGTCAGTTCAGATTGGCCTCAACATCTCTTCTACAATCTCCATCAGCACAGGTGCACCATGAGGCTGTGTGCTTAGCACCCTTCTCTACTCGCTTTACAATTATAACTGTGTGGCTAAGTACAGCTCCAATGTCATACTCAAGTTTGCTGAAACTTCATAGGCTGAACTAAAGGTGGCTGAATGAGCATATAGGAGTGAAATCCGGCTGAGTGGTGCCCTTAGTAACAACCTCTCACTCAATGTCAGCAAGACCAAAGAGCTGATTAATGACTTCAGCAGAAAGATACCAGAGGTCCATGAGCTAGTTCTCATCAGAGGTGGAGAAGGTCAGCAACTTTAAATTCCTGGGTGTTATTATTTGAAGGGCCTGTCCTGGGCCCAGCACATGCATGTATTTATGCAGAGGGCATGACAGCACCTTTATTTCCTTAGGAGTTTGCAGAGATTTGGAATGGCATCCAAAACTTTGACAAACTTCTATAGCTGTGTAGTGGAAAGTATATTGACTGGCTGCATCAAAACATGATATGGAAGCAGCAATGCCCAGGAACGGAAGATCCTACAAATCATTATGGGTAAAGCCCTCCTAACCACTGAGCATGTCTATATGGAGCATTGTGCAGGAAAGCAACATGTGTCATCAGAGGTCATGCTACCATCCAGGTCATGCTGTCTTCTTGTTGCTGCTGTCAGGAAGGCTTAGGTCTCACACTACCAGGTTAAGGAACAGCTACTACTCCTCAACCATCAGGCTCTTGAACTAAAGAGGATAACTTTACTCAATTTGATATGTTCCCATAACCAATAGACTCTTCATCTCATGTTCTTGGTATTTATTGCTTATTTATTGTTCTTTTGTCTTCTGCTCTTTGAATGCCCAAGTTGGGCAGTCTTTCATTGATTCTGCAATGATTATTATTCTATAGGTTTATTGAGTATGCCCACAAGATAACGAATCATAAGGTTGTATATGGTGACATAAATGTACTTTGATAATAAATTTACGAGGGTTGATTGATAAGTTCATGGCCTAAGGTAGAAGGAGCCAATTTTAGAAAACGTAGCACATTTATTTTTCAACATAGTCCCCTCCTACATGTACACACTTAGTCCAGTGGTCGTGGAGCATACGGATCTCTTCTTTGCAGAAGTGGTCCACAGCAGGGGTGATTGATAAGTTTGTGGCCTAAGGTAGAAGGAGATGAATTATTCACTTCAAACTTTCTGCATTATCACTCAAAGAGTTGAACTGCACGTGCATGTAACGAGAGCGTCTTGGACCTCCAGGTGGTCCACAGCAGGAGTGATTGATAAGTTTGTGGCCTAAGGTAGAAGGAGATGGGTTAAACAGCTCTTGTTACATGCACGTGTAGTTCAACTCTTTGAGTGAAAATGCAGAAAGTTTGAAGTTAATAACTCATCTCCTTCTACCTTAGGCTACAAACTTATCAATCACCCCATGCTGTGGACCACTTCTGGAGATCCAAGACGCCGACTTCTACAAAGAAGGGATTTGTATGCTCCACAGCCACTGGACTAGGTGTGTAAATGTTGGAAAAATAAATGTGCTAGGTTTTCTCAAATTGACTCCATCTACCTTAGGCCGCGAACTTATCAATCACCCCTTGTACTTTGAACTTGGCTGCATTATAATGGTAAAGAGTTGATTCCAACCAATGGTCCACTACAGTTGCAAACCCATTGCAGGCTGGGTCAAGTAATGCTCAATCATAATTTGATCTTTCTTGTTGCAATATTGCACCTCGTTTCTAACAAGGTTCCCGCTGGAGTGCAACTAACTTGCAGGACAAATGGAAAGCAGTTCAATCGATGTCACCATTCTGCCACAACAAGGTAACTTCAGCCTCGGTCACTCAGCTGCAGTATACAAACACTTCATGCACATATATACATGCAACTTATCCCAGAAAGCTTATTTCATTTTTCAGGAGCCTTCTATTAGCAAAGGAAGTTATTGATAATAACATTTGCTACTATTTCCAATAAGCCTATGTAGCCTACGGCTACAAAATGTGTTTTGAAGACTAAGGGCAAAACTTAGTATAAATCTCATAATCTAACGAGCAGCAGAAATCTACACCACCGTGTATGCTTCGGAGACTTAGACCACCTGCAATAATCACTGTGTACTTTCTCTCCTTTTTCTCCCTACTATGTCACTGGAGATCTGGCACAAAGATTATCTCCACAGAATCCTCCAAGTCATTCAGTTGTACAGCACAGAAAAAGGCCATTTTTTCACACTCATACCAACTTTTTGACCATTTACACTAATTCCATTTGCCTACATCCTTCTAAGTCTTGTCTATTTGATTGCTGGTCTAAATGCCTCTTAAACATAATAATTGTATCTGAATCCACCACCTCCCCTGCCAATACATCAATCCACAGATTCTCGATGGTTGCAGCCAAAAAAGTTCAATCTTAACTTCATCAGGCCACAGGACTTGTTTCCAAAATGCATCAGGCTTGTTTAGATGTTCCTTTGAATCTTTCAGATAGAACTTTTTGGCCGCAATGAGCAAAGACATGTTTGGAGGAAAAAGGGTGCAGAATTTCATGAAAAGAACCCCTGTTAAGCATGGGGGTGGATCGATCATGCTTTGGGCTTGTGTTGCAGCCAGTGGCACGGGGAACATTACTGGTAGCGGGAAAAATGAATTCAATTAAATACCAGCAAATTCTGGAAGCAAACATCACACTGTCTGTAAAAAAAAAAAGCTGAAGATAAAAAGAGGATGGCTTCGACAACAGGATAATAAACCTAAACACCTCAAAATACACAATAGACTACCTTAAGAGGCGCAAGATGAAGGTTTTGCCATGGCCCTCACAGTCACCTGACCTAAACATCATCGAGAATCTGTGGATAGACCTCAAAAGAGCAGTGCATGCAAGACGGCCCAAGAATCTCACAGAACTAGAAGCCTTTTGCAAGGAAGAATGGGCAAAAATCCTCCAAACAAGAACTGAAAGACACTTAGCTGGCTACAAAAAGTGATTACAAGCTGTGATACTTGCCAAAGGGGGTGTTACTAAGTACTGACCATGCAGGGTGCCCGAACTTTTGCTTCAGGCCCTTTTCCTTTTTTGTTATTTTGAAACTGTAAAAGATGGAAATAAAAAAAGGTCTCTTGCTTAAAATATTTAAGAAATGTGTCATCTTTAACTTTATGCCTTTTAGAAATCAGTTCATCTTTTACTCGCTTAGCTGTTCAGAGTAACAAAAATCTTGACCGGGGTGCCCAAACTTTTGCATGCTACTGTATTTCCTGGCTAGTGTAACTGCAGCCAGCCCACAAATGATAAGATTCATTGACATTCAATTTACTGTGTTCGAATTTGCACTGGTATCGTTTGAGTGTGGTCTGTAACGATAGGCAGCCATATGGTGTATCATTAAAAACGAAAGCAAATGCTTGTTAGATTTGTTTAAAAATGCTCTTTGCATCCTATCAGAACAACCCCATTTACTCTACAGTCAATGAAGTTTTTTTGAACATCCATTTAATGATGACAAACTCCTACAAACAACACTGTGCCTGTGACCTGAAGTTCATCTGGAGGAACAAATGAGATTCTGATTTGCTGTGTGTGCCATATAAAAGATGACAGGCACACTCCGCATTTACCTCTCTGTGTGCTCATATCTGTGGAGTAGGTCTTAAACCTAGCCAGAACTTCCTATTTCAGGTACAAACTGAGCCATATGTGACATTCCCAACATAAGTTGAGTGCCACATTGAAACTGTGTCAGAGGCAAAATGAAACAAAAAGTTGGATAGGCATCACATTCAGAAGTATTTTCAATGTTATAGATGAATATATGGTGATGTCATTATCACGAATTTGTATATAAATACTAGGTATTTTCTAATTTATGACTAAACATCCACAAGAGGGCAGCAAGCATTTCACTGTCAAAGAGGCCAACCAAATACAAAGTATGAATAAAATGGTGTAATATTTCTCTTACTGTCAGGTTCCATTTCTAGAGTAATTAAAGATAATTCTGAAGACTGAATTTCCTTATGTTTTTCTTCCTTGTACGTCTACAGCTGGTATATCAAAATTCATTGAATACAAAAGATAAGACATAAACAACAATATTTTGGGATCAATGGATTCAGTTAATAATAGCTGAATATTTACACCAAAAAGCTAAGAAGATTTAATGATTAAGAGTCAACAGCAAGAAGTTGAATTTTGATCAAATTAAGAATAATTGTGGTTAATAAGGTAACCATTGAGATCATTGTTAGATATATTTCATCTTATTTAAGACCACATCAAACTAGTTTAATACGTTCAGGAATCTTAAATGATTTTGCCTTTATTTCTTAGCAGAGATACAAATTAAATAAAATTAGTTCTATCCTATATGCCATAATTTAGTCCAACATGAATTAATGAAAATGAAAAAAATACTACTTCATAGGAGGCCGGTGATTGGAAAAAACTTGCAAAGCCAAATGCCTTTTTAAAGAGGTGGTGATAACAAGTTTAAAAAAAAATTGTGGGGTGGATCCTGAGAAGAGGATTTTTTCACTTAAGTGGCAGGAAGGAAGGGTGTGTTGGGTGAATAATGAAAAAAAAATTGGAAATTGATTGGAAATTAAGATAATGGAGGCGGGGCAGGGTACTTAAACATTTAATGTTTCATATCCATGGACAGCCATCAGGAAAGCCTGAAATGTGTTATGTTTTACTCTTTCCAGAAAAGCTGTCTGACTTGATTCTGTCATTTTATGTCAGGCTTCCAACATATGTACCCTACTACTTTCAAAATAAAATATCACAAGTACATTAAAGAAACACTGATACAAACAATTAGTGTTTCACTCCAAAACAGCAATGCATGGGTGTTCCCTCATGGTATCATACATAGGATCAAGTTAAAACCAGGGTAAAGCAGGATTAATGCCTACAGCAGTTATTTGCACTGAAGGGAGAAATGAAAAAAGAGTAAGGATATGTGTAGAAATGGGAAAACAAGAAATTGTAGTTGATTGAACCTAGAGCAAAAAAAAACTGCTCGGATAACTCAGTAGATCAAGCAATATTTGTGGAGGCAAAAGTGTTAGTTGATGTTTCAGGCTGAGATCGTGAAACAGCAGCAGGACTGAGGGTCGGTATATTAAATTTGGTACTGGGGATGGGATAGGAATGGTGAGAGCAGAAAAGGAGGAGACTGATGGAGAGTTGCATGCAAGTGGGTGAGGTAGGGAGAAAGATGACCTGGCTAAAATGGAAAATTAATTGAACATGCAACTTTCTAATTTCAGGTAACCCAGGCTTTCACTCCCTTTGCTCACCTTTTCCATCCCCCCCTCCCCCCCCCTTCCACATGGCTCTATCTATCCATTATTCCCCTCTTCATCCGGATCCACCTATCCTTTGACTTTCTGTATTCTGACCACATTTCTTTCTGCTCCGACATTCCTGAAACTGATGTGGGCTCTCAAGTATCATATATGCCCCCACTGATGCCACTTGACCGGCTCAGTTCTTCCAGCAATTTATTTTCTGCCGTGTATAGAATTGAACTAATTTACAAGAAAATAATAGGAGACAGGAGGTTATTAACCTAGAAGGTTGTCATCACAGTGGTCTGATTTGGAACATATTAATGAAAAAAATAACTGGAACTGTAAGTTTCAAGAACAGGGACACAGTTTGCAATTAATACATTTAATTCAGGGGGCTGCAAATGGCAAACTACATAGTGGTTTGAGTATACTCGGGGCTTGTAAAAATGTCTGAAAGTGATGAAGGCAAGTTAGGCTTTCAAGTGCAGAAAAAAGGTAATATAGAGCTGAAATGGTGAGTTTAATCATTTATAAATTATTGTTGTTACCATATTAAAAAACATATGTATATATATTCTGGTTACCACTGCAAATGTGCTGGACAACCAGTAAAGCTGAAGTAACAATTAGAGAAAAATTAAATTCTGAGCTCAATATCCTTCTTCTGTGCTGCAGTCATTTCTAATAATGGCAAAATATGATCTGAATGAACTCTAGTCCGAGTTTGTCTGAAGCAGGAAAAGTGTTTGGGAAAATCTTTCTTAGTAGGGTGGGGAGCGTGGAAGTCCTGTCAACAAAATATCTCATAATCAAATAAAAAATAACCAAGTAGAGTTGGGGTAAAGTTCAAAATATATGGCAGCCTGAAACCAGTATGATGATTCAATCATAATTTAAGTGGACCAGATTTAAGTGCAAAATATATAGGCTCATATCTGTGCCTGGCTGGATTCTGAGAAAAGTTTATTCATATAGGCTCACACTTTGCTGCAGTATTGAGAGAATATAGCACAAGTACAATTAATGGGCTAGATTCTGCTGAAGTTTGGCCGCTACTCCAGAATTTTTGACATCTGGTTGTGTCTTGATTCTACAATGTAAACAGGAGTATTTCCTGTTCAGACCAGTTAACTTTGCATCTGGCCCCTCAGTACAAGCTCATTTTTTTTTTACAGGTGTTTGCCAGCTTTCTTTAAAAGGGAAGTGAAAATGTGCATTGCTTATTTCTCTTTGCATTTTATTATTATTATTATTTTAATTATTTACCAAGTTTAAAATAAATGTGCTATCTTAACTTTAAAGTAATTGCTTCAACTATTTCTAGAAGTCCAAGATCATCGGAGATAACACAGGCTGTTAGTCAAGCACTCTGGGCTGGATCTAAGTTCATAGCACCTGAGATTTAATTGCCACTTTTTACTTCTGAGTACGACTACAGCAGCATGGCAAGCAGCACATTGGGATTGAATGGCTATGTAGGCTAAGTGCAACCAAAGGCAGCTTGCAGAAGGAAAATCCAAGGCAAGGTTGACTTAAGCAAAATTTGGCTCATTGTTTTCCATATGAGAAGTTAAACCAAGGTTTATTATGCTCTCTCAGGCAGATAAAAAAAAAATCCCAGTACACTATATTGATGGTATGCAATAAAATATTTGTTCCTCAAGCACCACCAATGTATTTGGTCAATACATTGTTTTATTTGTGGAGTCTGCCACAGTTTAACTGGCTGCTTCAAGTTGCTGCACTTTTAGTGCTTTAGAACTTTCTGAGGTTGTGAAAGATGGCATTTAAATACAAGTTCCCATTCCATCTCTCACAAGGCCTGCTACAGGTACAATTCCAATAGCATGCAGCAACTAGTTTCCATTTCTAACAAATACCAACTGTATTTTGACAGCCATTTCATTCTCCAGTGACTGATACACTGGATCAGTCATGGTAGAAATTAGATAAAATTAGCAATCCATCTTTGCTGCATCAGAACACCTTTGAAATAATAGACATGACAAACACTTCCTCCAGCAGCAATCAGTTCACAAAATTTTGATAAACCTGTGATATAATCTTCCAAGCTTTGACATAGACTGCAATCAACTCATTCTGGAACCTGTTATGTAAAAAGGCAATCACATAATGGGTTGCTTTAACCTGATGATAAAAGGTTTACTATATTTTTAATATTGTACAGTACATACAGAATTTGACATTGATCATAAATCACTGAAATTCTTACAAGCTATATTAGTATAATGCATATACAAGATCCTAAAGTTCTGTTATAATCTTCCTGAACAGAGTTTTCTTCGAGATTTACTCAAGAAAGCAAATAGGCCCTTTGATGAAGTGAAGCTGGAGGAGTATACCCTGACTACGGTAAGAGTAAAATCCTAGTAGTTTGCTACTGCAATTGTTTACTGAAAACATTATAATTTGTTATGTAGAATATTTTTGTAATAAGCATGACTACTTTGTTTTCATATTTGAGGAGTATTTGATGGCCCTGGGCCTGTACTCGATGCGGTTCTGGGTGGGAATCTCATTGAAACTTACCGAATGCTGAAAGGCCTGGATAGAGTAGATGCGGAGAGGATGTCTCCATCAGTCAGAGAGTATAGGAATCAGAGAGCACAGGCTCAAAGTAAAGGGACATGAGTTGAGGAGAAACATCTTCAGCTAGATGGTGGGGAATTTGTGGAATTCATTGTCACAAGGGGCAATGGAGGTCTAATTTAATTTAATGGAGGTGTATTTAATGCAGAAATTCCTGGGTTCTTGATTGGTGAAGGGGTTAAAGGTTACAAGAAGACAGGGACATGGGGTTAAAAAAAACAGTCATGATTGAATGGCAGAGCAGACTTAAGTCTAAATGGCCTAATTCTGCTCCTATGTCATATGATTTATAGGTCTTATGAGGAACTTAATTAATGAAAAATATCCATGTTTACAAACTACAAAAATGCAAAAAATTACAAAAATATATGCGCCCAGCTTTTAATAACTTAAACATGAGAACCTCCTGATTGAATTTAAAAAATGAATCAGCATTTTCAAATGAGATATCAGTTTGTACTAATGCTTAGATGATTGGCATTTAACAATAGACATGTAATTATTAGGGAAAAATATGAAGAATAACTGACCCATCCAAGTGCCCAAGGAGAAATGGGCCTCCTCCCCAGGAAACCAGTCTCAAAGAAATAGCTAAAAATTAATTGATTACCTAAGGCAAATACACACTAAATGCAGCAGGAACTCAGCAAGTCAGAAAGCATTTACAGAGAGGAATAAATAGTTGACATTTTGGGCCGATGCCCTTCCTAATGAAGGGAGGATCTGACTGACTGGAAAGGAAGGGAGTGTATGGGGCAAGGGGGATAAAGTAAGAAGCTGGGAGGGGATGGGTGTAAGAGATAAAAGTAAGATAAAACAAAACTTTAATTTATCCCTTAAGTAATTATTGTTGCAAGGCTGTTCAGTCAGAAATATATACTTCAAAATACAGAATATAAGCTTTGAGGTATGAAAAAACACAAAATGTGCACTAAAAGGTAATAGTGTAAAATACAGATGTGCAATGAAACCATATGCTTATATACTTAAGGAGGAGTTGTAGAGTCTTCTAGCCACAGGGAGAAAGGATCTCCTGTGGCATTCAGTGGTGAACCTCGGTGGAATCAGTCTGTTATTAAAGGTGCTTTTCCATTTGTCCAGTATGTCATGGAGGGGGTGAGAGGGATTGTCCATAATGCTCTATAGCTTCTTCAGCATCCTCCTCTCAGACACAACGGCCAGGGTGTCCAGTTCCATCCCCAGAACAGAACCAGCCTTCCTGACGAGCTTATTGATGATCTTGGCATCAGCTACTCTCATCCCGCTGCCACAGCAGACTACAGCGGAGAAAGGGCTGAATAAGAAATCTGATAGAAGCAGACCGTGGACCATGGAAGTAAAAGTAGTGGAGGGGGGTGAAGCAGGGGGAGGTGATGGGTGAAGGGCAGTTGAGGAGAAGAGAAGTGGTGACAGTTTAACCAAGATGGTGAATGGAAAAAGGGAGGAGGGAGGGAAGAGGCAGTAATTACTAGCGGCTGGAGAAATCAATGTTCATGCCATCAAGTTGAATGGATATTACCCAGACGAAATATGATATTTTGCTCCTCCAGTTTGGGTTTGGCCTCATCATGGCAGTAGAAGAGACCATGGACAGATATATCAGAATGGGAATGGGAAGTTGAATTGAAATGGGTAGCCACTGGGTGATCTTGCCTTTCGCAATGGACAGAAAGAAGGAGCTTGACGAAGCAGTTCCCCAATCTGTATCGGGTCTCACTGATGCAGAGGAGGTCACACCAGGAGTATCAGATACAATAGATGTCCCCAACCTACTTTCAGGTGAAGTGCTCCACACTTAGGACTGTTTTGTGGTGAGGGAGGAAATATAGGGCAGATACAGCACTTCAACCTACTCACCTTCCCCCTCAGTTTGTCTCAACCATCACCTGCCAGCTTCTACCTTTCCCCTCTCCCACATTCTCATTCTGGCTTCTGCTCCCTGCCTTTCCAGGGTGAAGGGTCTTGACCCAAAACATCATAGATGCTGCCTCTAGCATTTTGTGTGTTACTCAAGATTTCCAGTGTCTGCAGAATCTAGTGTTTATGATTAAACAAAACTGGAAAAAAAATTATAAAAAGTACATTACTCCAAAATTAAGGTGATTTGGTATTTCATGAGGTGTGAAATGTACTATAAAATTTCTGCATTTTCTCTTTCTTTGATAATTTATATCTGGAAATAAATGTGTTTGCCTTGACTTTCTTATTAATAGTGAAATTCTATACAAAAATTTCATGGCAAGTTATCATATACATTCTACAACATGCAGCACAGTGGTGGAGTGAATGTGATGATACTCTTAAATATTTTTCTCTTTGCTATTTTAATTGATTTTATGATTCATGAACCCTATGTACATTGAATTTCTAATCAATATTCCCTAGTTTAATGATTAACGGTGATGGCTGCTCCATCAGTGAATAAATGAGATCTTTAGGGTTCACTCATTGGATACACTGCCTCTCCAGCCCTGCATATAATTTCTAATCAGAGCATGACAACGCTTTGCAGCCTTCAGGGATAAATTTCTTTGTGATGGTCCCTGCGCCCACCTGTGCAGTCCCGTTTGTTAGCACAGTTACGTCATTGTTGACATTTATATTATCCATCAACTCCTGTAGTTCTCTAATTCTGCCATTTCGGTACAAAATCTTCTCCAGGAAGAAATTAATCTTACTGTGCAAAATGGAACAGACTTTAATTAAAGACCTGTTTTTCATGCGCATTATCTAAGCAGCCAAATCATCATTGTATCCTACAATGCTAAAACTATTACAAATGCTTTTAATAAGCTGATTGTCTTGTATGTGAATCAAAAACTGAAAATACTGAAAATAAGTCAGGCTTGAAACATTAACTCTGTTTCTTCGTAGATGCTGCCAGACCTGTTGTGTGTTGGAGCAAATTTTGTTCCAGATTTCAGCAACGGTGATCTCTTCTTTTTTGATGGGTGTATACAGATTGTATAATCACAAACAAAACATGTACACCCCACATTTAAGACCATCTCCACTATCGTGCATCCTCCATCCAATCAACCTTCTATTGGTACATAGTGCTCCTTAGTGGATATGTAGCTCTAGGTAGTTTATCAGTGTCATTCTGCACCTGGAAATCTTATGAACTAGCAATTACTGGTACAATTCAGGGGTTTTATTTAGTTCAGTTGGGATCACTGTGGGCCAATATTTTACACCCACATGAACTGTTTCATACATCAAGCATGGCTCAGAGTGACCACCACATGCTTACCCCTCTATTCATTGAAATTATAGCCTTTGAAGCATATATAATGTTAATTAATCTATTTTATTAATTATTTTTACCTGTGTTCCAGAAAACATTAAAATAAGTAATGTAGAAAAGTTGTTAATAAGTACTTCCATTTGTATTAGTGCTATCTAGGAGAACATACATTAATATGGCTAAATATTTCTATTCTATTGATCAATTTCAAAATGTTAAATATATAATTGAAATTGGTTAATCTCCTTGAACATTTTAAATTCTGAAACCATTTGGATAGATTAAAATATCACTCATACACATTTTTCAAAATGGTTGATAATCAGAGTTAATTTTGCTCTCTTCCAATGATTTTGCTTGTATTTCTTCTTGAGTTCAATTAACTTGTATCACAGTACTTTGCTCTGAGTCTAAAGAAGAGACTCTTAAACTACATATATTGGAGTGGGTAGAGGCTTTGGGTATGAGTGAACCATACTGCTTCAATTTAATATTGTCACAACCATTAATTTCTTTAAAATTTCAGAAACTCAACAGTTTAATTTTCAGTTCAAGAATGAATATATAGCAATTCAGACATATACTGTTTAATCTCAGTACAGTGAAGATCATGAACCTGAACTTATGCATATTTCTAGAAATGGAGAATTTATTGTCCAGAGTAATCAGTTGTTACTCACTGAAAGCAGTTCTGTTAGAGCCAACTTTGACCTTAGGAAAGTAGGACGATGTCTGCTCTTGTTTTAATTGCTAGTCAATTCTACTAAAGGAGGAAGTGACACAGGGCTAACTTCATTGCTGTCACGGGTACATATTAGGTCAGCAGGTTCTTATTTTTCCACTGACTTAGATGATCCATGCCTGAATTGATATCTACACTATCCTGTCAAACAAAGCTAATCTAAATACTATATAATTGCCATTAGTGCAACATTTGAAAATGGTAATAGTGAAAGAAAGGAGGATTATTTGAAGGATGCAGAGTTGCCACTGATCCTGTGGAATGAACAGGTAGAGCAAGTTAAAAGAAGTATATAATTAGAATTTTCTGGTTTAAGCTCAGTAATTTTAGCAAAGTTAGGGTAACACTGAGAAAATGGTATAAATTACTAGGAGACCAAGTATCTTGATACTAAAGATTATCAAGTAAAAGCTCCTGCAACACAAAAGTCTGATGAAAAATATCAAAGAGATTCTGTTGACTCTCCCAAACAAGAATCTGGAAATTCAGAGAGGAATACTACATGTTTTTGATCAATTCTGAATCCAAATGTAATCATTATTTCTTTGATCAATGCTTCTTGAACACATGGAAAACATTTCACATGTTCATTGAGAAACCTGTTCCTTGCAAGGTAAGGCATGTAACTTTGTTTTCATTTAATAACCCCTACTCAAAAAACCCCTTTCCTTTACAGTGTATGTGACATACAACAATGTTTCTAACATTGTCTTACTGTTGTCCATGACATCTCATTCCAGGAAGCTAGGAAATTCATTTTGTAGCATTTGTCCTCACTCTTATAAAATTCAGTGAGATTTTTTTAAGGTAGAGGATAATAAACTGCAAAACTTAATTGCAAAATCCATTTTCTGGACACTTGGCAATAAGGCTTAACATTGTTGATTTATAAGATTGCATTATAGAGCATTTTTGAAGTTATGTCACTTCATTAGTTCTGATTCTCAAATAGAGATTAATACAATACAGCACAGGAACAGATCATTTTGGTACACAGTATCTATGCTGCCAAGCTTCCATATTATATCAGTCCTATCTCCCTGCACAGGATCCTTATCCCTTCATTCTCTAAACATTCATATGCCTGTCTAAATGTCTCTTACTGCCACTATCTCGACTGCTTCCTCCACTACCACCCCGTCAGTGTCTTCTGGATACCAACAGCATTTTGTGTACAACAAATTTTCCCCACACATTTCCTATAGTTCCAACACTTATCTTAAAAAAGGCATCAAATCAACTTGCTATTTACCTCAATGTATCTTTGATAATATTTCCATCATTGTCGTTATTATTAAAGAGCAAGATACTCAAAAAGTTCAAGGTAATGAAGCAGTCAACATGGTTTTATGAACGAGAAATCCTGTTTATTGGAGTACATAGAAGAAGTAACATGTACTGTTGATAAAGAGAAAACAATAGGTGTGCTGCACATGAATCTCCAGAAGAGTTTTGATAACATATTGCATGAAGGGTTAAAATGGAAAACAGTAGCTCATGCTGTAAGAAGTGCTATGGGAATGGATAGAAAATTAGTTTTTCCTGTTAAGGAATAGAGAGCTGGTATCATTGTTTTTCTGGATGGCAAGGTTTAAAGAATGATGTGCTGCTCTCTGGTGCTGGCTTGATGCTGCCCTCTGGTGTTTGTTTGGTCTTGCCTTCCAGTGTTCGCTTAGTGGAAGAACAACTGGACATTCAGGGAATTGGGCTTTTTTTTGTGACTGTGTTTTTCTGAAATCGTAACCCTATGTGCTATTTATGCAATGTGCAGTGTGCTGTTGGTGATGTGTTTTGCATCTGGACCGCAGAGGAACATTGTTTCATTTGGCTATATTCATCTATGGCTGAATGATAATTAAACAGGCTCTAATTCAAGTGCAAGTTATCTTGGAAAATAGTTCATTAATTCCTAGGAGAAAGTTGGCATTCGGGGAAAAAAAGAATAAAAAGGTTCATTCTAAACTCCATGAAGGATTGGAAATTATATACCAGAGACATAGTGTCAAGAGAAAGAGTCAACCTCTTAAGACCACTAAAGTGTGGAAAAATTTTTTTTCAAATAGGTTTGTGAATATTTAGAATTAACTTCCTTGAAGCTGTTATGTTGGGTAATTAAGTATTGGGTGATCAAGGCTGCAATAGGTTTTGGAACAGAGGAATAAAGGGCTTGGTGATCAGACAAGAAGGCGGAGTTGAGGTCAAGATCAGATCAATCATGATTTTATAGAATGGCTTGAATAGGCATCACCTACATTTATTTATATCTTCTAGATGAATAATGTCTCTTTCTTCACCCAACACCTCCTCGGTGTTGGCTGGGTTACCAATGTAAAACAGCTATTTGGTAAAATTACAGTGGCAGATAATATAATATGAAAAGGAATGTAATAATTGGTATTTAAAAGTTAATCCATGTTGATATCAACTTAGAGATTGGTTCATGAGACTATATTTCTCCCTCTGCATACCACATGCTAGGCATAATCATCCTGAGATCCATATATCTCTGTATATAAATGTCCCATTAACTGTGCTCACAAGTAATGCAGTGGATGGCACAAGGGATTGCAGACGCTGGAATTTGGAGCAAAAGACAAACTACTGAAGAAGCACATATTTAGGCAGTGTCTGTAGAGGAAAGTGGACAGTCTGGACCAATGAAGGATCTCAACTTGAAATGTGGACTATTTCTCTCTACAGAGGCCACCAAACTCACTGAGTTCCTCCTGTATTTGTATTTTGGTTCACTAAAATCATGACTTGTGATTAATAAATTGGAGCTGGTATGAGGACAGAAAATATCAAATAGAGTAAGTTGTTATAAACATACTGGGACATTCAGATGGAAATGAGTGCAAAATAAATTTAAAATATCAAAATATCATTGATTAATTTCCTTATCTGTAAATAAATTTCCTTTTGTAACAGGAAAATCCTGATAACCTAATGCAACATTTTGTTTATGAAAATTTCAACTTATTTATACTTTCTGAACAGGATAAATATTTGATCTACTTTAGGAAACTTATTTCTTATTTTTCCAGCTCAAAATGTTTGATTCAAATAATGATGGAAAGCTGGGACTCAGCGAAATGGCCAGGTATGTAATTTAAAATATACATTTTATTTAAATCAAAGAGCTTCATTTATGTAATGTAAGTTGACAAACACATGTTCATTTTTTTGAATAGGTTACTTCCTGACAAAGAGAATTTTCTTCTCAAATTTCAAGTAGGTACTATTATATTCGTATGTTTCACAGTTGGAAAGGAAAAATCTATCAAACATATAAGGATAAAGGGTTCTGTACACTTTGGCAAACGGGGTCTTGACCACTACATTCTACAATTCAACCCTTTATCCTCAACCTTGCATAACACATTAAACTGCTGATTGATTGTATAATATACATGAATTGTCTGCCATTGTTACTCTTCTTATTACTGTCATTTTAGTTTCATCACATTTCCAATCATGCTAGAAATTTGCTTATCAATTTGTTTTTGTTGGAGATTTGCAGTTTCTATCTGTAGGGTAGGCAACAATCTGATGCTATTTACAAGTCCTCATAACATACTTAATGGCACATCACTAATCAATGTCAAACCAACTCAGTATTAGTCTACTAAATATCTTGGGGTAGGTACCAGATTATTATTTTTTTATCAATACCTAGCTATAAACTACACAAGTGGTTGCAGAACTTTTAAAACTATTCTTCACATATTTTCTCATATGTCAGTAGGATAGTAGAAAATTGATCTACTTCAACATCACTGTCTCCAAGAACTTACTCCCCTACTTTTTCATTTTTGCTAGACCACAAATTCCTGGTCTCCCTTAAGTATCACTCAAACCCAAAACATACAAAATAATCAGCTAGGGGTGGCCAACCTTTTACATTCCATGCATCAATTTTTTCGCTCACGAGTTAGGATGTGCCATACAACTCTTGTACCCCCATTCAATTCTTGTAAAAATATGTTGATATACGTTTGCAGAACTCGTGCGTGAAAAAAATTGAAGCATGGAATATAAAAGTTTGGCCACCTCTGAGCTAGAGGAACTCAGCCGGTTGAACAGCATCAGTGTATATATGTGCATGAATTATCGATGTTTCGGGTCACCATGTCAACAAATCCTTCCTCCTCATAGATGCTGCTTGACCTACTAAGTTCTTCCAGCAGATTGTTTATTGCTCCAGATTCCAGCACCTGAAAAGCCCTGTGTCTCCATAATACACACTATTTGTTTAATTATATCAATGGTCTCTCAATAATCTCCAGATCACCTTCAGCGATATTAAAGGTTCATTCACAGAACATAGAACATTATAGCACAGAACAGATTAAAATCATATTTTCAGATGTCTTAAGTGGTCTTAGAGTCAGATGTTACATATTGATTGAATGCCTTGGTATGTGCTTGCTGAGTTGTTTTTTTCCTCAATTTTTAGGGGGTGAATATGTCTTCAAAAGAATTCAATGATATCTTTGATTATTATGACCAGGTAATTTTTCTTTACTTTACCTAATGCTAAGTTGCTGTCTTATGACCAGTCAAACACGCCTGACAAATGTACTGAGCATTATTACAAATAGGCAACATGCCACGCCTTTCCTTCACAAACTCTGCATATTGCATCCTGCACCACTGGTAGGACAGATCCACCTTTGGAAGGTTGGGACTTTTGGGAGAAAGTACAGTGGTGTCAATAGATGTGAGTACTCTGGAGGTCCTTAATAAAGCCTGTGGATCCCCATTAGGTTTTGTGCCATTGAGTGAAGCTATGTCCTTCAGGACTGAGCAGTGTTGCTATGATGATGATAAAATTTCAGTTTTGGTTTTACTGGATCTTAGTGCTGCTTTTAACACAGTTGACCATGGCATATTACTGAATAGACTGGAAAACTGGGTGGGAATTTCTAAAATGGCTTTCAGTCCTAAAATGGCTTAAATCATATTTACCGGACAGGGACTATTTTGTATTCATTATTTGAATTGAATTTATTTAAATCTTGCGTCCATCCCACAACGTGAAGGGGTAAATATCTTTGTGTTACTCCGTCACAATGTACAGACATGTGAATTTATAGTAGATTTAGTACAGCTACTAGGACTTGATGTTTCAATCCCTATGGTAAGTTGGCACTCTCGATGATGGCAGTGGTTTTGGAGTGGTGACAAGGACGGAGGGTAGGTACGTCACCAGTGTCATCAGGTGGGCACCCTCCTTCCTTGACATTTCATTGATAAGCCCACGACATCTCCAGAGGGCTCAACGATGCTACCTGGCGTCCCAGATACACCCCCTCAGTTCCATACCCTCCTGTCTTCATCTTGCAGCCAAGTTGTTGTCTTTCCTTTTAATCCAAATCCAATTGCTGCTTTCTTCTGCTGCATTTGACAAGGATTTGATTGCTCTTTGGACGGAGTGACCCCTCACCCCCATCTTCTTCAATAGACTGGTTGTAGATGTAGCAACGAATCCACTGCATCCCACTTCGACAGGGAAAATCTTGGTCTTCCAGCCATTCTGGGCAGCTTCAGTTGCCAGTTCAGAGTACTTGGTCTTTTTCCTCTCATAAGCTTCTTCGACACCATCTTCCCATGGTACTGGCAATTTCACAACATACGCCAGCTTGGCTGTTGTGGACCACAGGACCATGTCTGGCCAGAGTGTCCTAGCCACAATGTCTTGGGGAAACACAAGCTTTTTTTTCCAAGTCCACGTCCATTTTCCAATCCTGAGCAACCTGCAGAGTGCTTACATCTTTTGATGTTATATGGTGCTCTGGAGGTTGGCCTGCTGGTACAAATCGTGTGATGTGGACACTTCCTGCCAATGTTTGTGGGAGAGCATTTGTGGTGATTCGCCTCTGTTCCAAGATTGATGCCAGCTGTCTTAGAACTTGGTTATGCCGCTAAGTGTACCGCCCCTGGGTGAGGCTCGTGGTGCATCCTGTTAAAATGTGCCTTAGTGATCCAGGTGCTTGACAAAGAGAGCAAGCGGGGTCTTCTCCCCACCACTGGTTCAGGTTCTGGGGTGTGGGTAGGAGGTCATAAGTGGCTCTGGTGACAAAACTTAGCCAAGATCTCTCCACCTCCCAGATGTCACGCCAGCTAAGTTTCCTCTTTTCCAGGCTCTCCCAATTAGTCCAGTGGCCCTGCTTGGTCATTGAGACAGCCCTGGCGTGTCGCTCTGCCTCCTCCTGTCTTCTCAACTGCTCCACCATGAGTCGTCTCTTCTGTTCTGATGTTGACTTGTGCCATTGAGGAGCCTTTGGGATGAGCCCGCGCCCAGCTCTCCCATGTTGGACTTGGCCAAGCACATCTCTGAAGCGAAGAGCAGACTTAGCACTCTGAACAGCTTCAGATGGGGTTCACTTCCTCTCTGTTGCCACATGGGGGGGGGCACTGTTTGAATAACAGTATCTTCAGATTCAGTGAGGGTCATGACCAACCTTGCTTTGGTGCATTTGAATTCTTCCACAAGACTTGCAACTGGTAATTCCAATTTGCCATTCCTGTACAGTCCAACAGGACTTAAGCATCGTGGAAGTCCAAACCACTGTTTTATATGTGTACGGATCATTCTTTCTAGCTTTTCAACCTTGCTGATGGGGATTTCATACACTGCTAACGGCTACATGAGTCTTGGGAGTATGCCGAACTGGAAGCACCACAGCTCGAGTTTTCCTGGCAGCAAGGTCTTGTTGATGAGAGCTATGTGCATGATGGTATCCTTTTTGAGTTGTTCAAACTGCTCGGTGTCCTTAAGCTTAGCATCATACCATCGGCCCAAGCTCTTCACTGGCATTTCTGAAAGAGTTGGTACAGGTGTCCCGTCAATATGAAATCTTTTATCCGTGACTTGACCTTTGACAATGGAGATGCTTCTGCACTTCCTGGGCTTGATCTTCATCCTCGCCCATGTGATGTTTTGATGATGCTTTTCCAGAAGTCTCTTGGTGCAGGGGACAGTTGTCATCAGTATCGTTATATCGTCCATATAGGCTCGTATCGGTGGTAACTGTTGACCAAACTGTAGCCCTTTTCCTCCCACAACCCATTTTGAGGCTCTGATAATGAGCTCCATTGCCATAGTGAAGGCCAATGGGGAGATGGTGCACCCCGCCATGATGCCTACTTCCAGGGGTTGCCACACTGTGGTGAAGTCTGATGTTGTGAGACAGACTTGCAGATCCTGGAAGTAGTGTTTTACCAGATTTGTTATTGTTGCAGGCACCTGAAAGAGTTCAGAAGCAGTCCACAGTAGGGAATGAGGAACTGATTCACAGGCATTGGCCAGGTCGGGGAACAAGACATGCAGATCCTTTCTTTCTTTCTTAGCCATCTGGATTTGATGCCATATGATGCTGGTATATTCAAGGCATCCCGAGAAGCCTGCTATGCCAGCCTTTTGGATTGACGTATCAATGAAATGCTTTTGTCTCAGTTACTTTGTAAGTCTTTGCACCAACACGCTGAAAAAGATCTTGCCCTCTATGTTCAGAAGGTTTATTTGGTGAAACTGCTCGATGGTGGACGAATTCTTTTCTTTTGGGATCAGAACTCCCCCGCTCTTCTCCAGGCTTTGGGAATAACTTGCTTTTCCCACGCAACCTTCATGTTTTTCCAAAGGAATTTCAGAACATCTGGGGTGTTCTTGTAGACACAATATGGAACACTGTTAGGGCCTGGCGCAGATGCCAATCTTGCTTTCTTCACTGCCTCTTTCACCTCACTCAGCTTGGGAGGGCTGATGTTAAATTGACGTTGTGTGGGTGCGATTGGTGAGATGTCAGCTGGGACAAGTATCGGTTCATCTTTTCGCTTATCAGTGTGGATGATTCTGAGATGTCTTTCAACCTCCTCTTTTGATACTTTCAAGTATCCACTTTTTTCTCTTTAGTGAAAATGCCTTTCACATGTTTAAAGGGATCTTTGTAGAAGTCTGTTCTTGCTTTTTCCTTCTTTTTGCGTCGTTTCCTTAAATTCTCTGCTCTGCGCAGCTTCGAGAGCCTCTGTTTTAGGTCCTCTTGAAGGAAGTTGATGCCCTCCCTTTCTTCTGCTGTTGCTTTTTTCCACAACATCCTCAGGCCTCTTCTTTCTTTAACAAGTCATTGGATTTCCTGGAGACGACGGGATTTGGGGGGAGGAGGCATATCTTTCCTGCTGACTTGTTCCTTCACTCCAAATTTCTCCTTTCCGTGGCTGATGATCAGGTCACCCATCCTCTCCAACTTCTTCTCTGCTGATCCACTGATGCCACAAGATCAGGCTCATATCTGCATTGATGGTTTCCCACTCCCTGCTGTTAGACTTTGGCCATTTCACCAACGGCTTATGTCCTTGCATGTTCTCCACTTTATGATGTGTCTGGCTGTGTCTTGGACTGCTGCTTATGCCTGAAATTTCTTCCACATCCCATAGGGTGCTGATACTCTGTGGACTGTGGGTTTCTTCCTGCCACTGGGTTTCATCCAACTGATTTGACCTTCCTCTTAACAGAATCTGGTCAATGCGGGGCCCTGGGTTGGAGATCTTCAAGCATTTCTTCCGTCCTTGATGAATTTTTAGACCACGAGTTGATGTTACTTTAGTCCAGCCACACCTACAGGTCTGAAGAACATGTCCAGCTGCTGCTTTCTCAAGAGCATTGAAGAACGATTAGAAGTCAGTGCTCACTTAGAATCCCTTTCGTTACAGACCACAAACCAAGCCAGAAACCTTAGTGTTGTCTTAAAAATATAGTGAGAGTTAAAGGGCTTATGTCTCAACAAGATCTAGAAAAGCTCATCCCTGCATTTATTTTTAGTAGGCTTGACTACTGTAATGCCGTTTTCAAAGGTCTCTGTAAAATATCCCTCAGACAGCTGCAGCTCATTCAGAATGCCGCTGCTAGAGTCCTCACTGAGACCTAGAAAGTAGAACACTTCACTCCAGTACTCAGATCACTAGACTGGCTTCCTGTCCACCAGAGAATTGACTTTAAAATATTACTACTGGTTTCTAAAACACTGAATGGGCCAGGGCCAAAATACATCTCTGATCTCCTGCATTCTGAGTCTTCCTGAGCTCCCAGGTTGTCTGGGGTATGTCTGCTTACTTGGTGAAGCAGCTTTTAGTTACTATGCTCCACGTAGCTAGAATAACCTTCCAGAGGATCTGAAGTCTGCCCCAACTTTAAGCTCTTTTAAAGAAACAACCACTCCCTCAATGTCGAAAAAACAAAGGATCTGGTTGTGGATTACAGGAGGAATGGAGACGGGCTAACCCCTACCGACATCAATGGATCAGGGGTTGAGAGGGTAAACAGCTTTAAGTTTCTCGGCATTCAGATCACCCAGGACCTCACTTGGTCTGTACACACCAGCTGTATGGTGAAAAAGGCACAACAGTGCCTCTTTCACCTCAGACAGTTGAGGAAGTTTGGTATGGGCCCCCACATCCTAAGAACTTTCTACAGGGGCACAATTGAGAGCATCCTGACTGGCTGCATCTCTGCCTGGTATGGGAACTGTACCTCCCTTAATCACAGGACTCTGCAGAGTGGTGTGGACAGTCCAGTGCATCTGTAATCATGTAGTTCATGTAGTTCCTATGATTCAGGGTATTTACAAAGACAGATGTGAATAAAGGGCCCGAAGGATCATTGGGGATCCGAGTCACCCCAACCACAATCTACTCCAGCTGCTACCTTCTAGGAAACAGTACCGCAGCATAAAAGCCAGGACCAACAAGTTCCGGGACAGCTTCTTCCACCAGGTCATCAGACTGATTAACTCACGCTGATTTGTGTATATTTCTATGTTACATTGACTGTTCTATTTATTATAAATTACTACAATTGCACATTGCACAACGTTAAAATGGAGCCACTCAGTGATGAGCATCAATGTTCCCAGCCCAGTGCTTGTACCCCCCCAATACTCTTTCTTTGTTTTATACATTGTTTAATATGGAGCTGTACTGATTCATCAACTTTGGTAGCAAGGGGAACAGATTTCTCACTACACCTGTACACCTTCCCTCTCGACCCCTCCCCACCCCAACTTCTTATTCTGGCTTCATCCCCTTTCCTTTCCTTTCCAGTCCTAATGAAGGGTCTCAGCCCGCAATGTTGCCTGTGTATTCCCCTCTCTAGATGATGCCTAACTTGCTGAGTTCCTGCAGCACTATGTGTGTATTGCTCAGCATTTCCAGCATCTGCAGAATCTCTTATGTTTAAAATTTGCTCACCTACATTTGATATAGAAACATAGAAAACCTACAGCACAATACAGGCCCTTTGGCCCACAAAGTTGTGCCGAACATGTCTTTACCTAAGAACTACCTAGGCTTACCCATAGCCCTCTAATTTTCTAAGCTCCATGTACCTATTCAAGTCTCTTCAAAGACCCTATCGTTTCTGCCTTCACCACTGCAGCCGGCAGCACATTCCACGCACTCACCACTTTCTGCATAAAAAAACTTGCCCCTGACATCTCCTCTGTACCTACTTCAAGCACCTTAAAACTATGCCCTCTCGTGCTAGCCATTTCATCCCTGGGAAAAAGCATCTGACTATCCACATGATCAATGCCTCTCATTGTCTTGTACACCTAATATACAAATGAGTTGCTGTAAAAGCAGTGCAAAGGGAAAGTTAGAATTTTGGATATGAATAAGCTGAGTGGAATAAAGTAACATCTACTTGTTAATCATGACACTGATTTTACTCTTAAATGCAATTGAATGTGAAAATGCAACACAATAAAAGTATCATTCTAGCAACACACATCAAAGTTGCTGGTGAACGCAGCAGGCCAGGCAGCATCTCTAGGAAGAGGTACAGTCAACGCTTCGGACCGAGACCCTTTGTCAGAACTAACTGAAGGAAGAGCTAGTAAGAGATTTGAAAGTGGGAGGGAGAGGGGGAGATCCAAAAGGATAGGAGAAGACAGGAGGGGTAGGGATGGAGCCAAGAGCTGGACAGGTGATTGGCAAAAGGGATATGAGAGGATCATGGGACTGGAGGCCTAGGGAAAAAGAAAAGGGGGAGGGGGAAAAACCCAGAGGATGGGCAAGGGGTATAGTGAGAGGGACAGAGGGAGAAAAAGGAGAGAGAGAAAAAGAATGTGTGTATATAAATAAATAACGGACGGGGTACGAGGGGGAGGTGGGGCATTAGCGGAAGTTTGAGAAGTCAATGTTCATGCCATCAGGTTGGAGGCTACCCAGGCGGAATATAAGGTGTTGTTCCTCCAAACTGAGTGTGGCTTCATCTTTACAGTAGAGGAGGCTGTGGACGGACATATCAGAATGGGAATGGGATGTGGAATTAAAATGTGTGGCCACTGGGAGATCCTGCTTTTTCTGGCGGACAGAGCGTAGGTGTTCAGCGAAACAATGTCCCAGTCTGCGTCGGGTCTCGCCAATATATAGAAGGTCACATCGGGAGCACCGGACGCAGTATATCACCCCAGCCGACCCACAGGTGAAGTGTCGCCTCACCTGGAAGGACTGTCTGGGGCCCTGAATGGTGGTGAGGGAAGAAGTGTAAGGGCATGTGTAGCACTTGTTCCGCTTACCAGGATAAGTGCCAGGAGGGAGATCGGTGGGGAGGGATGGGGGGGGGACGAAGGGACAAGGGAGTCGCGTAGGGAGTGATCCCTGCGGAAAGCAGAAGTGGGGGGGGAGGGAAAGATGTGCTTAACTGTGGGATCCTGTTGGAGGTGGCGGAAGTTACGGAGAATAATATGTTGGACCCGGAGGCTGGAGGGGTGGTAGGTGAGGACAAGGGGAATCCTATTCCTAGTGGGGTGTCAGGAAGATGGAGTGAGAGCAGATTTGCGTGAAATGGGGGAGATGTGTTTGAGAGCAGAGTTGATGGTGGAGGAAGGGAAGCCTCTTTCTTTAAAAAAGGACATCTCCCAAGTCCTGGAATGAAAAGCCTCATCCTGAGAGCAGATGCGGCAGAGACTGAGGAATTGCGAGAAGGGGATGGCATTTTTGCAAGAGACAGGGTGAGAAGAGGAATAGTCCAGATAGCTGTGACAGTCAGTAGGCTTATAGTAGACATCAGCAGATAAGCTGTCTCCAGAGATAGAGACAGAAAGATCTAGAAAGGGGAGGGAGGTGTCGGAAATGGACCAGGTAAACTTGAGGGCAGGGTGAAAGTTGGAAGCAAAGTTAATGAAGTCAGTGAGCTCAGCATGCATGCAGGAAGCAGCGCCAATGCAGTTGTCGATGTAGCGAAGGAAAAGTGCAGGACAGATACCAGAATAGGTTTGGAACATAGATTGTTCCACAAAGCCAACAAAAAGGCAGGCATAGCTAGGACCCATACGTATGCCCATAGCTACACCTTTAGTTTGAAGTAAGTGGGAGGAGCCAAAGGAGAAATTATTAAGAGTAAGGACTAATTCTGCTAGACGGAGCAGAGTGGAACTGGTTAGGTCTGGAATCCAAAAAGATGCGGAGAGCTTTGAGACCTTCCTGATGGGGGATGGAAGTAAAATAAAGCGGTGGGGGCCAGGGAACTTAAAATCATCGATAAGTTTAAGAGCGTGAGAAGTGTCATGAACATAGGTAGGAAGGGATTGAACAAGGAGGGATAAAACCGTGTCGAGGTATGCAGAATTGAGTTCGGTGGGGCAGGAGCAAGCTGAGGCAATAGGTCTGCCAGGACAGACCTGTTGTATCATTCTGCTGCTCATAATGGAGGTGGGTGGATTACATTTTCATGCATTCCAATTGCATTATTGCCTTTTGGGCAATAAGATTAAACTTGCAACGTCAGTATTTGTTTCTCTTATAGCACAAGCATTTTGCTATTTTTTATGGTATTTTTAATTATAGTATGAGGATCATGGACTCACATGAGGTAAATTATTTATGACTAGGATAAAGTGAAGTGTCCTAGACAAATTTCTACTCCAATGGGATGTTTCGTCAATGAACATATTCATTACTGTTAATGATAGATTTAGATAATAAGGTAATCATGGTATAAGGGGTAGGGGGATAGGAAGGGAAAGTAGAACTGTCCTTTTATGAAATGTGTCAGCAGTTTACAGAGGCAATTAAGCATGCTTCTAATCCCATTTAAAATAATAAAATTGTCTCAAAACCAGTTTGCGAATAATTTGGCAATCATGAATTAGCCAGAATTTATATTAAAGTTAATGCATTTGTCACTGTTTATTTATAAATTGGTCAACGAAGTAAAACCATGATAATTGGCTTACTTTTTCCTGAAGCACAACCATATGCACAAACTGGACATAGTAATGAAAACAGATAGAACATAGAAAACCTACAGCACAATATAGGCCCTTCGGCCGACAAAGTTCAGCCGAACATGTCCCTACCTTAGAAATAACTAGGCTTACCTATAGCCCTCTATTTTTCTAAGCGCTATGTACCTATCCAAAAATCTCTTAAAAGACCCTATCGTATCCGCCTCCACCACTGTTGCTGGCAGGCCATTCCATGCACTTAGCACTGTCTGAGTCAAAAACTTATCCCTGACATCTCCTCTGTACCTACTCCCCAGCACCTTAAACCTGTGCCCTCTCGTGCTAGCCATTTGAGCCCTGGGAAAAAGCCTCTGACAATCCACAAGATCAATGCCTCTCATCATCTTATACACCTCTATCAGGTCACCTCTCACCCTCCATCGCTCCAAGGAGAAAAGGCCGAGTTCATTCAACCTATTTTCATAAGGCATGCTCCCCAATCCGGGCAACATCCTTGTAAATCTCCTCTGCACCCTTTCTATGGCTTCCACATCCTTCCTGTAGTGAGGTGACCAGAACTGAGCACAGTACTCCAAGTGGAGTCTGACCAGGGTCCTATATAGCTGCAACATTACCTCTTGGCTCCTAAATTCAATTCCACGATTGATGAAGGCCAATACACCGTATGCCTTCTTAACCACAGAGTCAACCTGCGCAGCTGCTTTGAGCATCCTATGGACTCTGACCCCAAGATCCCTCTGATCCTCCACACTACCAAGAGTCTTACCATTAATACTATATTCTGCCATCATGTTTGACCTACCAAAATGAACCACTTCACACTTATCTGGGTTGAACTCCATCTGCCACTTCTCAGCCCAGTTTTGCATCCTATCGATGTCCCCTGCAACCTCTGACAGCCCTCCACACTATCCACAACACCTCCAACCATTGTGTCATCAGCAAACTTACTAACCCATCCTTCCACTTCCTCATCCAGGTCATTTATAAAAATCACAAAGAGTAAGGGTCCCAAAACAGATCTCTGAGGCACTCCACTGGTGACTGACCTCCATGCAGAACATGACCCATCTACAACCACTCTTTGCCTTCTGTGGGCAAGCCAGTTCTGGATCCACAAAGCAATGCCCCCTTGGATCTCATGCCTCCTTACTTTCTCAATAAGCCTTACATGGGGTACCTTATCAAATGCCTTGCTGAAATCCATATACACTATACCTACTGCTCTTCCTTCATTAATGTGTTTAGTCACACCCTCAAAAAATTCAATCAGGCTCGTAAGGCACAACCTGCCCTTAACAAAGCCATGCTGACTAATCCTAATCATACGATACCTCTCCAAATGTTCATAAATCCTGCCTCTCAGGATCTTCTCCATCAACTTACCAACCACTGAGGTAAGACTCACTGGTCTACAATTTCCTGGGCTATCTCTACTCCCTTTTTTGAATAAAGGAACAACATTTGCAATCCTCCGGAACCTCTCCCATCCCCATTGATGATACAAAGATTATCGCCAGAGGCTCAGCAATCTCCTCCCTCGCCTCCCACAGTAACCTGGGTACATCTCATCCGGTCCCGGCGACTTACCTAACTTGATTCTTTCCAAAAGCTCCAGCACATCCTTTCTGAATATCTACATGCTCAAGCTTTTTAGTCTGCTGCAAGTCATCACTACAATCACCAAGATCCTTTTCCATAGTGAATACTGAAGTAAAGTATTCATTAAGTACCTCTGCTATTTCCTCTGGTTCCATACACACTTTCTTACTGTCACACTTGATAGGTCCTATTCTTTCACATCCTATCCTCTTGCTCTTCAAATACTTGTAGAATGCCTTGGGGTTTTCTTTAATCCTGCCCGTCAGGGCCCTCATGGCCCCTTCTGGCTCTCCTAATTTTCTTCTTAAGCTCCTTCCTATTAGTCTTATAATCTTCTAGATCTCTAACATTACCAAGCTCTCTGAACCTTTTGTAAGCTTTTCTTTTCTTCTTGACTAGATTTATTACAGCCTTTGTACACCACGGTTCCTGTACCCTACCGTAACTTCCTTGTCTCATTGGAATGTACCTATGCAGAACTTCACACAAATATCCTCTGAACATTTGCCACATTTCTTCTGTACTTTTCCCTGAGAACATCTGTTTCCAATTTATGCTTCCAATTTCCTGCCTGATAGCCTCATAATTCCCCTTACTCCAATTAAATGCTTTTCTAACTTATCTGTTCCTATCTCTCTCCAATGCTATTGTAAAGGAGATAGAATTATGATCACTATCTCCAAAATGCTCTCCCACTGAGATCTAACACTTGACCAGGTTCATTTCCCAATAGCAAATCAAGTACAGCCTCTTCTCCTGTAGGCTTATCTACATATTGTGTCAAGAAACCTTCCTGAACACACCTAACAAACTCCACCCCATCTAAACCCCTTGCTCTAGGGAGATGCTAATCGATATTTGGGAAATTAAAATCTCCCATCATGACAATTCTATTATTACACCTTTCCAGGATTTATTGCCCTATCTGCTCCCCGATATCCCTGATACTATTGGGCGGCCTATAAAAAACACCCAATAAAGTTATTGACCCCTTCCTGTTCCTAACCTCCATCCACAGAGACTCTGTAGACAATCCCTCCATGGCGTCCACCTTTTCTACAGCCATGACACTATCTCTGATCAACAGTGCCACGTCCCCACCTCTTTTGCCTCTTCCCTGTCCTTTCTGAAACATCTAAAACCCGGCACTTGAAGTAACCATTCTTGTCCCTGAGCCATCCAAGTCTCTGTAATGGCCATCACATCATATCTCCATGCTCTAAGCTCATCCGCTTTGTTCACAACACTCCTTGCGTTAAAATAGACACATCTCAAATCTACAGTCTGAGCGCGTCCCTTCTCCATCACCTGCCTATACTCCTTCTCACACTGTCTACAAGCTTTCTCTATTTGTGAACCAGCTTCCTCTTCCCCAGTCTCTTTAGTTCGCTTCCCACCTCTAACAATTCTAGTTTAAACTCTCCCCAGTAGCCTTAGCAAACCTCCCCGCCAGGATATTGGTTCCCTGGGATTCAAGTGCAACCCGTCCTTTTTATACAGGTCACACCTGCCCCAAAATGATCCAAAAATCTGAATCCCTGCCCCCTGCTCCAATCCCTCAGCCACGCATTTATCCTCACCTTATTCTATTCCTATTCTTACTGTCGCGTGGCACAGGCAGTAATCCCGAGATCACAACCTTTGCGGTCCTGTTTCTCAACTTCCTTCCTAACTCCCTGTAGTCTGTTTTCAGGACCTCTTCCCTTTTCCTACCTATGTCATTGGTACCAATATGTACCACGACCTCTGGCTGTTCTCCCTCACACTGCAGGATATCTTGGACGTGATCTGAAACATCCCGGACCCTGGCACCTGGGTGGCAAACTACCATCCGAGTTTCTTTCCTGTGTCTACAGAATCACCTGTCTGACCCCCTAACTATAGCGTCCCCTATAACTACTGCCTTCCTCTTCCTTTCCCTACCCTTCTGAGCCACAGGGCCAGACTCTGTCAGAGTCACAGCCACTGTCGTTTCCCCCAGGTAGGCTGTTCCCCCCCCCCGCAACAGTACTCAAACAGGAGTACTTATTGTTCAGGAAGACAGCCACAGGGGTACTCTCTAGTACCTGACTCTTCCCCTTCCCTCTCCTGACTGTGACCCACTTGTCTGTCTCTTGTGGTCCCGGTGTGACCACCTGCCTATAACTCCTTTCTATCACCTCCTTGGTCTCCCTGACCAGGCGAAGGTCATCGAGCTGCATCTCCAGTTCCCCAACTCGGTCCCTTAGGAGCTGCAGCTCGACACACCTGGTGCAGATATGGCCGCCCGGGAGGCTCCAGGACTTCCCGCATAGTTAACTTTTCAATAGTCTATCCATTTTTATGTATTAAATGCAAATGTAATTTGATGCCATCAAGATTACTGTACAAACACAATTGTATTAAACCCTTTAGACTATGCAAATTATTTCTTCAATTCTTTTCTGATTTTGCTATTTGTCAGTATAACCTATTATAAATTTAAAAGTTAAAGGTGTACAGTAAGAAACATGTATTAATAAATATAACTCTGCAGGTACTTGGCAGTGAGAATATTATTACAAATGCATAAAGTTGCAGTCCCCAGTACACTACATAATTTATTAAATATATTGATACCATTTAAGTATGCAAACTTACTATATGTATTGATGTTTCCATTGTTACCTTGTCTGAATCCATCAGCTGAGTATTACTTCTAGAAGAGTGATATGAGCAAAAATCTATAAAAAAAAGCCTTCAACTTATTTTAAGTGTATTTGAGACTATTATGGAAAACAACATAAGTGATAATGCAAGTTATTAATAAACTTCACTTTTTCATAATAACTACACAGCACCAGTTTCCTTTGAATCCTATGATGTTTACATGTAATTATGTGTTCCATGCAGGCTATCATTATTTAGACACTGGGGTTTATTCACTTTAAATCTGTATTCACCCACATAATTAGCAACATTCTACTAATAGTCTTTTCCTTTTGTACTGCATCGATCTAGATGGTTTAGGCTATCACAATGAACTCCCAATTTCTAAAGTAGCTGTAAATATGTAATACTGAATATTCATTTAAAATATGCTTCCCTTAAGAGATTTAAACAATAGTTTGTTTCTAAATAGGATGATACACAACTTTCAACTTCATAAGTATTTATTACTGTGTGGTAATCTGAACAGTTCATGAAGGCTGATTTTTCTGTTTTTTACCAAATAAAATTATAAGCAATGGAGTGACCTAATATTTAAGAAATCAACCACATGTATAATATACATTAACCTAAACACGGCCTTCACAATGTGTGTGTACAAAGCCAGACAGGGAGTTAAATACCTTTTCAAAAATCACCTGAGATGTAAGTTTTCTTCAGGGTTTTTAATAAGAACTTACGTGTGAAGATATTGCTGTTTTAAGGGTAAATAAAGAGGGGGTGGAGTTGGATGACTTTCTACACCAAGTGCTTCAAGTCAAAATCTGAATTAACCTGCACAGGAAATGATATAAAAAGCAGCTTACATACAGGAAGTGATGTTCATACAAAACAAATACACTTCTAAAGGCTAGAACACTCCCTGTCTGGCATCCATGGAATGTCAGCTTAGCTACTGAAACTAAAAGATCATTTCATTAAGTCTTTGGCAAAAGAAGAACATTCTCAGAGATTGGTCTTGAAAGCTGTCTTACTACACAGTTTTTAACCATTCTCATTTGGAAAATGTTGGCCTTGACATACCTGTTCATGGTAATGTCTGATGAGTAGACCAGTGACACAGTGCTTACCCAAAATGCTGGTTAGGGCAGGTACCTCTGAAGTGAGTTGTGCCCTCTTAATCCATCCTCCAACTCACTATAGTCCCTCAGAGTCAAGAAAGGGCTAGAGTGCACTAAGGTAACTTTGGACTGGGAGAGGTTCCTGCTTTGTGATGCACTGCACATCCTCTGCACTCACCTGTCTTTGAACAAGAAAGACTCTACCCTTTGCCCAATTCAGTTGCTCCGCGCTGAGTGGTTGCTTACAAATGTGCCAGCCACAGCAAAGGCTCTCTTTGGCTACCTCTACAATCTTCTCTTTCATAAAAATATTACACTTACAAAGACTGAAATTGCTTAGGCGCCCATTCTCCAGGACAGTAGTCTTAAATGCACTGATGAGCACCATCAAAGAAGATTTCATCCACTATGATCCAACCCAAGTCCAGTTGTTGGGCATTAAGTGCACCGTGCCAACCACTGCACTCTTCGTGCACCTTATGTGCACAGATGATGTCTCTGCCATGCAACAGACGAATCTTAGCGAAGAATCAAGTGGGGAATCTTGTCAGCTATGTCCTTAAAGTGTGAATGACCATATGCAGCTTCAGGAATTTCATCCCTGTTGTCGGGAATACGGTCACACTCAATGAGGGTTGGCAAGGGTAAGCAGACCTCCCCTCCTATTGGATTCATGACAAATCCACTGGCTATTCTTCCAGCAACTACTAATGTTCCAGAACACATCTTTAGAGTGTATGAGGAAGTAGCTACATCTGACAGATGCTCAGTTGGATCCTCACCGTGCTCTGCTCTGTTGTAGACCAGGGTGCTGGCCCTGAATTTAAAACTGTATCCGGGTCTAATTCTTATGAAGTGTCAGTAGCTTCTTGGCTCAGTTTCCTAGAATCGAAAGGGGGTTGGGGCACTGTGTGTCCATCTATATTCTGCAATGTATTGTTACTGTTTCCCCACTTTACCTTGCTACCCTCCCCAGATTCTCCTCCATTATCCGGATAACCGTCTTGTCTACATTCAGACTGATTCTGCCTCAGGGCTTCTCTGGCCAGACTCAGTACCTCACTCAAATTATTGTCCAACAGTGATTTATCAGCATAGCCTGGCACAGCGAGTGAGGGTTGTGCAGATGTTTCTGTGGGAGCTTCTGTTGAAAGGTGAGTTGTTGGTGCACCATTCAGTGCTTGTGTGCTCTCATTAACTGGTGAACACCATGTGTTTCCAAGTTGGGTGACTTTGAGCACTTCTCACATTCTACATTAAATAAGGTTTATCTTCCTTTGGGTTTGAGTCTGAAACAGAGGATGCAAGTTCAGGAGGAGAACTGGGTAAAAATTTGGTGTAAAGCATGCCAGGAAGCTGGTTCCAATCTCTTGTCTGCTGCTTTGATTTCATTCTCTGTTGAGCAGCCCCTCTGTTGGATTAGAGGGCTTGCAGTGATGGTCAGTTCTTCAGACACCTTCTCAGAGAGATGACCACCACTGTCCAAGTCAGCCTCAGTTTCGCACTCCTCCTCGAACAAACTCAATGTAGCCTCGACATGATCTTCGTGTCTATATGACATTTCTCCATTCACATTTCAACTTTGTGCTTATTCTTGCTGTGGACTTGTGCGGCAGCCACACTAATTATGGTTTTGCCTGAGTGTTACGAAGGTGCGATCGATGTGCCAGATTGTGACCAGACTTCCAGAGCTTGCCAATCAATGCTGCTTGGGTCGGATGCCGACATTGTAACGTACAGTGTTCAGACACATCTCCAACCTGCAAGCAATCCCTTTGAAGATGAGTTTTCTTTTCACTCTACTGCACTTGCAGTGTATGTGTACACAGCTAGGCAGGGAATTAAACACCTTCTCAAAAAATCACGAGTTGGAAGCTTTCTTCGGGGTTTTTTAATGAGAACTTACTTGTGAAAAGATATTGCCATTTCAAGGCAATATCTTTTCACAAGACATCCATCTGTAGTGGAGATGGATGTCTTTCTACACCGTACCCTCCAAGTTGAAATCCAAATTAACCCACGCCGGAAAATATATAAAAAAACAGCTTACATACAGGAAGTGATGCTCATACTAAACCATCTGTGCCTCTGCAGGCCAGAACATTGACCATATCCGTGTTAATGAGATTTATTTTCTAATAAGAAAATAAAAACATTTAAACTTGTATCTTTTTCTGCTTAGGATGGCAATGGATATATAGATGAAAATGAATTAGATGCACTACTAAAGGACCTGTGTGAAAAGAACAAACAGGTAATAACACAATGCAAACTACTAACTTTAAAGAGTTAAACAAATGAAGGTTTTATTCTACGTGGCTGTTTCTGAAATTTAGTTAACTATATGATTATAAAATACAGGACCTAGACATTGAAAATCTGACAACTTACAAGAAAAACATCATGGCTTTGTCTGATGGAGGAAAGCTCTTTCGGAAAGACTTGGCATTAATCCTCTGTGCAGAAGAGTTTTAAATATCTTGCATTCTCGTCTGCTTGTGATTTCTGTGAAGATAGCTGTGTGCTAAATGGGTGTAGGATATGCTTTCCTTCTACCTGTATGCATATAGGTTAATCTGTAGAATGTGCAACACATTCTTTCTGATCTGTTGTATCTATACTCTTTGTAATTTATTGCTTTTGTATCTACAGAATTCATACAATAAAATATACTACTGAAAATGATATGAAATGTGGCATAAAACAGTTGTTTTGTATGGAAATGAAAGAAGTGTTTATAATAAATGTTGGTGAAACTGTTCTAGATTACTTAGTAAATGTAATGAAGGTATAAGGAGACCTTGTGCAATTGACACAATTCATAATTAAAGGTGTTAAAGTTAATCCAGTAAAAGATTTTCAATAATTGTTCTGTATATGTTTTTTTAAGCATGGTGTACATTTTTTTGAAAAAAAAACTTAATAATAACGAAATACGAGTAAACAACATGCTGAAAACAATTTGAACTACACAATTTATTGATCAGTTAAAGGCATATAATTCCTCTGAAAAAATACCCAATTGTATTTGGCATCTAGTTTGTTCCTTTTCATCTTTTTAAGATACACAAGATTAAATGGTGAAACAACATGGATGGACAGAGGATGCATTGACTGAGGTTCAGAAAAATAAGCAGCAAGTAAACAGGAAAGCAAAAGCAAATTGACAAAAGAGCACCTTTACAGAAAAATGTCACAGCTACTCTGTATATTTCAGATCCATTCCAGATTTATAGAATTCACTAGGATACACTATGCAGGATAGTAGCTTTAAACCCAGTCTAATCTGATATTTTAAATTAAGAGTCAATAATACTTGATTTATTCCAAACTTAATATCAAAGCCCTATGATCCTTTCAAGCATTTACTTCATAAACTAGGAAAGTTTTTAAAAATTGCTCTCCATCATATTAATGTAGCTTCTGTGTGTTCTCTTCTTTCCAAAAAAAAAGTCAATTTACCAATGAAAAGAATCATCCTTACTTCCCAACTCTGGTATTGTGCATGCATCATTTATGGTGGTATCTATAATGGTGATTATAATATTCTTATAAATATTCCACTACACATTGGCAAAAAATGTTTTCAGAATAGTTTGCCTCATTTTGCTTTGTCATAACACTGATCTCAAACCTCTGCTGCCTTGCAGCTACACCCCCACTCATAGGGAAGGCTTTGCAAGTAAACACTGAGGGAAAAATCTAGAGCTAGAGTCCCTAAGGAAGTCCCACAGTGAGTTCAATGCTGACTGGCAACTCATGCGACACTGCTGGTACCAAATTGTATCAGACTCTGCCGTTCCTTTTGACTTATCAGATGCGTGGAGAGGGGGAGCTTGCTCTCCACATCATACTGCCCAGGCTTATGTATCCAGACAGCTAGGATGCAATATCCACGGTCAACTCTGACTGACGTTGGCCATTACCCTCACAACACTCAGCAAAGTAGCAAAACAGCAGTTTCACTTAATTAAAATTAAAATTCTGATTTTATAACCAATGATAATTTAAATGTTACTCATAATAAAGCCATTTCAATTTGGCACGTTAACTATTTTGAAAATATAATCAAATATAAATCATCCAAAACCAACGCATTTTCTACCAGTAAACTGACATAACAATCTTGTCCATGTGTCATTTTTAATTGTTGTTGATTTGCACCATTTAGGAGCCTTTGGTTTTTCTGATGAGGGACTCCAGCATGTCCCATTGGTCACTTGTAACCTATGATTAAAAAAAAGAGAATTTAAAAGTCAAGCTTAAATAGATTACATTATTTATATTTTATATCATAACACATACCAATGAGAAAAAAAGCAACTTAATATTTCTTCAGCAAGTAATGAGAGACAAACTTTGCTCTTTAATGAGTACACAGACTAGTTATTGGATGTATGTTGGACAGCATCAGTAGTGATAATTTTTTTTGGGTGAGAAATATATTAATCCCTGCAAGCATCTCCAGAGTTAATAGAAAATCGGTTTGTAACCTATGGTCTTTTTGCTTTGCCTTCCATGTAGAAATTGTGGCTAAGTGAAAGGTTCATAAAATAAAGGTTTCATGGTGAAAAGATAACATTACCTTTTGCAGACTGTTAAATTCACCAGCTATTGAAAGAAATTCACCACCGTCAAATCTTATTACCTATAAAAAAAACACAAGGGCAACATTCAGCTATGTTTGGCTTAAAACCAAACAATGAAAAAACTTTACTGCAGAATTAAAACAACATGATTGCTTCATTCCACGCTCTCTTCTTCCTGTCTATTTCTTTAATCCTACAATCTCCCAACTTAACAGTGCTCCTCCATTTCTGCCCTTACAAAACAACTTTGATGTCTTTTGATGAACAGCTTTGATGTCTTTTGAAGCTTGGGGCCCAAACTCTGGAAATCCCTTCCTGAATCTCCCCACCTCTCTCTCTCCCTTTGAGATGCCCTATCCATTGTAATAGATTAAGTGGCTCAGTGACAAATTTTGTTTGGTAACTTCTCTACAAATTTATTTTGACTGCTTTAGTATATTTTGAACAATATATAAATACAGTTTGATGATGTAGATGTTCTAATAGAAAGTATTTCATCTTATTCCTATCTTCCATTGTAGACCTTTTTCAATATTGGGAGGCAAGGCTTTGAGCATTAAATATCCAGTTCTGATTCATTCAGCAGTCTTTTTTACCCCCTTCAGAATTTGGCTACTACTGGATGATCTAAAGGTCTGGAAAATTATCAAAGTTTTTTTAAACTGGATACAGAGAGCATTTCATTTGTGAGGAGAAATGAACAGAAAAAATGCAAAAAGCAATATCTGATCACTTGGAAATCCTGATGTATATAATTCCACTCACATTTGCCCTGGTTCCCAAATACTCTTCCTACTAAGGCAGCAGTTTCTGCACTCACTTCCTGCTCACCAGGACCCTGTGTAGTTCCGTTGGCCACACTCCTTCGAAAATTACCTGGTTCAGATTCCTAAAATCACTTCAAATTTACTGGTTTCACAGATGCATTACTGTATGATATCTTTAAAAATAATAAATGACATTCAATAGTCTGGAAGATCTGCTACTCTGGTACCAAAATCCAAAATGTCCCAGATTAAATTGAATTTTATTATAGTTAGACCTCTTTGATCTAAGACAGTCAGTAGGAAACCAGCAGGGTTCAGAAAAAATACTTCATTAACCAAAAAGTATCTTGCTACCAGACAGAGGTTAAAGGGCATGGTTTGGATACAGTTATGGGAGAGCTAGAAAAGTATAAGAGGAAGAAGGAAGTAGTTAGTTACATGGAAAGACTTAGATATGGAAAAACAGGACAAAGTTCAAAATGAATTCCTACAATATCATGGAATGGTTGGTCTGAACGGCCTAGTTCTGTGCCTGACATCCTGCGATCCTTTGCAGTCCTGGCTTTTAAGTGCCTTTTCCAATTAAGCATCCTCCCATAGATAATGCCATTGGAGTCACAGAGTTAAACAGCATAGAAACTGACTATCTGGCTCACAATGTCTATATCTATCTACACTAAAAAAATTGCCAGTAATCGTCCTGTAGCCTTCTATGCCCTGGTAATTCCTATCCTGGGAGGTTGCCTGCCTCCACCATCCGCTTGTGCAGTGCATTCTAGATTTCAACCACCACAGGTGAAAATGTCCTTCCTCAGATCCTATTTAAATTTCTTACTCCTTATCTCAAAATCTATGCCCTCTAGAATTATAAAGGTCATCAAGTAGATTTTCTACTACCTACCCTAGTTTTTTCTATTATCTTTGCTATGATTAAATTCTCTTGATGTAGATAACCAAGGATAATATACCATTTTAAACAAAGAGCAAGACAATCCAAATGGTAACCTACAGCTCCTGTAATCCAGTTGGCATAATCACTGCACAGGTAAGTGGCAAGGTTGGAGATTTCATTCACAGTACCAAAGCGGCCCATCGGAATTCTGTTCAGCATTTCTTTTTCAAACAATCCACTTGGGTCAAGTCGACTAAAGGCACCCTTAAAAAGGTTAGAATACATTACAAATGCTACAAATAGACTAGACAAACAATATTAATGTCGAACATTATTTGGCTAAAAAAATAGGTTTAGCTTTAGCTTGAAATACAATTATTTTGCACAGTAAAAAAGAAAATAAATATTTTAAATAGGTATATAAATACATTAAAATATTTTTAAAATTTTGAGGACATTAGATATCGGAGCAAAGTTACACCACGTCACCTCAAGCTTGCTCCTCCATTTGATCATTAGCCTGAATTCTATTTTACTGCTAGATTCCCATAATCCCTGATTCAAAAGTTCTTTGTTGTCTATAATATATTTGATAAACTGCATTATACTGTTGGCTGAACGGTGGTTCCACAGAGAATGTAAGTTGCCTGCAATGTGCATCACTGTGTTCCTAAGCTACACACAGCAGCTCAGAGGTACAGAATAGAAGTCAGATGTGTGAAGGTATTGGGATTGCTGTCTGTGAAGTTCTGAACACAAACAAAGTTCTTAAGCCCTATCCATTATAGACAGCTATGGGTACCCTAATTAAAGAGAGGTTATACTCTAGCCACTAACAGTTCAAAAGCTGGATCACTTCCTTGTTGATTCTCCTCGGCAAGTTTAGCTGTTAATACCCACTATTTGAGCAGCAGTGGGTCCTACCAAGGAGGAGATACTTCTAGCTAGCAAGGTACTTTAAACACAATTCATTTATTTTTAGTGATACACTTTTAAATTTGAATCAAATTCTTAAACATACTTAAAACTTAGAGAGGATTTCTATATTATAAAAGATTTCCAAATTACAAATGATTTCTAAAACACAAGGGATTTCCAAAATACAGGTAGAAATCCTATAAGCTAAAAAGACACACCAATGAACTGCAGATGAACAAGTCACTATCGCAAAAATTGAAGGCAGGGGAATGGAGTCTAGTCACCCTGTCTTTCTGTCATAATTCTTATTGTTCCTTACAAACCTGGGTTTGCTCTCTAACATTTATACTATTCCTTTTCTCTACATGCATCTGATAATTTTCAGATACCTTTGCTGGGACATTCACACAGATGGTCTAAAAGCTTTTGGCAACAAAGATACTAGACACACAAAAATAATGCCGTGAGCGTTGACTCTTCAAGTACACAAATCTCACAACTATTAAGAGATCAGTTACTTGATGTGCTAAGTGATAGTACCAGTCTGATCTGTAAGCTTCCTTCATCTAAATAACTTACCCAGTATTGCCTAGTTTGATGAAGGCCCAACTAGCATAACCCCAATGTTTTACACTGCACCTCTTGAGCAGCCAGCCCCATGCTGTGGGCCAGCAGCCTGCTCTCCACAGACTGACCATTGCTTCCAACTTACATTAAGAGCCGAAGACTGTTTCTTGTTAACGACAAGAAGCTGAGCAAGGAATACTGGTTGGGAGTTTTAACTTATTCAAAAACAATATTGGTTGGGAGTTTAACTTATTCTTTGAACCCCCGGAAGAGTCAGCTGGTGTGTCAGAAATCTGAGCTCGGCTACCCAGGCCCTGGACAGTGAATATTCATCACAAGCGGTGGTGTACTTGACCTCTCACTCCAACAGTGATTCTCTGATATTGTGATCTGACACTGGCTACCTAGTCCCTAGTTTTACAGCAGTTCTAGCTGATACACTCAGCACAGCCCCATTCATTTGAATGAGGTCACCATTCTTCACTGAGGATAAAGGTCCTCAGAACCGCAAAGGATAACAACTATTTCTTAACCTAGAGGCACTGGAAATGATGTTCCTTGGTTATACTTAGACTATGCCTACTTCCTGCATTTACTGGACACAAAGAGAAAAATGAAAACTACACCTGGTCCATGGTTATGATCATTCAAATCTCTTTTACTTTAAGTTTTAAGGCTAGCCATAAGCCTACATCATTATATTCCTAATACAGTTCTGAAGAATATTCTCCTGATTACCAACAACTAACGACTACATGTAAGAATGTGCTTGCATGTTTACTAATGGACATGGTACTACTGAACTAATTTTAAACTACAAACAACTGAGAATGAACAAGAGATAAGGTAGTAGTTAAATAACCTTATACACATCAATTTAGAAATGCAGAGTAAACTATGCCTCAAATTAAATAGTCATAAGGTTACAGATGTCACAGATAAAGAAATAAGACAGCAATGGCATTGTTACAAGTTACAGGTTACTCCACATATATGAGTCAATAGTACGTGGAGTTGAGGTTGTAACCAGATCAGCCATAATCTTATTAAATAGCAGAATAGGCTTAAGCGGCAGATAGGCTTGTTTGTGAACCTAATTCATATGTTCATAATACCTTTGTTTTAATCGGTCCTGGTTGAATTATATTGAATCTCATACCATATCGACCCCATTCAGCAGCCAGTGATCTATGAACGAAAGCAAAAAGAAAGTTTGTAGCATTTCTGCAGAGGTTGAATAACAAAATCTACCCATATATTAACAGTTGCATTTTGTGGTAAAACAAAATATCAATAATAACGATGAAATTTACAAAATTATGTGAAAATATCTTTGCCTACATCATTGGTCTAATACACTAAATGGAGGTGTTTAGCAAAGCAGTCACCTAATTTGCATTGTTTTATCAATAAGTGGTCTATCTAAAAACAGCAAGTGATCTTCCATAATGGCACAATGTGGTCCTCAGAACTTATGCTAACCAGTCATTCCTACTTTTGTCAGAATTACCCAGGCCAGATGTAAGGTAATCTACCTTAAAGGTTTTTCAGTTATCTTTCCTCTACAGATCGATATGGTGAGTATTTCCAGTATTCTTTTGTTTCATATTTCCAGTAAAATGCTGTGTATTACATCTCACAGATCCACCATATTTTTTGCTCCACTGTTATTATTAATCCTTTTCTATTTACAGATATTTCAGATGAGAAGAACAGACATACATTACCCTCCCCAAGACAGCACCAGTAGCATTGATGTCACCAGAACAACCTGGGTTTTTATCTTGTCATCAACAATCCCTTTGTTCTCTCCAACCCTCCCCTGGCCCTGTCCACATACACATCCACTGGTGAACTTTAACAAAAGATCATTCACTTTAAAGTTAAAACTTACTTTGCAGATAATGTCTGACTTGCTGTATAAATGTAGCATTTTCTGTTTTTATTACAAATTTTCAACATGAAAAGACTAACATAAAGTTTACAATAATTTTCTGGCTCCGACAATCCAGAAGATTTTAAATCATTTAAAATTATAATCTAGATTTTGCTATGCACCATGAGATAATGACACTATTTATTTTACAGGTGAGCCTTTAAGTAACTGAAATTGCTACAATTGAAGAGGAGAACTGAAATAAGATCAGGAAGCACTGTGAACTGGACAGGAAACAGTGTGCCTTTTCAAATAACACACATAAAAGTTGCTGGTGAACGCAGCGGGCCAGGCAGCATCTCTAGGAAGAGGTGCAGTCGACATTTCAGGCCGAGACCCTTCGTCAGGTCAGGTCCCTAAGTCCTGACGAAGGGTCTCAGCCTGAAACGTCGACTGCACCTCTTCCTAGAGATGCTGCCTGGCCTGCTGTGTTCACCAGCAACTTTTATGTGTGTTGCTTGAATTTCCAGCATCTGCAGAATTCCTGTTGTTTGCCTTTTCAAATAAGTACTTTGAAGAATTCATACAAACTAGTGAAGACAGGTTTGAATTTGTTGTAAGATCATGTATAAAATGAACTAAAGGGAAAAAGATGGGATTTAAAAATGTATGTGACAAGGAAACAATTCATGTTGAGTTTTAATAAGTTAATATTTTAAATAATTGAATAAGGCAAAATGGTTTTAAATATCAATGTCCACAGATTTATAGCCATAGAATAAAACAGCATAAATATAGGCCCTTTGGCCCAATGAGTCCATGCTGACCAAGGTGCACATTTAACTAGTCCCAATTTCCTGAGTTCAGACCATATGCCTCTAAGCCTTGCCCCTCCATGTATCCATTCAAGTATATCTCTAAGTATTCTGTTGTAACTGGCTCAACCACTTCCTCTGGCAGCTTAGGACCATAGGGCACAGCCCTAGAATAGAAGAATGGGGGGGGGGGGGTGGCATTCTCACTGAAACCTATTGAATGTTGAAAGGCCTAGATAGAGTGGATGTGGAGGGGATGTTTCCTATAGAGGGTGAGTCTAAGACTGGGGACACAGCCTCAGAATATGGAGATGTCCATTTAGAAATGAGATAAGGAGGAATTTCTTTAGCCGGGGTTGGTGAATCTTTGGTGTTCGTTGCCACAAGCAGCTTGTTCAATATGCTCACAACTTTCCGCGAGAAAAAAAATCCTTTCAGGTTCCTTTTAAATCTTTCCTCTCTCATCGAGTTCATAGTATAAGCCATATGCTGGTCTGACTTTCCAAAATGCATCAGCTGACACTTATCTGACACTATATTGAAATCCATTTTCCACTCCTCAACCCATCTCCCTAACTGATCAAGATCTCCAGCAATCTACGATAAACTTCTTCACTATCAACAACACCTTTTAATTTTGTCATGCTTAAACCTATTGACCCATCTTTTGAATTAACATCCAAATCATTTATATAAATAACAAATAGCAAGGGTCCCAACACTGACCCTTGTGACACACCAATAATCACCGGCTTTCATTCTGAGAAACAATTTTGAACCACCACCCTCTGCTTCCTACCTCCGAGCCAATTTTAAATCCACCTAACTACCTCTCCCTGGATTCCATGGGACCTAACCTTCCAGACCCTCCAACAAAGCAGGAACTTGTTGAAAGCCATGCTAAACTCTAAATAGAAAACATCCACTGCCCAACATTCATCTACCTTTGTGGTTATCTCTTCAAAAAACTTTAGGAGGTTCATTAAGCATTGATTTTTCATGCACAAAACTACAGACTCTTCCTAACCAAACTCTGTCTATCCAAATGTGGTCCCTCAAAATTCCTCCAGTAACCTTCCCACAAATGATCTCTTGCTGCGCACCTATTAAAGAATTTAATGGTTGGCAACTGTAATGGAAGCCTTGCAGACAATAATGCAGATTCATGTTCTTTTGCTGGTGGGCATGTATTTCAATGTCACGTCCACTAACAAAGTTCTGGCATAGTTGTACAGGGCAAACGAAATAGCAACTCTGGCTTTTTGTTATTACTGGACACCTGTATATGTTCAAAGATAATTACTCTATAATAACAGAGAGAAATGATGACATTGATATTTTTATCAACTAAATCAGGTCTAAAGATACCTACTTGCTCATGGCTTCTACTCCTGCTTTTGCTGATGCACTGGGCATCACAAATCCTGATCCAGTCTCTGCATAGATGGTAGTAATGGCTAGGAAAGCTGCACCTACAAGACAGTGATTTGAAACTCACAAAATAGTTATATATGTTAAACATTTTAGAAAATATACAAAAACTAAGTGGTGAGAAAAATAATTTGGAGCATTTTTGAAGTATTAATAAGATAATCCTATTCTTTGAGAAGCTAGTGATAAAGCCAAGTAACTGTAGTGCACTCTTAGGTGATACACTGCAGTTACAGTATCCCACTCATGAAAGAATGAATGTTTTAGGTGGCTGGGGTGCAAATCAAAAGTCAAGCACCCAAAACATTAATTCTGTTTCTCTTCATTTGGACAACATCTTACCTTCTAAGTATTTCCAGCCTTCTCTGTTTTATGCCACTTTTTTCTTTCTCTGATCCATGACCATAACATCTTCTATGGGCAAGTTCACAACTCCTTAACTATTGAGATAGCTATGAATACAGGTTAGTATGTATCTTGCATGAAAGTATTAAACTGAGGGGGGGGGCGCAGTTGGAATTACTAGACTGTGAGACAGGAACCAGGGAATGCTAATTGGGAATAGCTTCTTTTGAGCAAGCTTAAATCTGGCACGTGGAGGTTGTTTAAAGACCAACTGCACAAAGTTCAAGATAGGTATGTTCCATCAAGAAGGAAGGACAAGAATGACAAAAATGTCAGATGACTAGAGAGGTTATGAATTTGGTCAAGAAAGAAAAATAAACAAATGTATGGGTTAGGAAGCTAAAATCGAAGAGCTCAGGAGGATTATAAAGAAGCCAAAAAAGAAGGTAATAAGAGAATTAGGAAAGCTGGGTGGGGCCATGGAAAGTTCTTGGCAAGGAGGGTTAAAAAGAATACAAGGCATTCTATACATACATCAAGAGCATGAAGATAATTAGGAAGAAGGTAGGACACTGAAGGATAAAGAAGGGAACATATGCTTGGAGGTGATGATGGGGGCAAGGCCCTAAATGAGTACTTAGCATGGATATTCACCAAGGAGAGGAACACAGAGGACAGAACATAGATGAATACAGCACAGTACAGGCCCTTTTCCCTTTTGATAGTGTTCTGACCCTTAAACCTACCCTCAGATCAATCTAACTTTCCCTTCCACATAGCCCTCAATTTTTCTTTCATTCATGTGCCTATCTAAAAAATCTCTTAAATGACAACACCTGGCAGCGCATTTCATGCATTAACTCGACTCTTTGTAAAAACTTACTTCTGACATCCCCCCCCCCATATTCTCCTCCAATCATCTTAAAAATTATGCCCCCTCCTAATTAGCCATTTCCACCCTGAGAAAATGTCTCTGGCTGTCGACTCTATCTATACGTCTTAACATCACGTGCACCTCAATAAAGCCATCACCCATGCTCCTTCGCTCCAAAGAGAAAAGCCCTAGCTCACTCAACCCATCCTCATAAAACATGCTCTGTGATCCAGGTAGCATCCTGGTAAGTCTCCTCTGCACACTATATAAAGTTTCCACATCCTTCCTAAAACAAGGTGACCAGAACTGAACACAATACTCCAGGTGTGGTCTGATAAGAGTTTAATAGAGTCACCACAATAACTTGCAGCTTGAACTCAATGGCCTGACTAATGAAAGCCAGCACACTGTGTGCCTCCTTAATCACCCAACTCATTCATAAAAATCAACTTGCACAGCAACTTTGAGGACCTTAATATCCCTTCGTTCCTCCACATTGCCAAGAATCCCACCACTAATCCTCTATTCTGCCTTAAAGTTCGACCTTCACAGTTCTCACCATTTGCCACTTCTCAGCCCATCTATGCATCCTATCAATGTCTCACTGTAACCCATGACGAACTTCTACACTATCCACAACACTATCAATCTTTGTGTTATCTGCAAACTTACTAATCCACCCTTCCACTTCCTCATCCAACTCATGTATACAAAGCATGAAGAGCAGGGGTCCCACAACAGATTCCTGTAGAACACCACTGGTTACTCACCTCCAGACAGAATATACTCTCTACCTTCTCACTTTCTGTGGAGCTTGAGACTGCGGGAACAATTACTTGTGGACTGTAGCAGCAGATTTCAAAAATGAGTGGTGCCTTTTGAAACTCCCTGCTGAGCTTGAGAACATTTGGTTATTAGGTACTTGGCAGGGGCTAATAAAAAGTTAGGTTTAAGTGGAGTGACCATTTTGGGAGCAGCCATTATGTGAGTGGGACAGAGGTTCAAGGGGGAACCAAGGCTTTTGCTCAAGAGGCTTCAGTGAGAGGAGAGGCTAGTTTGAAGTTTTTGTCGTTTCTCTTTTTTAATGGTGCCTAACTAAGCAGTGAGAATGGATCCCAGGTTAGTATTATATTCCTGTGGGAGATCTGGGAGACCTAGTCTTCCTGACGGCTACATCTGCGAAAGTGTATCTGGGTACAGCTCTACAGACTGTGTTAAGGAACTGGATCTGGATGACCTTTGGCTCATTTGGGAGTATCAGGAGGTGACAGATAAGAGCTACAAGGAGGTAGTCACACCTAAGTTGCAAGACGCAGATAGCTGGGTAACTGTCAGGAGAGGGAAAGGGAATAGGAAGATATTGCAGAGTACCCCATGCAACTGTTCCCCTCAGTAATAAGTATACCGCTTTCCTCAATAATAAGTATACCGCTTTGGATACTTTTGGGGAAAGCTGCAGCAACTAGGTCTCTGGCACTGAATCTGGCTCTGTGGCTCAGAATGGAATGGGGGAGAAGACAGCAGTGGTAAAGGGGATTCAACAGCCAGAGGAGCAGACATGAAGGAGACACTTGGATGGTATGTTGCCTTCTAGATGCCAGGGTCAAAGATACCTCAGATTGAGTCTGCAGCATTCGTTAGCTTATTTAGTTTGGTACAACATTGTGAGCCAAGGGGGCTGTTCCTGTCCTGCACCATTCTATGTTCTATAATCTGTTGCCTTGTAATATCACCATTTTATAAGACATAGGAGCAGAATTAAGCATCTCATCCGCCATTCAATCTAAGCTGTTTTATTACTGCCTCTCAACAACATTCTCTTTCCATTTTCCCATAACCTTTGACATCCTTACTAATCCAGAACCTATCAACACCTGCTTTAAATATACGCAAAGACTTGGTCTCCAGAGCTGTCCGTAGCAATGAATTCCACAGATTTACCATCCTTGGTTATTTCCTCAAAGAATTCCAACAGACTTGACAGGCAATATCTTTCCTTAAGGAAACATATTTTATCATATGCTTCCAAGTACTCCAAAACCCCATCCTTAATAATGGACTCTAACATCTCAAGAACCACTAAGTTTTGCTAAATGGCCTAGATGGAGAATTTCCTGAATGGGGAAGTGAGGTGACTTTTTTTTTTCTTTCTTACTTCTCTTCTAATATTTGTGCATTTGTATATCTGTGTACTTACAATGCTACTGTGACACTGTAATTTCCTTTAGGATCAATAAAATATCTATCTATAATTTCTAGTCTTTCACCTCCCTCCCTTCTCAAACATATTAGCAAACCACAAAAGTTACATTTTGAAGTTTTCTTATTCTAATATAATGTTTTCTACCTCTTCTTTCCTCCACATATCTACGTGATCTACCAAGAACCACCAGCATTTTCCTATTTTTATCCCAGAAGTAAACGCTCAACCTATTTCCCATAAACCAGGTTTAAACTCTAAGGGAAGTTTTACATTACCACAGAGTTTGCAGAAGGATCTGATAATAATATGATTCAGGATCTAGCACTGTCAAACATATCATAAATATCTTTAATGTACTTAATATGCCACGGGGTACTTTGAATGAACCTGCAAAAAAGCAAGATTTAAAGTTTTCAGACCTGTCAAGTAATATAACTGAAATAAATGTTATCTCCTATTATTGGCGAAAACAGGGATTGAAGCAGCAACACTTTAAGCAACAACATTATCCATCTCAAAATAAGCATCAAGACAATCAATATTAACCTTTTTTCTGATATGTAGAAATGAAATACACAATGTTTTCCATGCGGTTTCTAAAGAGCAAAATCTTCTTACCTTTTTTTGCTTTAATCAATTCTTTTCCAATTTCCAGAGTTACATATGCAGTACCATTGAGAACAATTTCTGTAATGGTTTTAAAAGCATTAGCAGAAAGTCTTTCCGAGGGTGAGATAAAGTTTCCAGCTGCATTATTTATTATAACCTAGTGTGCGAGAAAACAAAAGTGTAACCAAACAGTTTTTAACCTATCAAACTATACTGCAGCTCAGAATTTCACATCATATGGATGGTTTGGGGTTTTAAAAAAGGGCACTCTGTCAGATGAATGTTTAAATATTCAGAATTCAAAACCCCATACAATTACCAATAGCACTGAAGGTACATGAAACATCTACTCAGCCAAATGAAGCCATTGACAGGAGTAATTGCAAGGAAGAGGATTGAGATTCCCAGTACTGGGAACCATGATTTTCTCACAGATATTTTTTGTAGTTTTGTATAAGACCATAAGACATCGGAGCAGAATTTACCATTCAGCCCATGAGTTTGCTTTGCCATTCTATCATGGAAGATTGATTATCCCTCTCAACTACATTCTCCTGCCTTCACTCCATAATCTTTGATCCCCTGACTAATCAAGAACCTATCAATCTCCACCTTAAATAAACTCAATGGCCTGACCTCAACAGCTGTCTGTGGCAATTAATTGTACAGATTCACTGCCATCATGCTAAAGAAATTCCACCTCATTTCTTTTCTAAATGGATGTCCCTCTATTCGGAGGTTGTGCATTGGTCCTAGACTGTCCCACTATAGGAAACTTCCTCTCCACATCCACCCTAGCTAGGCCTTTCAATATTCAGAACCAGAATCAGGTTTATTATCATCGGAATGTGCTGTGAAATTTGTTAACTTAGCAGCATAGTACAATGCAATACATGATATATAAAATAAATAAAACAATTACAGTAAGTGTGTGTGTATATATATATATATATATATATATATATATATATAGAATAGATTAAAACATTAAAACTGGTGTAAAAATAGAAAAAATATGTATATTAAAAAATAAGTGAGGTAGTGTTCATGGGTTCAATGTCCACTTAGGAATCAGATAGCAGAGGGAAAGAAGTTGTTCCTGAATTGCTGAGTGTTTGCCTTCAGGCTTCTATACCTCCTTCCTGCGGTAACAATGAAAAGAGGGCACGCCCCAGATGATAGGGGCCCTTGAAATTGGATGTCGCCTTTCTTGGGCACTGCTCTTTGAAGGTGTCTTGGGTACTACGGAGGATAGTATCCAAGATGGAGCTGACTAATTTTACGACTTTCTGTAGCTTCTTTTGGTCCTGTGCAGTAGCAACCTCCCCCCGCCCCCCACCTGTACCAGACAGTGATGCAGCCTGTCAGAATGCTCTCCACAGTACATCTATAGAGGTTTTCAAGTGTTTTAGTTAACAAATCTCCTCAGTCCTGATGAAATATAGTCACTGTCTTGCCTTCTTTATAGCTACATAAATATGTTGGGACCGGATTAAATCCTCAGAGATCTTGACACCCAGGAACTTGAAATTGCTCACTCTCTCCACTTCTGATCCCTCTATGAGGACTGATTCAATATTCAGTAAGTTTCAATGAGATTTCCCTCCATTCTTATAAACTCCAATGAGTACAGGCCCAGAGCCATTTAACACACCTCATACTTTCACTCCTGGAATCATTCTCATGAACCTCCTCCGGACCCTCTCCAATGCCAGCACATCTCACCTTAGATCAGCGATCAATGATTTAGATGATGGAATAGATAGCTTTACTGCCAAGTTTGTAGATGATTAGAAGACTGCTGGAGGGGCAGGTAGTGTTGAGGAAACAGGTAGGCTTCAGAAGAACTTAAACTGATTAGGAGAATGGGCAAGAGAGTGGCAAATGAAATATAGTGTTCGAAAATGCATGGTCATGCACTTTGGTAGTAGAAATAAATGTGTAGACTATTTTCTAAACAGGGAGAAAATCCAAAAATCTGAGACGCAGAGGGACTTGGGAGTCCATGTGCAGGACACTCTAAAGGTTAACCTGCAGGTAGAGGAAGGCAAATGCAATGTTAGCATTCAATTCAAGAGGTCTATGAGAGCAGGGATGTGATGCTAAGGCTTTATAAAGCACTGGTGAGGCTTCAACTCGAGTATAGTGAACAGTTTTAGGCTCCTTATCTAAGAAAAGATGTGCTGGTATTGGAGAGGATTCAGAGCAAGTTCACAAGGATGACTCCGATAATGAAAGGGTTCTCATACGAGGAACGCTTGATAGTTCTGGGGCGGGACTTGCCAGAATTTAGAAGGATGAGGGGAGATTTCATTGATACCTTCCGAATGTTGAAAGTCCTAGACAGAGTAGATGTGGAAAGGATGTTCCCCATGGTGGGGGAGTCTAGGACAAGAGGGCACAGCCTCAGGATAGAGAGGCATCCATTTAAAACTGAGATTCAGAGAAATTTCTTTAGCCAGAGTGTGGTGAATTTGTGGAATTTATTACCACAGGCAGCTGTGGAGGCCAGGTCATTGGGTGTTATTTCAGTCAGAGCTTGATCAGTTCTTGATTGGATATGGCATCAAAGATTATGAAGAAAAAGATGGGGAATGGGGCTGAGGAGGGGAAAAATGTATCAGCCATGACTGAATGGCAGAGCAGACTTGATGAGCCAAATGGCTTAATTCTGCTCCTATGTCTTATGGTCTGAGGGGCCCAAAATTGCTCACAATACTCTAACTGTGGTCTGACCGACACCTTATAAAACCTAGGCATTACATCCTTGCTCTCGTATTTGAAATGAATGCTAATGTTGTATTAGCCTTTCTTACCATTGACTCAACCTGTAGGGAATCCTGCACAAGGACCCTCAAGTCCCTTTGCACTTCTGATTTTTGAAATTTCTTACCGTTTAGAACGTGGCAGAAAATATTCTACACTTTTATTCTTTCCACCAAAGTGCACGGCCATATACTTCCCTACACTATATTCCATCTGCTACTTCTTTACCCAATCTCCCAATCTGCCTAAGTCCTTCTGCAGACTCACTGCTTCCTCAACACTAGTTGCCCCTCCAACTATCTTTATATCATCCGCAAACCAAGCCCCAAAGCCATCAATTCTATCATTAACATATAACATGAAAAGAAGCAGTCCCAACACCAGCCCCAGCAGAATACCACTAGTCATTGGCAGCCAGCAAGAATTGACCCCATTTATTCCAACTCTTTTCCTCCTATTAGTTAGCCAATCTTCTATCTATGATAGTATCTTTCCTGCAATACACTGGGTTCTTAAGCAGCTTCATGTGTGACACTGTGTCAAAGGCCTTCAGAAAATCAAAGTACACAACATCCACCAACTTCTTTTGTCTATCCTATCCCGTTATTTCCTCAAAGAATCCCAATAGATTTGTCAGGCAAGATTTCCACTTAAGGAAAACACTGTGACATTGGCCTATTTTTTCATGTACTTCCAAGTACCCTGAAACCTGATCCTTAATAATGGACTCCCACATCAAGTCGTCAAGTCAATTTTATTGTCATTTCGACCATAACTGCTGGTACAGTACACAGTAAAAATGAGACAATGTTTTTCAGGACCATGGTGCTACATGAACAATACAAAAACTACACATTTCCCAACACTGAAGTTAGACTAGCTGGCCTACCTCCCTCCCTTAGTAAACAATGGAATAACATTTTCAATTTTCCAGTTCTTTGGAACCATTCCAGAATCTAATGATTTTTGAAAGATCACTATGAATGACTCTACAATTTCTTCAGCTACCTCTTTCAGAACCCTGGTGTATAGTTCATCTGTTGCACATGATTTGCCTACCTTCAGAACTTTCAGCTTCCCAAGCACCTTCTCCTTAGTAATAGCAATTACACTCACTTCTGCCCCTTGACGCTCTCGAACTTCTGGCATAGTAGAGACTGACACAAAATACATATTGTTTGTCTGCTATTTTCTGTCCCCCATTACTATATCTCCAGTGTCATTTTCCAGTGGACCGATAGCCACTCTTGCCTCTCTTTTATTCATTATGTATCTGTTATCCTCTTTTATATTATTGGTTAGATTACCTTTATATTTCATCTTTTTTTCTCTTTAGGTCTCTTTTAGTTACCTTCTGTTAATTTTTAAAAGCTTCCCAATCCTCTAACTTCCCACTAATTTTTGGTATATTATGTGCCCTCTCTTTTCTTTTGCTGCTGTCTTTGACTTCCCTTGCCAGCCATGGTTGCCTCATCCTCCCTTTAGAATACTTCATCTTTGGGATGTATCTATCTTGCGCCTTCGGAACTGCCCCCAAAAACTCCACCCTTTGCTGTTCCGCCATCATCCCTGCTGGAGACACCTTCCAATATACTTTGGCCAACTCGTCTCTCATGCCTCTGTAATTCTCTTTACTCCACTGGAATAGTCATAGTCATACTTTACTGATCCCGGGGGAAATTGGTTTTCGTTACAGTTGCACCATAAATGGTAAATAGTAATAGAACCGTAAATAGTTAAATAGTAATATGTAAATTATGCCAGTAAATTATGAAATAAGTCCAGGTCCAGGCTATTGGCTCAGGGTGTCTGACCCTCCAAGGGAGGAGTTGTAAAGTTTGATGGCCACAGGCAGGAATGACTTCCTATGATGCTCCATGTTGCATCTCGGTGGAATGAGTCTCTGGCTGAATGTACTCCTGTGCCCACCCAGTACATTATGTAGTGGATGGGAGACATTGTCCAAGATGGCATGCAACTTAGACAGCGTCCTCTTTTCAGACACCACCGTGAGAGAGTCCAGTTCCATCCCCACAACATCACTGGCCTTACGAATGAGTTTGTTGATTCTGTTGGTGTCTGTTACCCTCAGCCTGATGCCCCAGCACACAACAGCAAACATGATAGCACTGGCCACCACAGACTCATAGGACATCCTCAGCATTGTCCAGCAGATGTTAAAGGACCTCAGTCTCCTCAGGAAATAGAGACGGCTCTGACCCTTCTTGTAGACAGCCTCAGTGTTCTTAGACCAGTCCAGTTTATTGTCAATTCGTATCCCCAAGTATTTGTAATCCTCCACCATGTCGACACTAACCCCCTGGATGGAAACAGGGGTCACCGGTACCTTAGCTCTCCTCAGGTCTACCACTAGCTCCTTAGTCTTTTTCACATTAAGCTGCAGATAATTCTGCTCACACCATGTGACAAAGTTTCCTACCGTAGACCTGTACTCAACCTCATCTCCCTTGCTGATGCATCCAACTATGGCAGAGTCATCCGAAAACTTCTGAAGATGACAAGACTCTGTGCAGTAGTTGAAGTCCGAGGTGTAAATGGTGAAGAGAAAGGGAGACAAGACAGTCCCCTGTGAAGCCCCAGTGTTGCTGATCACTCTGTCGGACACACAGTGTTGCAAGCATACGTACTGTTGTCTGCCAGTCAGTTAATCAAGGATCCATGATACCAGGGAAGCATCCACCTGCATCGCTGTCAGCTACTCCCCCAGCAGAGCAGGGTGGATGGTGTTCAACGTGCTGGAGAAGTCAAAAAACATGACCCTCACAGTGCTCGCTGGCTTGTCCAGGTGGGCGTAGACACGGTTCAGCAGGTAGACGATAGCATCCTCAACTCCTAGTCGGGGCTGGTAGGCGAACTGGAGGGGATCTAAGTGTGGCCTGACCATAGGCCGGAGCAGCTCCAGAACAAGTCTCTCATCTGACTTTATCTTCTCCCTCTCAAACTGCAGGGTGAATTCTATCATATTATGATCACTGCCTCCTAAGGTTCCTTTACTTTAAGTTCCCTAATCAAATTTGGTTCATTACACAACACTCAATCCAGAATTGTCTTTCCCCTAGATTGCTCAATCACAAGCTGCTTTAAAAAGCCATCACGTAGGCATTCTCCAAATCCTCTCTTGGGATCCACCACCAATTTTTCAAATCTACTGACATATTGAAATCCCCCATGACTATAGTAATATTGCCCTTTTGACATGCCTTTTCTATCTCCCATTTTAATTTGTATTCCACATCCTCGTTACTATTTGGAGGCCTATGCATAACTCCCATCAGTGCCTTTTTACTCTTGCAGTTTCCTAACTCTACCCACAAGGATTCTATATATTCAGATCCTAATTCACCTCTTTCTAAGGAATTGATTTAACTTTTTACCAACAGAGCCAGCATCCCCTCTGCCTACCCGCCTGTCCTTTCGATACAAGTTATATCCTTGGACCTGATGATCTTCTTTGTCAAGCAACTTCATACCTGCCAATCTCTGTCTGCGCTGCAAGTTTATCTACCTTATTCCTTTTACTTCATGCAATGAAATATAATATCTTCAACCCTGTATTCATCACTCTTTTTGATTATGCCCTCATGTTACACTTCAACTCATTTGACTAATTGCAATTTTGCTCTATCATCTACCTGTACTTCCTCACAGTCTCGCTGCACACTGCATCTACTTGTATACCAACTGCCCCATCCTCAGCCCTGCCACTCCGGTTCTCATCCCCCGCTAAATTAGCTTACAAGGGAATATCAAGGGAAATGTTTCTGCTTCTGAAGCAGGAGTCAGGAAAGGAATGCTGTCTATGACTTTAAAATTGACAAAGGTATTTCAAAATAAATTTTTAGCATTGATAATTATCGTTAGACAACCTGATGCTATTTTAAAGATGACGTGGCCCCCTCCTTCCTCCACTTTAGCTCTAAGTTGTAAATTCATGTGGAAAAGGAACTCTGATATTTGAAATGAGCTCAGTTAGCCATGTGGAAGTGACTGTTCGTGCACTGATCCCTGTACATGTTGGCATGGCAGTGCCAGAGGCAATGGTGCTCTGCATTCCCAATGGTTATACATACATCAGGCAGCCCTGTCAGTTCAGACATCTGCTCCACAGCAGACTTCACAGACACTGGATCTCTCACATCACACTGAATTGAGTGAACCTGAAAGAAAAGTATGACAACATCAAATTCATGTAATTAATAGAGAGCTACATAAAGACAATAAACTACAAAATTAGCCTCTGATTTCTGTCCATGGATCTGTGTACTCGCCAGTCTGCTTAGTTTGAATTTGTTCCCAAGGAAACAAAGAAAAGGATTGCATACCCTTATAAAATTGGTCCTGAATGCACAGATATTGAAAGATTGAAAACATAAAAATAACAAATTAAATCCATCATGAATGAATGTGAAATATTCAAGCATTAAGACGTGGCAGGAGTGCCTTGTTCAAGAGGGACAGGTGGCACCTAAACTGGGGTGGGGGGGAATCCAATATCCTGGCCAAGAGGTTCATTAGTGCTACTCAGGAGGATTTAAATTAGTTTGGGAGAGGGATGGGAACCAGACCATCACGATAGAAAGTGGAGGAATATAGAGGGAGGTAGATGTCAGGGGCAGTAAAACCAGGCAGGAGCAAAGCAATATATACGACAGGATGGACAGTTTGAAATGTGTGTATGTTAATTTTAGGAGTCTTATGGGATAGGTGATGAACTCAGAGCATCTGTACATGGAACTATGATGTTGTGGCTATTACAGATGTTTGAGCAAGGGACAGGAATGGGTTTTGATGTTTTAGGAAAGATAGAGGGCGGTAAAAGTTGTAGGCTAATCAGGGACAATATCACAACTGCACTCAGAGGGGACAGAATGGAGGGCTCATCCACTGATTCTATATTGGTAGAGCTCAAAAATGGGAAGGGTGCGATCACTCTAATGGGATTGTACTACAGGAACCCCCAAAAGCCACTGGGGCATTGAGGACCAGATACCTGTTTGAAGGCAGATTAAAGAAAGGTGTGAAAACAAGAAGGTTGTTGTCATGGAGGTCTTCAACTTTCCCTGATATAAACTGGGACCTTTTTAGTGCAGGTGGGTTAGATGGGACAGAATTTGTTAGGTGCATGCAGGAGGGTTTCGTAAAGCGATATGTAGATTGTCCAACAAGAGAAGGGACTATGCTGGACCTGGTGCTGTGTAAGGACAGCATGCTTGCCTTCATTAGTCATTTATTGACTAATATCACTAATAATAAGATAGCATAATGGGTATTAGGTTCAAAAGTCAGGATGTTATGTTGCAGCTTAGTAAAACTCTAGTTAGGCCCCATCTGGAGTACCGCATATAGCTCTGGTTGCCTTATTATAGGAGGGAAGCTGAGGCTTCGGAGGGTGCAGAAAAGGTTTACTCGGATGCTGGCTGGATTAGTTGGCATGTGCTATAATGAGAACTCCAGTTGTTTTCTCTGGAACTGTGGAGGCTGAGGGGAGATCAAGATTATAAGAGGCGTAGACAGACTGTATTTTTTTCCCAGGGTTGAAATGCCTAATACCAGTGGGCATACATTTAACGTGAGAGGGGGCCATTTTAAAGAAGATGTAAAGGGCATGCTTTTTACACAGAGAGTGATGGGTGCCTGGAACGCACCTCCTGGGATGGTGGTAGAGACAATACATTAGGGAATTTTACAAGACATTTAGATAGGCACATGAATGTGAGGAAAATGGAAGGATATGGATATTGTGTAGACAGAAGAGATTAATTTAGTTAGCCATTTGATTACTATTTTAATTGGTTCAGCACAACGTTGTGGACTGAAGGGACTGTTCCTGTTCTATGTTCTAAGATCCTCAAATAATTTCAGTGATTTGTTTCAACTATTACAATGGCCCCGTGAGAAATAAATGATATGGATTTTGTTCATTATATTCATACAAGACTCAATACAAGATAGACTTCTCGATAACAATGGAAAAAAAAAATTTTCCAGAAGGACTGATAAGGCTTCAATGCCCAATGTACAATAAAACTCCTATAATTCAGCATGTTTACTATCTCAGTTGTGGCGGAATAGCAAACTCTTAAGACTAATGGATGACATTTAACATTTTAAATTCACTTTTATTATCATAACAACAACGCTGGAAAAACTAAGTACCCCAGACAACAATAAGAGAAAAAGAAACAGTCGACATTTTGGGTGTGCAATTCTTAATCAGAACTGGGAAAGAGAGAGTTCCAAGGTTGGTATCAGTAAGAGAGGAGATAGGAAGGAATGTAAGTGATAGATGAGTCAAAATGGCTAATGGCAGTGGTTCCAGCACATTAAGCTTTTGGATCTAGGTAACAGAACACAGAACAGTACAGCATAGGAAAAGGCCTTTGCGGTGGTGCTGAACCCATTAAATTAGTAATCAAATGCCCAATTACACCATTCCCTCCTGCCTTCACTATATCCATATCCTTCCATTTCCTGCACTTTCATGCGACTGAGAACCTCTTGAATGCTTCTACCATATTTGCCTCCACCACCACTTCAGACAGCACATTCTAGACACCCACCACACTCTGTAAAAATATCTTAACCCCTCTCGTAATATCAATTTTCTCTCAGCCTCTGCCACTTCAGAGAAAGCAATCCAAGTTTGCCCAGCATCCCCTTAACAGCACATCCAATCCAAGCAGTATCCCGGTAAACCTTTTCTGCATCCTCACCAAAGCATTAACATCATTTCTATAATGGGGCAACCAAAACTAAATGCAATATTCCAGGATGTGGCCTAACTAGAATTTTATAAAGCTGCAACTTCACTTCCTGACTCGAACTTACAAACCCCATTTCCAGAAAAGTTGGGATATTTTCCAAAATGCAATAAAGACAAAAATCTGTGATATGTTAATTCACGTGAACCCTTATTTAACTGACAAAAGTACAAAGAAAAGATTTTCAATAGTTTTACTGACCAACTTAGTTGTATTTTGTAAATATACACAAATTTAGAATTTGATGGCTGCAACACACTCAACAAAAGTTGGGACAGAGTTAAAGTAAGATTAAAAAGTGCACAAAATATTCAAGTAACACCAGTTTGGAAGACTCCATATTAAGCAGGCTAATTGGTAGCTGGTGAGGTATCATGACTGGGTATAAAAGTAGCGTCCATCAAAGGCTCAGTCTTTGCAAGCAAGGATGGGTCGTGGCTTACCCCTTTGTGCCAAAATTCATGAGAGAATTGTTAGTCAGTTCAAAAGGAACATTTCTCAATGCAAGATTGCAGAGAATTTAGGTCTTTCAACATCTATAGTACATAATATTGTGAAAAGATTCAGAGAATTCAGAGACATCTCAGTGAGTGAAGGGCCAGGTCGGAAACCACTGTTGAATGCGTGTGATCTTCGAGCCCTCAGGCGGCACTACCTAAGAAACTTGTCATGCTACTGTGACAATTATAGCCACCTGGGCTCGGGAATACTTCGGAAAACCATTGTCACTCAACACAGTCCATCGCTACATCCAGAAATGCAACTTGAAACTGTATTACGCAAGGAGGAATCCATACATCAACTCTATGCAGAAACGCCGGCAAGTTCTCTGGGCCCGAGCTCATCTCAGATGGACCGAAGGACTGTGGAACCGTGTGCTATGGTCAGATGAGTCCACATTTCAGCTAGTTTTCGGAAAAAATGGGCATCGAGTTCTCCGTGCCAAAGATGAAAACGACCATCCAGATTGTTATCCGCGAAAGGTGCAAAAGCCAGCATCTGTGATGGTATGGGGGTGCATCAGTGCCCACGACATGGGTGAGTTGCATGTATGTGAAGGTACCATTGACTCTGAGGCGTATATTAGGATTTTAGAGAGACATATGTTGCCATCAAGGCGACGTCTCTTCCCGGGACGTCCATGCTTATTTCAGCAGGACAATGCCAGACCACATACTGCACGGGCTACAACAGCGTGGCTTTGTAGACACAGAGTGCGTGTGCTTGACTGGCCTGCCACCAGTCCAAATCTATCTCATATTGAAAATGTATGGCGCATCATGAAGAGGAGAATCAGACAATGGAGACCACGGACTGTTGAGCAGCTGAAGTCTTATATCAAGCAAGAATGGACAAAATTTCCAATTGCAAATCTACTACAATTAGTACCCTCAGTTCCAAAACGATTAAAAAGTGTTATTAAAAGGAAAGGTGATGTAACACAATGGTAAACATGCCTCTGTCCCAACTTCTGTTGAGTGTGTTGCAGCCATCAAATTCTAAATTTGTGTATATTTACAAAATACAATTAAGTTGGTCAGTAAAACTATTGAAAATCTTTTCTTTGTACTTTTGTCAGTTAAATAAAGGTTCATGTGAATTAACATATCACAGATTTTTGTTTTTATTGCATTTTGGAAAATATCCCAACTTTTTTGGAAATGGGGTTTGTAATTCTTCAACTAACAGAGGCCATATGCCTTCTTTATACCACCCTATCAAACTGTGCTGCCAAGTTCTTTCTGCACAACACCCTCTCAAGGGTTTGCTATTAACCGTGTACTGTCCCGTTACATTTGGTCTCCCAAAGTGCAACATTTCACATTTGACCAGGTTAAAATCTGTCATCTTTCTGCCCATATCCACAGTATCCTTTGTTAGCCTTCTATGTTATGTACACCACCACCACCAATCTTCATTTTGTTTACAAACTTATTAGCCTATTCATCTGTTTTCATAATAGCAGAGGTCCCACTATGGATCGCTGCAGAACACAATGATCACAGATACCCAGCCAGATTACGTCCCATTGACCATTATCCTCTGTCTTTTGTAAACGAATTCTGAATCCAAATGGCTAAATCACCATGGATCCCATAGCGTAAACCTTCTGGATGAGCTTCCCATGAGGGACCTTGTCAAACGCCTTATGATAATCTAGGTAGCGAACATCCACAGCTCTATATTCAAAGTTTAAAAGATCGAAGTAACTTTATTATCTAAGTACAATATGTTACCATATACTTCCTTGAGATTCATTTCCTTGCAGGCAAATACAGAACAAAATAAGAAATACAATAGAATTTACAGAAAAACTACACATAAATAGACAAAGACTGACAAACAGCCTTTGACACGAAGGTATGGTGAAAACCCAACAGTAACTCCTTTCTTTACCTCCAAAGATCCTACTAAATTAGCATGCTCCACACTGTTCTCCCTATCATCTACAATCTTCTCCTTGGTAAATACTGATGCAAAATAGGCTCTTAGAACCTTACCCTCCATCTCTAAGTTCAGTTTCCCTCCTTTGTTCTTGAGTGGTCCCAAATTATCCTTTGTTCTTGATGTATGTATAATGAGTTGTTATGTCAGTAGGATAGGACAAGTGGAGCTCCAGAAAATCGAAATGGAGAACAGGAACCAGCCTCTAGCAAGTGGGATGGGAACATGGGGGCTGAGTATAAAGTTCAAAGTTCAAAGTAAATTTATTATCAAAGTACATATATCACTGTACATAACCTTCAGATTAATTTTCCTGTACACATACTCAATAAATCCAATAACCATAATAGAATCAATGAAAGACCACATCAACAGAGCAGACAACCAGTCAGCAAAAGACAACAAATTGTGCAAATATAAAATGAAAGAAAATAAAAGAAATAACAATAATAAATAAGCAATAAATATCAAGAACAGGTGGGCAAGTGGGACCTGTACAAGAGATGGGTTACACCTGAACTACAAGGGGACCAATATCCTTGCAGGGAGGGAGGTTTGTTAGTGCCATTGGGGAGGGTTTAAACTAGATTTGCAAGGGGATGGGAACCAGAGTGCCAGAGCAGATAGTGGAGTGGGGGTGAAAGTAAATGATGTTAAAAGTTCATGCAGTCACAAATAGAAGGATTGTGTGTGGTGGTAATAATCTTCTGAGGTGTGTCTATTTCAATGCAAGGAGTATTGTGGGGAAGGCTGACGAGCTGAGGGCATGGATTGACACATGGAATTACAACATTATAGCCATTAATGAAACTTGGCTACAGGAGGGGCAGGACTGGCAGCTTAATGTTCCAGAGTTCTGATGTTTCAGACATGATAGTGGCAGAGGAATGAAGGGTAGGGGGGTGGCATTGCTAGTCAGGGAAAATGTTACAGCAATGCTCAGGCAGGACAGATTAGAGGGCTTATCTACTGAGGCCATATGGGTGGAGCTGAGAAACAGGAAAGGTATGACCACATTAATGGGGTTGTATTATAGACCACCCAATAGCGAGAATTGGAGGAGCAAATCTGCAGAGAGATAACAGACAACTGCAAGAAACATAAAGTTGTGATAGTAGGGGATTTTAATTTTCCACATATTGATTGGGATTCCCATACTGTTAAAGGTCTAGACGGGTTAGAGTTTGTACAATGTGTTCAGGAAAGTTTTCTAAATCAACATATAGAGGTACTAACTAGAGAGGATGCAATATTAGATCTCCTATTAGGAAATGAGTTAAGACAGGTAACGGAAGTGTGTGTAGGGGAACACTTTGGTTCCAGTGATCATAACACCATTAGTATCAACTTGATCATGGATAAAGATAGATCTGGTCCTCGGGTTGAGGTTCTAAACTGGAAAAAGGCGAAATTTGAAAAAAATGAGAAAGGATCTAAAAAGCGTGGACTGGGACAGGTTGTTCTCTGGCAAGGATGTGATTGGTAAGTGGAAGGTCTTCAAAGGAGAAATTTTGAGAGTGCAGAGTTTGTATGTTCCTGTAAGGATTAAAGGCAAAGTGAATAAGAATAAGGAACCTTGGTTCTCAAGAGATATTGGAACTCTGATAAAGAAGAAGAGAGAGATGTATGGCATGTATAGGAAACACAGAGCAAATAAGATGCTTGAGGAGTATAAAAAGTGCAAAAAAATACTTAAGAAAGAAATCAGGAGGGCTAAAAGAAGACATGAGGTTGCTTTGGCAGTCAAGGTGAAGGATAATCCAAAGAGCTTCGACAGGTATATTTAGAGCAAAAAGGTAGTAAGGGATAAAACTGGTCCTCTTGAAGATCAGCGTGGTCGGCTATGTATGGAACCAAACGAAATGGGAGAGATCTTAAATGGGTTTTTTGCGTCTGTATTTACTAAGGAAACTGGCATGGAGTCAATGGAAATAAGGCAAACAAGTAGTGAGGTCATGGAACCTATACAGATTGAGGAGGAGGAGGTGCTTGCTATCTTGAGGCAAATCAGAGTAGATAAATCCCCAGGACCTGACAGGGTATTCCCTCGGACCTTGAAGGAGACTAGTGTTGAAATTGCAGGGGCTTTGGCAGATATATTTAAAATATCAGTATCTATGGGTGAGGTGCCGGAGGATTGGAGGATAGCTCATGTTGTTCCGTTATTTTAAAAAGGCTCTAAAACTAATCCGGGAAATTATAGGCTGGTAAATTTGATGTTGGTAGTAGGTAAGTTACTGCAAGGAGTTCTAAGAGATAGGATCTACAAGAATTTGGATAGACAGGGACTTATTAGGGAGCGTTAACATGAGAGTGGTAGTGGAGGATTGCTTCTCTGAGTGGAGGCCTGTGACTAGTGGTGCGCCACAGGGATCGGTACTGGGACCATTGTTATTTGTCACCTATATCAATGATCTGGATGATAATGTGGTAAATTGGATCAGCAAATTTGCTGATGATACAAAGATTGGAGGTGTAGTGGACAGTGAGGAAGGTTTTCAAAGCTTGCAGAGGAATTTGGACCAGCTGGAAAAATGGGCTGAAAAATGGCAGATGGAGTTTAATACAGACAAGTATGAGGTATTGCACTTTGGAAGGACAAACCAAGGTAGAACATACAAGGTAAATGGTAGGGCACTGAGGAGTGCAGTAGAACAGAGGGATCTGGGAATACAGAAACAAAATTCCCTAAAAGTGGCGTCACAGGTAGATAGGGTCGTAAACAGAGCTTTTGGTACATTGGCCGTTATTAACAAAAGTATTGAGTATAGGAGTTGGAATGTTACTGTGAGGTTGTATAAGGCATTGGTGAGGCCGAATTTGGAGTATTGTGTACAGTTTTGGTCACCAAATTACAGGACGGATATTAATAAGGTTGAATCAGTGCAGAGAAGGTTTACAAGGATGTTGCTGGGACTTGAAATAATGAGTTACAGAGAAAGGTTGAATAGGTTAGGACTTTATTCCCTGGAGCGTAGAAGAATGAGGAGAGATTTGATAGAGGTATATAAAATTATGATGGGTATAGATAGAGTGAATGCAAGCGGGCTTTTTCCACTGAGGCTAGGGGAGAAAAACACCAGAGGACATGGGTTAAGGGTGAAGGGGGAAAAGTTTAAAGGGAACATTAGGGAGGGGCTTCTTCACACAGAGAGTGGTGGGAGTGTGGAATGAGCTGCCAGATGAAGTGGTAAATGCGGGCTCACTTTTAACATTTAGGAAAAACTTGGACAGGTACATGGATGAGATGTGTATGGAGGGATATGGTCCAGGTGCAGGTCAGTGGGACTGGGCAGAAAAATGGTTCGACACAGCCAAGAAGGGCCAAAAGGCCTGTTTCTGTGCTGTAATGTTCTATGGTTCTAACAAGAGTCCTTGAAAGTGAGTCCAGAGGTGGTGGAAACAGTTCAGTGATGAGGCAAGTAATGTTGATTGAAGTTATCCCCTCTAGTTCAAGAGCTGAATGGTTAATGGGTAATAACTGTTCCTGAATCTGGTGGTGTGAGTACTGAGGCTCCTGTAGCTTTTTCCAGATAGCAGCAGCGAGAAGATAGCATGACCCGGGTTGTTGGGGTCCCTGATGATGGATGCTGCTTTCCTGTGAAAACGCTCCATGGAGATGTACCCAGTGGTTGGGAAGGCTTTACCAATGATGGATTGAACCGTATCCATTACTTTTCGTAGGATTTTCCATTCAAAGACATTGGTCTTTCTATAGCAGGCTGTGATGCAGTCAGTCAATATTCTCTCCAACACACAACTATCGCAGTTGTCAAAATTTTCGTATTTGGCAAAGTGTGACGAATGTTATCAGGTGCGGTAGATACCAAACCATCAGGAGTTCCAAAATGCTGATAGCAGATTATCGGAGCTTTTCTGCGCTTCCATCTGTGCACCACCAAAAATGGCATCTCATAATGCCACGACTGCTTACAATGGTGTAGATATATATTGATAATATCTGTACTTAAAATATATAATTTGCAAAGTTTACTAAGATTATTCTTTCATGTTACATTTTTAAAAATGCAGGGCACCTATCATAATTTCAGAATTGTAAAACTTGAAAACCTTGAAAATATTTGCATATATGTGTTTGTGTAACTTGATATATATAAATTTTAATTAAATGTTTAATTGGCACTAACCATACTTCAGCAGGTAAAAGTCTGAAAGCTGATACAATAAAAAACAGTAAGTATTTATGAGGGAAAACATAAGATGAATGCTCAGTAAGTCTAAATATTAATCTAATCCAAAACTGATTACCTTGTTTCCAGTTTGCAATGAGATTTCTTCTGCTGTCTGCTTTAAAACATCCAGTTTTCTGAAAGACATTTAAGAATAATCACCTTTGATTATTTTGAATTGCAGAGCATTTATATTATATTGAAAGCCACTCGTTTAATGGAAAGCTCATGCATTTACCAAATTTAACCAAAATTGCCTAACCATTGCCACATTCCTTGATGCCAAGGAACATTATCACCGACTGCCAGTCCTATTTGTTCCTTGGATGCCTCTCCATATTCAGTCCTAGAATCCAAGCAGCACAATCGTTATTATATCTGGCTTACAACTGCTATTACCATCTACCACCAGATCTGACTTGATTGCATTGAGTGATACTATATCAACATAAAACTACACAGCAGAAAATAGCAGACAGCAAAAAACTGCAGTACTGAAAACCTTAAATAAAAAAACAGCGAATGCTGTAAATACTTAACACTTTAGACAACATCAATGAGGAGAAAATCAGTGTCTATGCTTCAGCTTGATGCCCTTTCGATAAGAAATCAATTTTTACCAGCACTTCTGATGAAAGGTTATCACACTAAAATATTAAAGCTGTTTCTCTTTCCACAGATGCTATGTGACTTGCTAAGGATTTCTGACATTTTTATTTAATGACTATGTTTGTTCACCTAATGTCCACGACTGTCCATTTCTCACCTTGACAGATGACTAGTTAAGATGAAAACCATCATCTTTAGTCCTTCCTCAGAGTACCTCAGATACAATTAAACTGTCCACAGGCTTCACCTTCAAGTGTAAGTGAAGCTTTCAAATCCCAGACTGTTTACTATAAAATTCACTTTTGATTTCCTTCAGGACATCACCAACATCATACCAACTGCTACTAAAACCGTCATCTCCAGATTTGTTTACTTCAGTACTCCTCCAATCTGGTCTCCCTCATTTACCCTGCATAAATACTAGCTCAAAGAAGTTCTATAGCCAAATTTTGTACATGTCAACAAGTTCTGTTTTCTTATTGCAACTATTCTTGCAGTCTCATAGTAGGCTTCCATTGACCAAGTAGCTAAATTTAACATTTGTACACAAAAAGCTGGAAGAACTTCAGTAGGTAAGGGGAAACGGAGGGAAACGGATGGTCGAAGTTTCAAGTCATGACAGTTCATCAGGACTAGAAAGAAAGAGCTCAAAGTTTAAAGTGAATTTATTATTGGAGTACATATATGTCACATTATACAATCCTGAGATTCATTTTCTTGCAGGCAATTTCAATAAATCCATAATAAAATAATAACCATAACAGAATCAATGAAAGACCACACCATCTTGGGCGTTCAACTAACAAACTGTGCAAATGCAAAAATAAAAGAAATAATAATAATAAATAAATAAGCAAGAAATATCGAGAACATATGATGAGGAGTCTGATGGCTGTTTGATGTTTAATGTTCTGTACGTTAGTTTTTTGCGCTTTTTACTGTTTGCGTGATTTGTACTGTTTTTGCAGGTTTGATGATCTTGTCGTGCTGGGTTTTTCTTTAAACAGGTTCTATGGCGTTTCTCTGTTTTGTCGCTGCCTGCAAGAAGATGAATCTCCAGGTTGTATACCTTGATAATAAGTGTACTTTGAACTTCGAAGAGTCCTTGAAAGTAAGTCAATAATGGGGCAAGTGAAGTTGAGTGAACTGCTTTGGTTCAGGAGCCTAATAGCTGTAGGGTAATACAGTTCCTGAACCTGGTGGTCTGAGGACGAAGGCTCCTGTATCTCTTTCCTAATGGCAACAGTGAGAAGAGAGCACGTCCTGGGTAGTAGGGGTCCCTGATGATGGATGCTGCTTTCCAGTGACAATGTTTCTTGTAGATATGCTCTGTGATGGGGAAGGCTTTACCCACGATGGACTAGGCCGTATCCACTACTTTTTGTAGGATTTCAAGGGTGAGGGCATTTCCTTACCAGGCTGTGATGCAGGCAGTCAATATATTCATACACCACACATTCATAGAAGCTTGTCAAAGTTTTAGTTGTCATGCCGAATCTTCACAAAATTCTTAGGGAAGTAAAGTCGCTGCCATGATTTCTTCATAATTGTACTTACGTGCTGGTCCCAGGAGAGGTCCTCTGAAATAATAACACCAAGAAATTTAAAGTTGCTAAACCTCTCCAACTCTGATCCCTCGATGAAGGCTGGCTCCTAGACCTCCAGCTTCCTTCTCCTGAAGTCAATAATCAGCTCTTTGGTCTTGCTGACTTCAAGTAAGAGGCTGTTGTCATGGTACCACTCAGCCAGTTTTTCAATCTCCCTTCTATATGTTGATTCATCACCACCTTTCATTTGGCCCATGACAGTGGTGTCGTCAGCAAATTTGAATATCAAGTCAAGTGAAGTTTATTGTCATTTAACTACATGTATGTAACATATATAACACATATAGAAATGAGACAATGTTTCTTCGAAAGCACAGTAGGTGTAAAGCACAGTAGTACACATAACACACAATAACTTATGAAGGTAAAGATAAAATCTACAGATGAATCATGCATAAGCAACAAACTAACTTTTCTCAGAAGCCTAATTGCCTGGGGGAAGAAACTGTTTCTCATCCTGACTGCTGTTGTTTTTATGCATCATATTCTCCTTCCTGATGGTAGAAAGTCAAAGAGAATGTTGGATGGATAGGTGGGACCCTTAATAATACTATGGACCTGCATATGTAGCGCTCCTGATAAATGTCCCCGATGGATGTTGGGGAGACCCCTATGATCCTCTCAGCTGTTCTCACAGTCCTTTGTAGGGACTTCCGGTCCAATGCTCAACCAGATGGAGATGCAATTCGTCAGGACACTCTCAACAGTGCTCCTGTAAAATGTAGTTAAGATGGTGGTGGTGAGGGGGGGGGGGAATCCTTGCTTGCCTCAGTCTTCTTAGGAAGTGGATTTGCTGCTGTGCCTTCTTGCTCAGGGAGGTAATATTAAGGGACCAGGTGAGGTCATCCGTGATGTGAACTCCCAGAAACTTGGTGCACTTAACTCTCTCTATGGAGGAGCCATGTATTCACAGAGGGGGATGGTTTCTCTGCACCTTCCTGAAGTCCACAATGATTTCTTTTGTCTTCTCCACATTCAGGCTTAGGTTATTCTTCTCACAGCAATCCACCAGCTGCTCCACTTCCTCTCTATACTCTGTTTTGTCACCATTCTTGATGAGGCCAACCGCTGATGTGTCATCTGCAAACTTGATGACACAGTCTGAGCTGGATCCTGCGACACAGTCATGTGTCAGCAGTGTGAACAACAGCGAGCTAAGCACACAGCCTTGGGGAGCGCCAGTGATCAGTGTAATAGGATGAGAGATGTTGCTGCCCACATGACCTGACAGTGGCCTTACTGTTAAAAAGTCCAGTATCCAATTGCAGACAGTGGTGTTGAGACCTAGCGAGGCCAGTTTCCCCACCAGTTTCTGGAGTATGATGGTACTGAACACCAACCTGAAGTCTATAAACAGCAGTCTGGCATATGAGACTCCATTTTGGCACTGGAGCTGTGCTTAGTCACACAGTCATAAGAGTAAAGCAAGTAGAGTAGGGGGCTAAGCACATAGCCTTGTGGTGCACCTGTGCTGTTGTAGGTTGTGGATGAGATCTTGTTGCCAATGGGGTCTGACTGGGGTCTGCAGGTGAGGAAACTGAGGATCCAATTGTACAATGAGTTATTGCGCCAAGGTCTTGGAGCTTATTGATCAGTTTTGAGGGGACGATAGTATTGAATGCTGAGCTGTAGTAGACAAAGAGCATCCAGATGTTCTAAGGTTGAGTGAAAAGAAAATGAAATGGTATCTGCTGTGGACCTGTTGCTCCAGTAGGCAAATTGGAGCAGATCTAAGTCATTTCTCAGGCAGGTGTTTATATGTTTCATCACCAACCTCTCAAAACACTTCATCACTGTGGAGGTAAGTGATATTGAACAATAGTCATTAAGGCACATCATCACATTCTTCTTTGGCACTGATATAATTGAAGCCTGCTTGAAGCAGGTGGGTATCTCAGACTATCTAATTGAGAGGCTAAAGATCTCAGCGAACACTCCAGCCAGTTGATCAGCACAGGTTCTTAGTACCTGGGCAAGTACCACAACTGGCCTGCATGCTTATTTTGGCCATCATTCACACCTAAACACAACAACGAAGGATTCAACTGCTTTGACCTCAGTAGGTGGTGTTCTCTTTCCTCCAATGACAACTAATTAACCCAGAGACTTTTGACAAAGTCACTTATCACCACTTTTAACCACATTTTTCACTGGAAATCAATTTTTAAAACATTTTACAGAAACATTAAATGAGTTTTTAAAAGCAGCCTTTCCACTGCTGTAAAGTTTGCCAGATCTTCAGTGTCTTGCGTGTGACCAAGAAAGATCTTGACTGTCACATTCCTGAATACCAGTAAAATAAAACTACTAATCCAAAATTCTTCACCCTTTCCTGCTGTTTCAGTACATTCATTCACTTAAAACAGCACAAAATTGCAAAGCTAATGATCTTTTCACTGACTATAATTAGGATGTTCATTATTTCAAACATTACAACAAATTGCACAAAATTTAATTGATTTATTCTACTCTTATTGGATTACTGATTTAAAAAAATTGCACTTATGAAAACTTTTGTTTGACCACACTTAATCTCACTTACCTACTTGCAATAACACATTCAGCACCTAGAGCAGATAGAGTGGTTGTCATTCCTTTGCCGAGTCCAGTACCTCCACCAGTGATGAAAGCCACTTTATTCTTAAATGTTCCAGAAGGCAACATTAATGTTTGCTTTTCAGGAAGCATTACTTGTTGATCAGATCCATTCTTTTGGTATTGAGCCATTGTGTGTTGGCTGAAAAGCTGGCGACAAAAATTCAATATTAATAATTAATTACTGTATTAACAGAACATTTTACCTTATTATAATTTAACGAGGCATTTTGTCTCAATGATCTGTTTCACTATTGAAGAAAGTAATATCTCAACAATAATTCTAGATATTCTGAAAGAAAAACCTTATCCTGGAAATAGATGCAGAGGATACAGATTAACTGAGAAAAGGGAATAGCTTTTTTACAGGGGACAAAAGATTTCTGATAATGTTTCTGAATATGAGGACAGTGTAGATAAGTTATTCTGGAATTCTGGGAATAAATGAAAATAACACAGAAGACTCTACGTATGTTGATGTCAACTTTTATGGATGACTTAAAACCTGTTATCGATACTTCCATTGTGTACCAAACAAAAGTCACAGAATGGCATGGTAACAGGCTTTACAACCCAGTGAAGAGTCTGGGTCTTGATAAGCAAAGAGATAACTGGTCACCTTGGAAAACAAAAATACAGAATTAAAGTGATATTATAAATAGTCAATATCATATTAAATGGTGGAGGTGGTTTCTGGGGTAGAGCTCAGATATTTGCATTTTTTCCAGAACACATGGCTAACACTCATACACACAGATAAACACAAGACTTTTTATTAAAATAAACCAAAAAATTATTTGGCAGGACCATCTTAGGGACTCAGTCTCTGCTGAAACTGTCCTTGAATTATGATATTATTACAAAATAGAAACTGTAGGGGTAATAAATTATGTCATGGCTGCAATAATGAACACAATTATCCATTGAACCCAAAGCAATAAAATAATTTCTGACATTTAGCTGGGTTTCACATGTGAAATTTACATTAACATGGTAAATGACAAAATGAAGCTTTTTATTCCGGAGCTAGGGTAACCTTGGAATCCCCAGCATCGAGGACGTCTTCAAAGGCGATGCCTCAAAAAGGCGGCGCCCATCACTGATGATTCCATCACCTGGGCCATGCCTCTTCTCATGGCTTCCATCAAGGAGCAGGTACAGGAGCCTGAAGGTACACACTCAACATTTTAGGTGCATCTAAATCTCTGCTATCAGATTTCTGCATGGACACTACCTCACTACTTTTTCTTTGTATATCTAATTGTAATTTACAGGGTTTTTTTAAATTATTATGCATGGGTTATGGAAATTTTGAATTCTCTACCTCAGAAGGCTGTGGCTATTTGCTGACAGTATTCCAATAGAACTTGATAAGTTTTCAGATATTTAAATTCCATGAAACTGAAAAGATATGGGAGTAATTCAGGCATAAATAGTTGAGGTAGCTGAAATGAATGGCAGAGCATATTGAGCAATTAAATTGTCTAATCCAACTTGTATTTTTAATGTCAGCAATACAACAGCAGTGGGTACTAATTTTCTGGATTGAGAATTTTAACTCCAGTACCTCTGAGCACGTAATTTCTTAATACTGTATAACTTCAAAAAAAATCCAAGAATGCAGTATTTTGTCTGTACTTTAGGGAAGCTAATTTGTTTATACATTAATAATTAATACTAAACTTAGTATTTATACATCTGGAATTCTTACTCAACTGGCAAAAATATTACAAAACATGCATTTGAATTTGGCTGGGTTACAACATAATTTTGCTCATGTTCTGACTCCTATCAGTACAGCACGAGAGCCTGTCCCTAGTCCCTCACACATGATTACAAGCGGCAGTTGGTTCCGAATCTGTTTCAAGGAGTATGCTGCACTTGTCATATCTAATTATGTTAGATTAAAAATATTCCCAACAAAGATACAAAGCACCAACATGTTCTAACAATGAAACAGAAAATATGGATTTGTAAGAGTAGAAAAGGGTAAACATCATAATGTTCTCTTGAAACAAATCAATATTGCTTCCCCAATAATTTATGAAATTAAATCACCAAGAGCAAAGCTTAAGAGTTTTTCCTGAATTCTGAGTGATAAAAGTGTAGAAAAATACTATATAATGCACAAACAAGGACAGTGCAGTTGGACACTGCCTAGTAGTAACATCCTTTAAGATCAGGCATTTCATGCGGTGAGTAAAGTCATTCATTTATTTTAGTCATATTTTATATTAAAACTGTTTAGCCTTAAAATATAAATATGCAATCTAAAGAATTGTTCTTAAAAAGGTAAGGAAATTATATATAGTGTGGCAATTTATTTGAAGGCTTATGCATTGAATACTACTGCCTCTTGTATGATAAATGCTTTTTTTTTTGAGTAAGTATAACAAGCACATCTCCATTCCCCATAAATGCCAGATGGCTGAAAGATGGATGGAAATCTGACAGCTCTGCAATTCTTGTGAATGGGTCAATATGAGAAAGCCATTGCAAAGGAGGCCCAGGGTGTTAATGCTCAAACAACAGACACGTTTTTCATTTGTTTAAACAACTTTACTTTCAACGTCTCCATTCAATGCATGAGGGCCATCACCTTCTATTCCCACAATCCTCTTGTTCTCCTCTCTATATGCCTACCAGATACTTCAAAGCCCAAATGAACAGAATTCAACACAGGGGATTGCTGTAAAGGACAAACTACTTTGTATTTGACTCCTGTGTTATCTGACCTGCAAAATGACAGCCTTATCAATTATTATCATTTCACTGCATTACTTCAGGAACATTGTACTATCAAAGTCCCACCTTGCAGATGAACATCGACAATAAATCTATTTTCTGGTTATGACTTAAGTGTTTAGGGGTTGTTCCCAGCAGCCTAGGATATATTGCTCTGATGCATCAAGATAAATGAATTTAAATATCAGCAATTTTGGAGATACTCAGTAAACTAGGCGGTAGAGGAAAACAAAACTAACGTTTGCTTGAAACGACACCTGCTTTTCTCTTCTTGAATGCTGCATGTGCTGTATTTATTTTAGATGATCAGTAATACAGGCATTTTTTCGCTTTTCCTAACTAAATATAATTGTCTTTCATATATGAAAATTGCGTGAACACTTTGGGACGTGCTCTCGTTACGCCACTGCCTTCAGGAAGAAGATAGTGTGGGTCCCGAAGATCCCCTACCAGGTTCAGGAACAGTTATTACCCCTCAGCTATCAGGCTTTTGAACCACAGGGGATAACTTCACTAGCCCCATCACTGAACCGTTCCCACAACCCTCGGACTCACTTTCAAGATTCTTCCTCTCATGTTCTCGATATTTATTGCTTTTTTTTTATTATTAACTTTTTGTATTTGCACATTGACGTCCTGTTGGGGGCAGTCTTTTATTGATTCTATTGTGTTTCTTGTATTTACTCTTAATGCCCGCAAGTAAATAGATCTCGGGGTTGTACATAGTGACGTGTATGTATTTTGAACTTTTGATCAGGTGATGGTCTGTATGAATGAAGTTTCCCTATTCCACACTGACAGCCTCGCCAGGTTGAAAAGTCATGAGCTAATTAAGTTATTTCCCGTTTTTGCATTGGTTCCCCGACTCCTGAGGTTTCCCCTTCTATCCTATACTTCATCTACAGTTCCGTGAAAGGATTAAAAATGTAGCCCAGTGCGAAATTTCATTTCTCCAAACGCGCGAAACCTTCCAGAAACAGTTACCAGCAGACGAATTCACGCAGGCTTATGTAACGCATTCAGAACAGACCTCACCCGCTCGTTTAGACTACACAGAGACGGTACAACGGTAAATTTGCGCCAACACTTCCACAACGGGAAGCGGACAAACATCGCCATGTCTCCACCGTTCACCCAATCGCGACGCTGCCTAAGGATGCGCATGTCGGGGACGGAGATCACGTGTCCCTGGTCACGTGTGCAAGCGGCAGTCTCGGCCGTGGGACTCTGCAGACGAAGTGTGTGGATCATGTGGGTGCTGAGGCCTTTAACTCCGGGAGGAGGTATTGAGCGCTCTTCGCGCTAATTTTCCGCTGGTTATCCGCGGGTACACTGGTCCAGAGCAAGTAGTGTACCACGGGCCTCGTCCGGTCTGATGGGTAGAAAATACTGGGTCGCGCTCGTTGAGCATCCCATACGCAGCACCACCTGGCTGTTGCGTCGCGCACAACTGACTATGTGAATGTTTGGTTGTCAGTTTTATTTTCCTGGCGTAAGGGGCCCATTAATTAAGAACATGGAATGGCGAGTCATACTCTTGAGCGGAAGAATTGAAATAGGAATATGTGACTTCTCTACATTTCAATACCACTTTTCATTCGAGTTTCTTGGCAAACATGAATATCGTTTAACATTCAGCTTAAACTCTCAAGTTTAGCATCAAGTTCAAATTTATCATGTTGGAGATCGTTTCGCTGAACACCTATGCTCTGTACGCCAGAGAAAGCAGGATCTCCCAGTGGCCACACATTTTAATTCCACGTCCCATTCCCATTCTGATATTTCTATCCACGGCCTCTACTGTAAAGATGAAGCCAGACTCAGGTTGGAGGAACAACACCTTGTATTCCGTCTGGGTAGCCTCCAACCTGATGGCATGAACATTGACTTCTCAAACTTCCGCTAATGCCCCACTTATAGTTTGCATTTTGTTGTTTGATTGTTTGTGGTTTTTGTATTGCTATATTTATGCTTTATTCTTGGTTGGTGCGGCTGTAACGAAACCCAATTTCCCTCGGGATCAATAAAGTATATCTATCTATCTACTTCCCCCTCGTACCCCATCCGTTGTTTATTTATATACACAGATTCTTTTTCTCTCTCTCTCCTTTTTCTCCCTCTGTCCCTCTCACTATACCGCTTGTCCATCCTCTGGGCTTCCCCCCTCCCCCTTTCTTTCTCACTTGGCCTCCCGCCCCATTAACCTCTCATATCCCTTTTGCCAATCAACTGTCCAGCTCTTGGCTCCATCCCAACCCCCTCCTGTCTTCTCCTATCATTTCGGATCTTCCCCCCCTCCCCACTTTCAAATCTCTTACTAGCTTTTCTTTCAGTTAATCCTGACGAAGGGTCTCGGCCTGAAACGTCAACTGTACCTCTTCCTAGAGATGCTGCCTGACCTGCTGCGTTCACCAGCAACTTTTATGTGTGTTACCTTTCTTGCACAGGTGTGTCTTGCAGCGTTGAGTGTGAAATTTTTTATCTTAGAATTTCAGTAAATTGTTTTTTTTTGTTTTCCTTTTCAAATTATGGAACCAAGTGCTCCACTATTCATAGGGAAAGAACATTAATTTGAAATACAATGCTAAAACAAAATAGAAATAGTTGAACATTTGATTTCAGCATTAGCCATAGAATGAAACTTATTGTTTAAACATTTTTTGAGAGAATGAATAAGGATTCTGATTCAGGTACCTAGTTATTTTAAATGGTGGTGGAATTACAAGAACTGTTTTCCTGAAATGATACAGTAAAATAAGGTAACTGGTAGCAGGAAAATTAAGAAATGATAAACACTTATTGGCAAAATAAAATGAGTTCTGTCAAAAGCTTTTGGAATAGAGGCTTGTGATTTAAGTGGAATTAAAGCAAACTTAAGCAGTTAATGACATTAGTTCTGAATTTACCAAGGTAGCCATGTGGTATCCCATAAGATAAATAGAGCTGCAAATGAAAACTGCTGGCATAACTCAGCTGGTTGAATAGCATCTGCTGACAAATTATTGTTGAGATGATCAGTGGAGACCCTGCCTAGTGGCTGAAAGGCTGATTTATACTTGTGCGTACTAGCTTACGCCGTAGTCTACACACGTGGGCTACACCGCTGTGAGCATTTATACTTGTGCATTGGTGTGTCTGCATCGCTCTGCAATTCACCGCCAAAAGGCTAGTTGGCGGTGGGGTTTCTATGTCACTGTGTTGAGTTTCTTCGTATTGAAACTCAACACGAAGAAACTCAAACTTCAAACAATGGTGACTGAAACTGAAGAAGGGTGGATTTTCTGTGCTTTTCCGGCCACTGAGAGACATGGACGAGGAAATGCATTTCAAATATTTTCGGATGTTGGCAGGTAGATTTGACGAATTGGTTCATCATCTCCAACCATTTATTTTGCATCAGAGTACGCACAGTATACGCTGAGACTGGCAATCAGCATTTGAGTTTTAGCTTCAGGTAGAAGTCAACAGGCTGTAGCAGCTAGCTACAAATTGGCGTCAAGCACAGGGTCCTCTGTAATTTCAGAGGTCTGTAAAGCTTTATGGAAAGCGTTACAGCCAGAGTTGCTTCCCTGCCCTTAAGTCTCCCAATGGAAAGCTATTGCAGCGTAGGAGGAAATGCAATGCTACCAAGCGGACCAATCACAGTTGTTGCGGTCTGCGATGCCGCGACGTGTAGTTACATTTTGTGAGAGGTGCGTGTTAGGCTGCGGCATAGGGTTGGTGTAGAGTACAGCTTAGGGTTGGCTGCTACGCCATACCTACGGCGTACATTTGACGCACAAGTACAGGTTTCCCCCGCCGTCCGAAGGTAGAGCATTCCTCTGGAACGGTTCGTAAGCCGGAAGGTCGTAAAGTGAAGAAAATATTACCATTTATTTATATGGGAAAAATTTGTCAGCGTTAGCAGACCCAAAAATAACCTACCAAATCATGCCAAATAACACATAAAACCTAAAATAACAGTAACATATCGTAAAAGCAGGAATTATATGATAAATACACAGCCTATATTAAGTAGAAATACTTGTCTACAATTATTGCCTGCACTGTTCTCCGTAGCGAAAATCTCACGCAAGCGCTGTTGGCAAAATCACGGCGCAAGCGCTCTCTAGTAACCTTTAAGCTATGAAGCTGCCAAGTCATACCAAGTAACACATAAAAATACACAGCCTATATAAAGTAGAAATAATGTATGTACAGTGTAGTGTCACTTACGGGAATCGGGAAGACAGTGCCGAGCACGCTGATGATGGTGTGTTAGGCTGAGTCGTCGGCGCTTGAGTTGTTGGAGTGGCTCTCACCTTGCAGGCCGCCGACCGATACCGATCTTCGAAGCGTGCAGGGGTACAGCGGTGGCCGGGACGCACCCAGCACATCTTTTAGAAAAAAGCCGAAATAAGCAAGCTAATTAATTAGGTGCTGCCTGGCACGTAAAAATGTCGGCCCAGATCAGAGGCGATGCAGTAGGCAATTGCCTCTGATCTGGGCTGACATTTACGTGCCGGGCGGCACCTAATTAATTAGCTTGTTTATTTCGGCTTTTTTCTTAAAGATGTGTTGGGTGCATCCCGGCTACCGCTGCATTCTCCGTGGATCAGTATCTGTCTGCGGCCGGGGGTTGAGGTGGTGGGACACTGGAGTGTCATCTCATCGTCGATCAGGGCAGGCAGGTCATCTTCTTCTATGTCTGCCTGCCTCGATGTCGAAGATCGAGGTTGGTCGTCTGCTGTGGCTGATATGGAAGGCTTGAAAAATGACAGTATGCTTGATTGCTAGCCTCGCGCATTTTTCTATCATACAGTTTCTTTGTAAGCACTCAAACCATCTTGCAAATTTGCCCTAAACCTATGTACCCTTTCAAAATTAAAGTCGTACTTTATCATTGCAGTGAAAATCTCACGCAGTTGCTTCACATTCAGTTCCTGGACGACATTCGCTACTGCATTCGGTTTCGATTGTTATCCTTTCCTCTTCCAATTGCATCAGCTCTTCATTTATCAGTTCTTGGTCATGGGATGCCAAAACCTCTTCAACATCACCTTCGTCAACCTCCACAAGCCAAACTCACTTGGTCCTTGCTTCATTCACCACGATCGAAACGCTTAATTATGTCTAGTTTTTTTTTTAAATTTTATTTTTATTTGGATAAGGAGTTCACAATTATCATGTACTTTTTTCACACATATAACCTTTTCCATTTTTTTATATGTATAAAACTACAATTATTTATACATTCTTAAGTACACATTGAGATGATATAAAAGCAAAATAAACATTTAAATAGATAATTATGTACTGTGGTAAATCTAACCTATTAGGCTAAGTAATGAAATTAGTTGTTAAGAAAAATGGTAATAATAGTTTCCATACAACCCTTCTGGACCATTTCCACTGGTCCAAAATGTTGCATACAAGCCTATATACCAACTATTGTAGGTGTTTATATCCCAATTTGTTCGTGCTTGTTCCTGCCCGCAGACATAATTATCCAATCCCTATGTACTTATTTACTTAATTTTTTCATTTTTTTTTATCCCTTTCCCAAATCTTTCCCTTTACTTGTGTTAATTCTCTATTTTCCAAAAAAAAAACTACAAACATTTAGACTAGGGGTGCTTACGTTAGCAATATTACTGTGTTGATGAGAAGAGCAATATAAATCATTAGGAGAGTCATCTAAAGTCTGCTCGCATTGGGGTTATATATTCAATCCATTTATTCCAGATTTGATAAAATGTTTCTTTTTGAGTTCTCAGGGAGTAGGTCAACTTTTCCATTTTAAATATTTTCAAGATAATTTCGTACCAATCTTCTAATGTAGGTGGTATTGGATTTAGCCATTTTCTAGTGATTGATTTCTTACTTGCCGCTAAGAGGGCCTGCAGCAACTTTATATCTTCCTTCTGTTCAAGGAACAATACATGCCCCAAATAGAGCGTCTCAAAGTTCAGAGGTATCTGGGACCTAAGTACCTTAACTAATATTCTATGAATACCTTCCCAAAATAGACTTAATTTAGGGCAATCCCAGAAAATATGAAAATGATTTGCCTCCTTGGAGCCGCACCTTCTCCAACACATCACATTTGTATCTTTATATTTTTCCTGATATGGGGTCTTGAAGTATCTTATAATGTTTTTCCAACAATGTTCTCTCCAAGTCAAAGAATTAGTCGAGGACCATTGAAAGCTGCAGATTTTCCCCCAAGCCTCCTCTGAAAGTACCAACCCCGCTTCTTTCTCCCACTTCTCTTTAATATACAGTGTATTTACATTTTTAGCATGGGAGAGTGCATTATATAGGCGAGAAACTGATTTACTAGGTATTGAACTGCAAGCCGAATTCAGAATCTTGAAAAATTCTAATTCTACTGTTGATAGGTCTGTATATCTACAACTCTGGTTAACATAGTTTCGTATTTGAAGGTACCTAAAAAAGTCATTATGTTCTAGGCCATGTTTGTCCTGCAGGATTTGGAAACTTTGTAATACTCTTTTATCTATAAATGAGAGGTAGGTTGTAAGACCTTTCTTTATCCATAGCTCAAATCTTTTATCTCCTCTGTTGGGAAGGAATTCGGTATCATATGCACACCATCTAAAGAGTTTTAGCATGTTATTAGTTCCACATGAATTAACCACCTTCTGCCATACTTTTAATGTAAGATTTATCCAAGCATTATTGAATTTTTCCAACTGGGCCATCAATCCTTTGTCAGCTATTGAGGCCTGAAGAGGAAAACTGTCAACTAATCCAAATTCTATTTCCTTCCATCTAGCCTTATATTCCCTATTACACCAATATAACAGAGGGGTTATCTGTGAGGCATAAAAATAATTTCTCAGGCAAGGAAGAACCATACCTCCTCTTTCCTTCCCTAACTGTAAGGTGTTATATCGAATCCTAGGTTTCCTTCCTTGCCAAATGAAGCGGGAAATCCATTTGTCCCATTCCCTGAATTGATTATCATCCACCTCCACTGGTAAAGTACGGAAAAGATATAATAACCGAGGAAGAATATTCATTTTTATAGTATTTATCCTTGAATTTAAACTTAAAAAGGGGATAAGATTCCATCTATGCATATCTGCTTTTATCTCTGAGATTAATGGCCCATAATTTACCTGTGACAGTGTTGAAAGATCCTTCGGCAGGGTTAGTCCTAAATATTTTAATGATTTAGCTTCCCACTTAAGATCGTATGTATCCTGCAATTTTTTGGATGGTGTATAATTTAGGGACATAACCTGCGTTTTCTTTACATTTATTTTATAACCTGATATTTTCCCAAAGTCATCCAACAGTGTAAACAATCCTATAAATGATTTTTCTGGTTCACTCAGATAGACCAAAACATCATCTGCAAATAACGCCACTTTCTGTTCAATCCCTGCCACTTTGATACCTTTTACGATTTCGCTCTGTCTTATTAGTTGGGCAAGTGGTTCAATATATAGCGCAAAAAGGAGAGGAGAAATTGGGCATCCCTGTCTAGTGCCTCTCTCTAAAATGAAGGAGTCAGAGAGGTCCCCATTTATCTTAATTCGGGCTGTTGGGCTGTCATACAGAGTCTGAATTACTTTAATAAACCTTTCTTGAAAGCCGAATCTTCCTAACACTCTGTATAGGAATGCCCAACTAAGCGAATCAAAAGCTTTCTCAGCGTCCAATCCTACTACCATTGTCTCTGTCTCGTTCTTATTAACCTGTTCTAATATGTGCAGAGTTCTCCTTATGTTGTCCTGTGTTTGCCTTTGTTGAATAAATCCAGTCTGGTCTAAATGGATTAGGCCAGGTAAAAGCTTTTCCAATCTGCGCGCTAATATAGATGTAAATAGTTTGTAATCTAAATTAAGAACACTAATTGGCCGATAATTGCCACATTCTAGTTTATCTTTACCCTCTTTAGGAATAACTGAAATAATCGCTTCTCTCCAGGAAGGTGGAGTTTCTCCTCTCTGCAAGATCCAATTAAAGGTGTTAAGTAGTAATGGGCCTAACTGTGTCTTCAGGGACTTGTACCATTCTGAGGTAAACCCATCAGAACCCGGGGACTTTCCAGCCTTTAACCTAGAGATGGCCACGTTCAGTTCTTTGACAGTTACTGGTTCTAATAAACTTTCATTTTGTAAATCTGTAAGTTTAGGTAGATCTAAAAAATTCAATACACTGTCTATATAGGGCTCATTGGGGGCCCGGGGTTGGGAGTACAGCTCTCGATAATACGTTTCAAAACTCTCTTGAATTTTCCCTATTGTACTCTCCACAAGCTTTGTCTTTGGATTCTTTATTTTATGAATTGTATTGTCTGCTTGTTGTTTTCGTAATTTATATGCTAATAATCTAGCTGATTTACCTCCTACTTCATAATTCTTTTGTCTCAGGTAAAGAAAATTTCTTTGAGTTTCCAACGTATAAATATCATCAATTTCACTTTGCAATTTCCTAATTTCCTGTTTTCGATTTGAATTACTTTTGTTGCTATCTGCAACTTGAAGTTGTTTTAATTTTCCTTGAAGGTCTGCTAATTTTTGTGCATTGATTTTTTTCATGTGAGTAGTAATGGAAATAATTTTCCCTCTCAGTACAGCTTTCAATGTATCCCATAAAATCACTGGTGATGTTTCTCCCGTGTCATTAAGGTCTAGATATTCTTTGATTTCTCCCCTTAATCTCTCCATTACTTTTGGGTTATTAAGTATATGTGAGTTTAGCCTCCATAGTGTTTTCCTCATTTTCCTTTCCAGGATTAGAGACATAGAGACTGGGCTATGATCCGACAGATCAATTGTTGCAATATTACAGTTTTTTATCCTGAGTCTATCTGTATTAAAGATAAAGAAATAGTCTATCCTTGAATAGGCTGAATGAGGGAAAGAGTAATATGTATAATCTTTACTAGTAGGGTGTAATTCCCTCCAGACATCTATAATTCCCAACTCCTCCATCAATGAATTCACTTTCCGAGTCAGAGGTTTATTCTGAGTAACTATCCTTGAAGAATCTAATATAGGATTTAATCTAATATTAAAATCCCCTCCACAAATTACTACCCCTCGAGAACTGACCATTAGGTCAAAAATGTGTCTATAAAATGACCATTCACTACCTGGAGGAGCATAAACATTCAGCAATGTTATTTCTGTACCTTCTATTCTTTCTGTGATTTTTACAAACCGTCCTTCTTTGTCTCTAGTCTCTGAAATATGTTCATAATTAAGAGTACTTGATATTAAAGTAGCTACCCCTCTTTTGTGACTCAATTTATATGATGAATAAAATACATGCTTAAAGCCCATTCTTTTTAATTTTCCATGTTCAGATTGGCTCATATGTGTTTCCTGGAGGAAAGCTATTTGTGCCCTCTCTTTTTTCAATTTAGACATAATCTTATTTCTTTTAATTGGATTCAAAACCCCATTAACATTATAGGAAATTATTTTTACCAATTCAGTTTGCATTTTTCTCTAGTAGAAAAAAAGCACTCTCCTTTTCTAACCAAACAGTAAGCAATCCCTTCTCAACAGTAAACCAAGACATATAACCACACCCTAGACATTTCTGAACGTATAACATTTGAAAATTTTCCCCGACTTCCCACAGTGAGGCCTGAGCACCGACCAGCCTCAGTTCAGAGGGATAACCTCTATCTTCACCCTGTGTTAGAGGGCCCTCAGCAGTTTGAATAATCATAGAGAATTTTCTCCTATTTATGTCTCGACCATATTGCTATCATTCAAGTTATTCCGCCTAGATTATTTTCAGTTACCAGTTTTCATTTTACTTTTAAGTCCGATTTACTCTTTTCAGTCATTTCTCTTAATTAATCTGTATTCTCTGTACATTCGCGTCTGAATATTTGCAGCTTTTCCTTGTAGTTTGACACTCTGGTTCGAGTGGAGCGTCCTCGCCCCACTAACTGCCACGACTTCTGCCGAATCCTCTCCAGTAGCGACTCCGGTTGGGTGATAACTTTAATAGGTAGTCCCCGGTCCGCCAGGTCCGACGTTGCCTCTCCACCGTAGCGTAAGTTTTTGTCCCTTCGTCGTAAAAGACTCTCAGCCGAGCTGGATACAGGGTCTGGAATCTGATGTTGTTTTCCTTCAGGACTCTCCGTGTTTCCGTATATTCCTTCCGTCTGGCAAGAATCCCCGGTGCATAGTCGTGGTCTAAACTGATTTTACAGTTGTTCCACATGAAACCTTTCTTTTGCCATGCTCTTTTAAGCACCTCTTCCTTCGTTCTGTAACTGAGAAATCTGACCAGAATCGATCTGGGCTGGGTGCCTGCCGGAGGCTGTGATGCCAACGCGCGGTGAGCCCTTTCTATCTGTAGGTCTTTTGCGGCCGGTATATCAAGGTTCTCTCTAAGCAGCTTCTCCACGAAGGGAATTATCAATCCGGGTTTACCTTCGGTTCCTTCGGGAACTCCGTAGATCCTCACATTTTCCCTTCTTGAGCGGCCTTCTTGATCTATTAGTTTCCACTGGAGTTGGTCTTGTAGCTTCAGCATTTCTGCTATCACCTCCTCTGCATTTTGTAGCTTCTCTTCAATTCCAACAATCCTCGCTTCGGCTTCATCTATCCGCGAGTTAGTTTTTACTATTTCTCCTTTAATATCTTCCAGCTGTTTGCTGTTATCTTGTCGGAACTCGCGAATCTCTCCGAGAATCAAAGACAAAGTCACCGATTCCCCCTCATTATCTCTGTCCTGGCTTGCCGTGGGGGAGCTAGGCCCTTCGCCTTGCTGCATCTCTTTATGTTTATCAGCCTTCAGAGCGGACTTTTTATTCTTGTTCTTAGACATCATCCTTGCCCCTTTTATTAATATAGTTATGCAATATTAAGTATTTGTCTAAATTCGATTTTGGGGCAGTTTACCTTCTTTTTTGTCGAGAGACCTTTTCCTTACGCCGCCATTCCCTTGATGACCCGGAAGTCCCCCCAATTATGTCTAGTTTTACGCTAAGTGTAACACCCTTATGAGTCTTTTAGGCTTTTCCGATACCTTAGAACTCATCTTGCTAACGGCTGCTCACAGGCATGTGTTTAAGCAGTGCCGGCTAGAATGCCGTTCCGAATCCAGGGGAGGAGCTTGGCGGCTCGGGGCGTGCACTGCCATTTTTCGTAACAGTGAAAACACCTTCTGTTGGCGAAAACAGGGAACTAATGTAGGTCTTTCGTAACAGTGATGTTTCCTAAAGTGAACGTTCGAAAAGCGGGGGACACCTGTATAGATCAGCCTTGAGAGTGGAGAGGGAAGATGGCTAGTTTAGAGGGGAAGGGAAGAAAAAGGGGCTGATAGATATTATATGGACTGAGGAGGGGTGAGGGATAATCGACAGAAAGAGACAGGAGGAAGAGGGGTGGAGTTGGAGAGAAGGGTGGAGTGAGAAGAAATGACGTGTAGTTGAATGGGGCAGAAGTTACAGACGCTGGAGGATGATAAGCAGAACATAAAGGATATGAGTGATAGAATTTGATAAGTATAGAAGGTGATAATGAGGTGACTAGGGAAGCCACAGATGCTGGAATCCGAAGCAGCAAACAAACTGCAGATCTGAGTGTGTCAGCTGGTATCTGTCAAGGCAAAGTGTGATATTTCAGGTAGGGATTCTGCGTCAAGACTTGATGGCTAGCTGGATGATAATGGGATAACTTGGAGGAAAGGTGAAGGACAGATGGAACAGGAGCAGCAAACAATCTGCTGGAGTAACTCAGTGGGTCAAGGAGCCTTTGTGGGAAGAAAGAAATTATTGATGTTTCGGGTTGAAGTCCTGCATCATGACTACTGGTTCTGATGCAGAGTTTCGATCTAAAACATTGGAGTTTACTTTCCTCCCAGAGATGCAGCTTGACCAGCTGAGTTCCTCCAGCAGATTGTTTGTTGCTCCTGCTTCCAGTATCTGCAGTCTCTTGTGTCCTGGCAGAGGAAGCAAGATGGGGAAAGGTTCAGTGTGTGATGTGCATATGTGTAGTAGGTGGATGGAACCAGGAGGGGAAGACAAATGGGTGAAGGAGGTGCTGGAGTTGAGGGTGTAGAATAAGGAACAAAAATGTAAAGACCAGAGGTAGATTGGAAGGAGTATGGGGATGGGGGGGGCAGGGGGGGAGTACAGGATGTAAGGATTACCTGAATAAAGTTATTTCCTGGGGCATTATAAACATATACAATCATTTACATAGTAAAGTGTAATTACTTTTATTCATAAGCTTATGTAAAGCTAAATTATAGTGAATGGGAAATTCATCCATTTTTTAATTGGGGAACAAATGATAACCAAGAAACTAATAGCTGTTCACAAAGTTACGGATCTTGAAAGCCAACAGCATAAAATCAGTATAACACAGTAGCTACATTTTTATAATCACATGGGGTATACTCAAGAATCCATGCAATCTTAGGTAAAATGCACAGTATTCTTAAACCAATAAGACATACTAATATAACAATACTGCAAGGAGTTTCATGTCTTGCTTACTTTGATGATTAATGGCACCCCTAACATTGGTAGAGGTACTTCATTTACTGTACTACACACCTTTTCTTGGCTCTGAAAGCCAAATCTATTCTTAGAAAGAATAATATGTTGGAACTATTATAGAAAAAAAGCTGAATGTTATTAAAAAGAATTGGGGAAGGGGAAAACTAAAGTGATAGGAGCAAGCTGGACTTAGAAGAATAGTCTTTGAACTGAGCTAAACTGATGAAAGAAATGAACTTGCATAATGAATAGTGGTTTTTGGATTTGCAGGAAGGTGCGCAGTAAAACTACCTGAAGAAGTAGATTTCCCTGTGATTGAATTTTTAAAAAATGAATGAAAATGAAAACACTAGTGCCAATGAAAGTATAACATTATTTTGCCATTATTATGTTTTGCAAGCCCCGTTGTATTTTCATAAAAATAACAATCATAATTAAGTAATAGTGGCAGAGAAATATAAGGGATTGTGTCATTTTTCTTCAGTTTAATTAAAAATATGCTAGGGGGTTACTCTGAGTTAGCAATCTAGTGCAATACAGAGGAAGTGTCTTCTGCAATACTCTAGTTATTACATTTTATATAACCAACTACATATTGGTTGCTGCAAGATTGCGAAAACTGATGATTTGATGCAGGGGTTCACATAGGTAAATCTCTTGATCGTAATTACTATTGTAAATCCAATTTTTATTTTAATCTTTAAGCTGTATTTAGCTTTAACAAAGTAATCTTTATAATTTATAAACTCTTGTAAAGCCCATTATCCTCACTGGAGCATCAGCTGCGAGCAGCAGCTAGCCAGAATACTCTATCTCGGGCCAATCTTTCAACTTGTCCCCAAGTGTGTGGTCAGTCTTCAAAGATGTTCCTCTCCCAGGGATGAGGTCTTTGGAATTTCTGTTGGTGTTTCGGTAACTCTGGGTTTTTAGGACATGGGGTTGTTAGCGGCATACCTGTAAACGTAAATTTGCTGGATCAAATAACGACAGCACAAAAAGATTGTTACTTATCTTTTCACCCGTTTATTTCTTCGAGCTCAGCCAGCGAGTGAACATGGTCCCAACATCAGGGAGAGAAGCGTTCTCATCCCTCCGGCAGTTCAACAAGTTCACTGCCTGATGTCAGAATTGTTAGAAGTTATAAGGCCACCGGTACAATAGAACAATCAGTTTGATAAGCATTCCAGCCAAGTCAATGAACTATTGATACAAAAGAACAATCAATTTGATAGACACTCTAGCCACCTTAATTAAAGAAAGGAATGTCCTACCTGGTTCGTTGGAGCCACAACTTAATTACAAAGATAAGAACATCTATCAAATGCATGCTTTAATTAAGAAAGGAATGCCCTGTCTAATTTGCATCAGGTACTGCCTTTTGTCAAAACCAAAAGGTGTGAAAAGCCAGGAGTAATCTTATGTGGGTGAACTTTAACTCTTGTCTTGCTCCAAAGGGATCAGCTGTGAGACATTATTCAAACCCACTGCAGTCACCCACAAAATACACAGACATAGTCGGTACTTAACCCATTGATTACAGGAATCTGAGAATCCCCCTTTCCCTTAAACTTTATCATACTCAACCCTCCTCCTTTCGCAGCCGGGCTTGGGACCATGGCAGATCTAACTTTGAAAGACCTGTGTGATTCTGTTGAATTTCTTTGTCCAAAAAAAAATTGCAACCAATAACCTAGATAAGTTCAAAGTATTTTCTGATGTTATTAATGTCTGTTTTTCTTAAAGCTGTTTGGAAAAGATGTAAGTTAATTCCACTCATCTTGTTCTTATACTCATTCATATTTTCCTGTTACAGAAGGACCTTACTATTTATTAGTTGGTGTAAATTACATTGTTGGACGAAAAAACTGTGCAATCCTTCTACAAGATGATCAGTCCATCAGTCGTTCACATGCTACACTTTCGATTGTTCATCCTGCTGCAAATTTGGTAATCAGTCACCAGCCAAATTTTCTTTTGTAGAATTAATTTGCATTAGTCTCTTCATTAGAGCCTTAATTTGTTTCTTTTCAATAATCAGAATTTACATTTCGTTATTACCATCACTTCAGTTATTGCCAGTGTTGAGAGTTTGATTAGGAAACAGATTGAGAACAGTCACTTAGTTATCATCAAAAGTGGCTTTTAATAGTAGGTAAGTCAGGAGTAAGGTGGTCAATACCTTGATATAACCAGCCATTTGTCCTCAAAGCAAACTTGCATTATGCTGTGCCTCACTAATCACTTGGAAACTAGCTTCCCAGTAGAAGATTAAGCTCTGGACCACCTGGAAGAAAAGTGAAGCTGCTGTTTTCTATCTACTAAATGACAGAATGCTACATTGGGATAGATTTGATAGTCATAGTCATACTTTATTGATCCTGAGGGAAATTGGTTTTCGTTACAGTTGCACCAACCAAGAATAGAATATAAAAGAATAGACTGATACTTTGGTTTTAGTCCTTTTGTATAATTTAAAAACTGTCAGAAGGATGATATGTCATACCAAGTTGCCTAAAGATATAAAGGTACAATAAGTCTATCTGTACTAAGAGAGACTTGTCCCTTTTACCCCAATTATTGTGCTTTATTTTAGGATCTGCTGCGTAGAGATGGTTCAGAAATGGAGCTCGTTCTATGCAGCTATTAACAGCATGAATAAGAATGGCATTTGAACTCAGTTCTCCATATTGTAAGGGCAGAGCAGCAGAACTTCATAACATCAAGTTTGAAGCTTGCCACAATGTATCAGCTTTTAAACTAATGGTCAAGAAAATAAATTGATATAACTCTTTATAATTCAGAGATTAGGGGTATTCAGTAAAAAATAACCATAAATGTATCAGAATGTATACATGTGAATTGCACATATAGTTTAAAGAAAGTGTGAATCTATTTTAGTTTGTAACTTATTTAATAACTTTGACTGTTATTAGCAGCGTGAAAATTTTTAAAAAATGGTATTTCGTATTCTAAATTTATTTTATTTTTCTTTATAGAACCAAGTTGCCAATATCCCAGTACTGACATTAAAAGATACTTCAAAGTATGGCACCTTTGTAAATGAGGTGCGATTAGAAAAGGACAAACCAAGGATCTTGAATTCAGGAGAATTGGTTACATTTGGAGTTTTTGACAGCAAATTCAGGTGATCATTTTCTACTTCAGTGCAAAATTTAACAAAATTGAACTTAATTAGTTTTTCAAGTCAGTATCTCCTATTTGTTTGAGAATACCGTTATTGTTGACATACAACATTTATGTTGAATCTGGAGATATTTAAAGGATAAAAAAAATACTGCTGGTGATGGTTTTTGATTTTTTCTTACACTCATACACTAGACTTGATCGGTTTGTTTGTGTAGACATAGAATTTTCCATTGCTGTTTTTGAAGATAAGAGTTCTCTTAGTACATCTCCAATGTACATCTGCAGTCAAAACTACCAAAGTATATTGGTGCTCTTGCTGAGTCACTTAAGCTGACTGCTTGCCTGTCTTCAAATCCCTTTCTTTCTGTAGCAAATCTTTTATCTGCAGAATGGCAGCTACTTGATATCATCGGTGCAGGGTCTTTCCAATTGTAAATGGTGGTCTGTGCCTCTAATGTTTTGAGGGCCAGTTAACTCATGCTGAAAGCTATGAGGAGATTGAGTGCCTCTAATGCAGATGTTCAAAAATAGTTAAAAATTCACTGAATTTTAAAAGTTGTGTGCAAATAAAAATTGTAAATCTAAAAAGAAACCTGACATTGAAATCAACTTGGTTCAATACAAGGATACAAAACTATCTTGTCCGTGCATTCTAACTGCAGTTGTTTCTTCCAGATAAGAGCAATGGGATTACTAGTTAATACTAAATTATCAGGCTAGAAAATTGCAGAAATCTCCTCTTCCAGCATAACCCTTTTCTGAGCTCAATAAGGGAATTAATTTTAAAACAGAACTGTGTCCAGGTGTTGGAAATTTGGGACTAATGCTTCCTTTGAGCACTTTGAACATAGAAACATAGAAAATAGGTGCAGGAGTAGGCCATTCGGCCCTTCGAGCCTGCACCGTCATTTATTATGATCATGGCTGATCATCCAACTCAGAACCCCACCCCAGCCTTCCCTCCATACCCCCTGACCCCCGTAGCCACAAGGGCCATATCTAACTCCCTCTTAAATATAGCCAATGAACTGGCCTCAACTGTTCCCTGTGGCAGAGAATTCCACAGATTCACCACTCTCTGTGTGAAGAAGTTTTTCCTCATCTCGGTCCTAAAAGGCTTCCCCTTTATCCTCAAACTGTGGCCCCTCGTTCTGGACTTCCCCAACATCGGGAACAATCTTCCTGCATCTAGCCTGACCAATTCCTTTAGGATTTTATACGTTTCAATCAGATCCCCCCTCAATCTTCTAAATTCCAACGAGTACAAGCCCAGTTCATCCAGTCTTTCTTCATATGAAAGTCCTGCCATCCCAGGAATCAATCTGGTGAACCTTCTTTGTACTCCCTGTATGGCAAGGATGTCTTTCCTCAGATTAGGGGACCAAAACTGCACAAAATACTCCAGGTATGGTCTCACCAAGGCCTTGTACAACTGCAGTAGTACCTCCCTGCTCCTGTACTCGAATCCTCTCGCTATAAATGCCAGCATACCATTCGCCTTTTTCACCGCCTGCTGTACCTGCATGCCCACTTTCAGTGACTGGTGTATAATGACACCCAGGTCGCGTTGCACCTCCCCTTTTCCTAATCGGCCACCATTCAGATAATAATCTGTTTTCCTATTTTTGCCACCAAAGTGGATAACTTCACATTTATCCACATTAAATTGCATCTGCCATGAATTTGCCCACTCACCCAACCTATCCAAGTCACCCTGCATCCTCTTAGCATCCTCCTCACTGCTAACACTGCCACCCAGCTTCGTGTCATCCGCAAACTTTGAGATGCTGCATTTAATTCCCTCATCCAAGTCATTAATATATATTGTAAACAACTGGGGTCCCAGCACTGAGCCTTGCGGTACCCCACTAGTCACCGCCTGCCATTCTGAAAAGGTCCCGTTTATTCCCACTCTTTGCTTCCTGTCTGCTAACCAATTCTCCATCCACATCAATACCTTACCCCCAATACCGTGTGCTTTAAGTTTGCACACTAATCTCCTGTGTGGGACCTTGTCAAAAGCCTTTTGAAAATCCAAATATACCACATCCACTGGTTCTCCCCTATCCACTCTACTAGTTACATCCTCAAAAAATTCTATGAGATGCGTCAGACATGATTTTCCTTTCACAAATCCATTCTGACTTTGTCCGATGATTTCACCGCTTTCCAAATGTGCTGTTATCACATCCTTGATAACTGACTCCAGCAGTTTCCCCACCACCGACGTTAAGCTAACCGGTCTATAATTCCCCGGTTTCTCTCTGCCTCCTTTTTTAAAAAGTGGGGTTACATTAGCCACCCTCCAATCCTCAGGAACTAGTCCAGAATCTAACGAGTTTTGAAAAATTATCACTAATGCATCCACTATTTCTTGGGCTACTTCCTTAAGCACTCTGGGATGCAGACCATCTGGCCCTGGGGATTTATCTGCCTTCAATCCCTTCAATTTACCTAACACCACTTCCCTACTAACATGTATTTCACTCAGTTCCTCCATCTCACTGGACCCTCTGTCCCCTACTATTTCTGGAAGATTATTTATGTCCTCCTTAGTGAAGACAGAACCAAAGTAATTATTCAATTGGTCTGCCATGTCCTTGCTCCCCATAATCAATTCACCTGTTTCTGTCTATAGGGGACCTACATTTGTCTTTACCAGTCTTTTCCTTTTTACATATCTATAAAAGCTTTTACAGTCAGTTTTTATGTTCCCTGCCAGTTTTCTCTCATAATCTTTTTTCCCCTTCCTAATTAAGCCCTTTGTCCTCCTCTGCTGAACTCTGAATTTCTTCCAGTCCTCAGGTGAGCCACTTTCTCTGGCTAATTTGTATGCTTCTTCTTTGGAATTGATACTATCCCTAATTTCTCTTGTCAGCCACAGGTGCACTACCTTCCTTGATTTATTCTTTTGCCAAACTGGAATGAACAATTGTTGTAGTTCATCCATGCAACCTTTAAATGCTTGCCATTGCATATCCACCGTCAATCCTTTAAGTGTCATTTGCCAGTCTATCTTAGCTAATTCACGTCTCATACCTTCAAAGTTACCCCTCTTTAAGTTCAGAACCTTTGTTTCTGAATTAACTATGTCACTCTCCATCTTAATGAAGAATTCCACCATATTATGGTCACTCTTACCCAAGGGGCCTCTCACGACAAGATTGCTAATTAACCCTTCCTCATTGCTCAAAACCCAGTCCAGAATAGCCTGCTCTCTAGTTGGTTCCTCGACATGTTGGTTCAAAAAACCATCCCGCATACATTCCAAGAAATCCTCTTCCTCAGCACCTTTACCAATTTGGTTCACCCAATCTACATGTAGATTGAAGTCACCCATTATAACTGCTGTTCCTTTATTGCACACATTTCTAATTTCCTGTTTAATACCATCTCCGACCTCACTACTACTGTTAGGTGGCCTGTCCACATTTCCCACCAGCGTCTTCTGCCCCTTAGTGTTATGCAGCTCTACCCATATCGATTCCACATCTTCCCGGCTTATGTCCTTCCTTTCTATTGCGTTAATCTCTTCTTTAACCAGCAACGCCACCCCACCTCCCCTTCCTTCATGTCTATCCCTCCTGAATATTGAATATCCCTGAAAGTTGAGCTCCCATCCCTGGTCACCCTGGAGCCATGTCTCTGTGATCCCAACTATATCATAATCATTAATAACAATCTGCACTTTCAATTCATCCACCTTATTACAAATGCTCCTTGCATTGACACACAAAGCCTTCAGGTGCTCTTTTACAACTCTCTTCGCCCTTATACAACTATGTTGAAAAGTGGCCCTTTTTAATGCTTGCCCTGGATTTGTCGGCCTGCCACTTCTACTTTTCTCCTTAGTACTTTTTGCTTCTACCCTCACTTTACACCCCTCTGTCTCTCTGCACTGGTTCCCATCCCCCTGTTGTGAACTAACCTCCTCACGCCTAGCCTCTTTAATTTGATTCCCACCCCCCAACCATTCTAGTTTAAAGTCACGTCAGTAGCCCTCGCTAATCTCCCTGCCAGGATATTGGTCCCCCTAGGATTCAAGTGTAACCTGTCCTTTTTGTACAGGTCATATGTCTAGTGATCTAAGTAAGAAAAATAATTTTGCTTGGAACTGTAATAAAACCATAAGTCATAGGAGTAGTAATCTTTTGGGTGGAAAAAACTTACCATGAGTTGGGTTTTTCATCTCAGTTTTAGCTTTGTGACTTTAATGCAAATGTTTTGCAGTGTTTTTAGTAATTAATGCAATCCTACAGATTTGTTTGTTGGCTCTTAGTTCCTAAGCAGCATCTGTGGAGTCAAAAGGGAGATCAGTCCATCAGATTAGAATTTTGATTTGGTCGTTCTATTCCATTTCTGTGAGGCAAGCAGCTCAGAATTGAATTGAATTTACTTTATTTCTAAAATCCTTCACGTACATGAGGAGTTTTGGCCGAGACTCTAAGGCAGAGTCTCAGCCGAAATGTCAGCTATACTCTTCCATAGATGCTTCCTGGCCTGCTGAGTTCCTCCAGCATTTTCTGTGTGTTGCCTGTGCGAATCCCTGCAGCATCTGGTGACCCTTTGATCTCTGTCTTAGAAGCCAATGGCAGAAAGTCTTTCAAAAGGGTGAACACTGGCATGGCATCAGGCCTTGATGGTATACCAGGTAGAGCACTGAAAACCTGTGCCCACCAACCGGTGGGAGTAGTTAAGAACTTCTTCAGTTTCTCACTGCAGTAGTTGGAAGTTCCCAACTGCTTCAAAAGGGTGACAATCATATCAGTGCCCAAGAAGAGCAGGGAGCAACAACTATCGCCCAGTTGCACTCACATCTACTGTGATGAAGCGCTTTGAGTTATTGGTCATGGCCAGAATCAACTCCTGCTTGAGGAAGGACCTGGGCCCGCTGCTATTTGTCTATCGCCAAAATAGATCTACAGCGGTTGCACTCCCACTGACTCTCCATTTGGCCTTGAACCACCTGGACAATAGCAATACCTACGTCGGACTTCTGTTTATTGATTATAGCTCAGAGTTCAACACCATTATACCCTCAGAACTAACTAACAAGCTCCAAAACCTGGGCCTCTTGTGCTTCCCTCAGCAACTGGATCCTTAATTTTGTCATCAATAGACCACAGTCAGTGCAGATCATAAATAATATCTGCTTGCTGACAATCAACACCGGCAAACCTGCTGCCATGCATGGTTATCACAGTGCTCTACTTTCTCTACACCTATGAGTTTGTGATTAGGTTTAGCTCAAATGTCATCTAAGTTTGCTGATGACGCCACTGTTGTTGGCAGAATTTCAGGTTGGGATGTGGAGGCATACAGGAGTGAGAGAGATCAGCTAGTTGAGTGGTCTGGCAACAACAACCTTGCAGTCAATGTCAGTAAGACCAAGGAATTGATTGTGGACTTCAGGAAGGGAAATCAGTCTTCATGGAGAGATCAAAAGTGGGAAGGTGAGTAGTTTCAAGTTAATGGGTGTCAACATCTCTGAAGATCTATCCTGGGCCCAACCTATTGATGAAATTACAAAGAAAGCATGACAGTGGCTGTATTTCATTAGGAGTTTGGGGAGATTTGGTATGTCACCAAAGACACTTTCAAATTTCTACAGGTGTATCATGGAGAGCATTTTACAAGTTGCATTGTCATCTGGTATGGAGAAGCCACTGCAGAGGATCGGGAAGAAACTCAGAAAGTTGTAAACTCGGCCAGCTTCACCATAGGCACTAGCCTCTCTGGCGCTAAGGACATCTTCAAAAGGTGATGACTCAAAAAGACGACATCCATCTTTAACATCCTCATCATCAAGGACATTCCCTCTTCTCATTGCTACCATCAAGGAGGAGCATGAAGACATACATTCAATATTTTAGAAACAACTTCTTCCCCTCCACCATTAGTTTCTGAATGGTCAATGTACCCATGTATACTGCCTCATTATTTTTCCCCTCTCTTTTTGCACTACATATTTAATTTCATTTTTAATATAGCTATTTTTATTGAAATTTATAGTGGTTTTTATTATGTATTGCACTGCTGCCACAAAACAACAAATTTCTTAGCATATGCCGGTGATGTCAACCTGATTCAGATTCTCTTGTATCTCCAATAAATGTTTCTCGTTGTAGAGAAGGTTGAGTTTAACTTAGGAAGAATTACATTTTTGACTGTACCTTGCAAAACTGTAAGAAACAATATTTCTAAACTCAAAACATTAAAATATTTAAATTACCTACCTTTCCATTCTCACTTAGTTTCACCTAACACTCACCAACTTGAGATCCTTCCCCTCTTCCCACACTTTTATTCTGGTTTATGTTCTCTTTCTTTCCAGTCCCGAAGAAAATTTTCAGTCGAATCATCAACTGTTCATTTCCCTTCATAGATGCTACCTGACTTGCTGAGTTCCTCCAGCATTTTGTGTGTGTTGTTCAAGGTTTCCAGCATCTGCAGAATCTCTGGTGTTTATGCTTTAAATTTATATTTGATTTCTTTACCCAGGAATTTTATTTGTGCCATATTGATTTTAATTAAAATACTCTCCAAAGAATCAAATGTGAAAACTGATGCAAAAAATAAACCACTGTAAGAACTAAGCAACATCTGTGGAGGCAAAAGGGAGATCAGTCTATAAGATCAGAATTTTACTTGGTCGTTCTATTCCCTTTCTGTGAGGCAAGCAGCTCAGAATTGAATTGAATTGACTTTATTTCTTACATTCTTCACATTCATGAGTAAAAATCTTTTACATTATGTCTCTGGCTAAATGTGCAATGTGCAATCTTAGTAATTTATAATAATTTATAATAAATAGAACAGCCAATGTAACATAGAAATACACACAAATCATGTGAGTTAATCAGTCTGATGGTCTGGTGGAAGAAGCTGGTCCAGAGCCTGTTGGTCCTGGCTTTTATGCTGCGGTACCGTTTCCTGGATGGTAGCAGCTGGAGTAGATTGTGGTTGGGGTGACTCGGGTCCTCAATGATCCTTCAAGCCCTTTTTATACACCTGTCTTTGTAAATATCCTGAATCGTGGGAAGTTCACAACTACAGAAGCACTGGGCTGTTCGCAACACTCTCTGCAGAATCCTACGATTAAGGGAGGTACAGTTCCCATACCTGGCAGTGATGCAGCCAGTCATGATGCTGTCAATTGTGCCCCTGTAAAAAGTTCTTAAGATTTGGGGGCCCTGTACAAAACTTCCTCAACCGTCTGAGGTGAAAGAGGTGCTGTTGAGCCTTTTTCACCACGCAGCTAGTGTACGGACCATGTGAGATCCTCAGTGATGTGGATGCTGATGAACTTGAAGCTCTTTACCCTCTCAACCCCAGATCCAATAGGGGTTAGCCCGTCTCCATTCCTCTAGTAATCCACAACCAGCTCCTTTGATTTTGCAACATTGAGGGAGAGGTTGTTTTCTTGACACCATTGTGTCAGAGAGATGATTTCTTCCCTCTAGGCCACCCTGTTATTGTTTGAGATGAGGCCAATCAATGTAGTGTCGTCGGCAAATTTAATTAGCAGATTAGAGCTGTGGGTGGTGACACAGTTATGGGTAGACAGGGAGTAAAGGCGGGGATTCAGTACACAGCCCTGAGGGATTCCTGTGTTGAGAGTCAGATGGGTGGAGGTGAGGGAGCCCACTCTTACCACCTGCTGGTGATCTGACAGGAAGTCCAGGATCCAGCCGCACAAAACGGGGTCAAGGCCGAAGTCTCTGAGCTTCCTGTCAAGAAGATAGTGAACTGAAAAAGATGCTAAAAACCATGATTTGATTGTATACTAAAATATCCTGTGTTATACTTTGTCAGTGTAATATATGTTTTCTTATCCTCAGGGTAGAATATAAACCCCTGATCGTAAGCTCTTCCTGTTTGGATGGGCCGGTTAAAATTGCACTGAACCAATCAATCCAATGTCTTGGAGGTCATGTTACCAACAGTTGGATAGAGGATAACACTCACCTTGTTATGTCATCAGTAAAGGTTACAGTGAAGGTTAGTTGAATTTAGCACAGTAAATTGCTGTTTCATTCTACTAGGTTTTATGGGAAATGTCACAAAAGTTTGGAAGTACAGTATCAGAGTATTACTAGAACTACAGTAACAATTCATTGTTAATTAGCAGTGCCACCAACTGAGACAGATACTTGAGATTTCAATAGACAATAGGTGCAGAAGTAGACCATTCGGCCCTTCGAGCCTGCACCACCATTCTGAGATCATGGCTGATCATCTACTATCAATACCCGGTTCCTGCCTTGTCCCCATAACCCTTGATTCCCTATCCATAAGATACCTATCTAGCTCCTTCTTGAAAGCATCCAGGGAATTGGCCTCCACTGCCTTCTGAGGCAGCACATTCCACACCTCCACAACTCTCTGGGAGAAGAAGTTCCTCCTCAACTCTGTCCTAAATGACCTACCCCTTATTCTTAAACCATGCCCTCTGGTACTGGACTCTCCCAGCATCTGGAACATATTTCCTGCCTCTATCTTGTCCAATCCCTTAATAATCTTATATGTCTCAATCAGATCCTCCCTCAATCTCCTTAATTCCAGCGTGTACAAGCCCAGTCTCTCTAACCTCTCTGCGTAAGACAGTCCGGACATCCCAGGAATTAACCTAGTGAACCTACGCTGCACCTCCTCCACAGCCAGGATGTCCTTCCTTAACCCTGGAGACCAAACTGCACACAATACTCCAGGTGTGGTCTCACTAGGGCCCTGTACAAATGCAAAAGGATTTCCTTGCTCTTGTACTCAATTCCCTTTGTAATAAAGGCCAACATTCCATTAGCCTTCTTCACTGCCTGCTGCACTTGCTCATTCACCTTCAGAGACTGATGAACAAGTACTCCTAGATCTCTTTGTATTTCTCCCTTACCTAACTCCACACCATTCAGATAATAATCTGCCTTCCTGTTCTTGCTCCCAAGGTGAATAACCTCACATTTATTCACATTAAACGCCATTTGTCAAGTTTCTGCCCACTCACCCAGCCTATCCAAGTCACCTTGAATTCTCGTAACATCCTCATCACGTGTCACACTGCCACCCAATTTAGTATCATCAGCAAACTTGCTGATGTTATTCACAATGCCTTCCTCTAAATCATTGACGTAAATTGTAAACAGCTGTGCTCCCAATACCGAGCCCTGTGGCACCCCACTAGTCACCACCTGCCATTCCGAGAAACACCCATTCACTGCTACCCTTTGCTTTCTATCTGCCAACCAGTTTTCTATCCATGTCAATATCCTCCCCCCAATGCCATGAGCTCTGATTTTACCCACCAATCTCCGATGTGGTACCTTATCGAATGCCTTCTGAAAGTCAAGGTACACCATATCCACTGGATCTCCCGCGTCTATCTTCCTGGTTACATCCTCGAAAAACTCCAATAAATTAGTCAAGCATGATTTGCCCTTGGTAAATCAATGCTGGCTCGGCCCAATCCTATCACTGCTATCAAGATATGCCACTATTTCATCTTTAATAATGGACTCTAGCATCTTCCCCACTACTGATGTTAGGCTAGCAGGGCAAGAGTGCTCTGTTTTCTCCCTCCCTCCTTTCTTAAAAAGTGGGATAACATTAGCCATTCGCCAATCTGCAGGAACTGATCCTGAATCTAAGGAACATTGGAAAATGATCACCAATGCATCAGCAATTTCCAGAGCCACCTCCTTTAGTACCCTAGGATGCAGACCATCTGGACCTGGGGATTTGTTAGCCTTCAGTCCCATCAGTCTACTCATCACCGTTTTCTTCCTAATGCCAATCTGTTTCAGTTCCTCTGTTACCCTATGTCCTTGGCCCATCCAGACATCTGGGAGATTGCTTGTGTCTTCCCTAGTGAAGACAGATTCAAAGTACTTAATAAATTCGTCTGCCATTTCTCTGTTACCCATAACAATTTCTCCCAATTCATTCTTCAAGGGCCCAACTTTGTTCTTAACTATCTTCCTTCTCTTCACATACCTAAAAAAAACTTTTGCTATCTTCCTTTATATTCCTAGCTAACTTGCGTTCATACCTCATTTTTTCTCCTCGTATTGCCTTTTTAGTTAAGTTCTGTTGCTCCTTAAAAATTTCCCAATCATCCGTCTTCCCACTCACCTTAGCTCTGTTATACTTTTTTGTTATACTTTTTTAATGCTATGCTATCTCTGACTTCCTTTGTCAACCACTGTGGCCACTTTCCCCCCTTTGAATCCTTCCTTCTCCGGGGGATGATCTGATTTTGCACCTTGTGCATTATTCCCAAGAATACCTGCCATTGCTGTTCCACTGTCTTTTCTGCTAGGATATCCGACCAGTCAACTTTGGCCAGCTCCTCCCTCATTGCTCCATAATCTCCTTTGTTCAACTGCAATACTGACACTTCTGATCTGCCCTTATTCCTCTCAACTTGCAGATAAAAACTTATTATGGTCACTACCTCCCAATGGCTCCTTTACTTTAAGATCACTTATCAAATCCTGTTCATTGCACAACACTAAATCCAGAATAGCCTTATCCCTGGTCGGCTCTTGTACAAGCTGCTCCAAAAATGCATCGCGTAGGCACTCTACAAACTCCCTATCCTAGGGTCCAGTACCAACCTGATTTTCCCAGTTCACCTGCATGTTGAAATCCCCCATAACTACTGCGACATTTCCTTTGCCACATGCCATTGTTAACTCTCTATTCAACTTGCACCCAATATACATGCTATTGTTTGGGGGCCTATAGATAACACCTATTAGGGTCTTTTTGCCTTTACTGTTCCTCAGTTCCATCCACACTGACTCTACTTCTCCTGATTCTATGTCCCCCCCTAGCAAGGGACTGAATCTCATTCCTCACCAACAGGGCCACCCCACCCCCTCTGCCCATCTTTCTGTCCCTTCGATAGCACGTATACCCTTGTACATTCAATTCCCAGGTCTGATCCCCCTGCAGCCATGTCTCAACAACAACATCATAGTTACCCATTCGCACCTGAGCTTCAAGCTCATCCGCCTTATTTCTGACACTTCGTGCATTCAGATATAGAATTTTTAACCCATTTCTCCTCTCTCTGTTTAAATCGCTGCCTATTGTGCATAACCCAGCTCCCCGAACTCTCACCGGGCTATACGCCCCTTGAATTTTGTTGTCCTTCTTAAATTTACTTACTCTTTCTGCACATTTAACTCCATGCTCCGTCAGACCATCCCTCTGCACATGTATCCTCCTTATCACTCGTTCCGCCTCACCTTTCTCTACTTCAGACTTAATATTCCGGAACTGTGTAGTCCCCACCTGTCCTTTATACTTCATCTCGCTATCCTCTCTCACATTCTGGATCCCTGCCCCCTGCAAATTTAGTTTAAACCCCCCCAAGCAGCACTAGCAAACTTTCTTGCAAGAATGTTAGTACCCCTCCAGTTCAGGTGTAAACCGTCCCGTCGGAACAGATCCCACCTTCCCTGGAACAAAGCCCAATTATCTAAAAACCTGAAGCCCTCCCTCCTGCACCATCCTCTCAGCCACGTATTGATCTGTATAATCCTTCTGTTCCTCGCCTCACTCGCACGTGGCACAGGTAGCAATCCTGAGATTGTTACCCTGGAGGTCCTGCCCTTCAGCTTCACACCTAACTCCCTGAACTCACTACGCAGGACCCCCTCACTCTTCCTACCCACGTCGTTGGTCGCTACATGGACCACAACATCTTGATTCTTGCCCTCCCTCTCCAAGCGTTCATTTACTTTTTAAAATCTTAAACACATGGGAAACAGGAGTAGACCATGTCACTTTTAAGCCTGTAACTTTGCAGTGTTTCTTGTGCATCAGTCATTTTTCTGCTAAATCTCCATAATATCAGGCTCATTTGAAATTTCTCATCTTGGCTGCTAAATGGCTAACCCCTGAGATCCTAATTTTGAAAAGGAGAAATGCTTACACTTTGAAAACATTATTGAGCACTTTCAGTATTAACATGTCTGTTCAAAGTCAAAAAAACGGTGTGTTTTGTAAGGAGATGTATGGTGTGGCCTGAAGAATAACCTTTTACCTTCCCTAATACATCGCTGATGAATTTTATTTAGGAGCATTTTTTAGCATGACCTGAAAAGTTTAGGATCATACAACATGGCAACAGATCTCGAGACCCACTGTCCATGCTGACAATCAAGCACCTAATTAAACTAATCATACACAAACCCCATTTTGTTCTGCCCACGTTCTCTGATCAACTTCCTCCAGATTCTGCTATTCACTTATGTACTACTGGCTATTTAACCTGCCAACCCACTTCCCTGCTTTTAAAGAAATGTTCTTGAAAAATAGTTAGAAGACCTCAAGTGTCATTTTTTTTGCAGTAAATGGAAATGCTTGCATTTTCTGTTTGCCTATATTTATCAGTCATTTGTACTTATTCTGTGATGTATAATTTGAGCTAATCACGTTTTTGAAAAGTTCGTTTGAATTGTGATGAACCAAAAGCATGAAGTCAAGTCTTAATCATGTATCAAATAGATTCTGGAAAGAACTTAGAAACACTTCAATTTCTTGAACAAATTATTGTTCATCTGCTTTTGTTAAGGAAATATGTTAGTTCATATGGATGACAATATTAACATAACAGTTCGGTGCCATACATAATAATAATTCATATCTTTGCTTTTAAGACTATATGTGCATTAATCTGTGGTCGACCAATAGTAAAGCCAGAATTCTTTGTTGATCTTATTGAAGCAATCCGAAATAAAGGACAACTTCCCAATTCAGAAAGGTAGCATGAATTTATCATTTTCTTTAAATGTTTATAATATATTCTTAATAGAATCTTATGGTTTTAATACGTACAACATGTGTGAACGATTTAAAATATTGGTTAGAAGTTGAGAGTAGAGAATGAAAATCAATGGGGCAGAAGTCCCTTGATTTTTATTATGTACTCTCATTGAAATTGTTAAATCAAGTGGTATGCTATTTTTAATTCCTTATTTTACTATGGTGTGTGGTTACATTGTTCTAAAAAGATTATAGCTCACATATTTTATGACGTACCATGAAATGAACTTCCTTAAAGAATATATAAAATTGTTCTTTTTAAAAATTTCAAGCATCTTAAAAATAAGAAAAGTGACACCAAAAAATGATAGAAAATGGATGAGCGGAGGTAAAGGAGTGTAAAACAGGACATGAATAAGCAAGGTTTATTGTGACATCAACTGGTATGCCACATCTGTAGATAAAGGTGTAATCTGAACATGTATTCAAGAAAAGGTTCATAAGAACAGAAATAGTTGACAACGTTCCATAGATCAAAGCAAGGAACCAAGAAGGAAAAAAGTGGGTTCTTTTATAATTTAGTCTTTCAGTCTGTTATAATCTAGGAATGGAAAATTACTCTTGCATATCCAAAGTTGACAGAAATGTTTGCACTACAGAATCCCTACTGTGAGGCAAATGCTGAGCTCTGAAATTCTTTTGAAAAGGCCTTGTCGCTGATACAACAGTCCACAATCTCTAAAACCAGACTAAACACCAGACCAAGCTAATGGAAAAAACTCTATGTCTGTGAACCTTGTCAGTTATAAGGTATCCACTAAGGCAAATTATTTGAATTTGAACTCCATCCTACCATTGATTTATTAATGCCTGTCAATTTTTCTACAGCCGTACCTTGTCCTTTTCTCCTCCTTGAAGCTTTATAAGACACTATAATTTTGATTGGCTTTTGATTAGCTAAGGAATGTTCAAATGAAGATCAGTTCAATTTCTGGCGGGTGTTGATATGAGATACTGAACACTGATACGGTTGAGAATTGTGCACTGGTGCATGATGCAAAATTAAACTGCCAGGGGGTAAAGCACAACTTCAAAACAACATTTCAGTTGCTTCTCCAGTTAAGAAATATATTTTACTGACAAACTCGTTCTTAATTGTTTATCATTTAAACTCTGGTGTTTCATGTTTCACATTTTGTCTTGGCAGTTATGTCCCACCCATTGATGAACCTAGCATCAAACCTGGAGAACTAGATGTCACAGTGAAACCAGAAAGAAAATCAATTTTTAGTGGCAAGACATTCTTCTTTTTAAATGAAAAACAGGTAAATGAGACTTTTAGAAGAGAAAATAATCCATAAAGGAATTTGATTTAATAGTGACCATAAACACTTAATGAAATATTTATTCTTATTAGGTAGATAGATAGATAGATATACTTTATTGAACCTGAGGGAAATTGGGTTTCGTTACAGCTGCACCAACCAAGAATAGAGCATAGCTATAGCAATACAAAACCACAAGCAATCAGACTGTAGCGGTGTGCTACACACAGCGCTAGAATGATGACACGTAGTCGGCAAGTTGGAGTTGCGGTAAAAGAGATTTATTCGAACTTCGCGGCCTCCTTTAAAGCCTTCCCGTTCCCACCCTCCCCGGGCGGGACTGCTGTGGGGAATGCATATTTGCAAACCCTTCCCGCGCGCGGGATTTTCCCCCTGTTGGTGAAGATGGCCTGGCGCCCTTTTTGGGGCTAGCCTCTCTGCTGGCGCGCGCTGTTTCGTGAGCCGGTTCGAGTGTGCTCGAAAGTGGGTCGCCACATAAGCCCCTCCCTGCCCCCAGAACCGGCGATACATCCCCCAGTGTCCGCAGTCTGGATCAGCCTCTGTTTGGGAGGTCTGCCTCTGAGCCACGGTGCCTGAGCCCGTAGCGGCTACGCCAAGTCCACATGGGCCAGTTTGAGTTGGTCCACCGTGAAAACCTCCTCTCTCCCCCCCAGTGTCCAGCACGAACGTGGACCCGTTATTCCTGATCACCTTAAACAGCCCCTCATAGGGCCGCTGTAGCGGTGCCCGGTGTCCGCCCCGTCGTACAAAAAGAAACTTACAGTTCTGCAGGTCTTTGGGTACGCAGGCCGGGTTCTGTCCCTGCTGTGAAGTGGGTATGGGGGCTACGTTACTGAGCCTCTCACGTAGTCTGTCCAGGACTGCTGCGGGTTCTTCCTCTTGCCCCCTTGGGGCCGGTATGAACTCTCCTGGGACTACCAGGGGTGCACCGTACACCAACTGGGCCGACAAGGTGTGCAGATCCTCCTTGGGCGCCGTGCGGATTCCGAGCAGGACCCAGGGAAGCTCGTCCACCCAGTTAGGCCCTTCCAGGCGGGCCATGAGAGCTGACTTCAGGTGATGGTGGAAGCGTTCCACTAGTCCATTCAACTGTGGGTGGTAGGCAGTTGTGTGGTGTAGCTGTGTTCCTAAAAGGCTGACCATAGCTGACCAAAGGCTGGTGGTGAACTGGGCGCCTCTGTCGGAGGTAATGTGGGCTGGTACCCGGAAGCGGGCTACCCAGGTTGCGATCAGTGCTCGGGCGCAGGATTTGGAGGTGGTGTCGGTGAGCGGGACTGCCTCTGGCCATCTGGTGAACCGGTCTATCATAGTTAGGAGGTACCGCGCTCCTCGTGACACTGGCAGGGGCCCCACAATATCCACATGAATGTGGTTGAAACTCCGGCTGGTGGGTTCGAACTGCTGCGTTGGAGCCTTGGTGTGCCGCTGCACCTTGGCCGTTTGGCACTGCATGCACGACGTTTTGGCCCATTCATTGACCTGTTTACGAAGTCCATGCCAAACGAACCTGTTGGAGACCAGCCGGACGGTTGTCCTGATGGAGGGGTGCGCTAAGTTGTGAAAGGAGTCGAAAAACTCGCTGCCACCAGGCTTCCAGGACAATGGGGCGGCGTTGGCCGGTAGCTACGTCACACAGTAGAATCCTCTCACCTGGGCCTACGGGGAGGTCTTAGAGCTGCAAACCGGAGACCGCAGTTCTGTAACTAAGGATCTCATCGTCTGCCTGCTGTGCCTCCGCCAGCGCTGCATAGTCCACCCCCGTGACAATGCCTGTATGGTGGGTCTGGACAGTGCGTCCGCCACGACTTTGTCCTTTCCCGAGATATGCCGGATGTCCGCCGTGTATTCAGAGATGTAGGACAGATGTCGCTGCTGGCGGGAAGACCAGGGGTCGGACACCTTAGTGAACGCAAAGGTAAGCGGTTTGTGGTCCGTGAACGCGATGAAGGGCCTACCTTCTAAGAAGTAACTGAAATGCTGGATTGCCAGGTATAGTGCCAATAGCTCCTGGTCGAGAGCACTGTATTTGAGTTCGGGTGGTCATAGGTGTTTGCTGAAGAATGCCAGGGGTTGCCAGCGACCCTCGATGAGTTGCTCCAGCATTCCACCAATTGCTGTGTTCGATGCGTCCATCGTGAGGGCAGTAGGAACGTCCGCTCTGGGGTGCACTAGCATCGCGGCGTTTGCCAAGACTTCTTTGGTTTTAACGAAAGTGGCCGCGGCCTATTCATCCCAGGTAATGTCCTTGCCCTTACCCGACATCAGGGTGAACAGGGGGCGCATGATTCGGGCTGCTGAGGGGAGGAAACGGTGGTAGAAATTCACCATACCCACGAATTCCTGCAGGCCTTTGGTTGTGTTGGGTCGGGGGAAGTGGCGGACCGCATCTACCTTGGCGGGCAGAGGGGTTGCCCCATCTTTAGTAATCCTGTGGCCCAGGAAGTCGATGGTGTCGAGTCCGAACTGGCATTTGGCCGGGATGATTGTAAGGCCGAATTCGCTCAGTCGGGCGTAGAATTGACGGAGGTGGGACAGATGCTCCTGACGACTACTGCTGGCTATGAGGATGTCGTCCAAATAGATGAATGCAAGGTCCAGGTCGCGTCCCACCGTGTCCATTAGCCGCTGGAACGTCTGTGCGGCACTCTTTAGGCCGAATGGCATTCGGAGGAATTCGAAAAGACCGAACGGGGTGATGAGTGCTGTTTTGGGGATGTCGTCAGGATGTACCGGGATTTGATGGTATCCCCGGACAAGATCTACCTTGGAAAAGATCCTTGCGCCGTGTGGGTTTGCTGCAAAGTCTTGAATGTGCGGCACAGGGTAGCGGTCTGGCGTTGTAGCCTCTTTCAGCCTACGGTAGTCGCCGCATGGTCTCCAGCCCCCCCCCCCCCAGTTGCCTTGGGCACCATGTGCAGGTGGGAGGCCCATGTGCTGCCGGACTGTCATATGATCCCCAATTCCTGAATCTTCTTGAACTCCTCCTTCGCCAGTCGGAGCTTGTCCAGGGGGAGCCTTCGAGCACGGGCGTGGAGGGGTGGTCCCTGGGTCGGGATGTGGTGCTGTACTCCGTGTCTGGGCACGGCTACCGTGAACTGCAATGTCAGAATTGATGGGAAATCCGCCAGGACCCTGGTGATTTCGTCGGACAGCGTGATGGAGTCCAGGTGTGGGGCTGGCAACTTGGCTTCACCCAGGGAGAATGTTTGAAAAGTCTTGGCGTGGACTAGTCACTTCCCTTGCAGGTCTACCAGCAGACTGTGAGCTCGTAGAAAATCCGCCCCCAGGAGTGGTTGTGCCACGGCGGCCAGTGTGAAGTCCCACGTGAACCGGCTGGTGCTGAACTGTAGCCGCACCGTGCGGGTGCCGTAGGTCCGTATTGTGCTGCCATTTGCGGCCCTCAGGGTGGGTCCCAGTTCTCTGTTGCGGGTGTCATAACTCGTTGGAGGTAAAACGCTGATCTCCGCTCCAGTGTCGACCAAAAAGCGGCGTCCCGACTGTTTGTCCCAGACATACAGGAGGCTGTCCTGATGGCCAGCCGCCATAGCCATCAGCGGTGGCTGGCCCTGGCGTTTCCCAGGAATTTGCAGGGCGGTCTACAGCGGCGGGCCTCTGTGCCCCACCGCTGGTGGTAGAAGCACCATTGTTCGTTGGGCTCCTCACTCCTGTCGCTGGGTTTTGTAGGCTCTGCTGCCGGGCCTGGTCTGGTCTGCCGTTGGGCACGCGGCTTGGTGATCTGTGCGACAGACGCCCCTCTCTCCTTCCTGGCATTCCACAGCACATCTGCCCGGGCCGCCACCTCCCGGGGGTGGCTGAAATCTGCATCGGACAGCAGCAGGCATATGTCCTCGGGCACTTGCTCTAGGAACGCCTGCTCAAACATGAGGCAGGGTTTGTGTCCTTTAGCCAGGGCCAGCATTTCGTTCATTAATGCTGACGGCGGCCTGTCTCCCAAACCATCCAGGTGTAGTAAGCGGGCAGCTTGCTCGCGCCGTGAGAGTCCGAAAGTCCTTATGAGCAGGGCTTTGAATGCTGTGTATTTGCTGTCCTCCGGGGGCAACTGTATAAACTCCTCAACTTGCGCAGCTGTCTCCTGATCGAGGGAGCTCAGCACATAGTAGTAACAAGTGGAATCGGAGGCTATCTGCCGAATGTGGAATTGGGCTTCTGCTTGTTTGAACCATAAGAGGGATCGCAGCGTCCAGAAGCTTGGCAGTTTTCATGAAACTGCATGAACAGATGCCGCGTCGGTTATCTCTGGTCCAAATATCGTTTGGACCATCAGTGTCACCAATTGTAGCGGTGTGCTACACACAGCGCTAGAATAACGACACGTAGTCGGTGAGTTGGAGTTGCGATAAAAGAGATTTATTCAAACTTCGCAGCCTCCTTTAAAGACTTCCCGTTCCCGCCCTCCCCGGGCGGGACTGCTGTGGGGAATGCATATTCGCAGATCCTTCCCGCGCACGGGATTTTCCCCCTGCTGGTGAAGATGGCTTGGCGCCCTTTTTGGGGCCGGCCCGGCGCGCGCTGTTTCGTGAGCCAGTTCGAGTGTGCTGGAAAGTGGGTCGCCACAAAACAACATTATGCAAACTATGCCAGATGGAAATAAGTCCAGGACCAGCCTGTTGGCTTAGGGCGTCTGACCCTCTATGGGAGGAGCTGCAAAGTTCGATGGCCACAGGCAGGAACAACCACCCATGACGCCCAGTATTGCATCTCAATGGAATATGGCCGGAGTCCAACAGCAAAAAGTTCAATATCCGGGCTACAAACACGTTCCTTGCTTACCGCTCTCAGTGCACTTCCGGTCAGCCCGAACGGTCTGGAAGCCCTCTATGGAAACATTTTGTTCGGGTATGTCCTCATGCAGCCACGTTTCAGTAGAACACATAACACTGCACTCGCGAAATGCTCTCTGACTCCTGGCTAGCGCCGTCAACTCGTCCATTTTATTACCCAGCGATCTCACATTGCCTATAATGAGAGGGGGAAGACACAGCTTATAACTCTTCTTCTCCATAAGTCTCTGTTGTCTCGACCCGGTCCTCTTCCCTGGCTTTTTTGATCCCCCTCTGCATCTTCTGTGTGTTTTCCTCCAGATTTCAGCTGGGGTGTCCGCCGCTCCGTTTGCTAAACCGGCTGGCATAAGCGCAATCAGCTGGTCCCTGGAGTAAACAATGCGACCATACTGCTGCCCCGCTGATGAGACGTGTCCGAATATAACTATTTCTAGACGCTAAAAACCCAAATAAAACTCTCTCCACTGGCATGTTAGAGAGGTTGCAGCTTCAACGTGTTACTGTGAAAAGAAAATACAACAAGTAACGTAAGTTAAAAAAGTAAGAAAGCTAGTCGGAGCGGCTGTAACAGGCTGCATGCACGACCGGCGCATGCGCACTGAAAATTACAGTATATGAAATACTGTCCAAAAAAATTACATAGGAGTAGAAATATGGAAGTAATATGGAACTTCCTATGTAGATGGGTTATGTTTTTTTAAATAATCTTTAACCTGCATAGCTTGATAAATTCACACCGAAATTTTAGTGTTTTTATACTCAACTTCCTGACAGCAGCTTACATGGAAATTTCCAGTGGGCCGCAGTGGACTGAGCAAAAACATAATCAATAAAATCACAGCATGGTTTTCCTGGGAAACATATGCATAGCCCTTTCAAAGCATTGCTTCCACTTAAGAAACAGCGCTTCACATACTGTATATCCCATAGGTTACTTTTCCCAGCCTTTGTCCATTGGGGGTGCTTTAGCATTCAGTTAGGTCATGTAATTCAGTTTTAATAATGTTGCTTAGCTCCATATAACTTGATACCCAGATCTAAATTAAAAAAACAACACTCTCAGTCATAAAATCATAGTCGATGACAGATGTCTTCATCATCCTACAGTGAAGATTACAGCATATGTTTGAGTCTATCCAGTTACCTTATGAGTCTATGGGAAAGTCAGGAAGGTAATGGATCTCAGGAGAGGGAGTTTGTAGAATGCCTACAGGATGGCTTTTTGGAGCAGCTTGTCCAGAAGCCCACCAGGGGACCGGCTGTTGTGGATTGGGTGCTGTGTAACGAACCTGAGGCGATTGGGGAGCTGGAAGTAAAGGAACCCCTTGGAAGTAGTGATCATAATTGATTGAGTTCAGTTTCAAATTTGAAAAGGAGAAGCTTGTATCAGGTGTATCGATATTTCAGTGGAACAGGGGAAATTACAGTGGTATGAGAGAGGAACTGGCCCAAGTCGATTGGAAAATTAAGCTAAATGGAGGGATGGCAGAGCAGAATTGGATGAAATTCCTACAAGAAATAAGGAAAATGCAGGAAAAATATATTCCAAGAAAAAAGAAAATCATGAATGGAAAAATGGCACAAATGTGGCTCACGAGAGAGGTTAAGGCAAATATAAAGCAAAAGAAACGTCGTACAAGGAAGCAAACGAACAAAGGGAAAAATGAGGACTGGAGACTTTTAAAAACTTACAGAAGGAAACTAAGAAAGTCATTAGGAAAGAAAAGATGAATTATGAAAGGAAGTTGGTGAGTAACATAAAAAAGGATACTAAGAGTTTTTTTTAAATATATGAAGAGTAAAAGAGTGACAAGGGTAGATACGGGACCGATTGAAAATGATGCTAGAGAAATTATAATGGATAACAAAGAGATGGTGGAGGAACTGAATGAGTATTTTGCATCAGTCTTCACAGTGGAAGACATGAGCAATATACCTGATAGCCAGAGGTATCAGGGAATAGAATTAGGTACAGTCAAGATTACTAGAGAGAAAGTGCTTGGGAAACTAAGTGGACTAAGAATAGGTAAGTCTCCCGGTCCGGATGAGGTGCACCCAAGGGTTCTGAAGGAGGTGGCTTTGGAGATAGTGGAAGCATTGGAAATGATCTTCCAGGAATCAATAGACTCTGGCATGGTTCCGGAGGACTGGAAGGTTGCAAATGTAGTTCCGCTATTTAAGAAAGGAAGGAGGCAGCAAAAAGAAAATTACAGAGCTATTAGTCTGACATCGGTAGTTGGAAAGATATTAGAGTCAATCCTCAAGGACGAGGTTATGAAATACCTCGAGGTGCATGACAAGATAGGCTGAAGCCAGCATGGTTTCATGAAGGGAAGATCCTGCCTCACCAACCTATTGGAATTTTTTAAGGTAATCTCGAATAAGATTGACAAGGGAGAGGCTGTGGATGTTGTGTATTTGGATTTTCAAAAGGCCTTCGATAAGGTGCCGCATATGAGGCTGCTTAATGAGATGAGAGCCCATGGAATTATAGGAAAGATATTGAAATGGGTGGAGCATTGGCTGATAGGCAGAAAGCAAAGGGTGGGAATAAAGGGATCCTATTCTGATTGGTTGCCGGTTACTAGTGGTGTTCCGCAGGGGTCGGTGTTGGGGCCGCTTCTTTTAACGAAATATCATTTGGATTATGGATTAAATGATTTTGTGGCTAAGTTTGCGGATGACACCAAGATAGGTGGAGGAGCAGGAAATGTTGAAGAAACAGAATGGTTGCAGAGAGACTTAGTTAGTTTAGGAGAGTGGACAAAGAAATGGCAGATGAGATACAATGTTGACAAATGTACGGTTGTACATTTCAGAAGAAGAAATAATCAGGCAGATTATTATTTAGATGGGGAGAAAATTCAAAAATTGGAAGTGCAAAGGAACTTGGGGGTCCTCGTGCAGGATACCCTAAAGGTTAACCACCAAGTTGGATCGGTGGTAAGGAAAGCGAATGCTATGTTGGCATTCATTTCAAGAGGAATAGTGTATAAGAGTAAGGAGGTGTTGATGAGGCTCTATGGGGCATTAGTGAGACCTCATTTGGAATACTGTGTGCAGTTTTGGGCCCCCTATCTTAGAAAGGATGTACTGATGTTGGAGAGAGTTCAGAGAAGATTTACGAGGATGATTCCTGGAATGCAGGGGCTAACCTATGAGGAGCGTTTGTCGGCTCTTGGATTGTATTCATTAGAGTATAGAAGAATCAGAGAGGATCTCATAGAAACGTTTCGAATGTTGAAAGGGTTAGACAGGGTAGATGTGGAAAGGTTGTTTCCCTTGGTGATTGAGTCCAGGACAAGAGGCCATAGTCTTAGAATTAGAGGGTACCCAGTTAAAACAGAGATGACGAGAATTTTTTTTAGCCAGAGAGTCGTGTATTTGTGAAATTCGTTGCCACATACAGCTGTAGAGGCCCGATCATTGAGGGTGTTTAAGGAGAAAATTGACAGGTATCTAATTGGTGAGGGTATCAAGGGTTATGGCGAAAAATGCCGGAAATTGGAACTGGATGGGTGAATAGTTTAGCTCATGGGGGAGCTGCGGAGCAGACTTGATGGGCCGAATGGCCTACTTCTGCTCCTTTGTCTTGTGATCTTGTGACTTGAAACAACCATTGAGAGGCATTATTATATTCAATCACTCCACAGTAGTTAAATATGTGTGGCTCTATTATCCTATTGCCATATTCTTTCGTATTCAATGCTATGATCAGTTTTTTTTTATTATTTAGAGAGAGAGCATTGTACCAGACCCTTCAAGCCCATTGAGTCCGTGCCATACAATGATATCCATATGACCAATTAACCTACTAACCTGTACATCTTTGCATTGTGTGGAGGAAACCAGAGCACCAGGAGGAAACCTACGCAGTCACGGGGAGAATGTACAAACTCCCTAGAGACAATGACGGGATTTGAACCCAGGTTGCTAGCGCTGTGCTAACTACTAAACTGTCATGACACCCCAGGTTTTGGCTTTAATTTGTGTTCTATGTCAGAAGAGATTTACATATTAATTTTTTCTCTTGTCAAACCTTCAAGAGGACCACAACCTTGTCACAGGGTTTGGAGGCTTGCCTGCCTCCATGACCCAGAGAGCTATGTTGGCTAGAGTCAGAGCCTTGTGCTTTGACTCTTGGTAGGATCACCCATGCCAAACAGGTCAAAGGGCAGAGGCCAGACTAATATTGGTCCACCGGTCCTCCAGGTTTGGGGGGTTCAACTCGGGGCTAACAACCCTGACTGGTCAAAATTTATTTTTTTTTTATGGAAACAGCAGTGAAGAATCTTGTATCTGTGTGCGATAGTATTCCTCAGTCCCCACCTGGATTTGCATAACTGACAGTAGTGAAAACCGAGAGGAAGCTACTGGCACAATGAAGGAAGTTCTGAACATTGCCAAGATCAAACTAAACCCTGGAGCACAATAGAAAAGATAGCCAAGGACAGACAGAGATAGACAACCTTCATTGCTGCCTTAAGCATCAGTGGCGTTACAGGCAGTGACTAACTATTTCTCTTGTCAGAAAAGAGTGCAGTGATAATGAGATATAAATTCTTCACGGTAGCTTAGTTTGTTGAGGATGTCCTTAACATTGAATGGCTACCTGTATGTTTGATGTAATCTACAATGATCCTGTTGAGAGTGGCACGTGGAATTGATCTTTGCACTTCTGGAAATTAGTAAATTGGTAAGCACATTCTCTTCCTTTAAGGCACTGTAGATGTGGTCAAGGAACTTAAGCCTTACAGAACCAAGCATGAATAAATGACCAAATACAAGGTCTCCCTCTCATACCTTGGCCACATCAGTAAAAGTGATCTCAGCAACTTAGGATTGTTTTTGGATCACCCAGTGGGACATTACATTTGATGGATTAACTCTCATTTCCATTCAGCATTCAAATATACATTAAGAATTTGCACATTATGTGGGACTTCCACTAATTTGGGCAGAAATGTTACTCATCTGTGTGCTGTTTGTAAATCAATGATCAAAGATGTTGTCAGAATAGGTTCTGAGTGCTGCATGGCATTTTCAGCTTGCACCTACCTATTTGAAAACAAACATGAAAATGAATCTCTTAATACTTGTGTTCCATTAACATGCCATTTTCCTATGAACTTGTTAAATAGAAACACGGTTGCCTTGAATTTTGCCTTTTCTTAGAGTCACAATTTGAATCATTTAATATTGAAGGAAAGTACTGAATTTGTTATATCAGTTCTGGATATCTGAAAGGGTTATTCAATTGTTCTTACACTCCCACTGTTTTCCTGTAGTGCTGTGATTTACTACAGGTCAAGAGTATTTTCAGATTCCTTTGATATTACTATTAATATAGGTTCCACTACTTTTCAAAACACAGCAACTCATTGTGCCAAACATATTCTGAATTCTAACTGGAACATCAGGCACTTAGGTTAAACCTGTGACATCAGATTAGTTGCACCTTCCATCTGCTCCACCTGTCATAGGATGAAATTACTTAATACAAAAACCAGCCTCCCCTTCATTGACTCTGTCTATACCTCCTGCAGACTTGGTAAAGCTGCCAACATAATCAAGGACCCCTCCCATCACAGTCATTCTTTTTTCTCCCCTCATGGGACAGAAATTAAAAAAGCTTGCAAACACATACCATCAGACTCACTGACAACTTCTGTCATGCTTTTATAAATTCATTGAATGGATCTCTTATATGCTAAAAGTGAACTTTTAATCTCTTTATGGCCTTTGCACTTTTACTCGTCTACCTGCGTGGCACTTTCTCTGTAATTGTAACACTGTTATCCATTCTGTTTTCTTTTTGTACTACCTTGATATGCTGATGTATGGAATGATCTGCTTTTCGCTTTTTTGGTATAGGTGACAATAATAAACTGATTATTTGAATAATCTGTTTGTTTTCAGATATTCCAACACAGGATTTTGGTTTCTTTTTGGCTTCATTATTTAATTCAGATTACAAGATAATTCCCTGTGCATAATTTTATTTTACAAAAATATCTTATCCACTGTGACTATTTGTGACCAGCTCTTAATATCATGAAATCTCTAATTGCAGTTAATAATGTCACTTGTCTTGCAGCACAAGAGGCTGAATACTGCTATAATTTTTGGTGGAGGAGACGCTAAAGTTTTGGAGAGTACTGGATCAAATACTTTGCCAATTGAAGCAGCAGGAAGTTGTGTTGTTGATATTGGTATATCAGATTCTCAGAAAATTTCAAATTCAATGGAAAAATGGATCGAGTCTGTAATGAGAGCATTGCAACGGTATGAAATGTATCTTTATGGAGAATATAAATCAATGATTAACACTGAAGGGAGAGCAACAAATCAACATCCAGAGATTAAGTATTTGAATGTTTATAGAAACATAGAAAAACCTACAGCACAATACAGGCCCTAAGGCCCATAAAGTTGTGCCAAACATGTCCCTACCTTAGAAATTACTAGGGTTATCCATAGCCCTCTATTTTTCTAAGCTCCATGTACCTATCCAAAAGTCTCTTAAAAGACCCTATCGTATCCACCTTCACCAACGTTGCCGGCAGCCCATTCCACACACTCACCACTCTCTGTGTAAAAAAACTTAGTCCTGACATCTCCTCTGTACCTACTCCCAAGCACCTTAACCTTGCGCCCTCTTGTGGCAGCCATTTCAGCCTTGGGAAAAAGCCTCTAACTATCCACACAATCAATGCCTCTCATCATCTTATACACCTCAATCAGGTCACCTCTCATCCTCCGTCGCTCCAAGGAGAAAAGGCCGAATTCACTCTACCTGTTTTCATAAGGCATGCTCCCCAATCCAGGCAACATCCTTGTAAATCTCCTTTGCACCCTTTCTGTGGTTCCCACATCCTTCCTGTAGTGAGGCGATCAGAACTGAGCACAGTACTCCAAGTGGAGTCTGACCAGGGTCCTATATAGCTGCAACATTACCTCTCAGCTCCTAAATTCAATTCCATTATTGATGAAGGCCAATACACCGTATGCCTTCTTAACCATAGAATCAACCTGCGCAGTTGCTTTGAGCGTCCTGTGGTCTCAGACCTCAAGATCCCTCTGATCCTCCACACAGCCAAGAGTCTTACCATTAATACTATATTCTGCCATCATATTTGACCTACCAAAATGAACCACTTCACACTTATCTGGGTTGAACTCCATCTGCCACTTCTCAGCCCAGTTTTGCATTCTATCAGTGCCCCGCTGTAACCTCTGACAGCCCTCCACACTATACACAACACCTCCAACCTTTGTGCTATCAGCATACTTACTAATCCATCCCTGCACTTGCTCATCCAGATCACTTATAAAAATCATGAAGAGTAAGGGTCCCAGAACAGATCCCTGAGGCACACCACAAGACACCAACCTCCATCTAGAATATGACCCGTCTACAACCACTCTTTGCCTTTTGTGGGCAAGCCAGTTCTGGATCCACAAAGCAATGTCCCCTTGGATCCCATGCCTCCTTACTTGTTCAGTAAGCCTTGCATGGGATACGTTATCAAATGCCTTGCTGAAATCCATATACACTACATCTACTGCTCTTCCTTCATCATTGTGTTTAGTCACATCCTCAAAAAATTCAATCAGGCTCGTAAGGCACGACCTGCCTTTGACAAAGCTATGCTGACTATTCCTAATCATATTATACTGCTCCAAATGTTCATAAATCCTGCCCCTCAGGATCTTCTCCATCAACTTACCAATATTTACAATATTTTCTAGGAAAAATCGTATAAATTAGGTGATTATCGAAAATATTTATCCATTGTTTCTACTTTAATATAAAAGGGAACTGCCTGGTAGATCTGGCACTGGTCTAACAATTCAGGGACATGAGCTTAAATAACATCAGTTTACATTGTGAAATTAAGTTTAGAACCTGTTTTGCTGGTTCAGATCTTGCTATACCTCTTTATATCACTACTGTCGGGCAGAGGTACAGGAGCCTGAAGACCCACAGTCAACATTTTAGGAATAGCTTCTCCCCCCCCCCCCCCCGATAGAGTTCTGCACAGTCCATGAACCAATGAATATTTCCTATTTCCTTGTTTTTTTTTGTACTTCACTATTAATATATTTTTGTAATTTAGAGTAACTATGATGCCTTTCATTGTACTCCTGCAAAATAACCAATTTTCAAGACGTATGTCAGTGATAATAAATCTGATTTTGATTTTGCCTGTATTTGCCTGATCTGGATGCAAAGGGTCCTTCTGGCTGGCATGAAGCAAACCAGATTCCATCAGTGTGGCTGGTGCAGTGAAAAGGCCTGCAGCAGTGAAGCCCTGTCCTCCAAGCGACCAAAAACTGAAAGCCAGTAAAGCTCTACTCCTATTCCCATCTAAGTAACTAAATTCTATTTATTCAGTTTATATCTAGTAGATTTGTTAACAGATATGTAAATCTGAGCTATTCTTCATATTAAAAAACTCATAAAGGTTGGACTAGAGTAAATAGGTAAATATTACAGTCAACAGCTTCAAATAATTTTGTTCCAATATTGCATTGGCACTTTTAAAACTACAAATATCTGCTCAGCACACTGGGGTGGATTTCTTTAGGTCTTGTTGCTTCAGTGTGTTTTTGTTCATGGTTGGGTTTCCTTTTGATTGTACATATTTAAACCAGAATGTTTTCTGTTTGTAGAAATGGATTGCGTGCAATACCCGAGGCAGAAATTGGTTTAGCTGTTATCTACAGTTCAACAGATAATTACTGTAACCCGCACAAAAAGCCTATTTGTGGTAAGTTTAGTTCAAGTGATTTTGGCTCAAAGTGTGGCTGAAAAATACAGAGATGTCCAGAAAGACAAAAATGCAGATTCAAGGTTGCTGTATTTTCTAACATGACGTTTTTTTATTACAATAAATACAAATACACTGGATTCCGGTTAATCGGGGCAGCTGCTTATTTGGAACAACTCTTAAAGAACTAATGCTAACCAAGACAATAGCTGGGACTCCCTTCGTTAATTTGGGACATGATGCTGTTTAATTAGGACAGCAGCTTTGCCAAACAGTTTCTAACTTGCATTAGTCATGTGCACTTGTGAGGCTGTTAAACACTACACCATACTTCAAGCAAACAGTTTTTAAATTCTGTTTGTTGTATGTGCCTGTGTTCAAAGAGCAGTGACTTTTGTCTCTGATAGTTGGTGAAAAATAAGCAGTAAGCCAATTCAGAACTATTTTGCTCACTGTTATTTCAAGCGTTCAGGCTTGGAGATGCCAGAAACGGCCAAGAGTGAAAATGAAACAATTTCACGACTTCATCAAATTAGAAATTATAGACCAGTTAACTTGACTTCAGTGGTTGGGAAGATATTGGAGTCCATTTTAAGGATGAGTTTTCAGGGTATTTGGAGGCAATGATAAAATAGGCCAAAGTCAGCGAGGTTTCCTTAAGAGAAAATCTTGCCTGACAAATCTGCTGGAATTCTTTGAGGATAGACAAAGGAGAGTCAGTGGATGTTATTTACTTGTGCTTTCAGAAGGCCTTTGATGAGATATTACACATGAAACTGTTTAACAAGATAAAAGCCCATGGTATTAAAAGAAAAATGCAAGTATGGATAGAAGATTGGTTGACTAGCAGGAGGCAAGGAGTGGAAATAAAGAGGGCCTTATCTGCTTGGCTATCTGACTTGTGTTCTCTAGAGGTTGCTGTTAAGACCACTCCTTTTCACATTATATGTCAGTGATTTAGATGATAGGATTGAAGGGTTTGTGGCCAAGTTTGCAGACGATACGAAGATAGGTGGAGGGGCAGATAGTGTTGTGGAAGCTGCAAAAGGACTTAGATGGATTGAGAGATAGGTAAAGAAGTGGTAGATGAAATATAGCGTAGGGAAGTGTATGGTTATGCACTTGTGTGGAAGGAATAGAAGCATAAATTATTTTCTATACAGTAAGAAAATTCAGAAATTAGAGGTGCAAAGGAAGTTGGTAGTCTTCGTGCAGGATTCTCTAAAGGTTAACTTGCAGGTTGAGTCAGTGGTAAGGAAGGCAAATGCAATGTTAGCATTAATTTCAAGAGGACAAGAATATATGAGCGTGAATTGATGCTGAGGCTTTATAAGGCATTGTTTAATCTGCAGTTGGAGTATTGTGAGCAATTTGGGGGCCCTTATCTGAGAAAAAATGTGCTGGTATTGGAGAGGTCCAGAGGAGGTTCATGAGGAGAGTTTGATGACCCATGCCTGTATTCACTGGAGTTTAGAAGAATGGTGGGGGGAGGGGAGAATCTCATTGAAACCTAAAGGATATTGAAAGGCCAAGATAGAGTGGATGTTGAAGTAATGTCCCCTATAGTGGGGGAGTCTAGAACCTGAGGGAACAAACTCAGAATAGAGGGACGTCCATTTAGAATAGAGATAAGGAAGAATTTCTTTAGCCAGGTGGTAGTGAATCTGTGGAATACATTGCCAGAGATGACTGTGGAGGCCAAGTCATTGGATATATTTAAAGTAGATTTTGATTGGTTTTTGATTAGTCAGGGCGTCGAAGGTTACAGAGAGAAGGCAGGAGAATAGGGTTGGGAGGGATCAACCGTGATGCAATGGCCGAGCAGACTCTGGGCCGATTGGCCTTATGGTCTTATAAGGACACAACAGTTCATAAAAATGTGTAGTTGAAACATACTGATCTATAACAATGCACGAAGGATGCATGTTTCCTTTAATTTTAATTTTATTTTCATCTTCACTGAAGAATGAATCACTGAGCATACTCATGGAATATACTGGAAAGGATGTATTTATCTGCTTTCCGTTGTCAGGAGTAAAAAAAAGGCTGTGTTTTCCTGAATCATTATAATTTTTCATTTGGTTGGATAGAAGAAGTAAATTATTTCATTATGGGCAATGTTCTTTCCTTTATAGAAACTAGTTCACGAACAATGATTCCAGGTCCTACACTCTCTCAAAGTGACATGATAGCTCCGGAGTTGTCACAAACTATTGCATGTGTTCCAGATACCCAACCAACGCAGGATCAAAGGACAAGGCATGTACAGTTTTTCAGCCACTGTGTCTAATTGACTGGATCTCTTAAAATTACTGACAAAGTCAGTAGTGTTCAAAACCATAGAAAGCGTATTGAAGTTATGGAAAATAGCAACATAGATTTAGTAGGCTGTTGCAAACATTACTCTCATTACAAACATTTCAAGCTACCTTCATTGGTGCATGTATACTTGAAATTAATCTATTTAGTATTCTGAAAGAATATGAGAGCAAATATTGAAAATATTTCTGTTGATTGTACATTTGTTAAGAAGGAAACATTAATGCAACAGATCTGCAGATGCTGTGAAATCCAGAGTAATATACACACAATACTGGGGAAACTCAGCAGATCAGCAGCATCAATGGAGAAGAATAAACTGTCGATGTTTTGGGCCAGGACCCTTAATCGGTACTGATGTGGATTAGCTGCCATTGGCTAATCAGTGGTTCTATCAGTGATTTTTTTTTTCCCAGTGGTGTTCTTAGAAGCACAGTATTAAACTCTTTAATTTAGTTCTGAAGAAGCATCCCAAGGCTGAATGTTAAATGCATCTTTTTCAGAAGCTGCCTTATCTGCTGAGTGTTACCAGAACTTTTTGTTTCTATTTATTTCCTTCATCTGCAGACCTATATATTATTTTCTGTGAAGTTAGTGCTTCAGACCAGTGTTTTTCACCATTGACCTGAAGTTTTTACTCTTATTATTTCTCCACAGACACAGTCTGACATGACGAACCTTACCAATATTTATTTTACGCTTTGTAACTGAAAGTCAGACAGTAGATGGAGCAGTTGTCTTGCTGTATGTGTGTTTTGCCTCTGTTATTAGTAAATGCAGTGTTAAAGTTGCACAGCATGAAACAAGTCCTTTGCACTGTGTATATTCTAACCGTCATGTCTCTACTAATCCACTTCTCTGTATAAATTTCATATCCCTCTATGCCTTGCTGATATATGTTTCTGTCCGGATGCCTCTTAAATTTACTGTTACCGGGTCTAGGCCCGAAACGTCGATATCTATTCATTTCCATAGATGCTGTTTGACCTGCTGAATTCCTCCAGCATTTTGTGTGCATTGCTTTGGATTTCCAGCATCTGCAGATTTTCTTGACTTTATAACCTTCCAAGGGACCACTGTATATCAAAGATTCTATACATTTTAAAGAAATGATGTAAAATAATTTGATAATTAGCTATATGAAATGCTGTCAAATTTTACAGATCAATCAGAAGTCATACACAAGTGGTAGAAGAAACACCAGAAATGGAAGCGGTTAATAAAGTGGCAACACAGAATATTTCTGCAGTAGAGGAAACGTTCAGCATGAGTCTACTGAATTCTACACAAAAAAAACATTCGAATGAAGAAAAGAGACAAACATTGACGATTGATAACAAAAAAACGTCCACAGCAACAAAACATAAGCACGCTGAAAGGAAAGGCAACAACTCTTCCCAAAAACAGTCCCATCTTATCCACGACTACTTCCAACCAGTGGAAAGAAAAAGGTGAAACTTCAGATTATACGAAGGATAACTAATGAAACTTTCAGTTTAAAAAAAAACAAACTGCTGGAGGAACTCCATATATCAGGCTGCATCTCAGGAGGGGAAGTGGACAGAAGATGTTTTGGGTTGAGACCCTTCACTTGGACTGAAAGGACAGATAGCCATTGAGGGTAAGGGGTGGAGCTAGAGCTGGCAACTGATAGCTGGATGCATTGAGGAGGGATAAAAGGCAGATTGGGGAGAGAAGGGTGAAAATAGTGACAAGGATGGAGGGTACTCTTTGATCGTAGAATGTAGGTGATGTGCAGATAGAACGGGTGGAGGAGAGGAAAGAAACAGGATGATAATAATTGCAGGGGTGGGGTTTTGGGTGTGTGAAAGAGGAACTGGGTGTAGCAAGTGAAACTATTAGTGGTGGTTTTCCCTTCTTTGGTTAGCTTAATACTATTTCAATTTTATTTCCATTCCTATTGTTTTTAAATTGTTTTGCCTACATATTAAAAGAACAGGTCAACATGTTCAGTTTGATGATCTTATATTTCATTTCATTACTGTAAACAGATTAGATAGTGATTGAGAATTGCATTCTGATGATCTCTTAAGCTAAAATACACTATTAGTACTTGCTGTGCATCTTTCAATCCCTATCTTTAGCAGAATTAAAAAGCTGGAATGAAAATTAAAGGAGATTGTAACTTGAATTCTTTTATATGCATGTATTAAAAAATACAGGGAAAGAGAGGAAACTGGATTATCTCAGGCTAAATTTGCAAGAACAGAGGGCCCAGACCTACTAGATGATCATCCTCCACACATTGATTCCACAATGGAAACAAAAGATTCTGAATGCAGAAATCAGAGTACACAGACCAAATATTTTTCTGAAAACCTCAAAACAGAATCCAATGCCAAGTGTTCAAAAGGTAATGCTGGACCATTAGATGAAGCAAAAACAACAGGAGATGATGTCCCACAGAAAAATGAACTTCTGTGTGAGTTTAAAACAGAAAAAAGAAAACATGAAGAAAACCTGGAAGATGACGTGATATTTTCCGGAGATCAACTACTGGGAGAGAGTAAAAGGAGAAAGGTAGAACTTGACGTTTTGACATACAGTATGAAGGATGAGCATATGACAGATGTGAAAGATGAGCCCGTGTCAGAGAATGGGGTTAAAATACCTGTGAGTAATGCTTTGTTTAAATTAATGGTTTTACTTGTGTGCATATAGAACAATCATTTTAATAGAAAGATGATGTAAACCTAATAGCTGCTTCCTTCCTTTGCAAGATAAAATAATAGCTTCTTAAATTCAACCCTTGCCATTATGTTTAAGAAATTACCACCAAACCTCCTACACAATAATTAAAAAGGAGTACTCTGTAGTTTTTCTTTTATTAGATTTATCTTTTAGTATTCCATCAAGTCAGAATCAGGTTTATTATCACTGGCATGTATTGTGAAATTTGTTAACTTAGCAGCAGCAGTTCAATACAATACATAATATAGAAGAAGAAGGAAAGAAAATATAATAAGTGAATCAATTATGGTTTATGTTCAGTGGGTACTCTGCAACAACTGTTAACAAGTGAAAACTGCTGATGCTGTAAATCTGAATTACACAGAACATGCTTGAAAAACTCCGGTCATCAAGCTGCATTTGTAGAAAGAGACAGAGTTTGATGAAAGGTCTCAGACCTGAGCCATTAATTCTGATTTCCTTTCCACTATTGTTGTCTGACCTGTTGACTGTTTTCAAGTGATGGGTAGAAAATGGAACATTGCAAGTTTCATCTTAGGGAAGTTAAGATCAATTAAATGAAGTTTCTGCTAGCCCTGTTGAAATTATTCATTCTACTGTAACTTCCAGTTGTCTAAGAAGTTTTCAATATTTTTATCACTGAATTTTTTGAAGTACTCAGTATGTGCATTTATTATTACAATCTACCTTGAGATATATTGCGGACCATTTCTTGTACTTTGCTGCAGTTTTAATTGTTAATATGATTGTCATTTGGGAATTTGGATTTGCTTTTAAAATTTAAGTATTTGGACTATATTTGGAATTTTGAAGCAATATTTGGAACATAAAGCTATTAATTAAACTTATGAGCTAGTGCTTTAATCAAATAGGTAGGTGCCACGTTTTAGTACAAGTATAGATTATCATGATGTATAGAAATTGTATTGCATACTTTGTGTTATTATCCATTATGGAAAAGATTTAGTGCATCAGAGGTGTTAAACTCTGTTCAGAAAATGAATATTCAATTTTTTTCCATTAATATTGAAAGTCGACGATAATTAAAATTATGCCCTCAGTGCATTTGTTTGTACAGCAGAGTTTGAAAATATATAGAAAATCATATATTTACAGCCAGTAAACTTTTCTGTTTCTTCTTCGTGTCAAAGTATTGGAGACCACAAGTAGAGTACAAAATTAAGCTTGAAGTCATTGAGACATTTAAAGAGTACCCTAAATAGTTAAAAGGAATGAAGATTATCTGATGCAAATGAGCGTCAAGCTGAAGTACTACAGTCCCCGGGTTATGTTAGGAATATGGTCCTGAGAACTGTTTTCTTATATACAAGTATTCCCAGGGTTCTGAAAGAGGTGGCTAAAGAGATTGTGGAATAATGCCTTCAAGAAACTCTACATTCTGGATTGGTTCCAGAAGACTGGAAAATGACAGATGTCACTATATACTTCAAGAAGGGAGAGAGGCAGAAGAAAGGAAATTATAGGCCAGTTAGTCTGACCTCTGGTTGGGAAGTTCTCGGAGTCGATTGTTAAGGATATGGTTTTGAGATACGTGAGGTGAGGCACATGACAAAATAGGCCAAAGTCAACATGGTTTCCTCAAGGGAAAATCTTAACTTACAAATCTGTTAGAATTCTTTGAAGAAATAACACGCAGGATAGACAAAAGAGAATTGGTGGATGTTGTGTACTTGGATTCTCAGAAGGCCTTTGACAAGATGCCACACACGAGGCTGCTTTACAAACTACAAGCCCATGGTATTAGAGAAAAGATTCCAGTGTGGATAGAGCAGTGGATGATTGGCAGGAGGCAAAGAGTGGGAATGAAAGGAGCCTTTTCTGGTTGGCTACTGGTGACTAGTGGTATTCCACAGGGGTCTGTATTGGGACCGATTCATAGTCATACTTTATTGATCTCGGGGGAAATTGGTTTTCGTTACAGTTGCACCATAAATAATTAAATAGTAATAAAACCATAAATAATTAAATAGTAATATGTAAATTATGCCAGGAAATAAGTCCAGGACCAGCCTATTGGCTCAGGGTGTCTGACCTTCCAAGGGAGGAGTTGTAAAGTTTGATGGCCACAGACAGGAATGACTCCCTATGATGCTCTGTGTTGCATCTCGGTGGAATGAGTCTCTGGCTGAAAGTACTCCTGTGCCCAACCAGTACATTATGTAGTGGATGGGAGACATTGTCCAAGATGGCATGCAACTTGGACAGCATCCTCTTGTCAGACACCACGGTCAGAGAGTCCAGTTCCAACCCCACAACATCACTGGCCTTGTGAATGAGTTTGTTGATTCTGTTGGTGTCTGCTACCCTCAGCCTGCTGCCCCAGCACACAACAGCAAACGTGATCGCACTGGCCACCACAGACTCATAGAACATCCTCAGCATCGTCCGGCAGATGTTAAAGGACCTCAGTCTCCTCAGGAAGTAGAGACGGCTCTGTCCTTTCTTGTAGACAGCCTCACTGTTCTTTGACCAGTCCCGTTTATTGTCAATTTGTATCCCCAGGTATTTGTAATCCTCCACCATGTCCACACTGACCCCCTGGATGGAAACAGGGGTCACCAGTACCTTAGCTCTCCTCAGGTCTACCACCAGCTCCTTAGTCTTTTTCACATTAAGCTGCAGGTAATTCTGCTCACACCATGTGACAAAGTTTCCTACCGTAGCCCTGTACTCAGCCTCATCTCCCTTGCTGATGCATCCAACTATGGCAGAGCCATCCAAAAACTTCTGAAGATGACAAGACTCTGTGCAGTAGTTGAAGTCCGAGGTGTAAATGGTGAAGAGAAAGGGAGACAAGACGTGGTCTCTTATTACGTTGTATGTCAATGATTTAAATGATGGAATTGATGGCTTTGTTGCAAAGTTTGCAGATGGTAGATAGGTAGAGGGGCAGGTAGCTTTGAGGAAATGGGGAGGCTACAGAGGGCTTAAACAGATTAGGAGAATGGGCAAAAAAGTGGCAAATGGAAGGCAGTGTTGGGAAGTGTATCGTCGTGTACTTCAGTAAAAGAAATGAAAGGGTTAGGAGAAAATTTTAAAAAGTCTGAGGTGCAAGTGGATTTGGAAGTCCTTGTGCAGGATTCCCTAAAGGTTAATTTGCAGGTTGAGTCTGTGGTGATAAAGGCAAATGCAATGTTAGCATTCATTTCAAGAAGACTAGAATATAAAAGCAAGGATGTAGTGCTGACTGTTTATTAAAGCACTGGTGAGGCCTCACTTGGAGTGAGGACTCACCAGTGTACAGGTTTGGGGCCCTTAGAAAGGATGTGCTGAAACAAGAGACGGTTCAAAGGAAGTTCATGAAAATGTTTCCAGGATTAAAGAGTTTGTCATATGAAGAGTGTTTGATGGCTCTGGGCCTGGTCATAAAGAAGGGAAAAATGGAATACAAATGTAAGATAGACAATAGTATTAAGGAGGATACCAAAAATCTCTTCAGATATATCGTGTAAAAATGAGGTGAGAGTAGATATCATACCGATGGAAAATGATACTGGAGAGGTACTAATGACAAGAAAAATGGCAGGCAAACTTAATAAATATTTGGTATCAGTCTTCACTGTGGAAGACGCGAGTTATGTGCCAGAAGTTCAAGAGTGCCAGGGGGCAGTAGCAAGTGAGGTTGCCATTACTAGAAGACAGTGTTTTGGAAACTGAAAGGTCTGAAGCTAGACAAGTCATTTGGAAGGAGGGATTATCTCATTGAAACATATTTGGTGTTGAAAGGCATCAATAAAGTGGATGTGGAGAGGATGTTTCCTATGATGGGGTTGTCTGTGATCAGAGTACACAGCCTCAAAATTCAGGGGTGTCCGTTTAGAACGGAGATGAAGAAGAATTTCTTTAGCCAGTTAGTGGTGAATCTGTGGAATTTGCTGTGAAGGCCAAGTGTTTATGTATATTTAAGGCAAAGATTGATAGATTCTTGATTCTGAATGGACATTGAAACTTTGGACACTACCTCACTTTTTTAATATACAGTATTTCTGTTTTTGCACATTTTTAAAAATGTATTCAATAAATGTAACTGATTTACTTGTTTATTTATTATTATGTTTTATTTTTTTTTTTCCTCTCTCTCTGCTAGATTATGTATTGCATTGAACTGCTGCTGCTAAGTTAACAAATTTCACGTCACGTGCCGGTGATAATAAACCTGATTCTGATTCTGGTTAATCAGGGCATAAAGGGATACGGGGAGGAAGCATGAGAATGGGGTTGAGAGGGAATTGGAAGAAGGAAGACTTGATTATTATGTGGTTATTACCAGCAAATAGAGAAGCAGATCTCCCCATTTGAGGAACCTATGAAAGATTGTGGTGTCCTGTTGGATCCATTTTGGAATCCACTGGAGCAACATGAGCAGGTTACCTTTATGAACCTGCTGCTTCTAATGGAATAAAAGGATAAATCCCCATATTAATGTAGTATTGGGGGTGTATTTCTACATCTGGTATTAGATCAGATTCTATCTTTTTTGAAAAGTAATTGCTGTTTTTTGAAAAAAAGTTATTTTCTAAGACACAGTTGATTCTTTTCTGGATTAATGAAAGAATTAGATGTTCAAAGTACATTATAAAACTCCTCAAAGCAGTACAAACATATTAGGAGGAAATGAGTGTACATAATTTTATATCACTTCTATGAAAGTTCTATAACTTCAATTCCTTTCTGTCATTTACACTACAAAACACTGCTTATCAAATGATCTTATAAATATTAATTATGATTTCAAATACAGCATTTTCATGAAAAAGTCCATTATCAAATTAATGTTCCATCATTTTAGAGTGTTTTGATAATTTTTTTCTTTGTTTTATAGCATTTGGAATTACTGCAGCAATCTGAAAATTATGATACTACTCCAAGCAAACTTATGTTAACTGTGTTCAAGTCACTTGTTGTTACTCAGCCTGGAAGAGCGACTCAACCTATCTCCAGTAACAATGCCAATGACACCCAACTGAAGAACTTTAAAAAATTTACAAAGGTTAATATTTGTTTTCACATTTGTACTGTAGATAGTAAATAGGTTTATGAATTACATTACCTAAACAATTAATGATCATTCAGCAAACTTAAATGTATATGCTATTATATGAAATGGGTCAAATCTTTCTGTAAAAGTAGCTGAATGTTTTGTTTTAAAAAATGCACAATACAGTGGATTCTGGTCAATTGGGACATGTTAGGACCAGTACATTTTTGGCTCAATGAAGCAGCTGTCACAATTAGCACAAGTTTCATGGGAATACCTGTAGTTAAAAAGGTATAAAAGAAGACAAATCAGAACACTTTAAAACTGTATTAATTCCTAATAGTTACTGACAAAATAATTCATCCAGGGTACACTGCCATGTTCCTTTGATTGTAATTGAACAAAATCAGTGCAGGCATCTAGTGCAGATAATGGACTGCCTTCATAAAATGCTTTCAATGAGATTGCATCCTCTAAATCTTTTTTTTTCATTGTAACATTTAAGATGATTGCTGATACCTTTGCATTCTTCAAAGTTCTTAACTTGATGAAGCAGTGAAATCGTTTTATTTTCACTTCTGGCCATTTCTGGCATTTCCAAGCCTGAATACTTGAAACTGCGGTGAGCAATACAGTTTTGAATTGTCTTACTGCTTATTTCTTGCCAACTAGCAATGATAAAAATCACTGCTTTTTTTGAAGCACATGCAATTGATGCAATTTAAAACCAGCCACACAAATGCACGCAACTGATGCTAGTTAAAAGTTGTTCACCAATAGTCTTCTGTCCTATTAAGCAGCATAGTTTTTTTTTTCTTTTTTAAAATGTATTCATTTATGGGATGTGGGCGATGCCAACTCAGCCAACATTTATTGCCCATCCCTAGTTGTCCTTGAGAAGGTGGTGATGAGCTACCTTCTTGAACCACTGCAGTCCATGAGTTGCAGTCCAAGACCCCTTTGCTGATGATTGAGAGAAGGCTGATAGGGCAGTAATTGGCTGGGTTGGACTTGTCCTGTTTCCCAAATAGTGTCCCAAATAAAATTCACATCTTTTGTTTCTTCTACAAAAGTTTTAGGCACCTCAGCTGTATATATGTGCCTAAGGGTTTTGTATAGTACTGTATTTCTATTATTGCACGTTTTCAGTTTTAGACCATCAGATATAGGAGCAGAAGTAGGCCATTTGGCCCGTCAAGTCTGCTCTGCCATTTAATCATGGGCTGATCCAATTCTCCCAGTCATCCCCACTCCCCTGCTTTCACTTCATACCCTTTGATGCCCTGACTAATCAAGAACCTAAATATTTCTGCCTTAAATACACCCAATGACTTGGCCTCCACAGCTGCTCATGACAACAAGTTCCACAGATTTACCACCCTCTGACAAAAGCAATTTCTCCATATCTCAGTTCTAAAAGGATGTCCTTCAATCCTGAAGTCCTGCCCTCTTGTCCTAGAATCCCTTACCATGGGAAATAACTTTGCCATCTCTAATTTGTTCAGGCCTTTTAACATTCAGAATGTTTCTATGAGATCCCCCCTTCGTTCTCCTGAAATCCAGGGAATACAGCCCAAGAGCTGCTAGACGTTTCTCATATGGTAACCCTTTCATTCCTGGAATCATTATTGTTAATATTCTCTGAACCATTTCCAATGTCAGTGTATCCTTTCTAAAATAAGGAGCCCAAAACTGCACACAATATTCCAAGTGTGATCTCACGAGTGCCTTATAAATCCTCAACATCACATCCCTGCTCTTATATTCTAAACCTCTAGAAATGAATGCCAACATTGCATTCACCTTCTTCACAACCGACTCAACCTGGAGGTTAACCTTTAGGGTATCTTGCACAAGGGCTCCCAAGTCCCTTTGCATCTCTGCATTTTGAATTCTCTACCCATCTAAATAATAATCTGCTCGTTTATTTCTTCCAGCAAAGTGCATGACCATACGCTTTCCAACATTGTATTTCATTTGCCACTTCTTTACCCATTCCCCTAAACTATCTAAGTCTCTCTGCAGGCTCTCTGTTTCGTCAACACTGCCTGCTCCTCCACCTATCTTTGTATCATTGGCAAATTTAGCCACAAATCCATTAATACCGTAGTCCAAATTATTGACGTACATCGTGAAAAGCAGTGGCCCAAACACTGACTCCTGTGGAACTCCACTGGTAACCGGCAGCCAGCCAGAATAGGATCCCTTTATTCCCACTCTGTTTTCTGCCAACCAGCCAATGCTCCAGCCATGCTAGTAACTCCCCTGTAATTCCATGGGCTCTTATCTTGCTAAGCAGCCTCATTTGCGGCACCTTGTCAAAGGCCTTCTGAAAATCGAAGTACACCACGTCTACTGCATCTCCTTTGTCTACTCTGCTTGCAATTTCCTCAAGGAATTGCAGTAGGTTAGTCAGGCAGGATTTTCCTTTCAGGAAACCATGCTGGCTTTGGCCTATCTTCTCAGTGCCTCCAGGTACTCCGTAATCTCATCCCTAACAATGAATTCCAACAACTTCCCAACCACTGATGTCAGGCTAACAGGTCTACAGTTTTATAGCGGAATAACATTTGCAATTTTCCAGTCATCCGGTACAGTGCCAGAATCTATCAATTCTTGAAAGATCATCATTAATGCCTCCACAATCTCCCCAGCTACTTCCTTTGGAACCCAAGGGTGCATTCCATTAGGTCCAGGAGATTTATCGACCCTCAGACCATTAAGCTTCCTGAGCACCTTCTCAGTCGTCATTTTCACTGCACAAACTTCACTTCCCTGACACTCTTGAATGTCCGGTATATTGTAGACGTCTTCCACTGTGAAGACTGATGCAAAATATGCATTCTGTTCCTCTGCCATCTCTGCATCTCTCATTACAATATCTCCAGTGTCATTTTGTATTGGTCCTATATCTACCCTTGACTCTCTTTCACCCTTTATATACTTAAAGCTTTTAGTATCTTCTTTGATATTAGTTACCAGCTTCATCTCATAATTCATCTTTTCCTTCCGAATGACCTCCTTAGTTTCCTTCTTTAAGTTTTTAAAAGCTCCCCAATCCTCTATCTTCCCACTACCTCTGGCTTCCTTGTATGCCCTCTCTTTTGCTTTTATTTTGGCTCTGACTTCACTTGGCAGCCACAGTAGTGTCCTTTTTCCCTTTGAAAATTTCTTCCTATTTGGAATATATCTGTCTTGCACTTCCCTCATTTTTTGCAGAAACTCCAGCCGTTGCAGCTCTGCTGTCCTTCCTGCAAATGTCCCTTTCTATTCAACTTCGGCCAGTTCACCTCTCATGCCATTGTAATTTCCTTTATTCCACTGAAATACCGACACATTGGACTTTATTTTTTCCCTCTCAAATTTCAAAGTGAATTCGATCATATTGTGATCACTGTTCTCTAAGAGTTCCTTAACCTTACGCTCTCTTATCACCTCCGGATCATTGCACAACACCCAATCCAGCACAGCTGATCCCCTAGTGGGCTCAACAACAAGCTGTTCTAAAAAGCCATCCCTTAGACATTCTACATATTCCCACTCTGGAGGTCCAGTACTGACCTGGTTTGTTCCCAATCCCATGTTAAAATCCCCAATGATTATCATGACATTGCCTTTCTGACACGCTTTTTCTATCTCCTGCTGTAATTTGTAATCCACATCCCGGCTGCTGTCCGGAGGCCTGTATACAACTGCCATTTTACCCTTACCATTTCTTAACTCAACCCATTGAGATTCTATACCACCTCATCCTATGTCATCTCTTTCCAATTATTTAATATTATTTCTTATACACAGAGCCACACCAACCCAGCTGCCTATTAACCTATCTTTCTGATATACAGTATGTCTTTGGATATTCAGCTCCCAATGGCAGCCATCCTTTTGCCAAGTTTCGGAGATGGCCACACTGTCATATTTGCCAATCTGTAGCTGAATTTCAAGATCGTCCATTTTATTCCTTATGCTGTGTGTATTCAAATACAACATTCTCAGTCCAGTATTTGTTGCTTTCTGTTCTAACTGCACCACACCTCTATTGCCCTGTATCTCATGCCACTGGCTTTGATTAAATTTTATCTCCTGCCTGTTCTTTCTGTAATCTCTGTTGCATGCTATCTTTGATTTATTTCTGTTTTCCCCTTCCTCAGCGTTATCACTCTGGTGGTAAGATTTTTTTGATGCTTTGCTTCTTCTGCAATCATTAATTTCTGTTGTTAATACAAAAAAATAACCTTTTGTCCCAACAGTTTTAGAAGGTCAAATTGTTTCTTCGCATTTAATGCCAATATCAAGTTATGATGATTGCTTTTCTATTGTTATTTAATGGGGCGTGTTTTATGTGTAAGTTTAAATGTAACATATGTTTGTTACCAAGAGTCATAGACCACTACAGCACAGAAACAGGCCATTTGGGCCATCTAGTCTATGCTGAACCATTCATCTGCCTAGTCCAATCAACCTGGACCATAGCTCTCCAAATCCCTCCCATCCATATAACTATCAAAATTTCTCAAAAATACTGAAATCAAACCCACATTCACCAATTTCGCAGGCAGCTTGTTCCACACACTTACCACCCTCTGAAGAAAGAAATTCCCCTCCACGTTCCCCTTAAACACTTCATGTTTCACCTTTAACCTATAACTTCTAGTTGTAGTCTCATCCAACCTCCATGGAAAAAACCTGTGTGCGTTTACCCTATCTTTACCCCTCATAATTTTGTAAACCTCTATCAAATCTCCCCTCTATCTTCTACATTCCAAGAAATAAAGTCCTAATCTTTCCCTATAAATTGGGTCCTCAAGCCTGGCAACACCGTTGTAACTTTTCTCTGCACTCATTTCTGTCCTGTAGGTGGGAGACCAGACCTGCACACAGTACTCTAAATTAGGCCTCACCAATGTCTTATACAATTTCAACATAACATTGCTAAGGAACTGAGCCTCCTTCCCTTGCTAAATTCCATGTTGACAACAACTGCCTTGGCTTTATCAATTTTCCTCGTAACTTCCTTGAAAAACTCTCAAAACATTAGTTAGGCACGACCTACCACACCTAGAAAGTTCACTGCTCTCATCAGTCCCTGCCTATCCAAATACTGAAATATCCGATCCCTTAGAATTCCTAACATAAACTTTCCCATCCGGCTCATCAGCCTATAACTTCCTGGCTTATTCTTAGAGCCTTCCTTAAACAACAAAACAATATTAACTATCCTCCAGTTCTCTGGCATCTTCCCCTAGGCCAGCCTTTCTCAACCTTTTTGCCTTGGAGGAGCCCTTGAAATAATTTTCAGGTCTCAGTGAACTGCTGCATAAAAGTTATTATATCTGCAGCTCATGGTATATTAGCATGATCAATAAGTTGTAGAGATAATAATCAAAAAATAATTGTCAATGCTCTTTTGAGTAAAGAATGAATTTTTAGCCAACCTTTCTTGGGGATAAAGTAACAGGTTGTTAAGCTTGGCTTGCCTTTCTTGAAACACATTTCTATCATAAATTTTAAAAACTCATAGTAATTTTTTTTTTAAACTGGCTTAAGCCAAAATGGAATTTAATTTTTCTAAAAGTAGGCTTGGTAGATTTAATTTAAATAAAAGTTGTAAGCTGATTTTAGTTAAAAGCTTTACTGTTTGCTTTGAGATTCCAGTAGCTTTTTAAAATAATCAGCACTTTTACGTGTCATATAGCAGTGATTTGCAGTTAAGTGACTTTTCACTTTTACTGAGTCATTGCTGCATTTTAAAATTGTTTGCTGCAGTCTAGGAACAGTGGACTAGGGGTTAATAAAATATAAAAAACAATGGCATAATTAATAACTAAATGAGAAAACTGCAAAAAAAAATGCAGTTCACTTCAAACTTACACAATCCACCTTTTGCAACGTTTAAAACAGCAAAGTGGCAGGCCAGCAGCTGAGTCGTGTAAAAATTCCTCCTTTAGAATGAAAATTTCCCTCCAATTTTCTACTCCACCGGTAGAGTTGTTCATTCTCATAACTCAGTCTGTTGCACTAAAGGGGAAGTTGAGGAAGATAATTCAGAAGGTAGAGGCTGACATCACATCTCAAGTTGGGCAATTCTATTCGATGCTGGGAAAAAGCACTTTATGCTCCTCGTCAGTCTGCCATCCTCCCATCCGTGCAATACAGTGCTCATCATCAGCCTACTTCCCTCTTCCCTCCCCTCTGTGCAATAGAGCACTCACCAATTATCAACAGGCTCCCCTATCTCGTGTCAAAAACTGAGAATAAATATGGTCCTATTGCTCACTGCCGTACTGGGCTGAGGGACCGCTAACAAGGTTTCCAACGAGGTTGCTTGGTCACTGCCTGCCAGCACTAACAATACGCGTTGCACAAAGTTCAAAAGATGTTTTTTTTTAAATCACGATCTCTCGCAGAAAAACCTGCAACCTCTCACGGAACCCAGGTTGAGAAAACCTGCCCTAGGCTAAGGTTTTTTTAAAATATTTATGCTAGGTACTTGCAACTTCTGCACTAGCCTCCCACAGGGTCTGAGGAAACACCTTGTCAAGCCGTGGGGATTTTTCCACTCTAATATAGACATAAGAGCAGAATTAGGCCATTTGGCCTATCAAGTCTGCTCTACTATTTCATTATGGCTGATCCATTTTTCCTGTCAGCCTCAATCACCAGCCTCTCCTGCCCCTCCCCACTGCCCCCGTATCTCTTTGTGCCATGACCAATCAAGAATCTATCAACCTCTGCCTTAAATATACTTAAAGACTTGGCCTCCACAGCTGCCTGTGGCACAGAATTCCACAGATTCACCACTGTAGATAAAGAGATGCCTCCTCATTGCCATTCTAAAAGGATGCTCCTCCATTCTGAGGCTGTGTCATCTGGTCTTAGACTCTCCCACCGTACACATCCTCTCCACATCCACTTTATCAAGGCCTTTCTCCTTTTGATAAGTTTCAATTAGGTCAACCTTCATTGTTCGAAATACTGGTGAATACAGGCAAAGAACCATCAAGTGCTCTTCGTATGGCAAGCTGTTGAATCCTGGAATCATCTTCATGAACCTCCTTTGAACCCTCTCTAGATTCAGCATATCCTTTCTAAGATAAGGGGCCCAAAACCATTCTCAATACTCCAAGTGAGGCCTCACCAGTCCTTTATAAAGTCTCAACATTACATCCTTGCTTTTATATTCTATTCCTCTTGAAATGAATGCTAATATCAGATTTGCTGCCTTCACTCTAGACTCAACATGCAAATTAGCCTTTATGGAATCTGCACAAGGACTCCCAAGTCCTTTTGCATCTCAGTCTTTTGTAATTTCTCTCCCTTTAGAAAACAGTCAACCCTTTATTTTACTAGAGTGCACGACCGTACACTTCCTGACACTGTATTCCATCTGCCATTTCTTTGCCCATTCTTCTAATCGGTCTAAGACATTCTGTAGCCTCTACTTCTTCAAAACTACTTACACCTCCACCTATCTTCATATCATCTGCAAACCTGCAACAGAGACATCAATTCCATCGTCCAAATCATTGACATATAATGTAAAAAGAATCAGTCACAATGCAAACCCCTATGGAACACCACTAGTCACCAGCCCCCAACCAGGAAAGGCTCCCTTTATTCCCCCTCTTCACCTCCTGCCAGTCAGCCACTGCTTGGTTCATGCCAGAATCTTCTCTGGAATACCACGGGGTCATAGCTTGTTAAGCAGCCTCATGTGTGGCACCTTGTCAAAGGCCTTCTGAAAATCCAAGTACACAACACAAACCATTTCTCCTTTGTCTATCCTGCTTGTTATTTCTTCAAAGAATTTCAACAGATTTGTCAGGCAGGAATTTCCCTTGAGAAAACCATGCTGTTTTATCATGTGCCTCCAAGTACCATGAAACCACACCCTTAACAATCGACTCCAACATCTTCCTCAAGACAGTAAAGATCTCCTGTTCTGTAATCTATAGGGTCCATGACTTCATTGCTGCTTTCCCTCACTTCTGTAGATCCTGTGTCCATCTCCTGAGTAATTACAGATGCAAAAAATTTATTTAAGATCTCCCCATCTCTTTTTGATTCACCCGTAGGTCACCACTGATCTTCCAGAGGACCAATTTTATTTTTTATTCTTAATATGTTTGTAGAAGCCCTTGGGATTCTCCTTCATCTTTTCTGCTAGAGCCTCTTAGCCTTCCTGATTTCCTTGTCTTGCATTTCTTGTACTCCTCAAGTACCTCATTTGTTCCTACCTGCTTATATCTGCTTGCTTTGACCATCAAAACATGATGGAACGTTCATGAACTCCCATAGCCCCCAGTGACCCTGTGATTTCAGTCTCTGGCTGATCTGAGAACATCCTTTGGGAGGTTGAACCCATGGAAAGCATCCAGCCTGGACGGAGTACCTGGCTGAGTCCTAAAGGCCTATACCGATCAACTGGCTGGAATGTTCACCAATATCTTCAAACTATTACTTCTGTAGTCTGAGGTACCCACCTGCTTCAAGCAGGCTTCAATTATACCAGTGCATAAGAACATGATAACTTGTCTCAATGAATATTGTCCAGTAGCATTAGAATCCGCAATGAAGAAGTGTTTTGAGGCATTCTTGGTGAGATACATCAACTCCTGCCTGAGAAGCGACTTGGATCTGCTCCAATTTGCCTACCAGCACAATAGGTCCACAGCAGATGCCATTTCATTGGTTCTTCGTTCAACCCTGGAAATCTGGACAGCAAAGATGCATGTATCAGGATGTTCTTTATCAACTACAGCTTGGCATTCAATACTATCACCATCTCAAAACTAATCAATAAGCTTCCAGACTTTGGCCTCAATACCCCCTTGTGCAATTAGATGCTTGATTTCCTCATATGCAGACCCCAGTCAGTTAAGATTGGCAACAACATCTCCACAATCCATCAGCACAGGTGCACCACAAACCTATGTGCTTTGACCCTGCTTTATTCAATTTAAACTTATGGCTGTGTAGCTGAGAACAGCTACAATACCATATTTAAGTTTGCTGATGACACCCCTGTTGTTGGCTGGGTCAAAGCTGGAAACAGGGAGATTGAAAATCTGGTTGTGTGGTACCACGACACCAACTTCTCATTCAATGTCAGCAAAACCAAGGAGCTGATCATTTACTTCTGGAGGATGAAACCAGAGCTCCATGAGCTAGCCCTCATTAAGAGAATCAGAGTTGGAGAGGGTCAGTAACTTTAAGTTCCTCAGTTTTATCATTTTAGAGGACTTGTCCTGGGCCCTGCATGTGTGCAATTATAAAGAAAGCATGACAGCGCTTCTATTTCCTTGGAAGTTTGCAAAGATTTGGCATGACATCTAAAACTTTGACAGACTTCTATAGATGTGTGGTGGAGATTATATTGACTGGTTGCATCACGGCCTGGTATGGACCCTTAAACAGAAAATCCAATAAAAAGTAATGGACCCAGTCCATCATGGGTAAATCCCTCCCCACTATTGAGCACATTACACAGAGTGTTGTCGCAGGAGAGCAGCATCCATCGTCAGGGACCCCCACCATCCAGGTCATGCTCTCTGCTGCCTGCTGATGTCATGAAGAAGATACAGGAACCTCAGGACCCACACAACAGGTTCAGGATGGCAGTGATTACCTCTCAGCCATCAGGCTTTTGAAACAGTGGAGTTAACTTCACTTCATTTTCCCTCCCCATCACTGAACTGTTCCCACAATATATGGACTCAGTTTCAGGGACTCTTCATCTCAGGTTTTCAATGTTTATTTATTGTTACTATCCTTTTGTTTCTTTTCTATTTGCACAGTTTAATATATATATTTACTTATTAATCGATTGATATACAGCACAGAAAAGGCCCTTAAGTCTCTGAGCTGCACCATTCAGCAACCCCCAATTTACCCCTAGCCTAGTCATGGGACAATTTACAATAACCAATTTTCTCTGGTCTCTCTGGCTATCCATCCAATAGGATGATGATGGTTCCTTTCAGTCAGTTAGTATGGTGGTACCCCACACCTCAGAAAGGAACAGCGTGTGCGTGAGTGGATTTTAGAGGAGTAGAGGGTTGCACAGGTCTATACCCACCCTCTTGACATCCCCTCCCAGATCCAGCGGCATGGTGGGGGAGGTTCTGTTGCAGTGAATGGCCAGACCAAGCTTCGATGCAAGGGATGCCCTTTCCGCGCTTCAAGGCACGTGTTTGCTAGATGGCCGTTGACCTACGAGAGGGTTCATCCGCCCTTTGACAGGTCTTGTTTTTCATCCTGCAGGGTGTCTAGCCATTCTCCTCACCAGGCAAGCCTGGTGGGGGAGCCGGTTTAGTTGCCAACCACCCAACCATGCGACAGGTAGTACTGGGTTACATGGTACCAGTAGCACTCAGACGAGTGACCTAACCAATTAAGCTACTAACCAATGCATCTTTTCGCTGAGGAAGGAAACTGGAGCACCTGGAGGAAATCCATGTGGTCATGGGGAGAACATACATACTCTTTACAGGCAGCAGCCCTGATACTGTAAAGCATCATGCTAGCCACGATGCTACTGGGCTGCCCATTGGTTGTTGTCTGCATATGGGTGGGTCTTCCATTGATTCTATTATGGTTCTTGGATTAACGGACTATGCCCACAAGAAACTGAATCTGAGGGTTGTATATGGTGACGAATAGTACTGTGCAAAAGTCTTAGGCACATATACATAGCTCAAGTACCTAAGACTTCTGCTCAGAGCTGTATTTGTCATTATGGAGCAAAGAGTGAATTTGTAAATCTGGGTGGAGCAAAAGATGTTGGGGGTGGTGAGGGTGGAGCGCTGTGGGAGGGGTATTGGACAGGAGGCAGAGAAGGAGTGCCAGGGTGGGGGTGGCCCAGGTGCAGATACACCAAGCCCTGAGACACCAGGCAAGGTCATTTGATTCCCAGTTGTTGGTTTATTAATCATTACAGAATATCTCTCTGGTGCTGCCTGCTTCCTCCCTTCTGCTTTCCCCCTTTTCCCAATCATGATTCTCCTCTCCTAGCCCCTTTCCCATGCTAAGTCCAGGATAGAGACTCATATAAGAATCATGTTTATCACCTCTCACATATGTCATGAAATTTGTTTTTGTGGCAACCGTACAGTGCAATACATAAAATTGCTATAGTACTGTGGAAAAATCTTGAGTACCCCAGCTATATATGTTTGCGGAGACTTCTGCACAGTACTATATATATACTTTGATAATAATTTATTTGAACTGTGCTATGCCCTTCCTTTTTCTTAACCAGGGCTTCAATATCTCTCAACCTGTTCAAAGTGTAGGAGAATCTTACTCAACCATCAGTTATGAAATATTGATTTATTGATTGTTCAAATAAAATTACAAAGGTTAAAAGTGCTGCTTTGGTAGCATTTTGCTAACACCATTTTTCATTCTGATAGGTTTTGTATCCTGGTGCAAAGGCACTTCCGAAAATTATTGGAGGCACAGATCTGAAGGCTTATCAAACCAAAAAGAATTCAGAAATGGAAGAGTGGTTAAGACAAGAAGTGGAGGTATGAAGTTAGTTAGGTATCGAAACATAAGTTTTCTACTTCTGTAATAATTACCTACTTTTATACCTACCTAATAATTGGATGGTTCTAGTTTAAGCATATGGAAGAATTAGAGCTCTTGAACCAGAGACATATAACATGCTGGCTGAAGATATTAAGCTATTGCATTGTATTTCTTTAATTTCATAAATCTCCAAAGTAAAATATTTAAAATTATTTCATTTAGGAACAGAGCCAGAAAGCGAAGGAAGAGAACCTTGCAGATGACTTGTTCAGGTAGGGAGAAAACAATTTTGTATTTTAGACATGATGGAAAGAAAATGGTAAAAAAATATTTGCATAATTACTGGAATTTATCCAAGAAGTTTGAACTACTATTCACTAAATTAAAAAGGAAGCTGGCCACAATGAAAAAGCAAATTACTCATGCTGGAAATCTGAAATAATTCAGAAAATGCTAGAATTACTCAGCATCAGGCTTAGTTTGTTGAGAGGTAATGCTGTGGGTTTCTGACCTTTATCAGAGCATAGAACTGTACAGCACAGGAACAAACCCTTTGACTCACAATGTTGTGCTGAACAAATTAAGTTAGTAATCAAATGGCCAACTAAACTAATCCCTCTGACTACAATATCTATATCCTTCCATCTCCCTCACATTCGTGTGTCTGTTTAGACATCTCTGAAATGTGCTTGATGTATCTGCCTGTACCACGACCCTAAACAGCGTATTTCAAGCATTCGTCTGTGTTAAAAGAGAACTTGTCCCTCACATCTCCTTTGAAATCTCCCCCTCTCACCTTAAATGCATGCCCTCTGGTCTTAGACATTTCAACCCTGGGAAAAGGATACTGCCTATCTACTCTATATATGCTCTCATAATCTCTTATCAAATCTTATAAATCTCCCCTCAGCCTTTAGTGCTCCAGAGAAAATAACCCAAGTTTATCTGACCTCTCGTTACAGCACATGCCCTCTAATACAAGCAGCATTCTGGTAGACCACTTCTGTACCCTCTTCAAAGCCTCAACGTCGTTCCTATAATAGAGTGACCAGAACAGTATGCAATACTCCAGATGTGGCCTAAGTAGAGTTTTATAAAGCTGCAATATTACTTACTGACTTTTGAACTCAATGCCTCAACCAAATAATTCAAGCATATTATATGTCTTCTTAACCACCCTATCAACTTTTGTAGCCTCTTTCAAGGAGTTATGAACTTGAACTGAGATCCCTCTGCTCAGCATTATTGTTAAGGTACTTGCCCTTAACAATGTACTGTGTCTTTCTGTTTGATGTACCAAGAAGCAGTAGTTCAATTCCGACCAGGTTAATCTCCATTTGCCATTTCTCTACCCATACTTCCAATTGATCTATATCTTGTTGTGTTCTTTGACAGTCTTCTATGTTATTCACAATCTTCATATCATCTGCAAAATTACTGAATCAGCTATTTACATTTTCATCATACATCGCAAACAGCAAAGGTCCCAGTACAGATCCCTGTGGAACATAAGTAGTCACAGACCACTAGCTAGAATAAGTCCCTTCGACCACTGTGCTCTGGACCACTATGGACAAGCTGGTTCTGAATTCAAGCAGCCAATTCACCGTTGATCCCATGCGTCTTAATTGTCTGGATAAGCCTCGCGTGTCCAACATCTTTTATTTCCAACATATGCTAGTTATCAGAACTAGCACATGTTGGAAATAAAAAATGTTTTATATTTCAGAGGAACAGAGTGCAGATTACAAGGGGCTGTCTGTGATTAGCTGGACACCAATAGGAATGAATGACTCAAGGTATGGTAGTGTCAGTTGAGGTTGGGTAGTGAAGGCTTGTTAATCACAGCTGAGCTCTCTATAAGAAATATAAATAAGAACAGATGAGAGAGGGAAAAGTGATAGAACTATGGGATATGAAACACTAAAAATCTGAATTAAAATCAAATTTTGGAAACATCCAGCTGGTCAGGCAGCATATGTGGAAAGAGAAGAAAATGTTCACTTGAAGTTCCTTTGTTAGAACTGGAAGAGTGAGAAAACGAAGTAATTTCATGTTGCGGAGAATATGGAAGTGTGATGAACAGGATCAGAGTTTATCTCTGAAAGATTGCCGTGGAAATAAATAAATGTGAAGTTACCTGAATAAACTAAACTATCTGAACTTCTTGCATTCTCTATTGAGTCTGGAAGTTTGCAGTGTGCCTAGATGGAAGATACAGTGCTGTTTCTTAGGTTTGTGTTGGACTTTGTTAGAACAATACAGGAGGCAATGACAGGCCAGAGTGGAAGGGAGATGAAGATTTAAAATGACTGACAACAATAAGCTCAAATATGCTCCTGCAGACTGAGTGTTGGCACTGTGCAAAGCATTATTTATATCGTGTAGTTCACTAGATCAGGAAAAGAATTTGTTGACTATTGGACCTCTGAATAGGGGTTCAGGAAGAAGTGAAAAAATATGTGTTGTATGGAAAAGGGTATCCAGTCATTAATGAATAACATGAAACAATTTTACTATTATTATTACTAGCCTGAAAAATGCTTTAAAAATGTATGGGTGAACTTTTGTAAGTCTTTTTTCTGGAAGTTAGATCATTCACATCCCAAGGAGCTCCTATAATAAAGTATAAATGAATTGAAATCAATTTTGATAGTTCTGTATTTTCTTAATAATTTTTATTTTTTTTAACTGGCACGGAAGTTTTTTTCTTTGTGGTCACATTTTGTCAACCTTCTTTATTTTATTCCATAGCTTCTTGTAGCTGTTCCATATTGTTGACTTGACACTCATGCATTTGTCTAAAAATGTCCTTGTTTGTGATTTTGTTCACATTGTTACATAGCACAATAACCAGATCATACTTGTAGCTTTTCATATTTGTATATCATGCCTAAAATGTTAGATCCTCCCCACCACCACTGTAATCTACATCTGTTACATTTTGTCTTTTGAACTGCATTCAGTAACCCCTCCTACTTCCTAATATTTTTGTTTTGAAAAATATTTAAGGGAGATCCTAACCTATAGCCAAATCTTGACAGTGCACTTCTTCATGAGCTACGGGCTAAGTTAGTTTTGTTTCCCTAATCATCCATTTTTCTGATCTGGGAGTCACAGGAAAAACTGCCTTTTATACCCCATCCCTAGATGTTTCTAGGGATGGGGTATACGTGATCCTTTTGGAATTACTGCAGTACTGATGGGTGGGAAATTCCACGATTTAAACCCACTAGTGAAGGAGAACTGATACGTTGTCTGAATAGTAAATTCAGATTTATTTATCATATTGAAAAATACAGTGCATTGTTTGTAGTAGGAAGGGGAACCTGAAAGTAATGGTGTTCCCTTACACTTACTGCCGCTTTCCTTGGTAGTAAAGGATGTGGGTGTAGGAGTAGCTTGACTGTGGTGCATTTTGTAATTGATGCACACTGCAGCCTTTGTGCGCAAAATTAATGTTCAGGGTAATGGATGAAGTACCAGTCAAGTGAGGGTGCAAAAGTACCAAATCAAGCGGGGTGACTTGTCCTGCTTGGTATTGAACTCCTTAAGGCGGTGTATTTCATCACAATCCTAATTTGTGCCTAATGAATGATGGAGAGGCCCTAGGTTTGTCAAGAAATGTGTGACTTGCACAAGATACCCAGATCCCTGCTGTTTTTGACATAGAGTTTGTAGCTTGTCCAATTAAATTTCTGCTCAGTGGTGAGCCCCAAGATGTTAATGTTGGAAGATCTGGTAATATTAATACATTGAAGGATTGGTGGTTGCATTCTTTTGTTGGAGGTGATCATAATGTGGCATTTTCATATAATATTTGCCACTGATTTACCCAAGCTTAAGGGTTGTTTAATCCTGCTGCAAGCAGGTATAGAATGCTTCATTTACTGAGGAATTGCAAATGGAGTACTTCTGATATTATAATGGAAGGAAGGCCATTCGTAAACCAGTTAAAGGCGGGTATGATTGACTCCTACAAGCATCTTCCTTTGAAAATTGGCTTGAACCATTGAAATGTTTTCCTTTTGATGCCCATCAACTTCAGTTTTAACAGGACTTTTTGATGCAAACTTGCCCAAATGTTACCTTGATGCTGAAGGATCACCCTCAGCTCACCTTTGGAAATCTGTTCCTAGGTGCATTTTTGGATCGTAAGTCTTTGATGAGCAGGTGATTAATGAGTAAATGTCTCTTGATCATCACTTTGTTGATTTTGAAAGCTGACTACTCAATTGGTTTTCCAAATTGCCTCAGTAGCCTGGCAACTATATTGGAACAGCTTGGCCAGAAGTGTAGCTGGTTCTTAAACACAGAGCATTAGTCATACAGTTGGGATGTTCTTTGGTTCCATCCTTTGCTGTATTCAGTGCTCTCAGCCATTTCCTAATATCAGTTGGAATGAATCAATTAACTGGCAACAGTGGTGGGATTTCTGGGTAAAGCTGAGGTCGCTTCAGGCTGAGCATGGTCTTCAGCAATTGTGTGCTGGGCCCCCAGTGTTGTTAAGATTAAAGATATTCTTGTAGCTTTCTCTTTCATTTGGCTGTTTAGTTGTTCACTTAACTACTATGCTAGGACTACAGAGTTATATGTAAGTTGATATATGTGATATGTAAGTTGTGCAATTGTTCAGGTCTAATGATTGTAAACACAAGAAAGTCTCCAGATGCTGGAAATCCAAAGCAACCCATACAAAATCTGGAGAAACTTAGAAGGCCAGGCAGTATCTGTGGAAAAGAGTAAACAATCGATGTTTCGGGCCTAGGCCATTCTTCAAGACTGTGAAGGAAGGGGGGAGATGCCTGAATAAAAAGGTGAGAGAAGCTAGCTGCAAAGGGATAGGTGAAGCCAGGTAGTTGTGAAGGTCAAAGGCTGGAGAAGATACGTGGCTGTGGTAGCGGGTCTGGATTAGCACATGGTTGAAGAGTCAGAGGGCAGCAGAGATCACAGGGAGCAGTGAGAGGGGGTTTCACTGAACTCCCATCGAAGGGAAGATTTAAACTTCAGGGTGGGCATACCTTGACGTAACTTTGCAATGGAGTAGTAAATCACAAATACAAGGAAGTCTGCAGATGGCATGATGCTTTTGCTATTCATCATGGCAGCTGTGTCATTCTGGATGTAGTCAGTTCAGTTAGTAATGGTGACTGAAGTTCCCTACCCACAGTATGTTGATATCCTATTACTTTCAATGATTCTTCTAGGTCCACAGACCCCTCGGTTAATGGTAGGGGGCCGTGGCATAAAAAAAGGTGGAGAAACCCTTTTCTGGGTGCTGTTTGACAATGAAGGATGATTTGATGAATATGAGTTCAACCATGTCTGGCTGTTAAGTTTTGTGGCAGTTCCCTCAACTGAAACACTGTTCCTGAAATGGTTTTGTTGAGGAGTTTACAAGGTCAACAGGGCTGGAAGTGTCCTTACTGTGTCTTGTTGCCTAGGTTGCCTATTTTACCTCTTGACAACTACTGCAAGTCTTTAACTTTTTTGTGATGTGACGTAATACAGTGGTCCCCAACCTCCGGGCCATGGACCGATACATTGCCACGAAGAATGCAGGGGTGCAGTGGTGGCTGGAACGCACCCAGCACATCTTTAAGAAAAAGCCGAAATAAACAAGCTAATTAATTAGGTGCTGCCCGGCACGTAAATGTCGGCCCAGATCAGAGGCGACGCAATCAGCAATCGCCTCTGATCTGGGCTGACATTTACGTGCCGGGTGGCACCTAATCAATTAGCTTGTTTATTTCGGCTTTTTTCTTAAAGATGTGCTGGGTGCGTTCGGCCACCGCTGCACCCCTGTATGCTTCGCAGATTGGTATCGGTCTGCGGCCTGGAGGTTGGGGACCACTGGTGTAATATGTCTGATTTCCCCATTCAAGCTGGGAGAGCAAGTATCTCTGTTTTTCAGGGATTTCCTGTTGGTTAATAGATTATTTTATGTAATTTCGTTCTAACTTCTGGGTGCCACAGAGGAGTTTGGTTCAAGTATTTCAGCTGTGATGGTGGCCATATGTGAAGCAAATGTGGTGTGGCTGCTAGTAGAAACTTGAACTGTACAGCATAGGAACAGATCCTTCAGCCCGCAATGTCTTTGCTGACCATGATGCCAAATGAAGCTAATTGCCTGCACGTAAGCGTATCTCTCCATTCCCTTCATGTTCCTATATGTATCAAAATGCCTCAAAAATGCCACCATATCATGCTTCCCCAATTAGGCAGTGCATTCCATGCACCTATCACTCTCAATATAAAAACAAACTTGTCCTGTATATCAAAGTTGCTGGTGAACACAGCAGGCCAGGCAGCATCTATAGGAAGAGGTGCAGTCGACGTTTCAGGCCGAGACCCTTCGTCAGTCTCGGCCTGAAACGTCGACTGCACCTCTTCCTATAGATGCTGCCTGGCCTGCTGTGTTCACCAGCAACTTTGATGTATGTTGCTTGAATTTCCAGCATCTGCAGAATTCCTGTTGCTTGTCCTGTATATCTCCCTTAACATTTTTCCTCTCATGAACCTATGCTTTCTAGTATTTGCCAATTCTACTATGGGAAAGAGACTCTGACCATCTCCCCTTAGCCTCCAATACTTGAGGGAAAACAATCCAAGTCTATTAAACTTCCCCTTATAGCTAATACTCAAATCAGGACAGCATCTTTGTGAACCTCCTTTATACCCTCTCTAAAGCCTCCATAATATTCCTGTAATGGGTTGATGAGAATTAAACAATACAGTGGATTCCGATTAATTGGGACTCATCGGGTCCAATACATTTTGGCCCAATTAAGCGGCTGCCCCAATGAGCTGAAGTTTCATGGGAATAGTTAACAGGATTAACAAAGGCAAGCTACTGTTTAACTGAATAAGACATTTTGCATTTAAATGAAATAAAGAGCAAATTAAAACACTACCAATACTACTACAGTCTTATAAAACCGTTTTAGTTCCTAATAGTTCTTGATGGAAGAATTCATCGCTGCCAAGTTCTTTTGATTGTCTAAAGGACAAAATTGGTCAAAATAATGATTTATGCATGAAGCTGAAAGAGATGGGGAGGTCTTAAATGGATATTTTTGCATCTGTATTTACTCAGGAGACAGACACAGACACTATAGAAGTGAGCAAAGCAACAGCAAGGTCATAGACCCTATACAGATTACAGAGGAGGAGATGTTTGCTGTCTTGAGGCAAATTAGGGTGGATAAATATCCCAGGGCCTGACACTGTGGAAGGCTAGTGCAGAAATTGCAGGGACCCTTTCAGAGATATTTAAAACATCCTTAGCTACGGGTGAGGTGCTGGAAGATTCAAGAATAGTGAATGTTCTTCCATTATTTAAGAAAGGGTCTAAGAATAATCCAGGATATTATAGACCAGTGAGCCTGACATCAGTAGTGGGAATGTTATTGGAAGGTATTCTAAGGGACTGGATATATAATTATATGGATTGACAGGGACTGATTAGGGAGTTTGTTGAGGACATTACCAGGAAAGTTGATGAAGGCAAGGCAGTGAATGCTGTCGACATGGACTTTCGCAAAGCTTTTGACCAGGTCCAGCATGGGAGGTTGGTCAAGAAGGTAGTTGCCTGGCATTCAAGATGAAGTAGTAAACTGGATTAGACATTGGCTTCGCAGGAGAAGCCAGAGAATGGTAGTGGATGGTTGCCTCTCTGACTATAGTCCTGTGATTAATGGTGTGCTGCAGGAATCAGTGAGGTCCATTGTTGTTTGTCATCTATAGTATATCAGTGATCTGGATGATAACGTGGTAAACTGGATCAGCATTTGCGGATGACACCAAAAATGGAGGAGTAGAGAGCAGTGAGGAAGACGATCAAAGCTTGCCACAGGTTCTGGACCAGCTGGAAAAACGGGCTGAAAAAATGGCAGATGGAATTTAATGCAGGCATGTGTGAGATGTTGCACTTCGGGCAGAACAACTACAGTAGGTCTTACACACTGAGTGGTAGGACACAGAGAAGTGCAGTCGAGCAAAGGGATCTGGGAGTACAGATCCATAATTCCTTAAAAGTGGTGTCACAGCAGATAAGGTCATAAAGAAAGCTTTTGGTACATAGGTCTTGGTAGATCGAAATATTGAGTACTGGAGTTGGAATGTTATATTGAATTTGTAGAAGACATTGATGAGGCCCAATTTGGGATGTTGTGTGCCATATTGATCACCTACCTACAGGAAAGATGTAAATAAGATTGAAAGAGTGCAGAGAAAATTTACTAGATCTTAGTGCCTAAGTTCTAGGGGAAGGTTGAATAGATTGGGACTTTATTTCCTAGAATGTAGAAGAATATAGGGAGATTTGATAGATGTATACAAAGTTATGAAGTGTATTGATGGGTAAATGTAGGCAGGCTTTTTCCACTGAGGTTGGGTGAAGCTACAACTGCAGGTCATGGGTTAACAAATCTCAGCATTGTATATGGTAACGTATAAGTACTTTGATAATAAATTTACTTTGAAACTTGAAAGGTGAAATGTTTAAAGGGAACATGAGGGAGAACTTCTTCACAGAGGGTAGTGAGAGTGTGGAATGAGCTGCTGGCAGAAGTGGTGGATGCGGGCTCGATTTAACATTTAAGAGAAATTTGGATAGATACATCGATGGGAGGGGTATGGAGGACTATGGTCCAGGTGCATTTTGATCGGACTAAGTGTCAATGGTTTGGCACAGACGAGTTGGGCTGAAGGGCCTGTTCCTGTACTGTAATGTTCTTTGAGTCTTTGTAAATGAACAAAATCGGCACAGTCAACTAGTGCAGATAATGGACTACCTTCATTGCCTTCTTGCATAAAGTCAAAGTAAAAAAACTAGTTAAATTATTGCTTTTTGAATCTGCATACGTCAGCCCAAATGGATAACTTACCACAAGCACATGCAACTAACACTATTGAAAAACTGTTCGCTGTAAGTTTGGTGTAGAGTCTAATGCCACACAAGTGCACACAGGAGACACTAGGTAGAAACTGTTCAGCAAAAGTCTTCTGTCCACATTAAGCAGCATAGTGTTCCAAATAAACAAAGGGAATTCCGGCTATTTTCTCAATTAGTTTTAGTTTCTTTAAGTGTTGACCCAAATAAGCAGCTGCCCTGTTTCCACTGTACTCCAAAAATGGCCTAAGCAAAGTTTATATAGCTGCATCATGACTTCCTGACTCCTATACTCAGTGCCACAAACAATGAAGTTAGTTGTGTTTACCTCTTTATTACTATATTTATTTACATTGCCATTTTTATGGTTTTCGGACAAAATTCCTCTGAACATCAATACTTTTAATTGCTCTGCCATTTACTATGTACATTCCCCTTGTATTTGACCTCACATTTGTCTGGATCAAGCAATCTGTCATTTCTCCACCCATATCTGCAACTGGTCTATATCGTTTGGAAGTCGTCTACACAAGTATCCCAACATTGGTATTGTCTGCAAATGTATTAAATTCCTAAACAGGAAACCCAGAGGTTTTAGTATAATTATATTTGAAGATTTCAGTAAGTTATAGATGTTTGTCCTATGTTTTTGAATGGTGTACCAGTTAATCCATTTCCACATTTTGTTTTGGAGTTTGTAATACCCTAGAATGGTAATGGTATAATAGATTGTGAATCTAGTAATTGACAACTTTGAGCTATTGCTGGAGTATTTAAGGAAAATGAATGTTTCAAATTTCCCACTTTTTTTCTTTCTTTCTTTTTAAATCTTTTTATTGAGTAAGTATACAAAAAAGGTAAGCCATATAAACATTAATACAATGTTAAAGTATAATAAAATTCCAAAAGATAACAATACCAAAAAGAAAATACTACAAACAATGTAATTTAAGCATAAGAAACCAAGATAACATAATAGTATACTAGATTTTATATATATCAATGGAAAAAAAAAGAAAAAAAAACCCCCAAAAAAAACCCACCGTGCAACTAACTAAAAGCAAAGCAAAGCAATGGGCTAACTTGAAACCAAACAGAGTTAAACTTAAAATCACGTCCTCAATCCCGACCTCCATTAAAACAGTGAAGAAAAAACAAGAAGGGTAAATATTACATTAAATGAAAATATCGAATAAAAGGTCCCCAAATCTGTTCAAATTTAAATGAAGAATCATAAAGGTTACTTCTAATTTTCTCCAGATTCAAACATAAAATCGTCTGAGAAAACCAAAAAAAGGTAGTTGGAGCATTAAGCTCTTTCCAATGTTGTAAAATACATCTTTTCGCCATTAAAGTAAGAAATGCAATCATTCTACGGGCTGAAGGGGAAAGATTACTAGAAATTTTAGGTAGTCCAAAGATAGCAGTAATAGGGTGAGGAGAGATATCTATATTTAATACCTTAGAAATAATATTGAAAATATCTCTCCAAAAAGTTTCCAAAGTAGGGCAAGACCAAAACATATGAGTTAAAGAGGCTATCTGCCCCGAACATCTATCACAGAAAGGATTAATATGCGAGTAAAAACGCGCTAACTTATCTTTGGACATATGTGCTCTATGAACCACTTTAAATTGAATTAGGGAATGTTTAGCACAAATAGAGGAAGTATTAACTAATTGTAAAATCTGCCCCCAATCATCCACAGAAATGGTAAGCCCCAATTCCTGTTCCCAATCTACCCTAATCTTATCAAATGGAGCTTTCCTAAGTTTCATAATAATATTATAAATCATAGCCGATGCACCTTTCTGACATGGATTAAGGTTAATTATCGAATCTAAAATATATATAGGAGGAAGCATTGGAAAGGAAGAAAGTATAGTACTTAGGAAATTTCTAACTTGTAAATATCTAAAAAAATGTATTCTTGATAAGTTATATTTATTAGATAATTGTTCAAAAGACATAAGGGAACCATCTAAAAATAAATCCAAAAACCGTAAAATACCCTTAGTCTTCCAAGTTTGAAAAGCGCGATCCGTAAAAGAGGGAGGAAAAAATATGTTACCTAAAATAGGAATCGCTAACCCGAATTGATTAAGATCAAAAAATTTTCTGAATTGAAACCAAATGCGCAAAGCATATTTAACTATCGGGTTAGAGACCTGCTTAAGACGTTTCGAATCAAAAGGAAGAGAGGAACCTAAAATAGAACCAAGTGTATAACCCTGAACAGATTGTAATTCCAATGCTACCCATTTAGGAATAGATAGTATGTCCCGGTCAAGTAACCAAAATTTCATATGTCGAATATTAATAGCCCAATAATAAAATCTAAAGTTAGGTAATGCTAAACCTCCATCTCTCTTAGCTTTCTGTAAATGTATTTTACCCAGTCTCGGATTCTTATTCTGCCAAATAAATGAAGAAATTTTAGAGTCAACTTTATCAAAAAAAGATTTAGGAACGAAAATTGGTAATGCCTGAAACACATATAAAAATTTTGGCAAAAAAAACATCTTAACTGCATTAATACGACCAATCAAAGTTAAATATAAGGGAAACCATTTAGATGAAAGTTGAGTAATATGGTCTATTAATGGTAAAAAGTTAGTCTTAAATAAATCTTTATGTTTACAAGTAATTTTAATCCCAAGATATGAAAAGTAATTATTAATCAATTTAAATGGAAATTTATAATATAAGGGAAGATGTTTATTAATCGGAAAAAGTTCACTCTTACTAAGATTTAATTTATAACCTGAGAAAAGACCAAATTGTGCTAATAACTCTAAAACAGCAGGAATGGATCTCTCAGGATTAGAAATATATAAAAGTAAATCATCAGCATAGAGTGATAATTTATGGGACTTTAATCCCCGAGTTATCCCAGTAATATTTGAAGATTCTCGAATAGCAATTGCAAGAGGTTCTAATGCAATATCAAATAATAGGGGACTAAGAGGACAGCCTTGTCGAGTACCACGAAAGAGAGGAAAAAAAGGTGAGTTTAAGGAGTTAGTACGAACCGAGGCTACAGGGGAGTGATATAACAGTTTAATCCAGGATATAAATTTCAAGCTAAAATTAAACATTTCAAGCACCTTAAATAAATAAGGCCATTCTACTCTATCAAAAGCTTTCTCGGCATCTAAAGAAATAACACACTCAGGAACATTTTGTGAGGGAGTATAAACGATATTTAACAATGTACGAATATTATAAAAAGAGTAACGACCTTTAATAAAACCCGTTTGGTCTTCCGAAATAATAGAAGGAAGTACTTTTTCTAGTCTATTTGCTAATAACTTAGAAAAAACTTTAGAATCAACATTTAATAAAGATATTGGTCTATAAGATGCACATTGAGCAGGGTCTTTATCCTTCTTTAGTATTAAAGAAATTGATGCTCTATTAAAAGATTCCGGAAGTTTACCAAGTTTCAAAGAAGCCTCAAAAACCTTATAGAGCCAAGGAATCAATAAAGAAGCAAAACATTTATAAAATTCAACGGTAAACCCATCAGGGCCAGGAGCTTTCCCCAGATTCATAGAAAAAATAACATTCTTAATCTCATCCATTGTAATGGAAGTATCTAATAAAGAAGACATATCCTGTGAAATCTGAGGGAAGTCTAACTTATCTAAAAAATCATTCATATATTTAGAATCTCGAGGAGACTCTGATTGATATAAAGAAGAATAAAAATCACAAAAGGTTTGATTAATCCCCACATGATCCAATATCAATCGATCATTTTGGTTATAAATCTGATTGATTTGAGATTTAACATAATTAGATTTCAATTGATTAGCCAGCAGCTTGCCAATTTTATCACTGTGAACATAAAAATCACTTCTTGTTTTCTTTAATTGGTTTACAATCGAGGACGAGAGTAGTAAACTGTGTTCCATTTGAAGTTCAGTTCTTTGTTTGTATAGCTCCTCAGAAGGAGCCATAACATATTTCTTATCAATTTCTTTAATCTTGTCCACAATTACCATCTCCTCCTGCTTCTGTTTCTTCCTCAAAGCAACGGAATACGAAATAATCTGACCCCGAATATAGGCTTTAAAAGTGTCCCAAAGAGTGTTAACCGAAATATCTTCTGTATGGTTAATTGTAAAAAAAAGCTCAATCTGTTCATTCATAAAATTAACAAAGTCCGAGTCCTGAAGCAACAGCGAATTAAAACGCCATTGTCTATTGTTTGGTATATTGGCCATAATTTTAATAGAAAGCTTAAGTGGAGCATGATCCGAAATGGTTATAGAATCATAATCACATTTAATCACTGAAGGAATGAGACGAGAATCAATGAAAAAATAATCAATTCTTGAATAGGAATGATGAACATGTGAAAAGAAGGAAAAATCTTTTTCCTGAGGATGCAGAAAACGCCAAATGTCCGTCGACCCAGAATCAGAAAGGAAAAAATTAATCAAATTTGCAGATTTATTAGGTAAAGTCCGTAAAGGAGCCGAACGGTCCAAAGCTGGAGATAAACAGGTATTAAGATCTCCGCCCCAAATCAATGAAAACTCGTTCAAATTCGGAAACTGATCAAACAATGATTTATAAAATTCCGGACAATCCATATTAGGAGCATAAACATTAACCAAAACTACTTTTTTATTAAATAGTAAACCACTAACCAATAAAAATCTACCATTCGGATCAGAGATAATATCCTGTTGTATAAAAGTAACTGAGGAGTCTATAAAAATAGAGACGCCTCGAATCTTAGCATTGGAGTTCGAATGAAATTGTTGTCCCTTCCAGAATTTGAAAAAACGTAGTCTGTCCCCCCTCCGTACATGGGTCTCTTGTAAAAATAAAATTTGTGCTTTAAGTCTCCGGAACACTTTAAAAACTTTTTTCCTTTTAATAGGATGATTAAGACCATTAGTATTCCAGGAGACAAAATTAATAATAGACTCCATAAATCCTAAAGTCAACCCATAACAAGGAGGATTGACAATAGGCGCGACCCACAAACCCGGAGAGGAAACAGAACATACAAAAGATACCGGGGAAAAGGACGCAACCAATACTTCAATAATGTATATAGCCCAAAGAGAAACAAACTAAAACGTGAAGCCCCTCCCACCGCCCCCCACCCCAAGACCCCAAGGCGAAATCTAAAGCAGACCCGCCAGAAAGAAGCAAGCGCTAAAACTACCCCCATGACTTCCGGTATACGCTCCCTAAAAAAAAAAGGTATAAATATGAAAAGGATCAGCTAATTGTAAAACAGTAAAAAAATAAGTAAAAAAAAGTTAGCTCAATTAAAATACACACAGAACAGAACAAAAGCCGGAAAGTATATATTAAAAAAAAACCACAATAAACCTCAAACTCATGAATAGACACAGCAACAAAAAAAATAGGATTATTAACATAAAATGATTATAAAAAGCAAAACAGAATAAAATTTAAAAAAAACTACAAAATTTAAGGCCGCACAGGAAATACGTAAGATGACAAAAGGGAAGTAACCACCCAGAATCCCCTGGGAAAAGAAAGAAATGACGCAGTTAAAAAGAAAGTTTAGCAGCCATATTAAGAAATCGAAAGTAAACTTTTCTGCCCAAATAGGGCACAGAAAAGTTAAAACCAACCAATTCACAGCCTCCGATCAACGGAGAAAATTAAAAAAAGGCAATTAAGATGTTGAAGATGAAAGTTGATCCAGATAACTCTGGGCATCCGATGGAGAATCAAAAAAACGAAGGGCTCCATCTAACATGCGAATCCTTAGACGTGCAGGGTACAGCAGCGCTGGTCTTAAATCCATCTTATAGAATTCCGACATCACGGATCTGTAACGGACCCGTTGGTCCCAGATTGGTTTACTGAAATCTTCCACGAATCGGAACTTAAGATCCGAAAAATCAATGAAACCTTTAGATCGAGCGAATCGAAACAGTCTCTCCTTGTCTTGAAAGTAATGAAAACGTAAGATAACATGCCTAGGTCTATCTGACCTAGACGAGTATGATGGGATTCTGTGAACACGATCCAGTAGCGGTGGTTGGTCAGGAAATACAGTAGGGAATGCATCTTTTAAAAGTTGGGAGAAATATTTCATAGGGTTGTTAGCTTCCACGGCTTCCCTGACGCCAATCATTCGTAAATTCTGCCGTCGCATTCTAGATTCCAAGTCAGAGTTTTTAAAAGTCAAAAAGTCAAGTTTCTTCTTCATTACATTAATTGTTTCTTCGACTTTCCCCATCTTAAGCTCACTTTGTTGCGCGGATTTTTGAAGATCAGATATAGCCGACTGATGTTCCGCAATACATGTTTGCATCTTATCAATTAAATCGGCAATTTTCTGGAACTTAGTTGAGATTTCCGTATGAATCAGGTCTTTAACAAAGCCCATAATTTCTGTACGAATCATCTCCCTAACAGAGGTTGAAATTTCCCTCTGAATTAACTCCGATATAGCTTTCAAAGTCACCGGTGATTCAGTCGGAGGGAGATCCGTAGCTTTCGGTTTAACCGGAGGTTTACCATCCTTGCTGTCTTTCCCGTTCTTAGACATAGCCGATCTCAGTATCATCCAATTGTCAGAGAATTCAGTTTAATTCAAAGTATTGTAAAAATTGATGCCTTAATAGTTAATTAAAGTATAGCTGACCATAGAGAGAAAAAACTCAGAGGTAATGGAGCGAGTCAAGAACGCGACTTCACTCCATGAGCGCTACCGGAAGTCTCCCCCCCACTTTTTTTAACAAGGTACTATGATAATTTTGTTAGAACTGTCAGTTGCTATGTTTTTCAATGTAGTTGCATCTCCATGCAGAAATATTGACATTGGCTGCACAAGTGCATGTATTTTTTGCACATTGTAGAATAATTGGCAAATGTTGCTTAGAAACCACATTTGCCTATAAATACATCTGCAGCTAAATGCAATATAATTCACTTCAGATAAGGAAATGTTTTTCTAACATATATTTGCCAAATTGTTAGGCTCAAGCTGTTCATGCACGGATACAATCATCACATAATACTAAGAATAGAACGAAAGATTTTGTTTTTAGTAAATTGGATATGCTCTACAAATTCACGTTTCTCCATGAAGAATGAGATAGGTGAATTCTTAGGATTTTCCATTATTGGAATGTAATACAAATGCACAGAGGGTCTTCATTAATCTTAGCTACTCTGTATACAAAAAAAATAGATTATTTAAGTCATTGTTTCATTCAGTCAGTCAGTGGGTGCCGTCCCAAATCCGGGGTTGGCGGCTATGCACCTCCATCTTCTTTGATCTTGCGACAGCACCGAGTACAGCCTCTCCTCCAGTTTGTTCTCGCTGACCGCCTTGGCACCGCCCGCTGCCACCCCCGCCGAACTCGAGCCAGAGGCCGTGTCGGCCTCCAGCCACTGCAGCTTCTTCGAACTCGGCCCTTCCTTAGGCGGAGGCCTTGGGCAGGTCCAGGCACACAGTGCAGCGCCCAAGTTCATCATATCTTTTCTAACTAGGTGCATAGCATACGATTCATAGATAGGTGATGAGGCTTTAATCTCTTCCACGGCAGATGGCCGTTGGCTCACAAGGAGCTCATCCGCCCTTTGTCAGGTCTTGTTTTTTTTTCAGTCCTGCTGGGTGTCCTCACACCCTCCTCACCAGACTAAGTCCAGTGGGGGAGCCGGCCCAAGTCGCCGACCAGTCGACCACGGCCCCTTCTAAAATCATCCCTTAGGCTCATGCATTGATTAACCATGCAATAAAATGATGCTGTGTATCACAAACTATTGTTTTAAGAAGAATATTTCCACTCAGATGACATTGAACAATCCATTGTTTCTTATGTATAAGTATTTACTTTATTGATCCTTTATTGAAACGTATAGTTTGAGGTATATCATTTTCCTTTGTGTTTGGACTAACACTATCAAATTTACACATGAGACATTTGTGTCACTTTTGTCTCGCCTCTGGAATTCAACTTCTTTTGTCCATACTTAACCCAAAGCTGTAATAGTTTCTGCAACCAATAAGTTGAAAGAAAACCACACTAAGCATGAGTCAGAAGACACAAGAGACTGCTGGTGCTAGGATCTGGATCTGGAGCAAATTGTTGATGTTTCGGGTGAAGATACCTGATGCAGGGTTCGTTTCCTCCCACACATGCTGCTTGAGCCACTGAGTTCTTCCAGCAGATTGTTGTTGAAAATTTGTCATTTGGAAGTTTTGCAACAGTCTAATACTTTATTGCAAATAATTAACATAACTAAAACCCCCCAGCTGTCATGATAGGACTTGAATTGTATCTGTCCAGGTCTCTAAATTGCTAATCTTGCACCAAATCAGATGTCCCTTTGGTTCCATTCTATCACCACCACAACATCATCTTCAATAGGTTCTCCAGTGAGCAATATATTCTTCATTACTATGAATATGGACTTTTATTCACTTGCTTTATTGCGTTTATTTATTTGTGCTATGGTTACTGGAAGTGAATGCTGCCCTCAAGTTGTGATCTGAATAAAGCTTAGACATAATTTCCACTTCAGCTGTCTTAGCTCTACATTAATTGAAAATATTGAACTACAACTACTAGTTCAGCTTATTTATTTTTGTAATTATTTATTTCATTATGCCTTTTTAAGTTTAAGTTTCAGTACTTCGTAAATTGTTATCACTCAAATTTATTAGCTGTTATGCCCTTTTTTAAACATGGCTAATCTCATGAGCATTCTTTGCTGCCTCTTGCAGGTATACTAGCTTGATATGATATCAAGTGCTTATTTTCTATATTTCAAACTTCATTGAATGTGTAATTGCTCTTGTACATCATAAAATTACATTGGTACCCCACTTACTGCTGCCCAGAAAGTGCAATCCACTATAGTGTTCTTGGACCTCCTGTTCAATCTCTGATGTGTACATACCCCTAAGACTTCAAAAGGATCTTTGTTCAGTTGAATTGGTATGCTCGGGTCTTTGTGCAGATTGCTACCCTGCATGATGTTGTGCTGGGAATGTGGATGCCCTGGTGCCATCCCCTATAATATCCTGCACTCAGCATGCTACATAAATGCTCCACATCTTGTTACTGAGCACATCTTACCACAATCTGCCCATCACCAGCCATCACGAACAGACTGTCCGTTATAACTATAGTGCAATTTATTGCTGCACTTGTATCTTCACAGCAGCGCTATCAGTAATATTTTATCTATATGATAAGACAGGGTGGCTAGCACAATGTTTTATAGTACCAGCCACCTGCATTCAATTCCCACCGCTGCCCGTAAGGAGTTTGTACGTTCTCCCTGTGACTGCCCGTAAGGAGTTTGTACGTTCTCCCTGTGACTGTCCGTAAGGAGTTTGTACATTCTTCCTGTGACTGTGTGCTCTGGTTGCTTCGGTTTTCTCCCACAGTCCAAGGGCGTACCAGTTAGTAGGTTAATTGGCCATTGTAAATTGTTCCATGATTTGGCTAGGGTTAAATTGGAGTTGCTGGGTGGCACAGCTCGAAGGATTGGAAGGGCTTACTTCATGCTGTATCTCATTAAATAAATAGTTATCCCTTTTAGTGTATATTCCATTGTTTCTAGGATTACATCCTGACTTCTAAGTGAAACAGTATTATAACAGCTTGTTGTATCCAAAAGCCTTTGATTCAATTATGTTCACTCATCATTACAGAGTTGAGCTTGGTACACAAGCAAAATCATCTGACTCTAAGTCTATGTTGATTGCCATTTCATATGCTTCTTCATATAGCCTTTTCCTACTCAGAATCAATATTGTTTTCATTTGTTTTAAACTAAGTGGGGTAATAACTGGCCTATTTCTCCATAAATGCTGCATGATGCATTGACAATTTCCTGTAAATGCTGGAAACAGTACAAGCCAAGCAGCATTTCTAGAAAGAGAAACAGTAAACTAACACATTAGTTATTCAGAGGGTACTCTGGATTGGCTGCACACCCATAAACCTGACTTGACCATAAATGAGTCTATTTTAAGTGTGCTACATCTTTTGTATTCATTATTTCTCATTGAAGTTAAACAAAACATTAGCATCACTGCAACAATGAAGTAGGGCGCCGCAATAGCGTAGCAGTTAGTGTGACGCTATTACAGCTTGGTGCATCGGAGTTCAATTCTGATCTCATCCATAAGGAGTCAGTGTTTCCTCTCCATGCAATGTGTGGGTTTTCTTCGGGTGTTCTGGTTTCCTTCCACAGTCCAAAGTCTATAAGACCATAAGACAAAGGAGCAGAAGTCGGCCATTCGACCCATCGAGTCTACTCCGCCTTCTTATCATGAGTTAATCCATTCTCCCATTTAGTCCCACTCCCCTGCCTTCTCACCATAACCTTTGATGCCCTGGCTACTCAGATACCTATCAATCTCTGCTTTAAATACACCCAGCGACTTGGCCTCCACTGCTGCCCGTGGCAACAAATTCCATAGATTCACCACCCTCTGACTAAAAACATTTCTTCGCATTTCTGTTCTGAATGGGTGCCCTTCAATCCTTAAGTCATGCCCTCTCGTACTAGACTCCCCCATCATGGGAAACAACTTTGCCACATCCACTCTGTCCATGCCTTTCAACATTCGAAATGTTTCTATGAGGTCTCCCCTCATTCTTCTAAACTCCAGGGAATACAGTCCAAGAGCGGACTAAGATTCCTTATATGTTAACCCTCTCATTCCTGAAATCATTCTACTGAATCTTCTCTGTACCCTCTCCAACATCCTTTCTTAAATAAGGAGACCAAAACTGCCCACAATACTCCAAGTGAGGTCTCACCAGCGCCTTATAGAGCCTCAACATCACATCTCTGCTCCTATACTCTATTCCTCTAGAAATAAATGCCAACATTGCATTCGCCTTCTTCACCACCGACTCAACCTGGAGGTTAACCTTAAGGGTATCCTGTACGAGGACTCCCAAGACCCGTTGAATCTCAGAACTTTGAATTCTTTCCCCATTTAAAGAATAGTCTGCCCATTTATTTCTTCTGCCAAAGTGCATAACCATACACTTTCCAACATTGTACTTCATTTGCCACTTCTTTGCCCATTCTTCCAATCTATCCAAGTCTCTCTGCAGACTCTCCATTTCCTCAGCACTACCAGCCCCTCCACCTATCTTCATATCGTCAGCAAACTTAGCCACAAAGCCATCTATTCCATAATCCAAATCGGTGATGTACAATGTAAAAAGAAGCGGCCCCAACACGGACCCCTGTGGAACACCACTGGTAACCGGCAGCCAACCAGAATAGGATCCCTTTATTCCCACTCTCTGTTTCCTGCCAATCAGCCAACGCTCTATCCACGTATGTAACTTTCCCGTAATTCCATGGGCTCTTATCTTGTTAAGTAGCCTCATGTGTGGCACCTTGTCAAAGACCTTCTGAAAATCCAAATATACAACATCCACTGCATCTCTCTTGTCTAGCCTATTTGTAATTTCCTCAAAAAATTGTAATAGGTTTGTCAGGCAGGATTTTCCTTTAAGAGGTCCATGCTGAGTTCTGCCTACCTTGTCATATGCCTCCAGGTACTCGTAACCTCATCCTTGACAATCGACTCCAACAACTTCCCAACCACCGATGTCAAGCTAACAAGTCTATAATTTCCTTTTGGCTTCCTTGCCACCTTCTTAAATAGCGGAGTGACATTTGCAATCTTCCAGTCCTCCGGAACCATGCCAGAATCTATTGACTTTTGAAAGATCATCGCTAATGCCTCTGCAATCTCCACAGCTACTTCCTTCAGAACACAAGGGTGCATTCCATCTGGTCCAGGAGATTTATCTACCTTTACACTCTTCAGCTTTCTGAGTACTTTCTCTGTCATAATTGTGACTGCGCATACTTCTCTTCCCTGCCACCCTTGAGTGTCAGGTATACTGCTGATGTCTTCCTCAGTGAAGACTGATGCAAAATACTCGTTCAGTTCCTCTGCCATCTCCTTATCCCCCATTACAATTTCTCCAGTGTCATTTTCTATCGGTCTGATATCTACTCTCACCTGTCTTTTACTCTTTATATATTGAAAAAGCTTTTAGTATCCTCTTTGATATTATTTGCTAGCTTCCTTTCATAGTTAATCTTTCTCCTCTTAATGACCTTCTTAGTTTCCTTTTGTAAGCTTTTAAAAACTTCCCAATCCCAGTCTTCCCACTAATTTTTGCTTCCTTGTACGCCCTCTCCTTTGCTTTAACTTTGACTTTGACTTCTCTTGTCAACCACGGTTGAATCTCTTTTCCATTTGAAAATTTCTTCTTTTTTGGAATATACCTGTCTTGCACCTTCCTCACTTCTCGCATAAACTCCAGCCACTGCTGCTCTGCCGTCTTTCCCGCCAGTGTCCCTTTCCAGTCAACTTTGGCCGGTTCCTCTCTCATGCCACTGTAATTTCCTTTACTCCACTGAAATACCAACGCATCAGATTTCGGCTTCTCTTTTTCAAATTTCACAGTGAACTCAATTATGTTATGATCACTGCCTCCTAAGGGTTCCTTCACCTCAATCTCTCTAATCACCTCCGGTTCATTACACAATACCCAATCCAGTACAGCCGATCCCCTAGTGGGCTCAACAACAAGCTGTTCTAAAAAGCAGTCTCGCAGACATTCTACAAATTCTCTCTCTTGAGATCCAGTGCCGACCTGATTTTCCCAATCCACTCGCATGTTAAAATCCCCCACAATTATCATAACACTGCCCTTCTGACAAGCCTTTTTTATTTCCTGTTGTAATTTGTAGTCCACATCACTGTAGCTGTTTGGAGGCCTATAAGTAACTGCCATCAGGGTCCTTTTACCCCTCCGATTTCATAGCTCAACCCATAAAGATTCTGTACCTTCCGATACTATATCACCGCTTTCTAATGATTTAATATCATTTCTTACCAATAAAGCCACGCCTCCCCTCTGCCTACCTTCCTATCCTTCCGATACACCATGTATCCTTGGATGTTCAGCTCCCAGAGACATGCATCCTTTAGCCACGTCTCAGTGATGGCCACAATATCATACCTGCCAATCTGTAGCTGTACGACAAGATCATCCACCTTATTCCTTATTCTGCTTGCATTTAAGTATAACACCTTAAGACCAGTATTTGGTCCTTTTCCCTTTGATTTCACTGCAACTTTATTGCACTGCAACTCATCCCAAAGGCTACAAATTTGCCCCATCACCTGCCTGTCTTTCCTGACATCTTTACTGCTCACTATCTTAGATTTATTTCTGTTTTCCCCTTCCTCCGCTCTATCATTCCGGTTCCCATCCCCCTGCCAAATTAGTTTAAACCCTCCCTAATAGCTCTATTAAACTTTCCCATTGGGATATTGGTCCCCTTCGGGTTCAGGTGTAACCTGTCTATTTTGAATAGGTCATACTTCCCCCAGAAGAGATCCGAATTATCCAAGAATCTGAAGCCCTGCCCCCTGCACCAGTCTCTCAGCCATGCATTCATCTGCCTGATCCTACCATTCTTGCCCTTGCTAGCACAGGTAGCAATCCCAAGATTACTACTCTGGAGGTCCTGCTTCTCAGCTTCCTTCCTAACTGCCAGAAATCTTTCTTCAGGACCTCCTCCTTACCAACATGTACCAAGACAACTGGCTGCTCACCTCCCCCTTCAGAATATTTTGACCCGATCCGAGACATCCCGTACCCTGGAACCTGGGAGGCAACACACTGTGCGGGTATCTCTATCAGGCTCACAGAATCTCCTGTCCGTTCCCTTGACTATGGAATCCCCTATGACTACTGCATTCCTCTTCTCCCTCCTTCTCTCCTGTGCATAACAGCTCCAGGCTCAGTGCCAGAGACCTGGTCACCATGGGCGTGACCTGTTGTTAGGTTAATTGATCAATGTTAATTGTCCCATGATTAGGTTAAGATTAAGTTGGAGTTGCTGGGTGGTGCGACTCAAAGAGTCAGAAGGGCCCATTCTATGCTGTATCTCTAAATACTTTAAGTAAATGATAGCAGTGATTATTCCAAATGTAACAGCTATGAGAGCTTATTCTGAAAACAGACTTGAAAACTGTCTTTATTATTCAAAGAAGCTTCACTTTGCAAGGGTGAGAAAACATGTGTTGCCAAAATGGAGAAAAACGACAAAATACAGTTGTCATCAAATCTAATATCCATTGGTGAGATCGGGACCTAAACTATTTAACAGAATTCATTGATGCATTGCTCTATCCAGTTAAAACCATTATTTGAAATTCTGGATTGAAACACACAGCCAACTGTCATTTTTTATTGTTATCCAATACTGGACAAAATGCTTGAATAAATTACATCAATTTAGGGGTTGTATGTTGGAGAATGCAGTCTTTCTCCATGCAAAGAGTAATATCAGCACCAAAGCCAGAAATTTGTTCCTGCAAATTTAACTGTCAAAATCTTCTGACTCAGCAGTTTCTTCCGTGAATAAATAAAATATGCTGTATGATAACAGAAAATTAGTTTAACAGGAAACTGCAATCAACTAAATATAAACCTGGAAAATACAAATGTTTACTAACCAGAATTTGGCATATAAACCAGTGTCTTCAAAGTCCCATGCATCAGGAAGACCTAGAAAGAGAGGCCTTATTTTCACCTGTTAGTCCTACTGGCTCTGGCACAATAGAGAAAATGGAAGATATAGTGCCCTTGAACATCAGCAAACCACAAATAACCAAGTTCCAGTTAACTATTGAAGTCAAAAACACTGGGCATAAAGTGTCAAGAACATAACTTTAAAACTCTTATTTAATGAAATGAAAAGGAACAAAATAACATACTTTCAAAAAAATTGAAAGTATATTAAGAAATATCTTAGTAATAGTTAATTGAGAGTTATGCATGAAGGTGAATAAGACTATACGAAAACCAGGGCTAAGCAGGGATTGGTCAGTAAGATCTATGGTCTGCTGAAGAGGGCTAGATAGTTTCAAAGAAAGCATGTAACCTGCCATACGTAATTGGAGGAGATGATTAAAACCCAGAGTATTTTGGGGAAAGATTGAGCTGGAGGGAGGATTTGGTAATGAGGGATGTTGGGCAGATGAGTGGGTCAGTAGGGTGTTTGAATAGATCTTTTGGTAAAAGGAAGGTTGATGCGTGGGAAGAAATTACAGTATTACTGCACAGAAATGGAGCCTTCAGCCAACTGAGTCTATTCTGGCGATCAACTACCCATGTTGTACCTTGATTCTTTGTATTCTCTGTATATTCCTATTAACTATCTCCATCAGCAGCTCCCTGCACCAATTCTGGCACTCATCTGCACACTGGGAAAAATTTAGAGTGACCAATTAACCCATCAACCTGCATATTTTTGGCATGTGTGAAGAAACCAGAGCACCCAGAGGAAGCACAGAGAATATACAAACTCCATTCAAACACAATGGAATGTGACTAGAACTGAGAGGCAGCTTCACCACAGTGTTGACCTCAAAAGGACCAACAACAAAGAAGATATCTAAAACACGAGGAAATCTGCAGGTGCTGGAAATTCAAGCAACACACACAAAAAATGCTGGTGAATGCTGCAGGCCAGGCAGCATCTATAGGAAGAGGTACAGTCCACGTTTCGGGCCGAGACCTTTCGTCAGGACGACAAAGATATCTAGTTGGGATAAAATTGACTTAAACTCTCTGGGAGCTGCCTAATTAAGGTTTGGCTCTTTAACCAACACTAAAAACAGAGAAAATGTGTTTACGGTCTTTTCCTTTGCCAGCAAAACCAAATGTGTAAGTTATTTACATAATGAATATTTAGTGTTTAAGGAAAATGTAGTTTACCTTCATTTGCTAAGATGGAGGAAAGTTAAGGCGATGCTATTCCTTTTCCTTATACAGTGTCAACCGTCACTGTATCTGCTCATTGGTTATGGATTCTCTGTATCTAAAACAAATTTAGAAGCATAAAATTAGAAAGATGAAGCCCATTTAATTGAAACAAATTTAAGAATGCTCTCTGATGGCTGAAAATGCTCAAGAGGGAGTTTAAATTAGTAAGATAGATCATTTAAATGAATTGTGCTACCACCCACTATCACCTTTTGTCTTTTGCACCTGACCTGCTGCTGGCTGGCATCTCCTTTGAATAGAATGTTACAGTTAACTTATACGGTTGTGTTTAAATTCAAACAGCCAGTCTCAGCCTGAAGTAAGCATAGAACAAATTACAAGTTAAATTGAGGGGAAAAATTGGCAGCAGTTCAATAAACATGACAACTTATTGGATGTATTTACCAAGAAATAAAGCAGAATTTTTTGCTCTCTGTGTTTGGTTAATGATTTCCCATAGGTGTTAAATTGGCTGTTAAACTGGAACGGAAGTTGGAGAAATGTACTGGAGGTTAAATTTGAAAAGCAAAAAAGTAATGAAGAGCTAGGATATGGGTAAAATAAACTAAATGGGTTTGTGAAGATAATAGTATTTTACTACAGTGAGATAATGCCTGAGGTGATAAAAGGGAAGAACAAAAAGAAAGTCAATGCTAAAGAGACTAAATTCAAATTTGTGAAGTGAGAAAATAAATAAATTTATAGCACTATAGAAAAAAATTGATTTGATCTAATAGCCAGTCCAGACATTTGGTTACATAAGGATCAATATTGGAAATTGGGTATTTTTAATTAAATTTGATAAGATAAAATTGTGTTCTGTGCTCGGTGTCAGATGTGGGAAGTCCTGGAGTCTCCCAGCCTCCCGGACGGCCATATCTGCACCCGGTGTGTTGAGCTGCAGCTCCTAAGGGACCGCGTTAGGGAACTGGAGTTGCAGCTCGATGACCTTCGTCTGGACAGGGAGAGTGAGGAGATGATAGAAAGGAGTTATAGGCAGGTGGTCACACTGGGGACACAGGAAACAGACAAGTGGGTAACAGTCAGGAGAGGGAAGGGGAAGAGTCAGGCACTAGAGAGTACCCCTGTGGCTGTCCCATTGAACAATAAGTACTCCTGTTTGAGTACTGTTGTTGGGTGGGGGGGGGGAACAGCCTACCTGGGGGAAGCAACAGTGGCCATGCCTCTGGCACAGAGTCCAGCCTTGTAGCTCAGAAGGGTAGGGAAAGGAAGAGAAAGCCATTAGCGATAGGGGACTCTATAGTTAGGGGGTCAGACAGGAGATTCTGTGGATGCAGGAAAGAAACTCGGATGGTAGTTTGCTTCCTAGGTGCCAGGGTCTGGGATATTTCAGATCGCATCCACGATATCCTGCAGTAGGAGGGAGAACAGCTAGAGATCGTGGTACATATTGGTACCAATGACATAGGTAGGAAAAGGGAAGAGGTCCCGAAAACAGACTACAGGGAGTTAGGAAGGAGGTTGAGAAGCAGGACCACAAAGGTAGTAATCTCGGGATTACTGCCTGTGCCATGTGACAGTGAGTATAGGAATAGAATGAGGTGGAGGATAAATGCGTGGCTGAGGGATTGGAGCAGGGAACAGGGATTCAGATTTAGAACACAGAACATAGAATAGTACAGCACAATACAGGCCCTTCGGCCAACAATGTTGTACCAACCCTCAAACCATATAACCCCCCCACCTTAAATTCCTCCATATACCTGTCTAGTAGTCTCTTAAACTTCACTAGTGTATCTGCCTCCACCACTGACTCAGGCAGTGCATTCCACGCACAAACCACTCTCTGAGTAAAAAACCTTCCTCTAATATCCCCCTTGAACTTCCCACCCCTTACCTTAAAGCCATGTCCTCTTGTATTGAGCAGTGGTGCCCTGGGGAAGAGGCGCTGGCTATCCACTCTTATCTATTCCTCTTATTATCTTGTACACCTCTATCATGTCTCCTCTCATCCTCCTTCTGTCCAAAGAGTAAAGCCCTAGCTCCCTTCATCTCTGATCATAATGCATACTCTCTAAACCAGGCAGCATCCTGGTAAATCTCCTCTGTACCCTTTCCAATGCTTCCACATCCTTCCTATAGTGAGGCGGCCAGAACTGGACACAGTACTCCAAGTGTGGCCTAACCAGAGTTTTATAGAGCTGCATCATTACATTGCGACTCTTAAACTCTCTCCCTCGACTTATGAAAGCTAACACCCCATAAGCTTTCTTAACTACCCTATCTACCTGTGAGGGAACTTTCAGGGATCTGTGGACATGTACCCCCAGATCCCTCTGCTCCTCCACACTACCACCCCCAGATCCCTCTACTCCTCCACACTGATTTCTGGATCATTGGGACCTCTTTTGGGGCAGGTGTGACCTGTACAAAAAGGACGGATTACACTTGAATCCCAGGGGGACCAATATCCTGGTGGAGAGGTTTGCTAAGGCTATTGGGGAGAGTTTAAACTAGAATTGCTATGGGGTGGGAACCGAATTGAAGAGATGGAGGAAGAGGAGGTTGTCTCACAAATAGAGAAAGCTTGGAGACAGTGTTTGAGGGAGGATAGGCAGGTGGCAAAGAAAGGACACTCTCAGACTAACGGTTTGAGATGTGTCTGTTTTAAAGCAAGGAGTATTGTGAACAAAGCGGATGAACTTAGAATGTGGATCAGTACTTGGAGCTGTGATGTGGTGGCCATTACAGAGACTTGGATGGCTCAGGGGCAGGAATGATTACTTCAAGTACGGGGTTTTAGATGTTTTAGAAAGGACAGGGAGGGAGGCAAAAGAGGTGGGAGCGTGGCACTGTTGATCAGAGATAGTGTCACAACTGCAAAAAAGGTGGACGCCATGGACGGATTGTCTACGGAGTCTCTGTGGGTGAAGGTTAGGAACAGGAAGGGGTCAATAACTCTACTGGGTGTTTTTTATAGGCCGCCCAAAAGTAACAGGGATATGGAGGAGCAGATAGGGAAACAGATCCTGGAAAGGTGTAATAATAACAGAGTTGTCGTGGTGGGGCATTTTAATTTCCCAAATATCGATTGGCATCTCCCTAGAGTAAGGGGTTTAGCTGGGGTGGAGTTGTTAGGTGTGTTCAGGAAGGTTTCTTGACACAATATGTAGATAAGCCTACAGGAGGAGAGACTGTATTGGGAAATGAACCTGGACAGGTGTCAGATCTCTCAGTGGGAGAGCACTTTGGAGATAGTGATCATTTAGCATTGGAGAGAGATAGGAACAGACAATTTAGAAAAGCATTTAATTGGAGTAACGGGAATTATGAGGCTATCAGGCAGGAAGTTGGAAGATTAAATTGGGAACGTATATTCTCAGGGAAAGATACAGAAGAAATGTGGCAAATGTTCAGAGGATATTTGTGTGGAGTTCTGCTTAGGTACATTCCAATGAGACAGGGAAGTTATGGCAGGGTACAGGAACCGTGGTGTACAAAGGCTGTAATAAATCTAGTCAAGAAGAAAAGAAAAGCTTACAAAAGGTTCAGAGAGCTAGGTAATATTAGAGATCTAGAAGATTATAAGGCGAACAGGAAGGAGCTTAGGAAGGAAATTAGGAGAGCCAGAAAGGGCCATGAGAAGGCCTTGGTGGGCAGGATTAAAGAAGACCCCAAGGCATTCTACAAGTATTTGAAGAGCAAGAGGGTAAGATATGTAAGAATAGGAACTATCAAGTGTGACAGTGGGAAAGTGTGTATGGAACTGGAGGAAATAGCAGAGGTACTTAATGAATACTTTACTTCAGTATTCACTGTGGAAAAGGATCTTGGTGATTGTAGTGATGACTTGCAGCAGACTGAAAAGCTTGAGCATGTAGATATTAAGAAAGAGGATGTGCTGGAGCTTTTGGAAAGCATCAAGTTGGATAAGTCACCGGGACCGGATGAGATGTACCCCAGACTATTGTGGGAGGCGAGTGAGGAGATTGCTGATCATTGTTCTGGCAAAGATCCTCTGCATCATGACTGGAGACGGGAGAGGTTCCAGAGGATTGAAGGGTTGCTTGCGGTTGTTGTTCCCTTATTCAAGAAAGGGAGTAGAGATAGCCCAGGAAATTATAGACCAGTGAGTCTTTCTTCAGTGGTTGGTAAGCTGATGGAGAAGATCCTGAGGGGCAGGATTTATGAACATTTGGAGAGGTACAATATGATTAGGAATAGTCAGCATGGTTTTGTCAAATGCAGGTCGTGCCTTACGAGCCTGATTGAATTTTTTGAGGATGTGGCATTAGGGTTAGGGTTAGGGTTAGGCAAGGCATTTGATAAGGTACCCCATGCAAGGCTTATTGAGAAAGTAAGGAGGCATGGGATCCAAAGGGACATTGCTTTATATATCCAGAAGTGGTCTGCTCACAGAAGGCAACAAGTGGTTGTGGACGGGTCATATTCTGCATGGAGGTCGGTGACCAGTGGTGTGCCTCAGTGATCTTTTCTGGGACCCTTACTCTTCGTGATATTTTTAAATGCTCTGGATGAGGAAGTGGAGGGATGGGTTAGTAAGTTTTCTGATGACACAAAGGTTGGGGGTGTTGTGGATAGTGTAGAGGGCTGTCAGAGGTTGCAGCGGGACATTGATAGGATTCAAAACTGGGTTGAGAGTGGCAGATGGAGTTCAACCCAGATAAGTGTAAAGTGGTTCATTTTGGTTGGTAAAATATGATGGCAGAATATAGTATTAATGGTAAGACTCTTGGCAGCGTGGAGGATCAAAGGGATATTGAGGTCCAAGTCCATAGGACACTCAAAGCAGCTGCGCAGGTTGACTCTGTAGTTAAGAAGGCATACGGTGTATTGGCCTTCATTAATCATGGAATTGAATTTAGGAGCCGAGAGGTAATGTTGCAGCTATATAGGACCTTGGTCAGACCCCACTTGGAGTACTATGCTCAGTTCTGGTCACCTCACTACAGGAAGGATGTGGAAACCATAGAAAGGGTGCAGAGGAGATTTACAAGGATGTTGCCTGGATTAGGGAGCATGCCTTATGAAAACAGGTTGCGTGATCTCGCCTTTTCTCCTTGGAGCGACGGAGGATGAGAGGTGACCTGATAGAGGTGTATAAGATGATGAGAGGCATTGATTGTGTGGATAGTCAGAGGCTTTTTCCCAGGGCTGAAGTAGCTGCCACAAGAGGGCACAGGTTTAAGGTGCTTGGGAGTAGGTACAGAGGAGATGTCTGGGGTAAGTTTTTTTACACAGAGAGTGGTGAGTGCGTGGAATGGGCTGCCGGCAACAGTGGTGGAGGTGGATATGATAGGGTCTTTTAAAGACTTTTGGATACATGGAGATTAGAAAAATAGAGTGCTAGGGGTAACCTTCGTAATTTCTACGGTGGGGACATTTTCGGCACAACTTTGTGGACCGAAGGGCCTGTATTGTGCTGTAGGTTTTCTATGTTTCTCTAAAATGGCAAAGGGGTTGGAAAATGAGAAAGATGTGGGTACGAATAAAAATGCACTATCAATTGAAGTGCAACTAACTGGAACTAAAACACAGAGAAAGCATGGTAGTTTATGAGTCTTCTAAAAATAGATGCAATCTTGGGGAGGGTATATATCGGCGAAAGAGATGCATGTACCTTAGGCCAATACAGTAATCTTTGCAAATTTGTTGTATATGCATAAGATCAGGGAAAACATTAACAGATAATTTTCCAGTTGTATAATGAGAGACCCAGTAGTTCTGATACTTTGTATTAAGAAATATTCATTAATAACCTAGTGAAGTTTATTGTGGAACCACCAAGGGAAATTGGGAAGACATGTAGTTATAGTAAATGTATTGGAAGTAGATTGAAAAATAAGTAAAGATTTTGAAAGAAATTCTGTAATGATCATTCCATTGAGGAATTGGAATCTCTATAGGGAAAGTATTTAATCTATGGTTAACAAGAATAATTAAAGAAAGTTTTGAATTAGGGGAAGATGCTTTCAGTGGTGTGCAAAAAAATCTGAAAACGGGAAAAAATTCGGAAGTTCAGAGTTGAACAAAAAATCAAGTTAAAATAGAATCGGGAAGTTAGTGAAGCAAAAATTCAGATTCTAAACACTTCGTTGGTGAGCAGCAAAAATAATCCTGATCCTTTATTGAGAAATATAGAAAAATTATAAATGGAAGTAGGAAACTTGTCACTTCTGTTAATAAATATTTACAGTAAATACTGCAGAAGACATATTAAAAGATTCTGGAAATAATAATAAACATGAACTCCAGAGCAAAGGACAAACTTAAAACATTTAGTAAAGATGTAGAATCAGAGAAATTAGAAACAGTAAAGGCCAACATATCCTATGGAAATGATCACCTCTCTTCTAGCAATTTAAAGGAGGTGACTTCAAAAGTACTGAATGTATTGTTTTAATCTTACAAAATTGCACAAAATTTAGTATGGACATTGCTAATTGGAGGATACCAAGTGGAACTCTGCTAGTCAAGGAGTGAAGAGAGAAAAGAGGGAACTATACAGCAACTTTTGCTGGGAACATACTTTAATGTATTAACAGTGCACTTAAATCACAATGTTATTGAGCAGAGTTAACTCATCTGAGACTTTCAACATCTCAAATGGCGTGAAGCAAGGGTGCTTTCTAGCACCAGTGCTCTTCAACCTCTTCTTCACTCAAATGCTGAAGCATGCTGTTAAGGACCTAGACCTGGGTATCTACATAAGATATCGCCTAGACGGATCGATGTTTGACCTGAGATACCTTGCTGCAGAAACCAAAATGCTGAGGAGGCTCATCACTAAAGCCCTGTTTGCTGATAACTGTGCCCTCATGGCCCACCAGGAGAATCACCTGCAGACGATTGTCGACAAGTTCTCCGCAGCCTCAAAGTTTGGCCTGACAATCAGCCTCAGTAAGACAGAAGTTCTACAACCTGCACCAAACATTCACCCTGCTCAGCCATGCATCACCATCAATGGCACTGTCCTGAAGAATGTGGAGAGCTTCAAGTATCTAGGAAGCACCATCTCCCATGACAGATCCCTTGATAAACAGATCATAGCAAGGATCCAGAAAGCCAACCAGGCACTCGGGAAACTCCGTGTCAAAGTTCTGGAGCACAAGGATATTCAGCTTTCAATCAAGCTGAAGGTGTACAAGGCTGTGGTCTTCACCTCTCTCCTGTATGGCTGTGAAACCTGGACCCTGTACCACAGGCACATCAAACAGCTGGAGCAGTTTCACATGCGCTCTCTGCGGTCGATCATGAGGATTCGATGGCAGGACCGAATCACCAACCAGGAAGTCCTTGACAGAGCCAACAGCACAAGCATTGAGGCAAGGATCCTCCTGTCCCAGCTACGCTGGATGGGCCATGTAATCCGCATGGGTGAAACAAGAATCCCCATGCAGCTGCTCTACAGTGAGCTTCACATGGCAGTCGCAATCAGGGCCGCCCCAAAAAAAGATTCAAAGACAATCTGAAATCGTACATCAAATGGTCAGACCTCCAGCCTCGACAGCTTGAGGAGTCTGCAGACGATAGGGCTGCGTGGTGCGCCCTGACCAGAGAAGCTGCATCTGATTTTGAGGATGACCGAAATCAGCGCCTTGCAGCAGCACCAGACCGACACCACAAAGCTGTGTATGCACCTGTTCTAACAACCGGTATTCCATATCCAACCTGCAACCGCATGTGTGCTTCGGCCTTTGGCCTCCGAAGCCACATGCATATCCACAGATGACTACTCATTTGACATGATCAGATTATTGCATGTAGTTTCATTTTCATGCAGGTACTGAAAAAAAATCTGAGGGAGAGGATTAATGATCACTTAAAAGGCAAGGACTAATCAGGGAAAAGCAACATAGCTTTATTAAGAGCAAATCCTCTCTGAGCAGTTTGAAGTAACAAGGTGTATTGATGAGGGCAAGGTAGTAGATATGATTTATATAGACCTTGGTAAGGCCTTTGCCAAGGTCTCACAAGGGAGACTGGTATGAAAGGTTAGATCCCAAGGGATCCAGGGCAAGTTGGCAAACTGGATCCAAAATTAACTTTGCAATAGGAAACAATGCATGTTGACATAACGTTGTTTCTCTGATAATGGCTCCTTTGTATCTTTTTGTTCACTATTACAGAGGGATTTCCTGATCTCTAAGAGGAGTCATGCTTTAACCTCCAGAGTTATGTTCTTTTTGAAACTTTCTACCTTCTGACCAAATAGGTGGAAACAACACCTAAGATTGGGCCACAAATGTGAAACAATGGTGCTTCAAAATTATCTCATGGTCAGCATTGACTAGTTAGCCCAAAGGGCCTGTTAATGTGCTCTCTGATTCACCAAGCACCTACTGGCGTAATGTAATGATGTTTGGTGCAAAGATTTTCAGATTTGATTCTACTTCAAATTGACCTATTTTCTATCTTTACACGATTAACTATTTTAATTAATTTACAGATATGACCCAAAATCTATCAGAAAAAGATGATGCATTTGGGGAGAATCATCACTGGGAGCAATAATCAAACCCTTCAGAGTATAATGGTATGTAGCTGAAGATGAGACCCAGAAGTCATGAAGATTTCCTTTTGGAATATTTACAGTTAATTCTATTCACGTTTAGGTGTTAATTTTAAAAGTCAGTCTTTTTTTTCTATACTTCTGTTGACCACATCGTTAGGCTACATCAAGTTTGGTGAGAATTTAGAGGAAGTTGGTGGAGAGCTGTTAAGTAACATTGGCTAATGAATGTATACTACCATTTTGAAACATGAATGTATTAAATAACTGATTCAAAAAATATATTAAAATTCTTTCATGTACCATAAAAATTAATTTAATATTCTTTATATGTTTAAATGTTCACAAGTACGTTTATACAACAGAGTGGTATTTTACTACAAATGTTGTACAGAAGTCAGATTTGAAAATAAAGAATTACAGTTTTAGTAGTACATTGGAATAAAATATTCTAGTGGCCCAAGTTGTCTGTATGAAAAAAACCTGAGTTGTTTCATATGAACCTGAGTTTATCTTTGATCCAAATTTGCCTTTATATAGTTATTTTGTTTATATGAAAATAGATCTTACCATTCAAATTGCAGATTCTGCATTAGCAAATACAGCTTAGATTTGTCAATCAACTTATCATGTTGAGATGTGTTTAAATCAATGTGCCTGTAATCGTTAAAATGCTATGGCCATTCTGCATTATTAGAGTAAACTTTTGTGTGTAACTTACAGTAATCATAAGTCATTTATGTGAACGATTTGTCTTTCACAATGTTTATTTACCTTTACTTACAAAATTGTTTCACAAGTGACATAGGGCAGAAAAATTACACCAAGCTTCAAAGATTTTAACAGTTACCAAGTAGGAATCAAAATCAGCATCTAGGGTTTAAGAGAATTATTATTTGAAAATAGCTAGCCAGCAGCAGCAGCTACTACTAAAAGAGAAATTGTTTTGTTTTTATTAATTATATCAATTTAGAAATTTCTTAACAATTATGTACATTTTCAAAGAATTGGCATAATTGATAGTTGAACACTAGGAGATAGTTGTGGGAAATAGTGACCGAATTTGGGCGGTAATAGGTGGAAACAAGAAAAAGTTGCAGATTTTGTGATCTGGTAAGAAAGATAGAGAGCAGAAACAAATATGGGTAGTAAGAAAAAGGGGGGGGTGAGACCCAGTGGGAGATTTGTGTGGTGATGGGCAGATGGAGGCAGAGAAAGAAACTGGGTGATCGGGGACTGGGGTTTGGAAATAAGAGGCTTCATGGGAGGACATAGGTTGACCAGGAGCAGCAAGGAAGGATCAAGGGAAGGAGGTTACCTGAAATTTGGAATTCACTGTACATGCCATTGGGTTATAGACTACCCTGGGAGAATATGCATTACAGTTCATCTAGTTTGTGTTTGGCCTCACCATTTTAAGCTGTGCTTTTATTTACCCTTCCTATTCTCACACCAACCTATCTATCCTTGGTATTTTTCGCTACTAGGATAAGGCCAAACGCAAACTAAAGAACAGCAGCTCATCAACAGGCAGTTAGTGCTGCCACAGTTCTTTCAGCAAAGCAAGTCGACCATTCCAGCTACTTTACACACACCCAGCAGAGAACAGAGTTGTATTCAGAATTTTAATATGTACATGTATAACAGCATGTTTTTATTAGCCGTAAATTGTGAAATATACTTACTAAAATACAACAAAATCAGATTTCAGTGAACATAAAATAGTACAATATGGACTGCCATTTGACCTACGATGAGCGAATCATAACATTAGTTTATACAAAATGTTATCCTGTTTATCATCCATATCCCTGTATTCCCCTCATATTCATGGGTCCATCTAAAGGCTTCTTAAAATCCACCAAACTGCCTGATCCCACTACTATCCTTGGTAACCCATTCCAAGCACTTACATGCTCTGACCTTAAAAGCATGTCCTCTGGTATTTGTCATTTCTACCCTGGAGAACAATTTTAACTCTCTACCTCATAATTTTAACAATCTCTATCAGGTTTGCCCTCAACCTCCAACACCAAGAATAACCTAAGTTTGTCCAACCTCTCCTTATAGCTCATACCCTCCAAACCAGGAAACAATGTGGTAAACAACTTCATACTTCCCACAATCCCACATCCTTCCTATAAGTGGTTACTTTAGGGCATCACAGCAGTGTAGCAATTAGCACGAAGCTATTACAGCTCAGGCTGTCTAAGGAGTTTATATCCTACCCGTTAAGCCATAGCTTTCTTCTGGGTGCTCTGGTTTCCTCCCACATTCTAAAGATGCCAGTTAGTAGGTTCATTGGTCATTGTAAATTATCCTGTGATTAGGTTAAGTTTAAAGAGGTGGGTTGCTGGGTGGTGCAGCACTTTGGGACAGGAGGGCCTGTACCTCAAAATAATGGGGTGATCCAGAAATGCATCAAGTGCAGTCAGACTGAAGTTTTATATTCATTACTCTCATAATCAACGCCCCAAATACTGAAGGCAAACATTCCAAAATTTTCAACATCTGTAGTTTCTCTTGTGTTTAAATAACCCATATGCCTTCTTTACCATCTCAGCCACTTGTGTGGTCAATTTGTCTGAACTATGACCCTGGACAGCAGTATCTGTGCATCCTCTGCAATCTTGTTCCATGCATAAACAGGTAAAATGTATCAAATAAAAAATTGTAGATGACTCAACTTCTCCAGATTATCATGTCCCCTCTCACCCCCAATAAAACTTAATATGGATGTATGGCTAAAATTGTGTAAAGATAAATGATGCTTCCACTTTTGGAAAGCAGCTGAAAATTCTGGCTTCACCCATTTTTGACTTCTTTTCTAGGCATTGACATTGAACTTACCTTGGTTGCTGAGGTCGATAAATGTAAACTGTTGTGTATTAATATTTAATATTTCAGTAATATTTTGTGTATAAAATATATACACACACACATATATATATATAGATTAAGCATTTTTCTTCAATTTATTACAGGTTGTATGTATAAATATGTGAATTGCAAACATCATGCTGTCACGTGATACACGTGTGCCTCACTTAAAGTAAACTCAAGGTTAGACTCATATTTCAGACTCCTGTGTCTTTCTTTGAATTATTTAATGTTTTGAAGTTACAAAACAACATTGGCAACAAGGTATTTTTTAAATTAACACGAAATGGCTACCAAAGACGCAGCAAGACGTTCAAACTAAAAACAGGTAAAATACACCGCATAGCACATGCAGAGATGCAGCCCATGTTCTGCAAAAGGGAAGAAATGATCGAGTTTTAAAAAAACAGTAAATAAAGAATTCTCAGCTTCATAAAAAGTGAGTACCAGGTGATAATAATCATTAAAACAAAAGGCAGAAATGGTTAACTGCACTGGAAAGATTGATGCATTTGATTACACAACAGATGACTGGATTTATATACTAAGCAAATTGAACAATATCTTGAAGCAAATGTAATAGCCAGTGAGAAATGGGTAGCAATTTTGTTGAGTACATTGGGCTTAAAGCAATAGTTTGCTTTGTAGTTTAATTGCTCCAACCAAACCATCTGAAATTAGTGTTGCTGGCTGGCATTGTCAAAGTAATGCATGAACATTTACAGCTAAAGCCATAAGACCAAAAGATATAGGAGGGTGGCCCATTGAGTCTGCTCTACCATATCATCATTGATCCATTTTCCTTTTCAGCCCCAATCTCCTGCCTTCTCCCTGTATCCTATCCTTTCATCCCCTGACTAATCCGGAATCTATCAACCTCTCCTTTAAAGATACCCAATGAATTGGCCTCCACAGCCACTAGTAGCAGCGAATTCTAAAGATTCAGCACCCTCTGGCTAAAGAAATTCCTCTTCATCTTAGTTCTAAATGGACATCCTTCTATTCTGAGGTTGTAGCCTCTAGTCCTAAACTGCTCAAACACCTCTCATATGATAAGCCTTTCAATCCCGGAATCATTTTTGTGAACCTCCCTTGTATCCTCTCCAATGTCGATACATTCTTTCTTAGATGGGGGCACAAAACTGCTCACAATATGCCAAGTGGTGACTCACTAGAGCTTTATAAAGCCTCAACATTACATCCTTGTTTTTATATTCTAGTCCTCTTGAAATGAATGTGAACATCTCATTAGCTTTCCTCACCACCGACTCAACCTGAAAATTAACTATTGTTGATTGTGGAGTTCTTTAGGTTTCATAAGTGGAATCAAAAGGAAGGGGAGTCCATTTCAGTGTACCTGGCTGAATCGAAGAGATTATCTGAACATTGTCAGTTCTATGATAGTCTTCATGATGCACTGAGATCATTCAGTTTGTGGAATCTTACAAGAAAGCATTCAAAAACTTCTCTTAACTGAAGCACAACTTACATTTAAAAGAGCAGTCAAAGTTGCTGTTTCAAAGGAAACTGCAGACAGAGATGCAACTGAATTGCAGTGGAATGAAAGTGAGCATAAACAAAACTGCAATGTCTTAACAGAAACCAAACAAATTCTGTTACCATTGTGCAGGGGCTCACATACATCAAACAAATGCATGTTTAAAGGTTAAACTCGCAGAACATAAAACAAAGTAGGACAAATACAGAGAACATATGAGACAGATAAAAATAAATAGACTGCACAGGAAAAGAAAAAGCTAAAAAGTCAAGTTGCAGTTTCAAAAGAGCACTAATCTGCATGCTGTTGATTAAAAATCTGATATTGATAGGGGTGGCATAGAACTGGGTAGCCTTGAGATTTACAGTTTGAAGTTTAACAAATAGACAAGCAAGCAAATAGACCAGAAATGAATGGCAAATTAATTAAAATGGAATTAGACACAGGCTCAGCTATTTCAATCATTTCACAAAATGAGTTTGAGAGACATTTCAAAAATACTAAAATAAAACCTGCAGATATGCAACTAAGAACATACTGGACAAAAGATGGCAATGACATTTGTAACAGTGAAATACAACAACCAACAAGCTACATTGAGCTTGAATGTGGAAAAGCAGGAGACCAGAATTGTGGGGATATGTTTGGCTGAGACAACTACAACTTTATTGGAGATTCACCCACAATTTGCATGTCACAACTGTCTGAACACCATGGACCGTTGCCCAACAGAGGACAAATAGGTATTGGTGCCAATCTCTGTACCTTTGGTTGGAGAGCATATTGGAGCAAGAAAGGACTATGCTGTTCAGAGGAAGGGTGGAAGTGATGACACCAGTGGTCCGAAGGTAACGTATCTGCAAAAGTCTCTAATATGTTATTCAGGCAGTTACTTGTGAAAATGTGTCTTGGTTTAAGCTGGAAGAGACTTCAAGAAGCTTCAGAAAAGTTGCAAACATTCAGCTTTCGTGAACATTCTGAACCAGAATCTACTCTGCATGCATTAAGGATGTTGTATAAACTTCGAGTGGGAGATAAGAAGCTGTCAAAGTAGATGCAAAGACTAAAGCCCAGCTGAATGAATGAAAGGCCAAAAAGGAAGGCGTCAGTGGGGATTCAAAAACAGGGGATCTGTCAGGTGACGTCGTGGATGCGGAAACCAAGAGAAGAGATCAGGTCATAAAAGGAGCAATAGAAGGATTAATAAGGGAATACTCCAGTAAACTAAATGCACCTTCGCAAGATCAAGATCTACAAACTAGAAAGAAGAAAGACACGTTGAAAAGGAGAAGAAAGGTTCCAGAGCTGTCTGAACCAGTTCCTGCAGTCTCAGTGTCAGCTCCAACAACAATCATGGAGGAGGTCCCAGAATCTCAGATTGTTTCACAGCGACAAGTCTCAGTTACCAAGCCGAGTTACCCAAGAGTGAGAAATCCTTCACAGCAGTTGAATCTTTAGGCTTGAATGGGACAATTTAAAATTTACTATGCTGTGGAGGTCTGTATATAGTAAATGTATTATATAATATACTGTGTATATAATTGAGGTGCATTCTGTTTTGAGTTGGTGTTTATAGCTATTGTGAACTTAAAATGTAAGTAATATTCTAGTAATGTATGTTGGGTGATTAAGCATTCTTCATTCAAATAATTCATTACAGATTATATGTATAAATACGTGAATAGGCCTTGATAGAGTGGATATGGAGAGGATCTTTCTTACGATGGGAGAGTCTAAGGCCAGAGGACATAGCCTCAGAATAGAGGGTTGTCCTTTTGGAACAGAGATGAGGAAGAATTTCCAGATAGAGGTGAATCTGTGGAATTCTTTGCCGTGGGCAGCTGTGGAGGCCAAGTCTTTATGTATATTTAAAGCAGGGGTTGACATATTCTTGATAGGTCAGGGCATGAAGGGATATCGGGAGAAGGCTGGAGATGGGGGTTGAGAGGAAAATTTAATCAGCCATGATGAAATGGCAGAGCAGACTCGATGGTCAATTGGCCTAATTCTGCTCCTGTATCCTATGGTCTTATGGTCATCATCACACTACCACTTGACAGGTGCATCTCGCTTAAATTAAACTCCAAATTAGGTTTGCAATTTGGATTCCCATGTCTTCCTTTGAATTAGTTTAATGTTTTGAAGTTACAAAACATAACAACTTCTATTATTTGAAGACCTGTGTTTCCTTCAGTGACTTTGGAGGGAGACACAGACTTAAGAAGGGCATAGGGATTCTGGTAACAAAACTGGAACAGATGTAAACACAAGGAAATCTGCAGATGCTGGAATTTCAAGCAATACACATAAAAGTTGCTGGTGGACGCAGCAGGTCAGGCAGCATTTCTAGGAAGAGGTACAGTCGACGTTTCGGGTCGAGACTCTTCTTCAGGACTATTTGAAGGAAGAGCTAGGAAGAGATTTGAAAGTGGGGGGGGGAGGGGAGATCCAAAATGATAGGAGAAGACAGGAGGGGGAGGGATGGAGCCAAGAGCTGAACAGGTGATTGGTAAAAAGGATAGGAGAGTATCATGGGACAGGAGGCCTAGGGAGAAAGAAAGGGGGAAGGGGGAAGCCCAGAGGATGGACAAGCGGTATAGTGGGAGGGACAGAGGGAGAAAAAACAGAGAGAAAAAGAGCATTATATATATATAGAAAAAATAATGGATGGGGTACGAGGGGAGGTGGGGCATTAACGGAAGTTAGAGAAGTCGATGTTCACGCCATCAGGTCAGAGGCTATCCAGACTGAATATAAGGTGTTGTTCCTCCAACCTGAGTGCGGCTTCATCTTTACGGTAGAGGAGGCTGTGGATAGACATGTCAAAATGGGAATGGGACATGGAATTAAAATGTGTTGCAACTGGGAGATCCTGTTTTCTCTGGCGGACAGAGCATAGGTGTTCAGCGAAACGGTCTCCCAGTTTGCGTCGGGTCTCGCCAATATATAGAAGGCTGCATCAGGAGCACCGGATGCGGTATATCACCCCTGCCAACTCACAGGTGAAGTGTCGCCTCACCTGGAAGGACTGTCTGGGGCCCTGAATAGTAGTGAGGGAGGAAGTGTACGGGCATGTGTAGCACTTGTTTCATTTACAAGGATAAGTCCCGGGAGGGAGATCAGTGGGGAGGGATGGGGGGGGGAACGAATGGACAAAGGAGTCACGTAGGGAGCGATCCCTGTGGGAAGCAGAAGGGGCGGGGGGGAGGGAAAGATGTGTTTAGTGGTGGGATCCCATTGGAGGTGGTGGAAGTCACGGAAAATTATATGTTGGACCCGGAGGCTGGTGGGGTGGTAGGTGAGGACAAGGGGAACCCTATTCCTAGTGGGGTGGCAGGAGGATGGGGTGAGAGCAGAGGTGTGTCAAATGGGAGAGATGCGTTTGAAAGCAGAGTTGATGGTGGAGGAAGGGAAGCCCCTTTCTTTAAAAAAGGAGGACATCTCCTTTGTCCTGGACTGAAAAGCCTCATCCTGAGAGCAGATGCGGCGGAGACGGAGGAATTGCGAGAAGGGGTGGCACTTTTGCAAGAGACAGGGTGAGAAGAGGAATTGTCCAGATAGCTGTGAGAGTCCGTAGGCTTATGGTAGACATCAGTAGATAAGCTGTCTCCACAGATAGATCTTTCTTGCCCATCCTCTTGGTTTTATCCCCCCTCCCCCTTTTCTTTCTCCCTGGGCCTCCTGTCCCATGATCCTCTCATATACCTTTTGCCAATCACCAGTCCAGCTCTTGGCTCCATCCCTCCCCCTCCTGTCTTCTATCATTTGGGATCTCCTCCTCCCCCTCCCACTTTCAAATCCCTTACTAGCTCTTCTTTCAGTTAGTCCTGATGAAGGGTCTCAGCCCAAAACGTTGACTGTACCTCTTCCTAGAGATGCTGCCTGGCCTGCTGCGTTCACCAGCAACTTTTTATGTGTGTTTCTGGAACATATGTATCTATTTTCTAGAGATGATAGCACCTACAGGTGGAGAAGTGCTACAATCTGATTGAAGAATATTGTATCATTTTCATACTCCCATTTCTAAGGAACACATGGTCCAAAATAATAGCATAGCAATACAAGAGTAACCCCTTTGAAAAAGAGCTCCACCTTTTCCTGAAATGATTTTTATTTGTTTCATTTACCTTGTTAACTCTTACTGGTTTCTATTTCATTTGTGTTTAGAAAGGTATTGAACAAAACTCACTTAAATTGCAGCAACACACATCGAAGGGTCTCGGCCTGAAACGTCGACTATACCTGTTCCTAGAGATGCTGCCTGGCCTGCTGCGTTCACCAGCAACTTTGATGTGGGTTGCTTGAATTTCCAGCATCTGCAGAATTCCTCGTGTTCACTTAAATTGCCTTATTCCTTTAGCAAATGAATTATTTCTCCTAGATTCCAATTGAAATTACACCTCTATATTTTGAATCTACCCATGATTATATTCAAGATATTCAGTATTTGCTGACACATTTCTTTTTGTCGTATTATTAGATCCAGCACCTGCATGCTGTTAACAATGTTTTCCAAAACTATTTTGGTATGCAGTTCAACCTTATCCTTCACTGCTTTACCTAGTGCTTTCCCTTTCAGATATAAAGAATAGAAAACATCAACAACTTATAAGTTCCAACTTCCTTCTTCAGATTCCCTAACTCCACCACTTGTCCCTAATCTCACTTCATGGCATATTTTTACCGTTTCTTCTGATCTTCTGTTCTCTTACCCTGAATGCAGTAGTCAGCACTGAAAGCAAGCAGAAGTTCTGTACTTACCCATTCACCTCGTCCCTCACCTCCATTCAGGGCCCCAAACTGTCCTTCCAGGTGAGGCAACATTTCACCTGTGAATCTGTTGGTGTCATTTACTGTCGGTTTCAACCTATCAAATGTTGAAAGGCCTAGATAGAGTGAATGTGGAGAGGATGTTTCCTATAGTAAGAGAATCTAGGGCCAGAGGGCACAACCTTAGAATAGAGGAGCATCCATTTGGCATGGAGATCAGGCATTAGTTCTTTAGCCAGAGGGTGGTAAATTTGTGGAGTTTATCATTGGGTGTATTTAAGGTGGAGGTTGATAGGTTCTTGATTAGTCAGGATGTTAAAGGTTATGGGGAGAAGACAGGAGAATCGGGTTGAGAGGGAACTGGATCAGCCATGATCAAATGGTGGAGCAGACTCGAAAATTAACCATTGTCGAATGGCTTTATTCTGCTCCTATGTCTTATGATCAAAGTCACTGAATATCCCTTGGAGTATTGTTAAGTCAATCATCAAGAAATGGAAAGAATATGGCACAGCTGTAAATCTGCCTAGAGCAGGCCATCCTCAAAAACTGGGTGACTGCAAGGAGGGGACTACTGAGGGAGGCCAAGAGACTTATAGAGCAATTACAAGCTTCAGTGGCTGAGATGGGAGAGAATGGATTAAAAACAACAAATTTCATATCCTGGAGTGGCCAAGTCAGAGTCCAAACTCAACCCAATTGAGAATTTGTGGCTGGACTTGAAAAGGCCTGATTTCCCATGCAATCTGACAGAGTTTGAGCAGTTTTGTAAATAATGGGGAAAAAACTACAATGTCTAGATGAGCAAAGCTGATAGAGACCTATCCACACAGACTCAAGGCTGTAATTGCTGCCAAAGGTCCACCTTCCATCTTTTCTGCTGATCAGTGTCAAAAAAAGCCTAATTAAATCCACTGTGATTCAATGTTGTAAATCTTGAAAACTTCCAAGGGGTGAATACTTTTTATAGACACTGTACATGTATATAGCTAAATGACAATAAATTTACAAACACGAGGAATTCTGCAGATGCTGGAAATTCAAGCAACACACATTAAAGTTGCTGGTGAATGCAGCAGGCCAGGCAGCATCTCTAGGAAGAGGTACAGTCGGCGTTTCAGGCTGAGACCCTTCGTCAGGGCTAACTGAAGGAAGAGTTAGTAAGAGATTTGAAAGTGGGAGGGGGAGGGGGAGATCCAAAATGATAGGAGAAGACAGGAGGGGGAGGGATGGAGCCAAGAGCTTGACAGGTGATTGGCAAAAGGGATGTGAGAGGATCATGGGACAGGAGGCCCAGGGAGAAAAGGGGGGGGGAACGCAGAGGATGGGCAAGGGGTATAGTGAGAGGGACAGAGGGAGAAAAAGGAGAGAGAAAGGATGTGAGTATATAAATAAATAACGGATGGGGTACGAGCGGGAGGTGGGGCATTAGCGGAAGTTAGAGAAGTCAATGTTCATGCCGTCAGGTTGGAGGCTACCCAGACGGAATACCCAACCTGATGGCATGAATATTGACTTCTCTAACTTCCGCTAATGCCCCACCTCCCCCTCGTACCCCATCTGTTATTTATTTATATACACACATCCTTTCTTTCTCTCTCCTTTTTCTCCCTCTGTCCCTCGGACTATACCCCTTGCCCATCCTCTGGGTTCCCCCCCTCCCCCCTTTCCTTTCTCCCTGGGCCTCCTGTCCCATGATCCTCTCATATCCCTTTTGCCAATCACCTGTCCAGCTCTTGGCTCTATCCCTCCCCCTCCTGTCTTCTCCTATCATTTTGGATCTCCCCTCCCCCTCCCACTTTCAAATCTCTTACTAGCTCTTCTTTCAGTTAGTCCTGACGAAGGGTCTTGGCCCGAAACGTTGACTGTACCTCTTCCTAGAGATGCTGCCTGGCCTGCTGTATTCACCAGTAACTTTGATGTGTGTTGTGTGACAATAAATTTGATTTGTCAGGTGCCTCAGCTTCAGCCGGCTATGATCCTATCCCAAAAAATTCTGAGCCAGATATGATGTTGTTCTGCTGTCTTTACTATGATGTCTATTTATAATGCATGTGGAACCTTCTGCCAAACTTCAGAATATTTTTTTATCCATCTGAGTGTCTCCACTAGTCCCTTAATTTCAATAGATCTTTTTTATTCCTGTTGGCCTGACCTTGCCCTTATTGATTCTATTTGATCTACTCACTTAAGTAACATTTGCACCATACAAGTGGCAACAATGACAATATCCAAAAAATGGAAATCCAGCTAAGATCCCTAACATTGAAGGCATTTGCATCACTGAATTCCCAGTAAGTAACCAGATTCATAACTCTCCTCAAGCAAATATCTGGACTACTAACGTTTGCCATTCACACGCCTCATCAGGATTCTGCTGTCACTCATCACATGGCTGGATGATTGCAACTTCAAGAACACTCAAACTCGACATCACACAGGCTTTTAAGGCACCCCATCCAAAACCACTCACTCACTCAACCAAGAAGGCACAGTAGCAATAATATGTTCCATCTACAGAATACACTACAGCAGCTTGCCAAGACTCCTTAACTACTTCCAAACCCACAGATTCAATCAGCTAGTGTAAGGGCAGCAACAACATGTGAATACTACCACTTGATTTGGGAATACATCACTGTTCCTTCATTGTCACTGGGTCAAAGTCCTGGATTTCTCTTCTTAGCAAGGTATACCCACATTTTATAGATTGCAGTGGTTCAAGAAAGCAATTCACCTCAATCTTCTCAAGGGCAGTTAAGTGATTGTTCAGCATGAAAAGCTCCTATCTCTTGACTCAATAAAAATACATTCTAATCTCCCACCTCTGAACAGTCAACACCATTCACTTAGGGCCAACACAATACTATCATTAAAATTGTTGACAAGAATGTTACTGTTGTTTGGTGAACCGAGCTCTCTGGCATCTCCTCAGAATTCCCTTTAGGTCTCGACCCTCACAAAGAATATCAGTTTGTTGTCCTTCAGTCTGTGACTTGATTTCTTTTGGAGATCTTCCCTTAGTAGCCTCAATCCTCCTAGTCCCTCTAAACATGCACAACCAGTCTCTACTTCAATAAAATCCATAGTCAGAACTGTTGAAATTCTGATGTTTTCATTCTACAGAACTTGTTTTTTTTCATCTTGACTCTATTCTTCCTCTCCTTGTCTGGTGTCTTTCCACTTACCTGTGTCACCAGATATCCTCTTATTTTGACAGTTTCGGTTTTCTTGCTTTGACTGGTTCAATTCCACAATGAGTATTCAGTATCAGCATACCACACCATGATCGCCTGATGGTTACTGGTTCCTTATAACTATAAACTCAACGAGTTCTCCTCCACCTGAGCCCGTTTCCACATTGAACAACTCCTGTATCGCCACTATTCCCTTCAATTCAGAAGCTATTTGTAAGGGAACCTGGCTGAATGTAAGCAATGATTTCACCTGTGGTAGGGTTCAATTTCAATCCTACTGAGGAATCCTTCCACAACTGATCTTACTGTTACAATGATCACTGTCAGCACTACTTCCTGCTCTTAGAACTTGAAGTTTTCCTCACCTTTGTTGCTAGCTTCTACATTATTTTCACTTCTTTATTGTGACCATCTCTGATCAGTTCTTTCCTTGACTTCTTTTTCATCTCATGGAACAAGTTGGTGATCAAAATCCATTACAAGTCACAGCTCCCACAACTGCCTTGACCACCTCGTACCCTGTTTTTTTTTAATACCTACATTCCATTCTCCAAATTTCTCTATCTGTTATAATGGCAGACAATTTCCACACTGGTGCTTCTGGTGACATCAGTTATTTTATTTTAACTATGGCTTCTTCCCCTCCGCTATAGTTGGCAAAGCTGTTAGTCATGTTTTATTTCCTGAACTTCTCTTCTTATCCTGCCAGCCTGCACATTCAATGGATCATCCTACATTAATTCATTTGTGATGCCAGCCTCATTGACAATTTTATTCCCTCTCATTACATTATTCCAAACTGTTTGTTTCTGTGTGTTGCCTCATTTTCAATAGTCTTCCATCTCCATCAGCATCTATATCCCTACTAAAGGCACCTTCCCAAGCAATGCTGGCCTTTCACCTCTTCCCATCTCCTAGCTACCTAACTAACCCTTTGCTTGTACTCATCTAATGTAGTATGCAGTATTTGAAGTTTACTGTGTGGTCTTCCCTTCATCGGAGAAGCCAAATACGGAATAGCCTCTTTTCAGAATACCTGTCAATTCACAAGGATGACCCAAAGCATCCATTCACTTGTCACTTCATTTTCCATTACACTCCCATTCTCGCCACTGCTGGGAAGGCTGACATAAACTCAGGCACGCTTTCCAAGCTGCCTGACTCATCTTTGGTTATCTGAAGTCAACCATCCCAGTTTTATCAAGCTGAAATTGTAATCTAGGTTTTCACTGCACAGGAGTATTTTCAACATTTCCTCACATTTATTTCAGACTTCCAGCATCTGTTGTGTTTTGTTTTTCCAGTATTTATCAGAGTGCAGATATTCTCATTTTACTTTTTTCCTGTTTTCACTCATCACATTCAATTTACTTCTCCAGGCATCAGGATCCGGCATTCAACAAGTCTTTCCCATCTTCTCTCAATTGACAGCAGTACCAATTGTCATTCAGACTCTTCATCTCCACCCTTCTCTCAAAGTTAAAATAAACCAAATATGTTCCTTTCCAGAGATATTCCCTGATCTGCTCCATCTTTCCATTACATTTTTTTTTTATTATTTCCGGCTTGAATTTACAAATTATTTATAGATCAATCAATTGCAGAAGAGCAACCAGGCAAACTAGAATTGATAGATGATAGTGAAGAAGAAGAGGCTGTTATTGTTTACAGAGTGTGATTAAATTTTTTTTAAACGTTATTCTATCATGTTATTTATCAGTAATGCTGATACTACAATTTCTGGGTTGTTGTGAACAGTCCAATTTGCTAATGGTACTTCAGAAAGGAAATCCGCTTCCCTTGCCCGAATTCCTCATTTGATTAAATGTGCATTGCAAGCTAGTTACATAAAACATTGTCAGGAAAGGAATACAACCAGTCAGACCAGCTGCCACAATTTAAGACACAATTTCAATCAAGCTCACAGCCAAGTCAGCCCTGCAGTATTCTACCCACAAATATTTAGAATCTATGCCTAAACTGGGAGAGTTGCCAAACACCCTTTGGACATTAACACATATGGACAGAAGCTACTTGGCTCCCTACTGCTATGGCAATGTTACTTTTAGAGTTCTGGCTTTGATTTTCACACTATTTTCAGTTTCATAATAAAATGTTGTGAACTTTCAATATATTTCTTCATCAGGTCAATGACTGCATACAATCAAAATGCTTCAGGATATTTGCTATTTGGAGATGGACAAGGACCCCAGGAATGTTCAAAAAGCAATCATACTAGTCTTATCAAATTGTCTTGAACAGCATAATTTTGGTTGAGAGGGCACTTATTCAAACAATCTCTCTCTATAGGCAAAGAAAAAACTAGTTGGCTCACTGAAATGAATAGACCACGAAATGCATTGGAGGAAGATGGCCAGAAGCAATGAACAATTCTCACATGAGGTTTCTGCTATTGTGACCTTTTGAGTTTGAGTACATTTGTAGATAGACTTTTGAGAATAGATTTGCTTGTTTGCTAAGTTTATAACTCATTGTTGCATGAAGAAATGAGTATTTCACAAAACAAAGACGTGTGCCTTTCTGCTGAGCACACTAACAATTAACTAAACCATTTCCTCCATTTTTTTAATCAAAAAGTGAACAGGGCATGCACTAGTTCCTTCGCATCAAGAATCTATTCCTAAAAGATTACAGTAGGAGGCTTTTGATAAAGTGAACAGGTCTATATTGACCATTAATCTTAAACTTTGTTAACCATCATCATTTCCAGTTTCAGAAATTAACTGCTCCTTTTCCTTCAAGCGTTTCACTAAACAACTTGTGATGCCCAGAGCTCCACCTTTAAGAAAGCGGACAAAGTTATCTCCAATTAACGGGCCCATAGCAAAAATGCCACTCTCTTTAGTACACTCAAATGTATAAGGATTAATGTCAATAGGATTTTTCTTACATGAAATGGGCTTACTTGGATCTATTCCCAAGTATTTTCCATGCTCTTTAAGAAAGGACAAATTGGGGTAAGTACCTATCAGCACCAGGGCCATTGAGATACTTAGACTAATACTCCTTCCTGAAGCAGTTTGAAGGATACATTTCATACCTGGTACAAAAGAAACAATGCATGTTTCAGGAAAGCTAGTGTAGTTAGAGTATGAATTTGTGATGTAGCATTGCTTGCACATCTTTTGATAAACCTTGTGATACTCTGGATAAAGTTTCTTTGGAAGCTGCTTGAAGATCAAGGCTGGGTCAGTTACGCTTCTTCGAAATGTATGAATGACAGGGATATTGTGATAGTTGGCACACAATACTGCATCTGCTGCAGTCAGCCCTGCACCAACAATTAGAACAGAATCTGATGCCTGGTTGACTTTGCAGCTTTTGATAGCCGATTCAAAGGCTGAGATGCTGTGAAATACAAAAGGCAAGTCTTCACCTTCTACCCCAAGTCTGGCAGGCAAATCATTGGTACCAATGGCTAAGACAACATTTTCAGCATAAAGACAAAAAGGCAAATTTGATCCATCTCCACTTCTCTGGTATCCTCTGACTTCCCAAGGACTGTGAAGAAATCCATTTTCAGTAGCAGGCAGCTGTTGTGTAGTGGTATCTATTTTAACACTTTTTGGTATTTTGCCCTTTATATACTTCTGATCTTGCTGCAACTTTGAGACAGAAGTGACACAAGTATTGCCAATAAAGTTTTTCTGAAGACCCATAATCTTAACATAGTCTTTATAATATGAAGCCACTTCTTCTGGAGTTGCTCTATCATTCGTCAGATTTCTGTGGAAAAAAATATTTATATTAAATGCAAATATTAACAACATTTAAAAGCCACCTGATCAGTACATGAATAGGAGAGGCTTAGAAGGCTATGGGCCAAACATGCGCAGACAAGACCAACTCACTGGGCAACACAAATCACATGGATGAGTTGGTTGAAGAGCAGATAATCTTCAAGTAAACTGTGCCCACTTGGGTAAGCTACATAAACACGGAGGGATTTCAGTATTTTCCTCGATTCAAATTCGAGATTTGGGAATAAATCAATTCCTGAATATTTGTAATAGGGAATTAACAAGAAGGATGGAAGAAGAACTGATCCCTGCTACAAAATGATTGAGCTGAAGCTGAGGTTCGAAAGAAGGTCCAGAGGAGGTTCACAAGGATGACTCCAGGAATGTAAGGGTTATCATATGAGGCAAGTTTGATGGCTCTGAGTCTGTACTCGCTGGAATTCGGAAGGATGGGGGCGGGGGAATCTCACTGAAAACTTTCAAATGTTAAAAGGCCTAAACAGAGTGGATGTGGAAAGGATATTTCCCATGGTGACAGTAACAGGGACACCGAGGAGCAGATAGGGAGACAAATTCTGGAAAGGTGTAATAACAGGGTTGTCATGGTGGAAGATTTTAATTTCCCAAATATTGACTGGCATCTCACTACAGCAAGGGGTTTAGATGGGTGGAGTTTATTAGGTGTGTTCAAGAAGGTTTCCTGACACAATATGTGGATAAACCTACAAGAGGAGAGGCTGTACTTGATCTGGTTTTGGGAAATGAACCTGGTCTGGTGTCAGGTCTCTCAGTGGGAGAGAATTTTGGAGATAGTGATCATGATTCTATCTCCTTTACCAAAGCATTGGAGAGGGATAGGAACAGAGAAGTGAGGAAAGGGTTAATTGGAGTAAGAAGAAATATGAAGCTATCAGGGAAGAACTTGGAAGCATAAATTGGGAACAGATGTTCTCAGGGAAATGTATGGCAGAAATATGGCAAATGTTTAGGGATATTTGCGTGGCGTTCTGCATAGGTACATTTCAATGAGACACAGAAAGGATGGTAGGGTACAGGAACCATGGTGTACAAAGGCTGTTGAAAATCTAGTCAAGAAGAAAAGCTTATGAAAGGTTCAAAAAAACCTGGTAATGATAGAGATCTAGAAGATTATAAGGCTAGCATAAAGGAGCTTAAGAATGAAAGTAGGAGAGTTAGAAGGGGCGATGAGAAGGCCTTGGCGAGCAGGATTAAGGAAAACCCCAAGGCATTCTACAAGTATGTGAAGAGCAAAAGGATAAGACATAAGAGAATAGGATCAATCAAGTGTGAAAGTGGAAAAGTGTGTATAGAACTGGGGGAGATAGCAAAGATACTTAATGTATACTTTGCTTCAGTATTCACTACTGAAAAGGATCTTGCTGATTGTAGGGATGATTTACAGTGGATTGAAAAGCTTGAGCATATAGACATTAAGAAAGAGGATGTGCTGGAGCTTTTGGAAAGCATCAAGTTGGATAAGTCGCCAGAACCAGATGAGATGTACCCCAGGCTACTGTGAGAGGTGAGGGAGGAGATTGCTGAGCCTCTTGCAATTATCTTTGCATCATCAATGGGGACAGGAGAGGTTCTGGAGGATTGGAGGATTGGAGGGTTGCAGATGTTGTTTGCTTATTCAAGAAAGGGAGTAGAGACAGCCCAGGAAATCATAGACCAGTGAGTCTTACTTCAGTGGTTGGCAAGTTGATGGAGAAGATTCTGAGAGGCAGGATTTATGAACATTTGGAGAGGCATACTATGATTAGGAATAGTCAGCATGACTTTGTCAAGGGCAGGTCGTGCCATACGAGCCTGACTGAATATTTTGAGAATGTGACTAAACACATTGATGAAGGTAGAGCAGTGGATGTAGTGTATATGGATTTCAGCAAGGCATTTGATAAGATACCCCATGCAAGGCTTATTGAGAAAGTAACGCGGCATGGGATCCAAGGGGATCTTGCTTTGTGCATCCAGAATTGGCTTGCCCACAGAAGGCAAATTGTGTTTGAAGATGGTTCATATTCTGCATGGAGGCCGGTGACCAGTGGTGTGCCTCTGGGATCTGTTCTGCGACCCCTTCTCTTTGTGATTTTTATAAATGACCTGGATGAGGAAGTGGAGAGATGGGTTAGTAAATTTGCTGATGACACAAAGGTTGGGGGTGTTGTGGATAGTGTGGAGGGCTGTCAGAGGTTACAGCAGGACATCAATAGGATGCAAAACTGGGCTAGGAAGTGGCAGATGGAGTTTACCCTCAGATAAGTGTGAGGTGGTTCATTTCTGTAGGTCAGATATGATGGGAGAATACAGTATTAATGGGACGACTCTTGGCAGTGTGGAGGATCAGAGGGATCTTGGGGTCCAAGTTCATAGGACACTCAAAGCTGCTGCGCAGGTTGACTCTGTTGTTAAGGCGGCATATGGTGCATTGGCCTTCATCAACCATGGGAATGGGTTTAAGAGCCAAGAGGTAATGTTACAGATATATAGGACCATGGTCAGACCCCACTTGGAGTACTGTGCTCAGTTCTGGTCACCTTACTACAGGAAGGATGTGGAAACTATAGAAAGGGTGCAGAGGAGATTTACAAGGATGTTGCCTGGATTGGGGAGCCTTATGAAAATAGGTTGCATGAACTCGGCTTTTTCGCTTTGGAGTAGTGGAGGATGAGAGATGACCTGACAGAGGTGTATAAGATGATGAGAGTCATTGATTGTGTGGATAGTCAGAGGCTTTTTCCCAGGGCTGGAATGGCTAGCACGAGAGGGCACAGTTTTAGGGTGCTTGGAAGCAGGCACAGAGGAGATGTCAGGGTAAGTTTTTTATGCAGAGAGTGGTGAGTGCGTGGAATGGGCTGCCGGCAACAGTGGTGGAGGCGGATACGATAGGGTCTTTTAAGAGACTCCTGAGAAAAATGGAGGGCTATGGGTAACCCTAGGTAATTTCTTAAATTAGTTCATGTTTGGCACAGCATTCTGGGCTGAAGGGCCTGTATTGTGCTATAGGTTTTCTATGTTTCTATGTTTTCTGTGGTGGGAGAGTCTAGGACAAAAGGGCACAGCCTCAGGATAGAGGGGCATTCTTTCAAAACAAAGATGCAGAAAAAATTCTTTATCCAAAGGGTGGTGAATTTGTGGAATTTGTTGCCACATGCAGCTCTAGAGGCCAGGTTGTTGGGTGTATTTAAGGCAGAGACTGATAGGTTCTTGATTAGACATGGCATCAAAGGTTATGGGGAAAAGGCTGAGAACTGGGGAGGAGAAAAAAAGGTATCAGCCATGATTGAGTAGCAGAGCAGACTTGATGGGCCAGATGGCCTAATTCTGCTCTATGTCTTATGGTTTTATTATGGTCTAAGAACATAAAGACTTTTGGTTGTAGAAAAAAAAATCTCCGAAAATTATCCTGCACGGTGAAAACAGGGTAAGGTATTCTTTATTGCCTTTCCAGCACCATATTTTGTGGAACATGGTCTCTGTGCAGTCGTCCAACTTCTTTCAAATCAACAAAGCAGACAGCAAATTACTGAACATGTGAATTGGAGACTTGTTTTGTGTGACATTCAGCCTGATGTCAAGAAGCTGATATCAAGCCCATCCATCTCATTGAAAAGAGACCATCTCAAAGGTAAAAAAGCAATCAAGTAGTGAAAAGTTGGACAACTAATGTATGCTCTAAAATTGTTGATGAAAATTGTTTTTACCGTAGTTAAGAAATCATTTTATTTGTAGCTTTAAATGGCTTAGAATAATTTTTTGCAAATATTTGTCACTACTTTGAATTTTCAGTTCCTATTTTCTTTCACTGGGCAGTGCAAGTTCAAAATTCTTTATAGTTTTATGTAATTCCCAGAAAATGAGAGGGAGCTCAGGAGTTGGTAATCCAAAATGTTCGGGGACCACCGCTGTAGGCTATGAAATTATTTCAGTGATACTTGAGAAATTAATGGAGTACAATTCATTAGTTTCCTTGTACTCAACTCGCAAGTTCTAGATCATCACTATTATTTGTAATTTTTTACTGCAATTGCATAATTCAAAATTTAAAATCTCTTCTTCCCTAGTCCTTGAATCATAATGAGAACAGTTTCCCTTTATGTATCCTTTCTAATTCAGCAATGATATTGTGCATTTCTATCAAATCGGTTCTTTACCTGTCTTTGGTTTAAGGGAAATAAGCTGAAGCTGTAATAAAATAGCCTCCTGATATCTTGTGGTAAGGAAGAACTACAATGCCCACTCAGCCCATCGAGTCTGCTCCACCATGGCTGGTTTACTCTCCCGCTCAACCCCATTCTCTTGCCTTCTCCCTGTAACCTTTGATGCCCTGACTAATCAAGAGCCTATCAACCCCTGATCTAAATATAACTCAATAACTTAGTCTCCACAGCCTTCCGTGGCAATGAACTCCACAGATTCACCACCCTCTGGCTAAAGAAATTCCTCCTCATTTCTATTCTAAATGGACATCCCTCTATTCTGAGGCTGCACCCTCTGGTCCTAGGGTCATCCACTATAGGAAACATCCACTCTTCAATAGGTTTCAATGAGAGCCCCCCTCTTTCTTCTAAACTTCGGTAAGAACAGGTCCCAAGCCATCAAACACTCCTCATACTTTAACCCCTTTGCTCTCAGAAACATTCTCATGAACATCCTCTTAACCCTCTCCAATACCAGCACACCTTTTCTTTTGTATTCCAACTTCACCTTAATGGCTGCTCACAAAACTCCCAGTGCATTTTGGCCAATGCATTCTAAAGCCTTAGCATCACATTCCTGCTCTCATATGAGAAGTTGGAGTCAGATGCATTGGTATTATAGTAGAGTAAAGGGAATTACAGAACATGAGAGAGCAGTTGGCCAGAATTGATTGAAAAAGAATACTGGAAAGGATGACAGCAGTGCAGCAAAGGCTGGAATTTCTGGGAGCAAATCGGAAGGCACAGGATATATAAATCCAAAAGGGGAAGAAGTATTCTAATGGAAAGATAACACAATCACAGCTAACAAGAGAAATCAAAGCCAAAAGAAAAGGCATATAATAGAGCAAAAGTTAGTGGGAAGTTAGAGGACTTTTAAAATCTGAAAGAAGGTAACAAAAAGTCATTAAGGTGAAGATGGAATACAAAAGCTCACCAATAATATTAAAGAGGATACCAAAAGTTTCTTCAGATACATAAAGTACAAAAGAGAGGCGATAGTGATTATTGGACCGCTGGAAACTGATGCTGGAGAGGAAGTAATGGGAGACAAGAGAATGGCGGATGAACTGAGTAAGTATTTTGAATCAGTCTTCAGTGTGGAAGATGCTAGCAGTATGGTGGAAGTTTCAGGTTGTCTGGCATCATGAAGTGTGTGAAGTTACCATAACTAGAAAGAAGATTCATGGGAAAATGGAAAGTCTAAAAGGTAGATAAGACACTTGGACCAGATGGTGTACACCCCAGAGTTCTGAAACAGATAGCTGAAAAGATTTTGGAGGCATTAATAATGATCTTTCGAGGATCACTAGATTCTGGAATGACTCTGGAACACTAGACAATTGCAAATGACACTACATTCTTTAGGAAGGGAGAGAGACAGAAGAATGGAAATTATAGGCCAGTTAGTCTGACCTCAGTGGTTGGGGAGATGTTGGAGTTGATTATTAAGGATGTATTTGGAGGCACATGATAAACTAGGCCATCATCAGCATTGTTTCCTCAAGGAGAAATCTTGTCAGACAAATCTGTTAGAATTCTTTGAAGAAATAATAAGCAAGATAGACAAAGGAGAATCGGTTAATGTTGTGTACTTGGATTTTCAGAAGATCTTTGACAAGGTGCCACACATAATGCTGCTTAACAAGCTATGAGCCCATGGGATTACATGAAATATTTTAACATGGATAAAGCAGAGGCTAATTGGCAGAGGGTAAAGTGTGGGAATGAAGGGTGCCTTTTCTGGTTGGGTGCCAGTGACTAGCAGTGTTCCATAGGGTCTATGTGGTGACTGATTCTTTTTCAAGTTACATGTCAATAATTTGGATGTTGGAATTGATAGCTTTGTTGCAAAGTTTACAGATGATATGAAGATAGGTGGAAGGGCAGGTTGTTTTGAGGAAGTAGAGAGGCAGATTAGGAAAATGGGCAAAGAAATGGTAGATGGAATACAGTGTCGGGAAGTGTATGGTCATGCACATTCATAGAAGAATTGCAAGGGTTTTCTATTTCCTAAATGGCAAGAAAATACAAGTAAAAACTAAGGCACAAAGGAATTCGGGAGTCCTTGTGCAGGATTCCCTGAAGGTTAATTTGCATGCTGCATCTGTGGTGAGGAAGGCAAATGCAACGTTAGCATTCATTTCAAGAGGACTAGAATATAAAAAGCAAGGACATAATGTTATGACTTTATAAACAAAGGTGAGACCTCACTTGGGAGTATTGAGAGTAGTTTTGACCCCCTTGTCTTAGAAGTGATGTGCTTAAACTGGAGAGGGTTCAAAGGAGGTTCACGAAAATGATTCCAGGATTGAATGGCTTGTCACGTGAAGAGAGTTTGATAGCTCTGGGCTATATTCACTAGAATTCAGAAGAATGAAAGGTGACCTCATTGAAGCCTATCGAATAGTGAAAGGCCTTGACAGAGTGGATATGGACAGGATGTTTCCTATGGTGGGAGAGTCTAAGACAAGAGGACACAGCCTCAAAATAGAGGGGTGTCCTTTTAGAATGGAGATAAGGAGAAACTTATTTGGCCAGAGAGTGGTGAATCTGTGGAATTCTTTGTCACAGATGGCCAAGTCACTGGGTATATTTAAGGCAGTGGATGAGTGGTTCTTGGTTGATCAGGGTATGAAGGGATACAGAGAGAAGGTAGGAGATTTGGGTTAAGAGGAAAATTGGATCAACCAAGATGAAGTGGCAGAGCAGACTTGAAGGGCCAAATAGCCTAATTCTGCTCCTACATCTTATGGTCTTATATCTTAGTTCTCTTGAAATGAATGCTAATATTTCACTCACTTTCCTTAACACTGACACAGCCTGCAAATTAACCTTCAGTGAATGCTGCTCAAGAACTCCCAAGTCCCTTTGCACCTCTGATTTTAGAATTTTCTCCTTATTTAGAAAATAGTCTACTCCTTTATTCCTTCTACCAAAGAGCATGACTATGGTCTTCCTGACTCTATATTCCATCTGCTACTAATTTGCCTATTCTTCCAACTTGTCAGAGTCCTGCTGCAGACTCCCTGCTTCCTCACCACTACCGACCTCTCTACCTATCTTTGTATCATTTGCAAACGTAGCCAGAAAACCATAAATTCTATCATCCAAATCACTGACATATAACATGAAAGGAACCGGTCCCTGCGAAACACCACTTGTCATCAGCAGCCAATCAGAATAGGCCCCCTTTATTCCCACTCTTTGTCCACTGCCAATCTTTTATCTATGCTAGTATCTTTCCTGTAATATAATGTACAGCATCTTGTCAAAGGTCTTCTGAAAATCCAAGTAAACAACATCCATTGACTCTCCTATGTCTATCTTGCCTGTTATTTCCTCAAAGAATTCCAACAGATGTGCCAGGCAAGATTTCTCCTTAAGGAAACAATACTGACATTGGCCTATTTCATCATGTGCCTCCAAGTACCTCGAAATCTTGTCCTTAGTAATGGACTAAAAACATCTTTCCAGCCACTAAAATCAGGCCAACTGGCCTATAATTTCCTTTCTTCTGCATCCCTCCTTACAGTCAAGAGCCCTAACGATGTTTGTCAATTATTAATTGTCACTATTTTTGCTCAAAATATAATTGGATGGAGTCTAAATCTGTGCCTTGATTTCAGTCTATATATTTTTTTTAATAATTGTTTTTCCTCCCTTTCCTACTGGATACATAGATGGTAATGAAAATCTTAAAACTTTTATATTCAGGTTCAGAAGGAATATTCCTTTTATATCAACCTCTCAAGATAAAAGTACACATGTCAAATCCTAAAATCTGGAACAAACAAATCCCTAGAACCTTTCAGTTAAATGCACATTACTTAACCAATAATCCAATGGAAATGTAAACTGATTTAATTTTCTGCAAAGGATGTATTTCCCATCTACATAATTAACTTGAGAAATAATTTGATGAGCTATCAATCATAAAACAAAAATTGCAAGAAATTTTCAGCAAGTCACCCTGTATCTGTGAAGAGAGAAACAGTTATGTTGCAGATTGGCAGTCTTCTAAAACCTATTCTAAAATGACAAACAATATTTAGAATGGGAAAAGGTATGGAAATAATAATGAAATTCTGAAAAACTGTGTTTTAAAGTTTTGAGGATTAGGAGGTAAAAAAAATGAACTTAAACAAAAGGCCTTCAACAAATGTTCTGGGACAGGGCCAACATGTCAGCTCTCTTGATGACCCTACAAATGCTGTTGACTTACTGAGTATTTCAGGCATTTCAACATTAGGACTAATTTGCTTTTGTATTAGCTTTACTTGGCAAATATTTTACAACTTATTTGTACCTCCATTTACCATTGGTCCAGTCTTTCAGTTTCAAACCTGGTAGCTCCATCCAACTGTTCACACTAATTGTTAGCATTGATCCATTCATCATCTAAAAACACAGATTTGTTTTATTAAATGAGTGATTAAGTAAAGGGTCAAATTCTCAGCACAGATAAAATTTGTGGCTGCAAAAGATAAAAGATCAAGTATATTATACAAACAGCCATTGTGATTCCCACATTAGATTTTAGAAGCCTGAAGTTGGAGGATGAAGCAGGAAGACAGGGAAGTGTACTGAAGGTTCAGAATTTATGAATAAGTTATAGTATAAGTCCCTACTATAGGAAATAGGATACAAGAATGGTGCAAAAGAAATATTGAAATGTTGTCACACTTTGATTTTAGACTTTAAGGTTCAATAAATATTATGGTCAAAATGATAAAGAAGTTGAAGAACTATTGAAGATTAGAACTACTAAAGGGAGAATAGCTGTTAGAGATTTCAGAAACGCAAGGAAATCAAAGAGCTAAATTTTGTATCTCATCTGCCATGCACCCATCAAAAACCCAACAGAAGTGTTACAGAATGAATGTCCGCCAAGATGGTTACTTTGGGTTCTGGACTTTCTCAGGAGTTTCTCCAGCAAAAAGCACTTAAAATCTGCAGCCATTTTAATCAAAGTTTAGGTAAAATTTTCATTGTCTGATTGAAAAAGGTTTGAAAAATAGAATGTTTCAACCATTCGATAAGAAATATTGAAGTCGATAAAAATTAATAAGCATGATGAAATGCACAGAGAAACAGCTACTCCAAACATATACATTCTCTGTAAATTCGCCATCATGATAATATAAAGAATCTGGGGATGACATCTCACAAGTCATTAAAATACACAATAAATACTGCAAGGTTGATGTAAAAACAAATGTATTAATAGAATATATTATCAGGATGTTCAGAAAATAACTGGAATTGCTATTGTCTTAAGCACCAAAATCATTATCGGTATTTTTCTTACCCATAATCTTGTTCACCATTGGCCAGACCTAACTTCCACACACTTAGTTCATTCAATCTAAAACCCTCTTCCACAACTTCAAATCCTTAGCTCCCTACCAATCTCCTGGTTTACATCCTCAGATCTTCAATTACTTTTTGGATACCTGTTCTTCTCCATTTACCCTTAATTTGCAAGAGTGATGCAGTACAAATTCATGATGTACTTTGTTGGCTATATTGTACTTTGACACATCCCGAGGTCATGAAAGTCAATTTATAATATGAAGCTCTTTTTATTGGTGGCAGACTGTTCCACTACTTTCTGCAATTCCATTCTCAATCATACCTGCATTTGAGTTTTGCATCTGCTGTGTCAAGTTCTCCAGGAGCACAAAGTCATAAAATATTTTCTAGCATTCCATGTACCCACTCCAAGTTAAGCAGAATCCTCTAATCATGTTAATATTGTTAATACATCTAATTACTTTTGGGCTATAAAATATTATGGTCCCGAGATAAGATACTAACATGCCATGAACCACCAGGTGGTCCTTTTCCCAGCACAATGTGAGGAATGCTGTTGTGTTTTTCTTGTTTCCACTGTACAACTGAAGGAGAATCAAACCTAAAATCTGCTTCAGGGTGAAGAAGTGCATCAAAGAGCAGTGCCACTGGATTGGTTGACCTGCCTTCAAGACCTTCCGAAAGATATTCCAAATCCTGAAAAACGTAAAGGTGTATCAATAATAGGTAAAGATTCTTCTAGCACCATAGTACCTTAATTCAGATATCATTCGATATTTATCCAATTACATTTGATAAATTAAGCTCTCCCTACAAATCCTACATTTTTCTTTTGATGAATGATGGACGAAGCCTTGCTTTATATTTTACATCCAACCATCTAAGAATGTATCCTAGGACAATTACTCTGGTATTTGAACTGGACCTGGACGAACAAGCTCATCATTAATTTAGTATACCTTCAAAATAGTTTTTGTTGAAAGCAAAACTGAACTTGATGCAAACCAGTGAACATTAAATCTATTGTGTTTGTTGAGAACATAAGAAATAGGACTAAGAATATCAATCGTGGTTAATATTCGACACCAATGCCATTTTCCTGTGCAATTCACATACCCATTGATTTCCTCTAATATCTAGATATCAATTGAACTTCATTTTAAATGAACTCAACAATTGAACCTCCAATGCCCTCAGATAAAGATGTCGGAAGATTCACCACACTCTGTACGAAGAATTTTTTCCTCAGTCCAGTGCTAAAAATCCTACTCCTTATTCCTAAACTGTGATATTGACTCCGCTGTCAGGAAAATATCCTTTCTGCATCCAGCTTGTTTACCCTGCACAAACTGTGCAAGCTTCAATGAGTTCTCATTCTTGAAAACTCTAGACAATACAGACCTAATCTCCTTGATCTCTGCTCATACAACAAACTAGGCACCAGTCCAAACTTTGTGCACAATCTTAATGAGAAGTACATTTTGTTTTTGCTAAAGAGAGCAAAACTATACATAATTTCTCTGGTACAGTGTTGCCAAATCACTATACAAGTGCAGTAAGACATTGTACTCAAATCCTCTTGCAACTGAGCCAAAGTACCATCTCTCCCATTTCACGCACATCTGCTCTCATCCCATCCTCCCGCCACCCCACTAGGAATAGGGTTCTCCTTGTCCTCACCTACCACCCAACCAGCCTCCAGGTCCAACATATTATTCTCCGTAACTTCCGCCACCTCCAACAGGATCCCACCACTAAGCACATCTTTCCCTTCCCCCTCTTTCTCTGCTTTCCGCAGGGATCGCTCCCTATGCGACTCCCTTGTCCATTTGTCCCCCCCCATCCCTCCCCACTGATCTCCCTCCTGGCACTTATCCTTGTAAGCGGAACAAGTGCTACACAAGCCCTTACACTTCCTCCCTTACCACCATTCAGGGCCCCAGACAGTCCTTCCAGGTGAGGTGACACTTCACCTGTGAGACAGCTGGGGTGATATACCGCGTCCAGTGCTCCCTATGCGGCCTTGTATATATTGGCGAGACCCGATGCAGACTGGGAGACCACTTTGCTGAACACCTACGCTCTGTCTGCCAGAGAACGCAGGATCTCCCAGTGGTCACACATTTTAATTCCCATTCCCATTCTGATATGTCTATCCACGGCCTCCTCTACTGTCAAGATGAAGCCACACTCAGGTTGGAGGAACACCACCTTATATTCCATCTGGGTAGCCTCCAACCTGATGGCATGAACACTGACTTCGCTAACTTCCATTAATGCACCACCTCCCCTTTGTACCCCATCTGTTATTTATTTATTTATTATCAGGTTTTTTTTCTTTTTCTCTCTCTTTCCTTTATCTCCCTCTGTCCCTCTTACTATACTCCTTGCCCATCCTCTGGGCTTCCCCACTTCCCCTTTCTTTCTCCCTAGGCCTCCCCTCCCATGATCCTCTCATATGCCTTTTGCCAATCAACTTTCCAGCTCTTGGCTCCATCCCTCCCCCTCCTGTCTTCTCCTATCCTTTCGGATCTCCCCCTCCTCCTCCCACTTTCAAATCTCTTACTAACTCTTCCTTCAGTTAGTCCTGACGAAGGATCTCAGCCCGAAACGTCAACTGTATCTCTTCCTATAGATGCTGCCTGGCCTGCTGCGTTCACCAGCATTTTTTATGTGTGTTGCTGTACCATTAACCATATCATTTACTACACCTGCATATTGATAATCTGACTTGTGTAGAAGAACACGTCAGTCTCTTTAATTACCAATAATAGCTAATCTTTCACTATTTAATAATATTGTTTTTGTTCTATGCACCAAAGCAGGTAACTTATCTTCCTGTATTATATACGGAGAGTAAAGCACCCTGATTACTGTATTTTTCTGTTTGATGCATCTTTAATTTCTTTATGCCATGATCAATATACCAATTATTGTTTATTTTATAATAAGTCATAAAGTTTTCCATCTTTTGCATTTCCTTAGCTTGACTTGAAGTGACTATTTCTGCAGCATAATCAGCAAGACCATGATTATTTCTCACCACTATACTAATTTATCTTTTATTAATAGGTAAGGAAGTCTAGATTCTGTAATAAGTTATACTGAATCAAAATCAGGTTTATTATTAGTCATATATTGTGAAATTTGTTTTATGGAAACAATCGATGCAATACATAAAATATATAATAAATTACAATAAATATTACAATATATAGCATATACATAGTGCAATAAGTTAGCAGAAATAGTGAAATAGTGTTCTTGGACTGTTCAAAAATCTGATGGTGGAGAGGAAGAAGCTGTTCCTAAAACATAGAGTGTCTCTCTTCAGGCTTATGTGCTTCCACCCTGATAGTAGTAATGATAAAAGGGCACATCCTGAGTTGTGGAAAGATGTCCTCAATATTGGGGACATTATTTTCCATGCTTGGCAAATTAATTTACAGATGGTGTAAAAGCTTTATTAAAACTCAAAATACTCTACATGAAAGGTGTCCAATTTTTCAACATCCAAAATACTTGCATTCAAGTATTTTGTTTGTAAACTTTACTTTCTATACAACTAAACAGTAATATTTTAATGCATAATAGAAAATTGGTTTATTATTGTCATCTGTATCAAGATACAGTGAAAAGCTTTTGGTTACACGGCGTGCAGGCAGATCATTCCATTTATAATTAGTTGGTAATACAAAAGGGGTCGGGAAAACAGAATGCAGAATATAGTGTCAGTTAATGAGCAAGTGCTGTGCAAGCAGGCAAATAACCGGTAAAGACCATGACAAGGTAGACTGAGAGATCAATAGTTCATCTTTATTGTACAAGGGGTGTTTTCAAATGTCTTATTGCAGTGGTATAGAAACTTGTCTTTGAGCTTGGTGGTACAAGTTCTCAGGTTTTTGTTTCTTGCCTGGTGGGAGGGGGGAGAAAAGAGAATGACTAGGGTAAGAGTGGTCCTTGATTATGTTGGCTGTGTTCTTCAGGCAGTAGAAAGCGCAGACCATGGTGGATAGTCTGATTTTCATGTCAGACAGTTTAGTATAACTTTAAGTTTTATTTTACATTTCTAGAAAGGACAGCAACAAAAAAGGAAATTAAAATGAATACATTGATACACAAATTATTGACAATGCAACTAACCTGATCCACAACAGAAACATTTACTCCTTCTTCCAATTTGTTATTAAGGATTGGATTTAGATGTACAGCTCCTGGTGCTTTGTATGGTCTATATCCAGACAGCAGGTAGGAAAGACATATTCCAGAGGGACCATTTCCTGGATTTAATTTTGCAACAGTGTTATATTAATATAGAATTTCTAAGACAAACTTAAGCTAACTTAAATTACACCATCTTTATATAACCAGTGCAAGTAAACATGCTTTACATAGTTTGTGTATCTTTTAAAAAAGGAGGGAGAGAGAAACCGGGGAATTATAGACCGGTTAGCCTAACGTCGGTGGTGGGGAAACTGCTGGAGTCAGTTATCAAGGACGTGATAACAGCACATTTGGAAAGCAGTGAAATGATCGGACAAAGTCAGCATGGATTTGTGAAAGGAAAATCATGTCTGACGAATCTCACAGAATTTTTTGAGGATGTAACTAGTAGAGTGGATAGGGGAGAACCAGCGGATGTGGTATATTTGGATTTTCAAAAGGCTTTTGACAAGGTCCCACACAGGAGATTAGTGTGCAAACTTAAAGCACACGGTATTGGGGGTAAGGTATTGGTGTGGGTGGAGAATTGGTTAGCAGACAGGAAGCAAAGAGTGGGAATAAACGGGACCTTTTCAGAATGGCAGGCGGTGACTAGTGGGGTACCGCAAGGCTCAGTGCTGGGACCCCAGTTGTTTACAATATATATTAATGACTTGGATGAGGGAATTAAATGCAGCATCTCCAAGTTTCCGGATGACACGAAGCTGGGTGGCAGTGTTAGCTGTGAGGAGGATGCTAAGAGGATGTAGGGTGACTTGGATAGGTTGGGTGAGTGGGCAAATTCATGGCAGATGCAATTTAATGTGGATAAATGTGAAGTTATCCACTTTGGTGGCAAAAATAGGAAAACAGATTATTATCTGAATGGTGGCCGATTAGGAAAAGGGGAGGTGCAACGAGACCTGGGTGTCATTATACATCAGTCATTGAAAGTGGGCATGCAGGTACAGCAGGCGGTGAAAAAGGCGAATGGTATGCTGGCATTTATAGCGAGAGGATTCGAGTACAGGAGCAGGGAGGTACTACTGCAGTTGTACAAGGCCTTGGTGAGACCACACCTGGAGTATTGTGTGCAGTTTTGGTCCCCTAATCTGAGGAAAGACATCTTCGCCATAGAGGGAGTACAAAGAAGGTTCACCAGATTGATTCCTGGGATGGCAGGACTTTCATATGAAGAAAGACTGGATGAACTGGGCTTGTACTCATTGGAATTTAGAAGATTAAGGGGGGATCTGATTGAAACGTATAAGATCCTAAAGGGATTGGACAGGCTAGATGCAGGAAGATTGTTCCTGATGTTGGGGAAGTCCAGAACGAGGGGTCACAGTTTGAGGATAGAGGGGAAGCCTTTTAGGACCGAGATTAGGAAAAACTTCTTCACACAGAGAGTGGTGCATCTGTGGAATTCTCTGCCACAGGAAACTGTTGAGGCCAGTTCATTGGCTATATTTAAGAGGGAGTTAGATATGGCCCTTATGGCTACGGGGGTCAGGGGGTATGGAGGGAAGGCTGGGGCGGGGTTCTGAGTTGGATGATCAGCCATGATCATAATAAATGGCGGTGCAGGCTCAAAGGGCCGAATGGCCTACTCCTGCACCTATTTTCTATGTTTCTATGTTTTATTGATGTCAATAGAATGTAAAACCTTCCAAAACCCAATAGAGGGTAAGAACAAAGACTGTTTGCCAGATAGGTTAACTTTTCACTAAATATTCAATGACATTTCATTTAAATTTCAAAAGTGAAATTAGAAAATAAAATCACAAATCAAAATACAAGTTACCCATGGAAATGAAAGAATAATTAAGCATTTAATTTAACTGAGGCTTAATCAGCTTGAAATTATACATAATTAATATATCATTTTGGGCAACTATGTATGAATGTCACTTGGCCACAACACACTAAAGATAATATAATGACACCTGAATTACACTCCCTGGCCACTTTGTTAGATACATGTACTCATTAATGCAAATATCTAATCACCCAATCATGTGGCAGCAACTCAAAGCATAAAAGCATACAGACATGGTCACAAAGTTCAGTTGTTGTTTAGACTAAGCATCAGAATGGGGAATAAATGTGACCTAATTATGACTTAAACTGTGCAATGATTGTTGGTCAGACAGAGTGATTTGAGTATTTCAGAAACCGCTGTTCTCCTGGCATTTTCACACACAACAACAGCCTCTAAAGTTTACAGAACATAGTACAAGAAACAAAAATATATCCAGCAGCTCTGTGGGCAAAAATGCCTTGCTAACCAGAGGGCTCAGATGAAAATGGCTAGGTTCAAGCTGTCTGAAAGGTGACAGTAACTCAAATAACCACATGCTACAACAGCAGTGTTCAGAAGACCATCTCTGAATGCACAACACAACTACAATATGAATGAATGTGCCTCATGACTGTAAAACATTGAAATTCATGCTCCTTGATGTTTAGATTGTGCTTAAAACACAACTAAAATTACATTAATGCAGCAGTAGGGTTACTTTTGAGTAATTAAAGTGACAGCCAGGGACCTTATGGAAAAAAAATTATACTGCCCTGTTAGATTCAGCAAAATGCCTAGCATGGATAAAGCAGTGGCAGGAGGCAGAGTAGGAACAAAGGGAGCTTCTCTGGTTGGCTGCCAGTGACTAATGGTGTTCCACAGCGGCCTGTATTGGGACGTTTTCTTTTCACGTTGGTGGAATTTGTTGCAAAGTTTGCAGATGATACGAAAATAGGTGGACGGGCAGCTAGTTTCGAGGAAGTAGGAGGCTACAGAAGCACTTAGACAGATTAGGAGAATGGGCAAAGAAGTAGCAGATGGAATAGCATGCTGGGAAGCGTATGGTCATGCACTTTGGTAGGAGAAATGAAAGGATTGACTATTTTCTAAACGGAGAGAAAATACAAAAAACGAAGTGCAAAGGGACTTGGGAGCCCTTGTGCAGAATTCCCTAAAGGCTAATATGCAGGTTGAGTCTGTGGTGAGGAACACAAATGCGACATTACCAATTCATTGCAAGAGAACTAGAATATAAAATCAAATATGTAATGTTGAGACTTTATAGAGCACTGCTGAGGCCTCATTTGGAGTACTGTGAAGAATTTTGGGCCCCTTAGAAAGGACCTGCTGAAACTGAAGCGGGTTCAAAGGAGGTTCACAAAAGTGATTCCAGGATTGGTTGGTTTACCATATAAAGATCACTTGACGGTTCTGGGTCTGTATTCACTACAATTCAGAATAATGAGGGGTGACCTCAGTAAAACCTACTGAGTGGTGAAAGGCCTTGAAAGAGTGGATGTGCAGAGGATATTCCGTATGGTGGGAGAGTTTAAGACCAGAAGACACTGCCTCAGAATAGAGGGTTGTTCCTTTAGAACGATGAAGAGGAGGAATTTCTTTAGCCAAAAAGAGTGGTTAATCTGGAATTCTTTGACACAGGCAGCTGTAGAGGCCAAGTCTTTATGTTTATTTAAGGCAGAGGTTGATAGATTCTTGATTGGTTAGGGCATGAAGAGATATAGGGGAGGGAAGGGGGAGAAGATTGGGGCTGAAGAGGAAAATTTGACCAGGTATTGATGGAATGGTGGAGAAGACTCGATGGGTCAAATGAACTAATTCTGCTGCTATACCTTATTCTGTGTGGAGTCCAACATATTTGAAAGGTCAGTCAAGGGTGGGTTAAAAATGTGGGTTCATTGCCAATTTATTGCCAGTCCTGAAAAGAATGATTTTCCAGCAGGATGCCAGTCCGGAAAAACATGTAATAAAATCTAGGCCTAAAACTCATTGATCTAAAATAATGGGTCAGGTTATTCAAATTTCCCACCTAGCATCAGGGTCGCATTAAACACCTTGGCCTACAAAGCTCCCAATGACTTTGTACCGTTGACTCCATAACCAACCTGCAAGCGTGCAGGTAATATATTCCTCTTATGCCCTGGGGCAACCTTGCTTCCAGTACTGCTCTGTCAGCATTTGACATTTCACAACAAGTAAAATTGTCTTTTGGCTAAAAACAAAACTAGTTTAAATAGTTAAAGACAATAGATTTATTTAGAAATACAGAACACGTTAATTAATAATACATAAGCAAAAATGTACTTATACTTCCAACATTCATAAAGCGGGTATATTACTGAGTGACGAAACTTGAGACTAATATGACAGGATGCAGGGAAAACTTCAACAGTTACACAGTAATATCTATACAAATATTCAGAAAGCCACAATACTAAACACTCCTGAATAGTCCGAAAGTTCGTAGCATTGACAAATCAGCGTGCTTGGTTATGCCTGTACCTCTGGTTTTACCAACTTAAGCTGAGAGGAAAAAAAATAATATAGTGCCATACATGTAATTTGATAATAAATTACTTTGAACTTTGAGATAACCTCTCACTTTCCTGTGCTGCAGTGGTAGAAGATCCAGCGTGGTCAACTTCCCCATACAACTCAGCTTCCTTGTAAATCTGCTCTCTACGTTTCCCCGTCCTATAACAGGGTGACCAAACCTGTACATGATACTCCAAGTACAGCCTCACCAACAACTTGTGTGACTACAAAACAATGTCCCTACTCCTCAACACAGTGCTCAGACTGATGAAGGCCAGCACGCTAAACACATTCTTCGCTACCCTATCTACCTTCTATGAACTGTGCACGTATACTCCCAGGTCCTCTGTTGTACATCAGTGCTCTACCATTCACTGTATAGGTCCTACTATGGTTTGACCGTCCAAAGTGCATCATCTCACAATTAATCAAATTGGAGACCATTTGCCACTCCTCAGCTCATCTCCCTAATGGATCAAGATCTCTTTGCGATACATTGTAAGGAGCTTTACTATCAAGACTCCCAATTTGCTATCAGCATATTTGCTGTTCTTGCTATGAACACTCATATTTACATAAATAACAAATAACAGAGGTCCCACCACTGACCACTGGGACACCTCCCTTAGTCACAGGCCTCCAGCTGGAGAATCAGGTCTTAACCATCACCCTCTACCTCCCATCAAGACAATTCTGAATCCACTTCACCAATTCTTCTGAATCTCATGCAACCTAACCTTCTAGATCAGCCTGTCAAGTAGGACCTTATCGAGGCCTTACCAAAACCCATATAGACAACAATCACCACCACACCACCTTGACTATCAAAGTGATCTTGCCTCTTAGAAATCCCTCCAGCAACTTCCCCACAACTGAAGTCAGTCACAATGGCCTGTAGTTTCCTGGCCTGTCCTTGCTGCCCTTCTTGAATAATGGAATAACATTAGCCACCCTTGAGTGTTCTGGATCTTCACCAGTGGCTAATGACAGAGCAAGTAATTCTACAAAGGACTTGGTGATTTCTTCCCTGGCCTCTCATAAAGCCTAGGGGTACACTTGATCAGTCTCTGGGGATTTGCCCACCTTAACGTGATTCAAGGTTGCAAATACCTTCCTTTTAATATGCATGTACTTATTACCATTTTTTGTTTGCCATCTATGATATTCTTGTTCCCACAGACTACTGGGGGGGTGGGGTGGAAGAAATACACATTAAAAATCTCAGCCATCTCCCATCGCTCCAATCATAGATGGCCCTACTGGACTTTAAGAGGACCTAGTGCCTCCCTCGTCCCCTTTTATTACCAATATAACTGAAGATCTTCTTAGGGTTGTCCTTAACCCTGCCTGCCAACCCATCTCATACCTTTGTTTTGCTCTCCAGATTTCCCTCTTAAGCCTGCTCTTAAACTTTTTATATTTGTTGAAGGATTCAGCCAAGGTTCCCTGAACTTGGTATATCTACCCTTCACCCTTTGGATTCTTGATATAACCCATTTAAAAGCCTTTCACTTGCCAGCTGTTCTCTTGGCCTTAAATTGAGTCACTCAGTCAACCCCAGCTAGGTCATGCCTAATGCCCTGAAAGTTGGCCCTGTTCCAGTTCAAGGCTTTTACCCATGGATCTGGTCTCTCTTTTTCCATAACTTTTTAAACAGATAATAGCACTGTAGTCACTGGTTCCAAAGTGCTTCCCAACAGCCATTTTAGTTACTTGGTTTACCTCTTCCCCAAGAGGAGGTCCAGTATTGTTCCTTCCTGAGAATATTGTGTGAGGAAACCACCTTGAAAGCACCCCATCCAACCTGTGCACTCTGGGTAGCCCAGCTGATACCAGGAAAGTTAAAATCTTCAATTATTTTTACGGCTATGTGCAATTTCTTCACATATCTGCTCAAGTTCCCATGGACTACTGGGGAAAGGGGTGGCAGGGGAAGGCTTGGTCTACAATACCTCTTCTTATTTCTTAGTTTTATCCAAATAGCTTCATTTGACGATCCTTCAAGAATATCCTCTCTAAGCAAAGCTGTCATGTTCTCCCTGATTAAAAGGGCAACAACCCTCCATTCTTGCCTGCTCTTCTGTCACACATCCAGATTCCAGATCATCGAGCTGCCAGTCCTGCCCTTCTCTCAGCCACATTTTTCTTCTGGCCATAATATTCCTGTCCCTATATGCAATCCATGGCCTCCGTTCATCTGCCTTACCCATTTAGTTATGCACATTGAAATAGCTGCAATTTAAAGCAGTGGCCCTATTTGCCCTTTTCCTGTAAACTCAGCTATCTATCGTGGTTGCTAGGTTTACACTCTTTGGTTGCCGCACATACCTGTCTTCTCACTGATACTTCCCTCAGGAGTCCCACCCCCCTTGCCAATGTAGTTTAAGCTCCACCCCAACTGTGGCAAAAGCAAATTTGCCCAGCAGGCTATTGGCCCCACTTCTCGTTCAAGTGGAGTCCATCTGTCCTGCACAGGTCACCTCTACCCACGAAGAGATCCCAATGATCCAATAATCTGAATCTTTGGCCTCTGCACCATGTCTTCAGCCACACATTCAACTAGCCTCTCTTTTTATTCCTGGACTTACTAACATGTAGCACCAGGGTAATCCAGACATCACTACCCTCAAAATTCTGAATTTTAATTTCTTATCTAATTATCTCAGAAAGGCGCTGCCAAAGTTATACCAACATGTCTCCTGCCCCACTAGAGGCCCGAATATACTTGACCACTGCTACAGTCAAGGATGCCTACCATTCCATCCCACGACCTCACTTCGGAAAATCAGACCATCAGGCCGTACTCCTCCTCCCGGCTTACATACAGAAACTGAAGCGAAAGGTCACGGTGTCAAAAGTAGTGTCGCGTTGGATGGAGAAACCGGATGAGGTCCTCTGTGACTGTTTTGAATCGGTGGACTGGTTAGTATTCAAGGACTCGCAGCAAACCTTGGTTAGTATGCTTCAGCTGTCACGGACTTTATTTGGAAACGCATGGAGGACTGTGTGTCTCGCAAGACGATCCAGGTATTCCCTAACCGAAAACCTTGGATGAATTATGAGGTCAAGTCCCTTTTAAAGGCTAGAGCTGCAGCTTTTAGGTCCGGGGATACCAGTCGCTACACGGAATCCGGGCGTGAACTCTGGAAAGCCATTAAGGGTGCCAAGAGGCAATATAGAGCCAAGTTGGAAGCCCAGGCTAACCAGAGGGATGCCAATAGACTATGGCAGGGTCTAAATGAGATCACTGGGTGCACAGAAAAGGCTGGGAATATCAATAACTGTGGCACTTCTCTTCCTAACAAACTTAACATATTCTACGCAAGATTCGAACAGAAGAGGAGCGTCCCGCTTCCTCTGGATGAACTGGACCTGGTGGCATCGAGATTCATCGTCACCGAGGAGGACGTTGGAAGGGCTTTCCTGAAGATAAATCCAAGGAAGCCGACGGGCCCAGATGGCGTCCTAGGACGAGTTCTCCGGGCCTGTGCAAGCGAGCTAGCTGGAGTGTTTGCTGACATCTTCAACTACTCCTTGCTTCAGTCTAAGATCCCCTCGTATTTTAAGAAGGCAACGATAATCCCAGTGCCGAAGAAGAGCAAGGTGGCATGTCTGAATGACTATCGACCTGTAGCTCTGAGATCAACTACTATGAAGTGCTTCGAGCAATTGGTTATGGCACACATGAACCACAGCCTACCGGTCAACCTCGACGCTTTGCAATTCGCCTACTGGAGCAACAGGCCAACAGCAGATGCCATCCCTCTGGCCCTACATTCCTCCTTAGAACACCTGAAGAATAAAGATGCATACATAATGCTCCTTTTCATTGACTACAGCTCTGCCTTTAATACCATCATTCCTAAACTGATTCCTAAGCTCCGAAACCTGGGCCTTAGCACTCAGATCTGCAGCTGGATGTTCAACTTCCTCACAGACAGGACCCAGGCTGTAAAAATAGGGGACAAGCTCTCCTCTACAATCACTCTGAGCACCGGTGCCCCACAAGGCTGTGTACTCAGCCCCCTGCTATACTCACTGTACACCCACGATTGTGTAGCCAAGTTTCCATCCAACTCAATATATAAGTTTGCTGATGACACAATTGTAGGCCATTCTCGGGTAATGATGAGTTTGAGTACAGAGAGGAAATTAAGAACCTGGTGGCATGGTGCGAAGACAATAACCTATCCCTCAACGTCAGCAAGACGAAGGAATTGGTTGTTGACTTCAGAAGGAGTAGCGGACCACACGACCCTATTTACATCGGTGGTGCGCAAGTGGAACAAGTCAAAAGCATTAAGTTCCTCAGGGTCAAAATCACAAATGACCTGACTTGGTCCAACCAAGCAGAGTCCACTGCCAAGAAGGCCCACCAGTACCTTTACTTCCTGAGAAAGCTAAAGAAATTTGGCCTGTCCCCTAAAATCCTCACTAATTTTTATAGATGCACCGTAGAAAGCATTCTTCTAGGGTGCATCACAACCTAGTATGGAAGTTGTCCTGTCCAAGACCGGAAGAAGGGGCAGAAGATCGTGAACACGGCACAGCACATCACACAAACCAATCTTCCGTCCGTGGACTCACTTTACATCGCACGCTGTCGGAGCAGTGCTGCCAGGATAATCAAGGACACGACCCACCCAGCCAACACAGTTTTCGTCCCTCTTCCCTCCGGGAGAAGACTCAGGAGCTTGAAGACTCGTACGGCCAGATCTGGGAACAGCTTCTTTCCAACTGTGATAAGACTGCTGAACGGATCCTGACCCGGATCTGGGCCGTACCCTCCAAATATCCGGACCTGCCTCTCGTTTTTTTTCTGCACTATCTTACTTTCCATTTTTCTTTTTTCTATTTATGATTTGTAATTTAAATTTTTAATATTTACTATCAATTTGTAATCCAGGGAGCGGGAATCGCAGAATCAAATATTGCTATGATGATTTACGTTCTAGTATCAATTGTTTGGCGACAACAAGTTATAAAGTATAAAGTATATGCTATGCTAATTATGCAAGACCTTTTCCCTTGTTTTACTCATGCCATTTGTACCAATGTTCTAAATTCAAAGTAAAAATTTATTATTGAAGTACATATATGATACCATATAGTATTTTCAGATTCATTGTTTGTTGGTCTTTATGTAGAATTTTTTTGTAAATTCTATTGTATTTATGTTCCTGTAAATGTCTGCAAGAAAATTAATCTGAAGGTAGTATATGGTAACATATACATACTTCGAGAATATGTTACTTTGAATCTTTTAAAACAATGATTTTTGACTCAATGAATAGAATGAGTAGACTGTGTGCAGTCAGATATACTACAGCATTTATGCTTCTAAAATTCCTATCTAGTGAATTATTTTGCATGTGGAGCAGCTAATTTACACAAAGAAAGGATACACAAGCACAATGAGATAAATGTCTTGGTAACTTTCCACATTCAGGGCATTTTATTTCAACTAAAGGTTATTTAAACTTAGATTAAAAGGACCTCAATATTGGGATCATGCAACTAAGGTTTTTTTTAAAAACAAAATCCTTTAATATAAATGCAAAAACTAACTGTAAATGTAGCAGTAATGGTGAAAAATGGCCAATAAACAGTTTTATCTTCATTTGCAGGACATAACCATTGCCGTTAGCATATGCCTCTCAACTCTGATGGATCTTGTGGGTAGGTGTTATGGAACAAATCCTCCTCTCCTATACACAGGTCATACCTGTACCTGCTTACTTGTGAACAATGCTTTTACCAGGATTGAAATGTTTTTTTTTTAAAAAGTGCAAAAGGCAAAGAGAAAACTTACCTATAACAGTGACAGGTATATTTACTGGGACATCCCCAAGGAGAGTAGTTTCTTCTAGTAGTGGCATTGCTACCAGTTGGAACAATAACAGAGCAGGCAGTACCCCTTCCACCACTTAATTTTCACATCGAGGCTTCACAAGTCACAATTCTGTTCTATTTCAAACTAAATGGAAGTAAATATCATGAGTTAATTACTGTGACTTTTTATTTCTTAAATTATAACCTTTTAAGTGGGTCAATTTTTTCAAACAGATAAATGAAGTTGATATACATTTACAATATACAATTTACAAAAGGTTATTGCTTATTGCTTTACATTGGCCAATGCATCAGTGATATCCTGAACTGTCAAAAAAGAGTTACATACTATATTTTCGAAGTTCAAAGTAAATTTGTCAAAACATATGTGTGTCACAATATACTACCTTGAGATTCATTTTCTTGCAGACAATTCCAAGAACATCAAGTATAACAGATTTTATGAAAAAGACTATATGTAATAATGACTGACAAGCATACAATCTGAAAAAGAGGACACATCGTGCAAAAATTACTTTAAAATAAACAAGTAATACTGAGAACACGAGCTCAAGAGTCCTTATGAGTGAGTTGATGCACGTAGGTTGTGGAGTCAGTTCTGCGTTGAACCATGCTGGTTCAGAAGCCTGAGGGCTGTAGGGTAAAACTGTTCCTGAACTTGGTAGAATGGGACCTACCACTTCTGTACCTCCTGCCTGGTGATAGTAGCATGAAGAGAGCATGGCCTGGATGTTAGGGGTCTTTGAAGATAGATGTTGCTTTCTTGTGCTGGCTATCCTTGTAAGTGTGCTTAATGGTAGGGAGGGCGTTGCCTGTGATGGATTGGGCTGAATTCACCATTTTTTTTGGGTAGACTTTTCTATTCCTAGATATTGGCTGTATCACGGCCTGGTATGGAAACACCAATCAGGATGCTCTCCACCGTGCATCTCTAAAAGTCTGTCAAAGTTTTACATGTCCTGCTGATCTACGCAAGCTTCTAAGCAGAAGCGCTGCCGTGCCTTCTTTGTAATGGCACTTATGCACTGGTTAGTGTAGGTTGAAAGTGTAAAGCTATCTTTGAACCAAAATCCTAGCATTTGTCTGATCACATAAATTTCTTTGCAGTTCACTTAGGTTAATGAAACTGTTTCCTAGAGCTATATCAAGAAGTAAAACATGATTCTCTTGTCAAAGGATTGAATTTCTGTACACTTACAGCATGAATTGATATTAGTGTGCCTTTTCAGAAACATATTGTAACAGAAAACATTAAAAAGGCAACTTTAATACCTTCCTTCACATTTACTTGTGAATAAGCAACATCCTGCAATCTATCATTCGACTCAAATCCACATGTGGATAAGAGTTTCCTGGACCAAAGTTTGGTTATATCAGGTATAGCTGCTACAAGAAATAGCTGGTTACATTCTTAGCAGAACAGAACATGAGCATCTTTTATTGAAGACTGCAGACTGTGAAAACTGTATAGCAGTTTACGAGATCAAGAAATACATAAGCAGCCATTAACTTTAATTTTCAAAGGTCACCTAGTAAAGCAGAAAGGGAAAGTCAGTATTTCAGATGGAACCCATAATTGTCAGCAATTTTCCTTTTACTTTGGATGTAACGAAGTTCTCAGTTTTCTTTTTATTTTGAATTTATCAGTTAAGCAACATCCAGGCTTCAAGGTAAAATATTATAGAGAACTGCATGTCGAAACATTTCAGCTTCAGATTGATTTCTCACATATACATTAGAAACATAGAAAATCTACAGCACAATACAGGCCCTTCAGCCCACAAAGTTGTGCCGAACATGTCCCTACCTTAGAAATTACGAGGGTTACCCCTAGCCCTCTATTTTTCTAAGCTCCATGTACCTATCCAAAAGTCTCTTAAAAGACCCTATCGTATCCACCTGTGCCACCGGCAGCCCATCCTAGGCACTCACCACTCTCTGCATAAAAAACTTACCCCTGACATCTCCTCTGTACCTGTCTCCAGCACCTTAAACCTGTATCCTCTTGTGGCAACCATTTCAGCCCTGGGAAAAAGCCTTTGACTATCCACATGATCAATGACTTTCATCTTATACACCTCTATCAGGTCACCTCTCATCTTCCATCGTTCCAAGGAGAAAAGGCCGAGTTCACGCAACCTGTTTTCATAAGGCATGCTCCATCAATCCAGGCAACATCCTTGTAAATCTCCTCTGCACCCTTTCTATGGTTTCCACATCCTACCTGTTGTGAGGCGACCAGAACTGAGCATAGTCCACCATTGGGGTCTTACCAGAGTCCTATATAGCTGCAACATTACCTCTCGGCTCCTAAATTCAACTCCATGATTAATGAAGGCCAATACACCGTATGCCTTCTTAACCACAGAGTCAACCTGTGCAACTGCTTTGAGCATCCTGTGGACCTGAACACCAAGATCCCTCTGATTCTCCACACTGCCAAGAGTCTTACCATTAATACTGTATTCTGCCATCATATTTGACCTACCAAAATAAACCACTTCACACTTACCTGGGTTGAATTCCATCTGCCACTTCTCAGCCTAGTTTTGCATCCTATCAATGTCCCGTTGTAAACTCTGACAACCCTCCACACTATCCACAACACCTCCAACCTTTGTGTCATCAACAAACTTACTAACCCATCCCTCCACTTGCTTATCCAGGTCATTTATAAAATTCACAAAGAGTAAGGGTTCCAGAACAGATCCCTGAAGCACACCACTGGTCACTGACCTCCATGCAGAATATGACCTGTCTACAACCACTCTTTGCCTTCTGTGAGCAAGCCAGTTCTGGATCCACAAAACAAGGTCCCCTTGGATCCCATGCCTCCTTACTTTCTCAATAAGCCTTACATGGGGTACCTTATCAAATGCCTTGCTGAAATCCATATACACTACATCTACTACTCTTCCTTCATCAATGTGTTTAGTCACATCCTCAAAAAAAATTCAATCAGGCTCGTAAGGCACAACCTGCCCTTGACAAAACCATGCTGATTACTCCTAATCATATTATACCTCTCCAAAATGTTTATAAATCCTGCCTCTCAGGATCTTCTCCATCAACTTACTCCAACTTAGCATGCCCACTGAAGTAAGACCCACTGGTCTATAATTTCCTGGGCTATCTCTACTCCCTTTCTTGAATAAAGGAACAACATCTGCATCCTCCAATCCTCCGATCCTCCGGAACCTTCCCCGTCCCCATTGATGATTCAAAGATCATCGCCAGAGGTTCAGCAATCTCCTCCCTCACCTCCCACAGTAGCCTGGGGTACATCTCATCCGGTCCTGGCGACTTATCCAACTTGATGGTTTCCAAAAGTTCCAGCACATCCTCTTTCTTAATATCTACAGTTTTTTCAGTCCACTGCAAGTCATCACTACAATCACCGAGATCCTCTTCCATAGTGAATACTGAAGTAAAGAATTCATTAAGTACCTCTGCTATTTCCTCCAGTTCCATACACACTTTTGCAGTATCACACTTGATAGGTCCTATTCTTTCACATCTTATCCTCTTGCTCTTCACATACTTGTAGAATGCCTTAGGGTTTTCCTTAATCCGCCAAGGCCTTCTCATGGCCCCTTCTGGCTCTCCTAATTTCCTTTTTAAGCTCCTTCCTGTTAGCCTTATAATCTTCCAGATCTCTAACAGTACGTAGCTCTCTGAACCTTTAGAAAGCTTTTCTGTTCTTCTTAATGAGATTTATTTCAGCCTTTGTACACCACGGTTCCTGTACCCTACCATAACTTCGCTGTCTCATTGGAACGCACCTATACAGAACTCCACACAAATATCCCCTGAACATTTGTCCCATTTCTTCCGTTCTTTTCCCTGAGAACATCTGTCCCAATTTAAGCTTCCAATTTCCTGCCTGATAGACTCATGTAGATTGGGTGAACCAAATTGGTAAAGGTGCCGAGGAAGAGGATTTCTTGGAATGTATGCGGGATGGTTTTTTGAACCAACATGTCGAGGAACCAATTAGAGAGCAGGCTATTCTGGACTGGGTTTTGAGCAATGAGGAAGGGTTAATTAGCGATCTTGTCGTGAGAGGCCCCTTGGGTAAGAGTGACCATAATATGGTGGAATTCTTCATTAAGATGGAGAGTGACATAGTTAATTCAGAAACAAAGGTTCTGAACTTAAAGAGGGGTAACTTTGAAGGTATGAGACGTGAATTAGCTAAGATAGACTGGCAAATGACACTTGAAGGATTGACGGTGGATATGCAATGGCAAGCATTTAAAGGTTTCATGGATGAACTACAACAATTGTTCATCCCAGTTTGGCCAAAGAATAAATCAAGGAAGGTAGTGCACCCATGGCTGACAAGAGAAATTAGGGATAATATCAATTCCAAAGAAGATGCATACAAATTAGCCAGAGAAAGTGGCTCACCTGAGGACTGGGAGAAATTCAGAGTTCAGCAGAGGAGGACAAAGGGCTTAATTAGGAAGGGGAAAAAAGATTATGAGAGAAAACTGGCAGGGAACATAAAAACGGACTGTAAAAGCTTTTATAGATATGCAAAAAGGAAAAGACTGGTAAAGACAAATGTAGGTCCCCTGCAGACAGAAACAAGTGAATTGATTATGGGGAGCAAGGACATGGCAGACCAATCGAATAATTACTTTGGTTCTGTCTTCACTAAGGAGGACATAAATAATCTTCCAGAAATAGTAGGGGACAGAGGGTCCAGTGAGATGGAGGAACTGAGCGAAATACATGTTAGTAGGGAAGTGGTGTTAGGTAAATTGAAGGGATTGAAGGCAGATAAATCCTCAGGGCCAGATGGTCTGCATCCTAGAGTGCTTAAGGAAGTAGCCCAAGAAATAGTGGATGCATTAGTGATAATTTTTCAAAACTCGTTAGATTCTGGACTAGTTCCTGAGGATTGGAGGGTGGCTAATGCAACCCCACTTTTTAAAAAAGGAGAGAGAGAGAAACCGGGGAATTATAGACCGGTTAGCCTAACGTCGGTGGTGGGGAAACTGCTGGAGTCAGTTATCAAGGATGGGATCACAGCACATTTGGAAAGCAGTGAAATCATCGGACAAAGTCAGCATGGATTTGTGAAAGGAAAATCATGTCTGACGAATCTCATAGAATTTTTTGAGGATGTAACTAGTAGAGTGGATAGGGGAGAACCAGTGGATGTGGTATATTTGGATTTTCAAAAGGCTTTTGACAAGGTCCCACACAGGAGATTAGTGTGCAAACTTAAAGCACACGGTATTGGGGGTAAGGTATTGGTGTGGATGGAGAATTGGTTAACAGACAGGAAGCAAAGAGTGGGAATAAACGGGACCTTTTCAGAATGGCAGGCGGTGACTAGTGGGGTACCGCAAGGCTCAGTGCTGGGACCCCAGTTGTTTACAATATATATTAATGACTTGGATGAGGGAATTGAATGCAGCATCTCCAAGTTTGCAGATGACACGAAGCTGGGTGGCAGTGTTAGCTGTGAGGAGGATGCTAAGAGGATGCAGGGTGACTTGGATAGGTTGGGTGAGTGGGCAAATTCATGGCAGATGCAATTTAATGTGGATAAATGTGAAGTTATCCACTTTGGTGGCAAAAATAGGAAAACAGATTATTATCTGAATGGTGGCCGATTAGGAAAAGGGGAGGTGCAACGAGACCTGGGTGTCATTATACACCAGTCATTGAAAGTGGGCATGCAGGTACAGCAGGCAGTGAAAAAGGCGAATGGTATGCTGGCATTTATAGGGAGAGGATTCGAGTACAGGAGCAGGGAGGTACTACTGCAGTTTTACAAGGCCTTGGTGAGACCACACCTGGAGTATTGTGTGCAGTTTTGGTCCCCTAATCTGAGGAAAGACATCCTTGCCATAGAGGGAGTACAAAGAAGGTTCACCAGATTGATTCCTGGAATGGCAGGACTTTCATATGAAGAAAGACTGGATGAACTGGGCTTGTACTCGTTGGAATTTAGAAGATTGAGGGGGGATCTGATTGAAACATATAAAATCCTAAAGGGATTGGACAGGCTGGATGCAGGAAGATTGTTTCCGATGTTGGGGAAGTCCAGAACGAGGGGCCACAGTTTGAGGATAGAGGGGAAGCCTTTTAGGACCAAGATGAGGAAAAACTTCTTCACACAGAGAGTGGTGAATCTGTGGAATTCTCTGCCACAGGAAACAGTTGAGGCCAGTTCATTGGCTAAATTTAAGAGGGAGTTAGATATGGCCCTTGTGGCTACGGGGGTCAGGGAGTATGGAGGGAAGGCTGGGGTGGGGTTCTGAGTTGGATGATCAGCCATGATCATAATAAATGGTGGTGCAGGCTCGAAGGGCCAAATGGCCTACTCCTGCACCTATTTTCTATGTTTCTATGTTTCTATAATTCCTCTTACTCCAATTAAACACTTTTCTAACTTGTCTGTTCCAAATCTTGTTGAAACATGCAGTGAAACGTACTGTTTGCGTTAACAGCCATCAAAACACAAGAATATGCTGGTGGCAGCCAAAAGTTTTGCCACACACTCCAGTTCCAACATAGCATGCCCACAAAGCTCGGCAGAATGACAAAGAACACAATAAAACAGAATACTACAAGCAACCAACCAACATCATCATCCCATTTATCTTCTCACACACACCCCCCGGACCTCCAGCAGACTCACAGCCAACAGCCCTCCCATCCCCCCCCCACCCCCCAGCTTCCCCAGTGGACCTCAGAATAGTAGACCCAGGACTTCAGCCCATTGATTTCCAGACTTCTGATCGACTTTCAGGATCTGATCTTTGGTATCAACTCAAAGACTAGCCAATGGGACCCTGAACTCCAGTACCTGATTTCCAGACTGGCTGATGATGGGACCCTGAACTGCAAGCATCAAACTCCGGACACATCGACTCTGTGTCTATTGAGCAAGTGGCAACTGGCTATTGGTCCTCATGGTCATCTGACTCCAGACCCACCAACCTGGGGGACTTGCTGACCCAATGAGCTCTTCCTCACTTGCCAGCCCAACATCCATGATGTCCTTCATCAACATTTGGAATTTTTAAACAGTTACATCACCAATATTAGATTGTTCTCCCTAATACTGTTCTGTATAATGTCATCGGTCCAACATAATTTTCATTAACAATAACATTCTGCATATATAAGCATTATTTACTGTTATCAGAATAAAAGGAAGTTATAAACAATTTCTACGGATTTAAGCCTCAAGAAAAAGTAATTTGATCATCTAGATTTATACAGTGCTGAAGCTCACATATTTAGAATGATCAACTCATGTCAACATGGATTGGAAGTATGTTGCAAAGTATAATCTGCCTGGGATTCAGTTATTTCTAAATTACATCATTCATTATTTCACACTCACATTATGCACTCACCATAAAGCATTTTTTGTTCTCTGCAGTTCTTTTTCCTATGCTAACAACAATCTTGTGCAGTCCTGCATGAAGGTTGTTCGGAGGTTTCTAGTTTAAAGATTTTGTTCTACTTTCTCACTGCACCTTAGGTAACTTTGCTTGCAAAGGATAGAGAGATGAACACAATGCATTTTGTCACATGGAAATTTGAACCAATGGTATTTTATTGAAAGCCTAGTATCATGATGGTCTGTACCATCTTGATTGGTGGGCAAATGAAACTTTTTATAATGCAATGGAAATTTGACACTGCTAAGATAACTGTAAAATAGTATCGGCATTGAACAATTTTCTCATTTTCTTTAATACTTATGGCTAGGCTGGTGTGTTATCCTCTCCAGACATAACCTGACCATGGTCGATGGAGACAACGTAACTCATTCTGTAATCATGGTATTAGTTTGACAGCAAAGTAATGCAGCAATATTTATTAGCAGATCAGTTATAAATCTGAACAATTTCTTTGCAGTGAACAAAAGGCATTTTTTTCCTAAGTTGAAAGGCGCTAGTTGAAAATGTTGCATAGGTCATATTTGTGTGTTGGGGGGGGGGGAAGTAAAATAAGGTGAACATATACTCAAAGAAAAACACGGAAAGAGGTAAATAAAATCAGTTTAAAAAGACAGATACAATTCAAAGCATAATTAAATTTATTTTTGTGCATATCCTATCTATTCTTAGAGTGTGCAGAAGGAGTTACAACCTGTTAATCTAAAAACACTGCTCAAAATTTTAAGGTTTATAATCAAAATCTATTAAATTTTTAGAAAAGTAATCAAATACCTTTTCAGAAAGATAACACAAGCTTTGATATAACCAAGACTGCTCCGGTGGGTGGAACTTTTCTCAGCTTGGATTGCTGGTGGCAGAATTCACCTGCTTTTCTCAAGAGGTCCCATAACTACGTGTGGATACAAATGGAAGCTGGCATCACACCAAGAATCTCCTTTCTTTCTCTCTGCCACTCTAAATAACCTAGAAAAACAGACATTTTGTTTTTGCTTCAATTAAAATCACTTAAGAGGTGGTACTAAATATATCTACAAATATAAAGAGTTCACCGTGCAAAACAATCACCTAAACAGCTTTTGACAGATTTTTTTTAAACCTAGAAAGAATTCAGACAGTAAAAAGTGACAAATTTGCAGAAAGTGATTAAGCTGACCTGATGGATTTGATTTCTTGTACTGACAACAATGAGGTTCGTGACCCTCCTCGAATAAACTGGACGAGGGTTTAAAATCAGCCAAACCCGCGGTGAGAATTTCCACGTGCCGGTAAAGAACCCGGAACCCGCAGGATTCGCGCACGAAAAAATCTGAAACACTTCTATCGAGTTTTCGGCCTCCCAGTCACTGTGACACGGCTGGGGGTGGAGCTCTGGTGTCCGTTCTGCGGATCCTATTGCTTAAGATACTCGATTCAAAGTAAAGAAACTTTAGAATATTTCAACACAAGTGTCCTAAATTCCAAATCGAACAATAATGCAATTCCGACGAACAAAAAGTTTTAACTGCGGCCAAGTAGAATACAAGAGGTATTTAAATGGGACCGGTGCCTATCCTGGCTCACGACACCATTTTTGATAAGCAATCTGATTATTCTATCTGGTAATTGCGCAAATGGATCCCGCTTGAGTAACTTTTACAGATCAGCGAAATCTCTGTCCAAACATGCACAAACAATATTGAAACTATGCATTTATATAGAGCTTTCAAAAGTAATATGAGGTCTCACTATGCCTCACAGCTGAAGGGGGAAAAGGAGGGAATGACCCAATTCCTAGGTGCAGTGGGCAAAAACTGAAATGCGACAGTGACTCGAATCCTGAGTTAGGCGGTTAAACGAACAATGAGGAAAGAGGGGCTGCTATTATGAAAACAAGGACTCAGAATTGTATAGCACAGAAACAGGTCCTTCAGCCCACTGTGTCAATGCTGAACACTGTGCTCATCTATACTTATCCTACTTGCCTGCATTAATCTCATATCCGTCTATATTTTATTAAGTACCTATCCAGATATCTCCTACTGTTCCCGCCTCCACTACTTCCTCTGGCAGTCACGTTGCAGATAGTTTTAGTTAGCGCTACCACGTGAAATAGACTCTAGCTATCCATCCTATCTATGCCTCTCAAAACACGCTGGAGGAACTCAGCAGGTCGGGCAGCATCCGTGGAAACGATCAGTCAACGTTTCGGGCCAGAACTCTTCGTCAGGACTGAAGAGGGAAGGGGTAGACGCCCTATAAAGAAGGTTGGGGGAGAGTGGGAAGGAGAAGGCTGGTAGGTTCCAGGAGAAAAACCAGTAAGGGGAAAGACAAAGGGGTGGGGGAGGGGAGGCAGGGAGGGGATAGATAGGAAAGGTGAAGAAGGAATAGGGGAAAGCACAATGGGCAGTAGAAGGAGGCGGAACCATGAAGGAGGTGATAGGCAGCTGGGGGAGGGGGCGGAGTGAAAGTGGGATGGGGGAGGGAATTACCAGAAGTTGGAGAATTTGAAGTTCATACCAAGGGGCTGGAGACTACCCAGATGGTATATGAGGTGTTGCTCCTCCAACCTGAGTTTAGCCTCATCATGGCAGTAGAGGAGGCCATGTATGAACATATCCAAATGGGAATGTGAAGCAGAGTTGAAGTGGGTGGCAACCAGGAGATCCTGTCTGTTGAGGCAGACGGAGCAGAGGTGCTCTACAAAGCGGTCCCCCAATCTGCGTCAGGTTTCACCGATGTAGAGGAGGCCACACCGGGAGCACCGGATGCAACAGATGACCCCAACGGATTCGCAAGTGAAGTTTTACCTCACCTGGAAGGACTGTTTGGGGCTCTGAATGGTGGCAAGAGAGGAGTGTAGGGACAGGTGTAGCACTTACGCTTGCAGTGATAAGTGCCGGGTGGGAGATCCGTGAGGAGGGATGTGTGGACCAGGGACTTGCGGAGGGAACGATCTCTGCGGAAAGCGGAAAGGGGTGGAGAGAGAAAGATGTGCTTAGTGGTGGGGTCCTGTTGAAGGTGGCGGAAATTGCGGAGGATAATGTGCTGGATCCGGAGGCTGGTGGGGTGGAGGGTGAGGACAAGGGGAACTCTGTCCCTGTTGTGACAGGAGGATGGGGTGAGGGCCGAAGTGCGGGAAATGGAGGAGATGCGGGTGAGGGCATCATTGATGACGGCAGAAGGGAAACCATGATCCTTAAAGAAAGAGGACATTTGAGATGCCCTGGAATGGAAAGCCTCATCCTAGGAGCAGATGCAGCGGAGACGGAGTAACTGGGAATAGGGAATGGCATTTTTGCATGTAGCAGGGTGGGAAGAGGTATAGTCAAGGTAGTTATGAGAGTCAGTGGGCTTGTAGAAGATGTCAGTGGACAGTCTGTCTCCAGAGATGGAGACTGAGAGATCGAGAAAGGGGAGAGAAGTGTCCGAGGTGGACCAAGTGAATTTGAGGGCTGGGTGGAAGTTTGAAGTAAAGTCGATGAAATTGATGAGCTCAGCATGGGTGCAGGAAGCAGCACCAATGTAGTTGTCAATGTAGCGAAGGAAAAGTTGGGGAGCAGTACCAGTATAGGTTTGGAACACAGACTGTTCCACATAACCAACGAAGAGGCAGGCGTAGCTGGGGCCCATGCAAGTGCCCATAGCTACACCCTTGGTCTGAGTAAAGTACGAAGAGCTATAAGAGAAGTTATTAAGTGTGAGTACCAGTTCCGCCAACCGAAGGAGGGTAGTGATGGTGGGGAACTGGTGAGGTCTATTGTCCAGAAAGTAGCGGAGGGCTTTGAGGCCTTTTTGATGGAGAATGGAGATGTATAAGGATTGGACATCCCACCCTCCCCTCACCTTCTTTATTGGTCCTCTGCCCCTTCCTTCTTCAGTCCTGAAGAAGGGTTCCGGCCCAAAACGTTGACTGATCATTTCCACGGATGCTGCCCGACCTGCTGAGTTCCTCCAGCATGTTGTGAGTGTTGCTTTGACCCCAGCATCTGCAGAGTATTTTGTGCTATCTATGCCTCTCACCTTTTTATAGTATGCAGCTGGATCATGGACCGTTACCTTGTTGTGGTGAGGGGCTTGGTTATTTCAGTGAGGCTATGAGCTATGCCATGTAGAGCTACTCAAGATGGACAGGTCATGGCAGAGAGGTCAGACTAAGTGTGGTCCACTGGAGAAGGAAATGGCAACCCACCCCAGTAATTTGCCAAGAAAACCTTATGGATAAAAGTAACCAGAGATGTATAAGAATGACACTGGAAGATAAGCCCCACAGGTCTGAAGACGCCCAACATGCTAATGCGGCAGAACAGAGGACAAGTATGAGTAGAACCAGAGCTAGTGATGTGGTTGGATTAAAGCCGAAAGGACAGTCAACTGCTGATGTGCCTGGAAATGAAAAGAAGGTCCAACGTTATAAAGATCATTGGAACCTGGAATGCAAGATCTATGTATCAAGGTAAACTAGATGTGGTCAAAAACGAGATGGCAAGACTAAACGTTGACATATTGGGAATTAGAGAACTAAAGCGGAGGGAAATGGATCATTTAATATCAGGTAATGACCCTACTGTGGGCAGGAAACCTGCAGAAAGAATGGAGAGGCTTTAATTGTCAGGAAGAGAGAGAAGGCCAAAGGAACTATGGGTAGAAGTAAGCAGCATTATTCAAGAGGTGGCAACAAAAAGTATTACAAACAAAAAGAAGACCAGGAAAGCAAAATCGTGTTCAGTGGAGGCTCTACAAGTGGCTGAGCAGCGAAGAGAAGTGAAGGCCAATGTAGATTGGAACAAATACCGCCAACTGAACGTAAAGTTCAAGTATAAGGAAACTTACTTAAAGGAGTGATGCAAAGAATCTGAAGAAGCCAACAGAATTGGAAAAATGAGATCCATTCAAGAAGATTAGAGAAATCAAAGGAACATTTCAGGCAAAAATGAGTATAACAAAAGACAAAGAAGGGAAGGACCTTACAGAAGCAGAAGACATAAAAAAGAGATGGCAGAAACACACAGAAGAACTGTACAGGAAAGATTCCAACAGTGAAGACACCTGTAATGACTCCCTCATCGATTTTGAGCCGGACATTCTGGAAAGTGAAATCGAATGGGCAATAGAAAACATTGCTAATAAGGCTGCAGGATGTGACAGCATTCCCGTTAAATTGTTTAAAACTTTAAAAGGTGATGCTGTAAAACTGTTGTATGCAATTTGCTAGCAGATCTGGAAAACCCAACAATGGTCTTTAGACTGGAGAAGATCAGTTTATATCCCAATGCCCAAATGTAAAGGAATGTTCAAATTACCGAACAATTTCACATGCTAGCATGGTAATGCTAAAGATCATGCAAGCATGACTCCAGCAATATATGGCATGAGAACTGCCCGATGTACAAGCTGGTTTTAGAAGAGGCAGAGGTACCAGAGACCAAATTGCTAACCTACGCTGGTTAATGGAGAAACTGAGGGAATTCCAGAAAAGTATTTATCTATATTTTATTGACTACTCCAAAGCCTTCATCAGTGTGGAACATAATAAATTATGGCAAATCCTTAAAGAAATGGGGATACCTTGACATCTGATCTGCCTTATGAGAAACTTGTGCGAAGATCAAGAAGCAACAGTTAGAACTGAACACTGAACAACAAACTGGTTCAAAATTGGGAAAGGAGTACAAAAAGGATGCATCCTGTCACCCTACTTATTTAATCTATTTGCTGAACATATCATGAGGAATGCTGGTCTAGAGGACTCAAATATTGGAATCAAAATTGCCGGATGAAATATTAACAACCTCAGATATACAGATGATACTACTTTAATAGCTGAGAGTGAGAATGATCTGCGGAAGCTTCTAATCAAAGTAAATGAAGAAAGTGCAAAAGCTGGTATGTTGCTCAATATTAAGAAAATCAAGATTATGCCGACCAGCTCTATTAACTCTGTGGTAATAAATGGAAAGGAATTGGAAACAGTGACGGATTTTGTCTGCCTCGGCTCAAAGATTTCTGTAGATGGTAACTGCAGCCACAAAATTAAACAGCACTTACTTCTGGGGAGGGCAGCAATGGCAAATTTAGATAAAATACAGAAGAGCAGAGACATAACATTGTCGACAAAGATCTGTATAGTCAGGTCTATGGCATTTCCAGTTGTGATGTGTGGCTGTGAGAGCTGGACTATTAGTAAGGCTGAATGCAAAAGAATTGATGCCTTTGAACTTGAATGCTGGAGAAAAATGTTCAGAGTTCGTTGGACAGCAAGAAGATCCAACAAGTCAATACTTGAAGAAATACAGCCAGACTACTCACTAGGAGGCTTGATTAAGAGACAAAAGCTCAAATATTTTGGCCACAGGATTCCTTGGAGAAGACTCTCGTGTTAGGTAAAACAGAAGGTTTAAGAAGGACTGGATGACAGAGGTCATGATGGATAGATAATATTACTCATACCATGTGTATGACCTTGGGGGATCTTAGCGATGCAGTTTCCAACAAGGAGGCTTGGTGTGCAGGAGTCCATGACGTCACAAACAGCTGGACTAGACTTAATGACTGAAAACAACAAGCTCTATCATGTCACCTCAGCTTCCTTTACTCCAGGGAAAAGGGATCTACCCTTCCAATCCATGCAACATCCTTGTGAATATTTTCTGTACCCCCTCTAGCTTAATTACATTCTTCCTATAGTGTGGTGAACAAAACAGAATAATGTTAGTAAATTATGTGATTAAGAACTTAATGATGCCATGTGTTGATATGCCTTGCTGGTAAATAGAATATAACATTCACCATTGTTTTGCAGTTTGTGAGCCCTTCTGATATTATGAGAACTTACCAACTGTCCATTCTAGGTCAAGGTATACCCCAGATACACATCCTGGCAAACCAGGTCAGATCGTTAGGCACCATTGCCAAACTGAGTAGAACCCCAGGTAAAAGAGTCTGTTCACTTTTCAGCTGGAAGGAAAACAATGCCTCATTAAGTTAATGATGTTTGGCAGCCAGGGTGGGGGTTTTGATGTATGATGGTTGGAAGCTAAAGGTAGCAAGCAAACTGATAACGTCTCCAGCCAAGAGCTTTATCAACTGGAATTAGCAACTCCCAACCCTGTGAGTAAAACAGACTTATCGCTCATTTTGTGTTCCAACAATTTTTTCAATTCAGTTACTGTCAAAAATAGCTGTCATTTAAAGTTGTATTTTTCACTGCACTTCGAACTTCTCAGTTTAATTCTAATGCTTATCTCCATTACATGCTGAAGAGTTCATTTGCCATGAAAGATTAATGATGATTCAACAATCCCATAGGATCTAATGAACTCAGATTCAGCTGTATTAAACAAATAAATGAAAATGCCTTTCAGACAAGCTAACTTTTCAATTCTTGTACTAATAAAATAACATAATGAAATCATTAATGCTTCACTAAATTCTGTCAAGTCAATGTTGATAATTTACATCATAATGTGAGAGCTTTTTTGTCTGTAAGTTAAACGGATGAGGGGGTGTTTGTTTTAATAAAGGCAAATTCTCAACAGTCAAAATAACAAGTCATTATAACCTATGGGATGATTCATAATCAACATTGTGTTGTTCTTTTACTTTCTTTTAAATTGTTTGCCTGGATTTATCTGGTGTGCACCCATCAACCACAGTAACCTCTCTCCCAGGCTCAGCCATCTCCAAATGTAGAGGACCCATTTTGTCAACATTGAGATGAGATATTAAACAGAGGCCAATTCTCTTCTCTAAAATGAATGTCAAAGGTCCAACAGTAGCATTTTTAAAAGCAGCAGAAAAGTTAAGAACTAAGAGAACTGACAAAAGAAACAGGAATTCCTTGGAATGTAGGAAAATGGGATGTTATAAAACTGTTTAAAATTATGGAAGGCAAGCATAAGGTGGATGGCGCCAAGCTCTGATGTCCATTGAGGTTGTGGCTCAGTCTTTTATGTTTCTGGGGATGGTTTTGGAATGGCATCAGGAGTTATGGATCAGGTTAGGGCTTAGGGATGAAGAAGAGTTAAAAGTCAGGACAGTAAATGAAGAGGTGGGGGAGGAGCTGATGGTTGAAGTCCAGGTTGGAGCGCTCCACAGTCAAGGGCCAGTGTTCCCCGAGGTCAGGTCAGCAGGCACAGACTGCGGTCCCTGCAGTCAGGGACTATGATTGGCAGCACCTGAGAATGAGACTGGTGAAGACACCAAGTCAGCAGGTCCTGGGGTCAGATGCCTGTGCAAGTCTGGAGGCTGAGACTCAACGTTCAAAGACCCATCAGTGAGTTCTGAGGTCAATACTAGAGTTTGAAGTCTGAAGGTTGGAGACTGAAGTTGGTGAATCTAGAAGCTGAAGGCCCAACGTCTGTGAGTCTGGCTCGGGACTAGAAGTTGGAGGCCTGATGTCTGTGTGTCTGAGAGTTTGGGGCTGCCTGTTCTGGAGTTGGAGGCTTGTCTGTGGGAGGGTGGGAAAGGGACTTGCCTTGCTCTTGTTATTTTCTTTTGTTGCTGCTGTTGTTGCTTTTGTTGTACTGCTGAACATTGTGGATATGCTATGTTGGTGCTGGAATGTGTGGCAACACTTGTGGGCTGCCCCAGAATATCCATGTGTTAATGCAAACAACTGCATGTTTTGATGTACGCATGATAAATAATCTGAATCTGCGGAAAAGATCATAGGGCATGTTGAATCTGCTTTTAAGATTGCTTAATCTCTGTAAACTGCAATTCCTTCAGTTTTCAAGAATATATCAATCATAGTTTTGCTAATGTTCAATGACAGAATGCGCTCAGCTCTCTTGAGGTAGATTTTTAGGGCTCCACATGAAGAACCTTAAATCTCTTGTTTGTCCTCCTTTACTTGGACTACATCCCAGCATCAGACTCTCCAGCTAGAGGATATAGACACTCAGCATCATTCTGACAATTCTCCAGAATGTTGTATTTTTCAATGACGTCACCTTTCATTGTACAAGCTCCAGCAAATTATCCCCAAAGTCCTGCCCAATATTTATCCCTGTCTATGTTCCTTAACAAAAATAGCAAGCCACTATTACATTTTGGGAGTTTCTTATGCACAAATTGGTAAGTATGTTTACTTCAATAGAACAGCGAAAACACTTAGAAGGCATTGGCTTGAAGACTTTGTCCATGCTGTAGCCTTGTTCATCACCCTATTTACCTGCGTTAACATTTTCCGATAAGTATGGAATTGAACTCCAAGGTCCCTCTTTTCATCAACATTCCATAGAATCCTACAATTTATTGACTATGTCCTGCTCCTGTTTGTCTTTCCCAAAGACCATCACCTCACACTTGTCAGAATTAGATCCCATCAGCTAAGGTTCTGCTCAGTTTTATATCTGATCAACTACTTAACCTGCCTTTGACAAACTTTTTCACTGTCCACAACACCACCAACTTTCATGTCATGATAATGTGCTGAAAGCATGATTCTTCCACACATCTGCTCCAGGAAAGCTGTTGCTCGCATATCAACGTTCCAGCACACGTATTCCAATGCTATTCAGTTTAGCCTCAACTGTACCTCAATGCCAAAAGAACGTCCATCCAATGCCTCACACCCATTTAAAGTTTTCATACTTGGCTCCAAAGGCATCAATTGCTTGATGTTCTGATTTAGCTCATTGTCTGTGAGAAAACCAATTAGAAAACAAACTACCTTTGTGGAAGTTATCTTTACATAATGTTGCAAGTGATTAACAATGAATCTCCACTGACCATGCTGAAATTTTGCACTAAAGCTTTGGTTCACAAAACATGTTGGCTTTGCCATCTACTGGTGTAATCAGGTAATTGAGGAATCTAGTTCAAATACAAATAAGTAATTTTATTTTCACACTTTAATCATGATTTAATTTCAAAAAGGCATCATTGTGGTACAGGAGGTAACAAGAAGGAAAATCCATTCAAAGTTGTTTGATACACTAGATCTAATATTTGAGGGATCAAGTAAAATAACCACAAGATACCCTTAGTTGCTACAAATGCCTCAACAAGAAAACAGTAGGTTATCTAAGTTGCAGTGATGGGGAAGTGCAAAAGTTGGGGAGCATTGCTGTGGTGGTCATGAAAGCCTCAGAATGCAGATTGAAGATGGTACAGTGATTTCATTGCAGTTAGAGAGGGCATATTGATTGAATACGCAGCCATGCAAGAATGTCACTGCAGGTAAGTCCTTCTTTACCTTCGAATGAGTACGGCAAGCTGAGCAGAATAATCCTGATGTTAGTGAAGGAATGACTTTACTGTAAGATTGCAAAGAAAATTATCAATAATACATTAGAAACATTGTACCGATTGAAAACATCATGATTCTTAAAGGATTTGACAGGGAGATACACACACAGAATGCTACAGGAACTCAGCAGATCAGGCATCATCTCTGAAGAAGAATAAAGAGTTAATGTTTTGGGCTGAGGTCCTTCATTAGGAGGTCGTTGAAAGGGAGATGTGTCAAATTGATATATCCCTGGTTGAGTGTCAAGGATTAGGACTCACTCTCAAAATGTTAGCCAATCAGGACTGAGGTGAGCAGACATTTTTACACAGTACCAACAGTCACGCATAGCACAAGGCACATATAGCGCATATAAAATAGCAAGCACATATAAAATAACAAACCCATTATAAAATAGCAGTAAAATACAGTCAAACAAAAAATATATAGTCCACTTCCCTGAGTAGATGAATGTTGCAGCAGTCTGCAGTCAAACACAATACAGCTTGTCTCCTACTGTGCAAACACTGAGGGGCAGCACTGATTCCAGCATGGATGAAGTAACACACCGCCTCCGGCACTCTTGTGGAGCACCCATCACCAACACCAACCCCTGGCCAGAGGCAAACAGGTGGCACTGCAGCCTGAGGCCTAGTCCTCACTATAACTAAGGCCACACAGACTTCCTGCTGCTTGCCAATAAATCAATGAATTGGACTTGCAGCATTACACACACCATTAGTGTCTAAAAGGGTCTTGTGGTCATATGAAAAGCAACTGACCGTCACTTGCTGTTAGAATGCACACCTTCTTTGTGCGTCAATGCTTTTCTGTCATGGGCAATATCATGATCCACACCAAGTCCCACTCCTTCAGTTTCTCCACCAATGAGCAACTCATTGATGGGGTAAACCTGCAGTACTTTAAGTTCTCGATGTCTAGCAGTGTCTTGAGATTGTGAAAAATATGTTTAAAAAAGACAATAACCCCATAGAAGGTGCTGCATCCGAAGGCACCACCATCTTATCGGTGTATTTATGTCTCTATCAAGAGATATGGGATTAGAGTAGGAAGTGGTGTTGACCTAAAAGATCAGCCACCATTTTCTTGAATGACAGAGCAGGCTGGAAGGGACTAATAACTGACTCTTGTTGCTATTCCTCATGTTCTAGTAATCAGTATGCGCATTGATGCTGCAGAAAGCAAGCCTGCTACTGGGTAAAATGTGTGTAATAATACCCCAGGGAGTTTTCTCCTGGTCAGCATGACTTGGTGTATACACCTAAGCAGGTTCTGTCCAGGGTGTGGGCGAGAGTGTTGAGTTGCCAGTGGAGAAAGATGGGTCCTAATACCTGTCATGGGGATGAGTTAGAGACATGTATTCTAGGCAGGAACATTGAATGGACTGAGTCACTTGAGTTGAATGACTGTATACTTCCGAATACCGCAGTACTAGGTGTGGAGGAGAAGGGCAGTGACATGATCAAAGAACTGCTCAGGCTGTAGGGTTACTGATCTAGGTGACAAGACTGCTGCTTGTGTGGGCTCAAGAGGCACCAAGTGGTGTATAGCTCATTGAAGTGACCACAACACGAAAAGAAAACAGCATAAAAACAACAAGAATATCAAACCCCAAATCTCCAGTCCACCAATCAGCAACAAGAAAGAATGGGCAAGAACACAAAATAGAACATAGAACTGATAGAAGCCGATATGAACCACAGTTAGTTTGGAATACAGTGTATTCCATAAATCCCAGAATTTCAATAAAATCTCCGAGAGCTTCGGGGAACAGCGACTCCTCTGAGCACAGCAACACGATCTGAGGGCAGTGACTCAAATCAGTAGCCCCACCGATGGCAACGACTCATACCAGCGGCCCCTCCGAGGGCAGCGACTTGAACCGGCGGCCTCTCTGAGGGCAGCGACTCGAACCAGCGGCCTCTCTGAGGGCCGTGACTCAAACCAGCGGCCTCTCCGAGGGCCGTGACTCGAACCAGCGGTCCCTCCGAGGGCAGCGACTCGAACCAGCGGCCTCACCAAGAAACGCTCACTCTCCTCTGCATTTGTCTCAATGTTTCAATCTTCTTTGCTTTAATCAGCGAGAAATTTGATCGATTATCCCCCTCCTTCTCGTCTCTGAGCTTCTCCTTGTGGTAGTTTGTGCTCCTATTTCTCTCGTGGAGTTTTCTTGGGGACAGTAGAGCGCTAGCTCACTCGATCAAACTACAGACCGTAAGACAGAGATTCCAACAGTTTCAAAAACAAAATTAAGATAAAAGAATAAGTAGAAAACGTGGAAAAACTAAAATGATTGACGGTCCAGAAGATGGTGCTCGAGGAAATATTGTTTGCTGGCGCCATCTTGACCAGAAAATTATAGTCAGTGGGGTGACTTGAAGCGTAGCATGAGAACAAAATAGATGATGAATAAGGGTTGAAACTCTTATATTTGAATGCACGCAGTATAATGAATGATGTACTCGAGCTTGTCGCCATGTAAATGGGATTGTCAGCAGTGACGTTGTTGGCATCACTGAGTAATTGCTGAAAGGAGATCACATCTGGGAGCTTAACATCCAAGGATACACATTGTATCCAAAGGACAGACAGATGGGCAGAGGGGTTAAGGAAGCTCTGTTGGTAAAAATTAAAATCAAATCCTTAGAAAGAGGTGACATAGGATTGGAAGATGTAGAATCGTTGTGGTTAGAGTTAAGAAACTGCATGGGCAAAAAAACCCTAATGGGAGAAATATACAGGCCTCCAAACAGTAGCCAGGATGTGGGACACGTATTACAATGGGAGAAAGAAAAGGCATGTAAAAAGTTCCAAGTAAATTTATTATCAAATTACGTATATGACACTATATACAAACCTGAGATTAATTTTCTTGTGGCATTCACAGTAAATATAAGAAACACAAGAGATGTAAACACAAGTATACATGAAGAAGTGGTAAATTGGATTAGACATTGGCTCAGTGGAAGAAACCAAAGAGTGGTAGTAGAGAATTGCTTCTCCGAGTGGAGGCCTGTGACTGGTGGTGTGCCACAGGGATCGGTGCTGGGTCCATTGTTATTTGTCATCTATATCAATGATCTGGGTGATAATGTGGTAAATTGGATCAGCAAATTTGCTGATGATACAAAGATTGGAGGTGTAGTAGACAGTGAGGAAGGTTTTCAGAGCCTGCAGAGGGACTTGGACCAGCTGGAAAAATGGGCTGAAAAATGGCAGATGGAGTTTAATACTGACAAGTGTGAGGTATTGCACTTGGGAAGGACAAACCAAGGTAGAACATACAGGGTTAATGGTAAGGCACTGAGAAGTGCAGTGGAACAGAGGGATCTGGGAATACAGATACAAGATTCCCTAAAAGTGGCGTCACAGGTAGATACGGTCGTAAAGAGAGCTTTTGGTACATTGGCCTTTATTAATCAAACTATTGAGTATAAGAGCTGGAATGTTATGATAAGGTTGTATAAGGCATTGATGAGGCCGAATCTGGAGTATTGTGTTCAGTTTTGGTCACCAAATTACAGGAAGGATATAAATAAGGTTGAAAGAATGCAGAGAAGGTTTACAAGGATGTTGCCGGGACTTGAGGAACTCAGTTACAGAGGAAGGTTGAATAGGTTAAGACTTTATTCCCTACAGCTTAGAAGAATGAGGGGAGATTTGATAGAGGTATATAAAATTATGATGGGTATAGATAGAGTGAATGCAAGCAGGCTTTTTCCACTGAGGCAAGGGGAGAAAAAAACCAGAAGACCTGGGTTAAGGGTGAGGGGGGAAAAGTTTAAAGGGAACATTAGTGGGGGCTTCTTCACGCAGAGAGTGGTGGGAGTATGGAATGAGCTGCCAGATGAGGTGGTAACTGCAGGTTCTTTTTTAACATTTAAGAATAAATTGGACAGATACATGGATGGGAGGTGTTTGGAGGGATATGGTCCATGTGCAGGTCAGTGGAACTAGGCAGAAGATGGTTTCGGCATAGCCAAGAAGGGCCAAAAGGCCTGTTTCTGTGCTGTAGTTTTTCTATGGTTTCTATGTAATAAAAGTTGGCCGCAACAGGACAAACAATCAATGTACAAAAGGCAGCAAACTGTGAAAATGCAAAAAGGAAACATAAAAACAATAATGATAATAATAAATAGACAATAAATGTTGAGAACATGAGATATAATGTCCTTGAAAGTGAGTCTATAGGTTGTGGGAATAATTTAGTGATCAAGCAAGTGAAGCTGAGCTATCAAGGGCCATCAGTTCTCAAGGGCCTGGTGGTTGATAGGCAATGAACCTGCTGCTGTGGGTCCTGAGGCTCCTGTAGCTTCTTCCTGATAGCAACAGCTAGAAGAGAGCATGGTTTGGATACTGAGAGTCCTTGATAATGGATGTGCTTAATGGCGGGGAGGGCTTTATCCATGATGGATTGGGCTGTATCCACTACTTTTTATAGGAGTTTCCATTCAACGACATTAGTGTTTCCATACCAGGCTGTGATACAACCAGTCAATATTCCCTCCACCACACATCTATAGAAGTTTGTCAAAGTTTTAGTTGTCATGCCAAATCTTTGCAAACTACTAAGAGAGGTCCTGCTGTGATTTCTACTTAATGGCACTTATGTGCTGGGCCAGGATAGAACCTTTGAAATACAACACTGAGGAATTTAAAGTTGCTGACACTCTCCACCTCTGATCCCCCATTGAGACCTGGCTCATGGACCTCAGTTTCTTCCTCCTGCAGTCAATAATCAGCTTCTTGGTCTTGCTGACTGGGTGAAAGATCATAGTTGTGACACCACTCAGCCTACTTTCAATCTCCGTCCTATATGCTGACTTGTCACCACCTTTATTTTGGCCAATGACAATGGTGTCATCAGCAAATTTAAATATGGCATTGGAGCAGTGCATAGCCTCACAGTCATAAGTATAAAGCACATAGAGCAGGGAGCTAAGCACACAGCCTTGCGGGACACCTGTGTTGATGGAAATTGTGGAGGGTATGTTGTTGTTTCTCTGAACTGACTAGGGTCTGCATCTGAGGAAACTGAGGATCCAGTTGCACAAGGATGTATTGGGGCCAAGGTCTTAAAGGTTATTGGTTAATTTTGAGGGGTTGATAGCATTGAATGCCAAGATATAGACAATGAAGAGCATCCTGATGTATGCATCTTCACTGTCCTGATGTTCCAGAGTTGAGTGAAGAGCTAATGAAATAGCATCTGCCGTTGACTGGTTGTGATGGTAGGCAAATTGGAGCAGACTGAAGTTGCTTCTCAGGCAGAAGTTGATGTGTTTCATCACCAACCTCTCAAACCACCTCATCACTGTGGATGTAAGTGCTACTGGATGATAGTCATTCAGGCAGGTTACCACTTTCTTCTCAGCACCGGAATATTAGAAGACTGCTTGAAACAGGTGGGTACCTCAGACTGCTGAAGTGAAAGGTTAAAGATATCGCTGAATACTCCAGCCTCTTACCAGTTAGCCAATCTTCTATCCACGTTAGTATCTGTTCTGTAATTCCATCGGCTCTTAACATGTTAAGCAGCATTATGTGTGGTATCCTGTCAAAGGCCTTCTGAAAATTCAAGTGAACACCATCAATTGACTCTCTTTTGCCTATCCTGCCTATTATTTCCTCAAAGAATTCTGAGAGATCTGTTAGGAAACATTTCTTCTTAAGGAAACCATGCAGACTTCGATCTATTTTATCATGTGCATTGGAGTACAATGAAACCTCAGTAATCAACTCCAACAATTCCTAGCCACTGAAGTCAGGCCTAATTGGTCTATAATTTCCTTTCTTTTGCCTCTCTCCCTTCTTAAACAATAACGATTATTATTATAAGATTCTACTAGCTCTATTGCACCTTTCTTTTTATAGAACATTAAACGTAACGAAAGGTGCAAGAGAGCTAGTAGAATATTGTGACGAGCATTCAGATGAGAAAAGCTCGTTTATATTAACTGAGATTTTTTTTTTGCGATAAGCACAAAAGAAATAAACCGAGCGCTAGAACCTGGGGGGCGGGGGGGAACCTTCTCAGTAACATACAGACATGGAATGTGATTATTACCCACCCTGGTTACAGTCAGTGCGACCCACAAACACGCATGCAAATAACTGTATAACCCAAGCTAAAATGTAGCAATAAATGAACTTAAACATCCCACCATTATCCCACAAAAGCATTTTAAAACAGGAACAATAAATAGTGCTGGCCACTAGGAATGCCATCCCTGGCAACCCCAGAGTGTGCAACAAAGTCCAACAGTCCTGGTGGTGGTCAACGCCGGCACCTGGGGCTGCATGGGCTATCTGTAGTACCCCCATGGGAGGCACTGTTTGGTGAGGCAAGAGACAGGGCACCCGGAGTGTCACTTCTTGCCTTCAGCATCGCCAAGGGCCGATATGGTGCCAGTCATTGCCGGTTCAGCACGACTGCCTTCTGTCTCTCAGGCAACTGCACCCAGTATACCTATCGGAGATGTGGTTGAGCACATCTCCCGGCCCTTTCCAGTCGCTTTCAAGCTTAGGGGATAGTCCCTTCTTCCAGGTGGGGCAGTAGACCCATACTGGGGCTCCCACCAGGTACTGCTGCATTGGCGACCCAGGCTGGTGGTCCAGCCCCTTCTAGGATGTGCAGGCATCACAGTTATGCACAAACAGCTCCATGCCCTGCCTGCAGAAGCAATTGCACGGTTTGCCCAATGTCTTTGCAGCCCCGAGGTGACTGGCCCTCCCCAGTCCATGCACTGACCACAGCACCTTGGCACAGATCTACCAGGGCACCACCAGCTGCAGGAGATGCCTGTTGTCATCAGAAAACTTCCACCTCCAGCCGGAATGGCAACCCATCGTATATCTCCAGTGTAACCCACTGAGACCCTAGGGCTTTGGTCTCTGGAGACCTCTGCCCACTCTGGCCAGCGTCCCATGCTCAGCCATCCCCTCACCCGGGCTCGCCTGCTTTCTGCACAGCTGTTGGCCAACGGTGGGGAAGCCACTTGAAGCACTAGCACCACCGCTTGCTCCTGGTTCTGCTGTGATGCATTGGGCCACTGCAGGATGTGCTGCACTGCTGCAGGCAGTTGTGAGACCAGCGGTTTGTTGCTGCCCCTGCTGGGTCTGCTTTAAGGAGCTGCCCTGCCAGAGAGCCACGGCTTCAGTGTCAAGGTAGAGTGTTGCTCCCAGCACATCCACACGGGTCCCTACTGCGATGTGCAGCCACCTCTTCCCTCTCATCACCACGCAGTCACCAGAGGCTGTAACCAGATAGACAGACCACACAGGCAGTGATGACTGGTCCGTGTTGGAGAGGACACCCGGATGGATGACGGTGATGGTTAACCCCGTGTCCACCGATGCACGGCATCTTATGCCCTCCATCACACAGTCCACAGAGACGCCTTGCTCTTCACCCAAATTGCCCACCTGGAGAGGCGACAATGGAGGGATTCTGCTGGAGGTCTCAGGTGATGCCGCCCCATCGATGTTTCCTGATGGCTGCACTGGGCTGTGCCGTGGCCCCTGGTGCAGTGCAGTCCCAGGCCAAACGGGCTGCTTCGCTGCAGCGGTAGCAGAGATCACACCGGGGCAGGCAATGGGACCGGTGCAGCACTGGTCGGACCTGTCTCATGGGCTCCGCCTCTGCCTCGAGGACACAAGCCCGCGCTTGCAGCCTGCAAGGTTACACTGGAACATTGGGGGGCTGAAATTGCTTCTGCTCTCTCCACCTCTGCCAGCAATAATGGTAATTTCAGGCGAACATGCTGCCGAAGGCACTCCAATGTCAGCGCCTCTACGAAGGCATGGAGGGCAAGCTCTTCCCTGGGCCACGGGAGGGAACTGGGAGTAGCCATGCCGAGTACAGTAGTGGAGATCTGCTGCAAATGCCACCAGGCTTCCTACCTGCTGCCCAGTTCTTCCCTTATTGGTTTATCCACTGGTCTCTGCTCAAAGAGCTGCTCCCGTACCACTATGAGGGCCATGTGGTCACACTGCTCAGTCGGCATTATGTTGAGGAGGGCTCGCAGGGCATACCCCCCAGAGCCAGGGCAAGGTGCACCGCCATCTTGGTGGGGCTGCACCTGTTATTTCATGTGGCAAGTTTGACTTGCACTAGGTAAGGCCCCAGGTGGCTGGTACCATTGTATCTGGGAGCTTCAGAGTGGACCACGTGGCATGAATTGCTGAGGCCTGTTGTTCTTCCTCTTGCTCTGGCTGTGTCGGTGGTGCCTGCCATGTTGCTAGTCCTCCCATGGCTGCTGAATCTTGGGTTCCCTGATGAGGGCCACAAGGGAGACAGGTGATGAGCTCCACCATGTCCCCTGGGTTGGGGAGCCTGAGTATGCTCACCCTGTCGGAGTTCCCTGGGAAGGCACGATGCTTGGTTCCCACGTCCTCCCTCTGGGTCAGTGTCCCGTCTTTGGGAGCCTGCCCTGGGAGTGCGGGTGAGTCATACTGCTCGGTCCCTCAACTTATTCCACAGGTCTTAAGGTGCTCCACGTGGTCAAAGCTCTTCAATCTCGTCATCAATTTCTAACCTCACTCCTGACACCAATGTGGTGAGCATTTGGTCAATGATGACAGAAGTGAGAAACTCATTTAGGTCAACTGCTGGTTTTATTGTGACAGATGGGGGAGGTGATTATTACACACCCTGGTTACAGTCAGTGTGACCCACAAACACGCATGTGAATAACTGTATAACCCAGGCTAAAATGTAACAATAAATGAACTTGAACATCCCACCATAATCCCACAAAAGCAGTTTGAAACAAGAACAATAAGTAGTGCTGGCCACTAGGAATGCTGGGGTGGGCCATCGACCACTCCCCTCCCATAACCCCCCCCCCCCACACCACCTGCCGGAGCACAACAATATAAAACAGGATACAACACAACCAACAGATGAATATGAAACATGAGATTTCAACAAGCAATGAAAATAGATTATAGTATGATAAAGGAAAAACTTTTGACAGAATTTACTTAAGAAAATCTGTCAAACAGAGCTTGATAGTAAAAACACAACAAAGGCAATAAACGCTTTCACTATATTCATATTAAACGTATTCTTTTGGCATAATATCTCGGTCAAAAACAGATCTGGAAAATCTTCAAAGAAATATAAGAATAGGGATAACAGTTTTTAGAACACACAAAAGCACTTGGATTAACACCACCTAGGACAGAAGGAGGAAGAGGGATAACAGACATAAAAAAATTTACACGTCAGATAAAACTTCTATGGATATTTTCATCAACAACAACTAGATTCAGCACTTTATATGAGCACTTGCATTTTTGATAAGAAGTTTACACCACTGAACTTAAATGAAAGCACAACCCAGAAAAATGAAGAACTTATCGCAACAGGAAAAAAAAGTTAACCAATAGAAGAGCATGACACTCCATGGAAGATATCCTCACAACTTGAGCTGACTAGATGTCGACAAGAAAGTGTTGAATGCCTGGCTCAGATTTGGAAATCTCTTCCCGTAACAAAAGGGTTCCTTGTGGTAATACAGGACCTGATGGTTAAAGGTTCAAAAGTTCACTTACTGTCAAAGTATACAACTCTGAATTTCTTCAGTTCTCCGGGTAGCTATGAAACTAAGAAAGAAAAGAAAGGCAACATGATCATCACCTCCAAATCCCGTCTCCCCCCCAAAACAAACAAAGCAGAACAGTCACATCAACCCCCAATCCCTCTTCCCACACAAAAAACGAACAAAACAGATCAGGCAATCAACCCCCAAATCCCTCTTCCCGCATAAAAACTGAATGAAATGGATCAGGCACATCGATTGCTAAATCCTCTACCCCGCCTTGTCCTGCAGCCTTCCTGCTGCCTCTGCCTCCCGGAATCCTCTTAGAGACCGCAGACTGCTAGTCTGCGGTCTCCAAACAATCTCCAAATTTCTACACTTGCCTTGATGTTTCAATTGCCCTTGTCATTTTAATCGATGAACAATGGAAGCTATAATCGGTGAAATGGGATCAAACATCAGCTCACACACCATCCTGCAGCCTTCTTGACACGAGGCTCACCCATGCTGACTCTACCTCCCAAAATCCTCTTGGAGACTGCAGAATACTGAAGAACCCAAACAATCTCCAAAGAGCAAACACAGGATCCGACAGTTCCAGAATCACATTCAAGTCTAGAGACAAGTGTAAAATGCATAAAAGTGAAAAATTTGGTTACATGATCTATCCAGAAGGTGTCGACCAGAAGAGTGTTGTAGGCAGGCACCATCTTGACCGCCACTTTAACACAAAAATTATCAAAATTACATAATAAAAAACCAACAAGTTCAAGACAATAAATGCAGAAAATGCAGAAACAATCCACCACATTACAGGATCCTGCAACAGTTTAACTCAATCTGATTACTTACAAAAGCACAACCAATTGGCAAACATCTTTCACCAAAATCTTGCTTTAAAAAACAAACTCATAAAAGACACCATATCTTACTATAAAAGCAAACCTGATCCAGTTTTAGAGTCAGATTCCTACAAATATATTACAACCAATCCATTAGTACAGATAGGGCAATCCATAATAACCGTCCGAATATAATATCACAGGATAAAAAAGCAAGACCCACGTACTTAATAGATATAGCCATCCCAAACACACATAACGAACAGAAATCATTAAGTGAAAAACACCAGAAATATGCTGAACTAAAAAGGAAATTGTAAGACTATGGAATGTAAGCAGGATATGTATTGACCCAATAGTAATATCTACAACTATTAATATCTATTACTATTACCAAAGTCACCACACAATAGCATTATTCAACTGGGCCTCCACAGCATTATTTATGTAAATCTGCAGAAATACTAAACACCATTAGAATAGTCAGAATCAGAATGAGGTTTATTGTCACTGAATACGAGGAAATGTGCTGATGCTGGAAATTCAAGCAACACACACAAAAAATGCTGGTGAACGAAGCAGGCCAGGCAGCATCTATAGGAAGAGGTACAGTCAACGTTTCGGGCCGAGACCCTTCGTCAGGACTAACTGAAAGAAGTGATAGTAAGAGATTTGAAAGTGGGAGACCACTTTTGAGAAAAACTTGGATAGGTATGGAGGGCTATGGTCTGGGTGTAGCTCATTGGGATAAGTCAAATTAATATTTTGGCATGGACTAGATAGGCCAAAGTGCTTGTTTCTGTGCGGTAGTGTTCTGTGACTCTCTAACTATAATATTATTGTAAGTGAAATGGACTTATAAATCTCACTGTAAATAATTGGAAGTCAGAAAGTGTTAAGCTCTCTATGGACAGTTAATAGTTGACAGCAAAGTATTCAGGAAAAATAGATATTACAAACAGTAGTCCGGTGGATTTGAAATTGCTGAGTTTCACTTAGATTGAAAGACAATCTGGTAAGACTGAATTATAATAGAAAGTGTTTGTAATTACTGACTGAACTGTAAGTCAGTGATACATGTATAGAAATTGGACCATGAATTGGAGTGATATCATTGTCATGCAACACTTGTTTGGAGCATTGGCTCACATTTTTGTAATTTAGTTAAGTGTTTGGCCACTCAGAGAGAGCTATGTTCTCACAGTAACGCATGTTCACAATATCAAGTGGTAGCCAGGAGTCAGTAGTAAAGAATTCTAAACACTGTCAGGACCTGCAGGATGTTATTGCCAGTTATCAGCATGAATGTGGCTGTGGTGCACTGCCATTTCTCCAGTTTGTCTTGGTGCTTTTGTGACAGACACACTGTGCAAGCAGGAGCTACAGAGATAAGGCACTGAGGGGAAACATAACCAAAGGGGAGTTCCTCATAAATCATTCCTAGTAGAGGTCTGTGACCACCTGCATGCAGAAGTAGAGCTTGTAGCTAAAACTGGTTGGCATTGCCTGTAATAAATGAAGGTGACAGACACTTCGAATGTGTGAACCTCTGAATTATTCCAGGTAGTGGCAGGTGACAGGTGATCCTGCCTATATTTCCCAGTTCACAACAGTAGGAAAGATTCAACTATTTTCAAAGGAAGTGTCTTGACCACATTTTACTGGAGCATAAACCAGCAGGATGAGTGAGCAGACATATATGGAAGAATTGCACAAGAGGTGATAGACAACATTAATGTGACACTAATGCTTTTTTAGAAACCAGAGTTCTGAATGAGTTTCCTTCCCTAACTCACCCCTTGGTTCTCCATGAGAAAGCAAATCTTATGGGCAGCACCCTATTACTTCCATCATGGAGTCATGGAAAAGTACAGCACAGAAGCAGGCTCTTCAGCCCATCTAGTCCATGACAGAACCATTTAAACTGCCTACTCCCATCAACCTGCACCGCTCTACAGCGCTCGATACCCCTACCATCCATGAACCTATCCAAAATTCACTTAAATGTTGAAACTGAGTTTGCATACAGCATTTGTGCTGGCAGCTTGTTCCACACTCCCATGACCCTCTGAATGAAGAAGTTTCCCCTCATCTTCCTCTTAAGGTCTTAAACTATGACCCCTGGTTGTAGTTCCACCTAATTTCAGTGGAAAAAGTCTCATTGCATTCACCCAATCTATACCCCGCATAATTTTGTATGTCTTTATTAAATCTCCTCTCAATCTTCTGTGTTCTAAGGAATAAAGTCATAACCTGGACAACCTTTCCTATAACTCTGGTCCCCCAGACTTACTGCTGACTCAACCTGAAAATTAAGCTATAAGGAATCCTGCCCAGTGCCTTTCCACCTCTGATTTTTGAATTTTCTCCCCATTTAAAAAACAGTCTATGCTTTTATTCCTCCTACCAACGTGCATGACCGCGCACATCCCTACACTATCTTCCATCTGCCAGTTCATTGTTCATTCACCTAATCTGCCTAAGCACGTCTACTAATTCCCTATTTCCTTAACACTACCTGTCCCTCCACCAATCTTTGTATTGTCCGCAAACTTGGCAACAAAGCCATCAATTCCATCATCCAAATAATTGGCATATAGAGTGAAAAGAAGCGGTCCCAACACCACCCCCTGCAGAACACCAGCAGTCACCACACCAGCAGCCAATCAGAAAAGGCTCCATTTAATCTCACGTTTGTGCCCCCTGCCAGTCAGTCTGTCTTCTGTCCATGCTAGTACCCTTCCTGCAATATTATGTTCTCATATCTTGTAAGCAGTTTCAAGTGAGGCTTCCAATAGGTTTGTCAGGCAAGGTTTTCCCTTTAAACTGACTTTGGCTTAATTTGTCGTGTATCTCCGAGTATCCGAAAACCTCAATAATGAACTCCAACATCTTACCAACCACTGAAATCAGGTTAAGTGGCCTATAATTTCCTTTCTTCTGCCTCCCCCCCTTATTAAAAAGTGGAGCGACATTTGCAATTTCCCACTCCTCCAGAACCATTCCAGAATCTAGTGATTCTTGAAAGATCATTACTAATACCTCCACAATCTATTCAGCTACCTCTTTCAGGACCCTCTGGTCCAGGTGACTCATTTACCTTCAGAACTTCCAGCTTCTCAAGCACCTTCTCCCTAGTAATAGTAACTACACTCAATTCAGTTCCCTAGCACTCTCGAATTTCTAGGCCTAGACCATGATACTTCCTTGTGTAACTGGATCCTTGATTTTCTCACTTCAAGGCCCCAGTCAGTAAGGATTGCTGACAAACTCTCCCTACAATCACCAGCAGCACAGGTGCAGAACAAAGCTGTCTGCTTAGCCCCTGCTATACTAGATTTATACCAATGATTACATGGCTAAATACAACTCTAATGCTATATTTTAGTTTGCTGATGAATCACAGTTGTTGGCCAAACCAAACAGTGGGAGGAATTGGCATATTAAGGTGGGAGACTGAAAATCTGGTTGAATCACACCACAACAACATCTCACTCAACATCAGCAATACAAGGAAGTAATTATTGACTAAAGAGGAAAAAGCCAGAGGTCCACGAGCCAGTCCTCATTAAGGGAATAGATGTGGAGAGGGTTATTATCTCAATTATCTTATCCAAGGATTTGGCCTGGGACCAGCATTTGAATGCCATCACAAAGAAGGCAGAAAATGACTTTGCTGACTTAGAAGTTTCTATAGATTCAGCGTGTCCTCTAATGCTTTAACAAACTTCTATAAATGCACAGTATCCTGACTGGTCGCATCATGGCTTGGTATGGAAGCAACAATGCCCAAGGATGGAAAAGTCTACCGAAAGTGGTGGAAACACCCCAGACCAATACAAGCAAAGCTCTACCCAACACTGAGCACATCGACAAGGAGTGCTGTCACAAGAAAGCAGGGTCTTTTTATTTCAAAATATACTTTATTCAAAAATAAATATATACAATGAATCATTCAATAACTTTTCAACCTTTACATACGTTTCCATTATACTCAGTACATATCCGTATTTATAGCCACCCACGTGGCACTCCAGTAGTTCAGCTTACCATATCATTGTTCAGAGGTATACTCCCCGCCCACCGACCCCTCCCACTCCCACGGGTGGAGAAACCTATAGTGTGGTCCTTCCCCACCGGGCCCTCGCGGTGGCTGCACCAAGTTTCAGTGCATCCCTCAGCACGTACTCCTGCAGCCGAGAATGTGCCAGTCGGCAGCATTCTCCCACGGACATCTCCATGTGCTGGTAGATCATCAAGTTTCGGGCCGACCAAACAGCGTCTTTCACCGAGTTGATGATCTGCCAGCAGCACCGGATGTTGGTCTCCGTGTGCGTCCCCGGGAACAGCCCGTAGATCAGAGAGTCCTCTGTTATGCAGCTGCTAGGGATAAAACGTGACACTAGCCCGTCCATCCTCCTCCACACCCTCTTTGCGAACTGGCAGTGTGCAAAGAGGTGGGTCACAGATCATCCGGACCATGCTCTCTTCTCAACACTATCAGGCAAGTGGTACAGAAGCCTTAGGTTCTACACCACCACATTAAAGAACAGCTATTAACGTAAGCCACCGAGCTCCTGAACCAGTGCGGATAACTTAACACACCTCAACACTGAACTATCTCCACACCTAGGGACTCACTTTCAAGGACTTTTCAACTCATGCTCTCAGTATTATTTATTTTTTTTTAAATTATTTGCATGTTTTGTCGTCTTTTGCTCATTAGAAGTGTGTCTGTCTTTACGCATACTATTCAAAAATTCTATTGTATTTCTTAATTTTTTTGTAAATACCTGTAAGAAAATGAATTTAAAAAGTAGTACATGGTGACATATACCCACTTAGATAAAAGAAAAGTACTTTGATCTGGGCCCTTCAGAGTGGAAAAGCATTCCTGAGCAAAATATGAAGCTATTCAGCTTGGGAAGTCCCAGAAAACTCAGGAAAGCATTGTGGTTGAGGAAACCACAACCAAGAGCTTGTGTGTCTATTTCCTCTTTTCTGCCCCTGAGAACTACGTACTTCCCAACTTCCCAGTGAAATGACGATGAAAATTTACATCATAATATTTTGCTATTCCTTGTTCAATGTAGAAAAGTGATGCTGTTTTTTTAATAACACAAAAGCAGAATCTTTTAAAAAAAATCAGGGTTCTGCCCATTACGCAATTTTTTATTGAAACTTTTTCCTGAAATTCCAAATTCATTTGGTAAACTTGATTTGGATTTGTTTATTATTATTGTCATGTTCACTGAGATACAACAAAAAGTTTTTGTTTGCGTCCTAACTAGATATGGCTTGACATACACAAGTACAGTAAGGTAGTAAAAAAGTAAACAGAATGAGAAACAGCAGTGCAGATAACCAAATGAAGTACAAGAGCGTTTAGAAGAATGAGGGTTGGCAGGGAAATCTCATTGAAATCTATCGAATATTGCAAGGTGTGGATAGAGGGGATGTGGAGAGGATGTTTTCTAGAATGGGGGAATCTAGACCAGAGGGCACAGGCTCATTACTGAGGGACATCCATCTAGAACAGAGATGAGGAAATAAATTCTTTAGCCACAGAGAGTGGTGTATCTATGGAATTCAAGTCACTGGGTATATTTAAGGCGGAGGTTAATAGGTTCTTGATTAATCAGGGCATCAAAGGTTATGGGGAGAAGGCATGAGGATAGGGTTAAGAGGGATAATAAATCAGTCATAACGCAATGGTGAAACAGACGTTGGCCAAATGGCCTAATTCTGCTCCTAGGTCTTATGATCATACGGACATAATGAGGTAGACTGGCAAGTCAAAAAAATGCAATGTTAGCATTCATTTCAAGAGAACTAGAATATAAGAGAAAGGATGTAACACTAAGGCTTTATAAGGCTTTTGTCAGACTGCACCTGGAGTATTGTAAGCAGTTTAGGGCTCCTTATGTAAGAAAAGATTTGCTGGCATTGGAGAAGGTCCAGAAGACATTCACAAGAATAATTTTGGGAATGAAAGGGTGAGTAGATGAGGAGCATTTGATAGCTTATAGCCTGTACTTGTTGAAGTTTAGAACAATGAGGTGGGATCTTATTAAAACCTATCGAGTATTAAAAGGCCTAGGTAGAGTGGATGTGCACAGCCTGCTTCCTATAGTGGGGCACTCTAAGACCACAGGGTTCAGCCTCAGAATATAGGGACATGCACTTAGAACAGAGATGAGGTGGAATTTCTTTAGGCAGAAGGTAGTGAATTGTAGAATTCATTGCCTTGGATGGCTGTGGAGGCCAAGTTACTGAGTATATTTAACGTAAAGTTGGATATGTTCTAGATTAGTCAGAGCATCAAAGGTTATGGGGAGAAGGCAAGAGAATGGAGTTCAGAGAGATAATAAATCAGACAGGATGGAATGATGGAGCAGGCTTGAAGGGCCAAATGGCCTAATTCTGCTCCAATAACTTATTGTTTTGGAGTTTCTGATTAGATTGGAGAAGGTGATAGCACTATTTTCACAACACGCTGGAGGAACTCAGCAGGTCGGGCAGCATCCATGGAAACGATCGGTCAACGATCGTTTGACCCAGTATCTGCAGAGTATTTTGTGTTTATGATAGTACTACATGCTGCCTGTAGTCAATGAAGAGCATGCATCTTCATTATCCAGAAGTTCTGAGTGAAGAACCAATAAAATGGCTTCTACTGTTGACCTGTTGTGATGGTAGGCAAATTGAAGTTGATCCAAGTCACTCCTCAGGCAGGAGTTGATATGCTTTATGACCAGCCTGTCAAAATATATCTTTACAGTGTTGCTGGATGATAGTCAGTGAGAGAGATTACCACATTCCTCTTGGACACCCAAATAGAAACATAGAACATAGGAAACTTACAGCACAGTACAGGCCCTTTGGTCCACAAAGCTGTGCCGAACATGTCCTTACCTTAGAAATTACTTTGGGTTACCCATAGCCCTCTATTTTTCTAAGCTCCATGTACCTATTCAGGGTCTCTTAAAAGACCCTATCATATCCACCTCCACCACCATTGCCGGCAGCCCATTCCACGCACTCAGCACTCTCTGCATTAAAAAAAAACTTACCCCTGATATCTCCTCTGTACCTACTTCCAAGCACCGTAAAACTATGCTCTCACGTGCTAGCCATTTCAGCCCTGGGAAAAAATCTCTGACTATCCACACGGTCAATGCCTCTCCTCTCGAATGATTAAAGCCTGTTTGAAACGCTTCTACTTTTATGGGGACTCCACCTTAATCTGTGGCAGAGATTCCACACTACTCTCTGGCTAAAAAAAAAATTCCTCCTTACTTCTGCTCTAAAGGGTCACCCCTCCCTCAATTTTGAGGCTGTCTCCTCTAGTTCTAGATACGTGCACCATAGAAAACTTTTTCTCCATATCCACTCTATCTAGTCCTTTCAACATTTGGTAGATTTCAATGAGAACCCCCCGTCTTCTTTAAAATTCCAGTGAGTACAGGTCCAAAGCTGCCAAATGCTCCTCATATGTTACCTCCTTCATTCCCAGAATCATCCTTGTGAACCGCATTTGGACTCTCTCCAATGATGATACATCCTTTCTGAGATATGGGGCCCAAACCTGCTGACAATACTCTGAGTGCAGCCTGACTAGAGCCTGACTAAAGCTCAGCATTATCTCCTTGGCTTTATATCCTATTCCCTTGAAATAGATGTAAACATCGTATTTGCTTTCTTTACCACAGACTCAACTGTAAATTAACCTTCTGGGAGTTTTGCATGGAAACTCCTATGTCATTCTGCACCTCTGATGTTTGAACCTGCTCCCCATTTAGATAATAGTCTGCACTACTATTCCTATTACCAAAATGCATCATTGTACATTTCCCAACACTATATTCCATCTGCCACTTTTTTGCCCATTCTTTCAATTTCTCTACATTCTTCTGCAATCGCATTGCTTTCTCAGCACTACCTACCCCTCCACCTTTCTTCGTATCATCCACAAGCTTTGCTACAAAGCCATCAATTCCATTATCCAAACCATTGATAAACAATTTGAAAAGTAGCAGTCCTAATACTGACCCCTGAGGAACATCACTAATCACTGGCAGCCAGCCAGAAAGACCCCTTTGCTCCCACTCATTTTTTCCTGCTTGTCAGCCATTCCTGTATCCATGCCAGTATCTTTCCTGTCACACCATAGGATTTTATCTTGTTAAGCAGCCTCGTGTTCCTTATCAAATGCTTTCTGAAAATCTAAGTAAATGACATCTACTACTTCTCCCTTGTCCAGCTTGCTCGTTACTTTCTTGAAGAACACTAACAGACTTGTCAGGCAAGATCTTCTTTCGCATGCTGACTTTGACTTATTTTATCATTAGTTTCCAAGTACCCCGAAACCTCATCCTTCATTAGACTTCAACTCTTTCCCAACCACTGAGGTTAGGCTAGCTGGCCTATAATTTACTTTCTTTTGCCTTCCTCCCTTCTTAAAGAGCGGAGTGATACTTGCAATCTTCCAGTCCTCCAGGACCATGCCAGAATCAAGTGATTCTTGAAAGATCATGACCAATGCATCCGATATCTCTTCAGCAAACTCTCCCAGGACTCTGGGCTGTAGTCCATCTGGCCCAGTTAACTTATCCACCATAAGACCTTTGAGTTTGCCTTGCAATTTTTCCTTTGTAATAGCAATGGCACTCACTCCTGCTCCCTGACACCCATGGACCTCTGGCACACTGCTTGTGTGTTCCACAGTGAAGACTGATGCAAAGTACTCATTACGTTCCTCTGCCATTTCTTTGTCCAGCATTACTACCTCACCATCATTATTTTCCAGTGGTCCAAAGTCAATTCTCATCTCCCTTTCACTCTCTATATAACTGAAAAAACCTTTGGTATCCTGTTTTATATTACTAGCCAGTTAGCCTTCATATTTCATCTTTTCCCTTCTATTAGCCTTTTAAGTTGCCTTTTGTTTTGATTTAAAAGCTTCCAAATCATCCAACTTCCCACTCACTTTTGTTACCTTATATGCCCTTTCCTTGGCTTTTATGCATTCCTTAACTTCCCTTGTCAGCCAGGATTGCTTAGCCCTGCCATTTGAGAAATTCTTCTTCTGTGGGACATATCTATCCTGCACATTGTGAACTATTCCCAGAAGCTTCAGCCATCTCTTTCTGCCGTCATCCCCACCAGTATCCTCCTCCAATCCATCTGGGCAAGCTCCTCTCTCATGCCTCAGTAATTTTTCTTTATTCCATTGTGATACTGATACATGTAACTTTTGCTTCTCCCTCTCATATTGTGGTATGAATTCAATCATATTATGATCACTGTCTCCTAAGGTTTCATTTACAATAAGCTCCCTAATAAGATATGAGATATTGCACAACACCCAATCTAAGATAGCCTTTGCCTGAGTAGGCTCAAGCACAACCTGCTCTAAAAAGCCACCCTGTTGGCATTCAACAAATTCCCTCTCTTTGGTTCCAACACAAACCTGATTTTCCCAATGACCTTGCATATTGAAGTCCCCCATTATAATTGTATCATTATCCTTGTTACGCTCCTTTTCCAGCTCCTTTTACAAACTGAACTCCACATCTTGGTTTCTATTTGGAGGCCATATATGATTCCCATAATTTTTTTCTACCCTTTCAGTTTCTTTACTCCACCCATAAAGATTCAACATTCTCTGACCCTATGTCACCTCGTTCTAAAGATGTAATTTTATCTCTTACCAACTGAGCCACACCACCGCCTGTCCTTTTGTTACAAAGTGTATCCTTTGATGTTCAGCTTCTAACTATGGCCTTTTTTCAGCCACGCCTTGGTGATGCCCACAGTGTCATACCAACAAATCTGTAATTGCGGCATGAGCTTGTTCACCTTATTCCAATTGCTACACACATTTAAATACAGCACCTTCAGTTCTGCATTCTTTGCCTTTTTGAATTTTGCCTCTGTGGTACAATTTAACTCTTTGCCCTGTCTGCATTTGTACCTATTTATTGGCTTGTCCTTCCTTACATTCATGTTCCATCCATTATCTACACGTAAACTGCTGTCTCATGCTCAACTGTATCATATTGGTTCCCATCCACCTGCGATGTTAGTTTAAACCACTAATTATTTAATTATTCGGGGCCGTAGGGGTTTGTGAAGGTGCCTCCATGTTCAGTCAATTAAAGCCAGCATAAAAGGCATTGAGCTCATCTAGGAATGAAGTCTTGGTTTTCACATATGTTGTTTAGTTTTGTTTTGTAGGAGGTAATGTGATTCAAGCTCTGTTATAAGTTTGATTCAGAATTGTCACTTTACATGTGAGATAGCTTTCTGGAGTTCCTACCTGGATCACTGGTACTTTCCTGAGTTGCCAGCCCTGAACACCACCAATCTAGTTCTTGGCAGATTGGAGGTCTCTTCGTTCATCCAGGACTTCTGTTTGGAGAAGACTCTGAATGATTTTGTGGGTACACAGTCATCCATGATTGTCTTTATAACGTCATAGAATCATAGAGTTGTACAACACAGAGACAGGCCTACAGCCCATCCACTCCATGACAAAACCATTTAAACTGCCTACTCGCAATGATTTGCAGTGGGAATGTAGCCATCCATATCCCTACTATCCATGTACATATCCAAACTTCTCTTACACATTGTAATCAAGCTCAATGGAGCACTTGTGCTGGCAGCTCATTCCACAATCTCATGACCCTCTGAGTGAAGGAGTTTCCCCTCATGTTCCCCATAAACTTTTCACCTTTCACCTTTCACACTTATCCCATGACCTCTGGCTGTAGTCCCGCCCAACATCAGTGGAAATAGCCTGCTTGCGTTTACCCTATCCATACCCCTCATAATTTTGTATACCTCTATCAAATCTCCTCTCAAACTTCTATATTCTAAAGAATACAGTCAATCTTTTGATTCTTTCCATATAACTCAGGTCCTCCAGACCTGGCAACATCCTTGTAAATTTTTTCTGCACTCTTTCAGCCTAGTTTACATCTTTTCTGAAGATAGTTGAGCAAAAACTGCATTCATTACTCCAAATTAGGCCTCACCAAAGTCTTATACAACTTCAACATAATATCCCATCTTCTGTACTCAGTACATTGATTTATGAAGGCCAATGTGCCGAAAGCTTTCTTTAGGACCCTATCTACCTGTGGCACCACTTTCAACAAATTACATACCTGTATTCCCTGGTCCCTTTGTTCTATTAAAGTCCTTAATAACTGTTGCATATTCTTTCAGATTCTCTGAGTTTTTGAACATAGCCCAGTCCATTTACTTGAAGCAATCTTGTACCCACTTTTATGCCTTCCATGACCAGCTCCTTGCTGTCCTTATCTCTGGTGCTTTGCTTGATAGTCTCTCCCTATATGCAGGTAGGAGGAGGACAGCCAGAAGTTCAGATTTCCTGAAATGCAGTCTAGGGTTGGAACAGTAAGTATTCTTGATGGTAGTGTAGCAGAGGTTGTTTGTATTTGGTCCTCTGGTGCTACAGGTGATGCGTGATGGTAGTTAGGCAGAAATTTCTTCAAGATAACTTAACTAAAGTACACAGGTAAGTTGTTTCCTGTTTGCTAATTATGGTTCTCAATACGTCGAGTTCTTACTTGACATCCACCTTTGGCAAATGTGGCAATAGAAGATAATTCTGGCATCAGCTGTTAAGTCCTCAGACTTTCAAGCTTTTAGCTATAAAAACATGTGATACTACATGTTGAAATCATGTTGCATTGGAAAATATCCATCTAACCCTTCTCTCTCCTGTCCAGGAGGGCAATGGAGCATTGGCTGTGAAAATATGTTATATTTGGCACTCCAGATAGCATTTAAATGCTGGGAAAGTTAAAGTGGAAGGGAAGAACACTGGGGACAGTTGTTTTGTATGGAACATTTATGCATACTTCAAGGCATGCAACACAATGCTGGCCACAAAATCTACCGCCCTTCCAAGTGAGCAGCCACTATCTGTAACAGAGATAGATTTGAAAAGGATTCTGCAGAGAGTCAACCCTTGTAAGGTAAACCCTTGCGCCAGACAACATCGCACACCAAGCACTCTAGGGGTATTCAGGCCAGCTCACTGATGTCTTCATGGGCATCTTCAACACTACGCACATCCAGGCTGTTGATCCTGGATGGTCCAAATCAACCACCATCATTCCTATACCAAAGAACTCTACAAATTCAGAAATAAACAACTACTTCCCAGTGGCAATCATCCTGAAGTGCTTTGAATGGCTGGTAACAGCACACATCAAAAATTCTAATCCTGTCACATTGGACACTTAACAATATGCTTACTGACAGAGCCATTCCACAACAGATGCCATAGCATTTGTCAAGCACTAGGCCCTGAGACACTTAGAAAACAAGGACAATAACGTTAGAATGCTATTTCTGGGTTTCAGTTTTGCATTCAACACTATTGTCCCGTAGACCTTGGCGAACTCCTTGGCCCACTGTGCAACTGGGTGCTGGACTTCCTAACCAATAGACCTCAGATAATCTGGATGCACAACTGCAAATCCCTCCCTATCATTCTCAGTATGGCACACTCTCATGGTACTGGAACACATCCAACACAATAAGGAAAGTTCACCAATTCCTCCTCAGAAAGTAGAGGAGGCTGAAGAGAGCTGGACTGTGCACATTTATCCTCATGTCCTTCTACAGATGCGCAGTAGAGAGCATACTGGCATGCTGCGTAATGCATGGTGCATAAACCGCACTGTGGCGGACAGGAAGACTACAATGGGTAGTCAAAACTGTAAAATGCATCAACAGCACCAGTTTACCCATCATTAAGAACATATATACAGAAAAGTGCCAGAACAGGGCCGATAACTTCATGAAGGATCCCACCCTGCTCATGCACTGTTTGTCCCACTCCCATCAGGGAGGAGGCTATGTCGCATCCACACCAGGATCTCTAGTCTCAACAGTTTCTTTCCCCATGTAGTAAGGCTGATCAACACCTCCCCCCACTAACCCGATCCTTCACACCACCTCATCACCACTACTTTGTCATTTCCTGTCAGTGTCACCTTATGTACAGACACTCCAGTGCCTAGCATCACTTTATGAATATGCAATCAATCCATGTGTACGAGCTATCTTATCTATTTATATTTATTGTGTTTTTTATTCTTATGTACTTACTGTGCTTTTGTGCTGCATTGGATCTAGAGTAATAATTATTTCGTTTGCTTTTACACTTGTGTACTGGAAATTACATTAAACAACCTTGAATTTTGCATATTAAATAATCATGAAGTGGAGAATGATTGGAAGGCAGATACTAAATATGCACTTGCTTTCGGGCACAGCAAATAGTTACAAACTTGCAATGCTCAGAGGAGTAGTAGAGAGAGATACAGTTGTAAAATTCAAAAGACAGTCAAAAGTAATTGAAAAGGGACACTTTTCAGGAATGTATGCATATAGAAGTATGTGGTTGAAAAGGATTAATCTATTAGCCAGATGGTATCCTGACCTCCTTCTGTGCTCTAATCTTTGTGCGTGTGTAAATGTGGAAGTGATGACATGGTGTAATTTCAAAGGGAGATACTGGCTTTCTCTCTTTGCATGTGGGATGTGTGATCGAAAGTCAGGAGATCATGCCATAGTGCTTGTTTTAAGCGAACAACCTTAAAAGGGTTCAAGGATTTGGGGGTGATATCAGTCAGAGATGTCTTCTAGTCAAGGACTATTAGAAGGAACTGGTCTTAACATGGGATGGGGTGGGGTGTTGTGCATAAGGATAAAGCAAAGTAATTTACCTCCCCTGCTGGTCCCTTGGATAGATGCCATGAAACCAAGACCATGGTCTCCCAGGAGACATAAGACTGCAGATAATGGAATCTGGAACAAGAAGAAACTGGAAGGACTCTATCCAGATGAAGGGTCTTGACCTGAAAGGACAAATGTACACTTTGCTTCACAGATACTATCTGGCCTAATGAGTTCCTCCTTCATATTATTTATTTGTCCTGGGAGCACATTGATTGCCAGACCACACCTCTCCAGGAAAACCTAATCCAGATTTCCCTGAAATGCTGCATGAAAGGTGGGGTATTCAACATGCCCCTGACATGGAAATCACATGTAGGTCATGAGAGTGATATATGACCTGGCTGAATTTTCCACATGATCTGAAATGAACTGGAATTGTCTGCATTTCTGTTTCACTCATTGATAAAACAATTGCTAATGATAAACTGCCAAGGAGGAGTTACAGCTGGACTTTCTGGTATTTAAGGATGTAAATTAGGTGATATTAGATGGATACAAATTGCTTCAAGATTTCCCCTTAATAAATCCATGGATTGTTCAACAAAATCTCTAGAACACTTGGGGCACAGTTTGAATTGAAACTTTGATTAGCATGATGACCTGGAGGGGTCTCTTTAATTTCCTGATGATTTTCTACACATGCTCAGGAAATGGACCACCTGCAGAACTAGCATTTACAATCAATTCATCATGCTCCCTTGAAATTAATGGTTTGCTGAGTCTTATCAGAGGTTAGCCAGGAGGCCTGGAGTAAGTATAGTTATTGTATTGGACTAATGAACCAGAGACCTGAATTAAAAACCCAGTACTGAGATGATGAATTTGAATCTAGATTAATTATCTAGAATTTAAAACAAAACATCCAGATTAAGCAATAACCATAATACTACCGGACTATTCACCAGCCACCTTCAGAAAGAGAAAATCTGCAGTCCTTCCTGGTTTAGCTTGTATATGACTCCACAACCCATTACAGTGTTCAGTGTATGGTAAGTGTTCAAGTTCATTGTCATGGGTAAACATACTCAAGGTATAACTACCATGAAAATTAGTTTCTTTACTGCAGCAGCAGAGCACAATATTAACATAAATTACGTAAGCTTAAATTAACATAAATTATATATTTGTCTAAGTAATATTGGTGTAAGTTGAGGGAAATATGCTCATGGGTAGAATTGGGTATTTTCCAATCAAGGGGAATTTGGGATGAGTGACAGTTGCTGGCCCACTCCCAGAAAATAAGGTCAGCCATGCTGCTGGGTTTGGTATCACATGTAGGCCAGATGAGGAAATGATTTTGTTCCCTGAAGCACATTAGTGAAATAAGTAGATTTTTTACACCATTCTGCTCATTTTATGACTACAATTAGTAATATTACCTATTTTTAAAAAAATACTTTTAATATTAACCAGCATTTGTCTCTTGGTGAATAATTCATATATTTTGTGTGCTTTTCAGTTATGAAACTACAGTGCTATTTCCAGTCCTAATGAAGGGTCTTAAGCTGAATTGTCAATTGTTTACCCCGTTCCATAGATGTGCCATTCCTGCTAAGTTCCTCTAGCATTTTGTGTGTGTTACAGTGCTACTCTGTATGCCTCACACTCACTGTAGTTTTCCAGTATCAAACACAACGGTCCAGTGCCTGGTTGCATAGCTTAGTTTACTTATGGTTTGCAATTATAAAACGATTTCAACTTCCTCACTCCGCTTTCTATCCAAGGGGCAGTTCGAACACTGACCTGGAAGGGAGCTGCCATGCTCATCTTTGTTCAGATAAACAGCATTTGGCAACTTCAACCACACAGGGGCAGCACAGATCCATGTTTTGTACACAGCTGGTAGGGCTGATTAGTTACTATGCACATGCCTTGGTATTCAGACCAAAGTCAACATCATCTAGTTATACTTTTGGTTTCACATTACTGTTTGGTGGAGTATTTCACAGAAGATTGGACAGCACAGTATGTGCAATAATACTTCCTTCAAAACTGCAATTTTTTTTAAAGTTAAGCAATTAAGTTGATCAAATGAAGCAACAAAGGGGAAATGATGTTCATTGGGTAAGAAGATTTGATGAACTGAAAGTATCACCATGGAAACTGATTGATAGTAAAGGGTTAGGCATCCAACACATTGGCTCTTCACTCAACCCTAGAACATCTGAACAGCTAAGGTGCATACATCTGGATGCTCTTTATCAACTACAGCTCAGCATTCAACGCCATCATCCGCTCAAAACTAATCAATAAGCTTTAAGACCTTGGTTGGCCTCAATACCTCCTTGTGCAATTGGATCCTCGATTTTTCTCACTTGCAGACCTCAGTCAGTTTGCATTGGCAGCAATATCTCCTCCGCAATTTCCATCCACTAAAATGCACCACAAGCCTATGTGCTGAGTCCCCTGTTCTACTCACTTTAAGCACAGCTACAATACCACGATCAGTGCGGATTGGAAATAACATCTCCACCTTGCTGACAATTAACTCTGGTGCTCCACAGGAATATGTGCGTAGCCCACTACTCTACTCTCTCTACACCCATGACTATATGGCTAAGCATAGCTCAAACAGCATATATAAATTTGCTGATGATACAACCATTGTTGGCAGCTTTTCAGAAGGTGACAAAAGGACATATAGGAATGAAATATACCAGTTAGTTGAGCAGCAACTCAGTGTCAGAAACACCAAAGAGCTGGTGTGAAATTCAGAAAGGGTAAGACGAGGGAACACAAACCAATCCTCATTGAGGGATCAGAAGTGTAGAGTGAGCAATTTCAAGTTCCTGGGTGTCAAGATCTCTGAGGACCCAACCTGGACACAACACATTGATGCAGCTACAAAGTAGATATGACAGTAGCTGTATTTCAATAGGAGTTTGACGAGATTTGATCTGTCAGCTAAAACACTCGAAAATATCTACAAGTGTACCATGGAGAGCACTCTGACTGGCTGCATCACCGTCTGGTATGGGGGGAAGGAGGCTACTGCGTACCAGACGTGTGTGTGTGTGTGTGTGTGTGAGTGTATTTATACTTGTATAACCATATAACAATTATAGCACGGAAACAGGCCATCTCAGCCCTTCTAGTCCATGCCGAATGCTTACTCTCACCTCGTCCCACTGACCCGCACTCAGCCCATAACCCTCCATTCCTTTCCTGTCCATATAGCTGTCCAATTTAACTTTAAATGACAACATAGAACCTGCCTCAACCACTTCTGCTGGAATCTCGTTCCACACAGCTACCACTCTCTGAGTAAAGAAGTTCCCCCTGATATTACCCCTAAACTTTCGCCCTTTAACTCTCAACTCATGTCTTCTTGTTTGAATCTCCCCTACTCTCAGCGGAAAAAGCCTATCCACGTCAACTCTATCTATCCCCCTCATAATTTTAAATACCTCCATCAAGTCCCCCTCAACCTTCTACACTCCAAAGAATAAAGACCCAACTTGTTCAACCTTTCTCTGTAACTTAGGTGATGAAACCCAGGTAACATTCTAGTAAATCTTAATGTAACTCAATTTTTTTCCCTGTATGTTTATTTACCATGTATTTCATTGTACTGCTGCTGTAAAGTTAACAAATTTCACAACCTATGCCGGTGATATTAAATCTGATTCTGATATTCAAGTTTGCTGATGTCACTATGGTCATTGGTGGAAACAAATGTGGTGATGAATCAGCATGTAGGAAGGAGATTGCAAACTTAATTGACTGGTGTCACAGCAACAACCTCTTACTCAATGTCAGCAAGACCAAGCTGCTGATTCTGGACTTCAGAAGGAAGAAACCAAAGGTGCATGAGCCAGTCCTCATCTGAGGATCAGAGATGGATTGGGTCAGCAACTTTGAATTCCTTCGTGTTTTCACTTTGAAGAACCTGTCCTGGGCCCAGCATGTAAGTGTAATTATGAAGAACACACAGCAATGCCTCTACTTCTGTAGGAATTTGTGAAAAGTCAGCATGACATCTAAAACTTTGACAAGCATCTGTAGCTGTGTGGTGGAGAGTATATTGACTGGTTGCATCACAGCCTGGTGTGGAAACACCAATACCCTTGAATGGAAAATCCTACAATAGGCATTGGATATGTCCCAGTCCATCACAGATAAACCGCCCCCCCCCTCCACCACTGAGCACATCTACACAGAGCATCGTCAATGGAAAGCACACCCTTCATCAGGGACAACCAAACCCTCACCCCTCACCCAGTCATGCTCTTTTCTTGCTGCTGCCAGCAGGAAAAAAGTACAGGATCTTCAGGATTCACACCACCAGGTTCAGGAGCCGTTATTACCCCTCAGCCATCAGGGTTTTGAACCAAAGGGGGTAACCATTCAACTTCACTTGTCCCATCACTAAACTGTTCCCAAAACCTATGGACTCACTTTCAAATACTCTTCATCTTATGTTCTCAATATTTATTGCTTGCTTGCTTGTTTGTTTGTTTATTTACTATTTCTTTCATTTTGTATTTAAAGAGTTTGCTGTGCTTTGCACACTGGTTGAACGCTCCGTTGGTGTGGTCTTTCATTGATTCTCTTATGGTTGATATTCTATTATGGATTACTGAATACGCCTAGAAAATGAATTTCAGTGTTGTATGTGGTAACACAGGTTTATTTACTTAGATAAAAAACTTGCTTTGAATTTTGAATCAATGCATTTTAGGGAATTTTTATGAGGTAAAAAAACAAGCAGGGTTGAGGAACATGTAGTTAAAACTGCGAGTTACTCAGAAATAGGTCTTCTTAATTCATTTGAATAATTAGACCATAAGATATTGAAGCAGAATTAGGCCATTTGGCCCATTGAGTCTGCTCTGCATTTTCATCATGGCTGATCCATTTTTCCTCTCAGCACCAATCTCCTGCCTTTTCTCCATACACCTTCATGCCCTGACCAATCAATAATCCATCATCTTGGCCCTCACAGCTGCCTGTGGCAATGAAGACCACAGATTAACCATTTTCTAGCTAATGAATTTCCTCTTCATCTCTGTTCTAAATCATTGCCCCTCTATTCGGAGTCTGTGTTCTCTGGTCCTAGACTCTCCCACCATAGGAAACATCTTTTCCATATCCACTCTATCAAGGCTGTTCACCAGTTGATAGGTTTCAATGAGGTCACCCTTCATTCTTCTGAATTCCAGTGAACATAGGCCCAAAGCCATCAAACGCTCTTCATACGGCAAGCCTTTCAATCCTGGAATCATTTTTGTGAACCTCCTTTGAACTTTCTCCAGTGTCAGCACATACTTTCTAGGTCAAGGGGCCCCAAACTGCACACTATACTCCAAGCGAGGCCTTACCAGTGCCTTAAAAATTCTCAACATTATATCCTTGCTTTTGTATTCTAGTCCCAATGAAATGTATGCTAATATCACATTTGCCTTCCTCACCACTGACTCAACCTACAAATTGACCTTTAGGGAATCCTGCATAAAGACTCCCAAGTCTCTTCACATTTCTGATTTTTGAATTTTCTCCCTGTTTAGAAAATAGTGCATGATCATACACTTTCTGACACTGTATTCCATTGACCACTTCTTTGCCTGTTCTCCTAATCTGTCTAAGTCCTTTGTAGCCTCTGTACTTCACAAGTCTCCACTTATCTTCGTATTATCCACAAACTTTGCAACAAAGCCATAATTTCCATTATCCAAGGCATTGACATGTAACATAAAAAAGAAATCGACCCCACGCAGAACCCTGTGGAATGGTCACTACATCCAACCAGAAAATGCTCCTTTTATTCCCTTGGTTGACCTCTTGCAAATCAGTCACTGTTTTTTACATTTTAGTATCTTTCCTGTAATACCAAGCGTTCTTAACTTGTTAAGCAGCTTTATGTGTGGCACTATGTCAAAGGCCTTCTGAAAATTCAAATACACAACATCAACCGATTCTCCTTTGTGTTGGTATTTCTTCAAAGAATTCCAACAAATTTGTCAGGCGAGATTTTCCCTTGAAGAAACTATTTTATCATGTGCCTCCAAGTACCCCAAAACCACATCCTTATCAATCGACTCCAACGTCTTCCCAACCACTGAGATCAGAATAACTGGCCTATAATTTCCTTCCTTATGCTTTTCTCCCTTCTTGAAGAATGTAGTGACATTTGCAATGTTCCAGTCTTCCAGAACCATTCCAGAATCCAGTGATTCTTAAAAGATCATTACTAATGCCATGCATAATCTCTTCAGTTAACTCTTTTAGAACCCTGGGGTGTACACCGTATGGCCTAGAGACATCTACCTCCTAATTTTTTTCTGTTTATCAAGAACCTTCTCCCTAGTAATTCCCTAGAGGGAGTTAGATATGGCCTTGTGGCTAAGGGGATCGGGGGTATGGAGGGAAGGCTGGTACAGGGTTCTGAGTTGGATGATCAGCCATGATCATACTGAATGTCGGTGCAGGCTTGAAGGGCCGAATGGCCTACTCCTGCACCTATTTTCTAAGTTTCTATGTAATGGCAACTTCTCACTCATCTGACCCCTGACACTCGGAAACTTCCGCCATACTGCTAGTGCCTTCCACGGTGAAGACTGATGCAAGATACTTACTCAGTTTGTCTGCCATTTTCTTGTCCTCGTTGCAACCTCTCCAATATCATTTGCTAGTGGTCTAATATCCAGTCTTGCCTCTCTTTTACACTTTATGTATCTGAAAAACTGTTGGTATCCTCTTTAATGTTAATGGCTAGCTTACTTTTTTGATTCATATTTTCCACCTTACTGACTATTTTAATTGCCTTCTGTTGGTTTTTAAAAGTTTGCCAGTCCTCTAACTTCCCACTAATTTTTGTTCCATTATGTGCCCTCTCTTTGGCTTTTATGCTGGCTTTGACTTCCCTTGTTAGGCACAGTTGTGTCTCCTTGCCTTTAGAATACTTCTTCCTCTTCGGGATGTATATATCCTGTGGCTTCCGAACTGCTTCCAGAAATTCCGGCCATTGCTGCTCTGCCATCATCCCTGCCAGTGTTCTTTTTCAATCAATTTTGGCCAACGCCTCCCTCATACTTCAATAATTCCTTTTACTCCACTGTAATCCTGATACATCTGACTTTAGCTTTTCTTTCTCAAATTTCAGGGTGAATTTGATCATATTATGATCACTTACCCCAATGATTCTTTTACCTTTAGCTCTCTAATCAATTTTGGTTTATTGCATAACATCCAATCCAGAATAACTGATCCCCTAGTGAGCTCAATCATAAGCTGCTCTTTCTTGGGATCTAGTTGTCGTTAGGTCGCATCTGGAATTTCCAGTTGGCAGATGATTTCCTTCCACACCGCTCTGTCCCAACATTTGTCCACAACATCCCTAGTCTTGTCCAGCTTGGTCCAATCCTTGATGTTATCCAGCCACATTGTTCTTTGCCTTCCTCTTCCTTTCTTTTCCTCCACCTTTCCATATAGCAAGTCCGACAAGATGTTATCTCTCCGCATAACGTGTCCACAATAAGCAACTTTGAACTTCATAACCTTCTCCAGCAATATCCGTGGTCTATCAACTTCAGACAAAATCCTCTCATTTGAAACTTTCTCTACCCAGCTGATCTTCAACATTTGTCGATAGCACCACATTTCAAAAGCATTAATTCGTTTCATGTCATCCTTCTTCAGGGTTCATGTTTCTGATCCATTCACGAGCTGCTACAAAAAGCCATCTTATAGGATTTTTAGAAAATCCTTTCATGGGATCTAGTCGTCATTAGGTCGCATTTGGAATTTCCAGTTGGCGGACGATTTCCCTCCACACTGCTCTGTCCCGACACTTGTCCACAACATCCCTAGTCTTGTCCAGGTTGATCCAATCTTTGATGTTATCCAACCACATTGTTCTTTGCTTTCCTCTTCCTTGCCCAGGTAGATTCAGAATTGGCTTGCCTGCAGAAGGCAGAGGGTCGTGGTGGAGGGAGTACATTCGGATTGGAGGGTTGTGACTAGTGGTGTCCCACAAGGATTGGTTCTGGAACCTCTATTTTTCGTGATTTTTATTAACATAGAAACATAGAAACATAGAAAATAGGTGCAGGAGTAGACCATTTGGCCCTTCGCGCCTGCATCACCATTCAGTATGATCATGGCTGATCATCCAACTCAGAACCCTGTACCAGCCTTCCCCCCATACCCCCTGATCCCTTTAGCCACAAGGGCCATATCTAACTCCCTCTTAAATATAGCCAATGAACTGGCCTCAACTGTTTCCTGTGGCAGAGAATTCCACAGATTCACCACTCTCTGTGTGAAGAAGTTTTTCCTCATCTCGGTCCTAAAAAGCTAAAAAGCTTCCCCTTTATCCTTAAACTGTGACCCCTCGTTCTGGACTTCCCCAACATCGGGAACAATCTTACTGCATCTAGCCTGTCCAATTCCTTCAAGATTTTATATGTTTCAATAAGATCCCCCCTCAATCTTCTAAATTCCAACGAGTATAAGCCAAGTCAATCCAGTCTTTCATTATACGAAATTCCTGCCATCCCAGGAATTAATCTGGTGAACCTTCTTTGTACTCCCTCTACGGCAAGAATGTCTTTCCTCAGATTAGGGGACCAAAACTGCACATAATACTCCAGGTGTGGTCTCACCAAGGCCTTGTACAACTGCAGTAGTACCTCCCTGCTCCTGTACTCGAATCCCCTTGGTATGAATGCCAGCATACCATTTGCCTTTTTCACCGCCTGCTGTACCTGCATGCCCACTTTCAATGACTGGTGTATAATGACACGCAGGTCTCGTTGCACCTCCCCTTTTCCTAATCGGCCATGATTCAGATAGTAATCTGTTTTCCTGTTCTTGCCACCAAAGTGGATAACCACACATTTATCCACATTAAATTGCAGCTGCCATGAATTTGCCCACTCATCTAACCTATCCAAGTCACCCTGCATCCTCTTAGCATCCTCCTCACAGCTAACACTGCCGCCTAGCTTCGTGTTGTCCGCAAACTTGGAGATGCTGCACTTAAATCCCTTGTCTAAGTCATTAATATATATTGTAAACAACTGGGGTCCCAGCACTGAGCCTTGCGGTACCCCACTAGTCACTGCTTGCCATTCTGAAAAGGTCCTGTTTATTCCCACTCCTTGCTTCCTGTCTGCCAACCAATTCTCTATCCATATCAATACCATACCCCCAATACCGTGTGCTTTAAGTTTGCACACTAATCTCCTGTGTGGGACCTTGTCAGAAGCCTTTTGAAAATCCAAATATATCACATCAACTGGTTCTCCCCATCCCCTCTACTAGTTACATCCTCAAAAAATTCTATGGGATTCGTCAGACATGATTAACGACCTGGATGTGGGGGTAGAAGGGTGAGTTGACAAGTTTGTAGATGGCACAAAGGTTGGTGGTGTTGTAGGTAGTGTAGAGGATTGTCAAAGTTAGCAGAGAGACATTGATAGGATGCAGAAGTGGGCTGAGAAGTGGCAGATGGAGTTCAACCCGGAGAAGTGTGAGGTGGCACGCTTTGGAAGGACAAACTCCAAGGCAGAGTACAAAGTAAATGGCAGGATACTTGGTAGTGTGGAGGAGCAGAGGGATCTGGGGATACATTTCCCTGAAAGTTTCCTCACAGGTAGATAGGGTAGTTAAGAAAGCTTATGGGGTGTTAGCTTTCATAAGTTGAGGGATAGAGTTTAAGAGTCGCGATGTAATGATGCAGCTCTATAAAACTCTGGTTAGGCCACACTTGGAGTACTGTGTCCAGTTCTGATTGCCTCACTATAGGAAGGATGTGGAAGCATTGGAAAGGGTACAGAGGAGTTTTACCAGGATGCTGCCTGGTTTAGAGAGTATGGATGATGATCAGAGATTAAGGGAGCTAGAGCTTTACTCTTTGGAAAGAAGGAGGATGAGAGGAGACATGATAGGGGTATACAAGATATTAAGAGGAATAGATAGAGTGGATAGCCTGCGCCTCTTCCCCAGGGCACCACTGCTCAATACAAGAGGACATGGCTTTAAGGTAAGGGGTGGGAAGTTCAAGGGGGATATTAGAGGAAGGTTTTTTACTCAGAGAGTGGTTGGTGCGTGGAATGCACTGCCTGAGTCAGTGGTGGAGGCAGATACACTAGTGAAATTTAAGAGACTACTAGACAGGTATATGGAGGAATTTAAGGTGGGGGGTTATATGGGAGGCAAGGTTTGAGGGTCGGCACAACATTGTGGGCTGAAGGGCCTCTACTGTGCTGTACTATTCTATGTTCTAAAATCGAAAAGGGTGAATACTGGACTGAAGATGCCATATTTGAATGTGCATGGTATTTGGAATAAGATAGATGAATTTGTACACAGTTACAGATTGGCATGTACAATGTGGTGGGGATCATTGAAACATGGCTGGGAGCTTAACGTCCAAGGATGCACATTGTATCAATAGGACAGGCAGAAAGGCAGAGGAGGTGGCTTGGCTCGGGTGGTAAAAAATGAAATCCAATCATTAGAGAGAGGTGACATAGGGTCAGAGGGTGTTGAATCATTGTGGATAGAGCTAGGACCTGCAAGGGTAAAAAGACCCTGATGGAAGTAATGCAGACTCCCAAACAGTAGAAAGAATGTGGTCTATAAATTTCAATGTGAGACAAAAAATACATGTCGAAAGAGCAATTCTACAATAGTCATGGGGGTTTTCAATATGCAGGTAGATTGGGAAAATTAGGTTGGTACTAGATGTACCAACACATAGCAGGGCCTTAAGTTGGCCTAAGGGTGTGGTCGACCCTTCCCTTGCGATTTGCCCCAGGTCCAGCTGACTTGGCTAGCAGCACGCTGTAAGGGTCCCTTGCTCGGGGTTATGAGCGATGGCCAATGGCAGACCCAGCAGGAGACTGATGGGGAAGGTGGAAGAGCTATGACCTTGGAAGAGAATGGTTGCTTTGCAAGCAGATGATCTACCAAGAAGAGAGGTCGCGATCTCTTTAAACTCACCTGGCAGAAGGCAAAGGCAACCCATTGCTGTAACCTGCCAAGCACATGATTTCCCAATATGTCAGTCTCAATAAAGGATCAAAACAATGACGTTAATGGAGCCATGAATAACAGTAGTGGAGTCGCATCCGGCAACGGTAGGAATGAGGCTACCAGAGTCGTCATCAAGCGAAAACCTCAAGTCAGGATAGGCACGTGGAATATTAGATCTCTTCTTATACAAGGTCAACTAGAAAATGTGGTTATGGAAGTGAAAAGACTGAAGATAAACATATTCGAACTATGTGAAACGAGATGGATATAGGGTGGATGGCTCAAAGGGGTGACGGATACCAACTGATCTATTCAGGAGGAAGTGAACGTAAGCACGGAGTTGGAATTTTGGTAGACAAGGAAACAGCGAGAACTATCAAAGGCTGTGTATCCATTAACGAAAGAGTGATGATTAAACTCTCGGCTAAACCATCTGACATTAACGTCATACAGGTCTATATACCAACCACGGACTATGACGATGACAAAGTCGATATGGTCTATGGAGAAGTTGAAAAACTAATGAAAAAGACTAAAAACGATGAAGTAACTGTGATTCTCCACTGCTATGTTGCTACCCTCATCATCTAAGACTGAAAATCTATTCTTCCATTTCGACTAAATATTCAATCTGTTTTGCTTCAGTGTAAGTTGGCAGTGCAAGAGAAGTTTTGACTGTAGGACCCTTCAGGCTTGGGGAAAGAAATGACCACGGAGAAAGACTGGTTGAATTTGCAAAAAATAACTAACTAATGATTGCGAACACCTGGTACAGTCTGCCAAAACGGAGAATGTACACGTGGACCAGTCCTGATGGTTCAGTGAAAAACCAAATAGACTATACTTTAGTACCCAATCGGTTCAGGAATGGAGTGAAGCAGGTGAAAACGTACCCTGGTTCTGACTGCTATACAGATCACAACCCTGTGGTATTGGATGTGATTGTGCATTTGAAGAAGATGAGAAAGGCCAAACCATCAAATAAGATAGACTTTGATTTCCTCATTATGGTTGAAGCAAAAAAGATCAAATACTTAGTCGAAATGGAAGAATAGATTTTCAGTCTTAGATGATGAGGGTAACAACAGTGACAGAAGCTGTGGAAAAGACTTTGGGTTATCAGAAAAAGAGCAAAGGACATAACCCTTGGTTCAACAATGAGTTGACAAAGTTAACTGGAGAAAGAAGTAAGGTAAAACATTGCGATAATGAACGATACAAAGCCCTACACCACTTGATTCAAAGAAAATGCAAGGAAGCGAAAAAGAATTGGATGAATGAACAGTGCGAAAAAATTGAGCAGTATGAACAAAGTTATGACTATAAAGGCCTTCACCAAAAGGTAAAGGATATAACAAAATTAAAGAGGACCGTGCCATCAACTGGGTATATCGAAGATGGTAGTGGTAAGCCACGCTATGAAAAAGAAGAGATCATGGACAAATGGGTTGAGTACATCTTGGAATTATTTATAGATAGCAGGATGGAAGATTTACCGAAATTAAATCAAATGACCAATCAACCTAAAATATTGATGTCAGAGATGGAAAGTGCGATTTGGAGTCTAAAAGTCAAAAAGGCGGCTGGTGAAAATAAGATTTTCACTGAAATACTGAAATTCTGAAATCACCTGGTCCGAAGGGAAAAACGAACCTTTTAGCGATATTAAGCAACAGTTATGCGACAGGAAGTCTTACGGAGGACTTTCTCAAATCGGTATTTATCGCCTTACCAAAAAAAGCCAAGGATGATAAAATGTAACGAGCACAGGACGATTAGCATAATGTCTCACTGCGTCAAACTACTGTTGAGAATAGTGCTCAGCAGAATGAAAAGTACGATCAGCGAGGAAATTGGAGAAAGGCAGTTTGGTTTTCGTAAAGACTCAGGAACAAGGGAAGGAATATTTGCAATGAGAAACATTATGGAGAGATGAACTGAGGCACAAAAGACTATCTACTTAAGCTTTACTGACTATGAAAAGGCTTTTGATAAAGTAAGACACAAGAAAGTAATAGAGGTGCTGAACAAGTACAATCTGTGATGGAGAATGTGCAGATAATAAGGAACCTGTATTGGAAGCAGAAAGCGGCGGTCAGGGTAGAAAATGAGCTATCACCATGGGCATGTATTAAATGAGGCGTAAGGCAAGGCTGTGTTGGATCGTCAGATTTGTTTAACCTCTATGGAGAATGGATTTTTTGGGAATGCGACCATCAGGAGGCAGGTATTCCAATCGGAGGCCAGAAGGTCGATAACATCAGATATCTGGACGACACAGCGTTGTTAGCTGACAGCGAATGCGAACTGCAAATTATGCTGAATAAAGTGAATGAGAAAAGCCTTGACTACAGACTTAAAATCAACCCTAAGAAAACAAAATCCATGGTGGTGGTAAGCAAAACAAACACTAAAGACTCATTCGTAAGAGTATCATTACAAGTGAATGGACAAGACATTGAACAGGCGTGAAAGTTTGAATAACTTGGCAGTTGTCTGACAGATGATGGAGATATGAAGTTGAGATCAGAAGGAGAATAGGTATGGCTAAGACCCTGTTCATGAAGCTAAAAGATCTACTATGCAATCTGAAGGTAGACATCCAAAGTAGAATCCGCTTCCTCGAGTGTTACGTATGGTCAGTACTGAGGTCCCATGCCTTCTGACTTTCTGAATAAGCCTACCGTGTGGAACTTTGTCAAATGCCTTACTAAAATCCATATAGATTACATCCAATGCACTACCCTCAGCTATATGCCTGGTCACCTCCTCAAGGAACTCCATCAGACTTGTTAGACATGATCTGCCCTTCACAAAGCCATACTGATTGTCCCTGATCAGACCATGATTCTCTAAATGCCCAGAGATCCTATCTCTAAGAATCTTTTCTTTCTTTTTCTTTTTAAATCTTTTTTTGAATTAGAACACAAAAGGTAAACCAAATAGGCACTGATACACTGTTGCAATATAACTTTACAAGAAATATTAATACACAAAAAGAAGTTAGTACAAACAGTGCAGTTTCGATATAAAATAACAGGGTAATATAATAGTATACTAATTTTCATACATGTCGATAAGGAAAAGAAAAAAAAAACCCAAAAAAACCCCACCGTGCAACTAATCTAAAAAGCAAAGCAAAGCAATGGGCTAACTAGGTATCAAGTAGAGTTAAACAGCTTAAAACAATCACGTCCTCAAACCCGACCTCCATTAAAAACAGTTAAAAAGCAAGAAGGGAATGTAAATATGGACAGAGAGAAAAAAAAGTTACATTAAATGAAAATGTTGAATAAAAGATCTCCAGGTCTGTTCAAATTTAACTGAAGAATCATAAAGATTACCTCTAATTTTCTCCAAATTTAAACATAGTATCGGCTGGGAAAACCAAAAGAACGTAGTTGGGGCATTAATCTCCCTCCAATGTTGTAAAATACATCTTTTCACCATTAAAGTAAGAAATGCAATCAATCTACGGGCTGAAGGGGAAAGATTACTGGAAATTTTAGGTAATCCAGTAATAGGATGGGGAGAAATATCTATATTTCTTTGAAATAATATTAAAAATGTCTTTCCAAAAAGTTTCCAAAGTAGGACAGGACCAAAACATATAAGTTAAGGAAGGTATCTCCCCATGACATCTGTCACAAAGAGGGTTAATATGAGAATAAAAATGAGCTAATTTATCTTTAAACATGTGTGCTCTATGGACAACCTTAAATTGAATTAGGGAGTGTTTAGAACAGATAGAGGAAGTATTGACTAGTTGTAAAATATGCGCCCAGTCATCCGCCGGAATAATAAAGCCCAATTCCTTTTCCCAATCTGACCTAATCTTATTGAATGGAGCTTTCTTAAGTTTCATAATAGTGTTACAAATAATAGCTGTTACACCTTTCTGACATGGATTAAGGTTAATTATAGTATCTAAAATATAAGTAGGAGGTAGCGTCAGAAAGGAAGAGAGTATAGTACTTAGGAAATTTCTAGCTTGGAGATATCTAAAAAGATGTATTCTTTGTAAGTTATATTTGTTAGATAATTGTTCAAAAGACATAAGGGAACCATCTAAAAATAAATCCAAAAACCGTGAAATACCATTAGTCTTCCAAATTTGAAAGGCACGGTCCGTGGAAGAGGGAGGAAAGAATATGTTGCCTAAAATCGCAAGCCCAAATTGATTAAGATCGAAAAATTTTCGGAATTGAAACCAAATACGTAAGGTACATTTAACTATCGGGTTACAAACCTGTTTGTGGCGTTTCAAATCAAAAGGAAGAGAAGAACCTAAAATGGAGCCAAGTGCATAACCTTGAGCAGATTGTAATTCCAATACTACCCATTTGGGAATGGAAAGTGTATCTTGATCAAGTAACCAAAATTTCATGTGACGAATATTAATTGCCCAATAATAGAATCTAAAGTTAGGTAATGCCAAACCTCCATCTCTCTTAGCTTTCCGTAGATGTATTTTACCCAATCTTGGGTTTTTATTTTGCCAAATAAATGAAGAAATTTTAGAGTCAACTTTATCAAAAAAGGATTTTGGAACAAAAATCGGTAGTGCCTGAAATACATATAAAAATTTTGGCAGAATAAACATCTTAACAGCAGTAATACGACCAATCAAAGTTAAATAAAATGGAGACCATTTAAATGAAAGTTGAGTAATGTGATCGATTAAGGGTAGGAAATTAGTCTTAAATAAATCTTTATGTTTACAGGTAATTTTAATCCCAAGATATGAAAAATGATTAACCAATTTAAACGGAAGATTCTGATATAAGGGAACTTGCTTATTAATCGAGAAAAGATCACTCTTACTGAGATTTAACTTATAACCTGAAAAAAGACTAAATTGTGCTAATAAATCTAAAGCAGCAGGGATAGATTTTTGAGGATTAGAAATATATAAAAGTAAGTCATCAGCATAGAGTGATACTTTATGGGACTTTAAACTCCATGTTATCCCAATAATATTTGGAGATTCTCGAATAGCAATTGCAAGAGGTTCTAGTGCAATGTCAAATAATAAAGGACTAAGAGGACAACCTTGTCTGGTACCTCGAAAAAGAGGGAAAAAAGGTGAGCTTAAAGAGTTAGTACGGACTGAGGCCATAGGAAAATGATATAACAATTTGATCCAGGATATAAATTTCCAGCTGAAATTAAACATTTCAAGCACCTTAAATAAGTAAGGCCATTCGACTCTGTCGAAGGCTTTTTCAGCATCTAAGGAAATGACGCACTCAGGATCATTTTGTGAGGGGGGTATAAACAATGTTTGACAGTGTGCGAATGTTATAAAAAGAGTAACGACCTTTAATAAAACCCGTTTGGTCTTCCGAAATAATATAAGGAATTGCTTTTTCTAATCTGTTTGCTAATAATTTAGAAAAGATTTTAGAGTCAACATTTAATAAGGATATTGGTCTATAAGATGCGCATTGAGCAGGATCTTTATCCTTCTTTAATATTAAAGAGATCGATGCTCTATAGAAGGATTCAGGAAGTTTACCAAGTTTTAATGAGGCCTCCAGAACCCTGAATAACCAAGGGATTAATGAAGATGCAAAACATTTATAAAATTCCGCGGTAAACCCATCAGGACCAGGAGCTTTCCCCGGGCTCATAGAGAAAATAACATTCTTAATCTCATCAGTGGTAAAGGAAGTGTCTAGCATAGAAGGTATATCATGTGAAATCTAGGTTATCTAAAAGTCATACATATATTTAGAGTCTCGTGGAAACTCTGATTGATATAAGGAGGAATAAAAATCAAAAAAGGATTGATTAATCTCAGCTTGATCAAATATCAGTTGATCTTTTTGATTATAAATCTGATTAATTTGAAATTTAGAATAGTTAGTCTTCAACTGATTAGCCAACAGTTTACCAACTTTGTCACTATGTATATAAAATTCGCTTCTTGTTTTCATTAATTGATTTGCAATCGAGGACGAAAGTAATAAACTGTGTTCCATTTGAAGTTCAGTTCTTTGTTTATACAACTTCTCAGAGGGAGCTGTAGCATATATCTTATCAATTTCCTTAAGCTTGTCCACAATAACCAGCTCCTCGTCCTTCAACCTCTTCCTCAAAGCAGCAGAGTACGAGATGACCTGACCACGAATATAAGCTTTAAAAGTATCCCAAAGGATGTTCGTAGAAATATCTTCTGTATAGTTGATTGTAAAAAAGAGATCAATCTGTTCATTCATAAAGTTAACAAAATCCGAGTCCTGAAGCAACAGCAAATTAAAACGCCATTGTCTATTATTTTGTATATTGGCCTGAATTTTAATAGAAAGCTTAAGTGGAGCATGATCCGAAATGGTTATAGAGTCATATTCACATTTAACCACTGAAGAAATAAGACGAGAGTCAATAAAAAAATAATCAATTCTTGAATAGGAACGATGAACATGTGAAAAAAAAGAAAAATCTTTTTCCTGAGGATGCAAAAAACGCCAAATGACCTGGAATCTGAAAGGAATGAGTTAATCAAGGTTGCAGATTTATTGGGTAAGGTCCGTAAAGAATCTTTTCCAACAGCTTTCCCACCACAGATGTAAGGTTCACTGGTCTATAATTACCCGGACTATCCCTACTACCTTTTTTGAACAAGGGGACAACATTCGCCTCCCTCCAATCCTCCGGTACCAGTCCTGGGGACAACAAGGACATAAAGATCCTAGCCAGAGGCTCAGCAATCTCTTCCCTCACCTCGTGGAGCAGCTTGGGGAATATTCCGTCAGGCCCCAGGGACTTATTAATCCTAATGTATTTTAACAACTCCAACACCTCCTCTCCCTTAATAGCAACATGCTCCAGAACATCAGCCTCACTCATATTGTCCTCACCATCATCAGGATTTTGTCAACCTTTTACACTGCAACTCATCCTGTTGATTACAAGGTTGTTCTATCCTCAGCCCTTCCTTGGTACATTGTCTTTGTTTGTAAACCAACCACCTTATCCTCAGCACCAACACTCCATTTCCCATTCCATGCCAAGTTAGCTTAAACCTTCTTGAACAACTCTAGCACCAACAATCCATTTCCCATTCCATGCCAAGTTAGGTTAAACCTTCTTGAACAACTCTAATAAACTTGACCGCAAGGATATTGGACCCCCTCCGGTTTCGGTGTAGCCTGGCCTTTTTATTCAGGTCATACTTTCCCCAGAAGAGATCCCAATAATCCATAAATCTGAACACCTGCCCTTTCACCAGTTCTTCAGCCACACATTCACCTGCCAAATCATCTTCATCCTTACCCTCACTGGCACATGTCACATGCAGAATCCAGAGATTACTACCCTAGAGGTCCTGTTTTTCATCTTTCTACTCAGCTCCCTAAAATCTTTCTTCAGGACCTTCTCATCTTGTCACAGTTGCCAATATGCACCAAGAATTATGAAGAATACAGAAAAGTATAGCACAGGAATAGGCCCTTCACTTCGATGTTGTGCTTAGCTAATCCCGTCCCTCTGCCTGGACAGTGTCCATACCCCTGCATTTTCTGCACATTCATGTGCCCATCTAACAGCCTCTTAACCTACCGACTTCACCTTAAATGCATTTTCTCTAGTATTGGACATGTTGGTTCTGGGAACTAGATATGGCCTTTCATAGCCTCATAAACCTCTATCAGATATCCCCTCAGCCACTACTGCTCCAGAGAAAACTACACAAGGCTAACCATCCTCTCCCCATAGCAGATGCTCTCTAATCCTGGCAACATCCTATAAACCTTCTTTGCATCATCTCCAAGGTCTCCACATCCTTTCTATAGAGGGGTGTCCAGAATCGATTTCGGTACTGTTATGTATTCATGTATATTTTGACACTTACCGGTTGCCGTGGGAGGGCATTCTGGGTAGATGACTTGGAAGCAAAATGAACACCTGCACATTTGATCCTCATCTCTCCATCTCTCGTGTGTGTTGTTCACAGTCACCTGGTTTCCCAGTACCACAAACATAAAAACTGATGACGAGGATGTAGTGTATTTAATATTTCAGTAATATTTGAGTAATGTTGTGAAACCCCTTATCTTTAGCTCAAACCCAAACATGCTGAAAGCAGAACAGACTGCTCTTACAGAACAGCTGAAATGAAATACCTACAGCATAGCAGTAAAAATGTTAACCATTACAATTGTAAATATATTATTTTTAATTAAGCATTTTTGTTGCTTACATAATTCATTATGGGTTATACAGTATGAATGAAGTACATGAATGACGTTCATTGTTAAACCACCTCATCGTATGTGAGTGCCTCACTAAATAAAAACTAAATAGAGATATGTCCTGTTTTCCACTTGATTAGTTTCCGGAGCTACAAAACATACTTTATACTTTGTACTTTATTGTCGCCAAACAATTGATACTAGAACATACAATCATCATGGCAATATTTGATTCTGCGCTTCCAGCTCCCTGGATTACAAATCGATAGTAAATATTAAGAATTTAAATTATAAATCATAAATAGAAAATAGAAAAATGGAAAGTAAGGTAGTGCAAAAAAACCGAGATGCAGGTCCGGATATTTGGATGGTACAGCCCAGATCCGGGTCAGGATCCGTCAGCAGTCTTATCACAGTTGGAAAGAAGCTGTTCCCAAATCTGGGAACATGGCAGAGATGACAAGTCCTCATCCAATATCAATTGTGTTGTTGCCCTCGGCAAGAAAAGTCCAAGTGAAAGAAATGTGGGTGAGTGAAAAGAAGAAGCAGAATGCTACAAGAAGTGGGGTGAGTGAACGACCATACGAAGCATGGTGACCGCAAGAATCTCAGGAGAGAGAACGAGAATGGGATGGTTAAATAAAACAAATGAGAAAGACAGATCAGACTAGTAAACTTTTCTGGAACCTGATTGTGTTTGAAAATGGTGATAATGTTTCTAAGTATAGGGCCGTATGATAAAATGACAGAGCAATGAAGTGCGTATGCTGAAAGTTTTGAATATTTTGCACTGGCACGTTGAATTTCAGATGATATCCGTGTTCCTATTTTTCTCACTGTGATGGGTGCAACATCATTTAATTGATTACGCAGTATAATGCTAAACCCGGCGATAAGCCTTATGAGGACATAGTTAAAGTCTTAAAGGACGGCTATTCACCTAAACCCTTGATTATTGCTGAGACGTTTCGATTTCATAAAAGGAATCAAGAAGAAGGTGAGTCAATGTATTTTACAGTTTGTGACAGTCCTGAAGGAGGTTGTCTGAAAAACTGCGATTTTCAAGTCAAGTCAAGTCACTTTTTATTGTCATTTCGACCATAACTGCTGGTACAGTACACAGTAAAAAAGAGACGTTTTTCAGGACCATGGTGCTACGTGAAACAATACAAAATCTACACTGAACTACATAAAACAACACAAAAACTACACTAGACTACAGACCTATCCAGGACTGCATAAAGTGCACAAAACAGTGCAGGCATTACAATAAATAATAAACAAGACAATAGGCACAGTAGAGGGCAGTAGGTTGGCTTCAGTCCAGGCTCTGGGTATTGAGGAGTCTGCTGGCTTGGGGGAAGAAACTGTTACATAGTCTGGTCGTGAGAGCCCGAACGCTTCGGTGCCTTTTGCCAGATGGCAGGAGGGAGAAGAGTTTGTATGTGGGGTGCATGGGGTCCTTTATAATGCTGTTTGCTTTACGGATGCAGCGTGTGGTGTAAATGTCTGTAATGGCGGGAAGAGAGACCCCGATGATTTTCTCAGCTGACCTCACTATCCGCTGCAGGGTCTTGCGATCCGAGATGGTACAATTCCCGAACCAGGCAGTGATGCAGCTGCTCAGGATGCTCTCAATACAACCTCTGTAGAATGTGGTGAGGATGAGGGGAGGGAGATGAACTTTTCTCAGCCTTCGCAGAAAGCAGAGACGCTGCTGGGTTTTCTTTGCTATGGAGCTGCTGTTGAGGGACCAGGTGAGATTCTCCGCCAGGTGAACACCAAGAAATTTGGTGCTCTTAACGATTTCTATGGAGGAGTCGTCGATGTTCAGTGGAGAGTGGTCGCTCTGTGTCCTCCTGAAGTTAACCATCTCTTTTGTTTTGTTCATATTCAGAGACAGGTTGTTAGCTCTGCACCAATCAGTTAGTCGCTGCACCTCCTCTCTATATGCCGACTCATCGTTCTTGCTAATGAGACCCACCATGGTCGTGTCATCGGTGAACTTGACGATGTGGTTCGAGGTGTGTTGCAGCACAGTCGTGGGTCAGCAGAGTGAACAGCAGTGGACTGAGCACACAGCCCTGGGGGGCCCTCGTGCTCAGTGTGTTGGTGTTGGAGATGCTGCTTCCAATCCTGACTGACCGGGGTCTCCCAGTCAGGAAGTCTAGGATCCAGTTGAAGAGGGATGTGTTCAGGCCCAGTAGGCTCAGATTTCCAATCAGTTTCTGAGGAATGATTGTGTTTAATGCTGAACTGAAGTCTATGAACAGCATTCAAACGTACGTGTCTTTTTTGTCCGGGTGGGTTAGAGCCAGGTGGAGGGTGATGCCAATGGCGTCGTCTGTTGAATGGCTGGGACAGTACGCGAACTACAGGGGGTCCAGTGAGGGGGGCAGCAAGGTCTTGATGTGCCTCATAATGAGCCTCTCGCAACACTTCATGATGACGGATGTGAGTGCAACAGGACGGTAGTCGTTGAGGCAGGACACTGGAGACTTCTTCGGCAGAGGGACAATGGTGGCGACCTTGAAGCACATAGGAACCATGGCGCTGCTCCAGGAGATGTTGAAGATGTCAGTGAGAATCTCAGCTAGCTGGTCTGCATATCCTCTAAGCACCTTGCCAGGAATATTGTCTGGTCCAGCAGCCTTCTATGGGTTGACCCTGCACAGGGTTCTCACATCGGCTACGGTAAGACACAGCACCTGGTCAATTTTACGCAATCACTGAATGACACATTACATGACAGACTTGTATGTGGACTGCATAGTGAGGAAGTTCAGAAACGTTTGCTTATGGAGTCAGAACTGACATTACAAAAGACAATTGAGATTAGTATATCTATGGAAATGGCAGCTAAAGAAGTACAGCTATTAAGCACATCTTTCCAAATTCATGAAGTTTCCACTGACATTAAGAATAAGACACTTATTGTCAATCATTGTTAGTGTTGTGGCAAAACTGTACATTCAGCAAAAGAATGCTGGTATAAGGATTTAGATTGCCAAAGCTATGGCAAAAAGGGACACATTGAACATGCCTGTAAAATAAAAGACACTGTCAACAAAAATCACTGTTATAATGAAAAATGACTTTTGGAAAAACAAAGAAGAAATATATGAACAAGGTGGAGCATACTGAGGACAGACTGAGTGACTCTCACTTTGTGGTTGAAGAGGTTTTGCATGGTCCAACTGTTTCAGGACACAAAGACGGCCATTGGGTAACCCCGTTGTTCGATGGGGCCGCGGTGAGGATGCAGGTGGATATGGGAGCTGCAGTACCGCTGGTATCAGAGAAAATTTAAAAGGAGAAATTGCAGCATCTTGCCCCAAAAGGGGCAAGGTTGGCTTTAAAGATTTACACTGGTGAGGTTGTTCCAGAGAGGGGAGTAATACATGTTACAGTGGAGATTAATGAACAGAGAAAGAAACTTCCACTGTACATTGTTAAATACAACATTTCTGGGCTGCTCATGGTCAGAGCAGTTCAAATTCACTGGCACGAAGTACACTTGATTAGTGGGGGCACTGATATATAAGAGGTCTTGAAGAAATACATAGAAACATAGAAAACCTACAGCACAATACAGGCCCTTTGGCCCACAATGCTGTGCCAAACATGTACTTACTTTAGAAATTACTGAGGGTTACCTATAGCCCTCTATTTTACTAAGCTCCATGTACCTATCCAAGAGTCTCTTAAAAGACCCTATAGTATCCGCCTCCACCACCGTTACTGCAGCCCATTCCATGCACTCACCACATCCTGCATAAAAAAAATTACCCCTGACATCTCCTCTGTGCCTACTTCCAAGCACCGTAAAACTATGCCCTCTCGTGATAGCCATTTCTGTCCTGGGAAAAAGTCTCTGTCTATCCACACTATCAATGCTTCACATCATCTTGTACATTTCTATCAGGTCACCTCTCATCCTCCATCGCTCCAAAGAGAAAAGGCCGAGTTCACTCAACCTATTCTCATAAGGCATGCTCCCCAATCCAGGCAACATCCTTGTAAGTATCCTCTGAACCCCTTCTATAGTTTCCACATCCTTCCTGTAGTGAGGTGACCAGAATTGAGCACAGTACTACAAGTGGGGTCTGATCAGGGTCCTATGTAGCTGTAACATTAGTGCTCGGCTCTTAAATTTAATCCCATGGTTGATGAAGGCCAATGCGTCGTGTGCCTTCTTAATCACAGAGTCAACCTGTGCAGCAGCTTTGAGCGTCCTATTGACTCGGACCCCAAGATCCCTCTAATCCTTCACACTGCCAAAAGTCTTACCATTAATACTATATTCTGCCATCATATTGGACCTATCAAAATGAACCACCTCACACTTAGAAACATAGAAAACCTACAGCACAATACAGGCCCTTTGGCCCTCAAAGTTATGCCGAACATGTCCCTACCTTAGAACTACCTAGGCTTTACCCATAGCCCTCTATTTTTCTGAGCTCCATGTAGCCATCCAGGAGTCTCTTAAACAACCCTATCATTTCCGCCGCTGGCAGCCCATTTCACGCACTCACCAATCTCTGCGCAAAAAAACTTACCCCTGACGTCTCCTCTGTACCTACTTCCAAGCACCTTAAAACTATGCCCTCTCGTGCTAGCCATTTCAGCCCTGGGGAAAAGCCTCTGACTATCCACTTATCTGGGTTGAACTCCATCTGCCACTTCTCAGCCCAGTTTTGCATCCTATTGCTGTAACCTCTGACAGCCCTCCACACTATCCACAATGCCCCCAACCTTTGTGCATTCAACACATTTACTAAACTATCCCTCCACTTCCTCGTCCAGGTCATTTATAAAAATCATAAAGAGAAGGGGTTTCCTGAACAGATCCCTGAGGCACACCACTGGTCACCGACCTCCATGCAGAATATGACCTGTCTACAACCACTCTTTGCCTTCTATGGGCAAGCCAATTCTGGATTCACAAAGCAAGGTACCCTTGGGTCCCATGCCTCCTAACTTTCTCAATAAGCCTTGCATGGGATACCTTATCAAATGCAAACACGAGGAAATCTGCAGATGCTGGAATTCCAAGCAACACACATAAAAATTGCTGGTGAATGCAGCAGGCCCGGCAGCATCTCTACGAAGAGGTACAGTCGACGTTTCGGGCCGAGACCCTTCGTCAGGACTAACTGAAAGAGGAGCTAGTAAGAGATTTGAAAGTGGGAGGGGGAGGGGGAGATCCGAAATGATAGGAGAAGACAGGAGGGGGAGGGATGGAGCCAAGAGCTGGACAGTTGATTGGCAAAAGGGATATGAGAGGATCATGGGACAGGAGGCCTAGGGAAAAACAAAGGCGGGGGGAAACCAGAGGATAGGCAAGGGGTATAGTGAGGGGGACAGAGGGAGAAAAAGAATGTGTGTATATAAATAAATAACGGATGGTGTACGAGGGGGAGGTGGGGCATTAGCGGAAGTCTGAGAAGTCAATGTTCATGCCATCAGGTTGGAGGCTACCCAGACGGAATATAAGGTGTTGTTCCTCCAACCTGAGTATGGCTTCATCTTTACAGTAGAGGAGGCCGTGGATAGACATATGGGAATGGGGCGTGGAATTAAAATGTGTGGCCACTGGGAGATCCTGCTTTCTCGAGAAAGCAGGATCTCCCAGTGGCCACACATTTTAATTCCACGTCCCATTCCCATTCTGGAACTGAACTTCTTTTGGAAGAATATGACAGGGAAGGCATCTGAGACCCTGAAAGATGGCTTGTATCCTTGCATTGCTGTCCTGCCAGGAGTTCGCAACTGGATGGGACCACGAAGGGCTAAGTTTCAGACTTGGAGAGAGCATTTCTCAAGTAAAGAGTTACAGATCCACAAGAGAGAATAAAGGAAGAAGATCCTGATGTTGTACTCTGTCTTCAGTGCTGAAGCTTTGGTGATGGCTGTCATGTAACCAATGGTCAACAATCTTGAAGCCCATTGGAAAATAAAAAGAATGAAAATATTTGCTTGTGAAGATTTGGAAGTGGGTGCATAATAACACAAAGAAACTTTGATCGGAATGACAGAGACAAAGACTTGTGTGACAGAGATGTTAGAGAAGGATGAAGACAACTAAAATGCTTTAGGAGAGAGCTTGGTGATGGCAAGCGTGTTTTTGATGAGTGGAGGTGAAGTTCTGCAGGAAGCAGTTTTGCCTAAACCCTCAATGAAGGACTTTGCAAAGATTCGGCATGACATCTAAAACTTTAACAAACCTCTATAGCTGTGTGGTGGAGAATATGTTGACTGGCTGTATCACAGCCTGGTATGGAAACACCAATGCCTGAATGGAAAATCCTACAAAAAGTAATAGATACAGCCCAGACCATCACGGATATCACTCTCCCCACCATTGAACACTTCTGCATGAAGTGTTGTTGTAAGAAAGCAGTATGCATCATCAAGTACCCCCACCACCCAGGTCATGCTCTCTTCTTGCTGCTGCCATCAGGAAGAAGGTGCAGGAGCCTCAGGATTTGCACCACCAGGTTCAGGAACAGTTACTATTCCTTAAACATCAGGATCTTGAACCAAAGGGGATAACATCATTCAACTTCACTTGCCTCATCATTGAAGTGTTCCCACAACCTATGGACTTTCAAAGAGTCTTCATCTCATTTTGTAGATATTCATTCATTCATTCATTCATTTACTTACTTACTAATTATTTCTTTCTTTTTGCATTTGCACAGTTCATTGTATTTTGCATTCTGGCTGTACACCCAGTTGGTATGGTTTTTCATTGACCCTATTTTGGTGATTATTCTATTATGGATTTACTGAAAAAGCAAACAAGAAAATAAATCTCGGGGTTGTATATGGTGACATATATGTACTTTGACAGTGAATTAATTTGAACTTTCATGGAGAAAACTGCCCCTAGACTAGCATCAATGATTGAATACATGTTTGCTGAAGGATCAGTGTCATCTAGCCAGTTCATTCAATAGTTTTCAAGTAACTGAAGTAGACCAGGTAGTCACTCGAGTAGCCTGCAGTCAACACCACATGAAGAACTTGAGAGACTTGCTCATCTGGAGCACCTGTTTCACAGCTTGGGAATTATTTTGCTCCTATTCCATCATGAGAAGATAATAAAGAGATTAATAAAAGGGTCAATATATTAGAAATACTGCACAAAACAAATGTGGATGTGAAACCACTGCTGTCCAGACTGACAAGGAGAAACTAAAGGAGAGTTCATAGACTGGAGTAGTTTTGTCTCTGGAAGAGGTGGAAGCAAAACTGAAAGGTCTCAAAATGTTTGCTCGTGGAACACACTCTAACTGCATCATCTGGTCCTTAACAAATAGAAAAAAGACACAGGTACGTTTGTTTTCAAAAAGCTGGTTAACAGTATGAAGACAAGTGGAACCTTGTCTTTGCAATAATTCTACTGTCCCCTGTAATGTGATCTCCATTCCCAGGTATTCTAGGTGACCTGTTTGGCAGTCGGAATCATTACATGCCAGTCTTTAATCAGCAAAGCCATTCATCCCCTGTTGCCTGTGCTTTCTGAGGTGCCCCCTGATGACAATGCAGTACCCAAGCCAAGTTTAAGATGGGGGGGGGGGAGGATATGTTATGTATTGCTGTCAAGCGTTCCTGTGTGATATGTTGTGAACATAATATGAGAAGGCATTCTGGTAGAGGATTTGCAAATCAAATAAACAACAGTGCATTTGTTCCTCACCTCTCTGTCTCTCGTGTACTATTCAAGACCACCCATCTTCCAGACACAGCTGCAACCTAACCAGAATTTTACAAAGTTGAAACATAACTTACTGGCTCTTGAACTCACTGCTTTGACTAATAAAGGCAATTACAAAATCTATTTTCATAGTGGAGTTATAGGTTGAAGACTTCAGGTGCAAAGTTTTAGTCTTAGATCTGCCTGACACTCTCTTTAAAATTAAATTGCCTCTTTGTGAGTGTTGAGGCAAAACTTTAAAATTACAAAATCATAAAAGTGCATTAAATGTGTCAGATATTCAGATATATAGAATTTATTTCTCAATATCTGCATCTGTTCATTAATTTTATATGTCTGAATTTGAGATGTGTAGAATTAATGATCCACCGATATGCAGATAACTTTCCTTCTACCTTCTCCCTCCAGGTTAGAAATCTGTCCTGAAGAAGGGTCCCGGCCAAAACATTGACTGTATATTCTTTTCTATAGGTACTGCCTGACCTGCTGAGTGCTTCCAGCATTTTGTGTGCATTACTTTGGATTTCTAATATTTGCAGGCTCTTTTACATTTAAAGAAGATGCAAAGGCTTGAAACGCTCCATAAGACTCAAGGACAACTTCTATCCCATTGTAATATGACTCTTGAGTGAAACTCATGTATGATAAATTTAAATCATCATGCTCCTGGAACCTATATCCTGCATTCTGTTATTGCTCTTCCCTTGTACTGCCTCAATGTACTTGTGTTTTGAAATGATTTGTAGAGATGACATATAAAGTTTTCCATTGTATCTCTCTATATTTAACAATAATAAGCAAATTAACAATGTTTTCCACTTTTCCAGGATGAGGATTGAGAGAATGTATTTTCCCGGTTGATATAAAATTAGTGGGTATATTTTCAGGTGAAGAGGTTGACTATTTGTGAAAGAAGGAGGAATTTCTTTTCTCACAAGTTCTGAATCAAGTCTCTGGATATTGAATCATTAAATATACTCAAGATTAAGATAAGCAGATCTTTGGAGTGTAATGGAATTAAGCATAAGAAAATAAAGTTGAGGTAAAGGATCAGATCAGCCATGATTATATTGAAAGTCACATTTGGTGGGAAGAATCAGTGGTCTACTACCTTAACAGATGTCCTGGTGTCAAGTGGTCTGTGCAAGTTACATTCATGAGCTCCCACAGATTGCCTCCTTTGTGCAAAGTAGGACTCCACTCAAAGAAATACTTTCTCTTTGTTGCCTGTTAACATCACTTTAACTCTTGTTCCAATGCTGTCTTCATGTCAAATGTAGACACTCTCACATTACCTCTGAATTCTGCTCTTGGCTCCTTCGGTAGACTGCCTATACTTCTTACTGCCTCATCGGGCAACCAGAATAACCAAAGACCTCATCCACACACCCACTCGAGCAGAAGATACAGAAGCCTGAAAGCACGTATCATTCAATAAGGAAGTGCAGCTTCCACCCCGCTGTAATAAGACAGTAGAGTTTTTCCCTAGAACACTAAGATAGGCTCAAGCTTAATGGTCTACCTTGTTATGACCTTGCACCTTTTTGTTTACGTGCACTACGCTTTCTCTGTAGCTGTTACATTTTATTTTGTATTCTGCTATTATTTTACCTTGTTCTATCTCAATACACAATGTAATGATTTGACCTGTATGATCAGTATACAGTGTAAGCTTTATACTGTATCTTCTGTGTAGAAGTCCCAGTGTCAGAGTGTGCAAAACTTGATCTGCAGTTAGGGAAACATTTTGCATCTAGTGATTATAATGCCATCAGTTTCAAGGTAATTATGGACAAGAATAAGTCAGATCCTTGGATTGAGACTCTAAATTGAAGAAAGGCCAACTTTGATAGTTTCAGAAAGGATCTGGCAAGTGTGGACTGGGATAGCTTGTTTTCTGCCAAAACGTGATAATAAATCGGAGGCCTTCAAAAGTTAATGGAACCTTGGTTTTCAACAGATATTGAGGCCCCAGCTAAGAAAAAAGGGGAGGTACAGAGCAGGTATAGGCAGGCAGAAACAGATAAGTTATAAGAGAATGCAAGAGAACACTTAAGGAAAGTAGAAGGGCTAAAAGAAGACATGTTAGCATTCATTTCATGAGGTCTAGAATACAAGAGCAAGGATGTGATGCTGAGGCTTTATAATGCACTGGTGAGGACTCATCTTGAGTATTGTGAACAGTTTTGGACCCCTCATCTTAGAAAAGATGTGCTAGCATTGGAGAGGGTCCAGAGGAGGTTCACAAGGATGATTCCAGGAATGAAGGGGTTATCATACGAGGAATGTGTGATGGCTCTGGGTCTGTACTCACTGGAATTCAGAAGGATGAGGAGGGATCTCATGGAAACCTTTCAAATGTTGAAAGGCCTAGTCAGAGGATGTTTCCCATGGTGGGAGAGTCTAGGACAAGAAGGCACAGCCTCAGGATAGAGGGGCACCTTTTCAAAACAGAGTTGCAGAGAAATTTCTTTAGCCAAAGGGTGGTGAATTTGTGGAATTTGTTTCCACATGCAGCTGTGGAGGCCAGGTCGTTGGTGTATTTAAGGCAGAGATTGATAGGTTCTTGATTGGACATGGCATCAAAAGTTATGGGGAGAAGGCCAGGAACTGAGGTTGAGGAGGAAGGAAAAAAGGATCAGCTGTGATTGAATGGCAGAGCAGACTCGATTGGCCAGATGGCCTAATTCTGTGCCTATGTCTTATGGTCTAGCAGACAAGGAGAAGGAGAATCTTTATGGCTTGTATATTAAGAGCAACAGGATAGCAAGGGACAAAATTGGTCTCTGGAAGATCAGACAGGTAATCTATGTGTGGAGCCGAAAGAGACTGGGAGTTCACAAAAGGATTCTATGCAACTGTGTATACCCGGGAGATTGGCACAGAGTCTATAGGTGTGAGGAAATTCAGCAGTGAGGTCATGGACCATATACAGATTACAGAGGAGGTGCTGTTTGCTGTCTTGCAGCAAATTAGGGTGATAAATTGCCGGGGCCTGACAAGGTGTTCCCTTGGACCCTGTGAAAGGCTAGTGCTAAAATTGCAGAAGTCCTGGCAGAGATATGTAAAACATCCTTAGCCACAGGTCGGGTGCTAGAGGGTACCAAATGTTGTTCTGTTGTTTAAGAAAAGCTCTAAGAATAAGCCAGAAAATTATAGGACGGCAAGCAGGACATCTGTTGTGGGAAAGTTATTATAAGAAATTCTAAGGAAAGTTCAATTTAATGTCAGAGATATATATACAATATACATCCTGAAATGCTTTTTCTTCGCAAACATCCACGAGAAACAGAGAAGTGCCCCAAAGAATGAATGACAGTTAAATGTTAGAACCCCAAAGTCCATCCGCTCTGCTCCTCCCTCCCGCGCGTAAGCAGCAGCAAACAACAATCTTCCAGTATAAATATTTGGATAAACAGGGTCTGATTAGGGATAGTCAACATGGCTTTATACATGTTAAGTTGTGTTTAACCAATCTTAGATTTTTTTGAGGTTATTACCAAGAAAGGTGATGAAAGCAAGGCAGTGGATGTTATCTACTTGAATTTTAGCAAGGCCTTTGACAGGGTTCTGTGTGGGAGATTGGTCAAGAAGATTCATTCATATGGCATAAATTGGATTAGACATTGGCTTCGTAGAAAGAGCCAGGGAATGGTTGTAGATGGTTGCCTATCTGACTGGAGGCCTGTGAGTAGTGATGTGCTGCAGGGATTGGTGCTGGGTCCTTTGTTGTTTGTCATCTATATCAAAGATCTTAATGGTAATATGGTAAACTGGATCAGCAAATTTGTGAATGACACTAAGATTGGGGGTGTAGTGGACAGCAAGGAAAACTGTCAGAGCTTATAGTGGGATCTGGGCCAGCTAGTGTAAAGGGCTGAAAAATGGAAGATAGAATTTAATGCAGAGAAGTGTGAGGTGTTGCACTTTGGAATGACCACCCAGGGCTGTTCTTACACTGTGCATGGTAAGGCATTGTGGTAGGGCACTGAGGAGTGCAGTAGAACAGAGGGATATGAGAATAGTGATCCATAATTTCTCAAAAGTGATGTCACGGGTAGATAGGGTCATAAAGAAAGCTTTTAGCACATTGGCCTTCATAAATCAATGTACTGAGTACAGGAGTTGGGATGTTATGTTGAAGTTGTATAAGATGTTGGTGAGGCCTAATTTGGAGTATTGTATGCAATTCTGGTCAACTACCATTAGAAAAAATGTAAATAAGATTGCTGAGAAAACTGACAAGAATATTGCTGGGACTTGAGGACCTGACTGATAGGGAAAGGTTGAATAGGTTGGGACTTTATTCCATAAGACCAAAAGATATAGGAGCAGAAGTAGGCCATTCAGCCCATTGAGTCTGCTCCGCCATTCAATCATGGGTTGATCCAATTCTTCCAGTCATCTCCACTCCCCTGTCTTCTCCCCATACCCCTTTATGCCCTCGCTAATCAAGAACCTGTCTATCTCAGCCTTAAATGCACCCAATGACTTGGCCTCCACAGCCACGCTTAGCAACAAATTCCACATATTCATCACCCTCTGACTAAAGTAATTTCTCTGCATCTCCGTTCTAAATGTATGTCCTTCAATCCTGAAGTCGTGCCCTCTTGTCCTAGACTCCCCTACCATGGGAAACAACTTTGTCATATCTAATCAGTTCTGGCCTTTTAACATTCGGAATGTTTCTATGAGATCCCACCGCCATTCTCCCGAACTCAAAGGAATACATTATTGAGGAGAGATTTATAGTAGTAGTCATACTTAATTGATCCTGGGGGAAATTGGTTTTCGTTACAGTTGCACCATAAATAATTAAATAGTAATAAAACCATAAATAGTTAAATAGTAATATGTAAATTATGCCAGGAAATAAGTTCAGGACCAGCCTATTGGCTCAGGGTGTCTGACCCTCCAAGGGAGGAGCTGTAAAATTTATGGCCATAGGCAGGAATGACTTCCTATGACGCTCTGTGTTGCATCTCGGTGGAATGAGTCTCTGGCTGAATGTACTCCTGTGCCCAACTAGTACATTGTCCAAGATGGCATGCAACTTGGACAGCATCCTCTTCAGTCACCACCGTCAGAGAGTCCAGTTCCATCCCCACAACATCACTGGCCTTATGAATGAGTTTGTTGATTCTGTTGGTGTCTGCTACCCTCAGCCTGCTGCCCCAGCACACAACAGCAAACATGATCGCATTGGCCACCACAGACTCTTAGAACATCCTCAGCATCATCCGGCAGCTGTTAAAGGACCTGTCTCCTCAGGAAATAGAGATGGCTCTGACCCTTCTTGTAGACAGCCTCAGTGTTCTTTGACCAGTCCAGTTTATTGTCAATTCGTATCCCCAGGTATTTGTAATCCTCCACCATGTCCACACTGACCCCCTGGATGGAAACAGGGGTCACCGGTACCTTAGCTCTCCTCAGGTCTACCACCAGCTCCTTAGTCTTTTTCACATTAAGCTGCAGATAATTCTGCTCACACCATGTGACAAAGTTTCCTACCGTAGCCCTGTACTCAACCTCATCTCCCTTGCTGATGCATCCAACTATGGCAGAGTCATCAGAAAACTTCTGAAGATAACAAGACTCTGTGCAGTAGTTGAAGTCTGAGGTGTAAATAGTGAAGAGAAAGGGAGACAAGACAGTCCCCTGTGGAGCCCCAGTGCTGCTGATCACTCTGTTGGACACACAGTGTTGCAAGCACACGTACTGTGGTCTGCCAGTCAGGTAATCAAGAATCCATGACACCAGGAGAGCATCCACCTGCATCGCTGTCAGCTTCTCCCCCAGCAGAGCAGGGCGGATGGTGTTGAACGCACTGGAGAAGTCAAAAAACATGACCCTCACAGTGCTCGCTGGCTTGTCCAGGTGGGCGTAGACACGGTTCAGCAGGTAGACGATGGCATCCTCTTCTCCTAGTCGGGGCTGGTAGACGAACTGGAGGGGATCTAAGTGTGGCCTGACCATAGGCCGGAGCAGCTCCAGAACAAGTCTCTCCAGGGTCTTCATGATGTGGGAGGTCAATGCCACCGGTCTGTAGTCATTGAGGCCGCTGGGGCGTGGCGTCTTCGGCACAGGGACGAGGCAGGATGTCTTCCACAGCACAGGAACCCTCTGGAGCCTCAGGCTCAGGTTGAAGACATGGCAAAGTACTCCACATAGCTGAGGGGCATAGGCTTTGAGCACCCTGGTACTGACACCATCCAGTCCTGCAGCCTTGCTTGGGTTGAAACGTTTCAGTTGTCTTCTCACCTGTTCAGCTGTGAAGCCTACCATGGTGGTTTCGTGTGGGGAAGGGGTATAGTCATGAGAGCAGGGTGGGGGACTGTGAGGAGGGGTAGGAGGGGAGAGTGGAATATGTGTTGGTTAGGGGCCGACAACAGATGACTCATGTGGGGGATGGGCAGGGGCCACAATGTCTAATCTGTTAAAGAACAGGTTAAGTTCATTGGCCCTGTCCACACTGCCTTCAGCTCCTCTATTGCTAGTTTGCTGGAACCCAGTGATGGTCCTCATCCCCCTCCAGACCTCTCTCATGTTGTTCTGCTGTAGTTTCCACTGAAGCTTCCTCCTGTATCTGTCTTTAGCTTCCCTGATCCTGGCTTTCAGGTCCCTCTGTATTGCCCTCAGCTCCTTCCTATTTCTATCTCTAAATGCCCTCTTTTTAGCGTTCAGGATGTCCTTAATGTCCTTTGTCACCCATGGCTTGTTATTTGAATGACAAAGGACTGTTCTTGCCGGAACATTGCAGTCCACACAGAAGTTGATGTAATCAGTGATGCATTCTGTGAGCCCATCAATATTCTCTCCATGTGGCTCACAGAGTGCCTGCCAGTCTGTCACCCCCAAACAACCCTGGAGTGCCTCATAAGCCTCCTCCAACCATTTCCTCACTGTCCTCGAGGTTGCAGGTTTACTCTTCACCAGAGGCACGTAGCAGGGTTTTAGATGCACCAGGTTGTGATCTGACCTTCCCAATGGGGAGAGGGGAGAGGAGCTGTGTGCATCCTTAATGTTAGCGTACATCAAATCCAGAGTCCTCTCTCCTCTGGTTATACAGCTCACATACTGCGTGAAGTTGGGCAGTGTTCTAGCCAGGGTAACATGGTTGAAGTCACCCGAGATGGTAACGAGGGCACTCGGGTGCTGGGTTTGTAATCTGGCTATGATGGTGTAAATGATGTTACACGCCGACCAACCACAATTGCATGCGAGATTTCCCTTGGCAAATAATATGGCCGGAGTCCAACAGCAAAAAATTCAATATCCGGGCTACAGACATGTTCCTTGATCATAATATGACCAGGATTGCACCATCTGTTATTTACCAGAACCGCAAGCCCCACTCCTTTACACTTACCGCTCTCAGTGCAATTCCGGTCAGCTTGAACGGTCTGGAAGCCCTCTGTGGAAACATTTTGATCGGGTATGTCCTCGTGCTGCCACGTTTCAGTAAAACACATGACACTGCTCTCCCGAAATGTTCTCTGACTCCTGAGAAGCACCGTCAATTCGTCCATTTTATTACCCAGCGATCTCACATTGCCCATGATGAGAGAGGGGAGGCACGGCTTATAACTTCTCTTCTCCATAATCCTCTGTTGTCTCGACCCGGTCCTCTTCCCTCTCCTTTTTGATCCCCCTCTGCATCCTCTGTGTGTTTTCCTCCAGATTTCAGCCAGGGTGTCTGCCACTCTGTTCGCTAAACTGGCCGGCATAAGCGCAATCAGCTGGTCCCTGGGGTCTGGAATAAACAGTGTGGCCATCCTGCTGCCACGCTAATGAGACGTGTCCGAATGTAACTATTTCCAGCGCTAAAAAACCAAATAAGACTCTCTCTACCAGCATGTTAGACAGGGTGCAGCTTCAACGTGTTACCGTGAGAAAAAAATACAACAAATAACCTAAGTTAAAAAGTTTAAAAAATAAGAATCTTGACGGAGCCACTGTAGCAGGCTGCATGCATAGAGGTATACAAAATTATGAAGTGTATAGGCAGGGTAAATGAAAGCAAGCTTTTTCCAACTGAGATTAGGTGTGGCTATAAATAGAGGTCTTGGGCTAAAGGTGAAAGGGGAACATGAGGGAGATCTTCTTCTCTCAGGGAGTGCTGAGAGTGTGTAATGAGCAAGTGGTGGATACAGGGTCAATTTCATCATTCAAGAGAAATTTGGATAAGTACCTGGATGAGAGTAGGATGGAGGGATAGAGTCTGAATGCAGATTGTTGGTACTAATTAGGTTAATGGTTCAGCACAGATTAGATGGGCCGAAGGACCTGTTTCTGTGCTGTAGTATTCTCTAACTCTAAAAGTGGTGGTGGTGGCATTCTAAGATGAAGATAAACACAGCAGATACTCAACAGGTCAGGCATCTTTTATTGTTAAGAAACTGTTAGGCGTTCAAGGCAGTGACCTTTTATCAAGCTTAGCCCATCTTTGCAATATTCAGACTCAACATGTGCACAATCTCAGTATTAATCATAAAGTGATTTCCTTCTCTTCAAACAGATGATTTACTTATGTGATCATAAAAGTTTTAACATGTTTGTTTAACTGTGGTTAGTCATGGTTATGATTGTTAAGATTGCAGGCTTTGGACTTTCAAAATAGTGGCGTTTAACCACGAGTAAATCCTCAGGCATTAAATCCCCCACAGCCGGTGGGACAGTTATCTACATGGCCCCCGAGCAGTATGAGCCAAACAAAGTGAAGCGTGCAGACGTAAGACATGACATGTACAGGAAAATGGAACGAAAGGCATTTGGATAGTTTCTTAACATCATTTGCATAAAATAATCATATAACCATATAACAATTACAGCATGGAAACAGGCCATCTCAGTCCTTCTTGTCCATGCTAAACGCTTACCCTCACCTAGTCCCACCAACCTGCACTCAGCCCATAACCCTCCATTCATTTCCTGTCCATATAGCTATCCAATTTCACTTTAAATGACAACATTGAACCTGCGTCAATCACTTCTGTTGGAAGCTCGTTCCACACAGCTACCACTCTCTGAGTAAAGAGCTCCCCTTCATGTTACCCTTAAACTTTTGCCCTTTAACTCTCAACTCATGTCCTCTTGTTTGAATCTCCCCCACTCTCAATGGAAGAAGCCTATCCACGTCAACTCTATTTATCCCCCTCATAATTTTAAATACCTCTATCAAGTCCCCCCTCAACCTTCTACACTCCAAAGAATAAAGACCCAACTTGTTCAACCTTTCTCTGTAACTTAGGTGATGAAACCAGGTAACATTCTAGTAAATCTTCTCTGTACTCTCTCTATTTTGTTGACATCTTTCCTATAATTCGATGACTAGAACTGTTAACAATACTCCAAATTCGGCCTTACCAATACCTTGTACAATTTCAACATTACATCCCAACTCCTATACTCAATGCTCTGATTTATAAAGGTCAGCATACCAAAAGCTTTCTTCACCACCCTATCCACATGAGATTCCACCTTCAGGGAACTATGCACCATTATTCCTAGAACCCTCTGTTCTACTATATTCTTCAATGCCCTACCGTTTACCATGTATGTCCTATTTTGATTAGTCCTACCAAAATGTAGCACCTCACATTTATCAGCATTAAACTCCATCTGCCATCTTTCAGCCCACTCTTCTAACTGGCCTAAATCTCTCTGCAAGCTTTGAAAACCTATTTCATTATCCACAACTTCACTTATCTGCATACTTACTAATCCAATTTACCACCCCATCATCCAGATCATTAATGTTAATGACAAACAACATTGGACCCAGTAGAGATCCTTGAGGCACACCACTGGTCACCGGCCTCCAATCTGACAAACAGTTATCCACCACTACTCTCTGGTGTCTCCCATACAGCCACTGCTGAATCCATTTTACTACTTCAATATTAATACCTAACGATTGAACCTTCCTAACTAACCTTCCATGTGGAACCTTGTTAAAGGCCTTACTGAAGTCCATATAGACAACATCCACTGCTTTACCCTCGTCAACTTTCCTAGTAACCTCTTCAAAAAATTCAATAAGATTTGTCAAACATGACCTTCCATGCACAAATCCATGTTGACTGTTTCTAATCAGACCCTGTCTATCCAGATAATTATATATAGCATCTCTAAGAATACTTTCCATCAATTTACCTACCTATCAAACTCTCAGGTCGATAATTGCTAGGTTTACTCTTAGAACCCTTTTTATACAATGGAACAGCATGAGCAATATGCCAATCCTCTGGCACCATCCCCATTTCTAATGACATTTGAAATATTTCTGTCAGAGCCCCTGCTATTTCCACACTAACTTCCTTCAAGGTCCAAGGGAATATCCTGTCAGGACCTGGAGACTTATCCACTTTTATATCCTCTTCTTTAATCATCGTAGTTACCATAACTACCTTACTTGTTTCCCTCACCTTACACAATTCAATATCCTTCTCCTTAGTGAATACCATAGAAAAGAAATTGTTCAGAATCTCCCCCATCTCTTTTGGCTCCACACATAGCTGTCCACTTTTATATTCCTTAAAAGCGCCAGTACTTCCTCTTCTTTAATCACCATAGTTTCCGTAACTTCCCTCCCTGTTTCCCTTACCTTACACAATTCAATATCCTTCTCCTTAGTGAATATCGAAGAAAAGAAATTGTTCAGAATCTCCCCCATCTCTTTTGGCTCCACACATAGCTGTCCACTCTGATTCTCTAAGGAACCAATTTTATCCCTCACTATCCTTTTGCTATTAATATAACTGTAGAAACCCTTTGGATTTATTTTCACCTTACTTGCCAAAGCAACCTCATATCTTCCTTTAGCTTTTCTAATTTCTTTCTCAAGATTCTTTTTACATTCTTTATATTCCTCGAGCACCTCATTTACTCCATGCTGCCTATTGTAGGTATCTCTCTTTTCCTGAACCAAGTTTCCAATATCCCTTGAAAACCATGGCTCTCTCAAACCTTTAACCTTTCCTTTCAACCTAACAGGAACATAAAGATTCTGTACCCTCAAAATTTCACCTTTAAATGACCTCCATTTCTCTATTACATCCTTCCCATTAAATAAATTGTCCCAATCTACTCTTTCTAAATCCTTTCACATCTCCTCAAAGTTAGCCTTTCTCCAATCAAAAGTCTCAACCCTGGGTCCAGACCTATCCATCTCCATAATTATATTGAAACTAATGGTATTGTGATCACTGGACCCAAAGTGCTCCCCAACACAAACCTCTGTTACCTGACCTATCTCATTCCCTAACAGGAGATCCAACACTGCCCCTTCTCTAGTTGGTACCTCTATGTATTCCTGCAAAAAACTATCCTGCACACATTTTACAAACTCCAAACCATCCAGCCCTTTTACAGTATGGGCTTCCCAGTCTATGTGTGGAAAATTAAAATCTCCCACAATCACAACTTTGTACTTCCTGCAAATATCTGCTATCTCCTTACAAATTTGCTCCAACAATTCTCGCTCCCCATTTGGTGATCTATAATACACCCCTATAAGTGTTACTACACCTTTCCCATTTCTCAATTCCACCCAAGTAGCCTCCCTAGACGAGCCCTCTAATCTATCCTGCCAGAGCACCGCTGTAATATTTTTTCTGACAAGTAATACAACACCTCCCCCTCTTGTCCCTCAGATTCTATCACACCTGAAGCAATGAAATCCAGGAATATTTAGTTGCCAATCACACCCCTCCTGTAACCATGTTTCACTAATAGCTACCACATCATACTTCCAGGTATCAATCCATGCTTTGAGCTCCTCCACCTTTCTTATAATGCTCCTAGCATTAAAATAAATGCATTTAAGACATTTTCTACCTCTTACTCTCTGCTTATCACTAACGGTGCAAACAACTTCACTATTTTCTTTTTCTTCCTTTTCCACTACATCTGTTCCTACACTCTGGTTCCCCTCCCCCCTTGTATCTAGTTTAAATCCACTGGAGCCTCTCTAGCAAATCTACTTGCAAGAATATTTGTCCCCCTCTAGTTCAGATGTAAACTGTCCCAATGGAACAGGTCCCACCTTCCCTGGAAAACTGCCCAATTATCTATAAATCTGAAGCCATCCCTCCTGCACCATGTCTTCAGCCACATTTTGATCTGCACTATCTTACTATTTTTAAACCCACCTACACGTGGCACTGGTAGCAATCCTGAGATTGCTATCCTGGAGGTCCTGTCCTTTAACTTGGTGCCTAACTCCCTAGGCTCACCTTTCAGGACCTCCTCACTCTTCCTACCCACATCATTGGTCCCTACATGGACCATGACATCCGGCTGCTTACCCTCCCTCTTGAGAATACTGAGAACTTGATCCGAGATATCGCGGACGTTGGCACCAGGGAGGCAACGGACCATCCGGGATTCTCGATCTCTTCCACAGAACCTCTTATCTGTCCCCCTAACTATCGAATCCCCTATCACTACTGCTCTCCTCTTGTCTCTCCTTCCCTTCTGAGCTGAGGGTCCCGTCTCGGTGCCAGAGACGCAACCACTGCAACTTGTCCCTGGTAGGTCATCCCCATCAACAGTATCCAAAACAATGTACTTATTATTGTTGTTAATAACAAGCAATGAAATTTGATAAATTTGACATATTTTGCCTCAGTTAAGAAATCAGTCCAATTATTTACTGTGTGCAGTTTTGCAAGGTTGTATGTAACTATTTTTGTGCCAGAGCTGTACCCTGTATTCTAAGGTGTTTCTATTTTCATAAAGAATTTACAGATACTGTATATAAAATGCTTTGGGCAAGGGGAGAAAAAAACCAGAGGACATGGGTTAAGGGTGAGGGGGGAAAAGTTTAAAGGGAACATTGCGGGGGGCTTCTTCACACAGAGAGTGGTGGGAGTATGGAATGAGCTGCCAGACGAGGTGGTAAATGTGGATTCTTTTTTAACATTTAAGAATAAATTGGACAGATACACGGATGGGAGGTGTATGGTGGGATATGGTCCGTGTGCTGGTCAGTGGGACTAGGCAGAAGATGGTTCAGCACAGCCAAGAAGGGCCAAAAGGCCTGTTTCTGTGCTGTAGTTTCTATAGTTCTATGGTTCTATATTGTCAACAATTCACATATTCAACTATTTGAAATGCTAAATGAGTACTTTGAATCAGTGTTTACCAAGTAGAAGGATTAGGAAGATAGTAAAAGCTGAGTGGGGCATGCTAATGTGCTGGGACATTTTGAGATTGATGAGGTAATGCTTAGAATTCAGAAAAACATTGTTGGCTAAGGTTCCAGGGCCTAATGTCATATATCCTAAAACAATGGAAGAAATATGTGAAGCGATCACTGAGGCTTTGTTCAAGATCTTTGTCCCATCAATAGTCACAGGTGAAATGAGAGAAGCCCAGACGACAAAGGAACAGAATTAGGCCATTCAGCCCATCGATTGTGCTCCGCATTCCATCGTGGCTGAATTCTTATCCCTCTCAACCTCATTCTTTTGCTTTCTGTCATTAACCTTTGACACTCAGGCTAATCGTGAACCTTTTAACCTACTTTAAATATATCAAATGACTTGGCCTCCACAGCAGTCTGTGGCAATGAATTCCAGAGATTCACTATCTTTTGCCTCCTCATGTCTGTTCTAAATGGATGTTCCTCTATTTAGAGGTTGTGCTGTCTGGTCCCAAACTCCCCCACTATAGGAAGCACATTCTCCACATCCGCTCTATGTAGGGCTTTCAATATTCAATAAGTTTCAAGGAAATTCCCCCTCATTCTTCTAAATTCCAGTGAGTACAGGCCCAGAGCCACCAAATGCTTCTCATACATTAACTCTTTCATTCCTAGAATCATTCTTGTGAACTTCCTCTGGACCCTTTCTATATTCTTGCTCTCTTGAAATGAATGCTAATATTAATCAATTACTTACAAACAGTAAAAATTCAACCAAACATTCTGGTTCCTAAGTTACAGACACTACAATGCTGAATATCCAAAAGACATACTGCAACAAACATACTTAGCTAACAGTGCGCACAGAGCATACCTTCCCAATGGCTATGTGCATCACTTGCCTTAAATGAAGAAAGAGAGAGCAAGCCATAAGAACCTAAGAACATAAGAAATAGGAGCAGGAGTAGGCCATCTGACCTATCGAGCCTGCTCCGCCATTCTATAAGATCATGGCTGATCTGGCCGTGAACTTGTCTCCACCCACCTGCCTTTCCCCATAACCTTTAATTCCCCTATTATGCAAAAATCTATCTAACCTTGTCTTAAATATATTTACTGAGTTATCCTCCACTGCTTCATGGGCAGAGAATTCCGCAGATTCATCACCCTCTGGGAAAAGTAGTTCCTCCTCGTCTCTGTCTTAAATCTACTCCCCCAAATCTTGATGCTATGTCGCTTAGTTCTAGTCTCGCCTATCCATAGAAACAACTTTCCTGCCTCTATTTTATTTATCCCTTTCATAATTTTATATGTTTCTGTAAGATCTCCTCTCGCTCTTCTGAATTCCAGTGAGTACAGTCCCAGGCGAATCAATCTCTCCTCATAGTCTGAACCCCTCATCTCTGGAATCAACCTGGGGAACCTCCTCTACCCGCCTCCAAACCTAGTATATTCTTCTTGAAGTAGACACCAGAACTGCATGCAGTACTCCAGGTGCGGCCTCACCAATACCCTGTACATTTGCAGCATAACCTCCCTGCTCTTAAATTCAATCCCTCTAGCAATGAAGGCCCACATTCCATTTGCCTTCTTGATAGCCTGCTGCAGCTGCAAGCCAACCTTTTGTGATTCATGTACAAGCACTCCCTCGTCCTTCTGCACATCAGCATGCTACAATTTTTTTACCATTTAAATAATAATCTGATCTTGCACTTCTCCTTCCAAAGTAGATTACCTCGCATTTACCAACATTGTACTCCATCTGCCAGACCCTTGCCCACTCACTTAACCTATCTATATTCCTTTGAAGACTCTCCATATCTTCTTCACAATTTGCTTTTCCACTCAATTTAGTATCATCAGAAAACTTAGATACACTACACCTAGTCCCCTCTTCCAGATTGTTAATATGTATCATGAACAGTTACGGTCCAGCCTCGACCCCTGCAGCACACCGCCCATCACTGATTGCTAACCGGAGTAACACCCGTGTATCGCAACTCTGCTTTCTATTGGTTAACCAATTCTCTATTCATGCTAATTCATCACCCCCATCTCTATGCATCCTTATCTTATGGGTAAGTCTTTTATGCAGCACCATATTGAACGCCTTCTGGAAATCCAAATAAATAATGTCCATCTGTTCCCCTCTATCCACTGCACTTGTTATATCCTCAAAGAACGCCAGTAAGTTTTTCGAACAAGACCCGCCTTTGCTGAAACCATGCTGTGCCCGCCTGATGGATGCATTTCTTTCCAGATTCCTCTCTATTTCATCGTTAATGATAGCTTCAAGCATTTTCCCAATTACAGATGTCAAACTAACCATAATAGCCTCTTCCATATGCTATTAATACCCAAGATATTTGAAACTGGACACCAGGCAGCAAACCAATGGAAAAAGCACCAAATTAGAGAACAATACTTACTTGTTTCACCTGCAGATATTTAATAAAAACTAAACCATTCAATTTGAATGCCTATTACATATATCCTTTGTTACATTACTTCATGTCCAAACTGCTAGTATACATAGCACAACATGGTTATTGTCTAGCACTTGGTATTCAGATTACAATAGTCGCTTAGAAAAAGAATATCATGATTAGTTTCAAACATTGTTTAAAATATGTACAGCATTGAATATCAGGATTTCAACTTCCTGCGCTACATAGAAAATGTATCGCAAGGTTAGGTATAAATTCTTTACTTCTGTAATTCTTTTAGCCAGCGGCACAGGATAATGCTGAAAAAGTCTAAAGGCATAATGAACTATTGTACTGAATCTCTTTCTATTTTCAATTTTCAAATTGACAATTAAACTTGTAGAATGTAGATTGGCTGATTAGAAAATGGTAACATTGGCCCAAAAATCTGTAACTACTCTGCCAGATTTTGTTATAGTGGGCAGAAGAGTGGTATTTTAGTAGATTGCTTAATGTTATTTCCAGTACACAAGTATAAAGGAGGACAAAATAATTGTTACTCTGAATCTGTTGAATCACAAGAAATACAATAAGATAACAATAATAAAAGACACAATAACTATAAATACATAAGATAGCTTGTATGCAGAGATTGATTTTATGTCCATATAGTGATGCCAGGCACAGGCGTGTCTGTATGTAAGGTGACTCTGACAGGAAAGGCTAAAGTAGTGGTAGTGGGAGGTGAGGTAGATTGGAGGTGTTGATCAGCTTTTAAGGAAGTAGCTGCTTTTTGAATCTTGTGGTCTTGGCATGGATGCTAAATAGTCTCCTCCCCGATGGGAGTGGGTCAAACAGTCCATGAGTAGAGTTGGTGGGAACCTTAGTGATATTACTGGCCTTTTTCCAGCACCTTTCTGTATTTATGTCCATGATGGGTAGTAGGGTGATGCTGGTGATTTCTTGGGCAGTAAAGCCTTTCTGTCTGCTACAGTTGCAGTTTCTGTACCATGCAGGATGCTCTCAACTGCACATCTGTAGAAGGATGTGAGTATAGATGTGCATAGTCCATCTCTCTTCAGTCTCCTCAGAAAGTAGAGGTTTTCCTGATGAGATGAAGAGCTCCTGGTTGGAATCAAGGCAGTTAATGGGAAGAAGTTTAGAAGAGTGTAAAGGGACTTGATTGAAGCATCTAAGGTCTTGAGTGCCTTGACAGGCAGATGTAGAAAAGATGTTTTCTACTGCGGGGGACACCTTAAATGAGTATTTAAACAACAGTGAGTTGTTTGATTGTTTTAAAATTTCTACTTTAAGACAGACAAATTTCCACTTTGAGATAGAAGCAGTATTTTCTCTCTGAAGGTGGTGATTAGTCTTTGGAACTTTCTTAACAAAGATTGATTGAAGCAGAGGTATTAAATATTTTTAAGGCAGATTAGATATACTCTTATACACAAGGATGTGAAAGGTTACTGTGGGTAGGTATGAATATTGAATTAAGGTTACAATTAGTTTAGACATGATTTTAGGACGGGGGTGGGGGCAAGTGCCATATTCCAACTACTAGTTTGTATCTGTCTCTTATATTCATTTCAGGGTAAGTCATTGATGAGATTCTAGACAGTTGTTTCACTTCCTGCCTGCCTTGGCAATCAACAATGTTCAAACACTGGAACTTTTATATCAACTGTTAGAAATGAGGAATACTTAAGATTCTGGCTGAGATTGTGCATTTAACATCACAGACCTGGAAGCATTTTTTTTACATTTATAGGGTTATGAAGCAACTAAAAGAGAAGCAAACATTTACAAAAATGTTGGACCTTTTAAGAGGTGTTTATAATTAACTCAGAGGGTATTTAGGCCGACATAACCTGCAGGATCTTTCTATGAAATTGGGCAGGATAAGCGTCAACAGTTCAGGTTGAGTGGTATGGCTGCAGACATATAGATAGATAGATATTTTATTGATCCCAAAGGAAATTACACTGTCACAGCACCATTACAAGTGCACAGATGTATAACTATTAGAAGAGAAGTGAGAAGAATAAAAAATAAGTTACCTTAAAAATAAGATTACAAGATTTACAAGATACTAAAGAAACACTGGTAGTGCAAGAATTACCATAATATTATACAGTGGTGTCTTGAACTTGAGGGCTACATGTATTTTGCATGTTCTCCCTGTAATTGTGTGAATTTATACCTGAGTGCTCAGGATCTCCTAATGTCTCAAGAATTTCAATTGGTAGTTTAATTGGCTACTTTAATTTACTCCTAATGAGGGTGTTGGATGAATAAGGATCAAGTTGATTGGGATGTGAGAGAAACTAGGTTCTTTAGTTGAGAGAATGAAATTGATAAGAGAGTTCTGAGAGGCGACATTGATTTGATGGGCTGAATGGCTTCTTATGTTGTATGAAATATGAACTTGAAGCTGTGGTTGAGGTCTATAGTGAAAGGAAAACATAGATCATTGCACTGCTTTTATTTATTCTTATTCGGACTTTATTTGAGTGGCTATATTTATTGAGAACAAATAAAACTTGAGGAGAAAAATACTTAAAAGCAAAAATGAGTTTACATAATTCATGAATATCTTTGCTTTATCATCTTGCTATGTTTTTCTCCTGTCACTCAATCATATTATATCTGCTATTATAATTAATTAATCCTTGGTTTTCTGATTTATTTAATTAACTGGAGGTACAGATACAAATGAGCTCATGCTGCCCAGGTCACCGATTAACCTATTAACCCATGCGTCTTTGGAATGTGGAAGGAAACTGGAGCACCCAGAGGAAACCCACATGGCCACCAGCAAAACGAATAAACTCCTTACAGATAGTGGGGGGTGGGGCTGGGGGGGGGAATTGAAGCCAGGTTGCTGATGCTGAAATCATGTTACACTAACCACTATGCTACCGTGCCATCCAAAAGTTTTGTTTCTAAACCCGTTATACAGAACACAGAATAATTTGAAAATATGCTGAAATTATCTCTTTTCACAACTGTGGTGAGGCATTCTTTGTCTTTGACAAGCATGAATGTCAGGGAACTTCTTATGCAAGCTCATAATGTTCTTTAATGCAGCATTAGTTCTCATTTACAAAAGGAAATGAAGCAGCAAAATCTACTGAAATAATTAGAAATGATCACACTACATTACTGCTGTTCTAAAATCAAAACGGGATGTAATGTACATGTTAGGAGTTGACTGTTTCATGTCTAATGAAAGAGTTGTTAGATCACCGAACATAGAACAGTACAGCACAGGAACAGGCCCTTCGGCCCACAATGTTGTGCTGAACTAATTAAATTAATAATCAAATGACCATCTAAACTAATCTCTTCTGCCTACACAATGTCCATATCCTTCCATTTTACTCATATTCAAAAATGCAAACACGAGGATATCTGCAGATGCTGGAATTTCAAGCAACACACATAAAAGTTGCTGGTGAACGCAGCAGGCCAGGCAGCATCTATTGGAAGAGGTACAGTCGACGTTTCGGGCCGAGACCCTTCATCAGGATGAAGGGTCTCGGCCCGAAACGTCGACTGTACCTCTTCCAATAGATGCTGCCTGGCCTGCTGCGTTCACCAGCAACTTTTATGTGTGTTGCTTCCCTATATTTATGTGGCTATCTAACTGTCTCTTAAAATTGCTGAACACAAGAAAATCTGCAGATCCTGGAAATCCAAAGTAAGACATAAAATGCTAGAGGAACTTGGCAGGCCAGGCAGCATCTACAGAAAAGAGTAAAGAGTCAACATTTCGGACTGCGACCCTTCATTAGGTGTGGAAATGAGGGGGCATGGAATCAGTTTAAGGAGTTGGGGGAGGGCAGGAATAAGTACAAGGTGACAGATGATAGGTGAAACTGGGAGAGGGGGAGGGGATGAAGTAAAGAGCTGGGAAGTTGATTGTTAAAAGAGATAAAGGGTTGGAGAAGGGGGATGCTGATAGGAGAGGACAGAACACCATGGAAGAAAGGAAGGGAGCAGCACTAGAGAAAGGTGATGGATGGACAGGTAAGAAGAGAAGGTGCGAGAGGGAAACAAGATTGGGGAATGGTGAAGGGGGGAGCAATTACTGGAAGTTCGAGAAATCAATGTTCATGCCATTGTTGGTAGAATTTCAGGTGGTGACACGAGGGTGTACAAGAGTGAGATATGCCAACTAGTGGAGTGGTGCCGCAGCAACAACCTGGCACTCAATGTCAGTAAGACAAAAGAGCTGATTGTGGACTTCAGGAAGGGTGAGACGAAGGACCACATACCAATCCTCATAGCAGGATCAGAAGTAGAGAGAGTGAGCAGCTTCAAGTTCCTGGGTGTCAAGATCTCTGAGGATCTAACCTGGTCCCAACATACTGATGTAGTCATAAAGAAGGCAAGAGAGTGGCTATACTTTATTAGGAGTTTGAAGAGATTTGACATGTCAACAAATACACTTAAAAACGTCTATAGTTGTACTGTGGAGAGTATCCTGACAGGCTGCATCACTGTCTGGTATGGAGGGGCTACTGCACAGGACCGAAAGAAGCTGCAGAGGGTTGTAAATCTAGTCAGCTCCATCTTGGGCACCAGCCTACAAACTACCCAGGACATCTCTAGGGAGCGGTGTCTCAGAAAGGCAGCATCCGTTATTAAGGACTTCCAGCACCCAGGGCATATCCTTTTCTCACTATTACCATCGGGTAGGAGATACGGAAGCCTGAAGGTACACACTCAGCGATTCAGGGACAGCTTCTTCCCCTCTGCCGTCTGATTCCTAAATGAATATTGAAGCTTTGGACACTACCTCACTTTTTTAATATACAGTATTTCTGTTTTTGCACCTTTTAAAAAATCTATTCAATATATGTAATTGAGTTTATATATATATTTATTTATTATTATGTTTTATTTTATTTTTTATTATTATTATTATTTTCTCTCTCTCTCTGCTAGATTATGTATTGCATTGAACTGCTGCTGCTAAGTTAACAAATTTCACGTCACATGCCAGTGATAATAAACCTGATTCTGAGGTTGGAGGCTACCCAGACGGAATATAAGGTGTTGATCCTCCAACCTGAGAGTGGCCTCATCGTGGCAGTAATGTATCTGCCTCTACCACCACCCTAGGTAGTGCATTCCGGGTACCCACCATTCCCTGTGTGAACAGAACCTGCCCTCACATCTCCTTTAAAATGACCCCATCTCACCTTAAATGCATGCCCTGTGGTATTAGACATTTGAACCCTGGGAAAAAGATACTGTCTATGCCTTTCATAATCTTCCAATCCGCTATCACATCTCCCCTCAGCCTCCACTGCTCCAGAGAAAACAACCCAAGTTTGTCCATCCTCTCCTGAGAGCACATGCCCTCTAACCCAGGCAGCATCCTGGTAAACCTCTTCTCCACCCTCTCCAAAGCCTCAACACCCTCCCTATTATGGAGCAACCGGATCTGTGTGCAATACTCCAGATGCAGCCTAGAGTTTTATAAAGCTGCAGCATAACGTCCTCATTTTTAACTCAATGCCTTGACTAATAAAGGCAAGCATGCCACATGCCTTGTCAGCCACCCCATTGACCTGTGTAACCACTACAAGATCAAGGTCAAGGTTATTGCCATCTGACTGTACGTATACAACCTAACCAAACCACGTTCCTTTGGACCATGGTGCACCCATAAAATGGATATCATACATAGCAAATAAACAACAATATTATCATAAATTGCACAGGTAAACAGTAAGAAGTATAGTAAACAGCATGCTAACCTAGTGACAAGAACTTTAGAAGATTCAATATTGTTTAATGTCATTTCCACTATATAAGCGTAAAGGAGAACAAACTAATTATTACTCTAAATCTGAAGAATCACAAAAACGCAATAAGATAACAATAATAAAAAACACAATAAATATAAATACATAAGAAAGCTTGTATGCATAGATTGATTTTATGTTTATATAGTAGGTACAGTAGAGTCTGTATATAGAACATAGAAATCTACAGCACATTACAGGCCCTTCAGCCTGTAATGTGTTGATCATGTAACCTACTCTAAAAACTGCCTAGAATTTCCCTAGTGAATAGCCCTCTATTTTAATAAGCTCCATGTACCTATCCAAGAGGCTCTTAAAAGACCCTACTGTATCCGCTTCCACCACCACTGCCGGCAGTGCGTTCTACACAGCCATCACTCTCTGTGTGAAAAACTTACCCCTGACATCCCCTCAGAACCTATTTCCAAGCACCTTAACATTATGCCCTCTCATGTTAGCCATTTCAGCCCTGGGCAAAACCTCTGACTATCCACGCGATCAATGCCTCTCATCATCTTATACACCTCTATCAGATCACCTCTCATCCTCCATTGCTCCAAGGAGAAAAGGCCAAGTTCACTCAACCTATTCTCAATCCAGGCAACATCCACGTAAATCTCTTCTGCAGTTTCTCTATAGCATTCACATCCTTCCTGTAGTGAGGTGACCAGAACTGAACATCGTACTCCAAGTGGGGTCTGACTAAGGTCTTATATAAGGTGACTCTGACAGGAAAGGATATAGTGGTAGTGAGAGGTGTGGTAGGTTGGGCTAGTGGGTCTAGGTTTTGATCAGCTTTTGGGAAAGTAGCTGTTTTTGAGACTTGTGGTCATGGCATTAATGCTACATAGACCCCTCCCTGTGGGAGTGGGTCAAACGGTCCATGAGTAGAGTGGGTGGGATCCTTTATGATATTACTGGCCTTTTTCCAGCACCTTTCTGTATTTATGTCCATGATGGGTAGTAGTTGATGCCGGTGATTCCTTGAGCAGTTTTGACTACCAGTGTAAAGCCTTTCTGTCTGCTGCAATTGCTGTTACTGTACCAAGCAGGTTATTCTCTACTGTGCACCTGTAATAGGATGTGAGTATAGATGTCATAGTCCAGTTCTCTTTAGTCTCCACCTATTGACAAAACCTTGGGGCTGTTATACAGTCTGGCTGTCCTTGCCCTGATGTTCCCGTACCTCCTTCCTGATGGTAGTGGATCAAAGGGATAGTGGGATGAGTGGTAGGGATCCTCAACAATGCTTTGGGTACTTTGTCTGCAATGCTTGCAGTGGATGTTACAAATAGGGGTAAGAGACTCAGGCGATCCTCTTGGCGGATTTTGCTGTCCTCTGTGGGGTCTTGTGGTTTGATGCCTTGTTGCTTCTGTATGACACAATGATGCAGCCAGAAAGGACACTCTCAACATTACTGGTGTATAAATTTGTTAGAATGGGGGCAGGGAGCATTGCTGTGAGACCACATCTGCAACATGTTGACCTTAAGTTCTGAGCAAGATCTGAATTAAATTCTGTGTAAACAATAGATGCTTTCCAAGAGTCTATTGATTTGAAAGTCTGTCAGTTTTTGACTGATTATAACACATTACCTCCGTATTTGGTAAATGCAAGTAAATACTAAAATACTAACTCGGGTTGCTTATTTCTTCCCTGTTACAAGTCAGAGGCATTTGTGAATTCTTTTTTTTAGGAGAAGAATGCATGTAAGTTCTGGAGGGAAGAATACATCCAACAGAAAACCAACCCAGTCACTACATGCAATTCTCATTGGCATAACTGACTTCAGCTGATTACACCATGTACGCTCTGGCCATTTTTGATTAAAGAACTCTATTGGTACATTAAAGTGCCCTGATTTGAAACCATCTTTTATTAGGCCCCAAGCAGTGGGAATCCTTGAAATATGTTAGCAAAGCCCCGGGGCTGATATCAATGTTTAATGCATAGCCTTTGTCAGAATTTATTTTCATTGTTCAGAATACACTCATGAAGAAGGATCACTATATATTTCCTTGATGGATGCTAATTGAGTCTGTAAGGTGCAGTGCTGTTTGCTGGACTGACCAGCATATGAGAAGACCTGTAGCGCGGGGCAGCAAATTGTGTGGATGTTCATCCACACTGGACATTGCTGCTTTCTCCATGACAGACCCAGACCAGCCTTTGTTGCAGCCACCATGAATAGAAACCATTTAAGGTTTGATTGCCCTCCCAATGGTCAGGGCAGCATGATGTAGCAGCTGGATCCCTGAATAGTGCCCCTGACATGGTTCTCATTTTAGAAAAGCGTTATTCTTAATGTACTTTTGTTCTGCTTTGCAAAAGGTTTTCAGGAGATTTATGGACTCAAACATTTGCAAAAAAATCGCTATCAACCTTTCATGCTCCATTTCTGTATATTAAGAGAATATTATTGTCAGATTCTAATCACTCCATTGGGAATTCCTAAATTTGAAGGTCTACTTCAGCACCTCATAAGAATTAGTGGGATAATGCTTTGCTATGCTGATTTTCCAAGAAAAGATGGTTCTGTGGATTTGCAACACATATGATTACAAAAAGAAACTACTTTCATTTACTCCACTGATATTTTAAATCCATTCCTCATAGTATTAAGAATGGACTGTAAGTTATAAAGAAACACAAGGTTTTATGATTCTATGGTTACTACAGTTGTAGAACTATACTACTCACTCTTTCATCTGATGCAGTGGCAAACAGGTAAATCATATTCTTGTAATGTTTATGTATTTATTGTTAGTTTATTGTTGTCACATCTACTGAAGTAGAGAGAAAAAATGTTTTACATTACTTCCGTATAGAATGTTTCATTTCATCAGTCCATTGAGGTAGTACAAGTGGATAAAAAGCAATAACAGAATGTAGAATGCAGTGTTACAGTTCCAGAGAAACAAGGCAGACAATATGGTATAAGGTCATGACAAGGTAGATTATGAGGATGTCATCATACAAGAGGTCTGTTCAATAACCTTAACAGCAGGATAGAGCCTGTTGATATGTGCAAAGAATACAGAACAGTACAGTGCAAGTGGTCCTAAAACAGAAATATATAACATTTATAGGGTGAATCAATGTTAGGAAGATGATCCAATAATTGAAAAATGTAGGAGGGAAGTGTTAGATTGATCTTAGCGTAGGTTAAAATGTTGCCACAACATTATGCGCCAAAGGTCCTATGCTGTAATGTTCTATGTTTTTTTCCTAGGATGGAAATGTTAAATTCTAGGGGACAAAGGAATTGGATTAGTTTTATTTTTGTCACATGTACCAAGGGTCAGTGAAAAGCTTGACTTGAATACTCTTCATACAGATACATTCATTACACAGTGCGTTGACGTAGTTCAAAGGAAAAACAAAAGTAGAATAAAGTGTAACAACTTCAGAGGAAGTACAAGCAGACAATAAGGTGCAAGGTCATAATAAGGTAGACTGTGAGGTCAAGTGGAAAAAGTGCTACACCTGCTCCTACACCTCCTCCCTCACTACCATTCAGGGCCCCAAGCAGTCCCTCCAGGTGAGGTGATAGTTCATCTGAGAGTCTTTTGGGGTGATCTACTGTGTCCGGTACTTCCGGTGTGGCCTCCTATGTATTGAGAGACACAACGTAAATTGGGAAACTGTAACTGCTTCACAGAGCACCTATGCTCCATCCGCCAGAAAAAGCCGGATCTCCCAGTGGCCACCCATTTCAATTCCACTTCCCATTCCCATTCTGATATGTCCATCCACGGCCTCCTGTACTGTCATGATAAGGCCACACTTATTTTGGAGGAACAACACCTTATATTCCATTTGGGTAGCCTCCAGCCTGATGGCATGAACATTGATTTCTCAAACTTCTGGTAATGTTCCCCACACTTCACTATTTCCCATCCCCTTTTCACCTTCTCATCTTATCTCCTTCCCCACCCATCGCCTCTCTCTGGTGCTCCTCCTTCCTTTTTTTTTCCATGGCCTTCTGTCTCTTTCACCAATCAACTTCCCAGTTCTTTACTTCATCCCTCCCCCTTCAGGTTTCACCTATCACTTGTGTTTCTCTCTTCCCTCCCCCCACCTTTTTAATCTATACTTCAGCATTTTTTCCTCAGTCCTGCTGAAGGGTTTCGGCCCAAAATGTCCACTGTACACTTTTCACTAGAAGCTGCCTGGCTTGCAGAGTTCCTCCAGCATTTTATGTGTGTTGCTGTGAGGTCAGAGTCCATCTTATAATAGGGAGCCATTCAATATCCTTATAGCAGTGGGATAGAATTTTTTATAGCAGTGTCCGTGAGCCTGGTAATACAGGTTGTCTAGCCCTAATCTGAAATTCCAAAATCTGAAAACTACTGAAATCCAAATTTTTTTTTTGGGTGCTGACATGACATCATGAACAGGAAGTTCTAGAAGATACTGGGAAGGTTCCCAGGCAATGCAGAGGTCTCTGCACACCATGGACAGTTCTGAGAAAGGACTTCATAAATGTGAAGTTAATGAAACAGAAGTTAATGAAAAATAGAAATACACTGCATAAAGCAAAAAATGACTATCTCGATGTGTATTGGAATAGTGGATTCGTCTGCGTCGGCATTAACATATGCTGCTTAACGATATGTTGATCATGAAACAGCAAAGATCTATCACGATGAATTGAAGATTGAAGTTAATTGTGAATATTCAGCAGACTGGCTGCAGAAATTTAAGGAAAGGCACGGCATTATATTTTTTAAGATTTGCGGTGATAAAGCATCTGCTGATTACAAACTCATTGCCAAGATCATTGTTGATGAAAATCTAGAAACATAGAAAACATAGAAAATTGGTGCAGGAGTAGGCCATTCGGCCCTTCGAGCCTGCACTGCCATCTAACAGGCTAAATGGCTGCATAAGTACTACAGTCTATGTGAGGGTCAAGTGTAATACAAAGACTGCTTAACAGTAGCACATAAATTCACAGTCAGAAATGATGGCAATCCCAATCTTCTCACTAAATATTCCAAAATCCAAAATAAAAACCTAAAATCTAAAACACTTTTGGCCCCAAGCATTTTGGATAAGGGGTAGTCAGTCATGATTTCAGGCTTTTGTATCTTCTACCTGATGGAAGAAGAGAGGATGCCCAGGGTGTGTGGAATCTTTGATTATGCTGGCTGCTTTACAGAGCCTGTGAGAAGGATTGACAAAGTCCATAGAGAGGAGTTTGGTTTCCACCTTGTGCTGAGCTGTGTATGCAACTCTGTAGTGCGATCAGGGGCAGAGCAGTTACCATACCAATCCATGATGCATCTGGCTAGGATGTGTTCTATAGTGCATTGATAAAAAATTGAAAGGGTTAATGGGGCATGACAAATTTCTTTAGCTTCCTGAGAAGCATTGGTGAGCTTTCTTTGTGTTGGCAGGTTTGGACCAGGACAGTCAATTGGTGATGTTTACTCCTAGGAGCTTCAGGTTCTCAACCACAACACTTTTGATGTAGACAGAAACATGTTCACCACCACACCCACACCCTCCCCCTGTCCTGAATATACTGGGTGTGAATATTGAGGGAAAGGTTGTTGTTATGGTACCATGTCACTAAGCTCTCTATCTCCTTCCTGTCCTCTCTGACTCCTCATTTTTTGAGCTATGGCCCACTGGTGGTACCATTTGCAAACTTATAGGTAGAGTGAATGAGAAGGGGAAAGTTTAAAGGAGATGTATGAGTCAATTTTTTTTAATATAAAGTGTCTGGATTGTGTTGCTGCGGGAAATAGTAGAAGCAGATACCACAGCAACATTGAAGAAACATTTAGACAGGCTCACAAATGGGCAGGGAATGGAAGGATATTGATTTTATGTAGGTTGATCGGATTATAGACTGGGATGTTAGTTATGAGCCAAAGGGTCTGTTCCTGTGCTGTAATGTTTTGTGTTCCATAACTGATAGGTATTGTATAAGCGACATAAGACCATAAGGTATAGGAGCAGAATTAAGCCATCTGGCCCATCAAGTCTGCTCCACCATTTCATCATGGCTGATCCAATTTTCCTCTCAGCCCCAGTCTCTTTCCTTCACCCTGTATCCTTTCATGCCCTGATCAATCAAGAATCTATCACCCTCTGCCTTAAAACATACATAAAGACTCTGCCTCCACAGTTGCCTGTGGTAAAGAATTCCTCAGATCCATCACTTTCTGGCTAAAGAAAATCCTCTTCATCTCCGTACTAAAACGACACCCCTCTGTTCTGAGACTGTGTCCTCTGGTCTTAGACTCTCCCACCATGTGAAACATCTTCTCCACATCCACTCTATCAAGGCCTTTCACCATTTATTAGATTTCAATGAGGTCACCTCTCATTCATCTGAATTTTATTGAATACAGGTCAACAGCCATCAAATGCTCTTCATGTGTCAAGCCACTCACTCCTGGAATTATTTTCATGAACCTTCTTTGAAACCTCTCCAATTTCAGCAAATCCTTTCTAAGATATGGAGCCCAGACCTGCTCAAATACTCCAAATGAGTCCTTGCTAGTGCTTTATAAAGTTTCAACATTACATCCTTGCTTTTATATTCTAGTCCTCTTGAAATGAATGCGAGCATTGCATTTGCCTTCCTTGCCATAGGCTCAAACTGCAAATTAACCTTTAGGGAATCCTGCACAAGGACTCCCAAGTCCCCTTGCACCTCAGTTTTTTGCATTTTCTCAACATTTAGAAAATAGTCAACCCTTCTATTTCTTCTCCTAATGTGCATGACCAAACACTGCCCGGCATTGTATTCCATCTGCCATTTATTTGACCATTCTCCTAATCTGTCTAACTCCTTTTGTAGCCTCCCTATTGCCTCAAAATTGCCTCCACTCCACCTATCTTCATATCATATGAAAACTTTGCAACAAAGCCACCACTTCCATCATCCAAATCATTGACATATAACATAAAAAGAATCGGTTCCAACACAGGCCACTGTGGAACACCATTAGTTAGCAGCAACCAGCCAGAAAAGGCTCCCTTTATTCCCACTCTTTGCCTCCTGCCAATCGGCCACTGCTTTATCCATGCTAGAATCTTCCCTGTAATACCATGGGCTCATAGCTTGTTAAGCAGCCTCATGTGCAGCACCTTGTCAAAGGCCTTCTGAGAATCCAAGTACACAACATCAACAAATTCTTCTTTGCTTATCCTGCTTGTTTCTTCAAAAAATTCCCACAGATTTGTCAGGCAAGATTTTCCCTTGAGAAAACCATGCTGACTACAGCCAATTTTATCAAGTATCTCCAAGTACAGAGTCTGGCCCTGTAGCTCAGAAGGGTAGGGCAAGGAAGAGGAGGGCAGTTGTGATAGGGGACTCGATAGTAAGGGGGTCAGATAGGCGATTCTGTGGACGCAGTCCAGAGACCCGGATGGTAGTTTGCCTCCCTGGTGCCAGGGTCCGGGATATTTCTGATCGTGTCCAAGATATCCTGAAGTGGGAGGGTGAAGAGCCAGAGGTCGTGGTACATATAGGTACCAATGACATAGGTAGGAAAAGGGATGAGGTCCTGAAAGGAGAATATAGGGAGCTAGGAAGGGAGTTGAGAAAAAGGACCGCAAAGGTAGTAATCTCAGGATTACTGCCTGTGCCACGCGACAGTGAGAGTAGGAATGCGATGAGGTGGAGGATAAATGCGTGGCTGTGGGATTGGAGCAGGGGGCAGGGATTCAAGTTTTTGGATCATTGGGACCTCTTTTGGCGCAGGCGTGACCTGTACAAAAAGGACGGGTTACACTTGAATCCCAGGGGGACCAATATCCTGGCAGGGAGATTAGCGGGGGCTACTGAGGTGACTTTAAACTAGAATGGTTGGGGGGTGGGAATCAAATTAAAGAGGCTAGGCGTGAGGAGGTTAGTTCACAACAGAGGGATGGGAACCAGTGCAGAGAGACAGAGGGGTGTAAAGTGAGGGTAGAAGCAAAAAGTACAAAGGAGAAAAGTAAAAGTGGCAGGCCGACAAATCCAGGGCAAGCATTAAAAAGTGCCACTTTTCAACGCAATAGAAAGGAAGGACATAAACCGGGAAGATGTGGAATCGATATGGGTAGAGCTGCGTAACACTAAGGGGCAGAAGACGCTGGTGGGAGTTGTGTACAGGCCACCTAACAGTAGTAGTGAGGTTGGAGATGGTATTAAACAGGAAATTAGAAATGTGTGCAATAAAGGAACAGCAGTTATAATGGGTGACTTCAATCTACATGTAGACTGGGTGAACCAAATTGGTAAAGGTGCTGAGGAAGAGGATTTCTTGGAATGTATGCGGGATGGTTTTTTGAACCAACATGTCGAGGAACCAACTAGAGAGCAGGCTATTCTGGACTGGGTTTTGAGCAATGAGGAAGGGTTAATTAGCGATCTTGTCGTGAGAGGCCCCTTGGGTAAGAGTGACCATAATATGGTGGAATTCTTCATTAAGATGGAGAGTGACTTAGTTAATTCAGAAACAAAGGTTCTGAACTTAAAGAGGGGTAACTTTGAAGGTATGAGACGTGAATTAGCTAAGATAGACTGGCAAATGACACTTGAAGGATTGACGGTGGATATGCAATGGCAAGCATTTAAAGGTTGCATGGATGAACTACAACAATTGTTCATCCCAGTTTGGCAAAAGAATAAATCAAGGAAGGTAGTGCACCTGTGGCTGACAAGAGAAATTAGGGATAATATCAATTCCAAAGAAGAAGCATACAAATTAGCCAGAGAAAGTGGCTCACCTGAGGACTGGGAGAAATTCAGAGTTCAGCAGAGGATGACAAAGGGCTTAATTAGGAAGGGGAAAAAAGATTATGAGAGAAAACTGGCAGGGAAAATAAAAACGGACTGTAAAAGCTTTTATAGATATGTAAAAAGGAAAAGACTGGTAAAGACAAATGTAGGTCCCCTGCAGACAGAAACAGGTGAATTGATTATGGGGAGCAAGGACATGGCAGACCAATTGTATAATTACTTTGGTTCTGTCTTCACTAAGGAGGACATAAATAATCTTCCAGAAATAGTAAGGGACAGAGGGTCCAGTGAGATGGAGGAACTGAGTGAAATACATGTTAGTAGGGAAGTGGTGTTAGGTAAATTGAAGGGATTGAAGGCAGATAAATCCCCAGGGCCAGATGGTCTGCATCCTAGAGTGCTTAAGGAAGTAGCCCAAGAAATAGTGGATGCATTAGTGATAATTTTTCAAAACTCGTTAGATTCTGGACTAGAGGATTGGAGGGTGGCTAATGTAACCCCACTTTTTAAAAAAGGAGGGAGAGAGAAACCGGGGAATTATAGACCGGTTAGCCTAACGTCGGTGGTGGGGAAACTGCTGGAGTCAGTTATCAAGGATGTGATAACAGCACATTTGGAAAGCGGTGAAATCATCGGACAAAGTCAGCATGGATTTGTGAAAGGAAAATCCTGTCTGACGAATCTCATAGAATTTTTTGAGGATGTAACTAGTAGAGTGGATAGGGGAGAACCAGTGGATGTGGTATATTTGGATTTTCAAAAGGCTTTTGACAAGGTCCCACACAGGAGATTAGTGTGCAAACTTAAAGCACACGGTATTGGGGGTAAGGTATTGGTGTGGGTGGAGAATTGGTTAGCAGACAGGAAGCAAAGAGTGGGAATAAACGGGACCTTTTCAGAATGGCAGGCGGTGACTAGTGGGGTACCGCAAGGCTCAGTGCTGGGACCCCAGTTGTTTACAATATATATTAATGACTTGGATGAGGGAATTAAATGCAGCATCTCCAAGTTTGCGGATGACACGAAGCTGGGTGGCAGTGTTAGCAGTGAGGAGGATGCTAAGAGGATGCAGGGTGACTTGGATAGGTTAGGTGAGTGGGCAAACTCATGGCAGATGCAATTTAATGTGGATAATTGTGAAGTTATCCACTTTGGTGGCAAAAATAGGAAAACAGATTATTATCTGAATGGTGGCCGATTAGGAAAAGGGGAGGTGCAACGAGACCTGGGTGTCATTATACACCAGTCATTGAAAGTGGGCATGCAGGTACAGCAGGCGGTGAAAAAGGCGAATGGTATGCTGGCATTTATAGCGAGAGGATTCGAGTACAGGAGCAGGGAGGTACTACTGCAGTTGTACAAGGCCTTGGTGAGACCACACCTGGAGTATTGTGTGCAGTTTTGGTCCCCTAATCTGAGGAAAGACATCTTTGCCATAGAGGGAGTACAAAGAAGGTTCACCAGATTGATTCCTAGGATGGCAGGACTTTCATATGAAGAAAGACTGGATGAACTGGGCTTGTACTCGTTGGAATTTAGAAGATTGAGGGGGGATCTGATTGAAACGTATAAGATCCTAAAGGGATTGGACAGGCTAGATGCAGGAAGATTGTTCCCGATGTTGGGGAAGTCCAGAACGAGGGGTCACAGTTTGAGGATAGAGGGGAAGCCTTTTAGGACCGAGATTAGGAAAAACTTCTTCACACAGAGAGTGGTGAATCTGTGGAATTCTCTGCCACAGGAAACTGTTGAGGCCAGTTCATTGGCTATGTTTAAGAGGGAGTTAGATATGGCCCTTGTGGCTACAGGGGTCAGGGGGTATGGAGGGAAGGCTGGGGCGGGGTTCTGAGTTGGATGATCAGCCATGATCATAATAAATGGCGGTGCAGGCTCGAAGGGCCGAATGGCCTACTCCTGCACCTATTTTCTATGTTTCTATGTTACTCATCCTTAATAATCGACTCGAACACCTTCCCAACTATTGAGGGTAGACTAACTGGCCTATAGTTTCTTTTCTTCTGCCTCTCTCCCTCCTTGAAGAGTGAAATGACAGTTGCAATTTTCCAGTCTTCTGGAACCATTTCAGACTTAGTGATTCTTGAAAGATCATTACTAATGCCTCCATGATCTCTTCAGCCACCTCTTTTCAGAACTTTGGGGTGTACACCATCTGGTCCAGGTGATTTACCTAGCCTTCTCTCAAGTTATGGTAACTTCACATACTCAAGCCCCTTGACACCTGGAACCTCCACCATTATGTTAGTATCTTCCACAGTGAAGACTGATGCAAAATACTTATTCAGTTCGTCCGTTATTTCATTATCCCCCATTAATACCTCGCCAGCTTTGTTTTCCAGCGGTCCAATATCCATTCTCACCTCTCTTTACACTCTAATGAAACTTCTGGTATCCTTTTAAATATTATTGGGTAGCATGAAGCAGAATATAAGGTTAAAGTTGCAGATTGCGCTTAAATGAGAAGATTGAAAGAAAATATTGTACATGGAAAATGAAAATAAATTAATGTGACTTTGCTCACTGCCTATAAGTGAAGAAAATCTATTTTGTAATACATTAAAAATCACTATTCAGCTAGATACATGAGATATTTATTCTATTTTAAAAATGATTGTACAATAGCATATTGAATATTTACTCCTTTGGTAGCAAACTATAATTTGGGTTCTGTGGAAGAGAGCAACCACAATGACTGAGGGAAGGAAAAATTATGAGAAATTATTTTATAAATTTGGTAAATTCTTGCTGATGAGGAGAAAGTTAAAACGAATGTAATATGTGCTTCTAGAATTGCAAAACAACTGAATATAGATTTCACTAATTGGTGAATTAATTAATAATAATTGAATGTAGATTTAATCTAAATGAGTTAGATTTGAAATAGTCATTACTGTCAATTTGGATATTGTTAGAAAATGTTGATAGGATTACTGCCTGTAATGCAATGAAAAGAAAGGCTTTCAGTGGCTATATAAACCTCACTTAGTTAGATTGTTGTTTTAATGGCAGACTACCTTTTCTAGGAATCTCATATTTTCTTTAAAATCTAAAATGCTACACACAATAAAATGTACCAAGTTTAATTTTTCCCTAGATCAATGGGATAGCACGGGAGGAACAAAAAAAATATTCTGACTTAATTGTCCAATTTTTCCACATTAACGTTGATTTTGGTGAATGTAAGATTTCCACACTAGCAACATGACTGACATATGGCTCCTTCTGACATTGTATTCCCTGCCACAAAGTGTGAGTGCTCATACAGCTGCTTGGAAACGAGTTTGATGCTCAGTAGAAAGGACATAGAACTTCTTTTTACTGGGCCAAAAAGAAGACAATGCTCATCTGAGATTTCAGTCTAACGGCGAGTGATAGTCATTTTTCTTGAGATTGCAAGACTCTGTTGGACATTGCTAATGTGGAATGCTGCAAGTCTGGTTCACTGACTTATTGACTGGTGGCAGGGGAGCTGTATGGCCTCAGTCATAGCGAGGTCCAGGCCTCAAGCTGCTGTGCCACCTGTTTACAGCTACCCAGGAGTGAGGCGTTGGAGTCAGGTGCTCCACAGGAGTGTTGGAGGTGGTGTGGTGTGCTTTTCATGCTGGAGTCGGTGCTGCTTCCCAGAGTTCGCTCGGTAGAAGACAAGCCATATCGTGTTCGGCTGCAGACTGCTGCAACATTAATGGACTCAGGGTCTTGGACTATACATTGTTTGTGTGTGACTGTGTTTTACTGGTATGTGCTTACTATCTTATATGTGCTACATGTGCCTTGTGCTGTGTATAACTGCTGGTAATGTGTTTCGCACCTTGGCCGCAGAGTAATGCTGTTTTGTTTATCTTTATTTATGAGTATTCATGTATGGTTGAATGATAATTAACTCGAACTTGCAGAAGTAAAGAGAAATGGAAATAAAATGACAGTGAGAATACGTTAAATTTCTCTTCTGCTGGACTCAGTGGTGCTTAGTTGTTGAAAAAGATTAACTTAGAGGAAAGCAATTTTGCAAAGAATCCTGGATGCTTTTGCATCTATGAGGAATTTTGTTTCCCCCTTTTTTTGATGGGATTTCATCCTCTCTAACTCCCCTTTGTGATGTCAACAATTGGTAACACAGTAGTGAGATTTTCATTCTCACTGCTTATCAAATCATATAGAATGGAAACAGACTCTTCAGTCCAACTGATCCAGCTGACCAAGATTCCTATCTAAACTTGTCTCATTTTCTCGTGTTTAGCCAACATTCTCTTAAACCGCCCCTATATATGTAAATGCCCAAGTACTTCTAAATATTAATAAATCTTCCTCAACCATTTTCCTTGACAGGAATCCCATAAACTGACCATACTCTTCTGTGAAAAAGTTTCCCCTCGGGCTCCTATTAAACCTCTTTCTTCTCACCTTAGAATTGAAGGTCTCCCTCTTGATGCGACATTTGCAGGTTGTATTGTGGTGACTCTCCGTTTTGCTTTAACAAGGCTGACTTCACAGGTAGAAAGTGTTGTAAAGAAAGCTTTTTGCACATTGGACTTCATAAATCAAAGAATTGAGTACAAGAGTTGGAATGTTTTGTTGAAGTTGCATTAGATCTTGGTGAAGCCTAATTTACAACATTGTGTGCAGTTTTTGTCATATACTTACAGAAAAGATGTCAATAAGATTGAAAGAGTGCAGGGAAAATCTACAAGGACATTGCTGGGATTTGAGGACCTGAGTTATATGGAAAGATTGAATAGATCACTGAGGGACTTTAATCCCTAGAGCATAGGAGAATGAGGGGAGATTTTACAGAAGTATACAAAATTGTGAGGGATACAGACAGAGTTAATGCAAACAGGCTTTTTCCACTGAGGTTGACTGAGAGCAGACCTGGAAGTCATAGTTAAGAGTTGAAAGGTAAAATGCTGAAAGGGAACATGAAGGTGGTGAAAGTATGAACATAGAACATAGAACATAGAATAGTACAGCACAGTACAGGCCCTTCGGCCCACAATGTTGTGCCGACCCTCAAACCCTGCCTCCCATATAAGCCCCCACCTTAGATTCCTCCATGTACCTGTCTAGTAGTCTCTTAAACTTCACTAGTGTATCTGCCTCCACCACTGACTCAGGCAGTGCCTTCCACGCACCAACCACTCTTTGAGTAAAAAACCTTCCTCTAATATCCCCCTTGAACTTCCCACCCCTTACCTTAAAGCCATGTCCTCTTGTATTGAGCAGTGGTGCCCTGGGGAAGAGGCGCTGGCTATCCACTCTATCTATTCCTCTTATTATCTTGTACACCTCTATCATGTCTCCTCTCATCTTCCTTCTCTCCAAAGAGAAAAACCCTAGCTCCCTTAATCTCTGATCATAATGCATACTTTCTAAATCAGGCAGCATTCTGGTAAATCTCCTCTGTACTCTTTCCAATGCTTCCACATCCTTCCTATACTGAGGTGACCAGAACTGGACACAATACTCCAAATGTGGCCAAACCAGAGTTTTATAGAGCTGCATCATTACATCACGACTCTTAAACTCTATCCCTCGACTTATGAAAGCTAGCACCCCATAAGCTTTCTTAACTACCCTATCCATCTGTGAAGCAACTTTCAGGGATCTGTGGACATGTACCCCGAGATCCCTCTGCTCCTCCACACTACCAAGTATCCTGCCATTTACTTTGTACTCTGCCTTGGAGTTTGTCCTTCCAAAGTGTACCACCTCACACTTCTCCGGGTTGAACTCCATCTGCCACTTCTCAGCCCACTTCTGCATCCTATCAATGTCTCTCTGCAATCTTTGACAATCCTCTACACTATCTACAACACCACCAACCTTTGCGTCGTCTGCAAGCTTGCCAACCCATCCTTCTACCCCCACATCCAGGTCGTTAATAAAAATCACGAAAATTAGAGGTCCCAGAACAGATACTTGTGGGACACCACTAGTCACAATCCTCCAATCTGAATGTACTCCCTCCACCACGACTCTCTGCCTTCTGCAGGCAAACCAATTCTGAATCCACCTGGCCAAACTTCCCTGGATCCCATGCCTTCTGACTTTCTGAATAAGCCTACTGTGTGGAACCTTGTCAAATGCCTTACTAAAATCCATATAGACCACATCCACTACACTACCCTCATCTATGTGCCTGGTCACCTCCTCAAAGAACTCTATCAGGCTTGTTAGACACGGTCTGCCCTTCACAAAGCCATGCTGACTGTCCCTGAACAGACCATGATTCTCTAAATGCCCATAGATCCTATCTCTAAGAATCTTTTCCAACAGCTTTCCCACCACAGACATAAGGCTCACTGGTCTATAATTACCCGGACTATCCCTAGTACCTTTTTTGAACAAGGGAACAGCATTCGCCTCCCTCCAATCCTCCGGTACCATTCCCGTGGACAACGAGGACATAAAGATCCTAGCCAGTGGCTCAGCAATCTCCTCTCTTGCCTCATGGAGCAGCCTGGGGAATATTCCGTCAGGCCCCGGGGACTTATCTGTCCTAATGTATTTTAACAACTTCAACATCTCCTCTCCCTTAATATCAACATGCTCCAGAACATCAACCTCACTCATATTGTCCTCACCATGGGATGAACTGCCAGTGGAAGTGGTGGGTCGGATTTTATTTTTGGAACTTTTATTTCTCAGCTTCAGAGAAGACAAAATCGGAGTGCTTAATTGATTCCTTCAGCCTCCTTAACATTGCTTGAGGATTTCCAGCAGTTTCCCTTGAGGGTCCACTTGCAGCTGTCATAAAGACATGCAACCTTACTATCAGTAGGCGGCAAGAGGCTTTGCATTGCACTGAGTAAGAATCTCAGTATAGGGGCTATCACCTGGTGACAGATCAGTTATGATTTAATGTTCATCATGCCCCCATAAGCTTTTGACTTGCCCTTTGCATCTTGGTCATCATCGCCAGGATATGTTCTGTGAAGCCTCCTCAGTGTCGTGGAATTTTTAGTGACTAGCATGCTGCATTTTCCACTGAAGAAAATTGCTGAACTTCTCAGATATGATCATCGCAGATGCACTTATTATGATCTTTCAAGAAACACTTGATTCTGGCATGGTTCTGGAGAAATGGAAAATTGCAAATATCGCTCCATGGGAGGAAGGCAAAAGAAAGGAAATTATAGGCCAGCTAGCCTAACCTCAGTGGTCGGGAAAGTGTTGTAGTCTATTATTAAGGATGAGGCTTCAAAGTACTTGGAGAATAATGCAGTCATCCCACCTCTCCCGGAAGTTCCGGGAGTCTTCCGCATATTAATAGTGGCTCCCTGATGCCGGCAAATTATATACAATATCACGGAAATCAATTTTTTGAAAGCGAGCGAGAGAGCACGAGAGAGAAAGCAAAAGAGAAAGTGCGAGAGCAACCACGAGAGAGAGCGCGCGTGAGAGAGAGCGAGGGCAAGCAAGCAAGAGTGCGCGAGCGAGAGAGAGAGAGAGAAAGAGCGTGCATGCGCACCATGGGAGAGTGTTCCAAAAAAAGAAAATATAAAATGTACGTCACCCCAGACTACACTAAAGTGTACCCCTGCCTAATAGGGGTCAAAAATAAAGACAGTGTTGCTCACTGTGCTGTCTGCAACAGTGACTTTTCTATTGCCCGTGGTGGGTTAAAATGTAAAAGACATGTTGAGGTGAGCTTAACAGGTGTCATTCATTCATTAGCATAGCTAACGTTATTTAAACCAGCTGGCTAGCTGCCAAGGAGCTACTCTATTGCAGACATCCCACCTCTCCCGGAAGTTCCAGGAGTCTCCTGCAAATTGACGGTGCTACCTCCCTGAAATGAGTTTTTGCAGGGTGGGATGTCTGATAATGATAAAATAAGTCAAAGTCAGCATGGTTCCTATGAAGGGAAATCTTGCCTGGCAAATCCGTTAAAGTTCTTCGAGGAAGTAACAAGCAGGGTGAACAAGGGAGAAACAGTGGGTGTCATTTATTTGGATTTTCAGAAGGCATTTGATAAAGTGCCACACATGCTTAACAAGATAAAATCCTGTGGCGTTACAGAAAAGATACTGGCGTGGATGGAGGAATAGCTGACAGGCAGGAGGCAGTGAGTGGGATTAAAGGGTTTTTTAACGTTGGCTGCTAGTGACTAGTGGTGTTTCTCAGAGGTTAGTATTGGGACCACTACTTTTCACATTGTTTTTCAATGATGTATATAATGGAACTGACAGCTTTGTGAGAGTAAGAGTTTGGCACGGACTAGAAGGGCCGAGATGGCCTGTTTCCGTGCTGTAATTGTTATATGGTTATATGGTTTGTGGCAAAGTTTGCAGATGATACAAAGATAGATAGAGGGGTAGGTAGTGCTGATGAAGCAACGTGATTGCAGCAGGACTTAGACAAATTGGAAGAATGGGCAAAAAAGTGACAGATGGAACTTAGTGTGAAATGGCTGATAATGCATTTCGGAAAAAGGAACAAAAATGCAGACTTTCTGAATGGGGAGAAAATTCAAACATCAGAGGTGCAGAGGGACTTACAAGGAGATAATGCTGAGGCTTTATAAGACACTAGTCAGCCTGCACTTGGAGTATTGTCAACAGTTTTCGGCCCCATATCACAGAAAGGAGAGAGTCCAGAGGAGGTTCATGATGATGATTCTGGGAATGAAGGGGTTAACATATGGAAGGATAGTCTGACCAGGTTATGTTTGTTTTCATTGGAATAAACACTGTGACTTAGAAAGCTGTGATATGGCTGGATGAGGTGAACTTGATGGCTCTATTTTATTTAGCTGTTTGGCAGTTTTGGGCCTGTACTCACTGGAATTTAGAAGAATGGGTAGGGTTCTCATTGAAATCTACTGAGTGTTGAAAGGACTGGATAGGGTGGATGTGGAGAGGACGTTTCTTATGGTGGGGCTATCCAGAACAAGAGGGCACAGCCTCAAAATGGAGGGGTGACTCTTTAGAACAGAGGTAAGGAAGAAATTTTTTAGCCAGAGACTAGTGGATCTGTGAAATGTTCTGCCATAGACTGTGGTAGAGGCCAAGACTGTGTGTAAATTTAAAGAGAAAATTGATAGCTTCCTGATTGGTTGGTGGGATCAAAGGTTATAGCAAGAAGGCAGGTGTATAAGGTTGAGTGGGATCCAGGATCAGCTATGATGGAATGGCAGAGCACTCGATGGGCTGAATGGCCTGATTATGCTCCTATGACTTATGGTCTTTTCTCAGATCCCTCTTTTTAAACTTTAAGCTATGTCCCCAAGGGCTCACTAATATTTTTGCAGCTACCTCATCATCAGTGTGGCTCACTTATAAGAAGTAAATGATGAGGCAAAACTGTGGGAATTGGCATTGCACTAATTTAAGGTCAAGTGTTGCAATTTGCAGCTTGTTAGAATACTTTGTTGAAGTAATCACAAGCATCAGAGAGTTAATAGATGACCTATTACTTGGCAGTGAAGCATTCTGACATTATCCCTGTGGTTTCCGGAACTGCCCAATTTCACATGATTTAGTGCTGATCTGTAAATCAGGTTTGTATGTATGCATTAATTCCGTTTTTAACATGTGATTTCTGATGCAATTTCACTCACAGTTCAAACATGCAAATGGATTGCTTTGTCACAAACAGTGCGTGAACTGTCTTGTCCTGCCTCAATTGAAGACGTTCTGGGCATACAGTTTGAAGAGAGTGCTCTAACGTTCTAGGCACAGGCCCTTCTAGTTTCTCTGAAATTATGGACCCCCATCTGAGAGTGGGAAGTCAGAGAATATACTACATAAAATTGTAGAGAGAACAACTAGGTCACAGCTTGTGTACTATATATTGGTCTGGTCTCCACACTTCTAAACATGTGAGGATGCACAGGAGATTTGTGAAGACTTTTCCAGAGCCTGGGAATGTTAATTGGAAGGATAGTCTGACCAGGTTGTGTTTGTTTCCATTGGAACAAACACTGTGACTTGGAAAGCTATGATATGGCTGGATAGACTGAACTTGATGGCCCTATTTTAGTTAGCTGTTTTATAATTGGGCCATTGACAGTGGCTGTTGAGGTAAGAATAAAAACTGAAGGAAGGGAGTGGTTACTGGAAGTTAGAGTTCAGGCTTTCAGTTTGGAAACTACCCACCATCTCCAGCGGAGAGGAACTGATTGGGTCTGTTCTCTGGAAAGAAGTGGAGAGTCCTGAAGCCTTCCTGATACAAGAAGGGTACAAAAAGAAGTACACTATTGATGTCACTGTCATTAAACACATCTATGTGAGGGCAAATCAGAAGCCATGGTTGACAGCAGAGGTTCAAGTACAGCTGTGAAATTGGGATGCTGGCTTCAGATCAGGGGATAAGATAGCTCACAGGTCAGCAAAAACTGCATTTTCCAGCACCATCAGCAAGGCAAAACTGAATTATTCTCAGAGACACAAGGGGCACGTGGCAGGGCATTTAGACCATAGCAGACTACAAGTTCATCCTGAGCTTTAACAATAGTGACGCTTCTCTTCCTGATAGGCTGAACGCCTTTTCACTTGGTTTGATGCACGGAGCAAGGGAGCAAAGGAGCAAAGTGCGGGTGGGGAGGGCCCCCCTTTCTTCCCGAGGGGCAGGCATTCTATCGGGTCACAGCTGATGTGAGGAAGATCCTAGTCAGGGTCAACCCATGTAAAGCTGTGGGGCCTGACAACGTACCTGGTTGGGTGCTGAAGGATTATGCAGACCAGTTAACTGAGGTTCTAACAGCCATCTTCAACATCTCTCTGGAACATTCTGCTGTCCCCTCAGGCTTCAAGGGGGCCTTGAGGGTGACAATAATCTGCCTCAATGACTACTGTCTAGTGGTTCTGACCTCAACAATAATGAAGTGCTCTGACTAGCTGGTTTTAGATCACAATAAGTTCCTGCTATATTGGAGCCTTTCCAGTTCACTTACCATTCAGTTCAGTCCACTGATGATGCCGTAGCCTCTGCACTCCATTTTGTCCTGTCCCACCTGGAAAATAGTGCCTCATGTGCCAGGATGTTATTTATTGATTTCATCTCGGCATTCAATACAACCATGCCCCATAGTTAAACTGTCCTCATTGGGTCCCAAAACCCCTCTGTGGATGGATCCTGCACTATTTATTTATTTAGTGATACAGCGCAGAGGGTGGAGGGGTGCCTTCCACCCCTCTGAGCACTGTGACCTCAAAACCCCGACCAACCCTAACCTAATAACAGAAATGACCAATTAAGATACCTGGTACATTGTTGGACTGTAGGAGGAAACCGGAGCACCTGGGTGATAAAGCACACATTCCATAGAGAGGACAGACAGGATGGTGGCAGAATTTAACTCCGAACTCCTGAACGACCTTTGTCGTAATAGTGTGAAAACTGCTACGCTAGTGTGAATTCTTGATAAATCAGACCACGAGCAATCCACATTAGCAGAAGCATCTGTAGCTCATCATGCTGAGCACTCACAAGGGCTGCGTGCTTGGCCTAGTGCTGCTAATGCTGCTGACACGTTACTGCGTTGCTAGATCCAGTTCAAACTGAATCACTAAGTTCGCTGATGACACAACAGCGACTGAGGACTGCTGAGAGGTTCATCGGGGCCTCTCTTCACCCACCAGAGATATTTATCAGGAGGAATGTGTACGCAAGGTCCTTAGCATTGACAAAGATTCCCCTCATTCATCCACTAATCTCTGTGAAATTCCCTCCCCCCGACCCCACCTATCATCAAGCAGGACTTATGTAGCTTTAGGACAAGAACTGTTAGAATGGGAAACAACTCCCCCCCACTCCACAGGCCGTAAGACTATTGAATTCCCCGCTACCAGCCATGTCTCATCACATATGAAACAACAGTAGCTTTATATTGTTTATTTTTTAAACTTGTGTCATATATGCATCTTATTATTTATTCATTTATTTGTAGTAATATTACTTTGTGTTATGTGTATGAGTTATATGTACTGCGGTTGGCATTTTGGTCCGGAGGAATGTTGTCTGGTTTGGTGGTATACATGTGTACAGTTGAATAACTTGAACTTGATGAGGGTACAAACATGTACAGGGACTGAACGTCCATGATGAAAGTACGGTGGTTGGAGTCTGAGCTGGGGAACTGAGGATTGCTGAAGTGGTGGGGAGCATGTGAGGTGTCATGAATCTAATTGGGAAGGGACTTGTCTGGAGGAACAAGATGGAGTCAAGCTGAAAGGATATGAACAAGAGAAAATCTGTACTGCTGGAAATCCAAGCAACACACGGAAAGTGCTCCCAGGCAGCATCTATGGAAAAGGATACAATCGACGTTTCAGGACTGATGAAGGGTCTCTGCTGGAAACGCCGGCTGTACTTTTTTCCCATAGAAGATGCCTGGCAGCATTTCCTCCAGCATTTTGTGCATAAAAGGATACGAGTTCAATAGGACAGGATCAGGCAGAAACTGAGGCAGTTTGGTTTCTGAATCTTGGGTAGGAGAGAGAATGGGGCATTATGGAGTAACGGGGACATCTCCAGAGGCAACGAGTCAGCAGTGTTGCTGGAGACAGTGGCCTGATGTTCCTTAGTTGTGTCCTGATTCTGGAGTGAGTAAGAGGGGGTGTCCAAGAGCTGTATTGGGCAAGGTAGAGGCCAGCCCACCAGACTACAACAGCACCACCCTTGTCTGGTGAGGTTGGGATTGGTGTGGAGCAATGTGTTTAGAGGGGTGAGGTTGAAGTAGTGAAGTCAAGATTGTTAATGTCCTATCAGCATTCAAAGCTGTAAAGATACAGAATAGGCAGAGGACCAGAATGGTGCCTCCAAAAGGAGGATGAAGGCTTGAGGTGGGAGAAGGGGTGATTGGTGGAAGGGTGAGGAATCTTTGCTGAAGGAATAGCTGTGGAGGTGATGGGAGAAGAGCCTCACGTCATGGCTAAGATCACATTTTAAGAAACATAGAAACATAGAAAATAGGTGCAGGAGTAGGCCATTCGGCCCTTCGAGCCTGCACCGCCATTTATTATGATCATGGCTGATCATCCAACTCAGAACCCAGCCTTCCCTCCATACCCCCTGACCCCTGTAGCCACAAGGGCCATATCTAACTCCCTCTTAAACATAGCCAATGAACTGGCCTCAATTGTTTGCGATGAGTTCTTGAAGTGCTGCAATCTGTAAGACTATGGAGTGGGAACTGGGACTAAACAAAATAGCTGTGTGTTTAGGAAGAGAGGGGGTAGTTGCTGAATGGTCCCTTGCTGTGCTTTTGAACTTCTAACATTTGATTTCTATGACTTTCAATTCTAATGCAAATGTAAGGATGAAACTATTATAAAACTAGTTAGGGAAATCTTGAGCATGTGGCCACAAACCATTATGACGCAATCTTATGATCAGTTATTCAAACTTAAAGGAAAAAGAAATTTCAAGATTCAAAATTGTTTGTTGTCATTCTTCAGTGCACAATTGTAAAGGGGAATGAAATGATTGTTACTCCAGATCCAACGCAGCATAAAAAACACAAAAACACAATAAATATACAGTAAATACATAAGATAAGCTTATATACATGTTCAAAACAACTTTGTATGTTCAAAGTTCAAAGTACATTTATTATCAAAGTGTGTATACATTATACAACCTGGAGATTCATCTCCTAACAGGCAAACCTGAAATAAAGAAACGCAAAAGGACCCAGAGAAGACCTTTGAACACCCTATGTGCAGAGAGGGAAAAAACCACAAGCAAATAGCATTCTGAACAGAAGTACACAAGGGATTCCATAGTTCAGTGCAGAGCCGAGTAAAATTGTGGAGCAGCAATCTGAACTGGTCTGTCCCTCACCTCGGGTCCCAACACCCCAACCTTTTCAATTTGGCTCAGTGCCTAAATTGATGTCTAAACATTGGGTTTAATCGCTTGGATACTCTCTGGGACCTGGACCCCACCAGCTCGAGTTTTCCTGTAACTGACCTTTCCGATAAAGTACATAATGTGACATCAGGTACAGAAGTATCTATACCAATATTCCCTGTAACTTGTCTGCACAAAAATCTTGCTCCGTGCAATTTTTTGCCTAGTGACAACAACATGTGCAAACTGAATTTTTAAGTGGAAATAAACTTGAAGCTATTCTAAGGATAATAAGTCTAGCTTGTTGTTCATTGTTTAAAAGCAGTAAAATAATACACATCAGTGAGTCTTATTTCTCATCTACTATGTGATGTAATAAATATCAATCTTTCCATATGTTATTAAAATTGTTTGAAATGGTCAAACAAAACTTATAAAATTTCAAAGCTAGTTGAGAAAATATCCAGATGGGTATTTTATTTGGAAAACATTGCATACAGCACAGATTTTATAGCTTGATTACATGAGACATAAAGTTGTACAAGATAATTAACATATTTAAGTTGCTTAGTTATTTTTCTCCCTTCTGTCTTTGGCATTTACTCGCTCTTTGTGAACTCTGTCAAGACTAATAAATCCTTCCAACAGAGAGCTTTGAATTCTCATCAGCTTATTCAAATGATACTGACTTAAACAGTTTTTCGGTTTGTTTTGGATTTGATATATTAGACTAAAACCTCTTTCACAGGCAGAGCAAGAAAGGTTCCGCCAATGTCCATCAATTTTGCAAGGTCATAAAACTCTTTATTTTGAAGTGCAAATGTCACCTCTTCAGAAAAACGAATAATCGGTTTGGATTTAATATTCTTTTTGTACAGCAAATTTGAAGTCATTGTACCACTTAACTGTGATGGTATTTTCAGCACAAGAATCAGAATAATTTCCACAGAAGGCACTGTCTTGGTCTTTGCCAAAGTTGAGGTCACAATCTGCAAGCACAGCAAAATCAAAAGCTACCCATTCTTGTACCTCATCCTCGGAAAACCTCTCTTCTAAAGGAACACAGAGAAGGTTTATAAAGTTCAACCAAGAATTTGTGTCTACAGTCATGTTTTTGTCACAACGTTGGCTTAGCAAAGCTTTAACTTTCTCACTCCAAGACATACTGTCTGCCAGACACTGCTTTCTTATCTTGTTAATTTTGCCTCTTGAAATCAAAGCCTCATAACTGTTCATGATTGCCTGTTGTGCAAAGGCATCTCACTTCATTCAGTGGTCCCAAAGCAATAGCTTCATTTTCAGAGGCTGTTGCAATTTCTTTAAGCGTGCATCTTTTAGTTGAAGATTGAGAAAACACCCTATAGGTTGTTTTCATAAAAAATTTGATGTCACATATTAACTTGACCTCTTTCCATGCATCGCTAATTCCTGGATCTTCACAGTGTGCCACACAGTGTTGTTGAACTAAGTGTGGGATATCCTGCAATGCTATTGCCTTTTCCCAACACCGCTGATGCTCCATCAGATGGGAAATTGACCATTTTATGGAGGTCGAGTTTGTTCTTTTCATAAAACTCTCTGCTCGCTATTACAATGAAAAAAGCATCACATGGCTTCAGCTGAAATATTCCACCAAATGAAGTGTTGTACATAGTACAACATTTAGGTCTGAATTTGCGAGATTTGTTGACAGAAATATCTGTGGATTTTTCCGCTGCTAAAGTGTGAAAATCTGCTGATGCTATTTCTTCAAACATGTTTTTCCACTTTAAATGAACTAGCAGTTCTTTTGCGCTTCAAGCCCTTTGCATCCTTGCAATTCGAGATAGCGAATCAATAATTTCTTAATAAAAACAGCATAAATAAGCCAGTTCTAATATCTGCAGTCAAATCCTCAACAGCACCATGTTGTCAACACCATCTGCATCAGAAATGAGAAAAGGAAATATGATTGTTTACGATAATGAAATATACTTAACATGTCAACAAGATAGAGGCTGATAACCTTTTGTACACAGTTTAAATTCCTTTGTGCGTTTGTCGCAAAAGATATGTGTGCATGCACACGCGGATACCTTAGAGGGAGCATTGATCTGTACATCAAAAAAGGGATATACGGGTAAATGGTTGCTTTTCAGTTTGGTAGACAGTGATGACCATGAAGAATCAATGGTAGAAAAACTTATTAGCTGGATAGTACATTTTCAAGCTATTTCTGGTCAAAAGGGAGGAAGGTATCAATTGAATGTGATGCAGTGAGACTAGCATAATGTATGAGTTATTAACTGAGACTGAGTTTTATACAACAAAGTATGAGATACCATTTGGCAGAAGGATTGGGGAAGTAACAAAGATGGTACAGGAACAGAGGGCTAATGGGAATGTAAGTGCAGGACAGACAAAAGAGCTTGGACTTCGTAGCCAGGAGCACTAAAATACTAAAATAGCAACACTCTGAAACATCTTGTTTAGTTGAGCCACAATCTGTCTATCTTATTCCATGCTGGTGACCATGCTTTTAGAAAGATGCAAAAATCCTTGAGATGGACATTTACCAGAATGCTTCCGGTAATGGAAGGTTTTAGCTGCAAAAGTTAGGTCTGAGAAGCTGGCTATGTTCTCACTGGACAAAAAGAATTGAGGGTAGTTTTGAAACTGGGAAACAACTTCGAAAAAGGCAAAGACAACCTGTGCTCCCGATGTGGCCTTTTATATATTGGTGAGACCCGACGCAGACTGGGAGACCGCTTTGCTGAACATCTACGCTCTGTCCGCCAGAGAAAGCAGGATCTCCCAGTGGCCACACATTTTAATTCCACATCCCATTCCCATTCTGACATGTCTATCCACGGCCTCCTCTACTGTAAAGATGAAGCCACACTCAGGTTGGAGGAACAACACCTTATATTCCGTCTGGGTAGCCTCCAACCTGATGGCATGAACATTGACTTCTCTAACTTCCGCTCATACCCCACCTCCCCCTCGTACCCCATCTGTTATTTATTTTTATACACACATTCTTTCTCTCACTCTCCTTTTTCTCCCTCTGTCCCTCTGAATATACCTCTTGCCCATCCTTTGGGTCACCCCCCCCCCTTGTCTTTCTTCCCGGACCTCCTGTCCCATGATCCTCTCGTATCCCCTTTTGCCTATCACCTGTCCAGCTCTTGGCTCTATCCCTCCCCCTCCTGTCTTCTCCTATCATTTTGCATCTCCCCCTCCCCCTCCAGCTTTCAAATCCCTTACTCACTCTTCCTTCAGTTAGTCCTGACGAAGGGTCTCGGCCTGAAACGTCAACTGCGCCTCTTCCTATAGATGCTGCTTGGCCTGCTGCGTTCACCAGCAACTTTGATGTATGTTGCTGTCATCATTAAATGATGGTATCAAGATAAAAGGACAAGGGTTAAAAGTTTGCAGTAATATAAGAAGAATTATTTATACTGAGGAGGGAAGAATTGATGTTAAGAGTGGTGGATATGGAGACTATGATCCCAGAAAGAAATTTAATAGGCATGACAGGGAAATAAATTTGTTTTTCTATGGAACTGGTTGATTATTTTACAGAGAGGCAATATAGATACGATGGACTGAACAATTTCTACTTTTCTGTAAAATCTCCATAGACATTCAAAGAGAGTGAAAATAGAAGACATTTGAACTTTTCTCCAATCAGGTTAATTAGAGACACTGCCACATTACACAATTCCAGTTGTACTCCTAGCAATGACCAATGCAGTATGACATAGAAGTGTCATATAGTCATAGAAAAGTACATCATAAAAACAGGCCTTTTGACCCATCTAGTTCAGGCTGAGCTGTTTAAACTGCCCACTCCCATCAACCTCAATAGGGACTATAGTCCTGCATACCCTTACCATCTATGTACCTATCCAAGCTTCTCTTAAATGTTGATGTTGAACTTGCATGCACCATTTGTGCTGGCAGCTCATTCCACACTCTCACGAATTTCCAAGTGAAGAAGATTCCCCCCCATGTTCTCCTTAAACATTTCATCTTTCACCCTTAATCCATGACCTCTGGTTGTGTCCCCTCCCCCTCAGTTTCAGCAATTACCCTGTCTATACCCCTCATAATTTTGTATAACTCTATCAAACTTCCTGGCAATCTTCCACGTTCCAAGGAATAATGTCTTAACCTATTCAATCTTTCCATATAATTTACGTTCTCCAGACCCGGCAACATCCTTGTAAATTTTCTCTGTACTTGTTCAAACTTATTTACATCTTTCCTGTAAGTACGTGACCAAAAGTACACACAATATTCCAGATTAGGCCTCACCAACATCTTAAACAAGTTCTACATAATGACCCATCTCCTGTACTCAGTACTTTGATTTAAGAAGTCCAATGTGTCAAAAGCTTTCTTTACAACCCTATCAACCTGTGACACCACTTTCAATGAATTATGGACCTGTATTCCCAGAACACTTTATTCTATCACATTCCTCATGTCCTCCCATTCACAATGTAAGACCTACCCTGATTAGTCCTACAAAGTCATACTCATACTTGCCTACATTAAATTCCATCTGCCATTTTTTAGTTCTTTTTTTCCACCTGGTCCAGATTCTGCTGCAAGCCATGATAATCTTCCTCACTCTCCAAGACACTTCATGTCACCTTCAAATCTGGTGATCCAGTTAACCATATTAACATCCAGATTGTTGATATAGATGACAAACAACAACAGACACAACATTGATCCCTACGGTGCACCACTAGTCACAGGCCTTCGGTTAGAGAGGCAGAATCTACTACCATTCCCTGGCTTCTCCTACAAAGCTAATATGCAATCCAATTTACTACCTCATCTTGAATGTCAAGCGACTGAACCTTCCTGATCAACCTCCCATGCAGACCTTGTCAATTGCCTTGCCAAACTTCATGTAGACCACATACACTGCTGTGCCTTCATCAACTTTCCTGGTACTTTCTCAAAAAACTCTAAGACTGGTTAGACAAAACCTACCATGCACAAAACCATGCTGACTGTCATTAATCAGCCCATGTCTATCCAAATACTCTTATATCTGGTCCCTTAGAATATTTTACAATAACTTTCCCCACTACTGACATCGGGCTCACCAGCCTATAATTTCCTGGTTTATCTCTAGAACCTTTCTTAAACAGCAGAACAACGTTGGCAATCCTCTATTCCTCTGGCAACTCACCTGTAACTAAGGATGTTTTAAATATCTCTGCTAGAGCCCCAGCAATTTCTGCACTTGCCTTCCACAGGGTCAGAGGGAAACACCTTCTCAGGCCCTGGGGACTTATCTACCCTAATTTGCCTCAAGACAGCAAACACCTCCTCCTCTGTAATCTGTATAGAGTCCGTGAAGCTGATGCTATTTGCCTTACTTCTATAGACTCACTGTCCCTCTCCTGAATAAATACAGAGGCAAAATTGCATTTAAGATCTCCCCCATCCCTTTTGGCTCCAATCATGGATTACCATTCTGATCTTCCAGAGGACCAATTAGAAACATATAATTGTAGAAAAACCTATGGCGTAATACAGGCCTTTCGGCCCACAATGATGTGCTGAAAATGTACTTACTTTAGAAATTACCTAGGATTACCCATAGCCCTCTATTGTTCTAAGCTCCATGTACCTGTCCAGGAGTCTGTTAAAAGACCCTATTGTATCCGCCTCCACCATCGCCGGCAGCCCATTCCAGACACTCACCACTCTCTGCATAAAAACTTACCCCTCACATCTCCCCTGTACCTACTTCCAAGCACCTTAAAACTGTGCTCTCTCAGTTTAGCCATTTCAGCCCTGGGAAAAAGCCTCTGACTAGCCACATGATCAATGCCTCTCATCATCTTATACACCTCTATCAGGTCACCTCTCATCCTCCGTCGCTCCAAGGAGAAAAGGCCATTCACTCAACCTATTCTCGTAAGGCATGCTCCCCAATCCAGGCAACACCTTGTAAATCTCCTCTGCACTCTTTCTATAGTTTCCAAATCCTTCCCATAGTGAGGTGACCAGAACTGAGCACAGTACTCCAAGCAGGGTCTGTTCAGGGTCCTATATAGCTGTAACATTACTTCTCAGCTCCTAAACTCAATCCCATGGTTGATGAAGGCCAATGCACCGTATGCCTTCTTAGCCACAGAGTCAACCTGCACAGCAGCTTTGAGTGTCCTATAGACTCGGACCCCAAGATCCCTCTGATCCTCCACACTGCCAAGAGTCTCACCATTAATTATGTTCCTCGCAAACCTTTTGCTCTAACTTATCTGTAGAATTCCTTCAGATTCTCCTTCACCTTGTCTGCTAAGGCAACCTCATGTTTTCTTTTAGCCCTCCTGATCTCTGACATCAGAGATTTAATCCTGTTAATCTGCATAGCTCAGAGAAGGGGGGTGATCAGTGAACTGAGAATGTTGGTTTTTCCAAAGGGATTAGGCTTTCCAGCTCTGGTTAACCATGTTTCAGGAAATATCCTGACATGACATCATGCTTCCAGCTGGCCCGTCCCGCCCACATACTCTTGCATTTGGTTTCCAACCCACACATTATTCCCCACCAGTCATAGAGCAAAATTTATATGGATGATCTTTAGCTGCAAGCTAAACAGACTTTTCAACTACATATTCAATACCTCTATAACCACCTTCACCCCCTGACATTCCTAACATTACAATGTTTGTCCTAAATGCTTAGTTAAATGTGATCCAAAGGCAATGTACCTGGAAAAAAAAACAAGAGAAGCTGTTTTGGCTTATTCTTCGTCATTCTGAGTGTCACTGGCAGCACTTAGAAATATTACTTATTCATGACTGCTTTAGCACATAGAATGAATCATATTCATCTGAGTATTGGAAAATCCCCAGAAATTCTCAATGGTAAATGCACAATAGCTGTTTACTGGAGGATAGTTTCATTTTGTGCAAATCTGAACAGTTATACAGTAGTAGTTCTGTTGTAAATGAAGCCATTCTAACTTGTTTAAGTTTTAAACTTTTGATCTCGGTCACACGTGTGAAAAGAAACAATATTAGTAAAATTCCAGAAACAGTACATTTGAAATTTAAACAGAAAATGCTCGAGATGTACAACTGGTTGGCCAGTGTGTGTAATTACTGTTGGGCGTTTATTCATCAGCATTTGAAAGCTGAAGATTAAGTTAAAATAATTAAATAAATGCAGCACATATGATTGTTCCATTTTTATGCACAAAGAAACATTTTCTGAAATCAAAAGAATTCAAATTTGCTGCATTTTGCAGGGGCCTAACTTGTGTGACCTTCATCTGAATGAAGTAACTTCTTTGTGCATCTGTCCATGAGCTAGTATGTTTTAGCTGATTACTCCTATTTATCCTCTTCTTGCTCAAATCTCTGTTCAACAGCTAGACTGGTTAAGGAAGCTTGCAATGTCTAACAGAAAGTTCAGGCTAACACCAATTTAGCAATACTTTGAAGCACATGAAAAGCAATATTTTTGCACTTATATTTCTGAACTTTATTTTTCAGAATTATGAAATTGAAAATGAACATTATTTTCCTAAAAGATACAAAGTAATGAACGTTTCTGGATCATTTTCTGGAAAACTCATCCAGGCTCATCCTGGCCTCCGTCAAAATTAATTTTTCTTAGTCTTTCAAAAACTCTGGAGCGGGAGAGCTCACATTTTAGATGTCTCTTGAACTAGCATGGATAACTTCACTCATCTCTACTCTGAACTGATTCCGTAACCTATGGACTCACTTTCAAGGACTCTATAACTCATGTTCTCAGTATTATTTACAATTCAAAGTTCAAAGTAAATTCATTACCAAAGTATATACATGCCACCAAATAATACCGAGATACATTTTAAGACAATAAACCAATAAGATATACGAGCAGAATTAGACCACTTGGCCCATTGAGCCTGCTCCGCCATTCCATCATGGCTGATCCATTTCCCTCTCAGCCCCAATTTCTTGTCTTCTCCCCATAATCCTTCATGCCCTGACTAAGCAAGAATCTATAAACCACTGCCTTAAATATAACTATTGATTTGGCCTTCACAATTGCCAGTGGCAACAAATTCCACAAATACGTTGCTCTCTGGCTAAAGAAATTCCTCTTCCTCTCCATTCTATATGGACGTCGTTCTATTCAGAGGCTGTACTCTTTGGTCCTGGACTCCCCCACCATAAGAAACATCCACACCATCGAGGCCTTTCGACATAGAAAGGTTTTAATAAGATCCCCTCTCATGCATCTGAATTCCAGTGAGTACAGACCCAGAACCATCAAACACTCCTCATATGACAAGCCTTTTTTTCCCAGAATCATTCTCATGAACTCCTTCCAAACCCTCTCCAATGTCAGCACATCCTTTCTTAGATAAGGCACGCAAAATTGCTCACAATACTAATAGTGAGGCCTTACCAGTATTTTATAAAGCTTCAACATTATATCTTTGGTTTTATATTCTAGTCCTCTCAAAGTGAATGGTAATATTGCATTTGCCTTCCCCAACACTGATTCAACCTGCATATTAACCTTTAAGGAATCTTGCACAAGGACTCTAAAGTCCCTTTGTACCATGGATTCTTGAATCCTCTCTCAATTTAGAAACAGTCTACACTTTTATTTCTTCTACCAAAATACATGACCATACACTTCTCAACACGGTATTCCATCCACCCCCTCTTTGTCCATTCTCCTAATCTGTCTGTCCTTCTGTAGCCTCCCTGCTTCCTCAGAACTACCTGTCTCACCACCTATATTGCATCGCCTTCAAACTTGCCACGAAACCATCAATTCCATCATCTACATTACTGATGTAAAATATCAATTGAAGTTGTCCCAACACAGACCCCCGTGGAACACCACTAGTCACCAGCAGCTAACCAGCAAAGGCTCCCTTTATTCCCACTCTTTGCCTTCTCTAGTCCATTCAATGTTCAGTAAGTTTCAATGAGATCCCACCACCGCATTTTTCTAAACTCTACTGAGTACAGGCCCAAAGCTGCCAAACCCTCCTCATATGTGAACCCCTTCTTTCCTGGAATCATCCTCGTGAACCTCCTCTGGACTCTTTCCAATGACAACACGTCCTTTCTTAGATATGGGGCCCAAAACTGTGGACACTACTCCAAAAGCGACCTGACTAGTGTCTTATAAAGCTTCAGCATTATCTCCTTGTTTTTATATTCTATTCCCCTTGAAATAAATGCCAACATTGCATTTGACTTCTTTACCCCAGACTCAACCTGTAATTAACCTTCTGATCATCTTGCAAGATGACTCCTAAGTTCCTCTGCACCTCTGATGTTTGAACCTTCTCCCCATTCAGATAATCTGCACTATTGTTCCTTTTACCAAAATGCATTACTGTACATTTCCCAACACTGTTTTCCATCTCCCACTTTTTTGCCCATTCTCCTAATCTGTCTAAGTCCTGCTGCAATTGCATTGCTTCCTCAGCACTACCTACACCACCACCTATCTTCGTATCATCCGTAAACTTTGCCATCAATTCCATTATCCAAATCGCTGACAATGTGAAAAGTAATGTTCCCAATACTGACCCCTGTGAAATATCACTAGTCACTGGCAGCCAACCAGAGAAAGCTCTCTTTATTCTCACTCGCTGCTTCCTGCCTATCTGCCATTCATTATCATTACTGGGTTTGTACACACTGGAATCTAGAAGGATGAGAGGGGATCTGATCGAAACATATAAGATTATTAAGAGATTGGACACACTAGAGGCAGGAAACATGTTCCCGATGTTCGTGGAGTCCAGAACCAGAGGCCACAGTTTAAGAATAAGGGGTAGGCCATTTAGGATAGAGTTGAGGAAAAACTTTTTCACCCAGAGAGTTGTGGATCTGTGGAATGCTCTGCCTCAGAAGGCAGTGGAAGCCAATTCTCTGGATGCTCTCAAGAAAGAGTTAGAAAGAGCTCTTAAAGATAGCAGAGTGAAGGGATATGGGGAGAAGGCAGGAACGGGGTACTGATTGTGGATGATCAGCCATGATCACAGTGAATGGCGGTGCTGGCCCGAAGGGCTGAATGGCCTACTCCTGCACCTATTGTCATCCACAAAATCTCATCTCTACTCCTCTAACTATGGAATTACTACAGTCCTCTTCACTTCTTTTCCCTTCTGACCCACAGCAGTGCCAGAAACCTGGTCACTGCAGCTCCATCCTGGTAGGTTGTCAGCCTCAACAGTATTCAAAATGATTTACTTATTATTAAGGTGAATGGCCACAAGGGTACTCTGTACTGGCTGGCTATTTCCCTTCCTTCTCCTGACAGTCACCCAGTTAGTTACCTCCTGTAACCTACCTGCATCTCCTATCGATCACTTCCTCAGTCTCCTGTATGAGCTAAAGGTCATTGAGATTCAACTTCAATTCCTTAAGACGTTTTATGATGAGTTGCTGCTTGTTGCACCAGGCGCAGATGTGGTTATCTGGGAGGCTGTAGATTTCCCGAACTCCCACAACTTACACAAAGAACATAACACTGCCCCGGAGTCATTCTCACTGCTCTATCTATTCCCTAATAGGCAAGGAATAAAGAACAAAAAAGATGAAGAAACTTACCAGTTAGTTACCTTGCCCAAGCTTGATTTCAAACTAAGCATGATGAGCCAAAGCAAATGCCTCCCCACTTTAATATAGGCCCACTCCAACAATGGCCACTTTGCTTGTCCCTGCCTTATTTTTGTTCACCCTTGCTGTGGAATTCCATTCACTGATGGGCCGCAGTTCAAACTGCGAATACTGCTGCAAAGAACTGCTTGTTTCATTTTCAATCACGAACCTGTGTGGAGTCGCCTTTTCTTCTCACACTCCCGTTCACCAATTGGCTGCAGTTCAAACTCTGAAAACTGCCATGAAGCGCTACTTTTTTAAATCTTCGATTGAGGAGCTGCTTACTTATAGTGGCCACTTCTTATGCTGTGAACTTTGCAGGGCCAATTTCTTAGATTGGAGCAATGCTTGCAAGACAAATGTTTTACTGCCACTTTCTTGCGAGTTGGGTACAATGCTCATGCAAAATTTTTAATGGAATGAGAACGTTGTTCAGTCTTTATTTCCCATTAAAAAGTTGGTGTGAACCATCATCTTGATTGGACTGCTATAATCCTTCTGTTGAAGAGACACCTGCAATTTGTCAAGTAAAATGTTTCAAGAACCAAGAAAGATGGAAAGGATGTGACTGATAATCTGTAGGTAAGTGGTGTTCCAACTTGCACAAAATTATTCTCCACATTACAAGCAACATGGACTTTGGGCACTGAAGCAGATTTTTGCAAGAATAAAAAAAAATGACCTTAACTTGACAGTAAGTCTGAGGAGACCATCTTCTTTCAATATACAGTAGCTATAATGTTCCTTCTGTCAGCCTGCCATGGAGGTTTTTTTTGGGGGGGGGTTTGGTGCCCTCCTTTGATTATTGCACAGACAATTAAGTGTGGTCTCCTTAGGAACTATGCAGCCTTTGGTTTGGCATATACTTCTGGGTGTAAATCAACCTGATACTGTAGTTCTACAATTTATTTGAACGAGCATTAGTGAAAAAAAGAATGGCTTACCGCACCAAAACTAGAAGAAGCCCAACTTCTAGGCAAAAGTATGTGGGCATAGCACACAACAGACTCTAGAGCAGGGGTTCCCAACCTGATGTCCACTGACCCCAGTTAATGGCGGGGGTTCATGGCATAAGAAATGTAGGGAACCCCTGCTCTAGAGTTCACAGAGAATGGTGTGAAAAACAAACAAAAAAATCCAGTGAAGAGTTCTGTGGTTGAAAATGCCTTGTTATGAGAGGTCAGAGGAGAATGGCCAAACTGGTTCAAGCTGACTGAAAGGCAACAGAAACTCAAAAACGAAGTGTTAGAAATACTCGAGATGTCTAGTCAGTGTGTGCTCCTTTCTGTCCAAGAGGGGAGTATCTTCTTACTTTGTGTCGACAGTACTGTTTGAATTGCTTGAACAGGGGGTTTGAAAGTCTGCTGTGTTGGGAACCAAAGAGGAAAAGAGAGTGGGGAAGGAGCGGGAATTGCTAGTAGGGGGCCACGCAGATCAGGTAATGGAGGAAAAGGCAAGGGGGGGTGTTGAGGGAAAGAGAGTGGAGAAGAAGCTGGATAAGGATTTGGGATCAGAGGTAGGCAGCTGGGGAGAAGTGGATTATTGTGAAGGGAGAAATAAAGGGAATGAGGAGATAGTGAGGGGATGGATGATTGAAAACTGATACAAAGGGAATAAAAGAATAAGAAATGACAGTGGAGAGAGCTCTGAAAGTGAGAAAGATAAACAAGATCAGAGACAAGTGTTGTCATAATTAGGTTTAATGAGAAGCAAGGAAACATGAAGAAAATTGACCCGTTTGTGCTAACAACAACTCTGGCAAATAAGATAGGGGAAATAGTATTTGCAAAAGTCCTTAATGATGGCAACCTATTGGTAAAACGTGCGAATGAGGATCAACTTGAGAAAGCACTCAAGCTAAAAGAGATAGGAAAATGCAAGGTGAAATACACAGGGAGGTTGGGGGCACGAAATGGCGATGGATGTAAAGCAGTGATCACGGGGGTACCAATAAGTACAAATATGGAGGAGTTAAAGAGGAATATCAAAGAAGGAAAAATAATAAATGATCAAAGACTGAAAACAACAAAGGAGGGAATGAAAAAGGAAAGTGAAACAGTATTGATTGAATTTGAAGACATAGTCATAGTCATACATTATTGATCCCAGGGGAAATTGGTTTTCGTTACAGTTGCACCATAAATAATAAATAGTAATAGAAATAGTAATAGTCATGGAAATAATAAATAGTAATAGAATAGTAACAGAAAAATAGTAATAAATAGTTAAATAGTAATATGTAAATTATGCCAGTAAATTATGAAATAAGTCCAGGACCAGCCTATCGGCTCAGGGTGTCTGACCCTCCAAGGGAGGGGTTGTAAAGTTTGATGGCCACAGGCAGGAATGACTTCCTATGACGTTCTGTGCTGCATCTCGGAGGAATGAGTCTCTGGCTGAATGTACTCCTGTGCCCACCCAGTACATTATGTAGTGGATGGGAGACATTGACCAAGATGGCATGCAACTTAGACAGCATCCTCTTTTCAGACACCACCGTGAGATAGTCCAGTTCTATCTCCACAACATTACTGGCCTTATGAATGAGTTTGTTGATTCTGTTGGTGTCTGCTACCCTCAGTCTGCTGCCCCAGCACACAACAGCAAACATGATAGCACTGGCCACCACAGACTCGTAGAACATCCTCAGCATCGTCCGACAGATGTTAAAGGACCTCAGTCTCCTCACGAAATAGAGACGGCTCTGACCCTTCTTGTAGACAGCCTCAGTGTTCTTAGACCAGTCCAGTTTATTATAAATTCGTATCCCCAGGTATTTGTAATCCTCCACCATGTCCACACTGACCCCCTGGATGGAAACAGGGGTCACCGGTACCTTAGCTCTCCTCAGGTCTACCACCAACTCCTTAGTCTTTTTCACATTAAGCTGCAGATAATTCTGCTCACACCATGTGACAAAGTTTCCTACCGTAGCCCTGTACTCAGCCTCATCTCCCTTGCTGATGCATCCAACTATGGCAGAGTCATCAGAAAACTTCTGAAGATGACAAGACTCTGTGCAGTAGTTGAAGTCCGAGGTGTAAATGGTGAAGAGAAAGGGAGACAAGACAGTCCTCTGTGGAGCCCCAGTGCTGCTGATCACTCTGTCGGACACACAGTGTTGCAAGCACACGTACTGTGGTCTGCCAGTCAGGTAATCAAGAATCCATGATACCAGGGAAGCATCTACCTGCATCGCTATCAGCTTCTTCCCCAGCAGAGCAGGGTGGATGGTGTTGAACGCACTGGAGAAGTCAAAAAACATGACCCTCACAGTGCTCGCTGGCTTGTCCAGGTGGACGTAGACACGGTTCAGCAGGTAGACGATGGCATCCTCAACTCCTCGTGGCTGGTAGGCGAACTGGAGAGGATCTAAGTGTGGCCTGACCATAGGCTGGAGCAGCTCCAGAACAAGTCTCTCCAGGATCTTCATGATGTGGGAGGTTAATGCCACCAGTCTGTAGTCATTGAGGCCGAAGAAGAAAGAGTGCCAAGGAAGGTGTTCCTGGGTTTCATGAGTTACTCGGTAAGGGTGTATGTGCCAAAACCATTGAGGTGCTATAATTGTCAAAGGTTTGGACACATAGCTAAAAACTGTAAAAGACAGAGGAGATGTGCTAGATGTGGGGGTGATCATGAATATGGAAAGTGCGGAACAGGAGTGCAACCAAAATGCTGCAATTGTGGAGGAGCTCATAATGTGGCATATAGTGGGTGTGAGGTTGTGAGACGGGAGACTAAAATTCAAGAAATAAGAGTGAAAAGAAAGATCACTTATGCAGAAGCTGTAAAAATGTCAGAACAGAATAATGCTCCTAATGAACAGGGAGCAATAGAGATGAGAGAGTTGCAACAAAGAACAAATGACAGGATTTATGTAGACAAAAAGTCTCTAGTAACATTCATTGCAGGAGTGTTTAATAGTACGGCTGAGGTAAAGTCAAAAAGTGATAAAAATTCAGCTGGTGGTCAAAGCAGCAGTGAACCATTTAGGGTTAGTAGGACTGACATGGGAAGAAATGAGGGAGAAGCTCACTAATCAGTCAAGCCAGGAAGTGTCATGTGTTGGTTAATAGTGATTACGGTGATTCTTTCGCGATGGAATGCAAAGAGCTTACTGGCCAATAGCTAGGAATTCAAGCACTTTATTAAAGAAATAGTTGTAAAACCGGATGTAGTATGTATTCAGGAAACTTAGTTGAAACCAACTTTAGACTTTGTGGTGTATGGGTACACAATGATAAGGAAAGATAGAATTCTAGCGGGAGGAGGGAGTTGTGCAATGTTAATCAAACAAGGTGTACCATATAGGATATTGGAAAAAGGAGATGATTGGGAATACATAGTGGTGGAAGTGTGGGAGAGAGGGGAGGGAGTGGTTATAATTAACTACTACAATCCATGTAAAAGGTTGGATTTGGACAGCCCATTAAGGATACAAGGACAAAACAGACATAAAGTAGTGTGCTGTGCAGATTTCAATGCTCATAGCACAATATGGGGGTATACGATCACAGATTCAAATGGAAAGGTAATTGATTTGATGGAAGAAAAGGATTTGGTGTGTATGAATGATGGTAGAGGAAGAAGGATAAACTTAACAACAGGAACTGAGTCAGTATTAGATATTATGTTAGTGTCTAATACGTTGGCTGGCGTTAGTAACTGGGGAGTTTGGACTGCTTCAGGAAAGGGTTGGATCATTTAAATTTCTGGGAATTATATTTGATTCACAATTAACATGGGTAGAACATATCAGGAAAATTGAGGAGAAATGTAAAAAAGTAATAAATGTGATGAGATGTTTGACTGGTAGGGAATGGGGAGCAAGTTGTTCAGTGTTGAAGAGAATGTACGTGGCTTTAGTAAGATCTATGTTGGACTATGGATCCAGCATATGGATCAGCAGCTAAGTCTCTTATAAGGAAACTGGATGAGATTCAGTCTCAGGCTTTGAGAGTGTGCAGTGAGGCTTTTAAAACATCACCAGTATCAGCCCTACAGGTAGAAATGGGAGTAATGCCTTTGGAACTAAGAAGGATGCAATTGACGGCAAAATACTGGGCTAATTTGCAGGGTCACAATAATTCTCACCCTGCAAAAGGAGTGTTGCAGGAGTGCTGGGAAAATGGGAGGTTTCAGAGGGATAACTTTAGTTGGGTAGGGAATGATATTGCTAAAGAATGTGGAGTGTTTGATCTAAGGATAAGTCCTTCAGTAGTTTATCCGATTGTAGTTCCATGGAAGCTTGTATGGCCTGACATAGACTGGCATTTGTTAGAGGTAAAAAGGAAAGGAAAATATAAAACTGATTTGGTAAGTGCATTTAACTGTCATGTGATGGAAAAGTATAGAGATTATACTCAGATTTATACGGATGGTGCTAAGGAACCTGAAACAGGAGTGACAGGGTTTGGGGTGGCTATACCAGCAAAAGAAATTGGAATCAGCAGAAGACATCTAATAAGTTAGGGGTGTATGCAGTGGAGATGCCGGCAGTGTTGGTTGCCTTGTGATGGCTGGAGAAAGCTAGACAAGTCAAAGTATAGATATGCTCAGTTTCATCCTCAGTTCTAGCAAGTTTAAGGTCTTTTCACTCAAACAGTCGGCAAGATGTACATTATGAAGTCCTTCAGTCAGTCACAAGAAATGTAAATCAGGGAGGTCAGGTAAAATTTTTATGGGTTCCAGCACATGTAAGGGTGAAGGGCAATGAGAGGTTGGATGAGTTGGCAAAGAGGATATTAAAGAAAGAAAATATAGAAATGCACATTAGTATCAGTAAAGTAGAGGCTAAGTGTGTAATCTGGGAAAAAAATCAACCAAATATGGCAAGAAAGATGGGACAGGGAGGGGAAAGGAAGGCATTTATATCAAATACAAAAAGTGTTGCAGATACTAGGGTAGGTAGTGGATACAGAAGAGAGGAAATTGTGTGGACTAGGTTAAGGCTGGGGCACTGTGCATTAAACAAAACATTGAAAATGATAGGGAAACACCAGACAGGATTGTGTGAGCAATGTCAGGAGAGGAGTCAGTAGAACATGTAGTTCTGAGTTGCAGGAAGTATGGGATACAGAGAGAGATGATGATAATCAATCTAAGGGAATTGGGGGTGCAGGAATTCACATTAAAAGGATTGCTGGGCATGGGTGAGAAAGCACAGGCCAGGGTATTTTTAACTTTCTTAAGGGGTACAGGATTTTTTTTATATAGGATATGATGAATACGTAGGAATAGGGTACTAGGATGGCCAAAGATGGGAGGATAAAATGTAGGTTAGGGTATATATGTGTGTATGATTGGGTGAAGGAATTTGGAATGCAAGTCTACTGCACACTCCGGTGCAGAAGGTGGTGGTCATGCACCACTAAGCTGGGTGCCAACTGCCGTAAAACAAGAAGAAGAAGAAGAGTAACTCAAATAGCAATGCATTACAACAATGGTGCGCAGAAGAGCATCCCTGAATGCACAATACATCGAACTGTGAAGTGGATGGGCTATAGCAGCAGAAAACCACAAACATACACTCAGTGGAGTCATTATTAAGTGCAGCAGGTACCTGATAAAGTGGCCTCCTAGTGTATAACAATCATCCAGAGAAAAAGACAGAAGAAAAACTTACCTTTCACTTTTAGAATTTTCTTTTTTTTGCTATTAGAAACATAGAAACATAGAAAATAGGTGCAGGAGTAGGCCATTCGGCCCTTCGAGCCTGCACCGCCATTTATTATGATCATGGCTGATCATCCAACTCAGAACCCCGCCCCAGCCTTCCCTCCATACACCCTGACCCCTGTAGCCACAAGGGCCATATCTAACTTCCTTTTAAACATAGCTAATGAACTGGCCTCAACAGTTTGCTGTGGCAGAGAATTCCACAGATTCATCACTCTCTGTGTGAAGAAGTTTTTCCAAATCTCGGTCCTAAAAGGCTTCCCCTCTATCCTCAAACTGTGACCCCTCGTTCTGGACCTCCCCAACATCGGGAACAATCTTCCCGCATCCAGCCTGTCCAATCCCTTTAGGATCTTATACGTTTCAATCAGATCCCCCCTCAATCTTCTAAATTCCAACGAGTACAAGCCCAGTTCATCCAGTCTTTCTTCATATGAAAGACCTGCCATCCCAGGAATCAATCTGGTGAACCTTCTTTGTACTCCCTCTATGGCAAAGATGTCTTTCCTCAGATTAGGGGACCAAAACTGCACACAATACTCCAGGTGTGGTCTCACCAAGGCCTTGTACAACTGCAGTAGTACCTCCCTGCTCCTGTACTCGAATCCTCTCGCTATAAATGCCAGCATACCGTTCGCCTTTTTCACCGCCTGCTGTACCTGCATGCCCACTTTCAATGACTGGTGTATAATGACACCCAGGTCTCGTTGCACCTCCCCTTTTCCTAATCGGCCACCATTCAGATAATAATCTGTTTTCCTATTTTTGCCACCAAAGTGGATAACTTCACATTTATCCACATTAAATTGCATCTGCCATGAGTTTGCCCACTCACCCAACCTATCCAAGTCACCCTGCATCCTCTTAGCATCCTCCTCACTGCTAACACTGCCACCCAGCTTCGTGTCATCCGCAAACTTGGAGATGCTGCATTTAATTCCCTCATCCAAGTCATTAATATATATTGTAAACAACTGGGGTCCCAGCACTGAGCCTTGCGGTACCCCACTAGTCACCGCCTGCCATTCTGAAAAGGTCCCGTTTATTCCCACTCTTTGCTTCCTGTCTGCTAACCAATTCTCCACCCACACCAATACCTTACCCCCAATACCGTGTGCTTTAAGTTTGCACACTAATCTCCTGTGTGGGACCTTGTCAAAAGCCTTTTGAAAATCCAAATATACCACATCCACTGGTTCTCCCCTATCCACTCTACTAGTTACATCCTCAAAAAATTCTATGAGATTCGTCAGACATGATTTTCCTTTCACAAATCCATGCTGACTTTGTCCAATCATTTCACCGCTTTCCAAATGTGCTGTTATCACATCCTTGATAACTGACTCCAGCAGTTTCCCCACCACCGACGTTAGGCTAACCGGCCTATAATTCCCTGGTTTCTCTCTCCCTCCTTTTTTAAAAAGTGGGGTTACATTAGCCACCCTCCAATCCTCAGGAACTAGTCCAGAATCTAACGAGTTTTGAAAAATTATCACTAATGCATCCACTATTTCTTGGGCTACTTCCTTAAGCACTCTGGGATGCAGACCATCTGGCCCTGGGGATTTATCTGCCTTCAATCCCTTCAATTTACCTAACACCACTTCCCTACTAACATGTATTTCGCTCAGTTCCTCCATCTCACTGGACCCTCTGTCCCTTACTATTTCTGGAAGATTATTTATGTCCTCCTTAGTGAAGACAGAACCAAAGTAATTATTCAATTGGTCTGCCATGTCCTTGCTCCCCATAATCAATTCACCTGTTTCTGTTTGCAGGGGACCTACATTTGTCTTTATCAGTCTTTTCCTTTTTACATATCTATAAAAGCTTTTACAGTCTGTTTTTATGTTCTCTGCCAGTTTTCTCTCATAATCTTTTTTCCCCTTCCTAATTAAGCCCTTTGTCCTCCTCTGCTGAACTCTGAATTTCTCCCAGTCCTCAGGTGAGCCACTTTCTCTGGCTAATTTGTATGCTACTTCTTTGGAATTGATACTATCCCTAATTTCTCTTGTCAGCCACGGGTGCACTACCTTCCTTGATTTATTCTTTTGCCAAACTGGGATGAACAATTGTTGTAGTTCATCCATGCAACCTTTAAATGCCTGCCATTGCATATCCACCGTCAATCCTTTAAGTGTCTATTGATCACTGTAAACTGGTTACAATTAGTGTTCTGACTTTATCAGCTTTTTATGGAAAGAAAAATTAAAATAAACACCTGATTGCACAACTGAAATTAAGTCATGCTAGGTGAACACAGAATGACTCATTCTTGGAAGTACCAAATCAAATTTCCAGAGTGACAAAATCAGACAAGGAAATGGTCCTTTTTGTATTTCACTCTGGGTAGCTTTTACTTTATCTGTAACCACAATTATTTAAGAGAGAACAAAGTTAGTATTGGATGTCATTGTTCTGAACTTACCATGCAAATCATTGTTCAAAGTTCCAAAGGTTCATTTTATTGTCTAAATATACATGTACAATACAACTGATATTTGTCTACTCTAGATAGCCATTAAATACAGAAAGACCATGGGTGTTGATGAAAGAAAAGACATTAACTCCCCCCCAGCATGAAAAAGAAACAAAACTCACAAACCCCAAAATTCTCCCTCCCCAGCAAAAAAAAACAGCAACAATAACAGTCCCCGACTTCCTAAACAATCACTGACCCCATCACCCACAGAAAAAAACAGGTGACAGTTACAATCCCTGACCACCTCACTCGCAGAAAAGAATAGTGATAGTAGCAACAAACTCCCAACCTCCCCCCACACACAAAGTTAACATATCACTCACATACCAATCATCCATAAGAAAGAAAATACCAAAAAAACTGAAGGAAACCAATATACAGTCCAATAATCACATAAATCTCAGAATATGGGAAACGTCTTTTTGTCTACATATGAAGGGAGCAACCACATGACCTCAGTCCGTCCGTAAAGACTGACCACCAACGTGGAGCTGAAGGCTGCGATCCGGTTGCTGACTGCCTCTGTTGGGAGCCACCCCTGACCCCCTCTGCATTCAACTCAATACTTCAATCTTCCTCGCCGCTTTGAGGGGGAGTCATTCATGGCCCTGTACCTCGTCTCTGGTCTTTTCCCTGAGTCAGCTTGTGTTCTCGGTCCTTTCCAGCCTCCCGTCTTTAATCTTCACAAAGCATCTCTCTGGACACAGCATAGCATTTTTTCAGGTAACTAATCAACAAAACAATTGTAAATTCTGCACAGAATTTATATTTTAATTTTATAGAAGTCAATATAACCTTAGTATGGAAACATAAATTGGTTTACAATTGGAGGAACTCAAAAGGACAGGCAGCATTATGTTTATGACTTCCATTCAATTTACTACATCCAGATATAACAATTCCATTAAGGCATCAGTTTTTTTTCCTTTAAGAATATATTAAAATATAAATAAACTGCTCAGCAATTTCTATTTTACCAGATCATAAAGCACATTTGTACAGAATCACAAATTATTTAGCAGTTCATACTACTTTTATCACTACTTATGATGAAAACACACTAACAATGTTAATGTTATTGCACACTCTCCAAGGCTGGCACTTCAGTATTAACATTGCAGATGATTGTTTATTTTCAGGGCTAAAGGAAACTAACTATAGAATCAAATTTCATCACCCATGACTGCATGGCTAAGCATCTGAGTGATGACATTGACAAGTCCGTTGATGACTCAGCAGTGGTGGGGCTCATCACCAACAATGCTGAGACGTCCTGCAGAGGAGGTGGAAGAGCCTGAGGCCTGGTGCCAGACAAACAATCGCTTCCCTAATGTTAACAAAATAAAGAAGAATGTTATCGACTTTAGGAGAACTCTCACCATTCACAACCTCTTTACACCAGGGGCACAGCAGTGGAAATTACAAGCAGTTTCCTGGGAGTGTACCTCTTGCAGCTTCTAAAATACCACAGATTGTGGAATAGTTCCTGGAGGCAGATGATGGTAAATGAAATCCCACCAATAGGAGACAGAGTGAAAAATAAAACAAGAAACTACAGTACTGATTAATTAACCTGACATCAGTTGCAGGGAAAATGCTGGAATCTTTTATTCAAAAAATGGCAGTGGGCACTTGGAAAACATTATAGAATTTGGAAGAGTCAAAATGAATTTATGAAAGGCAAACCACATTTAATAAATCTGCTTTAGGGTCACAGCAAACAGGTGGACTGATAAATATCATGTAGTTGAACCTTGCGAGACTTTGAATAAGGTGTGGTGTATTCCCTCATGGGACTGGAGGGGATATTCTAGCATGGACTTTGAATTGGTGAGTAGGCAGAAAACAGACAGATTAAGAGTAAGCAGATAAATTCATTGTTGTGGTTGTGCCTGTTGGAATGCTGCGGCTGTTCATAATCTACTGTATATCAATCCGTTGGAGGAGAGGAGCCAGTTTTGTTGATAAGTTAAGGTGGTGCTGGGGGGAAGGATGCAGAGAGTTTGGGGGAAGAAGGATATGTAAAGCTAATTAAAAAGGTCATAGCTGATAGAATAAAATGTTGAAAAACATGAGATAATGAAGTTTGGTAAAAACAATGTAATCACTATTGATTTAACGTGCAGGTATGGCATTAGGAAGGCAGGTGACAGATGAAAATCCTTGGACAAACAGTAAAAGGGTATTATACAAAGGCGTGGACCTTATTATGTACTGTACATCACTGATGAGGGCATTATTACAGTACTAAATGAAAGCTCTGCATATTTCTAAATGTAGTCACCAGTTTCTACTCCAAGGAAGTTGTACATTTTTATGTGGATTGTTTAACAAATGCAGTCTGAGGTAGTGAACTTGGTTGGCAGTTGTGAGGTTTCTGAATGACAGACATAGAAATTGGTGGCTGAAAATAGAGTGCAATTACTATTCCATCTGCTTCTCAGAAATATAATTGATTGAACTGCACCCAGATTATTGTCTCTTCTTGTAATCTTGCAGCCAGAATCGGCTACCTATTAAAAGCCAAGGCTGTGACAGGTTTTTCTAGCTTTTTGACATAAGTTATTGAATGGCAGAGAAAGCATTATCTTTTAACAGGCAGGCAAATGCTTCTATTTCTTAGCTCCTTCTTAATCCCTTATCATATTTCTAAGTACTCTATTCTCCAGCTGGAAGTTCAAGTCAACTTTATGTAATTGAGGCACCTGAAGAGATATGTAGTTTGCATTAATAAGTAACCCATAAACCAGTATGATAAACCCCATTAACTTAGATGAGAATAAAAGTTCTTTGTATTAAGAAGGCCAACGGAATTTTGGCCTTCACTGCTAGAGGGATTGAATTCGAGAGCAGGGAGGTCATGCTGCAACTATACAAGGTACTGGTGAGGCCACACCTGGAGTATTGTGTGCAGTTCTGGTCTCCGTACTTGAGGAAGGATAAACTGGCTTTGGAGGAGTGCAGAGGTTGATTCCAGGGATGAAGGGGTTAACCTATGAGGAGAGATTGAGTTGCCTGGGACTGTACTCTCTGGAGTTCAGAAGAATGAGAGGAGATCTTATAGAAGCATACAAAATTTTGAAAGGGATAGATAAGATAGAAGTAGGAAAGTTGTTTCCATTGGTAGGTGAGACTAGAACTAGGGGACGTGCCTCAAGATTCAGGGGAAAAGATTTAGGTTGGAGATGAGGAGAAATTGTTTTTCCCAGAGAATGGTGAATCTGTGGAATTCTCTGCCCGGGGAGGCAGTTGAGGCTTCTTCACTAAATATATTTAAGAAACAGTTACACGCAAAAATCTGCAGATGCTGGAAATTCAAGCAACACACACAAAATGCTGGTGGAATGCAGCAGGCCAGGCAGCATTTTGTAAGAAACAGATAGGTTTATGCATAGTGAGGGAATTAAGGGTTATGGGGAAAAGGCAGGTAGATGGAGCTGAGTTTACGGACAGGTCAGCCATGATCTTATTGAATGGCGGGGCAGGCTCGATGGGCTGGATGGCCTACTCCTGCTCCTATTTCTTATGTTCTTATGTTCTGATCACCTGAATTTTGTTATTATTTATATAGGCATCACTAAGAAAAGTGTACTTTAAATTTAAAAGTACATGTGATCTGCTTTGGGTAATTCAATACCATCTTAGTTATGGTATGCCATCCTTTCTTTAGTGGGGCTTACAGAATGGAAACACAGCACTGGAAGTACACAGGTCAGGTAGTATCTATGGAGGGATAAACAATGTTAGCATTTCAATGACAATAATGACTTAGCATCAAAGACAATACCTTGTCTACCATACTTGACATGATGCTTGTTGCTATTGGAAAATAAGAAGTTTTTTTATAATAGGACTCTAATCATAAAGCTGATTCTAGAGGAATTCAACTTGCTGCAAGGGCATCTCCAGCCACCATTTTACATGTAGTTTTAGTGATATTTAGTCAATGTCAGGATAGCTGTGGTTGAAGCCTAGAGCAAGTTCAAGTTGAAGTGCCTATGGACATGTTATGCTTAGCTAACAATAAAGTCAGCAACCTTCAAACTACTACATGCCCATGACTAAATTTGGAGGTTCAGAGCTTGGAAGGCATATGTGTACATTTTTCCTGCAGATTCATCCTTGCATTTTAATCTCATCTGCATCCATTTCAGTTACCTCTTATTCCTTCATTTTTTATGAAAATTAACGATTGAGATGTCTTTTGAGGATGTGCGAAAGCTCTTGGAGATGATGTTGCCCATTTGTTGCTTACCTTCTAAGCTTTTTGCAAAACATCAAATCTGCAGTTAGAGTTATGCACATTTATGATGCTTTAACAATTGTTGAAGACAACATTTTAATTTAAGGCCTGCTAAAATTTATTTCTAAAACTCAGCTGTAAACGGCACATCTTGTAGTGTCATCCTAATGAGGCAATCACTGTTTTTTTCCACAGAAACACACAATAACGAACAGCCTCCACTTTAAGGGTGTGACACTATATCATTGTTCATACATCGTACAATCTAGGTAAAGGAAGATTTACAAATATAAATCACTTTTTGCTGGAGAATCATCAACTGTGAAGAACAGACAAACGGGATATGTTCATGATACCATTCACATTTTCTGGTTTATGAAAATATTTTTAATTTGTAAAATATTATAGTCTCTAGGTGCAATCCATAGTTCAAGGCAAAGAACACTGAAGATGAATTAACCATGATATCATAGCTTATAGGAGCAAGGTAACAGTAGATCCAATAACAAACGTGAATAATAGTCACTTGCTTTTGAGATGAGTTGGCATCAGGCTTATGAGAGAAACTGGACTGGATAACGTGCATAGCTCTGGATAAGGTTGAAGTCCCATTTGCTTATTGTCTTTTAACTTCTGAACGATGACTTTGGCGAAATCTTCTCCTTGGTTGTCACTAGTGTCTAGGAGTTGTCGGACTTTGGCTGTTCTAGTGGGTTTGGTGCTGATGAGCTCATAGTCCTCTTTCATTATTAGATCACGAGAAATGAGGGCATCCAGTGTTTGATTAAGACATGCTTCTGTCATTTGATTAATAATATCCTCTCTTTTGCTTTGAATCCACTGATCGGCCACACCTCGATGGATTGATTCTGTGAGGAAACCTGCATAGGCAACATTCATCAGTAAATGGAGTCCAGCACTAACAATATTAATGTATTTGACACAATCAACAATGATAAAACAGTGTTTGATTATTTTTATAGGGCGAGGGCTATACCTCTGAATACAGTAAAAATCTGAAAATCTGCTTTCCAGGATCTGGCTCTTCAGGGCTCCACTTCCTGCATTCTCTTCAAAATCTCTGGATTCACCACTCTAACCATAACCCCAATAGCCACAAGGGAAATTAACATCTAACACCTTAGAAAATCTCATAGTATGGCATCAAAGTTCAAGAAGGACTTCAATCTGGAAAAGTGTGAAGTGATAAACTTTGGAAGTTCAAACTTGAAAACAGAGCACAAGGTTAATGGCAGGATTCTTAGCAGTGTGGAGGATTTAAGGGATCTTGGAGTCCATATCATAGATCCCTCGAATTTGTCATGGAGTGAAGAAGGATAAAAGGTGACTTGATAAAGGTGTATAAGATAAGAAGCATAGATAAAGGCTGATACGAGAGGGCATGATTTTAAGGTGATTGGAGGGGGGATGTCAGGTAATCTTTTTACATAGAGAGTAGTGGGTGCATTGACAATGAACACACAACCAGGGTGCTGGTAGGGGCAGATATATTAGGTTCATTTAACAGACTCTTAGATAGCCACATGGATGGAAGGAAACTGGAGGGCCATGTGGGAGGGAAGGGTTACATTAATCTTGTAGATATAATGCAGGCACAGAATTGTGGGTCAAATGGCTTGTACTGTATTGTGTTCTATGTTCCAATACACATTTTACTTAAAATGCTTTGGCAACTTTAGAACAGCCTAGTGTCTGAGTGCAGAGTTGAAGCAGTGGACAAAATGTGAAGATCAAGTGATCAGGGCAAGTGATAAAACTTCAGATGGGAGTGGAAATACCAAATCTGTGTTTTATTTGCCTCCTGAAGGAAGTCCTATTGATTTGGTGTTGGTTCAATGGCTGGGTTCCTTATAATGAAGCAAATTGCAATAGAATTTAGGGGTACCTTTATATTACTGGCTTCCAGCTTTTGTAATGACATAGAAGAAAAGGGTTCCTCATTTTAAAGGACTTTCGTTTCCTTAAAGCAAGAAAACAAAAATCTGTGGTTATGGTTGAATATTTTCTCCTTATTGGGGCAGCAATCTACTCATCTGGCAACTAATCTCCAATGTTAAATCTCACCTTTAAACAACCCGGTAAATAAGCTGTGAATGCAGTTTACCTAATGCTATTTGCCTCTGGTGCTGCTGCAAGTTAGTATGCATGTGCATCTGACAATGAATCTGACTTTGACTTCCAGATTGAAGATACTAAAAAGGTAATTTCCACTGGGATAGGTGGAATTGTCTAAGATTTATACAACTGTCAATTTTTTCAGTTAGCGGATGGGAATAACTCTAGGATTAATTTACATAGCAGTTGCTGCTGGTTTTGCTTAACATTCATCAGATGAATGTTTCATTATATCTTTACTTTTGAATCAAAGAAAATACCACAGATGCAATAAATATAAATACATAAGATTGCTTATATACATAGATCAATTATATGTCCATAAAGCAACGCCAGGCTGTACATAGTTGACTGACAGGAAATAATTAAGTAGTGGTGGAGTTCCAGCATTTATATAAATGATTTGGATGTGAATGCACAAAGCTTCACCAATAAGTTTGTGGGTGACACAAAATTAGACTGTTGATAGTGAAGAAGTTTATTATAGATGATAAGGGGACTTTGACTAGTTTGGAAAGTGGGCCAAGGAGTAGGACAAGGATTTCATAAGTTAAGTGCATTTTGGCAAGTCAAAACAGCATTAGGCTTGTACTATAAATGACAGGGCACTGAGGACTGCAGAACATAGTTAGTTGAAAGCAGCATCACAGATAGGGCATTTTAAAAAGGCATTTAGCATGCTGGCCTTCAGTCAGGGCATTGAGTGTAAAAGTTGGGACATTATGTTACAATTGTGTCTGCTGTTGGTGAGGCCGTACTTGTACTATATATGGTTTGGGTCTCACTGCTGTAGGAACATGGTCAAATTGGAAAAGTTTATGAGGATGTTACTGGGACTAAGGGACTTGCGTTGTTCCAGGTTGGCCAGTCTAGGTCTTTATTCCTCGTAACACTGAAGAATTAAATATTTAAAATTATGAGAGGCATAGATAAGGTGGTTGGTAACAGACTTTTCCTAAGGGTAGGGGAGTTTGGGTGATTTTGCATGAGAGGGAAAAGACATTGAAGGGTCCTGAGTGGCAACTTTTTCTTGCAGAGGATGGTGAGTAACACAATGAGCTTCCACAAGTGGTTGAGGCAGGCACCATAATATCATTTAGGGAGCACTTGGATGTGGAATGGCTCAGAGGAAAATAGGCTAAATGTAACAAAAATCGGGACTAGCTGGATAGATACCATGGTCTGCATGGACTCATTTGGCCAAAGGGCCTGTATCTGTGCCTTTTTTTCTCTCTCTCGCTCGCTCTCGCTCTCTCTCTCTCATTATTCATAATTTTTTTTTTCCTTCCATTGCCTGGTGAGGCTCCAGTAACCTAGATCCATGAATTTCAGCAAATAACAAAATGTTTCTATCTGGCTGGAAATTTCCAAGTATAAAAATACGGGCTTCAGTTATAGTCGATCACAGTTTAACTGTACTTACTAGTGGAAGGTTGCAGTGTTATTAGTCCCAATCCGCAATCCGATTCACTTTCCGGAATTCCACTTCGTGGAGCAAAGTTGTCATCTGGTTGGCATATAGCAGTCTGAGGCAAACTGCCTTCGTTGCTGAGGCTAGCTAAAGGTGCTGGGTACAATTCTTCTTGACACTTCATACTAGACTGTATATTTTTGTCTGTATTACCTATACAGTAACAGACATATCAGAAAGGATTAAACTATAGCAGTACTGATTAAAGATTATACTCAATAAGGACCCTCACCATCCAGTCATGCCCTCTTCTTATTGCTATTATCAGGAGGTGGTACAAGAGCCAGAAGGTGCACACACTGTATTTTAGGAACAGTTTTTTTTCCTCTGCAGGTTTTTGAACAGTTCATGAACACTACCTTTGTATTCTTCTTTTGCACTTTGTTATTTCGTTAATTATTGTAACTTGTCAAAGTATTTTATGTCTTGCACTGTAGGGCTGCCACAAAAGCAACAAATTTCACAACAAGTGATAATTAACCTGATTCTAATTTTGGAATAAAATATTTTGAAAGCTAATCATTTTGCAAAAAAAGTGAGTTAGTTAGCAAGGTGAATTAATTAAATATTGGAACGAGTCTGCAAACAGTGCTGTTCACAAACAGCTCATGCTTTAAACACTAAGGATTAATGAACCCAAAAGATAGGAGAAAAAAAATTACATTTGAAAGACAATCAATTTTATTGAACACGATTTGTACCATCTTGCATTAACTGAATTTATTATACCTCCATATCTTACTTCAATTTTCTGGCATGCAAATATACATGGGAATTATAAAATCGATGATCTATTTGGGCTTTCTTTGATATAACCATAACACTGTATCTCTTCTACAAGGTTATTAAATATTGCCTTTATGAACTCTTCAGCTTAACTCAATGGTGAAAAGGGCCTTTTAATGGTTGAGATTTTCCACTTTATAAAGGCTACCTCTGCTACTTTATCCACTTTCACATCTACAACTCCCATTGATGAATTCATTACCCGCAGACTTGACAACAATGTTTTTCTTGCTAGTATTTAATCCTCTAGAAAATCAGTTCATATCTTCAAAATTAATTTACTCATTGCATCTCTCTTTTCTCAAACTTGCACCTCTCCAGAGCTGACTTCTGATTTGCATTGAAAAGGACTGACAACCATGCCTTCCTAATTTTTCTGTGCACATACACTTCATGCTTGTTACTGACACTGGAATTTACCTCTTTGTATATCCATGCCACACCCTTGTTAATCTTCATATTTCATACAGAATATACTGCCACACTTTCAAGCTACTTTCAGAACTCTATTTATTTGTGACTCAAGATCTTCCTGGTAGATTGGTTCTAGCAGTAGTTTTTCTGCTTTCAAAATGCTAATCAAATGCATCAAATTCTTCAAAAATCTTTTTTTTAACTTTTTGTTCTACTTTCTTTCCATTACCTCTTAACCTTCACAATCTTTCACTTAACATGTGGTAAATTGCCTTTACTTCCTCTGCTGTCACCTACACTGATTTTCCAACCTTTCCTAGACTTGTGGACTGCTTTTTCTTTTTTCTCATTTTTACAACAAGCACATTTCATGGATCCCTGCTCTACAAGTGTTTCATCTATTGAATCAAATACCAGCAATACAGCATCAAAAAACCTTTATACTTACTTATATTCTTGTGCATATCAGCTCCATCTTCCACTGGAATAGCAACTGCGTCTTGCACTGAAGAGGAAAGTGAATTGCACGAAGTGAATAAAGAAGCTTCTGGTGAGAGCTGATTGTATGGTCCTGATGATGGCTGATAGGAGACATTTCCCTGCTGGGAGGATAAACTTTGTGGTTCTGTATTCACTGCCTGTAGTACAACAGAATCCATTCAAAGAAGATGAATTTAAAAAGTGATTTATTGTTATCAAATTATTGTAAAATAAGTTACAAGATTGACTGGGTTCCAAATAATGTCAGATAGTTACAACCATTGTGCATGATAATGCTGGTGCCTCTGATATCTCTTTGACCATGGTCAAGCTAAACAGCTATCTGGCAACCAGAATTACAGTTCACCCCATTAGCTTCTTTATTGTTCTAGAATCCGTTTTTTTTTAAAAGATACATGAGATTCTGTATATACTGAAAGTCTTGAGCAACATATACCAAATGCTGTAGGAACCCAGTAAGTCAGACAGTACCAATGAGGGGAAATAAACAGTCGACTTTTCAGTTCAGATGACGGGTATTGGTCTGATACATAAACTATTTATTTCTCTCTATTAATGCTGCCTGACTTGCTGAGTTCTTCCAGTATTTTGTATGTCATAAGCAGTGGTCAGTGAGTCACTGGTGGCAGTTGGAGATAATACAGACAAAGGATTGTAAACTGCTATGAAATGCAGGGCTGTTGGATATGACCAGCAGGTCAGGTCATGATAATGGAGGAAAATACCGAGCCAATATCACAGATAGATCATATACAGTTTGGAACTAAATTTAACAATCCTAATGTTATATCTGAACACCTTGCAAGTTTGAAACTTGAAATTTCAAATTTCCCACCAGTACCTAACTCACATAAGTTTTGACTTTGAAGTCAGCTTCTGTAAAATATGGTGAGGAGGAGGACCTAGGAAAGATGGTGCTAGTGGTTTTGTAGACCCAGGCAACTCCTTCAAGTTCATCCACGAAACAGCTTATTCTTCTTCGCTTTTCTTTTCTTTTCAAGGTGGTCGGGGTTCTGTCGGAGTCTGTGATTTACAGCTCAAACTATGTCTATGGTGGGAGGGTTGGTGCTTTTGCTTCTGCTGCTGTTTGTGTGTGGAATAGGTGGGGGGGAGCTTCGGGATTCTAATGTTTCATTCATTCTTTGGGATTTCTTGTTTTGTGGATGTCATAGTCATAGTCATACTTTATTGATCCCGGGGGAAATTGGTTTTCTGTGAACAGTAAGAATTTCAGCTCGTATACTTTACATATTCTCTGAGATTAAATTGGACTATTTGAACCTATTCTGTCAAATGATGTCCACTGAGACCTTCACTTTCCTGTCAAAGCAACAGCCCATTTACATTCCACTGACTTCCTTTCAAAATGCTGCCACTCTTAATATATTTTGACAGGGAGTCTTGCCAGTCTGATAGGGAATATCATGTATTTGAATGGCATCTCAAGCTATTGTGTATATTAATTTTTCAGTGAATGTTGTAAATTTGCAATCCTCATGTAGAACTTCTCAGCTGAGGTACACTAAGATCTGAACACATCCCCCCCCCCCAATCTTCATTCAACTTTTGTTCTCAACAATAGCAGAATTTCACCTAGTTGTGTGAACGATCATTTGATCACTGGGTTTATAATGCTGTTTCTGCAGTAAGCATCCTAGATTATTCTCAAGGTATGAAAATGGCTTATTAAAATAACCTCATCATAAATTTATACAATAATTTTATCCTTTAATTTTAGTTAAAACAAACAAGAAAAACTACAGTTTTTAAAATTACAATCTGGTGCATGCTGTTTTCCTCCCCTACTTCCACCATCCATTGTTAAGTGCAAAGCAATTTTTTTTTTTGTAAAAACACATACTTAGTGTAGAGCATTTATTTATTACCTGCACTGGTATATTGAGTGTCTTCAGATCTCCATTTACCTTTTCATATGATGCAGAGAAGTTGTCTGAGGCACAATTCCCCTACAATTATAAATATTAAAACATTCTTGTTTGCGTTTAGGTCTCTCTTATGCATGTTGCAACTATTTTTCATTCATAGCTTTAGTATGTACATAACTGCTCTTACCCTGCTCCAGTCCATTCCAGTATTGATTACTCTAGGTATGAAGCAGAACTTCTTAATAACAGTCTAAGATTTTGCTTCTTCACACATTAACACATCTAGTTGTGGGTATCAAAGCTGTGCAATTCCTGAACTTCTGTTACTATTAAATGCAAAACTTCAAGTGTGGTCTGACTAGGTTTATTTTGATATAACTGCATCTACAGTGCAGATTAAGTGCAATGCAATCTAAGTGCTCCATCACTGTTTAGGCTGTGTAATTAAGCATTCAAATGGTTTTGTTCAAATCTGTATTTTTAGTTTTCTAATTCCACATGGAATTATGTTGATTCCAAGACTGGATTGAATCAATTGCTTTTAAAACTATGACAGAAGTTTGTCTTTGCAATCCCTCCCTATTGCCATATTTCTCAATAGGCCTCCATCTGCTTCTTTTACCAATCAGGAGGCTATATTTACACTGCTGTATGCATTGCACAGTATTAATTTAATGAAAACGTGCTGCCCAACTGATTGAGATGTACATTATAATCATTGTAAAAACTAATCATTACTTCCTAAATCTTGGTGTTCATCATAGCTAACCAATAGAATTAAATTAAGGAGCACTCACTTTGGCTCGTTTGAGATACAAAACATCCTCAAGTAGAGTCAATTCATTAAAGGTTCGAACCACTGGTTCCAATTCTATGAGGCACTCTGCGTAAACAAACAAGCATTATTTCAATGATTATTCGTTTTGTTTTAAATTCATCCCTGTACCTAAACCAATGTATTTATAGTACATGATAACACAGATGTAGGACAGAAGTTCTGCAAAGTTGCTTAAGTTCAACATTATTCATACAATCAGCCAAGCTAACACGGAACATCTTATTAGTGGCCCAGATCTTTGGATGGCTGTGTGGAGAACGATAATGCTACACAGCACTGTAGCCACTAATCAGATGCTTAAAACCAATCTAGTCTACATATTTTTTGACATTTTAGTGCAATGACATATTGTAAACTAATTTTAGAATGTCAAGCATAAATTACTTAGGAAATATTTTCTTTGAATGTTTGCATTAGCTTTCTGAAAAAAAAACACACTGCCTAAAAGCCCAATTTGCTCAAAATTCATTTCTCAGGTTAAATCAATCACTGAGAAGTTCCGGTGAATTGCATTGGTTTGCAAGGCTTTAGAATTACAGAGGAGGATAGGACTTCTTGAGTTGAGATTGTAAATTGGAGAAAGGCCAATTTTGACAGTATCAGAAGGTGCAGATTGGGATAGGTCATTTTCCGGTGAAGAGGTGCTTGGTAAGTAGGTGACTTTCAAAAGTGAAATATTGAAAATGCAGAATCCATATGTTCCTGTTAGAATAAAAGGCAGGGCTAAGAAGTTTAGCGAACCTCAGTTATCAAGAGATATTGAGTCCCTGGTAAAGAAAGAGACAAGTGTAGGCCATTAGAATCAAATGAGGTGCTTGAGGAGTACAAGTGGAATGCAAGAGAACATTTAAGGGAGGGCTAAAAGAGGGCACAAGATTACTCACAGACAAAATGAAACCGAATCCTAAGGTTTATATAGCTATATTACGAGCAAACGGCTAGCAAGGGACAAAACTGGTACACTTGAAAATCAGTAGCACCATCAATGCATGGAGCCAAAAGAGATGAGAGAGATTTTTAAAAGAATTTTTTGCATCTATATTTACTCAGGAGACAGTCTCAGACTATAGAACTGAGGTAAAAAGGTAGTGAGGTTATGAGATTACAGAAGAGAAGGCGCTGGAAGTCTTGAGGTGAATTAGGGTGGATAATTCCATGATAAAGTGTCCCTTTGGAGGCTAGTTCAGATGCTGTAGAGGGCCTGGCAGAGATATGTAAAACACAGGTGAGGTGTAGGAGGACTGGAGCATAGTTAATGTTGTTCCATTGTTCAAGAAAATGCCCAAGAATAATCCAGGAATTTATAGTCTATTAAACCATCTGTCAGTCATGGTAAATTATTGGAAGGCATTTGAAAGGAGAGCATATGTAAGTATTTGGATTAACAAGGTCTAATTAGGAATAGTCAGCATGGCTTTGTGTGATAGGGCATAGAGCACTACAGCACAGAAATTGGCCCTTTGGCCCATCTAGTTCATGCTGAACCATTGATCTGCCTAGTCCCATTGACCTGCACCTGGACCATAGCCCTCCCTACACTTCCCATCTATGTACCTAAATTCCTCTTGAATGGTGAAATCTTCCTAGCTACCACCTCTTGCGCTGGCAGCTCGTCCACACTCTCACCACCCTCTGAGTGAAGAAGCTCCCCCTCATGTTGAAGTTGTACAAGATATTGGTGAGACTGAATTTAGAGTATTGTGTGCAGTTCTGGTCACTAAACTGCAAGAAAGAAAGACGCTTAAGAGGTGGAGGAAAATTTACAATGATGTTGCTGGGACTTAAGGAGTTTATAGGAAAGGGTTAAGTAGGTTAGTACTTTATTCCCTGGAGTGCAGGAGAATGAGGGGAGATCTTATACAGGGATACAAAACTATGAAGGTGTATATAGGGTGAATGCATGTAGGCTCTTTCCCTTCAGGTTGGGAGAGACTAGAACTAGAGGTCCTAGGTTTAGAGTGAAAGAAGGCAGTGTGGAGTGATGATGGCATTAAACGGTGATTCCTTTGCTTGCATCTTCGGAAACAGCTCTATTTCCATCTTTAATATCTTTATTTTTCCCTTTCGGGGTTCTTTTGAAGACCCTGACCTGGAGTTACATGCTGACTACAGTTCTTTGCGGGAATGGGACTCGCTCTCAGGGTTTCATAACCGGCTGTTGTTGTTTGGTATGCCAAGGGCTCGGCCTAAGAGTCCAGCTTGGATTTGGAAGCTTAGGATCTCGGGGCTCTGAAGATAGGCGGATCAAGGGTCGGTGTCACGACAGGAGACCCCTTGTATCATTGGGGAAGTTGGAATATCTGTTGTTGTGTGTCTAGATCTTTGGGCACAGAGCTCGAAAAAAGTGATGTAGTGGACTTTTAACATCGTAAACCAGCAAGTTGTTTATTATGTCTCTCGCTCGCTGAGAAAATGGAAACACCTCTTTCTCCCTTATTAAGGAGAGAGAGAGAGCCTGTGGTATGTTGAATACCGGGTGAAACGCGAAGTCTTTGGGGTAACTACAAGTCTGTTGCTTTGCTCACACTTGAGTGTTTGTAGTGGGTGCAGATACTTTTTTTGCTAGTGGGGGGAGGGGGATTGTAGCTTTCTGTCACTTAGGTGCAGGACGGGGGACTTTGGAGTTCTAACATATAACTGTCGGTCATTCTTTGGGGCACTCCTCTGTTTTCGTGGATGGTTGCAAAGGAAAAGCATTTCAGGATGTATATTGTATACATTTCTCTGACATTAAATTGTACCTTTGAAACCTTTGAAGGTGAAATATTTGAGAGGAAACTGAGAGGAAACCTCTTCACTCAGAGGATGATGCAGGTGTGGAAGGAGCAGTCAGTGAAGTGGTCGATGTGGGATCAATTGTAACACTTAAGAGAAGTTTGAATCGAGGAGGGGTTTGAAGGAATATAGCTTGTGTGCAGGTAGAAGTGACTAGGCAGAAAATCAGGTTGTTATGGACTAGATAGGACAAAGGGCCTGTTTCTGTCCTATAGTACTCTATGAATCAATAAAAGCATAATTAGAATGAGAATCAAATGTATCCATTTGCTGCAGTCAGCAAATGCAGTAATGCTTTAATTGACTGAGTTTTTAAATCCATATTTTCATGATGTTGGTAAAGGAGGAGGTGTTTGCATATTTTTTATATCTACAGACCCAGATGCTAGGTATGAACTTATATTTACATTCAAGGGGATACCGCAGACAGAAGTTGCTTCTCTTATTCATATTGGACTGTTGTCTAATACAGAGGTTCATACAGAGAAAAAGGCTTATTTTGTAGCTGTGATGCAATCTGATCGAAGATTGCAACACTGAGGGTTAACTATCCTTTCATAGAAAGGACTGACGTGGAGAACAGAGTGCGGGAATAATTCTGGGTTTTTTAAAAATATTTCATTTTTTTTTTAAATGAGGCAGAAATGATGGAAGCAGGAAGATATTGAAAATGAAAAAGACCTGGTAGTAATTCGATGTTCGAACTATGTTATCATGTTGGTTTATTACCTGCAGTATGACGTAAAATTATAAATCTGGTGTTGCTACTTTGGTGACTGGGGAAGTTACCATATGCAGCTCAGGTTTGCGATAGGGTCAGGATACCAAACAGTTCATCTAAAATAAGGGCTCCAAAACCGGGGTCCACAGACCCTTCAGTTAATGGTAAGGATCCATGGCATAAAGAAGGGTTGGAATCCCTGGTCCAAAATGAGGTTATGAATCAAAGGATCTTGAGGAAAAGCTTCCAATATTTTTCAGTGGTTGAGGACTGGCCTTTCAGACAGCAGATAAGGAACTAGAATGAGGGAGTTTTAAAAAAGAAATTAAAACATGGGTCGTTGAGATGGAGGTGAGGCAGTTTGGCTTGTGATCCACTCCTCAGGTGCTGCAACGTGAATGGGCTGGACTTGTGTTATAGTGCTAGGAAAGTAACTTCTGAAGGATTTGCTTTCGGTTCCTGTTGGCAAAGAGTTGTGACCTCCAATCAAGTGTCCAGTGATACAACCTTAAAGAGCTGGTGAAAACAAATTAATCCCACTGAACTGACCATTGTAATCATGACATAAATGAATCTGGAAATGATCACTGCAAGTTATTAAAACTTATATCAGATCCACCTTTTGGAATCATTTGGATTACTGCAGTTATCTTTGAAATCCATATGCATCACACTTATAACAACTTACTAATAAAGGAAGGGCGTTCATGAGGGTTTTGAGACCAGCCACTTGTCATCAAATCGAGCAGAATTTCACGGCTGGGGATGTCCAATGGTAAACTTTCCTCACTGGTGTCAGGTCTGGTACCTCGCAGTACACTAAACATCACCTGTACTGGGTTTGTAGCATCTGCGAAAGGACAGAGGATGCAAATGAGAAACTATGTATAAAACAAACAAAATCTACTTCTTGTCAATCAAAATGTTGCGATTTAAGGTTTTAACCAAAGGAAAATATTTTGTTTAGAAGTTAATCATGAAATGTACAAATGAGCTTTTTGGAAAATTAACTACAAAGATACTGTACTGAATTCTAAGTTCGTTACTGTGGTGACCAGACAAGTATTATTCCATGCATTTTCATTTCATTTTAGATGATAAACAACTTAATTTAGTATTCAGAAATAGCATATTAATGTTGTGGAAAATAATTTGAGTCTGCTATTGCGCCTGATAGGTGTGGGTATACCCACAATGCTAAAGGACTGCAACAGTTCAAGAGGGCAGCTCACCATCACCTTAAGGGCAATTGGGGATGGACAATTAAATGCCATCTCAGCTCACAAAGTCCACATCCTTTGAATATATACAAAATGTTTTTGTGATTTTTTTTTCTTTTGGCCTAATATATATCATCAGTATGTGTCTTGTCGTATGACATGGGTGATCATAGTCTTCCATCTCCCTTTCATTTGAGAAGTTCTGATAAACTTTTCAAAACTTTTGCCTCGATGTAACTCATGAATGTTATGCTTTGTCAACTGCAACTTTTTTTTCCGTCAATTTTTCCTGTCACTGCAAGATGTCCGAACTTCTCTTTCCTCAGTACATGTCCCAGAGATTCCAGTTGCCATTTCTTGGTCGATGCTATCAGCTCTCTTCTTATTCCTGCTTTTCGCAACACTTCCTCATTTGTTCTCTATCCTTCCTCGGTACTTTCATCATTCTTCTCAAAAAACACATTTCTGCACCTTCAAGTCTTCCCCCAGTTTGCTTTGATATTGTTCAAGATTCACTTCTATATATTAGTCTGGAATGAATGTAGCACCACAACACTCTGAGTTTCATGCCTGTAGAAAATATGCTATTCTTTAGTATCTTGCTCAAACGTGCATTTAGCAATCCCAATCCTTCTTCTAATTTCAACATCTGCCCTACCGTCAGATGTTATCGTGAACCTTAAGTAATTGAACTTCCGTGTTTGTTTAATTGTTTCGTGCCCACTTTCAGTTCAGGTTTCTGTATTTCTTTCTTGTTTGTGACAACGTACGTTTAGTCTTCTTGCAGTTGATGGTCAATCCTCTCTTTGCACTTTCTTCAACAACAGTACTTGGAGCTTCTCTATAGAAGTAGCTATCAGCACTGTGTCATCTACATAGCACAGGTTGTTCAAATTGTTTCCACCATTTATCATGCCTGGAATACTACTAATTTCTCTTAGAATCTTCTCCCAATAGAGGTTGAATACATCAGGTTGAAAACATACAGACACTGAATGACTGTTATTTATGTAATGCCTTCATATATTTTTAAAATACTTCTCTTTTTTTTTAATCATAGCCTTGGCAAAAAAAAGTTGCTGTTATAAGGAAATATGGCAACTGATATGTGTAGCAATAGAACCAGAACATTTTGCAAGTGTTCAATGGATCAAGCAAGGACTGAAATATTTCTAGTTTTATCTCCTCAGTTGCTTCTTCTCTGCAGATAGTTTCAAACAATTTTCTATTTTCACATCAGATGTTCATCGAACTCAATACTTATTCGTACTCCACAAGATGCTACAAAAAGCATCTAAATAAACTATTACTCATTCTGTACTGCTGAAGCTCAGTGAGGGAAAACATTAAGCCTTATCACTGAAGGAACTGTGCTGTGATTTTCAAATAATACATTAGGATATTTATCTTCATCTGGGAGTGCAATAGAGCTTCCAATTCCAATCATTCCCAAAACAATGCACTTTTGAACTGCAGCCCTCCTTTAAGGCTATACCAAAGTGTCATATTTCTGGTGTTGAACTTTAATGCAGACTTTCAGAAATGCTTTAGTATAGATCCGTATCTGGCGAACAAATGTTGATTGGAAGTAAAATGTTTGGCTTTGAAATGTATGTGTTTGTATTTATTTCATTTTTTTTAAAAGAGAAATTGACATGGTCTGAAATTAAAACCACATGAGAACTTGCCTTCAAATGGTTGTTTCCTCGAGAGAACTTCCCACATTATTATTGCATAGCTATAAAGGAAACAAAATACATTTATACATTTGTGATCTATTAACATGACAAACCATATTCATTGTTGAGGCTTCAAGTTGCACTACACCAAGTTGCTTGAAGCAACATGCAGCATTACAGTAGAACACTTTCACAAATAACTCACTTTAGAATTTTACTCTCACTTTTCCAATACATACTTTAACATAATATTTCAGATACTAGAGAAAAGGGAACACAATAACTTGCAGTTTGTTAATAAACAGGAAATATTGTAAAAATCCTGACAAGGATACTTCCAGTTATGTCATAATATGAGAGGGAACTTGATGAAGGTCATAGTGATAGTCATACTTTATTGATCCCGGGGGAAATTGGTTTTTGTTATAGTTGAACCATAAATAATAAATAGTAATAAAACCATAAATAGTTAAATAGTAATATGTAAATTATGCCAGTAAGTTATGAAATAAGTCCAGGACCAGCCTATTGGCTCAGGGTGTCTGACCCTCCAAGGGAGGAGTTGTAAAGTTTGATGGCCACAGGCAGGAATGACTTCCTATGACGCTCTGTGTTGCATCTCGGTGGAATGAGTCTCCGGCTGAATGTACTCCTGTGCCCACCCAGTACATTATGTAGTGGATGGGAAACATTGTGCAAGATGGCATGCAACTTGGACAGCATCCTCTTTTCAGACACCACCATCAGAGAGTCCAGTTCCATCCCCACAACATCACTGGCCTTACGAATGAGTTTGTTGATTCTGTTGGTGTCTGCTACCCTCAGCCTGCTGCCCCAGCACACAACAGCAAACATGATAGCACTGGCCACCACAGACTCGTAGAACATCCTCAGCATCGTCCGGCAGATGTTAAAGGACCTCAGTCTCCTCAGAAAATAGAGACGGCTCTGACCCTTCTGACGCTTGAGGACAATATGAGGACAATATGAGTGAGGTTGATGTTCTGGAGCATGTTGATATTAAGGGAGAGGAGGTGTTGGAGTTGTTAAAATACATTAGGACGGATAAGTCCCCGGGGCCTGACGAAATATTCCCCAGGCTGCTCCCCGAGGCGAGGGAAGAGATTGCTGAGCCTCTGGCTAGGATCTTTATGTCCTCGTTGTCCACGAGAGTGGTACTGGAGGATTGGTGGGAGGTGAATTTTGTCCCCTTGTTCAAAAAAGGTAGTAGGGATAGTCTGGTTAATTATAGACCAGTGAGCCTTACGTCTGTGGTGGGAAGGCTGCTGGAAAAGATTCTTAGAGATAGGATCTATGGGCATTTAGAGGATTATGGTCTGATCAAGAACAGTCAGCATGGCTTTGTGAAGGGCAGATCGTGTATAACAAGTCTGATAGAGTTATCTGAGGAGGTGACCAGGCATATAGATGAGGGTAGTGCAGTGGATATGATCTACATGGATTTTAGTAAGGCATTTGACAAGGTTCCACACGGTAGGCTTATTCAGAAAGTCAGAAGGCATGGGATCCAGGGGAGCTTGGCCAGCTGGATTCAGAATTGGCTTGCCTGCAGAAAGCAGAGGGTCATGGTGGAGGGTTGGAGGGTCGTGACTAGTGGTGTCCCACAAGGATCGGTTCTGGGACCTCTAATTTTCGTGATTTTTATTAATGACCTGGATGTGGGGGTGGGTAGATAGATAGATAGATATACTTTATTAATCCCAAGGGAAATTTGGTTTTGTTACAGCCGCACCAACCAAGAATAGAGCATAAATTTAGCAATACAAAAAACCCCAACAATCAAACAACAAAATGCAAACTATGCCAGATGGAAAATAAGTCCAGGGCTAGTCTATAGGCTCAGGGTGTCTGACCCTCCTTGGGAGGAGCTGCACGTTCGGTGGGTTGCCAAGTTTGCAGATGACACAAAGGTTGGTGGTGTTGTGGATAGTGTAGAGGATTGTCGAAGATTGCAGAGAGACATTGATAGGATGCAGAAGTGGGCTGAGAAGTGGCAGATGGAGTTCAACCCAGAGAAGTGTGAGGTGGTACACTTTGGAAGGACAAACTCCAAGGCAGAATACAAAGTAAATGGCAGGATACTTGGAAGTGTGGAGGAGCAAAAGGATCTGGGGGTACATGTCCACAGATCCCTGCAAGTTGCCTCACAGGTAGATAGGGTAGTTAAGAAAGCTTATGGAGTGTTAGCTTTCATAAGTCGAGCGATAGAGTTTAAGAGTTGCGGGGTAATGATGCAGCTCTATAAAACTCTGGTTAGGCCACACTTGGTGTACTGTGTCCAGTTCTGGTCACCTCACTATAGGAAGGATGTGGAAGCACTGGAAAGGGTACAGAGGAGATTTACCAGGATGCTGCCTGGTTTAGAGAGTATGCATTATGATCAGAGATTAAGGGAGCTAGGGCCTTACTCTTTGGAGAGAAGGAGGATGAGAGGAGCCATGATAGAGGTGTACAAGATAATAAGAGGAATAGATAGAGTGGATAGCCAGCGCCTCTTCCCCAGGGCACCACTGCTCAATACAAGAGAACATGGCTTTAAGGTAAAGGGTGGAAAGTTCAAGGGGGATATTAGAGCAAGGTTTTTTTACTCAGAGAGTGGATGGTGCGTGGAATGCACTGCCTGAGTCAGTGGTGGAGACAGATACACTCGTGAAATTTAAAAGACTACTAGACAGGTATATGGAGGAATTTAAGTTGGGGGTTATATGGGAGGCAGGGTTTAAGGTTGGCACAACATTGTGGTCCGAAGGGCCTGTACTGTACTGTACTGTTCTATGTTCTATGTTTATATCAGGATGGATGGAGGGTAATGCTATATTTCTCAGCCTGGAAAGTAGGTACAAGAAACGGCAATATATTTAATTAACACATCCAAATGTATTCTAATACAGGCAGCAATCAAGTTAGCTTTGATCATGCCCTTCAGTGGCTAAATTTTCAGAACACCACCAATTAGAGCTAATCTGCATTTGCTGAAGCTTTCAGACTGCTCCTAAAGCTAAGGTGCATTGAGGATGGAACACTCTTGGAAAATATTCTACAGCTGAATGAGATCTGGAAATGAGCAAAATAGCAAGAGTAAGCTCCAAGATTTTCAGATAGAGCTTTTGTTGGAGGAATTGGCTGGATGTCCTGTCACCTCTAGGGATTAGAAGCCACTCTCCCACATTCTCTCACAAAGAAGAGGAAGAAAGTAGTTATGGCAAAATTATACTCAAGAATGCAGATTCAGTGCCAGATATTGAATGGCTTCCTGAATGGTCAGCATAGGTGAATACCCATCTATCTGCTAGATTGTAGTAACAACACCATTTGATTCTAACAATGATCAATACAGCACATCCTCTTGAATTATCTTCAATGTCTATTACCCAGATCATCTACCCATTGATTTTAAGCAGCTTTGCCCCCTCATATACACTATTTAGAGTCATAAGGTAAGGCAACACAAAAACAGGCTGTTCAGCCTGTCTAGGGCAACCAGAACTGTTATTCTTCCTAGTCCCATCGATCTGCACCTGGACCATAGCTCTCCATACATCTCCCATCCATGTAACTATCTAACTATCTTTTAAATGGTGCTATCTAACCTTCATCCATCATTTCTGTCAGCAGCTCATTCCACACTCTAACTATCCTCTGAAGAAGTTCAACCCTCAAGTTCCCCTTAAATATTTCACTCATCAACCTTAAACTATGATCTCTAGTTCTAAAGAAAGTGGGATTGAAAGAAGGAGAAAGGATGCCACAGACACCAGTTTACCAGAGGGAAGAGTTGCTAGTACAGTGTTAGGGGTGATTAAGGAGGATAGCTGATGGGTGATTGCCCCCCTCAGCCAGGGGGGTACCAGGTACAGAACTAAGACCATGGTTACGTGTGGTACACATACCTAACTTAATGGAAACACTAGTGAATTCATGGGTGACGGGGTGGCGATTCATCTCAATCAAATAATCTGTGAGGCACACCTTCCCTCTGCTAGCCTGCAGGTCACCCTTGGGCAAGGTGCAACATCTGCTTGGCCCCCGATCAGGGTCACATGAAGCTACGGGAGCAGGTGGAGGATGGTCATGAGTAACTGGTGCACATCACAAGACTCAGTCATGCGACCACTGACGCCAAGCAGACAATCCCTGAAGAGTATTGATAATGGCTGGGGTCACCTGTCTTATAATGACACTGCCTAGAGAAAGACAAATAAAACTGCTTCTGCAGAGAAATTTGCTAAGAATAATCAGGGTCATAAAACCATGATCACCTACGCCATATGAGATGGCACACGATGATAAGTGAATTCAACTAGGCTGCAGCCTCTAGAAGCAGATGTTACAGTTTCCAGTTTGCACCGTAGGGCAAGTACCAGGCAGTGAATGCCCAGCACTGCAATGGAATGTGGAATCTGCCACCACAAAACGTTAGCGTCTCAGGCAGACTGCCACTTGAATGGGTTCTTGACAGTCCATGCACAAAATGCTGGAGGAACTCTGCAGGCCAGACAGCATCTATGGAAAAGAGTGAACAGTCTTTTTCCAGACAAGACCCTTCATCATCAGTCCCATGTGTGTTTCTTAGATTTCCAGCTTCTGCAGACTTTCTCTTGTTTGTGAAAGAATATACCAATTAACATGATCACGGCTGATCTGCTGCAGGTTTCAATTCCCCGCCTATTCTAATTACCAATAGCCCTGAAATCCCCAACCTTTCATAAAAAAATCTTTCTCCTCTTTTTAATACCTCCTGTGATTTAGTTTCCATAACCCCTGGGGTACAGAACTCCAGAGACTCAACACCCACTGCAAGAAGCAGTTCCTATGTACCTCAGTTTTAATGACCCCCTCCCATTCCACTAGACCCCCACTCCTGCCGAACGGTTTCAGCCCAAAACGTTGACTGTATTCTTTTCGTAGATGCTGCCTGGCCTGCTGAGTTCCTCCAGCATTTTGTATGTGTTGCTTAGACTTGCAGCATCTGCAGGTTTTCTCTTGTTTGTCCACTATTAATTGCACTGTTTGAAACATCTTTAAAACTTGCTCTGACAGCATTGATGAATACACTGACAGAGTTAGCTCCTATATCAGCTTTTGTGAAGATGCCTGTATTCCCACTAAAACAATCACCAACTTCAGCTCTAATAAACCCTGGTTCAATGCAGAGCTTAAACAGTTGTGTCTGGAAAAGGAGGAGGCCTGTAGGACTGGGGAAAAAGTCCAAGAGAAGCCAATTAGACATGCCAAATACCAAATATTCAGTCAAACTAGAAAAGCAGTTTTCTGCATAATGACTGCTTTTTTTTCCAGTTTGGAAAGAGCTTTAGTTGATTACCAACTACAAAAAGAAGGCATCCCTCCATCCCCCAATGACTCCTCCTCCTAAACCACTTAAACCAGTTCTACTACAGGTTTGACAGATCACACTGCAAAGACATCCTCCAGGGCCCATTCAGCCAGTATATCACCAATTCCCCACACCCTTTACTGTCAAAGAAGAAGTGGTGACAAAGCTGTTCAGGATACAAAATTACACTGGCCCAAACACTGTCTCCCCTGCCATCCTTAAACACTGCGCTAACCAGATATCTACAATCTTCAGAAACATTCTCAGCCTCTTAAACATCACTGTTCCAGCATGTTTCAAGAAATCAGTCTCAAAAAAAATTCAAAGATAACTGGGTTCAATGACTACAGACTGGTTACATTCAAATCAGCTATAATGAAGACTTTTGAAAGGTTGGTTATGCCATTTCTCAAATCCATAACACCAAACTTTCTACACACGCTGACATTTGCCTATAGAGCCAACAGATTTGTAGATGATGCAGTTAACATCAGACTTGACTTTATACTACAGCTGGTCAAGATTCTCTGTCGAGTTCAGTTCAGCCTTCAACACCATCAACCCTGAGCTTCTGCAAGTGAAACTCTCCAAACTTCACATACCAGGTCCTATCTGCAGTTGGATCACAAACATCCTCTCTGACAGGAGGCAGTATGTGAGACTAGGAAAACACATTTGGATATTCCTCTGAGTCAGCACTGGTATACCATCATTGGTGTGTTGTCTCTCCTCTCCTATTCTTTCTGTGCACCAATGACTGAATCTCCAGTTATCCATCAGTTAAACTGATACAGCTCGCAGATGGCATCACTGTCATCAGAGGTAACAAATCCAAGTACCACCAGGAATCAAACATGTGCTGGTACAATCACAAGAGTTTGCAGCTGAATGCCCTCAAAGCCATGGAGATGCATATTGTCTTCAGGAGAAGTGTGTCTCCTCTCCACCCATTTATCATCAACAACTCTACAGTTAACACGGTTTCAACATTCAGGTTCTTGGGCATCATTATCTCTTCGTACCTCATGTAGGAGAACCACGTCTCCTCCATTAGCAAAAAGGCTGGGCAGAGGATGCACTTCTTGCGGCAGCTGGTAAAAGCCCATCTTCCCTAGAACATACTGGTGCAGTTCTACACTGGCATCATAGAGACCATTCTCACATCAACCATTCCTCTCTGGCTTGCTGCAACATACCCTCACAATATACAAAAACTACGCTGTTATCAGAACATCAGAAAATGCCACTGGCTGCAGTCTACCATCTGTCCAGAACAAAGAAAAGGGCAGGAAGAATTATTGGTGATATTACCCACCCAGCAAACTGCCTTTTCTAACAGCTCCGCTCCATCTTGTAAGTCTCGTCCCTCAGGCAGTTAAGCTGATCAACCATTCTATTTTGCCTCATACCCCCACACCCACTATCTACCTCAGTCACTGAACCAAACACTTTAAACCACTTTTTATAAGCTATTTACATTGTAAATATGTGCTGTTATTTATGTATATTTTATTCCATATCTGTACATTTAACTTTATATAATTCCTTATTCTGTATATTGTTGAATGTTGTTTTTTTTTGTTCCATGTAGCACCGACAAACCAGAACAATTTCCTAATACATATGAACGTATATGGTGAATTAAGTTGGTCCTTGATCCTCGAGCTGAGATGATTCCATTTTGATTTTGTCATGTCCCCCTTATGAAGTTAAATGTGACAAGAGAATTTTTTACTTTATTTTATTTCGTTTACTTATACAGCATGGAATAGGCCCTTGCAGCCCTTCAAGCCACACCGCTGGCAATCCCCAACCACCCCAAATTAACGCCAACCTAATCACAGGACAACTTACAATGACCAATTAACCTACTTTGAATTGTGGAAAGGACCTGGAGCACACAGAAAAAATCCAAGCATTCCTCATGGAGAATGTACTGAGAAAACCGGGATTGAACGCCAAACGCCAATGCCCTGAGCTGTAGGAGCATCATACTGACTGCTAGGCTACCATTCGGCTACCCATGTGTAAGATCACTTACACACAAGAGCTTCTGCAGATCAGCACACACCGTGCTGGAGGGACTCAGAAGGTCAGGGAGCTTCTAGGAAAATGATTAAAAAGTTTATGTTTCGGGGCGAAAACCTTCTTCAGGACTGCAAAGGAAGGGGGAAAATGCCAGATTAAAAACGTGAAAGGGAAAGGGGAAGGGGAAGGAGGACTAGCTAGAAGGTGATAGGGGAAGCCAGGAGGGTGGGAAAGGTAAAGAGCTGGGGAAGAAGGAATGTGATTGGAGAGGAGAGTGGAGCATGGGAGAAAGGGAAGAAGAAGGGCACCAGGAGGATGTGATAGGTAGGTGAGGAGGAGAAGAGGTACCTGTGAGCGAGCAAATCTCAAGGTTGTATAACTTTTAATATTTGCATACCTGTGCACTTGTAATGATACTGTGACACCGTAATTTCTTTTGGGATCAATAAAGTATGTATCTATCATTCTTTGTTAATAGATGTACTTGAAATAAGGTAACAGGCCAGAATAGGGGGAGGGAACAAAAAAATTAATGAAAAGAAAAATGTATGTTCATGCCATCAAGTTGGAGACAACCTAGGTGGAATATGAGGTGTTGCTCCTCCATCCTGAGTGTGGCAAAGGATTCTGCAGATGCTGGAAATCCATAGCAACACACAAAATTCTGGAGGAACTCAGCAGGTGAGGCAGCACCTATGGAAATGAATAAAAGTTTTGATGTTTTTGGCAGAATCCCTTCATTAAGAAGGAACTGTTGGATGCAGTGAGGAACTTGTTATAGCCTATTTGCATACTGGACCAGAGTTAAGACAGAGAAATCTTTTTTCTCCTGAATTCAAAGTTTGGGAAAATTACTGCATCCTCACACAGGACTTCACTTAGCTATTGAGTTTCCCAAACACGGATATTAAGTTTAGACTACTTCTGTAATTATGACTCTCTTCCTTGTAACGGGGATGGCTTGGATGTCCTTAAACCTCTACAGGAGGAATCAGGCCAGAATGAAGGAAGGAATAAAATATTTAGGAATGTAACTTGTCCTAAACAGTAACAATGATATTTGTCTGAGAGGATTTAAAACATCAAATATCTGGATGATACACAAAGTTATTAGATATCAGGTCTATATCTCGAAACAGCAAACAAATGATTAATCACATTTATGCTAGAAAATGCATGATCCGAGACCCTCTGTGGACAAGCCAAATGAGTGGAGGCATTTCTGTCCCTGAGATCTTGTGATGTGGAACTGGTATAGTTTCTTCATACTGTATGGGTAAGGGAGTCTTTGAACTTCCTGCAGTATTGGACTGACTACCTGACTAGCTGGTACAAAAAAAGTTAAAATATTGAAACACTGTTGGTGTTGTAGCTTCTCAGCTATTGAATCAGCATGGGATTAGCACTACTAAAAGGACGCGTATTATTTTCTAAAAAACTTTGTGCTTGAGTGCTATGCTGGGTGGCAGGGTGAGGCATGGTTGTACTTCAGCAGGGCTCAACAATACTTGCTCAGTATGCTGTTAAGCACTTCATCAGGAGGGAAGGATGGATTAGTAAGTTTGCAGATGATACAAAGGTTGGTAGAGTTGTGGATGGTGTAGAAGGTTGTTATAGATCACAACGGGACAGTGGTAGGATGCAGAACAGAGTTGAGAAATGGCAGATGGAATTCAATCTGGAGAAGTGTGAAGTGATACATTTTGGAAGGTCAAAACTGAAGGCAGAACACAAGGTTAATACTAGGATTCTTAGCAGTGTGGAAAAACAGAGGGATCTTGGGATCTATGTCTGCAGATCCCTCAAAGTGGCCATAAAAATTGTTAAGGTAGTTAACGAGCATATGGCAAGTTGACTTCAATAATCAGGGGATTGAGTTCAAGAGCCATGAGATAGTGTTGCAGCTCCATAAAAACACTGGTTAGAACACACTTGGAACATTGTGTTCAATTCTGGTTCCTCATTATAGGAAACACGTGGAAACTTTAGAGAGGGTGCAGAGGAGATTTACCAAGATGCTGCCTGCACTAGAGAGCATATCTTATGATGATAAGTTGATCGAATTAGGGCTTTTCTTTCTGGAGCAAAGGATGGTAGCATAGTGATTGGCACATGCTTTATAGTACAAGCAACCTGGGTACAACTCCTGCTGCTGTTTTTAAGGAGTTTGTATGTTCCCCCCATGACCACATGGATTTTCACCCACAGTCTAACGATCGGTGGGTTAATTGGTCATTGTAAATTGTCCCATGAATAGGCCAGGGCAGTGTGGCTCAAGGGGCGAGGAGAGCTGTTCTGTACTGTATCTCAGTTTTTAAAAAATGATGAGAGGTTACTTGATAGAGTTGTATAAGATGATAAAACGAATAGATAAGAGGGGACAGCCAGGGCCGTTTTTCCAGGCGGTAATGGCCAATCGAGAACGCATCATTTTAAAGAAGACAAGTATGGAGGGGGATATCAGAAGTAGGTTTTCTCCCCCCCACAGAGTGGTGAGTGCATGGAATATGATGCCAGGGTTGGTGGTAGACATTAATACATTCAGGGCATTTAAGAAACTCTTAGATAGGCATATAGGTGATAGAAAAAATTGAAGCACTAAGTAGGAGGGAGGGTTAAAATTTATCTTAATTAGGTACAAGTTTGGCATAATATTGTGGGCCGAAAGCCCTTTACTGTGCTGTAACGTTCTAAATTCTATATAAACTCCTCTTTGCCTCTCTCTGTAAATGAACTATATCCCAATCTACACTTTGATAGGCCTTTAAACTGTCACAATTCCACCAATCTTGGTATCATTCGCAAACCATCCAACCATATCTACATTTTCATCACTGATATACTGTACATCACAAAGACAGGTGCCAGCACCAATCCTGATGGAAGACCACTGGTCATGGAACTCCAGCCAGAATAACAGTCTTCCTCTCCTACTGTCTTTTATCAGCAAGCCAATTCAAAATCCAAATTGCAATTCGCCCTGGATACCATTCATATTTATCTTCTTAATCAGCGTACCATGAGGAACAATGCCTACTGCCTTAATAAACTCCTTGTAGATGTCAATTGTCTTATCCTCGTCAAACACCTGTATTACCTCAAGAAAATCAATCAAGTTTGTAAGGCATGACCTACCCTGCAAAAAGTAATGTTGTCCATAACCAATTTTGCCTTTACAAATGTGCAAAAGTCCACTGCCTAATTATCCTCTCCTATATCTTCCACACCACTGATGTGAGAATCACTGATCTAAAATAAACTGTGTTATCTCTATTTTCCCTTTATGAACAAGGGTACATTTACTACTCTCCAGGATTTGTGTAGGGGAGAGAGAATTCAAAAGAAGCGAGCAGGAACAGCTGGGATATTCTACGCACAACAGTTCCTGAAGAAATATTGTACAGTGCGTAATTAGGAACTTGGCAAGGGCCAATAAAAAGTTAGGTTTAACCAGAGCAGCCATTGTGGAAGCTGACATAGTGTGAGTAGACCAGTGGTAGACTGGGGAGCTAAGGATTTGACTCGTAGAGGCTTCAGTGAGGTGAAGGCTGTTTATTTTTTCTTTCTTTTTGTACAATCAGAGCTATGGGGATGCCAAGCAGGGTAGTGGAATGCTCCTCTTGCAGGATGTGGGAAGGCAAGGAGACCTCCAGCGTCCCTGATGGCTACACCTGCAAGCGCATCTAGCTGCAGTTTCTTTTGGACTGTGTTAAGGAAGTGGAGATGAAACTGGACGAACTCGTGAGGCTGAGGGATTGATTGAGGGATTGATTAACAGAATGCACAGGGAGCTACAGCAGTTACATACAAGATGCAGGAAAAAGGTACCTGGGTGACGTTAAGGAGGGGGAAAGGGGACAGGCAGCCAGTGCAGAGTATCTTTGAATTGTTCCCCTCAACAACAGGTATTCTGCTTTGGGTACTGCTGGGTTGCGGGGGTGGAAAGTGGATGACCTTACAGAGAAAAGCCACAGTGGTCATCAGGTCTTCAGCTCTGAGTCTGGCTCTGTGGCTCAGAAGGTGGGAGAGAAGGGGAGGGGGTGAGAAAAGAGGAGTGCAGTAGTGCTAAGGGATTCCATAGTTAGAGAAGACGACAGGAAATTCTGTGGGCGTGAAAGAGACACTCATGTGGTATGTTGCCTCCCAGGTGTCAGGGTCAGGAATATCTTGGATCGGGTCTCAGGTATTCTAAAAGAGGACGGCGACCAGCCAGTTATCTAGATACATATTGGTACTAATGAAATAGGTAGGAAAAGAGAGAAGCCCTAAAGAGAGAATATGAGGAGTTAGGTAGTAAGCTGAAAAGCAGGAGCTTAAGGGTAGTAATCTCTGGATTGCTGCCTGTGCCATGCACCAGTGAAGTTAAGAATAGCATGAATAAACTTGTCTTGGGCTTCCAGCCAGTATAGGTATCAATTTTAACTGATGTTTCGATAAGAAACTCTGCCATCTTCATCACAGATGATGGCTGGGCATGTTTCGTCTGGTGGTAATTATACCCCCATCATCCATACCTCCTGATTGGTTAGTCCTCATCCAAATAGGTTTCTGTTGCTCCACCTTGTTTACAATTGAATTCCAGTTCTTACTGAGTGAGACCTTCACTTTTGTAAAAACACTTTTCCTCTAGCTTTATTTCAATTGCTTCCTTCACTAGGTGGTCCCAAAAGCCATCGGTGCGGCACAGTAGTTTTGTGCCACAGTCAATCCTGTGGCCATTGCAAGTGCAATGTTCTGCTACTACCAATGTCTCCAGATAACCCAAATGGATCCTGTGCTTCTCGATGCGGGTTTCCACCGTGCATTCTGTCTGGTTGATATATGCTGCTCCGCAGTCACAAGGAATCCTAGCAACACCAACTGTTCTGAGCCTCAGGTCATCTTTGACCACATAAGCTATGATTTGAGCTTTCCTACTAGTTTGTGGATGGTATTAATCTGGTATTACTTCAGGATCCTAGCCAGATGGCATTTCTTCAGAAACCGTGGAAATCCAGGGAAGACGGGCAATAGTGAAGGGTTCCCCTTGTTGTTAGGTTTTCTGGTTTTTCTGTTGGCCCATTTAAGGGCTCAATTGGTTCCCTCAACTTGTAGCCATTCTGTAGGAATGTTGTGCGTAATCGTCTTATTTTCTCATGGAGATTCTCCGATTCCAAAATTGGTTTTGCACGATTAATTAAAGTAGAAAGAACCATTCTATGTTAGGAGGCGTCATGGTGGCTGTTACTGTTGAGATATCAGTCCATGTGAGTAGGTTTCCAATTTATGCCATGTGCAAGGCTACTGCCCGGGTTCTATCTTATTAGAATGTCCAGGAACAGACATTCTATTGTCTCCATCTCTATTGTAAATTGGATGTTTGGACGTATGCTGTTCGGATAGTCATGGAACTGTTGGAGTGCCTAGAGTCCATGAGGCCACACTATGAAGGTGTCATCGATTTAACTGAAGTAGCATTTGGAGTGCAAGGGCAATGAACAGAAGAATATGATGCTTTGGTAGACGAATGCATGGCTGAGGAATTGGTGCAGGGGGCAAGGTTTCAGATTTCTGGATGGTAGAAACAAAGGAACATAGAAACCTACAGAACATTACAGGCCCTTTGGCCCATAATATACACCTGTATCAGATCACCTCTCATCCTCTGTCACTCCAAGGAGAAAAAGCCATTTTCACTCAACCTATTCTCATAAGGTATTTTCTCCAATCCAGGCAACATCTTTGGAAATCTCTTCTGCACTCTCTCTTTAGTATCCACATCCTTCCTCTAGTGAGGTGACCAGAAGTGAACACAGTACCCCAAGTGGGGTCTAACTAATGTCTTATATAGCTGTAACATTACCTCGTGGCTCTTGAACTCAATCCCATGATTGATGAAGGCCAACACACCATACACTTTCTTAACTGTCAACCCGCACAGCAGCTTAAGTGTCTTAGGGACACGGACCCCAAGATCTCACGGATCCGCCACACTGCCAAGAGTCTTACCATTAATATTATATTCTGTCTTCAAATTTGATCTACCAAAATGAACCACTTCACGCTTAACTCCATCTGTCACATCTCAGCCCAGTTCTGCATCCTATCGATGTCGTGCTGTAACCTCTAACAATCCTCCGGACTATCCACAACACCACCAACTTTTGTGTCATCAGAAAACTTACTAATCCACCCTTCTACTTCCTCATGCAGGTCATTTATTTAAAAAAAATCACAAAGAGGAGGGGTCCCAGAACAGATTCCTGCAGAACACCACTGGTCACCGACCTCCATGCAGAATACGAACCATCTACAACCACCCTTTGCCTTCTGTGATCAAGCCAATTCTGGATCCACAAAGCAAGGTCTCCTTGAATCCCATGCCTCATTACTTTCTGAATGAATCTCTCATGGGGAATCTTATCAAATGCCTCACTGAAATCCATATACACTACATCCACTGCTGTACCTTCAATGGATTTTGTTACATCCTCAAAGAATTCAATCAAGTTCGTAAGGCACGACCTGCCCTTGATAAAGCCATGCTGACTATCCCTAATCAGATTATGTCTCTCCAAATGCTCATAAATCCTGCCTCTCAGGACTTTTTCCAACAACTTGTCCACCACTGAAGACAGACTCACTGGTCTATAATTTCCTGGGTTATCTCTACTGCCTTTCTTACTCTTCCAATACTCTAGTACTTCTCTCATCCCTATTGATGATGCAAAAATCATTGCTAGGAGCTCAACAATCTCCTCCCTCACTTCCCACAGTAGCCTGGGGTATATCTCATCCGGTCCCAGTGACTTATCTAACTTAATAACTTTCAAAATCTCCAGCACATCCTCTTTCTTAATGTCTATACTCAAGCATTTCAGTCTGCTGTAAGTCATCCCCACAATTGCCAAGGTCCTTTTCACTGGTGAATACTGAAGCAAAGATCATTGTGATCTCTTCTGGGGAAGGTATGACCTGTACAAAAAGACAGTTACACCTGAACCTGAAGGAGACCAATATCATTGCGGGTAGGTTTGCTAGCATTGTTGGGGAGTGTTTAAACTATTTTAGCAGTGGAATGGGAATGGAAGTGTTCAGGCTGAGGATGGGGCAGTTGGTATACAAGAAGATGTGATGAAGGACATGAAGACAGGGCAAAATTGCAGTCAGTGAGATGAGGTGTGTAATTTGGGGGCAAAATCAATAAGAGTCAAGACTGAAGGAATTGCATTTGAATGCACATTATATATAGAATAAAGTAGATGATCATATAGTACAGTTATAGATTGGCAAATATGACATATGGACATCACTGAGTCATGGCTGAAAGAATATTATAGTTGGGAATTTAACATCTAAGGACACACATTGTATCAAAAGGACAGGCAGCTTGGCAGAGGAGTTGGGGAGACTCTGTTAGTAAAAATTGAAAAATCATCAGAAACAGGTGGTATAGGATCAGAAGATGTACAATCCTGGTGGATAGAGTTAACAAACTGCAAGGGTAAAAAGATCCTGATGGGAGTTATGGACAGACCTGCATACAGTGTCAAGATGTGGGTGACAAATTACAATGGGAGATAGACAAGGCATTAAAATGGGTAATGTTACGACAGTCATGGGGCATTTCAGTATGCAGGTAGATTCGGATAAATCAGGTTCGTGCTAGATACCAAAAATTTGTACAATGCCCATGAGTTGAATTTTTAGAGCAACTTCTGATTGGGCCCACTAGGGAAAGGCAATTCTGGATTGGGTAACACACACAAAATGTTGAAGGACCTCAGCAGGCCAGGCAACACCTATAGAAAAGAATACAGTTGACGTTTCAGGCCGAGACTTGTCAGCAAAACTGGAGAAAAAGAGATGAGGAGTCAGAGTTAAAAGGTGGGGGGCGGGGGGGTGGAAGAGTTGGGAGAAACATAAAGTGATAGGAGAAACCAGGTGGGGGTGGGGAGAATAAAGAGCTGGGAAGTTGATTGGTGAAAGAGATACAGGGCTGGAGAAGGGGGAATCTAATAGGAGAGGACAGAAGAAAGAAAAGGGGGAGGACCACCAGTGGGAAGCAACGAGTAGGCAAGGTGATAAGGTGTTGGAGGGAAAAGGGCATGCAGAATGGTGGGAGGAGGCCATTACAGGAAGTAAGAAAAATCGATGCTCATACCGTCAGGTTGCAGGCTACCTAGACAGAATACAAGGTGTTGTTCCTCCAAGCTGAGTGTGGCCTCATCGTGACAGTAAAGGAGATATGGATTGACATGTCGGAATGTGAATGGGAGGCTTCTGGGAGATGGAGCATAGGTACTCAGTGAAGTGGTCTCCCAACCTGTATCGGTTTTCACCGATATACAGGAGGCCACACTGGGGGGACCGGATACATTATGTGATCCCAACAGACTCATAGGTGAAGTGTCGCCTCATCTGGAAGGATTGTTTGGGGCTTTGAATGGTAGTGGGGGAGGAGTTGTAGCACTTGTTCTGCTTACAAGGGTAAGTGCCAGAGGAAGATCAGCGGGGAGGGATGAAAGGACAAGGGAGATGCGTAGGGAGCAATCCCTGTGGAAAGCAGATTGTCTACTCATCGGCTCCCTCTGGTGCCCCTCCCCTTTTCTTTCTTCCATGGCCTTCTGTCCTCTCCTATTCTATTCCCTTTCTCCAGTCCTGTGTCTCTTCACTAATCAACTTCCCCGCTCTTTACTTCACCCCTGCCCCTCCCGGTTTCACCTATCATCTTGTGCTTCTCCCTCCCCTTGCCCCACTCTTAACTCCGACTCCTCATTTTTCTTCTCCAGTCCTGCTGAAGGGTCTTGGCTTGAGACGTCCACAGTACTCTTTTCCATAGTTGGCCTGTTGATTTCCTCCATCACCTTGTGTGTGTCGCTTGGATTTCCAGCATCTGCAGATTTTCTCATGGTTGTGTCTGGATTGGGTGTTGTGTACCGAACCAGATTTAATTAGGGAGTTTAAGGTACAAGGAACCCTGAGGAGATGGTGATCATAATATGATAGAACTCACCAAGCCATTTACAGGGAGAAGCTGAAGTCAGGTGTATCAGTATTACAATGGAATAAAGCGATGAGAGAGTTGCTGGTCAAAGTTGATTGGAAGGGGACACTAGCAGGAATAATGGCAGAACAGCAATGGCTGTAGTTTCTGGGAGCAATCTGGAGGTCTCAGGATATATACAAGCCAAAGGTGAAGTAGTATTCTAAATGGAGGATGACGCAACTGTGGTAGACAAGGGAAATCAAAGACAGTATGAAAGCAAAAGAGAAAGCATATAATACGGCAAAAATTAGAGGAAAGTTAGAAGATTAGGAAGTTTTCAAAAAGCCATAAGAAGACAAAGGATGAAATATGAAGGTAAAGCCTGCCAATGAAATAAAAGAGGGTACCAAATTTTTTTCAGATATATAAAGAGCAAAGGAGAAGTGAGAGTATGTATCGAACTGCTGGATAATGACACCGGAGAGGTAGTAAAGAGAGACAAATAAATGGCGAATTAACTTAATAAATATTTGTGTCAGTCTCCACTATGGAAGACACTAGCAGAGTGTCAGAAATTCAAGAGTGTTGGATGGTAGAAGTGAGTATACTTGGAAAAGATGCTTGGGAATCTGAAAGTTCTGAAGGTAGATAAGTCACCTGGACCAGATGGACTATACCCCAGTGCTCCGAAAGAAGTAGCAGAAGAGATTGTGCAAGTATTAGTAATGATCTTTCATGAATCACTAGATTCTGGAACGGTTCCAGAGAACAGGAAGATTGAAAATATCACTCCACCTCTTAAGAAGGGAGAGAAGCTGAAAAAGGAAATTACAGGCCAGCTAGCCTGATTTCAGTGGTCAGGAGAATGTTGGAGTCCATTATTAAGGACATGGTTTTGGGGTACTTGGTGGCACATGATGAAATAAGCCAAGGTTAGGATGGCTTCCTTATGGGGAAAACTTTCCTGGAAATCCTGTTGGAATTCTTTGAGGAAATAACAAGCAGGATAGACTAAGGAGAGTCAGTAGATGTTGTTTACTTGGATTTATAGAAGGCCTTTGACTAGATGCCACACATAAGTCTACTTAAAAAGATAAAAGCACACACTTTACAGGAAAGATACGAGCATGGATAGAAGATTGGCTGATTGGCAGGAGGCAAAGAATGGGAATAAAGGGGGGCTATTTCAGATTGGCGAAGATAGGTAGAGGTGCAGCTTGAGTTGAGGAAGCAGGGAGTCTGCAGAAGGATTTAGACAGATTGGGAGAATGGGCAAAGAAGTGGCAATTAGAATATAGTGTAGGGAAATGTATAGTCATGCACTTTGGTTGAAAGGAATAAAGGTGTAGAGTATTTTCTAAATGGGGAGAAAATTCAAAAATCAGGTGCAGAGTGACTTGGGAGTCCTCATGCAGGATTCCCCAAAGGATAACTTGAAGGTTGAGTCAGTGGTAAAGAAGGCAAATGAAATGTTAGCATTCATTTCAAGAAGACTAGAATATAGAGAGGAGGTTCACAAGAATGATTCTGGGAATGAACGGGTTAATATATGAAAAGCATTTGATGGCTCTGGGCCAGTACTCACTGGAGTTTAGATAAATGAGGAGGGATCCCTTTGAAACCTATTGAATTTTGGAAGGCCTACACAGAGTGCATGTGGAGAATATATTTCCTATAGTGGGGAAATTTAGGACCAGAGGGCATAGCCTCTGAACAGAGGAATATTCATTTAGAACAGAGATGAGGAGGAATTTGTTTAGCCAGAAGATAGTGAAACTATGGAATTCATTGCCACAGGTGGCTGTGGAGGCCAAGTCATTGGATATATTTAAAGCAGAAGTTAATAGGTTCTTGATTAGTCAGGGTGTCAAACTGACTGGCAGAAAGCAGTAGGATGACATTGAGAAGGATAATAAATCAGCCACGATGAAATGCGGAGCACAATCAATGTACTGAATGACCTACTTCTGTTCCTTTGTCGTCTGGGCTTGTCTTATTTCACCTGTGACTATTGATGGGTCAAATTTCTTGAACGAAGCCTCAGTGATCGCTTCACATATTTCTTCCATTGTTTTAGGATATATGACATTAGGCCCTGGAACCTTAGCCAACAATGTTTTTCTGAATTCTAAGCATTACCTCATCAATCTCAAAATGTCCCAGCACATTAGCATGCCCCACTCAGCTTTTACTATCTTCCTAATCCTTCTCCTTGGTAAACACTGATTCAAAGTAACACACACAAAGTGCTGGAGGAACTCAGCAGGCCAGGCAGCATCTATGGAAAAAGTGTACAGTTGATATTTCAGACCAAGACCCTTCAGCAGGACTGGATTAAAAAAAAGATGAGGAGTAGAGTTAGAAGATGGACGGTGGGGGGGGGGGGGAGGGAGAAACACAAGGTGATAGGTGAAACCGGGGGGGGGGGGGTGGGAGTGAAGTAAGCAGCTGGGAAGTTGATTGGTGATGGAGATGGGGGAGTCTGACAGGAGAGGACAGAAGGCCACAAAAGAAAAGTGCAGAGGTGTGCCAGAGGTGATGGGCAGGGAAGGCAATAGTGTGAAAGAGGGAAAAGGGGTAGTGGAATGGTGAAGGGAGGGGTATTACAGGAGGTTTGAGAAATCAATGTTCCTCCACCCTAAGTGTGGCCTCATCATGACAGTGGAAGAAGCCATGGAAAGACATATTGGAATGGAAATAAAAGTGGAATTAAAATGGGTGGCCACTGGAATATCCCGCTTTTTAGACAATAGACAATAGGTACAGGAGTAGGCTATTCGGCCCTTTGAGCCAGCACCGCTACTCACTGTGATCATGGCTGATCATCCACAATCAGTACCCCATTCCTGCCTTCTCCCCATATTCCTTGATTCCACTATCATTAAGAGCTCTACCTAACTCTGGCGGACGGAGTGCAGGAGCTTGGTGAAACCCAATTTACGTTGGGTTTCATCAATACACAGGAGGTCATCCTGGGTGCACTGAACACTGTGCATGACCCCAACTTCATCAGACTCACAGATGAAGTGTTGCCTCACCTGGAAGGATTAATTGGGGTCCTGAATGGTAGTGAGGGAGGTGGTGTAGGGGCAGGTGTAGCTTGTTCAGCTTGTAAGGATAAATGCCAGGAGGGAGATCAGTGGGGAGGGATGAACGGACAAGGGAGTCGTGTAGGGAGCGATCCCTATGGAAAGCAGAAAGTGGGGGGTGGAGGGTGAGATGGGAAGAATGTGCTTGGTGCTAGGATCCCGCTGGTGATGACGGATGTTGCAGAGAATTATGTGCTGGACGCGGAGGCTGGTTGGGTGGTAGGTGAGGACAAGAGGAACCCTATCCCTGGTAGGGTGGTAGGAGGATGGGATGAGAGCAGACGTATGCGAAATAGAAGAGATGTGGTTGAGGGTAGCATTGATGGTGGAGGAAGGGAAGCCCCTTTCTTTGAAAAAGGAAGACATTTCCTTTGTTCAGGAGTGAAAAGCCTCATCCTAAGGAAGATGCAGCGGAGGCACAGGAATTGAGAGAAGGGGATGGCATTTTTACAAGTGGGAAGGGGTATAGTTCAGGTAGCTGTGAGAGTTCGTGGGTTTGTAATAAACATCGGCAGAGAAGCTGTCTCCAGAAATAGAGACAGAGAGATCAAAGAAGGGGAGGGATGTGTTGGAAATGGACCAGCTAAATTTGAGGGCAGGGTGGAAGTTGGATGCAAGTGGATGAAGTCAACGAGTTCCACATGGGTGCTGGAAGCAACACCGATGCAGTTGTTGACGTAGCGTAGGAAAAATGTGGGAATACCACCAGTGTGGGCTTGGAACGTAAATTGTTCCACGTAGCCGACAAACAGGCAGGCGTAGCTCGGACCCATGCTAGTGCCCATGGCTACACCTTTTGTTTGATGGAAGTGGGAGGAGCCAAAGGAAAAATTATTGAGACTGAGGACAAGTTCCACAAGGCAGAGGTGAGTGGTGGTGGAGGGGATCTGGTTGAGACTGGTGTCCAGAAAGAAAAATATTCATTCAGTATTTCAAATAATTGTATGTGTGAATGTTGACAACGTACTCTGCCCAAAGCATGTCACATTATCAATGAATTGTTCATAAAAATAGAAACACCTTAGAATACAGGGTACAGCTCTGGCACAAGAATAGTTATGTACAGCATTGCAAAACTGCACACAGTAAATAGTTGGACTGATTTCTTACCTGAGGCAAAATGTGTCAAATTTATCAAATTTCATTGCTTGTTGTTTTATGCAAATGATGTTAAGAAACTATCCAAATGCTTTGGGTTCTATTTACCTGTACATGTCATGTTTTACATCTGCACGCTTCACTTTGTTTGGCTCATACTGCTCAGGGGCCATGTAGATAACTGTCCCACCGGCTGTGGGGGATTTAATGCCTGATGATTTACTCATGGTTAAACGCCGCCATTTCGAAAGTCCAAAGTCTGCAATCTTAACAAACAATCATAATCATGACTAAGCTCAGTTAAACAAATATGTTAAAACAATTATGATTACATAAATAAATCATCTGTTCAGTTAGAAATCACTTTGAAATCAATGCTGAGATTGTGTACGTGTTGAGTCTGAACTGCGCAAATGAAACTGAATGAGTGAAAACAGTGACTGGATTTAGTGCATTTGGAAATAATTCCATGACATTAAAAACAATCAAAAATGGTTAAGATTTGCTGAGCTTCTGATAAAAGGTCACTGCCTTCAACACCTAACAGTTTCTTAACAATAAAAGATGCTTGACCTGTTGAGTATCTGTTGCATTTGTCTTTATCTTAGAATGCCACCACCTGTACTTTCAGAGTCATAGAATATGACAGCACAGAAACAGGTCCTTCGGCCCATCTAGTCTGTGCCAAACCATTAACCTATCTGTTCCCATTAACCTGCACCTTGACCGTTGCCCTCCATACCACTCTAATCCAGGTATCTATCCAAATTTCTTTTGAATGATGAAATCGACCCCACCTCCACCACTTGCTCATTCACCCTCTGAATGAAGAGCCCCCTCATGTGCCCCTTAAATATTTCACCTTTCACCCTTAACCCCATGATTTCTAGTTGTAGTCGTACCCAACCTCAGTGGAAAAAGCCTGCTTGCCTTTACCCTATCTATGCCCTGCATAATTTTGTATACCTCTGTCAAATCTCCCCTCAGTCTTCCATGTTCTAAGGAATAAAGTTCCAGCCTATTCAATCTTTCCCTGTACCTCAGGAGGTCCTCAAGTCCCAGCAACATCCTGGTAAATAAGATTGCAGAGAACATTTACATCTTTCCTGTATGTAGTTGAAGAGAACTGCAGACAATACTCCAAATTAAGCTTCACCAACATCTTATACAATTTCAACATAATATCCTAACTCCTTTACTCAAGACATCGATTTATGAAGGTCAATATGCCACAAGCTTCTTTACCACCCTGTCTAGAGAGAGTGCAATACTGGATCTCCTGTTAGGGAATGAGACAGGGCAGGTGACAGAGGTTGGTGCTGGGGAACACGTTGCATCCAGTGATCATCATGCCATTAGTTTTAAGGTAATTATGGAAAAAGGTAGGTCTGGTCCTAGGGTTGAAATTCTAAATTGGAGAAGGACAATTTTGATGATATCAGGAAGAATCTGGTAAGTGTGGACTGGGGCAGCATGTTCTCTGGCAAAGATGCACTTGGTAATTGGGAGGCCTTCAAAAGCTAATGGAACCATGATTTTCAAGAGATATTGAGGCTCTAGCTAAGAAAAATGGGAAGGTGCACAGCAGGTATAGGCAGGCAGAAACAAGTAAGTTATAAAAAGAATGCAACAGAACATTTAAGGAAATTCAGAAGGGCTAAAAGACACGAGATTGGTCTAGCCAACCAGGAGAAGGAGAATCTTAATGGTTTTTATAGATATATTAAGAGCAAAAAGATAGCCAGGGATAAAATTAGTCCTCTGGAAGATCAGACTGATGATCTCTGCGCAAAGCTAAAAGAGATGGGGGAAGATCGTAAATGGAATCTTTGCAACTGTATTTACTCGGGAGGTGGACACAGAGTCTATAGATGTGAGGAAATGCAGCAGTGAGGTCATGGACCCTATACAGATTACAGAGGAGTTTGGTTTGCTGTCTTGAGGCAAATTAGGATGAATAAATCCTTCAGAACCTGTGAGAAGCTAGTGCAAAACTTGCAGGGGCCCTAGAAGAGATACTTAAAACATCCTTAGCCACAGGTGAGGTGCCGGAGGATTGTAGTATAGGAGTATCGCCAGTGTTTTCCATTGCTTAAGAAAGGCTCTCAGAATAAGCCTGAAGATTGTAGATTAGTGAGTCTGACATCTGTTGTGGGAAAGACAGGAAATTATTAGGGATAATCAACATGGCCCTGCATGTGGTAGGTTGTGTCTAATGAATCTTGGCTTTTTGAGGAAGTTACCAGGAAAGCTGATAAAGGCAAGGCAGTGGCTGTTGTCTACGTGAATTTTAGCAAGGCCTTTGACAATGTTCCGCATGGGGGATTAGTCAAGAAGATTCATTCACTTGGCATTCAAGATGAGGTAATAAACTGGATTCTACATTGTCCTTCTCTTTACTGGCTCAAATAAAACCTACTCGCACTGAGACACGCAATTTTCAAATGGTTCATGCCCTGCAAGATATTGCTCACTCACAACTTCAAAACAGTGACTCATTCCCAACAAGACTTGCAGTTTTTGAGTGGCTTCCTTGTATTGTTTTTAAAATAGTTAGCAATGTTAATTATTTCTAGATGTAGTCTCACCCTCCCTCGCAAACCTGTGAGCACTGTTCTCCTCAAAATTACAATATTTAATCTCTCCATCTTTGTAAGATGTGTTCAACCTCCGTAACTTCCAAACATGTTATGCCCATTACAAAATCGATTCCTTAGTAAGTAATTACAATCTGGCCCTGGCAATGTTTGTAATTGCACAAGGCTCGACAAAAGATATCCTACTTAAATGAGGTGAGTTTTGAAACACATATTCACCAGATAGCTACAATATTTGCCTGAAGCATTAGATCTTGGGTATTTCTCTTGTGTTAAATTGGTGCCTGTGGTAAACCATATTTATATGTTGTAACTGGGTTACCTGTCTGGACACGCCCCTCTGCTGACTGTCCCTATGGCTCCTCCCACAGACCCCTGAATAAAGGTGATTGGGCCAAGGCTCCTCCTCTCAGTCCAGGGCAGATACTCAGCATGCAGTAGGTCACATTTTACTGCTAATAAAAGCCTTTCAGTTCTTACTCTACTTCCAGTCCTTTGGAGTTATTGATGGTGCATCAATTTTAATAGCAGTGATTTTAAAGCATGGAACACGTTCTGAGACCCGACAAGTTAGACCTCAACCCACAAACACCTGAAGCTGGAAATGCTTTAGAACTCTGGCTGGCCTGCTTCGAATCATACCTAGAGGAAATTGAAGTGACCGAGTTCGCCACGAAGCGCAGAGTTCTCCTCTCCAGGGTCAGTCCACGGGTCTACTCGATGATCAGAGACCAGCCGAGCTATGACGGCGCGATGAGCGCCCTCAAAGGTCAATACCTGCGACCAGTAAACACCATCTACGCGCAGCATCACTTAGCAACACCGCAACAGCAGCCCGGGGAATTGCGTGCTGAGCTTGTCTGGGCACTACAGACACTCGTGCAGACCTGCGGATGCCAAGAACTGACGGCAGAATAGCATGCGGAGCTCCTAGTGAGAGATGCCTTTGTCACGGGGACCAGGTCAGTGTATGTGCGCCAGGGGCTGCTGGAAAAAGCTGATCTTACCTTACGTTCAGCAATTGAGCTGGCCGACACGCTGGAGGCCGCTCTACACAACTCTGAGGCTCTCCAGGCACGCGATCGCCCGATGGGCTCGTGGGCACCGCAGACCCTGCGACCCCGCTGGTGAATCGACCTCGGCTGCTGCCAGTCACGAGTATGCGAAGTGCTACTTCTGCGGACTCGAGAAGCACCCCTGGAAACATTGCCCGGCCCGACAAGCTACCTGCTCCAGCTGCGGAAAGAAGGGCCACTTTGCCACGGTCTGTAAGTCCATATCGCGAGCGGGGTCGAGCAGCGCCGTGTACGAGACATGAGGGTCGCCATCTTCCCTGCACGCCGCCACCATGTGCAAAACATGGGAGCAGCCATCTTGGTCGGCGCCACCTCCCACCGCCAACAACCAAGGGTGCTCACGGGGCACCCCACCGCGCCGGACCAAGACAGCAACTCAACCCTGGCCTCCGTGACCCTCGACCAAAGCGCTCCCCACCAGCTCGCAAGGTCAATGATGGACATCCTGGTGGAGGGGCGCAGGACAAGCTGCCTGTTTGACACAGGCAGCACGGAGAGTTTTATCCACCCGGACATGGCGCAGCACTGCAGACTCGCGATACGGCCAGTAAATCAGAGGGTCGCCATGGCTTCCGGGTCGCATACAACAGACATCTGGGGGATTGTGTAGCGACAATAGTGGTGCAGGGCACAGAATATCGAGACTTTACATTACTGGTCATGCCTCAACTGTGTGCCCCTGTGCTATTGGGGCTCGACTTCCAGAGCCACCTGAAAAGTGTGACAATGGAGTATGATGGGCCCCTCCCGCCAATCACCAGTGTAAATCCTCAGTTTTGTAGGGATACGTCACATTCCCCGCTACTGACCACCCACACACACCGACCTGCACATCCCACCCAACCTATGCCAACAGCCGCACTACCGACACCACTTGCGACACCACCTTCAAGATCCCTCCCCCACCGCTGTTCGCCATCCTGACCCCCGACTGTAAACCTGTGGCAACTAAAAGCAGGAGGTACAGCGCGGGGGACAGAGCTTTCATTAAGTCGGAGGTGCAGCGGCTGCTCAGGGAGGGGGTCATTGAGGCAAGAACAAGTCCTTGGAGGGCGCAGGTGGTGGTTGTTCGGAACGGGAAAAAAATAGGATGGTCGTGGACTATAGCCAGATCATCAATAGGTTCACACAGCTCGACGCGTACCCTCTACCCCGCATCGCGGATATGGTCAATCAGATAGCACAGTACAAGGTGTACTCAACCTAAAATCCGCTTACCATCAGCTCCCCATCCGCCGGGAGGACCGCCCTTACACTGCCTTCGGGGCGGACGGCAGGTTTTATCAATTCCTGCGCGTCCCCTTTGGTGTCACGAATGGTGTGTCTGTCTTCCAGAGGGAAATGGACCAGATGGTGGACCAGTGCCAACTGAAGGCCATGTTCCCATATCTGGATAATATCACCATCTGCGGTCACGACCGGCAGGATCATGACAACAACCTCCAAAAATTTTTCCAAGTGGCCAAAGCTTTCAATCTCACCTATAACAAGGACAAGTGTGTGTTCAGAACCACCTGACTTGCTATCCTTGGGTGTGTCGTGGAGAATGGAGTCATTGGCCCTGACCCCGACCGTATGCACCCCCTGTTGGAACTCCCTCTTCCCAACACCCTCAGAGCCCTCAAAAGGTGCCTGGGCTTCTTTTCATATTATGCCCAATGGGTCTCTAACTACACAGACAAAGCCCGCCCCCTGGTCAAGTCCACCACATTCCCCCTCTCAGCCGAGGCTCATGCGGCCTTCAGCTGCATAAAAGGGGACATTGCCAAAGCAGCAATGCATGCGGTGGATGAGGCCATTCCCTTCCAAGTAGAGAGTGGCACCTCCGACTTCGCACTGGCTGCTACCCTCAACCAGGCAGGAAGACCGGTGGCGTTCTTCTCCCGTACCCTTCAAGGCCCTGAAATTCGGCACTCTGCGGTAGAGAAAGAGGCCCAGGCCATAGTGGAAGCTATTAGGCACTGAAGGCACTATCTCGGCGACAAAAAGTCCACGCTGCTGACTGACCAGCGCTCAGTTGCATTCATGTTTAGTAACCAACAGCGGGGCAAAATCAAAAATGATAAAATTCTGAGGTGGAGAATCGAACTCTCCACCTTCAACTATGACATCATGTACCGGCCTGGGAAGCTTAACGAGCCCTCTGTTGCCCTATCCCGGGGAACGTGCGCCAGCGCACAGATCGACCGGCTATACGCCCTACATGTAGATCTTTGCCACCCGGGGGTCACCCGGCTTTTCCACTTCGTGAAAGCCCGGAACCTGCCTTACTCCCTTGAGGAGATCAGGACAATGACCAGGGACTGCCAAGTCTGCGCAGAGTGCAAACCGCACTTCTACCGACCCGAAAAGGCACAACTCATCAAGGCCACCCGCCCTTTTGAGTGACTGAGTGTCGACTTTAAGAGCCCCCTTCCCTCCACCGACCGCAATGTGTACTTTCTTAACATTATCGATGAATACTTGCGGTTCCCCTTTGCCATCCCCTGCCCCGAAACCACTATCACATCAGTTATAAAAGCCCTGTGCAAGCTCTTCACTCTGTTTGGATACCCATGCTATATCCACAGTGACAGAGTGTCCTCGTTTACGAATGACGAGCTGCGCCAATACCTGCTGGCAGGGGAATTACAACTAGTAGGACCACGAGATATAATGCCGGAGGAATGGACAGGTGGAGAAGGAGAATGCCACTGTGTGGAAAGCCACACTCTTAGCCCTCAGGTCAAAGGGACTGCCGGTCTCTCGCTGGCAGGAGGTCCTTCCCAAGGCACTCCACCCGCTCCCTGTTATGCACAGCCACCAATGCCACCCTTCATGAGCAACTCGTTTCTTTTCCCAGAAAGTTGACCACTGGGACCACCCTACCAACTTGGCTGACGGACACATGCGAGGAGCAATAAATACTCCCCTATGGTCAAGAGGGTTCACTTACTTCATGCGAATCCCCAGTACGCTTATGTGGTTTTACCTGATGGACAGGAGGACACGGTCTCCATCCGCGACCTGGCGCCCGCAGGAGCACTGGGCCCCTACCCTGAACACTCCATGGTAACTATTAACCCCATATCCACCGATATATATACCCACGAGACACCACACAACTCTCCCATACCGGGTGCGATGCACACACACGAGGGATTAACAACACCTAACGTGCTGGCACCTGAAGTCAGGCCGGAGCCAGCACAACCACCATCGCCGGTGCAATCACCACCGGTGCTACGTAGATCACAGCGACGGACTCGACCGCCTGATAGACTGATCTGTAAATATACTTGTTTTAAATATTGTCAGTCACTTCACCCCGTGGGACTCTTTTTAAAAAAAGGAGGGGTGAATGTGATAAACCATATATATGTTGTAACTGGGTTACCTGTCTGGACACAGCCCTCTGCTTTCTGCCCTTGTGGCTCCTCCCACAGACCCCTGAATAAAGGTGATTGGGCCAAGGCTCCTCCTCTCAGTCCAGGGGCAGACACTCAGCATGCGGTAGGTCACATTTTACTGCTAATAAAAGCCTTTCAGTATTTACTCTACTTCCAGTCTTTTGGAGTTACTGATGGTGCATCAATTTCTCTTGTATTAAATTGGTGCCGCAATAGGAATCCAGCTTAGTAAGAGAGGAAACACAGGTTCACATATTTGGTGCACATGCTTGGCTGATGAGCTAAAGGCGTGAAGATATCATCAGTAGGATTATAACTGAATGCCTTTAAATCAGAATCCCACATAAATGTGACATGATGGTCTCAAGTCTTCCTTAAAAAAATCTTTTTTAGAATTTTATTGCATAAAATTATGCAGCTAAACACAACTTTTTTATGAATAAGGCATAAACCAGAATTTAATGAAGAATTTAATCAATTTCAGTAATATTTTTTGATTGAGCATTCTGTTATTTATATAATTCATTATACGTATGAAGAAAGTGAATGACATACATCATCACCCCACCATGTCATATGTGCATCTCACTTAAAGTGAAAACCAAGTTAGACACACATTTAGATTCTCTATTTTTCTTTCAATTAGTTTTATATTTTTGAGTTACAAATACATTTAAAAATGATCCAGAGCCAATAACCTACTTATTGAAGCACAGCAAGATGTTCCAAGTGTAAAAAAAAGACAGAAAATGGACCAATTCATGGGTCCATAAACAATGAGTACTGGGTGATGATAATAACAAATAACTAAATAAGCAGAAATGTTTGGCTAGATTGGAAAGAGAAACATATTTGATTGCACTAAAGATAACTGGCTGGTGCGTACTGAAGTAATTTAGCAATACCTTAGAGCAGCGGTTGGGGACCACTGCCTTAGAGAAAATAGGATAGCCAATGAAAAGTGAGTGCCAGTTTTGCTGAGTGCATTGGGTGGAAAAGCATACAATTTACTTAGAAGTTTGACTGCTCCAATCAAACCAGCCAAAATGAGCATTGCTGATATCATGAATGTAATGCAGGAACATTTAGAACCAAAGCCACTTTTGACTACAAAAAGCTTTATGTTTCATAAGAGGAATTAAGAGTAAGGGGAGCCCGTTTCAGCGTATATGGATGAATTGAAGAGATTGAGCATTGTCAGTTTGGTAAAGGGCTTAATGATGCAGTGAGAGATCATCTAGTTTTTACAAGAAAAGATGTTAAAATGGCTTCTACCTGAAGCACAACTCACATTTAAAACAGCAGTTAAAATCGCTGCCTCAATGGAAACAACAGACAGAGACACAATTGAGTTAGTTGTAGTCAGGAATGAAAGTGAGCATGAACAAAATTGCAACACCTAGACAGAAATTTGCCTGGCCAAACAAATTGTGTTACCATTGTGGCAGGGGGACACATACACCAGACTAATGCAGATTTAAAGGGAAACTTCCAGAAAATACAACAAAGTAGGACAAAGAGCATCTTTGGCAGATAATAATGGACAGCACAGGAAAGAAATAACAATAAAAAGTCAAGTTGTGGTTTAAAAAAACACTAATCTGCATACTTTTGAGGAAAAATCTGATAATGATGAGAGTGACACTTTGAGATATACAATGTGAAATCTGACAATAGAGAAACAATATGGTTTACAGAAGTAGTGAACAGTAAATTAATTAAAATAGAATTGGACATTGGCTTGGCTGTTTTAGTCATTCCACAAAATGAATTTGAGTGGCATTTCAAAGATACTGACTGAAGCCTGCAGATATCCAACTAAAAACTTATACTGGGGAAAAGATAACTCCTGTGGGAATGACATTTGTAACAGTAAAATACAACAACCAACAAGCCACATAAAGCTTGTAGCTTGTATAGAGTAAAGGTAATAAAGGATTAAAGGCAAGGTTCTCAAGGGATATTGCAACTCTGATAAAGAAGAAGAGAGAGTTGTATGACATGTATAGGAAACAGGGAGTAAATAAGGTGCTTGAGGAGTATAAAAAGTGCAAGAAAATACTTAAGAAAGAAATCAGGAGGGCTAAAAGAAGTCATGTGGTTGCCTTGGCAGTCAAAGTGAAGGATAATCCAAACAGCTTTTACAGGTATATTAAGAGTAAAAGGAATGTAAGGGATAAAATTGGTCCTCTTGAAGATCAGAGTGGTCGGCTGTGTGTGGAACCAAAAGAAATGGGGGAGATATTAAATGGGTTCTTCGCGTCTGTATTTACTAAGGAAACTGGTATGAAGTCTATGGAATTAAGGGAAACAAGTAGCGAGATCATGGAAACTGTACAGATTGAAAAGGAGGAGGTGCTTGCTATCTTGAGGCAAATTAAAGTGGATAAATCCCCGGGACCTGACAGAGTATTCCCTCGGACCTTGAAGGAGACTAGTGTTGAAATTGCAGGGGCCCTGGCCGATATATTTAAAATGTCAGTGTCTACGGGTGAGGTGCCGGAGGATTGGAGAATGGCTCATGTTGTTCATTTGTTTAAAAAAGGATCAAAAAGTAAACTGGGTAATTATAGGCCGGTAAGTTTGACGTCGGTGGTGGGTAAGTTATTGGAGGGAATACTAAGAGACAGAATCTACAAGCATTTGGATAAACAGGGACGTATTAGGGAGAGTCAACATGGCTTTGTGCGTGATAGGTCATGTTTGACCAATCTGTTGGAGTTTTTCGAGGAGGTTACCAGGAAAGTGGATGAAGGGAAGGCAGTGGATGTTGTCTACATGGACTTCAGTAAGGTCTTTGACAAGGTCTCGCATGGGAGGTTAGTTAGGAAAATTCAGTCGCTAGGTATGCATGGAGAGGTGGTAAATTGGATTAGATATTGGCTCAATGGAAGAAGCCAAAGAGTGGTAGTGGAGAATTGCTTCTCAGAGTGGAGGCCTGTGACTAGTGGTGTGCCACAGGGATCAGTGCTGGGTCCATTGTTATTTGTCATCTATATCAATGATCTGGATGATAATGTGGTAAATTGGATCAGCAAATTTGCTGATGATACAAAGATTGGAGGTTTACTGGACAGTGAGGAAGGTTTTCAGAGCCTGCAGGGGAACTTGGACCAGCTGGAAAAATGGGCTGAAAAATGGCAGATGGAGTTTAATACAGACAAGTGTGAGGTATTGCACTTTGGAAGGACAAACCAAGGTAGAACATACAGGGTTAATGGTAAGGCACTGAGGAGTGCAGTAGAACAGAGGGATCTGGGAATACAGATACAAAATTCCCTAAAAGTGGCGTCACAGGTAGATAGGGTCGTAAAGAGAGCTTTTGGTACCCTGGCTGTTATTAATCAAAGTATTGAGTATAAGAGCTAGAATGTTATGATGAGGTTGTATAAGGCATTGGTGAGGCCAAATCTGGAGTATTGTGTTCAGTTTTGGTCACTAAATTACAGGACGAATATTAATAAGGTTGAAAGAGAGCAGAGAAGGTTTACAAAGACATTGCCGGGACTTGAGAAACTCAGTTACAGAGAAAGGTTGAATAGGTTAGGACTTTATTCCCTGGAGCGTAGAAGAATGAGGGGAGATTTGATACAGGTATATAAAATTATGATGGGTATAGATAGAGTGAATGCAAGCAGGCTTTTTCCACTGAGGTGAGGGGAGAAAAAAAACCAGAGGACATGGGTTAAGGGTGAGGGGGGAAAAGTTTAAAGGGAACATTGGGGGGGGCTTCTTCACGCAGAGAGTGGTGGGAGTATGGAATGAGCTGCCAGACGAGGTGGTAAATGTGGGTTTATTTTTAACATTTAAGAATAATTTCGACAGATACATGGATGGGTGGTGTATGGAGGGATATGGTCCGTGGGACTAGGCCGAAAATAGTTCAGCACAGCCAAGAAGGGCCAAAAGGCCTATTTCTGTGCTGTAGTTTTTCTATGGTTTCTATGGTTTCGAAAAACAGGAAAGCCAGCATTGTGGGGACATGCAAACACGAGGAATTCTGCAGATGCTGGAAATTCAAGCAACACACATCAAAGTTGCTGGTGAACGCAGCAGGTCAGACAGCATCTGTAGGAAGAGGTACAGTCGACGTTTCAGGCCGAGACCCTCCGTCAGGAGTCCTTTTTAGAGTAGCAACTGCACCTGCACTCTGGCAGAAAGCTATGGACCAGATGCTGCAAGGTTGCCAAGGCATTGTGTTACCTGGATGACATCATTGTTACGGATAAGAATGACAAGGTGTCAGAAATGACAAAAAAAGATGTCTCAGAGGCATCTCCAAAATCTGAGAACAGTGTTAAAATGATTAGCGGATCATGAGCTCAAAGCCACAGTGCAACAAGTGTAAATTCATTAAACCACCTATCAGTTACTGGGGTCACACTATTGATGCACAAAAATTAAGCAAGTGTGCTGAGAAAATCCAAGCAGTATTGGATGCCCCAGGGCTAAAGGATGTGTCACAGTTGTGGTCCTTTATAAGATCTGCCAATTACAATAAAAGGTCCTGCCAAACCTGGCTACTGTGCTCCATCCCTTACACTGATTACTACAAATAGGAAGACAAAGCAGTGTGAGGTGGCTTTCCAAAAGACAAAGGAAATGGTGACATAAGACACTGTACTCACACATTGTGATTCACATCATCCAGTGAAGCTCCCCTGTGACACCTTACATTATGGAATAGGTGCAGTCATGTCACATTTTATGGGTGATGGAAGTGAGCACTCCACAGCCTTTGCATCACACTCCCTTACCGCTGCAGCAAAAAAATATGTACAGAATGACTGATACCTTGAGTCTGTTTGGGGTGTGAATTGTCTCAACTAGTACTTGCATGGGAGAGAGTTTCCCGTCACTGCTGATCATCACCCACTGGTGCCATGTTCCATCCACAGAAGGTTGTTCCTCTAACAGCAGCAGCCTGAATGCAGAAATGGGCTGTTTCTTGGAGGACAGAATTACAAGATTGAATTCAAGAGGTTGACTAATCATGGAAATGGTGATGTATTGTTCTGTTTACGCTTGGAAAAGGAAATATCTGAAAAATTTACAAAAGAGGACACTCCTGTTGATGTATTCTCCCTAATGTGAATGGAAAGTCACCCTGTTACAGCAGAAATGATCCAAAGGGAACCCAGTAATGACCCCACGCTGCCTCAGATCTATGTGGTGAGTCAAAATGGCTGGAATGTGCAACAGGACTCCCAGTTCCCCTATTGTTCTTTCTTTCTTTTTCAATCTTTTTATTAGTTTCATAAAATATAAACATGACATAATAGTAGTACAAAGTTATTGGGAATACATTGTTATAATTAACATGAGTAATTATAAAACCAAAAATACTTAATTGACAAAACCCCCAATCATATAGATACCAATGAATAATACAAAACAAAGAGAAATATCTAGACAAAAATCATGAAAAAGGAAAAAAAATAATAACCCCCCCCCCAAAAAAACTAATCTAAATAGAATTAATCAACTAGACTAAAAAAAAGACCTAGGCTGTTTTAACATCGTAAAAAATAGGAGAAAAGAAAACCATAGAAACCATAGAAACTACAGCACAGAAACAGGCCCTTTGGTCCTTCTTTTCTGCCTAGTCCCACTGACCTGCACACGGACTATATCCCTCCATACACCTCCCATCCATGTATTTGTCCAATTTATTCTTAAATGTTAAAAAAGAACCCTCATTTACCATCTCATCTGGCAGCTCATTCCATACTCCTACCACTCTCTGTGTGAAGAAGCCCCCCTTTAAACTTTTCCCCCCTCACTCTTAACCCATGTCCTCTGGTTTTTTTCTCCCCTTGCCTCAGTGGAAAAAGCCTGCTTGCATTCACTCTATCTATACCCATCATAATTTTATATACCTCTATCAAATCTCCCCTCATTCTTCTACGCTCCAGGGAATAAAGTCCTAACCTATTCAACCTTTCTCTGTAACTGAGTTTCTCAAGTCCTGGCAACATCCTTGTAAACCTTCTCTGCACTCTTTCAACCTTATTAATATCCTTCCTGTAATTTGGTGACCAAAACTGAACACAATACTCCAGATTCGGCCTCATCAATGCCTTATACAACCTCATCATAACATTCCAGCTCTTATACTCAATACTTCGATTAATAAAGGCCAATGTACCAAAAGCTCTCTTTATGACCCTATCTACCTGTGACGACACTTTTAGGGAATTTTGTATCTGTATTCCCAGATCCCTCTGTTCCACTGCACTCCTCAGTGCCTTACCATTAACCCTGTGTGTTCTACGTTGGTTTGTCCTTCCAACATGCAATACCTCACACTTGTCAGTATTAAACTCCATCTGCCATTTTTCAGCCCATTTTTCCAGCTGGTCCAAGTCCCTCTGCAGGCTCTGAAAACCTTCCTCACTGTCTATTACACCTCCAATCTTTGTATCATCAGTAAACTTGCTGATCCAATTTACCATATTATCATCCAGATCATTGATATAGATGACAAATAACAATGGACCCAGCACTGATCCCTGTGGCACACCACTAGTCACAGGCCTCCACTCAGAGAAGCAATTCTCTACCACCACTCTCTGGCTTCTTCCATCGAGCCAATGTCTAATCTAATTTACCACCTCTCCATGTATACCTAGCGACTGAATTTTCCTAACTAACCTCCCATGCGGGACCTTGTCAAAGGCCTTACTGAAGTCCATGTAGACAATATCCAATGCCTTCCCTTCATCCACTTTCCTGGTAACCTCCTCGAAAAACTCCAACAGATTGGTCAAACGTGACCTACCACGCACAAAGCCATATTGACTCTCCCTAATAAGCCCCTGTCTATCCAAATGCTTGTAGATTCTGTCTCTTAGTACTCCCTCCAATAACTTACCTACTACTGACGTTAAACTCACCGGCCTATAATTTCCCGGATTACTTTTCGATCCTTTTTTAAACAACGGAACAACATGAGCCACTCTCCAATCCTCCGGCATTTCACCCGTAGACAGCAACATTTTAAATATTTCTGCCAGGGACCCCGCAATTTCAACACTAGTCTCCTTCAAGGTCCGAGGGAACACTCTGTCAGGTCCCGGGGATTTATCCACTTTAATTTTCCTCAAGACAGCAAGCACCTCCTCCTTTTCAATCTGTACAGTTTCCATGATCTCACTACTTGATTCCCTCAATTCCATAGATTTCATGCCAACTTCCTTAGTAAATACAGACACAAAAAACCTATTTAAGATCTCCCCCATTTCCTTTGGTTCCGCACAAAGCCGACCACTCTGATCTTCAAGAGAACCAATTTTATCCCTTACAATCCTTTTGCTCTTAATATACTTGTAAAAGCTCTTTGGATTATCCTTCACTTTGACTGCCAAGGCAACCTCATGTCTTCTTTTAGCCCTCCTGATTTCTTTCTTAAGTATTTTCTTGCACTTCTTATACTCCTCAAGCACCTGATTTACCCCCTGTTTCCTATATATTTCATACAACTCCCTCTTCTTCTTTATCAGAGTTGCAATATCCCTTGAGAACCAAGGTTCCTTATTCCTATTCAATTTGCCTTTAATCCTGACAGGAACATACAAACTCTGCACTCTCAAAATTTCCCCTTTGAAGGCTTCCCACCTACCAATCACATCTTTGCCAGAGAGCAACCTGTCTCAATCCACGCTTTTTAGATCCTTCCTCATTTCTTCAAATTTGGCCTTCTTCCAGTTCAGAACCTCAACCCTAGGACCAGATCTATCCTTGTCCATGATCAAATTGAAACTAATGGTGTTATGATCACTGGAACCAAAGTGCTCCCCTACACAGACTTCTGTCACTTGCCCTAATTCGTTATCTAACAGGAGATCCAATATTGCATCCTCTCTAGTTGGTCCCTCTATATATTGATTTAGAAAACTTTCCTGAACACATTTTACAAACTCTGAACCATCTAGACCCCTAACAGTATGGGAGACCCAATCAATGTATGGAAAATTAAAATCCCCTACCACCACAACTTTATGTTTCCTGCAGTTGCCTGCTATCTCGCTGCAGATTTGATCTTCCAAGTCTCATTGACTATTGGGTGGTCTGTAATACAATCCCACTAATGTGGTCATACCTTTCCTGTTTCTCAGCTCCACCCATAAGGACTCAGTAGACAAGCCCTATAATCTGTCCTGCCTGAGCACTGCTGTAATATTTTCCCTAAGAAGCAATGTTACTCCCCCACCTTTCATTCCTCTGCCTCGATCACATCTGAAACATCGGAACCCTGGAATATTAAGCTGCCAGTCCTGTAGCCAAGTTTCACTAATTAGTGTCGACGACTCCGTTCCTCTCAATCAACACTACAGAGAAGTAAAATAAGTTTGGAAATGGTCAAATTACATCATCTGAAAATGCTGAATAAATGGCCTCCAAGTCTTTTCGAATTTAATGGAAGGGTCATAAACCACACTTGTAATTTTTCCCAAATTTAAACACTACATAGTTTGTGAGAACCAGTGAAATATAGTAGGAGGGTTAATCTCTTTCCAATTCAGCAAAATGGATCTTCTAGCCATTCAAGTAAGAAATGCAATCATCCGATGAGCTGAACAGGTTAAGTGATCCCTATTCTTAACAGCACCAGCTGAACTTGTCCTGACGGACGTTGCTTGATCTGGGGATTGAGAATTGTTCTACTATCCAAGCTGAGTTGGAGTGTTGGAGGAGCTATATGCCGGTCATCTAGATGTGGTGAAAATGAAAGCATTGGCTCGAAGCTTCGTCTGGTGGCCTGGGAAAGATCAGGAGATTGAGCAGCTTGCCATGCACTGTTCAGGATGCCAGCACATCCAGAAGAAAGGTGTCTGGACCTGTCATACCCACTTCCTGCAGTCCCAGAGTCAAATCCTACAACCACAACAGATGAGGTCCCAGAACCTGAGATTGTTTCACAGCCCGTCTCACTTGCCAAGCAAAGTGACCCCTCTTGTCAAGATAGATATTATCCCACTAGAGTAAGAAATCCTCCACAGCGATTGAATCTTTAGGCTTTAATGGGACAAGTAAAAATTTACTATGTCTATATAGTTGTTGTATTATATCGTATATTGTATATATGCATATAAGTAGAGATGCATTCTATATCAAGCTGGAGTTTATAGCCAAGAAGGGAAGAGTGTTGTGTATTTAATATTTCAGTCATATTGTAAACACATTTTTTGATTAAGCATTATGCAATTTATTACGTCTCTATGTAAAAGTACATGAATGGCATACACTATCACACTAGAACATTTGTGCGTGCCTAGCTTGAAGTAAAAATGAAGTTAGGCATGCATTCCGATTCCCTTATTTTTTCATTCAATTAGTTTTATCTTTTGGAGTTACAAAGCATTACACCAATCCCATAAGCATGTTAGTATTTAGATGTACACTTCCCAGCAAGCAAGGGTAGTAGCAATACAAATAAAGGCAGTAAGGGTCGATGGAGAGGGCTTATTGTGCACAAGTGTCCCTTTGTTCACTCCTATTAGTGAAAACATCTTGAACCTACTGTGCCAAGCCCTTTCCGAATTGGGTATATTTTAGTAAGACAATCCCTCATTTTTCTAAATGCCAAGGAATACAAACTCTACCCGTTTTGCCTTCCTTATTGCGATCATCCATACATCCCAGGAATTATTCTGGCAAATATATTTTCGACTGCCTTCAATGTGATCATATCCTTTCTGAGGTAACTGTAAACCCTATAATACTAACAAAGTTCCCTACTTTGAAATTCCAAACCCTTTGCAATAAAGGCCATCTTAATTACGTGCTATACATGCCTGCTAACTTTCTGTGATTCATGCACAAGGCCCCTCTGTACTTTGATAAAAGTGATTCTGCATATGCTAGTAATCTGGAGAAACACACACAAAGTATTGAAGGAACCCAGCAAGCTAGACAGCATCTGTAAACAGTTGATTTTTTGGACTGAGATCCTTCATCAGGACTGACTCCCTGTAAAACACTCATTTGCAGACTCTCTCCATGTGGATAGTCTCTGTTCCTCCCACCAAATTGCAATGTTTTCCCAAATTAAACTCCATTCCAACCACTCACGCAATCTGTCTACAATCTACCTTAGAATCACAACATCCTTATCACATCTTGCCATTCCATCTATTTTCATGCCACCTGTAAATACACCTACCTTAAATTTTATCCCTTCTTCAAGCCAAAGGCATAAATTGTAAATAACTGATGGTCAATTATTTACATTTTTGTAAATTAAGCTACCTAGTCCAGCTCTGTTTACCATACGACAACCGATTTTCAATCCATGACTATCATTTTCTACCATGCCCTGACATGTGGCCTGCTATGCAGCTTCAGACATCACCTGAAAGGCAAGAGTAATCATAAAGTCACCAGGTTCAGCAACGTCTGAGGGAGTACTTTCATCTGGGCCCCACAGAGAACAATCGCAGACTGCTTCTTCAGCTGGCTGTAGGCAGCAGAATGAAGCTGGTTGCACTGGGAGAAACTGGGTTGCACTCATTCTTTGCAACCATCAGTTCACACTCAAAATTATAGGGAGGGCCATCCAAAGGGCACTCAAGGCAACCTAATTCTAGGGACTGTAACCTCATGTATAATGAGGAATGAATGAAACACATCCATTTAGTAAATATCCCAGATAAGGCACAGCAGGCTGCACAACAATGTCAGCACATGCCTCAACACTGACCATCAGGCCCAGCTCATAACGGGTACAAGAATCACCAGGATGTTTATCATAAAGAACACAATATTATACTGTTAAATTCATACGCACTTGCTGTAAATTACAGTTAAGTACAAGCACATACAAAAATAAGTGTTAGTTTTGCTCTAGAGGCTTGGAGCATTGAACAAGAAGCACAACTTCAAATTTCATTGTGATAATTGGGAATTTAAATTCAAATAATAAATAATTCAGAAATAAAGAAAACTATTATCAGTAATATTGCCTGTGAAATTCCTAAACTGTAGTTTAACACAAAGCCATCTGGTTCACTAACTTCCCCTGGGGAAAGAGATGTCATCCTTCTGTAGTCTGCTCTATTATGCATCGACAAGAGTATCTGTATGGCTGACTCAGGGCTGTCTCTATAGATCAGGGTTGGTTAGGGAAAGACAACAAATGCTGGTGTTGCCAGCGATATTTACATCCCATGAGTGAATAAAGACAAAATCAGGAATAGATCATATCTTATTTGGTTCAGGTACCATGTAATAAATAATTTTGAAATAGACTTGAGACTTCATTCAAATTTATTTCAAAAAGAGTTTGTATGCCATGCCAGTTACACATACATCTTCAGAATTATGGCTTCAATCCAACATAGTTTAATGTCTGAATGTTCAATATGTTCACAGGATTTTTAGAACAGTCTTCGGGAAAAAAAAGTTATAGGACTAGTATTCTTATTATGGTAATCAAACAATGCATGCTGGAAAGTGCATGATGGAAGTAGATAGGGGTCATGCCTGAAGGACTCATGGTCAAAACATCTTTGGTGGTTCCTACATGCATCACATGCTCACTCAATGTCCTATACCACCAAGAGTCGCCACATCATTTCTAAGGCAAAATTCATAGTTTTCTATTTAAGTCATTGTTACAGTAATCAGTGTTTCTGAACGTTAATGTTACACACTAATAATTCAAAACAGCTCCATGGGGGATAAGGGAGGAATCAATGTACTGCTGAAAACAGTGAGGTGGTCTGAGTCATTGTTCTGAAACCTTAACACAATGAGGTATTGAAAAAACTGAATTCAAACACTGCATACTGTTTCTTACCTTCACATGGAATTCACCATCCAGCAGAATATTTTGGGCCTTCAAGTCATGATGCAGCAATGGAGGATTCATGTTGTGCAGGAAGTTTACTCCAAGGGCAATTTCATACAATATACGAAGTCGTAACGACCAAGGAAGTATAGGATAAGTTTCTTTCTATTAGAAAATTATAGAGCTGTTTTTAGAAAATAATTCATCTGGAACAATAATTTATTATGTGCCTGACACCTCTATTGAATTTAAGATTGTTCCACCTTTTCAGCCTATTTAAAGGTCCAGCCTGTGAAAATCAAATGATGAAGCGGTTTAGCTAGAAACATGAATGTGCAGCATTCAGTTTTTAGACTCTTGCCAACAAGTGAATGCATTCTTTCTCCATGACACTTCCTTTTGTTGGAAGGCAAGAAATTTAAAGCAGTAATTCTTACCCCTGCTATTTTCATTGGGGTTCTGTATAAACTAACCAATGCTTGTTTTAGAGCAGCCAACTGGAAAGATGCCAGAAAGAGGGAGTGCTTTAGTCCAGCAGGAACTTGGAAAGTAAAAATAGACACTCATCATAATAGAGTTAACAGAGCTCAAACTCAAGAGCGATGCAGTGGGGGATGGTAGAATAAAGCTACAAGCAAAAACCTTCTGGCATAATGTGGAATAGCCATAATTTGAAGTATGAGTAGTGGTATCGAAAAAAAAAACACTGCATTGTTGCAATTTAGGTACCATGTGCTGGTTTTGAAAGTTTAACAGCAACTAATATGCCAAACATATTTCAGGAACCTATGGTCAAAGCCCAAAGGGGAAATTACTCCAAGGCTTTAAAGTATGTAAAATCTCAAAGAAAGAGAACAAATGATCTGGGTCAGAAAGAAGTAATGTGCTGTTTAAATTATGTGGCCAGACATTTGAATTAGTTCCTAGATTTTCAGGTATCTAAGCAAATCATTTAGAACTATTCACAAGCTGATTACCACAATAGAGATTTTGGCTGGGTTGTGAATTTTAAAGCTAAATTTCTCCAATAAATTGTGTTCTAACTTTTAGATATTTCAGCATTTTGTATTTTCAATATTTCAGCAATGTATACTGAATGTGCTTTGTGACATCCTGAGTTCACAAGGGAAAGAACTATATAAATGCTGTCAGTCTGCAATTTTTATTACAATAATTTATAAACATGCAGAGAAAAACCTTATGTAGAGCACATTACCTGATTGAGGAGTTGGTCCAAAGATCCATTGCTCATGTATTCTGTCACAATGCCCATGAATTCGGGTTCATTGCAAATACCATAAATTTGGATTATGTGGGAAAATCTGGCTCTGTGCAAGACCTCTGCTTCCTTCAAAAGTGTGTTCCTTTCACTTTTGGGGGGAAAAAAAAGAAAGAAAAACTAATAAAGCAACAATTCATTGCAGCAGGTTCTTTGTAACCAAAACGGCAACTATGAATGAAGGATTAAACTGCGATTTTGCACTAATGTTTTACACATAACACAAAAAATATCTGCATTACAAATAGAGGTTATAATGAAATTCTTTTGTGTCACGATTGGAATTACTCTTTTAAAGCTTTACTTAATATATCTTTTGTATAAACATTGATTAGAATGATTTGAAACAATGCCTGCTAATATAAAGTTATACACAAGAATGCAAGAAATTGTAATATGATGCTATTTGTCCTTTTTGAATCTGTTCTGCTATTCATCAAGGACATGGCTAATATTCTACCTCAGTCCATAGTCCTCTACTATCCCAGATTACTTTAATATCCAGAACTTTACCACTCTCTGGTTTGAAATGTCTGAGCCCCAAGAGTGCTACAAGGCGGAGAATTACAAATATTCACCATTGTCTGTAGCCACTTAAAAAAGTCCTACCCAGGACATGACAGATGCAGAACAGGAGGATACTGTGGAAGGAGCATCTACATCAATATACATGGACATCAGTTACAAGAACGGAGCAATCATTCTAACAGAAATATTCTATAGCCCCTCCAAAAGCAACAAGAACACCGAGAGCAGATAAATTGGCAGATTTTGGAAAGGTACAAAAGTAACAGGATTGTTGTCATGGGTGACTTTATCTTCCCTAATATTGTTTGCCATCTCCTTCGTGCAAAAAGCTCAGGTGGGGCAGAATTTGTTAAGCGTGTCCAGGAAGAATTGCTGGCACAGTATGTGGACAGGCCGACTAGAAGGAGATGCTGCACTGGATCAAGCACTAGCTAATGAATCTGGTTAGGTGATGAACCTCTCACTGAATGAGCATTTCAGAGGCAGTAGCCATAACTCCCTGACCTTCAGCAGAGTCATGGAGAAAAGACAAAGTATTTATTTGGGGAAGGGCTAAGTATGAGGGCATTAGGCAGGAACATGGGAGCGTAAATTGAGAGATGTTCTCGGGGAAATGCAAAGCAGAAATATGGAGGTTGTTTAGGGAGCATTTGCATGAGGTTCTGGATAGGTATGTCACATGGAGACAGGGAAAAAATGGAAGGGTGAAAGAACCATGAGACAAGATAGGTGGAAATTTTAAGGTTTAGGAAGCAAAGATAAAACAAGGCTCTTGAGAGTTATAAGGTAGCCAGGAAGGAGCTTACTGAATATTTTGCTTCAGTGATCACCAGGGAGAGGAAGCTTGATGAATGGGAGGTCAGTGTAGAACAGACTAACATGCAGGAACACGTTCAGGTAAAGAAAGATGCAGTGTTGGAGCTTTTGAAAAATATTAGGATAGTTAAGTCCATGAAGCTGGACTGAATACACCCTGCGTTACATGAAGCAAGGGAAGAGATTACTGGAAGTTAAAGATGATTTTTGTATCCTAACTGGTCACAGGAGTAGCAAAAGAGGATTGGAGGATGGCAGATATTGCTCCTTTGTTCAAGAAGGGTAATAGGGACAGTTCTGGGAATTACACTTAGTGGTGGGCAAACTAATAGAGAGGAATCTTAGAGACAGGAATTATGAGCATTTAGAGAAGTATACACTCATCAGTGTTGATCAGAATGGCTTTGTAAGTGACAGGACATGCCTCACAACCCTGACTGACTTTTCTGAGAAAGTGACAAAGCAAACTGATGAAGGCAGAGCAGTGGAAGTGGTCTATATGGATTTTTGTGAGTAGTTCAACAAGATTCGTCATTGAAGGCTCATGGAGAAAGTTATGAGGCTTAGGATCCATGGAAACTTGATACATGAATTGGGAATTAGTTAACCCACAGAGGGCAGAAGGTGGTAATAGATGGAGTGTATTCTGCCTGGAGGTTGGTGTCTTGTTCCATAAGGATCTGTTCTGGGACTCCTCTGCTTGTTGTTATTTTTATGAATGAATTGGATGAGGAAGTAGAAAGGTGGGCTAGTAAGTTTGCAGGTCACATGAAGTTTAGTGACGTAGCGGGTGGTGCAGAAGGTTAAAGTCAGAGGGTCATAGAGAAGTACAGCACAGAAACAGGCCCTTCCTCCCACCTAGACCATGCCAAAACCATTTAAACTGCCTACTCCCATCGACCTGCACCAGGACCATAGTCCCCCATATCCTTGCTACTTATGTACCTATCTAAACTTCCCTTAAACATTGAAATTGAGCTTGCATGCACCACTTGTGTTGGCAGCTCGTTCCACACTCTCATGAACCTCTGAGTGAAAGCATTTCCCCTCCTATTCCCCTTAAACTTCTCACCTTTCACCATAACCCATGACCTCTAGTTCTAGACCCACCCAACCTCAGTGGAAAAAGCCTGCTTGCATTTATGCTAACTGCACCCCTCATTATTTTGTATACCGCTATCAAATCTCCTCTCGATCTTCTACATTCTAAAGACTAAAGTCCTAATCTATTCAAGCATTCCTTATAAATCAGGTCCTCCAGACCTGGCAACATCCTTGCAATTTTTCTCTGCACTCTTTCAACCTTGTTTACATCTTTCCTGTAGGTAGGTGACCTAAGCTGCATACAATACTCCAAATTAAGCCACACCAACGTCTCATACAACTTCAACATAACATTCCATCTCCTCTACTCAATACATTGATTTATGAAGGCCAATGTGCGAAAAGTTTTCTTTACCACCCTATCTACCTGTGAAGCCACTTTCACATATTATGGATCTATATTCCCAGACCCCTTTGCTCTACCACACACCTCAGTGCCCTACCACTCACTATGTAAGACCCACCCTGGTTAGTCCTATCAAAGTACAAAACTTGTCTGCACTTGCCTGTATTAAAGCTATGATAGCTTTCCTCACTGTCCACTGCACCCCAAATCTTGGTGTCATCTGCCAATGTGCTGATCCAGTTAACCACATTATCATTCAGATCATTGATATAGATGACCAACTACAAACGACCCAGCATCAATCCCTACAGCACACTAGTCACAGGTCTCCAGTCAGAGAGGCAACTCTCTCCTACCACACTCTGACTTCTCCCACAAAGCCAATATTTAATCTGATTTACTACTTCATCCTGAATGTCAAGCCACTGAACTTCCTTGACCAGCCTCTCATGTGGGACATTGTCAAATGCCTTACCAAAGTCCATAGAGCCAACATTCACTACTTTGCCTTTATCCAGTCTCCTGGTAACTTCCTCAAAAAACTCTGTAAGTTTGGTTAGACATGACCTACTACACACAAAGCCATGCTGATGATCCTTAATCAGTCTATGTCTATCCAAATATATATCCAGTCCCTATGAATACCTTCCAATAACTTTCCCACAACTGATGTTAGACTTGTCAGTCTATAATTTCTTGGGTTTATGTTTACAGCCTTTTTTAACCAGCAGAAAAACATTAGCTAACCTCTAATCCTCTAGTACCTTTCCTGTCGCTAAGGATGCTTTAAATATCTTTGCTAGGGCCCGGTAGGATCCAAGGAAACATCTTGTCAGAACCTGAGTTGCCTCAGGGTAGCAAACACCTTCTCCTCCTCTGTAATTTGTACAGGGTCCATGAAGTTGATACCAGTTTGCCTTACTTCTATAGACTTTGTATTAAGATTAAATTCTGTCACGAGCCTTGCGGCCCATCAGGCCGATGCTTATGCTGGTTTCTGTGGTGTGAAGTGACTGAGAATACGGGACTCACCCCGGCGCCCCCCCCCAGATAGGACGCCAATCTATCGCGAGGTTAACTCATTCTCATTTTTGCCGGTACCCATTCTCAGCTGGGTAGACTGGAGCATTGTGTGGTTAAGTGCCTTGCTCAAGGACACACACGCTGCCTCGGCCGAGGCTCGAACCCACGACCTTCAGATCGCTAGTCAAACGCCCTAACCACTTGGCCACACGCCACACAGACTTTGTATATATCCCCTGATTAAATAAGGATGTAAAGAAATTATTTAAGATCTCTCTCATCTGTTTCAGTTCCACATATCGATTACCATTCTGGTCTTCCAGAGGACCAATTTTGTCCCTAGCAATCCTTTTGCTCTTAACATACCTACCCAGTCGTTTTGGATTCTCCTTCACCTTGTCTGCTAGAGCATTCTTTTAGCCTTCATGATTTCTTTCTTAAGTGTTAAGTTGTACTTTCCTCATTAGTTCCTATTTACTTAAACCTGCTATGCCCCTTCTCTTTTCTCTCAACCAAGGCCTCAGTATCACTTGAAAACCAAGGCTCCCTACTTTACCTTTTATTCTGACAGGCACATAAGACATAGGAGCAGAATTAGGTCATTCAGCCCATCGAGTCTGATCCGTCTTTCCATCATGGTTTATCCTAGATCCCAATCAACCCCGTAGACCTGCCTTCTTGCATCACTGCCTGGTATGGGAACTGTACTTCCCTCTTTTGCAGGACTCCGCAGAGAGTGGTGGGACAGCCCAACGCATCTGTAGATGTGAACTTCCCACAATTCAGGTCATTTACAAAGACAGGTGTGTAAAAAGGGCCCGAAGGATCATTGGGGACCCGAGTCACATTACACATTTAGATGAAGATGTTTTTACTCCTCAAGTATATGAAGGACGTAAATAATAAAGTCAATTCAATTCAATTGCTTGGCTGTTGGTAGGTAGGGTTAATACCTGGCTTTCAAGAGCACTTCTGAGTTATTTTCAGGATGGACTTAGTCCTTAAACTGCTGGAGAACAGTGTGGAAAGAACAGGTGCTGTTTTCTCCCGGTAGGGATTAACTTTTAGTTCCAAGTGCTCCTGCCACGTTTTGTCACCCTGCAACCTCATCCTTCAATCTTTTTGAATTATGGAGGACAGCATGTGTATAAATGTCTCTCTCCAGCAGACTTCATCATGACTCCAGTATTTCTATTATTTTTTTAATGCTTTTTAATTGGTCATATGATTTTTTTATGTTCTATCGCTGAGCAGCAGTGAACCATCTGATTGGCCTATCAGAGTTCTCTTTGGGAACTAGTTGACTTGATCAGCATTTCTGATCTGGCTATTGCTCACAATTGCACTTAATATATAAAAAAAAATTATATCCTTCGATGCCCTACCGATCAGAAAACGATCAACTTCCGTCTTAAAAAAACGCACAGACTTGGCCTCCACCACAGTCTGTGGCAGACCATTCCACAGATCTACTACTCTTTGGCTGAAAAAAATCCTCCTTACCTCTGTTCTAAAAGGTCACCCTCAATTTTGAGTCCATGCTCTCTAGTTCTGAATACCCCCACCTGAATTTTTTTATATATATTAAGTGCAATCGTGAGCAATAGCCAGATCAGAGATACTGATCAAGTCAACTAGTTCCCAAAGAGAACTCTGATAGGCCATTCAGATGGTTCACTGTTATACCCTCACCATAGCCAGCCTATCTAGTCTTTTCAACATTCAGTAGGTTTCAATGAGATCCCCATGCATTCTTCTGAATTCCAGTGAGGACAGGCACAAAGTTGCCAACTGCTCCTCTCATGTTAACCCCTTCATTCCTGGAATCACTCTCAGGAACCTCCTCTGGACCCTCTCAAATAACAACACAACCTTTCTGAGATAGGGGGCACAAAACTGTTGACAATACTCTAATAAGCGCAGTCTGACTAGTGTCTTATACAGGCTCAGCATTATCTCCTTGCTTTTATATTCTATTCCCTTTGAAATAAATGCCAACATTGCATTTGCCTTCTTTACCACGGACTCAACCTGTAAATTAATTTTCTGGGATCTTGCACAAGGACCCCCAAGTCCCTCTGCACCTCTGATGTTTGATCTTTCTCACCATTTATATAACAGTCTGCACTATTGTTCCTTTTACCAAAACACATCATCATTCATTTCCCAGCACTGTATTCTATCTGCCACTTTGTGTGCATTCTTCCAATTTGTCTAAGTCCTGCTGCAATCGCATTGTTTCCTCAGCACTACCTACCCCTTCACCTATCTTCGTATTATCCATAAACCCTACCACAGAGCCATCAATTCCATTATTTAAATCATTGACAAACAATGTGAAAAGCAGTGGTCCCAATACTGACCCCTGAGGAACACCACTAGTCACTGGCAGCCAACCAGAAAAGGACCCTTTTATTCCCACTCACTGCCAGTATCTTTCTTGTACGCCATAGGATTTTATCTTGTTAGGCAGCCTCATGTGGGGCACTTTATCAAACGCCTTCTGAAAATCCAAATAAATGACATTCACTAGCTCTCCTTTGTCCATCTTGCTTGTACTTCATCAAAGAACTCTGGCAACATTGTCAGGCAAGATTTCCCTTCACAGAAACCATGCTGACTTTGACTTTTTTATCATTAGTCTCCAAGTACCTCGAAACCTCATCCATATATAATAGACTCCAACACTTTCCCGACCACTGAGGTTATCCCTTCTGGCCTATAATTTCCTTTCATTTGCCTTGCTCCCTTCTTAAAGAGTGGAGTAACATTTGCAATCTTCCAGTCCTCCAGGACCATGCCAGAATCAAGTGATTCTTGAAAGATCATGACCAATGCATCATTATCTCTTCAGCAACCTCTCTCAGGACTCTGGGATGAAGTCTATCTGGTCCAGGTGACTTATGCACCTTAAGACCTTTGAATTTGCCTAATACTTTTTCCTTTGTAATAGCAATGGCACTCACGCCAGTTCCCTGACATTCACAGGTCTCTGGCACACTGCTAGTGTTCTCCACAGTAAAGACAGATGCAAAGTACCCATTAAGTTCATCTGCCATTTCTTTGTCTCCATTACTACCTCACCAGCATCATTTTCCAGTGGTCCAATATCAACTCAATACTCAATCTTTGTACTCTCAAAATTTCACTTTTGAAGGCCTCCCAGTTTCCTAGTACACCTTCGCCAGAAAACAGCCTATCCGAATCCACACTTGCAAGATAATTTCTGACACTATCAAAATTGGCCTTTCTCCAATTTAGAATATCAACCTGTGGACGAGACCAATCTTTTTGCATATTTACTTTTGAGGAGAAGATGGCAGCGCGCTGCGCGTGTGCAGCTCTCCGGTGAAAAATGATGTTGTATCTGTTAAATAGGGGCCATGGACAATTCTGATTTGATGGAGAATGGACATGAAAGCACAGAGGAACATCTGGAGAAATTTCTGAAACGCCCATCTGCTGCTGTCGTTACTGTGTGGTCGGGAATCTTTTGGAGGGTAGGCCTCAAAATCCCCAGCCTTGCCTGCTTTTGGCGACCGAGAAGGAGGTCGAATCGCTCGGCAGAGATGCCGCTCAGTACTCGGTGTCGGAGAGCTGATCAGAGCTCAAAGTTTTCGGATGACTCAGAGTTGGATTGTGGTCGGCATTGCAGGCAGAGTTTTTCTTCCTTCTCCCGTCTGCGTGAGATGTGGGACATTTGAGAAACTTGGAACTTTACTGTGCTCACGGACTTTCTTCATCAAGTTATGGTATTGTTACACTGTTTGTAACTATATGTATAATTATGTGGTTTTGTCAGTTTTTTCTGTCTTGGTTTGTCCTGTGTTTTGTGATATCACACCGGAGGAAATACGTATCATTTCTTAATGCATGCATTACTAAATGACAATAAAAGGGGTATACGTGTCTTCATAATCTAAACTAATGGCATTGTGGTCACTGGATGAAAAGTGTTCCCCTACATAAACTTCTGTCACCTGCCCTGTCTCATTCCCTAATAGCAGATCCAGTATCGCCCACTCTCTCATTGGGACTTCTACATACTGCTGAAGAAAATTTTCCAGAACACATTTGACAAACTCTATCCCAATTAGTCCTTTTACAATATGGGATTCCCAGTCAATATGTGGAAAGTTAAAATCGCCTACTATACCAATCTTATGTTCCTTACAACATTTTGCCATCTCTCTACAAACTTCTTCCTCTTAAATCCCTCGGACTGTTTGGTGGTTTGTAATATAGCCACATTAACGTGGTCATACCTTTCTTATTTCTCAGTTCCACCCAGAGTGCCTCAACAGTTGAGTTCCCCAATCTGTCCTGATGAAGCACTGCCGTGACATTTTCCCTGACTAGTAATGTCACCCCCCTCCTTTAATCCCTTCAGCTCTGTCGTGTTTCAAACAATGGAAACCCAGAATACTGAGCTGCCAGTCCTGCCCCTCTTGCAACCAAGTCTCACTGATGGTTATAACGCCATAATTCCAAATGTTGATCCATGCCCTGAGCTGATCCACCTTTCCAACGATATTACAAAGGTTTTCATAGGTTACAACAGGTCTTTGACAGGATGCAGAGCTGGGCTGAGAAATGGTAGATGGAGTTCAATCCAGAAAAGTGTGAAGTGATACACTTTGGATGGTTGAACTTGAAGGCAGATTATAAGGTTAATGGCAGGACTCTTAGAAGTGTGAATCAACAGAAGGATCTTGGGGTCCATGTCTCATAGATACCTCAAAGTTGCCATGAAAGCTCACCAGGTGGTTAAGAAAGTGTATTGTGTGTTGGTCTTCATTAAGAATGACTGAATTCAAAAGCTGTGAGGTAACATTACACCTCTATAAAACTCTTGATTAGACCACAATTGGTGTAATGTGTTCCATTCTGGGTGCATTATTGAAGAGATGTGTAAAGGATGAGAGGTGACCTGATAGAGGTGTACAAGATAGTGAGAGGCATTGATCATGTGGATAGTCAGAAGCTTTTTCCCAGGGCTGAAATGGCTAGCACGAGAGGACATAGTTTTAAGGTGCTTGGAAGTAGGTACAGAGGAGATGTCAGGGGTAAGTTGTGTTTTTTTTTCCGCAGAGAATGGTGAGTGTCTGTAATGGGCTGCCAGCGGCGGTGGTGGAGGCGGAAATGATAGGGTCTTTTAAGAGACTCCTGGATAGGTACATGGAGTTTAAAAAAATAGAGGGCTATGTCCAGGTAGTTGTAAGGTAAGGACATGTTCAGCACAGTTTTGTTTCTTAAACTTTAGAGAGGATACAGAAGAGATTTATCAGGATGTTGCCTGGATTAGAGAACATGTCCTATGAGGATAGGTTGAGCAAGCTAGGGCTTTTCTCTTTGGAATGAATGAGAATGAAAAATAACTTGATAGAGGTGCATAAGATTATAAGAGGAATAGTTAGAGTGTAGAGCCATTGCCTTTATCCCAGGGCGGCAATAGCTAGTACAGAGAGCATTCTTTTAAGATGACTGGAGGAAAGTTTAGTCGGTGCCAGTGGTAGTTCTTTTTACACAGACTTGGAAGTACCTGCAATGTACTGCCGGGGTAGTGGTAGAGGAAGATACATTAGGGACATTTAAGAGACATGAAAGGTTATGAGCAATGTAGGATGGAAGGCTAGATTGGTTGTAGAGTAGGTTTAAAAATTCGGCACCACATTATGTGACGAAGGGCCCATACTGTACTGTTTTATGTTCTATGTTTTCAGTCAAACTATTATTTTTAAAAAGGTGGTAAATAAGAATTTGGAAACATTTAAAGCTATATAAATACAAGTTGTAAATCTAACAATATACATATAACTTGTGCAATTTCTTACCATCGTGCAATAACATTATACAAAAATGTAGATGAACTGGAACAAAAAGCACTCAGGATTGCTCCACTTAAATCTTACTATTTACCAAAAAGATTTTGGTCAACTTGTGAAAGAATACAGATTTAGAAATTCTTTGAGGTGTGGTAATGTGTGATGTAAATGAGCTTATGTCCCATTGAGGACCTAACTCTAGGAAGTTCTATTGTGCATCTGGCTTCCAAAATAGGAGAGTACACAGAGAAAAATCAGGATGTAGTGAGTCTGATTGATGGCCTTGCGAGAATCAGTGTTAAAAGATGTCAGGTGAGGCAGCTGAGAAGTAATATTAGCTGCTAGTTGTCAGAGTTTCAGGGTCCAAAATGGAATGAGTGTGAAGTTGTCAGGCATCATAATCAAAACACAAGGGTGTGTGTGTGTGTGTGTGTGTGTGTGTGTGTGTGTGTGTGTATGTAGGTAGGCTGGGGGTTTGCAAGTGGTGGTATGGGCATTGGTATGACACAATTTGTATAAAGGGAAATCCACTGTGAGTGGGAAAACTTGTTCGACATCAACCAATTAAGCAACTGAACAGGACAGCAGCTCCCTGACGCCTGGAAATTATATACAATATCCCGGAAATCGATTTTTTTGAGAGGGAGAGCGAGCATCCTGATTGGTCTCTCTTCATGCTAAGTAGACCTATCAGTTTTCTCTGTGGCGGGCTTTAGTCGACCTCATAAATAATGACAGCGTTGCTCGCTGCACTGTTTGCAACAGTGACCTTTCTATTGCCTATGGTGGGTTAAAATGTAAATGACATGTTGAGGTGAGTTTAACAGGTGTCATTCGTTCATTAGCATAGCTAATATTATTTAAACTAGCTGGCTAGCTGCTATGGAATTACTCTATTGATGTCCTACGTGATGAGGCCAAACTCCCTGTAGACTTGCTTAAAGTTGTAATAGAATAAACATGATAATATAAGTACATATTTTAATGTCACATTTTCTGCATATACCCAACTTGGTTTACAGATTAGACAAAATCACTAAACAAATTATGACATACACCCTTGGAGTTCGACTGGGGGGGGGGGATATGGAGTTGCAGGGGGCGGGGGTGCTACCTCCCTGAAATGAGGTTTTGCAGGGTGGGATGTCTGGAATCATGCTCCATGAAGTTTGTTTCCAGATAGTGATTCTTCCCTCTCTCTGAAAACTGTTTGAGGCTGAACATATCTGCCACGTGTTAAACTTCCGCTTGCATTACTATTGATTAACTTGACCCTAACTTCAGCCCAGCTCCTGAAACCTCTTCCTTGTCCTTTTTATCTGCAGATCGTGTTTAAGTTGGTTTGAATGTTTATGTTGGTTGCACTCTATGTGCTGTTATTTTTATAGTCTGAGAATATCAAAGAATCCTGCTGTTGTGCCATCTCAAATCAGGGATTGATCTCAAACTGTACTCAGATTCATAGCACATGATACTTATCCAATCAGCTATCAGATGAGAAATCCATAATTCCAACCATATGCTATAAAATTATTTTAAAGTTTAAGCTATTGTCATTTTTGAACCAAAAGAGGGCCTTCAACCTTCTTTCAAATGCAAACTACAAGCAGTAATTGACATTCCAAGGATATCTTCTTAAACAAACATTGCTGTCAGTGAACAAACTACAGTCTCAGTGAGAAGCTATTTAATAGATATGCCTTGAAACAGGCAAGGACATCTGCTGATCATTAATAGGTATATCGCAATAAACACAAGAGATCCTGCACAACGGTGGAAATCTAGAGCAGCATACACAAGATATTGGAGTAACTCATCAGGTCAGGCAGCATCTATAGAAGCGAATAAACAGTTGACATTTCAGGCCAAGACCCTTTATCAGGACTGGAGAGGAAGGGGAAAATAGACAAAATACTTGCTTTCCCGTCCTGGTGAAGGGTCTCAGCGTGGAACATTGACTCAGGATTGATTTCCATAGATGGTAGCTAAACTGCTATGTTCCTCCAGCATTGTGTGCGTTGCTCTGTTAAATAAAATGATATATTTTGATATAACAGAAGAATTTCTGGGCAGTAGTAGACTTCCAGCTCACAATTAATGGAGGTAGAAGGGAATGAAGGAGTCAGGACCCCAAGCCAAAGAGCTGGGAATTCTTAATTCTAGTGAACTGTTGCCCGAATCCATCCCATACCTCACTCCTCAGGATTCAGTCCTGACTGTATGGAATCTGCACATTCTCCTTTTAACCATGGGAGTTCCCTTCAGGTGCTCTGGTTTCCTCTTGCATTCCAAACAAGAGTGAATTAGATGGTTAATTGGTGATTGCAAATGGCCCCTAACTAGTAGGCAAGGAGTTTATGAGAATGCAGAAATAATTTAACAAAATAGGGATGAATATAGGATGAGAGTAAATGAGAGTGGAAAGTCAATGCAGCCTCAGTAGGACTGGTTTCTGTGGTCACACTGCCCTATGACTCTATGAATGAAACAGAATTTGCATTGGGGAAATAAAGGGAAATTCCACAGACTGTGGGTTCTTGCAAAACTTGCCAAAAGTTGAAAAAATGATTTATTCAGAACTTCTCTAAACTGTAGAAAATTTCTGATTCCGGACTTGATTTGCATAATGAAATTCAAGTAAAGAGCATAACTGATAATTTTACACAACGTGAATTGAGATTTTTCTCTCCCTAATGAAATAACAATTTCAAAGCAACTCTGCCAATAAAATCAAGACAAATAAATGATTGCTTCATTCACTCCAAATTACACGACAGAATCATCGCTCTGCTTAGTAACACCCACAAAACGCTGGAGGAACTCAGCAGGTCAGGCAGCATCTATTGAAACGAATAACCAGTCGATATTTCGGGCTGAAACCCTTCTTCAGGACTGTAATCTTTTCAGATATGTAGACTCTTCTATTTAGAGAAAATTGGCAGCTATGCTAATATCTTTCAAAGTCTCTCTGTTTTATCTTCCTCAAATATCTACTAAAACTGTCCTCCTCTACTCTCGTATCTCTGTACAACCTGTTCCCACATTACAAACCAGTCTGTAGTCAACCACAAGTTTATCTTATCCAGATGTTAATTCTGATTTGTAGACAATACACAAAAATCACTTGACATGGTAAACCACACATCTACAGTATTGTAATGAAGGCCAATTAGTATTATTTATTGTCTTCTCCTGCCCAGTTACATTGGTACAGAATCAGGATGCCTCACACTCAAGGACTAGTTTTGATGGGCTTGAAGTATCAATGGATGCCACATTGCCCATTGAATCCCATCATTGTTGCACAAGTATCAAAAAAAGTAATTGCTTGTCAATTGCCAAAGCAAATCTCTTAAGTAGCCTCTCACAGTGTTCTTAATAAGAATGGGACCTGATACCGTAAAACAGGTATTTTTTCTTCTAAAAGTAGTTTTGTTTGAATTTAATAATATTTATGGAAGCTCATTCATAGGTATCGGATTCCAAAATTTTAGGTATTCATCAACCTGAGAGTGCCCGCATTTGATGACATTTCTATGTGTCTCATGATCTAAAAAGCATGATATAAATACAGATTCTTGTTCTTTTTCCAAAATTAATGCGGCCAAAACTCAACAAATGCTGCATTCCCAAATATCTCTGTCTAAATCTTATAATGATTAAAGATAAAATATTAACTTTATTCGTTACATCACATTGAAACATATAGTTAAATACCCCATTTGCCATCAACACAGTCTGGATATGTACTGGGGGCAGCCTGCAACTGTCATGTTTCTGGTGCCCACATAGCATTAGCATGCCTACAACTTACCAACCCTAACCTGTATATCTCTGGAAAGTGGGAGGAAATTTAACTTAAAAATATATATATACTTATTACTGTAATTTACAGTTTTTATGTATTACAATGTACTGCTGCTTCATAACAACAAATTTCATGCATATGCCAGTGATATTAAACCTGCTTCTGAATACCGTGAGGAAACTCATGCAGTCACAAGAACTTTCTGCTGAAATAGTGTTACGTTAACCACTATGCTACTGTGTTGCCCTTTGCTGAATTCTTACAAAAAAATTTGCCTTCTGTATTGCAGGGGAGAAGACAAAAGACTATTCATGGTGATGGTGGTAACTGAACAAAAAAACCACAGTCTTAAATTCCTGTATTATTCACCACATTCAACATGCACCAAAATAAATTACAGCCTGATGCAATATCCCCTTTGGAAGACTTGCTTTACCTCAAACCTAGATTAATTTGCTCTATAAGCAATTAGAAAATAATACAGCAGCATGTTTCTTTCAGCTCAGAGACTTTATAAATGTTGTAAAAGGAAGGAAATAATACAAAAAATACTAGTCAGTCATTTTCAGGTCAGGCAGACAGATAGCTTCACCATAGCATTTTTCAAATAGAAGGAAACAATCACAGTTGAGTTATCAGTTTAAATGCCAATAGAAATCAATCTCAAACACCACTTAAAATTTTATCGCTAGCTCACTGGAGTTCATGGTGGGATATACAGGGGCCTACTTGTTATCTTATTTTTTGTCAAAGGGTGGAATACGTCTTCAGCTGCCACCAGGGTGATACAAATAACAGAGCCAGGAGCTGCTGTGGTATGACTCCAACACATCAACCAACAGCATCTTAACCACTGGAGCAGGAGTGTGAGCAAGACCTGATGAAGCCACAGACAAGAAACCACATGAAATAAGCCATCATAAAACGGGATGGTGAACAACACAGTAAAGGTGGCAGGACTAATCATAGCAGATGAAGACCAAATTATCAAAGTCCCTCTTTAGGGGCCGAAACATGTGGATGGTGGCGATCTGGATGGGGAGGCTTTGTTAGTGGGAATGATTGGTGATAGTTTTGCATTTTCTCAATAACAGTAGTAGCACAGTGTGGGTTCTTGCCAGAATTTTTCATTTTCAACTACCCCATCACCTATCTCCCTCTCATACCTCACGTGTTAGGTTAATAGCAACATTTTGGATGTAACAAAATCACATGAGGCCATTTAGTTGCAGAGGTAAAGTAAAAGTTAGGTGTTATCCAAAAGAAACAAAAAAAATCCAAATATTTATACCTACGTTTTCACAAGCAAATCATCAAAAGGTACAGCACGAGGAGTAGGTTAATGACTGATCACTTTATGTGCATTACCTACTCTCTGAATTCCCAGTAAGCGACATCATTCTGGAATGTAGAAAGGCCATTTCTTGTTTGCATTGCACATGGTATTCACCTGGCCTTATGGTATGTAAAAAATGTTATTGCTGCCCCAAATGCCCAGGCTATTTATAGCCATTAGCAAACTGCTTTGAATAGACTTTGAACGGGGCAGCACCACATACAGTACAGTGCATCAGCTCCAGTAACTTGGGTTCCACCCTGACCTCAGGTACTCCCTGTGTGCAAGTACGTACAATCTAAGTTTCTCTGCATGTAATGGTTTCCTGCCAAATTTCAAAATGCTGGTTGATTGGTTAATTGGTTACTATTAGTTAGCACCAGCGAACAATGAAACCATGGGAAATATCCTTCAGACAATTCACAAAACTGCTTCTTTCGCTTGTCTTGCTTCTTCTTCTTTCAAATGTGATTCTGATGTTTTTGGAGCCTGTGATCGATATACTGTTGGTATGTTTTGGACCGATTGGGCAATCTGGCACTTTACTGTCTCCGAGGGTGTTTGGTGAGGTTTCAAATGAATTGTGCGGCATCGAAGCTAAGAAGACTGAAGACGGGGTGCGAACCTGTGATTGACTCAATTTGTCATCTATCCTGCTGATTAAAGTGTCAAGGAAGCTTGAAATCAACTTGGTCGAGAGCGTCATCTGCCTGTAGGTGACCAGTCTCTCTCACCCTCTTGCTCGCTGCTGTTGGAGGAAGGTACTCGAGTACCAGTCTCTCTCGTGCTCTCACTCACTTCTCCCGGAGGCAGATGCCTGTGTTGACTGGTCTGTCTCTCCCTCTCACTCGATGTTGCCAGAGGATGGTGCCTGAAGGGGAAGGTTGAATCGATGCAGTTGTGGATTAGACTCTGGTTCACGTCGTGTGTTTCCGATTGCTGATTTGTGTGGCTTTGATCGGGGCAGACTGGCACTGGGTCTGCAGTTGACTGGCGGCACAGCACTGGATTGACTGTGCTAGGCTAAATATTCCTGGACTGTTTGACTTGTGGTTTGATGTTTTCTATTCTGTGTTTTTTCCTTATTTTTTGTGCAGTTTGTGCGATTTGCTCTTTGTGTGTTGGAGGTTTGATGCTTTTCTTTGAATGGGCTCCATGGGTTTCATCGCTTCATGGCTGTCTGCAGGAAGATGAATCTCAGGGTTGTATAGTGCAAACATACTTTGATAATAAATATGCTTTGAAACTTTAAATTATGCATAATATCGGTGAGTGGCAGACAAATATAACTGGAGTTGATAAGTATGTGAGAGATGATGGGTTGCTGGGAAATAAATGGAGGGATGCAGAGATTGCACTGAGAACTAGCATACATGTAATGGGCCAAAGACTTCCTCCAACGTAATGAGATATGTAAATCATGATTTGTATTAACAGACCTCCGATTTATTTTACCATCAATGACCTTTGATCTCAGAGGCAAGGTGCACATACAAGTCTACCGTTTTGGATACTGTTGTGGGAGATGACCTCCCAGGAGAATGCCACAGGGACTGGGTTACTGGCACTGAGCATGGGTTCATGGTGCAGAAGGGAAAGAGGGAGAAGAGGGAAGCGGTAGTAATAGGGGTCTCAATAGTCAGGGGAACAGACAGGAGATTCCGTGGACATGCCCAGAATGGTATGTTGCCTCCCAGGTGCCAGGGTCAGGGACGTCTCAGATCGCGTCCACAACATTTTGGAGAGAGAAGGAGAGCAGCCAGATGTCTTGGTACATATTGTTGCCAATGACATAGGAAGGAAAAGCAAAGAGGTCCTGAAGAGAGAATTGGAGAAAGCAGACAGAAAGCAGAGAAGCAGGTCCTCCAGGATAGTAATTTATGGATTGCTGCCTGTGCCACACACCAGTGAGGGTAGAAACAGGGTGATTTGGCAAATTAATGCGTGGCTGAGAAGCTGGTGCAGGGGGCAGGGCTTCAGGATCTTGGATCATTGGGATCTCTTCTGGGAGAAGTATGACCTGCTCAAACATGACAGGTTGCACCTGAACCCAAAGGATAAGGAGATGGCAGGTGAACTAAATGAGTACTTTGCACCAGTCTTCACTGTGGAAGATTCTAGCAGTGTGCCAGATGTTGAAGGGTGTGAAGGAAGAGAAGTGAATGCAGTTACTACTATAAGGGAGAAGGTGCTCAAACAGCTGAAAGACCCAAGTATACACAAGTCAACTGGAATAGATGGCTTTGTCACCAAGTTTGCAGATGATATGAAGATTGGTGGAAGGTCTGGTGGTGTTGAGGAAACAGGTAGACTGCAGCAGGACTTAGTCAGATTAGGAGAATGGACAAGAAAGTAGCAAATGAATTACAATACTGGAAAATGCATGGTCATGCACTTTGGAAGTAGAAATAAATGTGCAGACTATTTTCTAAATGGGGAGAAAATTCAAACATCTGAGATGCAAAGGGACTTGAGAGTCTTTCTGGAGAATACCCTACAGGTTAACTTGCAGGTAGATTTGGTGTTGAGGAAGGCAAATGCGATGTTAGCATTCATTTCAAGAGGTCTAGAATATAAGAGCAGGGATGTGATGCTGAGACCTTATAAGGTACTGGTGAGGCCTCACTTTGCATATTCTCAAGAGTTTTGGGTTCTTCATCTAAGAAAAGATGTGCTGGCATTGGAGGGGGTTCAGAGGATGATTCTGGGAATGAAATGTTTATCATATGAGGAATGTTTGATAACTCTGGGTCTGTACTCACTGGAATTTAGAAGGATGAGAGGGAATTTCATAAACCTTTTGAATGTTGAAAGGCCTAGACAGAGTAGATGTGGAAAGGATGTTTCCTATGGTGGGGGAGTCTAGGACAGGAGGGCACAGCCTCAGAATAGAAGGAAATTCATTTAAAACAGAGATGCAGAGAAATTTCTTTAGCCAGAGGGTGGTAAATTTGTGGAATTCATTACCACAGACAGCTGTGGAGGCCAGGTCATTGGGTATATTTAAGGCAGAGCTTGATAGGCTTTTGATTGGACATGGCATCAAAGGCTATAGGGAAAAAACTTGGGATTGGGGCTGAGGAGTGGGAAAAAAGGATCAGCCATGATTGAATGGTGGAGCAGAGTGAATGGGCCAAATAGCCTAATTCTGCTCCTATGTCTTATGGTCTTATCTCCCAAATATGCAAGTATTTTGGCTAAATTAAGCTTCGTCTGACGATTCCATCTCACATGTTGATTAGCATGTAATTACACTTTGTTCTCCTAAATTTCATTTTGCTTGGAACAACCGATAGGCTTCTATTCATACAACCTCATCATCAATGTGAAAAGTCTCAATGCTCTTCACAAAAAAACATAATTTTGCAGTCATGGTTGTTCAGTAGGGAACGGCAGCAGCCACTTGGCAGATGATGTGAAACAAACAACAGTAATGAGACAAATCTTCTTTTAATAGTTGAGGGGGAATGTTGACCAAGAGACTGTAAGTACACCTTTGTGTTTCAGCATATTGGATCCTTAGCATCTAATGGGGCCTCCAATTAAACACCTCAGCAATAAGTTGTTACAATTTCAGACTAGAAGGCATTCAGAAATTACTAAATTGAAGTGTCAATACAGGTATTGATTTTTAGTCTTTACATTAATTTTAAGTCTACTCAATGAGCTTACTGTTTTTGTAGACCACATAAATAAGGAAGTCATGGAGCCTAATGAGGAAGGTACAGAGATGATGAAAAATGTGGTAGTAATGATTCCTTTAACCAGCATAAATTTAATCAGCATTGAAAAACTGCCTACATGCCTGACTGGCATGATCTTCAAATTTAAAATATGGTAATAAATCAGCAAAATGAAATCTTGCAAAAACATATTTTAAGTGAATCCCACCCTTCCTGAAGGAAAATGAAGGTTATTTTGACAACCAAATTTCTCCTCATCCCCAAAGAAACACATTAATCTATATTAGTGCAGACAAATCATAGACAAGCTAATGCAAAATGCTTAAAATACCATCTGTGAGGCAATTATAACAATACATTTGTGTTTTAAAATACGGAATTGTTTTGAACAGATCCAGTGGCAATATCCTTGATTTCTTGTAACTATCAAAGTTGAATGCTTATGTCACCAGGTTAGCAGAATGTACATTTGACAAATATCACAGTGAACACTTCAATGCAACACTGATATATTGCTGCATTATTTTTAACTGTTCTCTTTGAAATAAGATATATAAAATCAACAACAGGTAGCATAAACAAAGACAAAACAAAATTATTAACATGGAGTTGTTTAGAGCTTTGGCGATATTTCACTCTTAACTAGCAAAGCCACTTTCAAAGTGAAAACCTAAAACTACGATTGCCAACAAAATGATTATTAAACCTTTGCTTTGCGTTCTATAAAATGTCACAGTACAATGAACATTCACAGTCTAGTCCCAGGATGCTTCTTAATAGCCTTATTTTTTATAACAGAGCAGAAGCACCTGGCTGGGAATTAATGTGTTTAGCAGGAAGAAACAAAGGATTAAGGTATTTATCATTAAATAGTTTAGATTAGATTAGATTATGAGGACACGCAGTCCTACACATAATCCTACTTTAATCATACTTAAAATCCTACTCAGAATCTTTGATTTTACTCTGAATCTAATCAGGAGAAATAACATTGCTTGCACATACAGATGACTGATTAAAAAAACAACATAAATATTAAAAAGCAGTAAGGAGTTACAAAGAAGAAGAAAAATCCACTCCTCTGCCTTTGTCCAAGGATCTATTCCTACAGCCTTTTTTCTGTGATGGGTGACTTGTTCAGCATGTACTTCCCAGATTGTAAGAATTCTACCTCTTTTGGAAATCCCTCTATAGAACTAAAATGTTAGAATTTACCTCTCAGAATAAACATGCTCTATTTGAGATAAGCTGTGTCCTTAGCTGAGGCATCTACTCCTTGGTTGGAGGGGAGGGTGTACCCACTGCTCACAATAGTAATTATTGACAGCTGCACCCTCTCACCAAAGACAACTAAGTCATGAAGTAAATCACATTTTCAAACATGAGAATCCCAAAAACTCTTTCTAAACTGAGGGAAGTAGTAGACTCTTAGAACAGACAAGGCTTAAGGTCTTGATGTTAGAAAAGGCAAACTCAAATCATCACAAGATAATACAAACAGAAAATGGTAGAAATATCCAACAGGTCAGGATGCATCTGTAGACAGAGAAAGGGAAAATTTTCCTAAACTTCTGCACTGTTATTGACAACCACCCACTAAGAAGCAGCATGCAGCTCGTTACGAAGCTGCTCACACAGCAGCAGATTCTTAACTGAAAATCGACATACTTTGTGGGGGTAGAAGGGTGGGTTGGCAAGTTTGCAGACGACACAAAGGTTGGTGGTGTTGTAGATAGTGTAGAGGATTGTCAAAGATTGCAGAGAGACATTGATAGGATGCAGAAGTGGGCTGAGACGTGGCAGATGGAGTTCAACCCGGAGAAGTGTGAGGTGGTACACCTTGGAAGGACAAACTCCAAGGCAGAGTACAAAGTAAATGGCAGGAATCTTGGTAGTGTGGAGGAGTAGAGGGATCTGGGGGCACATGTCCACAGATCCCTGAAAGTTGCCTCACAGGTAGATAGGGTAGTTAAGAAAGCTTATGGGGCGTTAGCTTTCATAAGTCAAGGGATAGAGTTTAAGAGTCGCAAGGTAATGATGCAGCTCTATAAAACTCTGGTTAGGCCACACCTGGAGTACTGTGTCTAGTTCTGGTCGCCTCACTATAGGAAGGAAGTGGAAGCATTGGAAAAGGTAGGGAGGAGATTTACCAGGATGTTGCCTGGTTTAGAGAGAATGCATTATGATCAGAGATTAAGGGAGCTAAGGCTTTACTCTTTGGAGAGAAGGAGGATGAGAGGAGACATGATAGAGATATACACGATATTAAGAGGAATAGATAGAGTGGACAGCCAGCGCCTCTTCCTCAGGGCACCACTGCTGAATACAAGAGGACATGGCTTTAAGGTAAGGGGTGGGAAATTCAAGGGGGATATTAGAGGAAGGTTTTTTACTCAGAGAGTGTTTGGTGCGTAGAATGCACTGCCTGAGTCAGTGGTGGAGGCAGATACACTAGTGAAGTTTAAGAGACTACCAGACAGGTATATGGAGGAATTTAAGGTGGGGGGTTATATAGGAGGCAGGGTTTAAGGGTCGGCACAACATTGTGGGCCGAAGGGCCTGTACTATGCTGTACTATTCTATGTTCTATATGTACTTAATTTCAGGAGTAAGGAATGGGAAAGGAAGTAATATAATGGCAAGAAATTTTATGTCGGAAACATTTTTGATTGTGCGTGGGCTACCTACCCGCTTGTAACAATGTCTGATCACACAAAACTGAAAACTGAGAGACAATCATCATACACTGGTTTAATAAAATCTGAAGGCTTTCATTTACAACCATAATTTTGCATACCCACTGGACTTCATTATGAGGTTATTGACACAGGACTGTGGTATATTGTGAAGATGTAGAAAGACATCTTTCCGAGTAATATTGTAAGATCAGTCACAATGTTGTACAATATACATTCACTTTCTGGCAATACTAATCCTATACTGGTGACAGCTGAAATAAAATCCAGGTGCTTGAGACTTCCATGTAATTTCCAAATGAAATGTTGGGAAATACATTGAAAGAATATAATGTAAATACTGATGTAACTATCATACACTTAAAGGCTGGGTTAAGTACTGCAAATAAGTTTACTTTGTCTCCCATTACTGAAGTTATATGTCTACTGAAGTCACCAAGTCAGCAAACGTACAGATTCCTCTCATCTATCATTTATTCATTGAGATAAAAGACAGTAGGTCCTTCCAGCTCTTCGAGATGCACAAATTAGTAAACCCCAATTTAACCCTAGCCTAATCACAGGACAATTTACAATGACCAATTAGCCTATCAACCAGTACATCTTTTGACTTGGGAGGAAACCAAAACACATGGTAAAACACAGGGAGAACATATACAAACACGAGGAATTCTGCAGATGCTGGAAATTCAAGCAACACATATCAAAGTTGCTGGTGAACGCAGCAGGTCAGGTAGCATCTATAGGAAGAGGTACAGTCGATGTTTCAGGGTCTCGGTCTGAAACGTCGACTGTACCTCTTCCTAGAGATGCTACCTGACCTGTTGTGTTCACCAGCAACTTTGATGTGTGTTGGGAGAACATACAAACTCTTTACAGACAGTGGCAGGAATTGAATCCATGCCAATAGTACTGTAAAGTCCAATGCTAACCACTAAGTTACCGTGCCACCCTAATAATTACTGACTTCAAAAGTCAGCTTTTTAATCCACCTGTATTCATTAGTCCATGTTATCCTCTGAACTTCATCCACCCTCCCTATGGTGTGTAATTCTGTCTCCATTTTACAACTCTGCTTTTGCTGTCACAGACAGTTACTTCAGTTCCATTCTGATGCTTAGTTCCAGCTCATCATTTGCCTTATCCATCAAAATAACAATATACTTTCCTTCACTTTGAATACCTAGGACATCACAGAGTATTTCAATACTTCCTATATCCTACCCTCCCACCCCTTTTGCCTAATCTGGCACTATACATCCACAGCAAGAATCCCAGCTTCACTGAAAAGCAAAACTAAAATACTGTTTCTGGAACCCTGAAGTAATATGAGAAAATGCTGGAATTACCCTGAAGGTTAAGCAATAACTTCAGAGAGAAAAAGAGCAAAAAAGAGAGAAAAAAATTTTTTGTTTTTACAAATTAATGGCCTGCTGAGAACTCCCAGCATTTTTCCATTAATTTAAAACATGTCTGATGTCCAAAACATTTGTTTGATATTAGAAATAAAAACAGAAAATGCCTGAAATTCTCAGGAGGTCAGGCAGCATCCCTGAAGGTAGAAAACAGAGCTAAAGTATCAAATTAATGATTGTTTAAAAAATAAGAATTGGCCTTTTCATCTTTAGTTGACAACATTTCGGGCTAGAATTTTGAGCAGCCAACTCTGAGCACTAAACCATGGCAGAGTGTTAGATACGTGGGTTATGACCAAAGGGGAAATGGCTGGGGTCACTTGCACTTTAGAGCAAGGGTCTTTATTAGGTGCTGAAGAATCAAACTTTCAAAAATTAGTGAAGATAGTGAAAATTACCAATATTTACAAAAAGATGTTTACAAGAAAATACAATAATAGCTCCATACTTTGTCCAGTGTGAATTCCTGCAGCCCTGATCTTACCCTCCTACAGACAGCAAAGAGCTCCATTTATTAGAAATCAGGACATACCATCTTTAATTACCCACAAAGTTAACTACATATGAATTAGAATATGATACACTCCATAATGTAGTTACAATCATTTTACAAAATAAATGGAAGTATCTACCTTACAGTAATACAGTATACAGTACCTGTACACATATATACACATTTGCACATTCCCATTACTAAAGAAGTAGAATATTCCACTGTGTATGGAAGGAAAGGCACCAGAAATCCAACCCCAGCACATCAGTTCCATTTCGGACCCATTATGAGAATACACTGGGGAAGACATTGAAGTACATTCACTCAGCACAATGACAACAGAATGACAAGACAATGTGTGTGTGTGTGTGCGTGCGCTCGTCAGTAAAGTGTTTACCGAGTGCTTACCACCACACTGAACATAAACGCTGGGCAAAAATAGGGTACATAATTTACAATGACAAACAAGATACTGCTTGGCTGAATCAAAAGGGATCAGAAAAATGGTTGCAAGCCAGTTGACAGATTTCTATGGAGCAACTTAGTCCCACAACTTCCTCCCAGTGCCACAAAGCCAAACCATTTTGTGAAGTAACTATCAGCGAAACATCCTAAAACGTCAAAGCTGCATGTGCAGAGAACTTACTGGAACACACTGGAAGGTGTATTCAGATCTCCATTCAGCATTTTTTAAGCTATTTAATTAGATATTTTCCTTTCTAGGGGAGCTGTTGAGTGCATGAGTGGAGCTTGTTTACAATTCATTCATTAACATCCTATATTTGATGATTCTGTGGGTAATGAAGAAGGCAATCTGCATACTGGCCTTCATCAGCTAGGGCACTATCTACATGTAGCCCCCCCCGGCCACCCTCAGGCTCGCTCGGCTCACTGTCGTCTAGGGAAACAGCCTCGGCCCCGCCAAACTGGATAATTCGTTTGTGTGGATGCTGTGTGATGTACCCCACCCCGCCCAAATAACAGACAATACACCAGATGCAATTAAATGATTTACAGTTTATAGATATTATTGGAACTATATAATTAAAAGAGAATAAAATATAAAAGGAAAATAAAAGGCGCCACACTTATCAAAGTTCCATCTCTTCGTGCACAAAAACCGTTGGAGCTCAAGGACCTTCTTCTTCACCCTGCGACCCCTCGGACCACCACGACCGGCCGCCTGGGACCAACAACGGTGGTCAACCAGACGCTCCACACGAGTCCGTCTCCATCTCCTTGCCGAACGTCCCGCTCGGGGTCCGACCCCGTTAGCGGACTCACAGCACCTGGTCCATCCTCTGTCTTGCTCTCCCGCCTTCTGCCCCCAAAACCCTCTCGCAAACAGTATCTTCAAATACACCAACACCATAACAACTATCCCAATTGGTTAATAGCACTCTCTTATCACACTCTAAAGCAAAAAACAAACTGTTAGCGCAAACTTTCTCAGCGTTTAACACAACAAAGCCGCATTCCCCAGATTAACATAACAAAGACGCCATTTTAATTAACCTCCGCAGTAACATAAAAATCGAAACCCCCTTACATACAGGAATTGGGATACTATGTTGCAGTTGCTTAAGTCATTGGTGAGGTCATAATAGGATTATTGTCTACAGTTTTAGTCACCCTGTTGTAGGAATGATGTGGTTTAATTAGAAGGTGTGGAGCAGGATGAAAGGATAATTAGATAGAGTAGATAGCCAGAGTTTTTCTCAGGGAGGAAACGACTCATTAAGGGACACAATTTAAGGTGATCGGAGGAAAGTATATAGGGGACATCAGAGAAAGAGGATGGTGTGTGGAATGCCCTACTATGGGCATTTCAAAAATATTTTTCTAGCATCCACGTCTTACATAGGCATGTGTATGGTATAAATTTAGAGGGCTATGCACGAAGAAAGGGTTAAACTGATGTTAAGAATAGATTAAGAGGTCAGCACAACATCATGGGCTGAAGGATCTATACTGTCCTGTCATGTTCTATATTCTATGACGTTGCCAAGACCAGAGGGCCAGCATTGTAAAGAGAAGTTGGCCAGACTAAATCTTTATTCCTTGGAATGCAGGAGAATGAGGTACAACCTTATACAAGAGTCTGAAATGATGAGAGGCACAGAGAAGGTGGATAATGACAGTCGTTTCCTGAGAGTAGGGAAGTCCAAAACTAAAGGGGTATACATTTAGAGTGAGAGGAGAAGGATTTAAAAAGGCCTTGAGGGGCAACTTTTCATGCGGAGGGTGGTGAGTACATGGAATGAGCTGACAGAGGAAGTGGTTGAGGCAGGGACAATAGTATCATTTATGCAGCATTGGGTAGGTGCGTGGATGGGAGCTGCACCCTATTCGTGCGGCATTGCTCTGTCATTCACTAGACGCTTCAACATTTAGGGTTCTGAAGTTCATAACAAGAGGGCAGTTAACGAGGCGACCAACAGGGTGGACATATCTAGTTGACCTCATCAATCCACCTGTGGCAGGAGCTTCTGTCCATCAACGAAATGGTAGAAGTGCCCACAGCACAGTCCTTGAGGAACAGAATACCACCTCACACTCCATTATGTTCTGTGACATTACAAACATGCTAAATGGAATGGACTCAATAGATTTGGCTGCTCAAAGTTGAATATTCCTGAAGTACTGTAACCCATCAATAGCAGAAACGTACACCACTATAATTTGATACTTTATGATTTGTATATCCTCCATGCAACCATTGCTTTCAAGACAGGGGATCAATTCTGATTCAAAGAGGAGTCCAGTCAGGCATGTCAGGATCATCACCAAGCATTATAACCATATAACAATTACAGCATGGAAACAGGCCATCTCGGCCCTTCTAGTCTGTGCCAAACGCTTACTCTCACCTAGTCCCATCTAACTGCACTCAGCCCATAACCCTCCATTCCTTTCCTGTTCATATACTTATCCATTTTTTTTAAAATGACAACATCGAACCTGCCTCTACCACTTCTGCTGGAAGCACATTCCACACAGCTACCACTCTCTGAGTAAAGAAGTTCCTCCTCATGTTACTCCTAAACTTTTGCCCCTTAACTCTCAACTCATGTCCTCTTGTTTGAATCTCCCCCACTCTCAATGGAAAAAGCCTATCCATGTCAACTATATCTATCCCCCTCATAATTTTAAATACCTCTATCAAGACCCCCCTCAACCTTCTACGCTCCAAAGAATAAAGACTTAACTTGTTCAACTTTTCTCTGTAACTTAGGCGCTGAAACCCAGGTAACATTCTAGTAAATCTCCACCGTACTCTCTCTATTTCGTTGACATCTTTCCTATAATTCGGTGACCAGAACTGTACACAATACTCCAAATTTGGCCTTACCAATGCCTTGTAGAATTTCAACATTACATCCCAACTCCTATACTCAATGCTCTGATTTATGAAGGCCAGCATACCAAAAACTTTCTTCACCACCCTATCCACATAAGATTCCACCTTCAGGGAACTATGCACCATTATTCCTAGATCACTCTGTTCTACTGCATTCCTCAATGCCCTACCATTTACCATGTATGTCCTATTTTGATTAGTCCTACCAAAATGTAGCACCTCACACTTAACAGCATTAAACTCCATCTGCAATCTTTCAGCCCACTCTTCTAACTGGCCTAAATCTCTCTGCAAGCTTTGAAAACCTACTTCATTATCCACAACGCCACCAATTTTAGTATCATCTGCATACTTACTAATCCAATTTACCACCCCATCATCCAGATCATTAATATATATGACAAACAACATTGGACCCAGTACAGGTCCCTGAGGCACACCACTGGTCACCGGCCTCCAATCTGACAAACAGTTATCCACCACAACTCTCTGGCATCTCCCATCCAGCCACTGCTGAATCCATTTTACTACTTCAATATTAATACCTAACGATTGAACCTTCCTAACCAACCTTCCGTGTGGAACCTTGTCAGAGGCCTTACTGAAGTCCATATAGACAACATCCACCGCTTTACCCTCTTCAATTTTCCTAGTAACCTCTTCAAAAAATTCAATAAGATTTGTCAAACATGACCTTCCATGCACAAATCCATGTTGACTGGTCCTAATCAGACCCTGTCTATCCAGATAATTATATATACCATCTCAAAGAATACTTTCCATTAATTTACCCACCACTGACATCAAACTTACAGGCCGATAATTGCAAAGTTTACTCTTAGAACCCTTTTTAAACAATGGAACCACATGAACAGTACGCCAATCCTCTGGCACCATCCCTGTTTCTAATGACATTTGAAATATTTCTGTCAGAGCCCCTGCTATTTCCACACTAACTTCCTTCAAGGTCCTAGGGAATATCTTGTCCGGACCTGGAGACTTATCCACTTTTATATCCTCTTCTTTAATCATCATAGTTACCATAACTACCTTACTTGTTTCCCTCACCTTACACAATTCAATATCCTTCTCCTTAGTGAATACCATAGAAAAGAAATTGTTCAAAATCTCCCCCATCTCTTTTGGCTCCACACATAGCTGCCCACTCTGATTCTCTAAGGGACCAATTTTATCCCTCATTATCCTTTTGCTATTAAGATAACTGTAGAAACCCTCTGGATTTATTTTCACCTTACTTGCCAAAGCACCTCATATCTTCTTTTAGCTTTTCTAATTTCTTTAAGATTTTTTTACATTCTTTATATTCCTTGAGCACCTCATTTACTCCAAGCTGCCTATATTTATTGTAAATCTCTCTCTTTTTCCCAACCAAGTTTCCAATATCCCTTGAAAACCATGGCTCTCTCAAACTTTTAACCTTTCCTTTCAACCCAACAGGAACATAACGATTCTGTACCCTCTGAATTTCACCTTTAAATGACCTCCATTTATCTATTACATCCTTCCCATAAAACAAGTTGTCCCAATCCACTCCTTCTAAATCCTTTCACATCTCCTCAAAGTTAGCCTTTCTCCAATCAAAAATCTCAACCCGGGTCCAGTCCTATCCTTCTCCATAATTATATTGAAACTAATGATATTGTGATCACTGGACCCGAAGTGCTCCCCAACACATACCTCCGTCACCTGACCTATCTCATTCCCTAACAGGAGATCCAACACTGTCCCTTCTCTAGTTGGTACCTCTATGTATTGCTGCGAAAAACTATCCTGCACACATTTTACAAACCCCAAACCATCCAGCCCTTCTACAGAATGGACTTCCCAGTCTATGTGTACAGTATATTCCTATAGGTTGTTCTCGGGAAGCTGCATGCCAGATTACCTGAATGCTAAACAGCAAAAATAGTATGCAGTATGCAGAGCACAGTGATTTCACAACCAGGAGATCTAAAGGAAACTTTGCAGTTCAACCATATCACATCCTGAACAATAGTGCAAAATTAAATAATCATAAAGACATGAGATTCTGCAGATGCTGGAAATCCACAGCAATACATACAAAATGCCGGAGGAAATCAACAGGTCAAGCTGCTCCTATGGAATGGAGTAGAGTCGACATTTCGGGCCAAGACCCTTCATTAGGACTGGAAAGGAAGGGCGAATGAAGCCAGAATAAGAAGGAGGGGGGAGGGAAAGGAGCAGAGCTAAATGATGATAGGTGAATCCTCAGGAGTGGGGGAGGAGAGGATGAAGTAAGAAGCTAGGAGGTAATAGGTGAAAAAGTTGGGTGAGCAGGACTGAGACAGAACTGCCACATTTGTGCACTATGATGAGTTAATCATAAAGCATACACCTGTAAAAGACTCATTAGTTCCTGATGTACATCTGGTACGGCAATCTTACTCTAAGGTCTTCATTTTTATTTTCCAGAGTCTGTACATTTGCCAGCAGAATAGTCAGAACAGAAATCTAATGCTCCAGTTTTTCAATCAAACTTCTGCTTTCCTAAAGAGGAACTGCACTCGCAGCCCGAGTCTGATGTCCGAGGTTTGCTGATTTTGCCTATCAATAGATTTTTTTAATGTCTTAAAATGATGCTGTTTACTGAATAACCCATGGCTATGACCGTGGATTTTAGCTGTAGTGCTAAACATTCTGAAGCATTCACAACTATGTTCAATCAGAAGTGTTATATAAATGATTTTACTCGAGATCGCCATTATCACAGAAACCTCCAGTCAATTCAATTCAGATTATGTGATGGTAATAAAGGTATGGAACTTGGCAGCATTGCAGATATAGTACAGAAGCCTGTCCTCCAGAACCACTGTACTTCTAATCAAAATGTTGCAGTGCCAGTAAAAATACTGGTGTTCACTGCCACTGTGGAAAATTCTCAGTATAACCAGTATTTGTCGGTAAGTGACAGTGCACAACAAGATATACCTCAAAATGGAGTTAGTGTATGGTAGAAATGGTGGAAAGATAAAACTGATGGCTCTTGCAGCATTCCAAAGTTCAAAAAGTTCAAAGTAAAATTTATTATCAGAGTACATACATGTCACCACATAAAACTCAGATTTTTCTCTGCTGGCATACTTTGCAAATCTTGTAACAGAATAAGTGAATTAATGGCCCAAATAGAAATAAATGGGTACAATCTAATTGTCATTATACAGACATGTTTGCCGGGTATTAACTTTACTAGGATACTTAACTTTCAGAAGAGGTAGGCAAAGATGAAGAGTAGACAGTGGGAGTATCATATATCCTAAACCAGAGGAAATTATAATGCAGGGCATCATAAAAAAAACCTATGTCAGGACATTAGATTGACATCTGCTACGGATATTACAATTATTAGGGACAGTTCAACCCAAACAGACCCTGGGCAGATTTTGGGAAGGCTGAATTCATTGTGTACATTATAGTTGGTTTTCTACAGCACTCTGTTCAGGAACAAACAAATAGAAAATTGATGATATCAACAGCTTGTCAAGAGGGATTTAAAGTCAAGTGAACATTGTAGTATAAGATTTTACATTAATCCAAGCTGAATCCAGGTCTTAAACTTGAACAGAACAAACTACAAAGGCACATGGTATAGGTCAGCTATGGTAGATTAGGAAACAACATTCAAAAATGTGACAGTAAAACAAATGGCTAAAATTTAAAGAACACATCATTTGCAAGTATTGTACAGTATATATCTCTAAGGGACATGCACTAAACAGGAGGAGTAGTGCAGCTGTGGCTATTAAGCCAAAGATAAATAGATCAAAGGAATAGGCTTATAAATTTGCAGAGGAAATAAAAATAACAATTCTAAGGATAGGAACAAATTCATAACTGGCACAAGAGAGTTGAAGCAGTGATAAAGATAATGGAAAGAAAGATAGAACGCAATGTAGCCTTGCAAGAAACAAAAAAAAGTGTTACTCTGGGCGAGATCAAATATCAAATGTTAACATATCTGTTTTATAGATTGGCACATGACACATTATACTAGAGAATAAGGAAATAGCAGAGAAATTAATTAAGTATTTTGTGCAGTTTTCATGAAAGGCTCAGAAACATCTTAAAAAAGCAGAAACAGGTTTAGGGAGAATGAGAGCTTAATGAAATTATCATTACTAAAAATGTTATGCAAGAATCCGGATATTCATTCTGAATGACATGGCTATGAGTGGATGCACTGGTCGTCATTTTTCAAATTTAAGTATTCTGGAACAATTGTAACTGCTGTTTATGAAAGGGAGAGTACAAGAAAAGAAACAAAGAAGCATTGGTCGGTTAGTTGTCGGGTAAGTGCAGGATTCAGTATCAAGTATAGGGCAGTTGGACAATAATAATAGGATCAACTAGTCAATGGAATTATGAAAAGGATATTTGTTTAGAGAAATTTGTTGAGGTTTTAAAGTTGTAACATCTATGGAGGGAAACAGACAGTCAATATTTCAGGTTAAGACCCTTCATCAGGATTTCTAGCATCTGAAGTCTCTTGTCTCTCCAAAGTTCCTCCAGGTCTTAACAATATGGATAAAAGGTGATATTCCACTGGACAGCATGTATTGAAGAAGGTGTCACAACTTCCAAACAAATGGCTTGGCCATTCATAATTGAAATGAGAGACATTTCTTCACCCAGAGGAAAGCAATTTCTTAGAATTTGCTACCCAAAAGGGCTCTGGACGCTCTTTTGACGAATGTATTCTAAAAGTGATAACAATGTTTGAGATACAGTAGGAGCAAATGTCGCCACCTCACAGCTCCAGCAATCCAAGCATGATCCTGGACTCCCATGCTGTATTTGTGGAATTTTCACATTCTCCTGACAGTCTGGGGTTTCCCTGGATGTTCTGGTTCTTCTCACAGTCTTGCTGGCTGGTAGGGTAGTTGGCCACTATAAATTTCCCCTAACACATGGGGTTGTTAGACTCAAGGGAAATTTCTCTGTATGAAGGGTAGGTTACAGGGAAATAAAATGAGAATTCTCCAGCCTTATATCCCTTTTGCCAATCAGCTTCCCAGCTCTTGGCTTCATCCCTCCCCCTCCTGTCTCCTCCTATCATTTCGGGTCTCCCCCTCCCACTTTCAAATCTCTTACAATCTCTTTTTGCCGTTAGTCCTGGCGAAGGGTCTCAACCCGAAACGTCGACTGTACTTCTTCCTATAGATGCTGCCAAGCCTGCTGCGTTCCACCAGCATTTTGTGTGTGTTGCTTGAAGTTCCAGCATCTGCAGATTTTCTCGTGTTTGAGATTGAGATTGATGGGATTGTGCTGAGAGCTGGCATGGCCTCAGTGGATTGAATGGCCTCTGTAATTACAGATATAGGAAAGATCAAGTGTGAGGATGTACAGCTGGTGTAGGAAAGTGTTGCTGATATAAAAGATCAGCCACAATCACACTGAACAACAGAACATGCTTGAGGGGCTGAATAGCCTTCTCTTGCTTATTCTTTTTAATCTCACATGTTTCTTGAAGAATAATAGAAGAGCGAACATGAGGAGGAAAATCCAGTGCTTCACACATTGGTAACCAATGGTAGAATAATTATATTATGATGTAGTTGATGCCAGAATTGGACGCGTACTGATTCTTGTTGAGCCAGAGGCAAATATGGGTGAAGTTAGGAGCGTAAATGAAAACAACACTGCAAATTTTAAAATTCAGCATAAATGCAAACATATAGACTATAAGACATAGGAGCAGAACTAGGCCAGTTGGCCCATCAAATCTACTCTGTCGTTTAATTATGGCTGCTTTATTTTCCCTTTCAACCCCATTCTCATGCCTTCTCGCCATAATCTTTGACACCCTTACTAATCAAGAACCTGTCAATCTTCACCTTAGATATATCTAATGACTTGGCCTCTACGGTTGTCTGGATGGCTAACCTTTAAAATTCTCTATCCCAGATTAGAGATCAATAAATGTGTGGATGCTAAGAAATTCAAATGATGTAGAGGCTGCAAGAAAATGGTATGTGCAGGAGCTAACATAGTCTCAATTAATTATGAAGTTCAAAATCCAAACACTGACTCCAGCTTCCATCTTTTTATGCTTTAATGTTTTATAGTTGAACCTGTGTGTCATCCATCTTCCCACTTAATTGCTTTTAAATAAAAAAAACACAAATATACACAGACTATATAGGATTAAAAACTTCAAATATTTACAATTCTTCAAGTGAAGAATTTTCTCACTTTTGTTCCAAATAGTGAAACTTCAACCAGAACTTCAGGAAGCTACCCAGTAGCATTCATTTTGTCAATTCCACACAAGATCCACAATGCGATTAGGTTCACTGTGGATGAGACTGGACCAGTCTTCACACTCTCATCAAAAGACACCACATCCTTAATTTCATTAATCCATACAGAAGCAGATATCCATCTATACTGATCTCATTTACCAGCCTTTGGCCCATAGCATTCTATGCATTGACTATTCAGGTGCTCAAATGGATCTTAAATTTTGTGATAGTACCTGGTTTCACCATCCACTCAGGCAATGCATTCCAGATTCCAACAACCCAGGAATGAATTCCTCCTTGGATCCTCTCTAAACCTTTCATTGCTACCCTTACCAATGCCCCTAAAGTTTTACACAAATGACACCACCAACTTCAAGTGTTTTCTTATGATCTCGCCAAAGTCCTACGCAATTACAACAAACTTTTGCTTTCACAATCCTCCTTGTTTGTATAACTGATCCATCTTTAATAGGCCCATCATTAAACTATGATTTCAGTTAAAAATAATTTCTACGTCATCTTAAAATCATCTTTAAAATGATTTGTATTCATCCCTCCTATATGGTGCATTGATGTCACAACAAAAACCAATAGAAAAACCCCTCAGAGCCACAGGTTTATTCACTTAACGTGCACTCAATAGCTGATGTTCTAGAATTTGTTTTTACTTTTGAAATTGAAGTGTACAGTTAGTGTTAATCAAATGACCTAAGATCCTTAAACCACAAAATTACATGCTCAGTCATGTTATTTATTTAGAGATTCAACACAGTAACACACCTTTCAAACTCAACCAGTCCTACCACCCAATTATACCCATGTGGCCAATTAACCAACTAATCCGTATGTCTTTAGAATGCGGGAGGAAACTGGAGCACTCGGAGAAAATCCACACAGACACACAGGGAACGTACAAACTCTTTACCGACACCGGCAGATTGAATATGGGTTACTGGCACTTTTATAGAGTTATGCTACATTACTGTGCCACCCCAGATGCTGTCAAAGAATGAAATATGCCAACTGAGAGGACCACTAGCATCCACTGATGGATAGATATCGAATAGAGCAGGGTAACAGATGAACAAGGCTATTGTGAGCCAGGCCACTAAGAGAAAAGACTGCATGACCTCAAGATTTAGGAGAATAGACTGGGGAATACTGGAGAGCATCGCAATGGTTAAGTTTATTGGTAACATGGGTAATGCATACAAATTTCATTGCCACTAATTGTACACTGTTCATGATTCTTCACTTTCATTAACATGGTGGACACTGCCTTCAATCATTTAGTGAGGAAGCTGTTGGAGAGATTTTGGCTTGTGGTGGACCCATGAGCACAGAGAGATTGTGAGGGAGGTTGAGGTAGTGCAAGAAAGAGTTGCCACAATGACCAACTATATTATTTAAGGATTACCCGTCTGTATTTCTCATAGCATAAGCTATGGTTAACAGACTACTCTCATTCCCCGATTTATTTTCCTGTAACTATACCCTTTCACATACCCATCTACTCCTGCAATTTCCCTACCCCTCATCTACACAATAATTAATTTAGTCTGGCCAACCAGCATAATGAACAGGCCAAAAATAAGGCTTCGGGATTTGGGAGAAAAGCAAAGCATGCATTGGAAACCATCCATCCAGATCCAACGTGGGGACTAGTCTCCCCAGCATTGAGGGCATCTTCAATAGGTGATGACTCAAGAAGGTGGCATCCATTATTCCTCACCATCCAGGACATGCTACTAGTGGGGAAGAGGTACAGGAGCCTGAAGACACACCAACTTATTAGGAACAGTTTCTTCCTCTCTGTCATCAAATTTCTGAAAATACCATGAACTCATGTACACTACCTCACTTTTTGCACTATTATATATTTCAACCCATAACTTATTAATTTTTTCAATGTATTGCACTATACTGTTATCACAAAACAAATTTCATAACACATATCAGTGATAATAAACTTGATTCTGAAACTCACTCCTTCACAAAGAGAATGTGCAAATCCCACACTAACAGTGCAGAGGTCAAGAATGAACCTGAGCCATTGTAGCTCTGAAGCAGCAGCACTATCTGCTGTGTCCCCTGTGCTGCCAAGCTGGGCCCTCAGTAATGGATTCCTCATATTCAGAAACCTGGGGTTTGTTCTGAAATATCCACATTAAGTAATGACAAAATAGACCTCTCTACTGCTGAACCCTTACCCTTCCAAGGGTGGCCTCTGCTGTCTGCAGCTTTTGTGTATACTTGCATTAAGATCATGCAAATTATGTCTCTGATTCAGCTACATGCCATTGCGCATGATTTACAAGTTCTGCTGTAAACCAGCATCAAAATGGAAATCAGAATAACACCAGGATCTCCCTTTAAAGTTTAGTTTTATTGAACGTATAAGCATCATGCCACACAATTCATCTTCAAGTCCATGTGGACCTTAGTTATTTCATGAACAATATAATAAGAAATGCCAACTATCTATGCTTCAGTAGGATTTCTTTAAACTCTCATGTATATCCACCATTGTATTCGGGAAACTAATATACCAGCAAAATTGATTTAATTTGCTTTGTATTTGACAAATCCTAGATGGCCAGTGAAACACCTCCTAAACTCAGAGAAGCTTTCTCATGAAAACACTAACTACTCTGCATTTCAGACAGGTCAAAAGGCCATGGAAAATTCTGAATCATACTACGAATTAGAATGAATTAATCACGCATCTGCTACATGATGTTATTACCACTTTCTGGAGGAACATCTCCTTGTACCTATCTACACTTATAAGGCAATTTACATCTGCAGCATGCTAACACCCAAACTGGACCCCCTACAATTCGCCTACCGACACAACTGATCGACAGATAATGCATTAGCCACTGCTCTACATACCGTCCTTACACATCTGGAGAAGAAGGATGCTTAGGTGAGAATGCTGTTCTTGAACTACGGTTCAGCACTCAACACCATAATTCCATGCAGACTCAACAAGAAGCTCAGAACCTTGGTCTTGACTCTGCCTCGTGCAGCTGGATTCTGGACTTCCTGTCCAATTGCTGGCAGGTGGTAAGAGTGGGCTCCCTCACCTCCACTCCCACCCCTCTGACCCTCAATACAGGAGCCCCTCAGAGCTATGTACTAAGTCCCCTCCTTTACTCCCTGTATACCCATGACAGTGTTGCCACCCACAGCTCTAATTTGTTAATTAAATTTGCTGACAAAACTACTCTCAAACAATAATGAGGCAGCCTACAGGGAAGAAGTCATCTCTCTGACACAGTGGTGTCAAGAAAACAACCTCTCCCTCAATGTCTCAAAAACAAAGTTGCTGGTTGTGGATTACAGGAGGAAAGGAGATGGGCTAGCCCCTATTGACATCAATAAATTTGGGGTTGAGAGGGTAAACAGCTTTAAGTTCCTCGGCATTCATATTACCAAGGACCTCACGTGGTCTGTACACACTGGCTGTGTGGTGAAAAAGGAACAACAGCGCCTCTTTCACCTTAGACAGTTGAGGAAGTTTGGTATGGGCCCCCAAATCCTAAGAACTTTCTTCCGGGTGTACAATTGAGAGCATCCTGACTCGCTGCATCACTGCCTGGTATGGGAACCGTACCTCCCTTAATCGCAGGATTCTGCGGAGAGTGGTGTGGACAGCCCAGCACATCTGTAGTTGTGAACTTCCCACTATTCAGGACATTTACAAAGACAGGTGTGTAAAAAGGGCCTGAAGGATCATTGGGAGCCCGAGTTATCCCAACCACAATCTATTCCAGCTGCTACCATCCAGGAAGTGGTACCACAGCATAAAAGCCAGAACCAACAGGCTCCAGGACAGCTTCTTCCACCAGGCCAGCAGACTGATTAACTCACGCTGATCTGAGTGTATTTCTATGTTACATTGACTGTTCTATTTCTTATAAATTATTATAAATTACTATGATTGTTCATTGCACATTTAGACAGAGATGTAACGTAAAGATTTTTACTCATGTATGTAAAGGATGAAAGACATAAAGTCAATTCAAATTCAAATTGAAGACCGGATATTTCATCACAAAATTAAAGTCAGCTCCAGGCAAGGGAGGGTGGTGCAGTGAAATGAAGAGAAGGCAATTCAGCAGCTTCTATCACACCCACCAGTGAAGAGGGAGACTGGAGGGTACCGGTGACCTCTCAACGGTGGAGCAGGTGCAGTCAGCAATGACTTGCACTCACCATGCCAACCAGAATCTAGCCTTTGACCCCACATCATAGTGCTGAGATACCACTAGGCTTGCTCCAGCCTGCTCAAGGCACCCCTCACAGGCAGACTCCCTACACTCAGCCATTGAGTGACTCGTTGCTGGGTCCATTCAGTTCCCGCCAGGGCAGCGTGAAGGGGCTGGCGCCTCACATCTCCAGCAACATGGGTTCAATCCTGTCTGCACATTCTCCCTGTCACCACAAAGGTTTTCTCCAAACCCAGCAGAATGTGCAGTTTGATAGGTTAATTGGCCACTACAAATAGCCCCTACTGCACAGAATATGGCAGAATCCTGGAAGGCGGGGGCAGGGGCGGTCTGAGTAGATGACATTCCAGAACAAATAAAATGGGTGCTAAATCAATGGGATAGTCTTAGTGGGCCGAAGGGCCTTTCTCCTGGCTTTGACATCCACGTTTTTGGTGCATCAATAGAGTTTACACGAAGTTTTCGGCACAGCAGTACTGTACACACTTTTACTACTAACGACGCCGTTAATCGTCTTAATGTTTGCACAATTATTTCTCTGACACATAGACTGTGCAGTAAAGAATACCGGTGTGTTCTGGAACTAGGGAAATATTAGGCACAATCTCGATAACACCTTTCCACTCTGGCATATACAATTAGCACTTATGATCATACCCTTCCTCCATTGGAGTGTCAAACTGTAAACACTTAACAGCCACGCATATCCTCCAGTCACTGTGCCGCGCTCTGTACACCACACCATAGCCTCCTCTGCTGACATAGTGAAGGTCCACCAACTTCTGGTAAGGAACCACGTCTAGGATGGACGAGATGGGAGAGATACTGCTCCCCCCGGAGGCCTCCATGACTTTAGAGAGACGTGGATCTTTTCCCCCGTCACTGTTCATCCTTCGCGGAGAGGCCAGTTTCAGAGACAAGAAAACATTTCTTCCCTTCCAACGGTTTAACGCTTTTACTCCATAACAGGGCGGAAGCTAGCTCGGAGTAAACTAATTTGCGGCGTCAGAAGCAGGATGTTATAGTCAGTACTGTCCAAGGGGTTAATTACTCACTAGAAAGGAACACTTCTTTAGGAACGTTATTAACAAGAATTCCCCAAATACAACGCTCTTCCGCCTTTTCTACGGTCAGTCCCTGCGTAGCCCAGAGCGCATCAGAAACCACACCTTCTACGGGAAATGAGAGAATGATTTGCTGCTTTTAATGAATACTCCTGGGGCAAAAAAAATCCCTCAGCAAACAAAAGGTAAATATTATTGCTGGCCGTTCAAATAAACCCGACCAGTGATTATCTGTCACAGCAAAGGAAAATCTTATTTTTCTTTCTCTTTCTCTGTTCCAAGTTATTCAAATTTTGTACATAGCCGTGCAACATTTAAGTAGAAATAATGAAGATACTATTTCAGCAGAGATATTCTTCTTAGTGACTGTCAAGCAGAATTCCAGCACTTTGCAATTGATCCCAAGCCAGCGCTTCCCGGAAGAGCAATCCTAAATCCGAAGAGAGAAATTCAGAGGTGGGAATTACATGACATAATTTACCCTACTTGCACCATGACAGATATACCAATTAAAATATTTTATCCAATTTATTATTCGCCCTCGTGCTTTCTCTACATCCAAAAACGCTTCTAGTATGCGTTCTGTTCAATTGAGCCCTCCTTGACTCACGTTCCAGGCAAACAACGTTCTTGGTTCTTCCTTCTCTCCTAAACCCATCTTTTTTTCCATGTAATATGTTAATCTATTATTAATTATTTTCCATGGTTTTACTGTTTACGTATTGGAACTATGGTTGCTCCTTTCAATGCTTTAGGAAGTTTTCCTTTATCCCGTACATAGTTAAATAACTTTAAAATAACTCCCCCCCCTCACTCAAATTAGATAACATAACATTACTATCTGATCCTTGGGGGGGGGAATGTTTTCTTCGCCTTTGTAAGAACACTATTCAATTCTGTCATGGTGAATATCAGGTTTAATGTACCCCCAATATTTCCATCCATCACTATTGATTCGAAGTTCTCTAATGTTTCCTCTCTTCTCCTTTTTCTTTCATTACTCATAATGTCAGAACTGTGTATTTTAGCAGAAGTATGCACTGGCAGTTCTGCTTTCTCTGCATTCAATACTGCAGCTCTCTCTCCTTTACACAACACTGAGCATCCAATTTCCCTGATGATCCCATTCATTCCTTTGATCATCTTCCAAACTCTTTCAATAAATATTTGTATTCATGGAATCACAAAACTTATTCCAATATTCCTGTTCTGCCTTTTGAATTGTATTTCTTACTCTTTCTTTCATCTTTTTATACTCAATTAAGTTTTGAAAAACGTGTGTCCTCTTTAACATTCTAAATGCTTTATTATGATGTTTTATTGCTTCCCCACATTTTTTTTGTCCACTATGGTACCATCTTATTTTTCACCCAATTCCATTTCCTTGGTATATTTATTGTTGCTGCTGTCATTATCCCTTTTACAATCCTGTCACATAAAATATCCACATCCTAATTGATTTCAATATTCTGTAATTCCTGATCGCCTATTTCTTTACATTTGTCCCAGTCAGCTTTTTCAAATAGCCAGTGCTCCAGCATACTTTCCTGATCTGTCACTATTTCTATTCCTCGTCTAAATAACACAGGTCACTACCTATTGTTTTTTTTTTTCAAAACTTCCTTTGAACACTTTCCTGCTAAAGGTGCCGCAACTAATGTTAAATCAATTGCTGATTCAGAGCCTGCATTGAAATTTACTTTTGTCCCAGTTCCATCATTTATATATACCAGAGTTTAGTTTTCCACAAGTTCGTCTATCACTGCTTGCATTAACTTCATCATGCTCCCCCCCAACATGCTGTGTGAATTAAAATGCCCACACTATACTCTATTTCCCTCTGTACCAATTTGCTCCAGCAAACCTATTTCTGATTTTTTACAAGGATTATAGATATTAATGATTTTAATTGTATCTTCCATTGTCCATACTTTGGTTACCAAGTATTCTGGTTCTTCTCCTTTCTTTAGCTCTCTATAATCCCTTCCAATAAAAGTTGCACACTCACCCACTCTTCCATTAATTTTATCATTTCTTACTTATCATAACCATTAATTTCAAACTTAGTCTTCTTGTACACATATCACATCCAGTTTCTCAGTAAAATCCTTCACATAAGTCAAAATCCTGTTAAACTTCTAGCATTCCATTGAAGAATTAACAGGATTGGTATTAGTTACCTTGTAAATAAGCCTCAAGACTTGGATCATTCCAACTCAGTACTACCTGCACTTGCTCCCATGATAACTCTCTCCTTTTCAAAAACATCACTGCAATAGTAGGTATTCAGCCCTTCATTACTGCCTCAGCATTCTGTATGATAATGATTGATCATCCTCAATAAATATCCCTCTCCTGCTTTCTTCACATATCATTTGATCCCTTTGGCCCCAAGTGCAATATCAAATTCCTTCTTAAATATATTTAATGATTTTGGTTTCAATTGCCTTCTGGGGTTGACTCTTCCACTGGTTCACTACTATGGAATAATTCTCTTTTTATCACAGACCTAAATAGCTGACCTTTGATTGCATCCTTTGATCCTTGCTATCAGGAATATTTTTAGTGCATTTCACCTATCCTGTCCGGTCAGAATGTATTGTTTTTCTGAGATTCCCAGTGATGTTTGATATTCCTTCTCATTTTAAATAATACTGCACTTTGCACTTAGCCCACTTGCACCACTTATGAATGTCCATTAATAAAGTAGAAGTACAAGCCAGATGATCTTGACTTTACCTGAATCAGATGGGGTGAGCTTTTGGTTGCCTACAAAGGGAGCAGTCAATTTTCTGTGAGGTAATTGCAACTATATGAGATCCTTCTGCTGTCATCCTCTCTCCTCCCAATCAGAATATGGTTAAAGATTTGTTTTGGTGAGGATGGACTTTCTTAGTCTTCACCTACCACATCAATGCTTGGAAACTCTGGACCTTGGGATTTGACACCATGTGTGTAATTTCAGGACATAAAGCAACTTAAATGTCTGGGGAGAAAACTTTATTTAGCTTCTATTTACAGAACAAATCAGTGGTTGATAATTTAGAGAACAATTCAGCTGCAGGGATTAAAAATGCCACCCTAAATGTTAACAACAGGAATTCTGCAGATGCTGGAAATTCAAGCAACATACATCAAAGTTGCTGGTGAACGCAGCAGGCCAAGCAGCATCTATAGGAAGAGGCGCAGTCGATGTTTCAGGCCTGAAACGTCGACTGCGCCTCTTCCTATAGATGCTGCTTGGCCTGCTGCGTTCACCAGCAACTTTGATGTATGTTACCCTAAATGTTAGTTGTCTCAAATATTATCCAAAATGCTGATACACTTGAACTGCTACATGTGCTTCATAAGTAACATCACAGGACTGGGAATGACTTCTGTTACTCTCTGCCGTTCTGAGAAGTAAAAAATGCTTGTATGTGAATTCATTTACTATACAGTGATATTACACTCCACAAAATGAGTGGCATTTCAATGATATTGTATTGAAGCCTGCAGATATCTAATTAAGAATTTACACTGGAGAAAAGATAACTCCTGTGGAAATAACATTCGTAACAGTGAAATACAACAACCAACAAGCCATATTGGGCTTGTATGTGGTAAGAACTGGAGGGCCAGCATTGTGGTGTCATGAGTGGCTAAGACAGCTACAGATTGATTCGAAATCCATCCATTATTTGCATACCACATCCCCTGCAACAGTCAACTGAAAGCAAATGAAGAATGCACTGGATAATACCACAGCAGTGTTGGGGTGGCATTGGGAAACTCAAAAATATCAAGGGTAAAATAGTCTTAAATGAAAATGCAGTACCCAAGTTTTACAAGGTCCATCCAGTTCCTCATACCATCCATTATAAAGTAGCCTGTGAGTTATATCCCATGGAGGTGAAGGAATTCTTAAATGTTGAGTGGAGCACATAGATAATACCAGTGGTCCCAATAGCCAAGCAGAATTGGCCTGTCAGGATCTGTGGTGAAATTAAGGTCATCATCAAGCCAGTTCTGAAAGTAGATCAATACCCTCCTAGCAGGAAAGAGGATATCATTGCAAACCTTTCTGCTGGAAAATACTTCAGCAAAGTGGACTTAGCTGAGGTCTACCTACAGATGGGGATGTCCAAAGCGTGTCTCAACATAAATACTCAGAAAGGGTTTTATTGCTGTAATGAGCTTATTTTTGGAGTAGCATTTACACTTGCATTCTGAAAGAAAGCTGTGGACCAGGTGCTGTAAGGTTGCCCAGGCGGTTAGTATTACCTGGATGACATCATTATTACAATAATGATGAGGAGGAACATCTCCAAAATCTCAAGACACTGTTAAAAAGGGTGGAAGATTATGGGCTCAGAACTCAACACAACAGGTGTGAAATCTTTAAACTGTAGTCACACTATTGATGCATAAGTGTGCTGAGAAAATTCAAGTAGTGGTAGGTGGCCCAATGCCAAGCAAGGTGTCACACTTCTAGTCCTTTTTAGGATTTGTTGATTACAATAACATGTTCCTGCCAAACCTATCATGGTGCACTCACAAAGGACTCAGGTGCAGAGGAACAGCAGGATCCCCAGGAAGAGATAGAAACAGCAGGTGAAACATCAGAATCCATGCCTCAGTGGAGCAACTGAGCACACTACAAGATAATTCATCCTCACTAACACTACTGAGGTGGGAGACCTCTTTAAATAATCATTGAATCCAGGAACATGTGCCAGCTACAATTAACTTGACAAGATTAAACTGAAAACAGAAGGGCTTAGCAACTCTAGTTAAGATATTGATTAGTAAATACAGGTGCTCAAAAACCCGAGAAGCTCAACACTCTATGGCAAGCTGTAGTGCTCATGGCAGAACCTGGCTACTCTGCTCTACCTCTTAAACTCAGTACTACAGATTGGAAAGAAATGGCAATGGACAAAGCAGTGACAGGTGGCTTTCCAAAAGGTAAAGGAGATGGTGATGTTAATCACATTGTCCAGTGAAACTCGTCTGTGATGCCACACCATGCGTATGCTTTGAGTAAAGGATGTGAACATCCCATAGCCTTTGCATCATGTTCCTGTACTGCTGCAGAGAAAATTCACACATAGGTTGACAGAGAGGATATGAATCTCATTTGGAGTATAAAATGTTTCAACTAGTACTTGCTGGGAGAGAGTGTACCCTTATTACTGATTGTCAATGACTAGTGTCCAATTTCAATCTACAGGACAGCATGAACAGCAACAGCACGAATGCAGAGATGGAAGCAACACACATCAAAGTTGCTGGTGAACGCAGCAGGCCAGGTAGCATCTCTAGGGAGAGGTACAGTTGAAGTTTCAGGCCGAGACCCTTCTTCAGGACTAGTCCTGACAAAGGGTCTCGGCCCGAAATGTTGACTGTACCTCTTCCTAGAGATGCTGCCTGGCCTGCTGTGTTCACCAGCAACTTTGATGTGTGTTGCTTGAATTTCCAGCGTCTGCAGAATTCCTGTTGAATGCAGAGATGGGCTCTGTTTCTTCAAGGACACAATTACGGGATCAAATTCAAGAAACAACTAATCGTGGAAAAGCTGATGGATTGTCCTATTTACCCTTGGAAAAGGAAATTCCTGAAAATTTATGAAAGGGACACTCCTTTTGATGTATTCTCCCTAATGTAAATGGAAAGTCACCCTATTACAGCAGAAATGATCTGAAGGCAAGGCAAGTTTATTTGTATAGCACATTTCAAGCACAAGGCAATTCAATGTACTTTACATAAAAGAAGATATAAAAATCAAATTTCAGACAAGATAAAGAGAATAAAATCACAAAATAAAGAAATAAAAATTGCAGTGCAGTAGATTCAAATAAAAAACTACAGCGAAAAGAAAAGTTTTAGGCATCGAATTAAAAGAGCTTAAAGTTGGGGCAGACTTCAGATCCTTTGGAAGGTTGTTCTAGATAAATGGAGCATAGTAACTAAAAGCTGCTTCCTGTTTTTATTTTTGAACGTGCAGGCAGTAAGCAGACACCCCCCAGACAACCTGAGAGCTTAGGAAGGCTCAGAATGCAGCAGGAGATCAAAGATGTATTTTGGCCCTAGACCATTCAGTGCTTTATAAGCCAGTAGTAATATTTTAGTCAGTCCTCTGATAGACAGGAAGCCAGTGTAGTGATCTGAAAACTGGAGGGATATGTTCTAGGTCTCAGTGAGGACTCTAGGAGCAGTGTTCTAAATGAGCTGCAGCTGTCTGAGGGATTTCCTGTACAGTAGAGACCTTTGAAAATGGCATTACAGTAGTCAAGCCTACTAAAAATAAATGCATCGATGAGTTTTTCTAGAGCTTGCTAAGACATAAGCCCTTTAACTCGTGCTATATTTTTAAGATGGCAGCAGGCTGACTTTGTAGATGTCTTAATGTGGCAGTTAAAATTTAAGTCGGAGTCCATCACAACACCAAGGTTTCTGACCTGTGTTGTGGTCTGTAACGAAAGGGATTCTAAGTGAGCACTGAGTTCTAATAATTCTTTTTTGGCACCAAAAACAATTATTTCAAGGGAAACTAGAAAAGACCTCACACTCTCTCAGGGGTACATGGTGACTCAAAATGGCTGGAATGTGTGGCAGAATTCCCAGTTTCCCCCATTTTTAACAGTGCTAGATGAACTTGCCCTTGATGGAGGTTGCCTGATGTGGTGATTGGGAGTTATTGTAACCATTCAAGCTGAGAGCTAAAGTGTTGGAGGAGCTACATACCAGTCATCTAGGCATGGTCAAAATGAAAATGTTAGCTCAAAGCTTTGTCTGGTGGCCTGGGGTAGTTCAGCTAATCCAGCAGCTTGCCGTGCACTGTTCCAAACACATCCAAAAGAAAGGCATTCAGAGCTGTCAGAATCGCTTCCTTCAATTCCAGAGTCAACTCCTACAACCACCAAGGACAAGGTGCCAGGACCTGTGATTGATTCACTGCCACAAATCTCACCTGCCAAGTAGGGTGACCTCCCCGGTCAGGAAAGACATTATCTCACATGATTAAGAAATCTTGCAGAGCAATTAAATCTTTAGGCCTAATGGGACAATTAAAATTTACTTTGCTGTGATGAGAGAGCAATATATTATATATGTGAGTTGAGATGCATTTTATATTAAGTTGCAGTTAAAAGCTAAACAGGGAAGGATGTTGTATATTTAATATTTCATTAATATTTGAGTGATATTGCAAGTATATTGTTTGATTAAGCATTCAATGTTTATATAATTCATTACAGGTTATATGTACAAAGTACCTGAATGGTTTATGTCATTATGCCACTATGTCAGAAGTGTGCGCCTCTTTAGGGTAAAAATTGTAAACTAAGGCACAGGTCCATGTTTTTCTTTCAATTAGTTTCATGTTTTGGAGTTACAAAACTTAACACTCTACATCTCTTGAATCCTTTTACCCTGAACTACCTTTCTCCATCCCCATCTTTTGCACCACTTGCTTTTATTCTCTCCATCATCCTTTCCTTACAGTTGTCCCAATACTTTTCTCTCTTTCGCTAGAGAGGGAGAAATTGGAGTGAATGTGTGAAGGGATGTGGGGCTCGGAGCATGGATGAGGTTGCTAAGAGGATTAGAACGTCATGCAAATAAACTGTGATTAAAGCCCAGACTTATTAAAAACCTTGCCCTGAAATTTGCTTGCATTATTTTGAACAGATTATTTATTCATTTATTTAAAGGTTGTAATCTTTCTAGTGCTTGCTTTCTATACATCGTGCAACTAACACAGTAGGCATTGTACTTCCAAGAAAAAAGTGAAAACGCTTCTCAATATGGTTGTGTAGCATTCAACTTCCACTTTCTTTTCAGCTGAAGAGCTGACAAAGTGGGTAATGGGTCAATGTTCCTGAAGAGGAAGGAAGACGTTTTCAGACATTATGTTAGCAAGGCATTCTGCAACCTTAACTGGTTTTCTGTGGAGCATATGACTTTATTGACAGCTTCCGTTGCTATTTTTGTTTGGTTTAGCCTTAGTCCCTCTCACTTCAGCTGTACTATGTTCTTGGTGTTCTTTGATTCCTTAGTTATGCTTTTCCCTATTCTCTGTTAGATAACCTTATTTTCAGATATTCCTTTTTTTGTACTTCAAAGCTCACTGTAGTTCATCCATTACAGGTAGACAGCTTATAATTCTGTCTCTTGTGTCTTTTTTATGTCTTTGCCTTCTGACCCTTTTTTAAAATGCTTCTCAGCTCGTAAATATTTCTATTTCTGTTGAAGAGTTGCACCTAGAAGTTTAACACCTTTCTCTTGGTAGATGCTGTCTGATTTATTGAAGGATTCCAGTTGCATGAACAATTGTGTCACTAATCTAGAGAGTTCATTACAAGTGTAAGACTTCAAGGCAGAACCATGTTTTGAAATTCCAGCATCTTTAGAAATATCCAGCAGAATTAGATCCTCTCTTTAATTTCAAAATTGAGCAATGTTCAACTTTTGTTTATTTCTGTCAGTGTACCAGTAAGCCCTGATGGGGAGAAGGCACAACTTGGTGCTGTATAGTCTTGACATGGTCCAGGACATGGAATCTTAGCTCTAATTGGTGGCATCCGTTCATCTCGCGAGACCATGGATCTGCACCTGGAAAGTCTTGCTTCAGTCTACGTTAGAGCAGCGTCTGTTGTGGCTGTAGAGTCCAACACAGGAGTGACAGTCTTGAAGGCGCTGTCCTCCAGTGTTGTCTTGGTGCTGTTTTTCCAACGAGTGCGCTTTTCTTCAGCAGCAAGCCTCAGCTTCTCTTCTCCTTTTAGACCTCTGCGTAGTTCTAGCCTCCAGTGAGAGCAATCGCTTGCGATGTCCTCCCACCTCTTGATGTTCATTTTCAGTGACTTCATGTCTCTCTTGCAAACGTCTTTGCAATGAAGATGGGGCTGCCCTTGTGCCCTCTTGCTGGAGGCCAGTTCCCCGTACAGCAGGTCTTTCGGGATCCTCCCATCTGACATGAGGTGTACATGGCCCAGCCAGTGGAGACGGCGTTGTTGGAGCAGGGTGAAGAGGCTGGGTATCTGGGCGTGGGCCTGGACCTCATTGTTGGTGACTCGGTCAGTCCACGTGATGTCCAGGATGCGTCTCAGGCTGCGAAGGTGGAAGGCGTTGAGACGCCGCTCTTGTCTGGAGTAAAGGCTCCAGGTCTCACTGCCGTAAAGCAGTGTGCTGAGGATGCAGGCCCTGTAGACTGCAACTTTGGTGTGCATCATCAGCTTTCTGTTCTCCCAGACTCTCTTTGTCAGCCTGGCGAATGTTAAGGCTGCTCATCCAATCCATCTATTGATTTCAGGGTCTAGGAAGAGGCTGTCTGTGATGGTGGAGCCAAGGTATGTAAACTCGTGAACTACCTCCAGCTCGTAGTTGTTGAAGGTAATGGCAGGGGGGTGCTCAACGCCTTGGCCCAACATGTTGGTTTTCTTCTGGCTGATGGTCAAGCTGAAGTCCTGGCAGGCTCTTGAGAAGCTGTCCATGAGGCGTTGCAGTTGCTCTTCAAAGTGTGTTGCCAGTACCGCATCATCTGCCTGATGAGTCCCTGATGAGTACTTCACGAACCTTGGTTTTTGCCCTCAGCCGTGACAGACTGAACAGCCTCCCCTCCGATCTGGTGTGGAGGTAGACACCATCAGTTGATGTTCCAAAGACGTGCTTCAGCATGACTGCGAAGAAGATGCCAAACAGGGTGGGGGCAAGCACACATCCCGCTTCACACCTCTGCAGATGTTGAAGGCCTCTGAAGAAGAGCCGTCGAACTGAACGACGCCCTTCATGTCTGTGTGGAATGACTGAACTATCCTGAGGAGCCTCGGGGGACGAACAATCCTGGCGAGGATTTTGAACAGGCCATCTCTGCTCACAAGGTCAAAGGCCTTCGTAAAGTCAATGAAAGCGACGTAGAGTGGTTGTCTTTGCTCTCTGCATTTCTCTTGTAGCTGTTGAAGGGAGAAGATCATATCGATTGTGGAGTGTTCTGACCTGAATCTGCACTGAGACTCGGGATATACCCTTTCGGCTATTTTCTGCAAGAAACAAGGCCCAGGAAACAGCCAGACGCTGTACCAATGACTACTGGCTACAACTATGCGAAAGCATTCAGTTATCATTTGACACAGGCAACATCCGTGGAGTGTACAAGGGGATCAAGAAAGCCATTGGGCCAACCCAGAGCAAAACGGCACTGTTGAAAACCATAACAGGCAAGACCATCAATGACAAAGGCAAGCAGATGGAGACATGAGCATTACCCTGAACTCTTCTGCAGAGAAAACAGCATCTCAGACAGCGCGCTAGATGCCGTGAAATGCCTGCCTATCATGGAGGAACTTGATGCATTGCCGACTGCCGAAGAGCTGAGTAAAGCCATCGACAGCCTGCCCACTGGAAGGCACCAGGATTGGATGGCATTCCACAAGAGGCCATCAAATGTGCAAAGGGCATCCTGCTAAACCACGTGCATGAACTACTGTGCCAGCGCTGGACAGAGGGAGCAGTGCCGCAAGACATGAGAGACTGCAACATTGTCACCTTATATAAGAACAAAGGGGACAGAAGTGACTGTAACAGCTACAGTGGAATCTCCTTGCTGAGCATCATTGGGAAGGTCTTTGCCCACGTGGTCCTGAATAGCTCTAATAAGAGCAGCAGATTTGACTATCATGTTTCACAACCAGTTGTGATACTTTTTTGATACTTTAGTCATTCATATGTTATACATAATTGATGAGGAGAATATACCCAAAGTAACAAAACTGGTTTTCCTATTCCTTAACTGCTGTTGATGGATCTGATGTATATTCAGTGGCCACTTAATTAGGTACACCTGCTTGTAAATGCAAATATATAATCAGCCAACCATGTGGCAGCAATTCAATATATAGAACCATGAAATGATTGTTGGTGCCAGATGGGGTGGTTTGAGTACTATCAACTTATTTAAAAAGTGGTTCCTTTATTTCTTGTATTATTCAACACTATATCTCAAATATTGTTTACACCCATTTTTCATGATTCATTCTGAGGTTATTTGGACTCAAGCTATGTTAAAGTTGCTGAGAGGGTTAAGTTGATAAATACAAGATATTGTCTTTTTTCTTCTTCAGTGTCAAAGAATTTAAAACTATTTTCTTTTCTCTCGCCAAAGTGAAAGGTGTTAATGATCAACATGAGAAAGCCTGTAGGTGCTGGAATCCAAAGCAACACACAAAAATGCTGGAGGAGCTCAGCAGATCAGGCAGCATCTTTGGAAATGAACGAACAGTCAATGTTTTGGACTGAGACTGTTTGCACATTTCTGTAGATGCTGCCTGATTTGCTGACTTCCTCCAGCATCTTTTTGTCTGTTTCTGCAGATGGTAATGACCACTGCTTTGCATCATTAAACAAATGTAACCTGGCTCTGGCCTTGTCATTTTGTGCAGCATTGCGATTTCCACCTCGGGACACATACAGATTTTCTTGTAAGTACCCATTGCTAGATTCTTCTGAGATGATTGTGGGGCTTCTGTGATTCTGAAAAGTTGGTTACCTCCCTCTATTATTCAGAGGGAGAGGGAGATCATCAGTTCGTCAAACTCCAGTCTTTTCCCAAATTGTTTGCTACACAACTTCACAATCTCCACTAAACCACTGAAAAGGTGCAATGCCCTCTCACTGCTGGTCCTCATATTCAGCTCAGTCCCATCCTCCACCAAGCCAGTTATCACCATGCACCAACTCTTCTCTCATTCCGCCTCAAAATCATACGCTGGATTTATTCAATCCCTCCTGATATCAAATACCAGTGTTTGGTCTACATGGTATGCAACCATTTTAATTCCTAACTCTACTTCCATTCTGGGATGTCAGTCCATGGCCTCATCTTTTGGCATGATGAGGCCACCCTCAGGCTGGAGGAGCAACATTCATACTCTGTCTCAGTAGCCGCTAATCTGATGTCATGAACAATTTCTTCTTCCCAGTAATTTTTTTCCCTTGCCCTCCCATCTTCTATTCCCCACTCTAGCCTCTCAGCTCTTCTTCTCACTTGCCTATCACCTCCGACTGGTGTCCCTCCTTCTTCCCTGCCTCCTGTGATCCACTCTCCTTTACTATCAGAAACCACCTTCTCCAGTCCTTTACCTTCTCCACCTACCTGGCTGACCTGCTGAGTTCCTCCAGAATATTTGTGTGTTGCACTGGTCTACTACCTTTGATTACTATCCACAAACCACCCCAGTAATATCACTGCAAATAACAGGCTTATTTTCCTCTTTTCCCTACCTCCACATCCTGAACTAGCCACAGTCCAAGTCCATGCCTCTGACTGGTGTAACCTGGCCTTAGAAAAGGAATATTTGACACCATATTCTGCAATGCCTTTCACTTGAGTGTGCTGAATTGCTACAGAAATAAATCAGAGAAGTCATCTGCAGACAGTTTGAAAATACAAACATGAGTAGATTTTTAAAATCCATTGAGTCTATTTATTTTGTGTCAGATATTGACTGAACAGCTTTCAAAACATAGATTAATTATTTGCATATGAACAGAACAAAGGGAAACTCTTCATTTGTCAAGAATTAATTATAGTTCTCCAGAAGGAAAGATCCTTTCATTCAATATCAGTGTTGCAACTAGAATGATGCAACAGCCAATGAAATTAAATATAAATCCAAAAGCTTAATTAAAAAAAACAAACATACTTCCCTCATTCTGTTGACACTAATGAACAAGGGCATATTAATTTGTCTAAGTCTTCAACCTTCTGTGAAAGCAATCCCTTGGGTGTGTTGAAATGAATAACAATACTTTAATTGCCTAATTACTCATTTGGGATTCAAGATAATGTGAATTGTTTTTGATAGAGAGGTAATAAAAGGCTCTCAGCAATTTTCGGATGATTGTACAAGGAAAGCTTATAGTCCAGATCTCACCAACCCAAGCTCACCAGTTTTAATTTCTGCTTCTCCCCTCCCTGTTCCAGTATTTACCTGATTTGAATACAAGGAGATTTACTTTTATTACCCAATATGTTCCAGACTGATAATAAACAAGAAGACCCCCATCACGATATTTCCTTGAAAGCTTTCACAATTGCCAACGCATCAGCTTTATGGCCTTGAAGAAATTTTAATAGTTAAAATGTGGCAATAGAAAACCTTTTTAAAACTTCAGTATGAAGTTAGAAAGTTCCAAAATTATAAAAAATTACTAAGTTCAACATATAAATTATAATAAAACATAAATAATTCAGGTTTTGTACTGAATGGGGAAGAAAGAAAAAAAAAACAAATTTTTTCTTTCCTTAGCTTTTCAATTGTGGCTTTACGGTTTCCAAGGGTATTTGGAATTTTGTGCCAGATCAGACTTGATGTGGAATCCAAGAGATGATTTTCCAGCAGAAATTTGAAAAAAAAAACATAAATACTTGAAATACTTCACAAGTCAGGCAACATATTTGGAGAGAGAAACAAAGGTATATTTCAGATCGATGTCCAATAACCTGTCTGGCCCAACCACATTGATGCCAGGACACAGAAAGCTCACCAGCACCCCTACTACCGCAGAGGCTAAATAAATTATACATGTTCCCTTTGATCCTCACCTATTTTTATTAATGCACCATAGAAAACATCCTATCCATTGCATCACAACTTGGTATGGCAACTGCTGTGCCCGTAACACAAGAAACTGCAGAGAGTTGTGGACACAGCTCAGCATATCACAGAAACCAGTCTCCCCTCTATGGGCTCTGTCTGCACTTAATACTGTCCAGATAAATCATAATCAAAGAACCCACACACCCCAGACATTCTCTCTTCACCCACCTCTCAATGAGCAGAAGATACAAAAGTCTGAAAGTACGTACCTCTAGACTCAAGGACAACTGTCGTAAAACTATTGAACAGTTCACTAGTATGATTAGTTGGAAATTTGACTTCAATCTACCTTGTTATGATCTTGTACCTAGTTGTCTACTGGCATTACACTTTCTCTGTTACACTTGTTATTTGCCCTTGTACAACCTCAATGTATTTATGCAAGGCAAGCTTTTCACTGCACCTCAGTGCATGTATCCACAATAAACCAATTTGCATACTTCATCATAACCATTTGTACTTGTATTTTCAGGGAAATTACTTCAAGTTGAGCTCATTGGATTTGGGCATGGAGGCCTTCAAAACAGAAGAAATTTGGGCATGTTCAGTAAATTGAAGGGGTAAAGCTATCTCTGTGAATGATGAAGCTCCTTGTTGATTCACTTGGCAGATGGCTGAACCGTTAGTTCTGTACTTCCCCCTATAGCTCTGGATTCAGAAAATCTATCTGAGATCTCAGATTCCAGCCATTGAACAGCATTGGAGGTGTTCGATTTGTCGTTGCATGAGCAGAGTTGTGGAGAAATGTCCTCCTTGTCCATCACTTTAACGGATTTCTTGAAGGTTTGGATGAGCCAACTTTCCCTCAGAGTTTTTTGATGTGGGTGGCATATGAAAGCGTCCTATCCAGTGTCACGCCCAGGTAAATTGAAGTAGGATGGTGTTCGAGTTCCTTCCCACACCAGAAGATCTTGAGTTTCCGAGCTGCTTCGCGATTCCTCAGGTAGAATGCACACGAGTTTTTGATGGATTTGGGTTCAGAGACCATTTTTCATAATACTGGTTCATTGCTTCGAGGACTGCTGTAAGTCATACTTCAACTTCTTGGAAGGAGTTAGCTTGTGTTGCTATGCATAGGTCGTCTAGTAGATAAATCTGCGTGTGTTAGGAAAGGTTGGTTGGTCGTTTGTGTAAACATTAAATAGTACAGGTGCCAGGACTGATCCCTGTGGTAGTCTGTGCTTATGTGGATGCCACCTACTCTTAATTCCATTCATTTCTATATAAAAACTACGATTTTCTAGGAGGCTTCTTATTACTTTGACTGTGGTTTCATTCTTTAACATTTTAGATAATTTCAGTAGAAGGCCTCTGTGATTCATAGTGTTGTATGCAGCTGTTAGGTCAACGAATACTGCCCTTGTAATTTGTCGCACTTCAAAGCCATCCTCAATATACTGGAAACAACAGGAATTCTGCAGATAGGGTCTCGGCCTGAAACGTCGACTGCACCTCTTCCTATAGATGCTGCTTGGCCTGCTGCATTCACCAGCAACTTTGATGTATGTTGCTCAATATACTGGGTTAAGTTCAGGACTTGACCGCAGCAAGAGCGGCCTGGCCTGAACCCGGCTTGGTCTGGTGTTAGAAGATCTTCAACTAAAGGGGATATTCTTTTCAGTACGAGTCTCTCGTAGAGTTTATAGAGGATGCAGAGCAAGGAAATGGGTCTGTAGTTTTTAGGAATGTTGGGGTCTTTATTGGGTTTTAGGAGAGCAACCACTTTGGCTCTTCTCCACTTTTTAGGTATCTTTAATGATCTTAGGGAATAGTTAAAAAGGGACAGAAGCCAGTGGAGTGCTTTAGGTCCAAGATGTTAAAGGAATTCATTAAGAATCCCATGTATGCCAGTAGCTTTGTTGGATTTTAGCTGTGATACTTCATCCTTTAATTCTTCTAGGGTGAGAGCGGGAAGTTGTTATTCCCGTTTGAGAGAGCTGACTCCATCTCCTGATGTTGCTTTTTCTTTTGCCTCCATTCCTTGTTATTTGGTCGACTAGTTAGTATCAGTCGGCAGGCAACCTGATTGGGTGTTACGGCAGCATTTCTCTGTGGTTGTCTATTGTCTGAGTTGAGTTTCCCAACAGTTGCCCATGCCTTCTTACTGTTCTTGGTCATGTCTGTGTTTTCTATCAGTTCCTGCCAATGCTGTTGTCTCTTTTGGCTCAGTAGGGACAGACCTGACTCTCCCATTTCAATTGTGTCTTGACCAAATGGGTCTTGGTTGTATAAGTTGACATACTCATCATAACTTTGCTTGATATCACTAGTCAATCCCTGAATATATTTGGTTCTGCAGCCTTTAGGTATGTTCTGCTGTGCTACTTTCCAGATTAGTCGGACAAATTCCTCATAATGGTCAGGTTCTGGTGGTATGGTATTGATAAATTGATCAAGGGATTCTGCAAAAGATGTCCAATTCGCTTTTCTCATGTTAAATCTTGGTAGGTACTTTTGGTGGTACAGGTCTCAGAACTGGAAGGGATTCTACCTGGACTGAATGATGTTGGGATTTGGGTATATGTTAGAGGACTGTTCGTGTGAAGAGGTTGGAGCTTGCCGAGGTAACAAAGGCAAGGTCTGGGTTGTATCCTTTTCTCTATCTGGCACTTGTGAAGATAGGCATGTCCTTTGACTCGTATAGTAGCTCAAGGCTGTTTAGAGCCCATGATACAACTTCTTCTCCATTTGCATCATAATCTTCATATTCCCAGTTGGTGCTATGGCTATTAAAGTCACCAATAATGAGGTACATTTTGTCCTGGAGATCTAGGTTAGGTGGCCACATGAATGGTTCATTAGGGGGTTTGTAGACCGAGATGATACTTATGTGTTTTGTTTCAACCTTCAGAAGTTCCATTGAGCCAGCTTGGATGTTTGCTGTGCTCATTACTATCGATTTATCTTAAACAAAGATTGCACTTCCATAAGTTTGGCTAGGGGTGTCAATAGCCAAGTGCATTCCTGGCACATGGGGTTGGTTGCTCAGCCTACGAATTTCTTGTATGCACAAGATGTCTGGTTTTAAGTTTGCCAGGATTTCTGCTTTACTGTGGCTGAAGCCTTCGATGTTGTTGCTAACGAATTTCATGATTTCCAGTGGGCCGAGAGTTTATCCTTTTACCACCCACTGGATCACTTGGTCTGGCGCGTAATGTCAGGATTGGCCTGCTTTCGGATTAACAGGGTCATGGCGTGAACGTTCCTGACTCGACCCCAGGATAAGCCAATGATTGGGTAGAAATGCAGACAAGGCAAAGAGCTAAATTGTACCACAGAGGCAAAATTCAAAAGGATGAAGAATGCATAGCATTCGGAATAAGGTGGATGAACATGTGGCGCAATTAGAGATTGGTTGGTATGACATTGTGGGCATCATGGATTCGAAGCTGAAGAAGGCCATAGTTGGGAGCTTAACATAAAAGGACAAAATAATTTGCAGATATTGGGTTTCGTGTGTTGTGAGTGTAACATCAAAGTATATAATTTGTATCAAAAGGACAAGTAGGAAGGCATAGGTGGTGGTGTGGCTCTGTTGGTAAGAGATGGAATTATATATATAGAAAGGGGTGACATAGGGTCAGAGAATGATTATTCTTTGTGGGTGGAGTTAAGAAACTGCAAGGGTGGAAAAAAAATTATGGGAATCATATATGGCCTCCAAATGGTAGCTAAGATGTGGGGTTAAGATTGCAAAGGGAACTGGAAAAGACATAGAGTAAGGCTAATGACAAAATTGGAGGACTTCAATATGCATTGGGATTAGGAAAATCAGGTTGGTGGTGGATTGCAAGAGAGGGAATTTGATGAATGCCTATGAGATGGCTTTTTAGAGAAGCTTGTGCTTGAGCCTACTCGGGGAAAGGCTATCTTAGATTGGGTGTTGTGTAATAACTCAGATCTTATTAGGGAGCTTAATTAAAATAACCCTTAGGAGGCAGTGATCACAATATGATGAACTCATACTGCAATTTAAGAGGGAGAAGCATAAGTCAGATGTATCAGTATCGCAATGGAATAAAGGGAATTACAGAGGCATGAAAGAGGAGCTTGCCTAGGTGGATTGGAGGAGGATACTGGCGGGGATTAAGGCTGAGTAGAAAAGGCTGAAGTTTCTTTCTTTCTTTCTTTTTAAAACTTTTTATTGAATAAGTATACAAAGGGTAAACCATAAAGGCACTAATACACTGTTAGAAATTACAGGAGATATTAATACAGAAGAAAAAATTGATACAAACAGTGCAATGTAAACATAAAATAATATGGTAAAATAATAGTATACTGGTTTTTATTTATATATATATATATATATATATATATAGAAAAGGAAAAAAAAACCCAAAAAAAGACCCCCCAAAAAAACCCACCGTGCAACTAAACTAAAAGCAAAGCAAAGCAATGGGCTAACTTGGAAACAGGTAGAGATAAAGAACCTAAAATCACGTCCTCAAACCCGACCTCCATTAAAAACAGTTAAAAAAAAGGCAAGAAGGGAATATAAATATGGAACAAAAGAGAAAAAAAATTACATTAAATGAAAATATTGAATAAAAGATCTCCAGGTCTGTTCAAATTTAAGTGAGGAATCATAAAGATTACTTCTAATTTTCTCCAAATTTAAGCATAATATCGTCTGGGAAAACCAAAAAAAGGTAGTTGGAGCATTAGGCTCTTTCCAATGTTGTAAGATACATCTTTTCGCCATTAAAGTAAGAAATGCAATCATTCTACGGGCTGAAGGGGAAAGATTACTGGAAATTTTAGGTAATCCAAACATAGCAGTAATAGGATGAGGAGAAATATCTATATTCAATACCTTTGAGATAATATTAAAAATGTCTCTCCAAAAAGTTTCCAGAGTAGGACAAGACCAAAACATATGAGTTAAAGAAGCTATCTGCCCGGGACATCTATCACAAAAAGGATTAATATGAGAATAGAAACGAGCTAATTTATCTTTGGACATATGTGCTCTATGAACAACTTTAAATTGAATTAGGGAATGTTTAGCACAGATAGAGAAAGTATTGACTAATTGTAAAATCTGCCCCCAGTCATCCACGGAAATAATAGAACCCAATTCTTGTTCCCAATCTGACCTAATCTTATCAAATGGAGCTTTCCTAAGTTTCATAATAATATTATAAATAATAGCCGTTACACCTTTCTGACATGGATTAAGGTTAATTATAGTATCTAAAATATATGTAGGAGGTAGCATTGGAAAGGAAGAGAGTATAGTACTTAGGAAATTTCTAACTTGGAGAGATCTAAAAAAATGTATTCTTGGTAACTTATATTTATTAGATAATTGTTCAAAAGACATAAGGGAACCATCTAAAAATAAATCCAAAAACCGTGAAATACCCTTAGTCTTCCAAATTTGAAACGCACGATCCGTGAAAGAGGGAGGAAAAATATGTTACCTAAAATAGGGATCGCTAGCCCAAATTGGTTGAGATCAAAAAATTTTCTGAATTGAAACCAAATACGCAAGGTATACTTAACTATCGGGTTAGAGACCAGTTTAAGGCGTTTCAAATCAAAAGGAAGAGAGGAACCTAAAATAGAGCCAAGTGCATAGCCCTGAGCAGATTGTAATTCCAATACTACCCATTTAGGAATGGATAGTGTATCTTGGTCAAGTAACCAAAATTTCATATGTCGAATATTAATTGCCCAATAATAGAATCTAAAGTTAGGTAATGCTAGACCTCCATCTCTCTTGGCTTTCTGTAAATGTATTTTACCCAATCTCGGGTTATTATTTTACCAAATAAATGAAGAAATTTTAGAGTCAACTTTATCAAAAAAAGATTTTGGAACAAAAATCAGTAATGCCTGAAATATATATAAAAATTTTGGCAGAATAAACAACTGCATTAATACGACCAATCAAAGTTAAATGTAATGTAAACAACAGGAATTCTGCAGATGCTGGAAATTCAAGCAACATACATCAAAGTTGCTGGTGAACGCAGCAGGCCAAGCAGCATCTATAGGAAGAGGCGCAGTCGACGTTTCAGGCCGAGGTCCGGGAAGAAAGACGGGGGGGGGGGTGACCCAGAGGATGGGCAAGAGGTATATTCAGAGGGACAGAGGGAGAAAAAGGAGAGTGAGAGAAAGAATGTGTGCATAAAAATGAGTAACAGATGGGGTACGAGGGGGAGGTGGGGCCTTAGCGGAAGTTAAAGAAGTCGATGTTCATGCCATCGGGTTGGAGGCTACCCAGACGGAATATAAGGTGTTGTTCCTCCAACCTGAGTGTGGCTTCATCTTTACAGTAGAGGAGGCCGTGGATAGACATGTCAGAATGGGAATGGGATGTGGAATTAAAATGTGTGGCCACTGGGAGATCCTGCTTTCTCTGGCGGACAGAGCGTAGATGTTCAGCAAAGCGGTCTCCCAGTCTGCATCGGGTCTCACCAATATATAAAAGGCCACATCGGGAGCACCGGACGCAGTATATCACCCCAGTCAACTCACAGGTGAAGTGATGCCTCACCTGGAAGGACTGTTTGGGGCCCTGAATGGTGGTAAGGGAGGAAGTGTAAGGGCATGTGTAGCACTTGTTCCGCTTACACGGATAAGTGCCAGGAGGGAGATCAGTGGGGAGGGATTGGGGGGACGAATGGACAAGGGAGTTGTGTAGGGAGCGATCCCTGCGGAATGCAGAGAGAGGGGGGGAGGGGAAGATGTGCTTAGTGGTGGGATCCCGTTGGAGGTGGCGGAAGTTACAGAGAATAATATGTTGGACCCGGAGGCTGGTGGGGTGGTAGGTGAGGACCAGGGGAACCCTATTCCTAGTGGGGTGGTGGGAGGATGGAGTGAGAGCAGATGTACGTGAAATGGGGGAGATGCGTTTAAGAGCAGAGTTGATAGTGGAGGAAGGGAAGCCCCTTTCTTTAAAAAAGGAAGATATCTCCCTCGTCCTAGAATGAAAAGCCTCATCCTGAGAGCAGATGCGGCGGAGACGGAGGAATTGCGAGAAGGGGATGGCGTTTTTGCAAGAGACAGGGTGAGAAGAGGAATAGTCCAGATAGCTGTGAGAGTCAGTAGGTTTATAGTAGACATCAGTGGATAAGCTGTCTCCAGAGACAGAGACAGAAAGACCTAGAAAGGGGAGGGAGGTGTCGGAAATGGACCGGGTAAACTTGAGGGCAGGGTGAAAGTTGGAGGCAAAGTTAATAAAGTCAACGAGTTCTGCATGCGTGCAGGAAGCAGCGCCAATGCAGTCGTCGATGTAGCGAAGGAAAAGTGGGGGACAGATACCAGAATAGGCACGGAACATAGATTGTTCCACAAACCCAACAAAAAGGCAGGCATAGCTAGGACCCATACGGGTGCCCATAGCTACACCTTTAGTTTGGAGGAAATGGGAGGAGCAAAAGGAGAAATTATTAAGAGTAAGGACTAATTCCGCTAGACGGAGCAGAGTGGTGGTAGAGAGGAACTGATTAGGTCTGGAATCCAAAAAGAAGCGTAGAGCTTTGAGACCTTCCTGATGGGGGATGGAAGTATATAAGGACTGGACATCCATGGTGAAAATAAAGCGGTGGGGGCCAGGGAACTTAAAATCATCGAAAAGTTTAGGAGCGTGAGAAGTGTCACGAACATAGGTCGGAAGGGATTGAACAAGGGGTGATAAAACAGTGTCGAGGTATGCAGAAACGAGTTCGGTGGGGCAGGAGCAAGCTGAGACAATAGGTCGGCCAGGACAGGCAGGTTTGTGGACCTTGGGTAGGAGGTAGAAACGGGAAGTGCGGGGTGTGGGAACTATAAGGTTGGTAGCAGTGGATGGGACCGACTTTATCCGCTCAGGGGATCTCCCATCCACTCGTACCCCATCTGTTACTCATTTTTATGCACACATTCTTTCTCTCACTCTCCTTTTTCTCCCTCTGTCCCTCTGAATAAACCTCTTGCCCATCCTCTGGGTCACCCCCCGCTCCTTGTCTTTCTTCCCGGACCTCCTGTCCCATGATCCTCTCGTATCCCCTTTTGCCTATCACCTGTCCAGCTCTCGGCTCTATCCCTCCCCCTCCTGTCTTCTCCTATCATTTTGCATCTCCCCCTCCCCCTCCAGCTTTCAAATCCCTTACTCACTCTTCCTTCAGTTAGTCCTGACGAAGGGTCTCGGCCTGAAACGTCGACTGCGCCTCTTCCTATAGATGCTGCTTGGCCTGCTGCGTTCACCAGCAACTTAAAATATAATGTAAACCATTTAGATGAAAGTTAAGTAATATGATCAATTAAGGGTAAAAAATTAGTCTTAAATAAATCTTTGTATTTACAAGTAATTTTAATCCCAAGATATGAGAAATAATTATTAATCAATTTAAATGGAAAGTTTTGATACAAGGGAAGTTGTTTATTAATCGGAAAGAAGTTTCTGAAAATAGATCACAAGGCACAGGATAGATATGTCCCACAGAGGAAGAAGTTCTTAAATGGCAGGTTTAGGTAACCATGGCTGACAAAGGAAGTTAAGGACTTCATAAAAGCCAAGGAAAGGGCATATAAGGTAGCAAAAGTGAGTGGGATATTGGATGATCGGGAGGCTTTTAAAATTCAACAAAAGGCAAAGAAAAAACCTATAAAAAGAGAAACGATGAAATGTGCAGGCAGACTAGCCAATAATATAAAGCAGGATACCAAAAGTTTTTCAGTTATATGAAGAGGAATAGGGAGGTGAGAATTGATATTGGACCACTGGAAAATGATGCTGGTGAGGTAGTAATTTGGGACAAAGAAATGACAGATGAACTTAGTGGGTACTTTGCATTCCTCTTCACTGTGGAAGACACTAGCAGTGTGACAGTGGTCCGTGAGTGTCAGGAATCAGGTGTGAGTGTCATTGCTATTACAAAGGAAAAAGTGCCAAGCAAACTCAAAGGTCTTAAGGTGAATAAATCACATGGGCCAGATGGACTACATCCCAGAGTCCTGAGAGAGGTTGCTGAAGAAATAATAGATGCAGGTTATGATCTTTCAAGAATCACTTGATTCTGCATGGTCCATGAGGACTGGAGGATTGCAAATGTCACTTCACTCTTTAAGAAGAGTGAAGACAAAAGAAAGGAAATTATAGGCCAGTTAGCCTAACCTCAGTGGCTGGGAAAGTGTTGGAGTCTATTCTTAAGGATGGGGTTTTGGGGTGTTTGGAGACTAATGATAAAATAAGTCAAAGTCAGCAGGGTTATGTGAAGGGAAATCTTACCTGATAAATCTGTTAGAGTTCGCCGAGGAAGGAGCAAGCAGGGTGGACAAAGGAGAGGCAATGGATATCATTTACTTGGATTTTCAGAAGGCATTTTATAGGGTGCCACACATGAGGTTGCTTAAGAAGATAAAAACCTATGGCATTACAGGAAAGATCTTGGCATGGATAGCAGAATGGCTGACAGGCAAGTGGCAGCAAGTGGAATAAAAGGGGCCTTTTCTGTTTGGCTGTCAGCGACTAGTGGTGTTCTTCAAGGGTCAGTATTTGGTCTGCTACTTTTCATTGTTTGTCAGTAATTTAGATAATGGAAGTGATGGCTTTGTGGCAAAGTTTGAAGATGATGCAAAGACAGGTGGAGGGGTAGGTAGTGCTGAGGAAGCAATGCCATTGTAGAACGGCTTAGACGAATTGGAATAGGCAAAAAAGTGGCAGATGGAATATAGTGTTGGGAAATGTATGATAATACATTTTGGTAAAAGCAAGAATAGCATGAACTATTATCAAAATGGGGAGAAGGTTCAAACATCAAAGGTGCAGAGGGACTTAGGAGTCCTTGTGCAAGTCTCCCAGAAGGTTAATTTACAGGTTGAGTCTGTGGTAAAGAAGTCAAATGCAGTCTTGACATTTATTTCAAGAGAAATAGAATATAAAAGCAAGGAGATAATGCTGAGCCTTTATAAGATGCTAGTTAGGCCACACTTAGAGTATTGTCAACAGTTTAGGGCCCCATATCTCAGAAACAATGGGTCGTCATTGGACAGAGTCCAGAGGAGGTTCACGAGGATGATTACAAGAAGGAAGGGGTTAACATATGAGGATTGTTGGGCAGCTTTGGGCCTGTACCTGCTGGAATTTATAAGAATGCATAGGGATCTCATTGAAACCTACCGAATTTTGAAAGGACTAGATAGGGTAGATGTGGAGAGAATGTTTCCTATGGTGGGGGTATCCAGAACTAGAGGGCACAGCCTCAAAATTGAGGGGTGTCCCTTTGGAACAGGGGTAAGGAGGAATTTTTTTTAACCAGAGCGTAGCAAATCTGTGGGATGTTCTGCCGCAGACTGCAAATCCATGCCTATATTTAAGGCAGAAGTTGATCGTTTGATTAGTCAGCACTTCAAGGGACATGACAAGAAGGCAGGTGTATGGGGTTGAGTGGGATTCAGGATCAGCTATGGTGGAATGGTGGCGCAGATTTGATGGGCTGAATGGCCTCATTCTGCTCCTATCTTATGGTATCAGCTGCAGTTCTGTGCATCCTGAGGTGGCAGCTGAGTCCAATGTGAACCTCGCAGATTATTCCACAGTTAATTTGTAATTGGTTTATTATTGTGACATGTAATGAGATACAATGAAAAACCTTGCTTTGAAATGACCACCCCACCAGCCTCCGGGTCCAACATATTATTCTCCATAACTTCCGCCACCTCCAACGGGATCCCACCACTAAGCACATCTTTACCTCCCCCCATCTCTCTGCATTCTGCAGGGATCGCTCCCTACGCAACTCCCTTGTCCATTCGTCCCCCCCTCCCTCCCCACTGATCTCCCTCCTGGCACTTATCCATGTAAGCGGAACAAGTGCTACACATGCCCTTACACTTCCTCCCTTACCACCATTCAGGGCCCCAAACAGTCCTTCCAGGTGAGGCAACACTTCACCTGTGAGTCGACTGGGGTAATATACTGCGTCCGGTGCTCCCGATGTGGCCTTTTATATATTGGCGAGACCCGACGCAGACTGGGAGACCGCTTTGCTGAACATCCACGCTCTGTCCGCCAGAGAAAGCAGGATCTCCCAGTGGCCACACATTTTAATTCCACATCCCATTCCCATTCTGACATGTCTATCCACGGCCTCCTCTACTGTAAAGATGAAGCCACACTCAGGTTGGAGGAACAACACCTTATATTCCGTCTGGGTAGCCTCCAACCTGATGGCATGAACATCGACTTCTCTAACTTCCGCTAATGCCCCACCTCCCCCTCGTACCCCATCTGTTACTTATTTTTATACACACATTCTTTCTCTCACTCTCCTTTTTTCCCTCTGTCCCTCTGAATATACCCCTTGCCCATCCTCTGGGTCCCCCCCCACCTCCTTGTCTTTCTTCCCAGACCTCCTGCCCCATGATCCTCTCATATCCCTTTTGCCTATCACCTGTCCAGCTCTTGGCTCCATCTCTCCCCCTCCTGTCTTCTCCTATCATTTTGGATCTCCCCCTCCCCCTCCAACTTTCAAATTCCTTACTCACTCTTCCTTCAATTAGTCCTGACGAAGGGTCTCGGCCTGAAACGTCGACTGCACCTCTTCCTAGAGATGCTGCCTGGCCTGCTGCGTTCACCAGCAACTTTTATGTGTGTTGCTTGAATTTCCAGCATCTGCAGAATTCCTGTTGTTTGAAATGATCTGTTTGGATGGCAAGCAAAAGTGTTTCAAAGTCATAGAAAGGGTAAATAATAAGAGACGGTATGATATAGTGTTAACAGTTACAGTGAAAATGTGTACAAGGGCTATGATGAGGTAGATTGTGAAGTCAAGAGTTCTTCTTTAACAAGCGGAAGGCGTGTTCCATGGTTTGATAATAGGGGACAAAAGCTGTCCTCGAGCCTGCTAATTTGTGTTTTCAAGCTGTTGTGTCTGATGGGAACAATCTTTGCTGATGCTGGCTGCTTTCTTGAGGCAGTGGGAAGTGTAGACAGACTCCATGGAGTGGAGACTGGGTTTCATGATGGATTGAATTGTGTCTACAACTTTGCAATTTCTTGCAGTGTTTGGCAGAGCAGTTGCTATACCGTGCTTAGATCACAAGGCTGTGAACAGTAGCTTACACTATGCTTTTATGTGTTCTTTGTTCATGGGCTTATGGTTCTCGGATCCACCTCAAATGCTGTTTCTTAATTTTGAATGTTTGTTGTGCAGAATTTCCCACAATCCAAAAGGGAGGTTACATGTTTTTCCAAGGGGGTTTTAATAAAGGCTTTGAACCATTTCCTCTTTTCTCCTGGTAATTTCTTATCATGCCATTTTGGGGAAATCTAATGTAAGGCATGTAAATGATACAACCTGCTAATGAAGTATACTTGCTACTTCACCAGCTGACCTGGGAGAACATACCGACGTTGGTTCAGATATGCTCCCAGTATATTTGGATGATTTTGCACAGGCAGCATTAGTGGGGTTCCAGTCTAGTGGAGTGCCAGAAAAAGATGGTTGTCCCAGGAATAATCACCAGGGGTTAATTTGATTAAGCATAATTAGTTATTCTCCTGAGTGTAATGTAAAACCTCTGACAATGTAATGTAGCTAGCCCGCCACTGTGTGGTGAAAGAATATACTACAAGTTAAAGACTTCACCATTGCATTTCTATTGCTGCCTTCTTATCTTGGGATTCTGGTCTAAAATTAAACAGTATATCCAGGAAAAGTTTAGTAGATCCAGCAGCATTTGTGGAAAGAGAAATCATTGTCATACCAGATCCAGAACTGAGGAAGTTAGTCTAAGTATTGGAAAAGGTGAGGGAGGGTGATGGTAAAACAAAGAAAAATTCTGTGTTGGGGTGAAATAATGCACCAGTCTTCTTTGTGTAATACATGATATGCTCAGCAGATCATATAAAATGACAAAAAAGGGGGGAGGGGTTGGTGGGATACAAAAAAATGGCAGGTAATATTGGCAGGTAATATAAGCAAAAAAAAAGTGAGCTGCGTAGACTTGGAGATTTTGATGTTGGGACCTCCAAGTTACAATAGTCCAGAAGGAATTGAGGTGCTTGCATTGGGCCTCATTGTAATAATGCAGGAGTGTAGGAAGCCACAGACGGGAAGGTCTGAGTGGGAGTGAGATGGTGAATAAAAGTGACAAGCGACCGGAAGCTTGAGCGAACTCCTGCAGTCTGAGTGCAGATACTACACAAAGAGAACGCATAGTCTGTGCTTGGTATCTCTAATGCAGAGGAGGCCACATTGTGGACACTGAATGGGTTACATTAGATTGGAAGAAGTACAAATTAATTGTTGCTTCACTTGGAAAGACTGCTTGCATCTCTGGATGTTAGGAATGAAAGGAGTGAAAGGACATGGGAAACTGCCATATGTAGGAAAAGATGGAATAATGGTTTAGAGGGTCACAAAATGAGAGATTTCTTTGAAATACCGAAAGGAAAAGAAGACAATATGTGTCTGGTGAAGGAACTTCAGAGCTGGCAGAAACTGTGAAGAGTATCGATACTTGTGGGCTGTAAGGTAAGGATCAGGGTACACTGCTTTTGCTCTGTCTAGGGTGAGAGCAGGAAAAAGACGACCGATTCTGGTTGCTTGAACAGTTCAGAATCAGAATCAGGTTTATTATCACTGGCATGTGACATGAAATTTGTTAACTTAGCAGCAGCAATTCAATGCAATTCATAATCTAGCTGAGAGAGAGAAAAAATAATAAATAAACAAGTAAATCAATTACGTATATTGAATAGATTAAAAAATGTGCAAATACAGAAATACTGTATATTAAAGAATGTGAGGTAATGTCCAAAGCTTCAAAGTCCATTCAGGAATCGAATGGCAGAGGGGAAGAAGCTGTTCCTGAATCGCTCAATGTGTGCCTTCAGGCTTCTGTATCTCCTACCTGATGGTAACAGTGAGAAAAGGGCATGCCCTGGGTGCTGGAGGTCTTTAATAATGGACGCTGCCTTTCTGAGACACCGCTCCCTCAAGATGTCCTGGGTACTTTGTAGGCTGGTGCCCAAGATGGAGCTGACTAGATTTACAACCTTCTGCAGCTTCTCTCAGTCCTGTGCAGTAGCCCCACCATACCAGACAGTGATACAGCCTGTCAGAATGCTCTCCATGGTACAACTATAGAAGTTTTTGAGTGTATTTGTTGACATACCAACCTCTTCAAACTCCTAATAAAGTATAGCCACTGTCCTGCCTTCTTTATGACTAAATCAATGTGTTGGGACCAGGTTAGGTCCTCAGAGATCTTGACACGCAGGAACTTGAAGCTGCTCACTCTCTCCACTTCTGATCCCTCTATGAGGATTGGTATGTGTTCCTTCGTCTTACCCTTCCTGAAGTCCACAATCAGCTCTTTCGTCTTACTGACGTTGAGTGCCAGGTTGTTGCTGCGGCACCATTCCACTAGTTGGCATATCTCACTCCTGTACACCCTCTCATCACCACCTGAGATTCTACCAGCAATGTTGTATCATCAGCAAATTTGTGGATGGTATTTGTTGCTATGCCTAGCCACACAGTCATGTGTATAGAGAGAGCAGAGCAGTGGGCTAAGCACACACCCCTGAGGTGCACCAGTGTTGATCATCAGTGAAGAGGATATGTTATCACCAATCCGCACAGACTGTGGTCTTCTGGTTAGGAAGTCCAGGATCCAATTACAGACGGAGGTACAGAGGGCCACGTCCTGCAACTTCTCAATCAGGATTGTGGGAATGATAGTAGTAAATGCTAAGCTATAGTCGATGAACAACATCCTGACTTAGGTGTTTGTGTTGTCTAGGTTGTCTAAAGCCATGTGCAGAGCCATGGAGATTGCGTCTGCCTTTGACCTATTGTGACGATAGGCAAATTGCAGTGGGTCCAGGTCCTTGCTGATGCGGGAGTTCAGTCTAGTCATAACAAACCTCTCAAAGCATTTCATCACTGTCGATGTGAGTACTACCGGGTGATAGTCGTTAAGGCAGCCCACATTATTCTTCTTAGGCACTGGAATAATTGTTGCCTTTTTGAAGCAAGTGGGAACTTCTGCCCGTAGCAGTGAGAGGCTGAAAATGTCCTTGAATACTCCTGCTAGTTGGTTGGCACAGGTTTTCAGAGCCTTACCGGGTACTCCATCGGGACCTTCCACCTTGCGAGGGTTCACTCTCTTTAAAGACAGTCTAACATCGGCCTCTGAGACAGAGATCACAGGGTCATCAGGTGCAGCAGGGATCTTCACAGGTGTAGTTGTGCTCTCCCTTTCAAAGTGGGCATAGAAGGCGCTGAGTTCATCTGGTAGTGAAGCATCGCTTTGTAGGAAGTTATGTCTTGCAGTCCCTGCCAGAGTTGCCATGCATCTGATATCGTCTCCAACCTCATTCGAAATTGTCCCTTCACCCTTAAAATAACCCTCTGCAAATCATAACTGGTTTTCTGGTACAGGCCTGGGTTGCCAGACTTGAATGCCACTGATCTAGCCTTCAGCCGATGACGTATCTCCTGGTTCATCCACAGCTTTAGGTTTGGGAATGTACAGTAAGTCTTTGTAGGCACACACTCATCCACACGGGTTTTAATGAAGTCAGTAACAACCACAGCATACTCGTCCAGATTCAAAGATGAATCCCTGAATACAGTCCACCGATTCAAAGCAGTCCTGTATGCGCTCCTGTGCTTCCCTTGTCCAAACCTTCTTGGTAAGATTATCTCAGATACATGACTATTGATGTAAACATTGACATTTATCAGGATGCTTGAATTTGGCATTCTGCAGTGTACTTATGATTTCCAGTCCTATTACATATTATGCATTTCCCTGGGCTAAATAAAATGTGAGTGGGTTGATTAGAATACATTGTGAGGAGCTGATACATTAATAAAGTGCATTACATGTTATTTCCCCAGGCTGCTAGATGCTCAGAATTAAAGCAATGAGTATGGCCGAAGCACTGAATTGCTAGTGGCATCATCTAAAGCCCCAGGAAGTATTTATATTAGGACATTTACCCATAGTGGAATAACTATTGGAGCTTCCTCAGTGACATGCGTTCATTCCTGCCTTCCAATGCCATCTGTGCAGAATTGCACATTCTCTCTGTGGCCGAAATTAGTGTATTAAACAACATTTGTGGAGCAAAGGGATGGTTGAGGTGTTTGGTTTTTGCTCCAGTGTCGATCCCCTGCAGTCCCTCGTGTTTTCCTGTGGTTGTGTGGATTCTATCAGGGTGATCTGGTTTTGTCCTCCAGATTGACAGGTTATTTAGTCACTCAAAATTGAGTGGTGGATGTGGTGTATATGGATTTTTAATAATGCTTTCGACAAGGCACCCCTTTGTAGGCTTATTCAGAAAGTTAGGAGGCATGGGATCCAGGGATCCTGGTGGTGTGGATTTAGAATTGGCTTGCCTACAGAAGGCAGAGGGTGGAGTGTATTCTGACTGTAGGTGGTGACTAATGGTACTCCATAGGGATCTCATCCCTACTTTCTGGTGATTTTTATAAATGAGTTGGATGAGGAAGTGGAAGGGTGGGTTAGTAAGTTTGCAGATGACCGTAGCATTGTTGGTGTTGTGGATAATGTAGAAAGTTACCATAGCTTACAGAACTGGGCTGTGAAGTTGGCAGAAGGGGTTCAATTTGGAGAAGTGTTAAGTTTTACATTTTGAAAGGTCAAACATGAAGAGAGGGTATAAGGTTAGTGGAAGGATTCTTAGCAGTGTGGAGGAACAGAGGGATCTTGAGTTCCACATCCGTAGATCCCTCAAGATTGCAATACAAATTGATAGGTTAGTTAAGAAGGTGTATGGTGTACTTGCCTTCATTAGTCAGGGATTAAGTTCAAGAGCCACAGGGTAATGTTATAGTTCTATAAAACTCTAGTTAGACCACACTTGGAGTATTATATTCATCTCTGGTCGCCTCATTATAGGATTAATGTGGAAGCTTTAGAGACAATGCAGAGGAGATATACCAGGATGCTGCCTGGATTAGAGAGCATGTCTTATGTGGAAAAGTTGAACAAGTTAGGGCTATTCCTTTTGGAGAAAGGATATAAAAGGTGACTCTATAGAGGTGTATAAGATGATAAGAAGCATAGATAGTATAGACAGCCCGTGTCTTTTTCCCAGTGGTTAATGCGAGAGGGCATCCTTTTAAACTGATTGGTGGAAGGTATGGGGTGATGACAGAGGTGGGTTTTCACACATCGAGTGGTAAGGGCATGGAATACACTGCTGGGTGTTACAGCAGCAACACTGAGGACGTTTAGGAACAACAAATTTAATATTACTCTCAGAAAATTTGCCAAAACTGTCTCGCTGCTGCCAGGAGGATGTGTAGGAGTCTTGGGCAAGGGTTGTGAATTGGACTCATTTTCACAGGTCTCTACCATTCATGTTATTTGTGTTCTGGTTTCTGATTGCTCATATTTTTTACTGCTACTTTGTGTGATTTTGCTCGGAGCGGACTGGTTTTGCGGCCTACAGTCAACAGACAACACAGTGCTCAACTGAACTGAACTGAACATTCCTACAACATTCCAGGATTCTGCAGTTTCATGTTTAATATTCTGTGTGTTATTTGTTCAATGTTCGTCATTTGCCTCATTGTTCTTTTTTTTGTGCATTTGATGTCTAATGTTTTCTTTGAATGGGTTCCATCGTGTTTCTTTGTTTTGTGGCTGTGGGAAGACAAATCTCAAGGTGTATACTTCTAACAAACTTTGATAATAAATGTACCTTGAATCTTTGAATCATTACAATTTATTTCTGTCTCTATAACTTTCTGGATTATCTTCTCTTTTCCGAAAATTATTTTAAATCTCCACATATCAACTCCTGAGCTGAAGACTAGTGTCTTCAGCTGTTCCTATCCCTCTGTTGCTGCTGTTCTCTTGTAGCCATTTGACACTGCAGAAACGTGATACAGGTTGACTGGTCTTCTGATTTCTCATCTCTCCCTGTGGAGAATTGCCTCTCTTCTACGCAATGTTTTTCCAGATGGTCTTGCTGAGATTGGCAACCTGCCATCAGAGCAGGGGTGAAGAAATTACAGCCATGAGCATCATCCAGCTCTTTATGGCACAGACTCTTTCACTATGCCATGAAAATGATTTTGCTCACTTACCTGCTTTACAGCATGAGTCTTCCTTCCTACTCACTGATGTGCAAGCGGAAATACAAGTATCCACATTTATATTTGCAACAGATAAACTACTTGTGTACAATCATGTGTGATCACTGAGGAAAGAAACTTCACTAATTGCTTAAGGCAGATGGGAAAAGTGACAATTATCTTTAATGGCATTGTAATGTAAGAAAGCAACAGCATGTAATAGCCTGGGGAGAGTCATCTGAAATGATGATCCAAACTGTGAATGCTCACAGTAGGCCCTGGGCTGTTTACTGAAAACAGCTTTCAGCAACACAGCGTAAGCAGAGCGATGGCACACACACCGGTCTGCCAAAATCAAATACCAATCAAGCTGGTTTTCTATTAATCGGAATGACAGTCAAAGTTCAGTGAGATTCAGCAAACTTTATTGAAGAAGATGAATCTGGGAATAATGGACTGACTGTTTCAGCTTGAGATAGGTGTTTTACCTAAACTGTCTGATAGACAAAGTTTGACCTTTAAAATTCCCTAGGCATGTTCAGGCTAAATATCAAATTAACTTACATATCAATTTGGACAGTAATTAAATATTTGTACATTGTACACATAGGGCAGTGCATCAATAGCCAAAAATTAAAGGCTATCTGAAGGAAACCTTTCAATTTCATAAATTTAATATGAAAAGCAATTTGTCCTCTGCCTTGTGTAGCCCTAAGGCATTTGTTTCGCTGATGCTTTTTGCCCTTAACAAATATCAAGTGGTAACCTTGTGGTACCTTTTATTGAGCAAAACCCCAAATGACAATTTGCAAACAAAGAGAACATTTAAAGACAAAAAGAACTTCAAAATCAAATTAATTGAACAATGAATTGCAGCAAAGATTTGGGTGATTTTGGATCGAACTTAAATTGGAAGTGTTGGATGAACAATTTTGTGTGGGGCAGAGAGGCATTCGGTAGTTTGGAATAGTGAGATATTAGCAGTACTATTACCGTGTTATAGAACAAGATAGAAGTAGGATGATGTATGTTTGAAAGAATGTGATCTTGCACAAGTAGAAGTAGAGACTCTTAGTAACAAATTAAATGTGGAATTTGAAGCTGAACTCAAGCAAGAGACTGAAACTCTGTGTTGTCATCTTGTGTCAAGCTGAAACTGATGATGGCATTAAGTATTGAAACAAATACTTCATACATGTATAACCTGACTTTTCTTTTCAGTGCATAAATAATTAATGTAAAGAACAATGTTAATCACAGATTGTATAGAATCTTAATCAGGTGGTTTGTAACTGGGATATGACCATATAAAGAGAGTTGAAAGATTCTGACAAGGATTATGCAAATCTTTAGTGGACAATTTTGTAAGTGTTGCAGGTGTTCTTAATTTATCATATTAAGCATCCTCCTGCAAAATTATTCTGAAATGTTAAATGTCTAAAGTTGGTTTCAAATTTACAAATATTTTTATTTATTTAAGAAATACAACATTTAATTCTCCACTGCAAAAACAGGAGGTGTTCAACGCTGAGCCTTTGTTGATTTGCTAGAAGCCAGCAGGGAGCAGTGATGATTTGCAAGTGTAGATTGAAGAACGAAGTGAGCTATTGTTTCTGGATTCTGCACATTCCCAGAGTATAATGTATTATGAAGATAGGACAGATCTTCCAGCATACATTCCATATACAGACTGAGTGAACACATCATTCAGCTTTGGGAAGATACTCAGATGAAATTATCAAGCCACTGTATTAATCGCGTGCCTAATAATTTTTGCTGGTCAAAGGTTAAGTTTCTTCTGGCTGGATTGGATGGGATTGTTAGCAGTTGTAAGCTATAAGCTTAATCATTATTAAAACTCTATTAAAATAAAAATGTTGAAGTTGAAACTTTATTTGGAAAATTTATAGTGCTGGATGTTACTAAGATGTTTTAAACACAAAAGCATACTAAGTGATTGGTGCTGTATTAGAGGCATTGGGACAGAAGTAGTATTCACAGAGTACTGGCAAACCCTGACAAAGATTACAACATGAAATTCTGATCACGATATTCCAGATAGGACTTCATACTTTTAAATTATAAAACTTCAGATACTGGACATCTCTAATAAAGACAGAAACTGCTGTATGTTTCCAGCATTTTCTGTTTTTATTTTATGCATTTCTTGTTGGCATTCAGTGATTGAATATTATATGACTGTTAACCCAATATGACATAAACATACGCTTTGAGAAGTCTCTCTGCAAACTGAAGTTTATAATGTTCATTAATTTGGTTACTTCGTCTGAGAAAACAGCAACTTTTTAATATTTAAATAAACCATTATGTTGGAACATTGGATAAGAAGAGAAGAATATTTAGTTTCTTTGTGAATAGTCTTCCTATGCAGCCTCTCAGGATTGAGTGATTTGTTTTCACTCCAGTTTTCTGGGTTCTGAGGTGATTTATAGTCAAATAAGGGAACTGCAGATGATCACAGGTGGTACAGAAGATGCCTGAGGAGGCAGATAGGTAGTTAATATAAGGGGTGATCCGTTCCTTCAAATGTTTATACTGGGCTTATTTGTGCTTCTAGTATATAGACTTGAAGCTTTCAATGCCATGCCATTTTAAAATGGCTTCTCCATTTTAAATTGTCATTGGCTAGAGATTCCCATGAGTCAGTGGGGATGCTGCATTTCTTCAATGGTGCCTTGAGCACATCCTTGAATCTTTTCTTCTAAACAGCTGACAATCTTCTCCCAAGACATAGGTAAAAATAAAATGCATGTTTTGGAAGTCTCTTGTTAGGCATGTAAATGAATGCCCACTCTAGCTGACTGTAACTGAGGCCTTAATGCTGGAAATATTGATCTAGATTATAGTGACAGTTAACCTTTGAGTGAGTTATTATTAGGATTTCGTGCTGACAATACAGGTGATATATTAGCTGTAAGTAGTCCAGCTCTTAGAAGCGTACCAAAGGGTAGTAATCGTTGCTACCTGGACACCATGTATAAGGTCTTAATCTTCAAATAGTCTTTTCCTCAACTGGCCAAAAGTCATGCTGGTGCATTAATAGCAGTGATGGATTTTACCATCCATGTCAGCTTTTTTTTTTGCTAAGAGTTAACTCCTGAGGAATGGGATGTTGTCCACATACTTTCAGGGTCTTGGCTGTTGGGAGAACATTAAGCATAAACTGTTATGCTTTCATTAACATAGCATGGAAGTAGAAGGGTCAGTGTGCCCTCATTGTTTGAATTCATATAGCCATCATTTCTATAGATCCTGACACTCCTAACAATGACTAATGGGTTATGGCTTCATTGTCAAAGCAGCTGTTGCAAAGATTCATCCAGCTGTCACATTGGCAGGGCATTCAGTGGCAACATTGATCAACTGCAACCTGACATTTCATTCAATTCCTTTCAGGCAATCCTAGCTTATGAACGATGTTCTGCAGGAGCACAGAGAGGAATCCTCAGTTCAACCAACTACCTGACTTCACCATCGCCATTTTAAGGTAGATTGTTGTATAATTTTCATAACCATTCATCAACTCCACCTTGAAACTCCTATTTAAAATGCATTTGAAGGTAAGTATGGTCATGATATGGAACAGACCAGGTAAAACTAAACGTAAATTTCATTCATGTTAAGGCAAAATCCAGTTCAAGTTTATTGTCATTCACTCTCATACATGTATACTGCCAAACCAGACAATGATGCTCTGGACCAAGGTGCACATTTCAGTACATATAATTCAAACACATAAAGTTTTAAATGTTCAGCTGTGACTTGTACCTCATCATGCTCACATCAGCTCACTCAAATACGCACTCTAAAAATCCACTAGTCTAAGTTATTTGCGAATGGTTTGTGCGTTGTCAGTGTAAATACACACTGTGCCACTGCCAAATAAATCCAAGTAAGTTGGAGAGAAAAAATGAAGATGTTATTGGCTCCTGCCTTCCATGGAACAACTTGTGGGTACTCCTAACGGTTTTTCCGATCATATTTACATGTGCCGTTGAATCAAGTGATGCATTTTATTCTACCAGACAAACGTATGCTGATGTTACATTAGGTTGCACTGAAATCCGAGAATGTAGGAAGTCTAATGTGAAAGTTTGCGCTCCCTCTGTCTTTGCCTTCCTGGATTGTGGCACCTTTTTATTTTGCTGGAAAGATTATGTATTTTCAGGACCATTGGCTTCAGTCCCAAATATTTCTCTAATATTCCAGTCAAGATGGCGCCAGCGTACAAGGCTCCCTTGGTTGACATCTTCCAGATGACCTACAAAAATGTCTTTTTTTTTACATCTTTTATGTCTGTTTTTCACCTTAAGTATGTTTCTGGGACTGTTGGATCCCGTGATTACAGTTTGGAGATCGTTTGAGTGATCCAGCACTTTGCTGTCTCTGAGGAGATTCTAGGAAGCGAAACGCGAACGCAGATGGTCTCGATGCAAAGAAACTTCAAGACAGGACATGAGCTGATGTTTGACTCCATTTTGCCAGTTAAAGCGTCCATTAATCATTGATTAAAGTGTTGAGGAAGATTGAGACATCGAGGTGAATGCGGAAAGCGAGCGAGAGTTCAGCACTGACTGTCTTCTTTTTGATGGCTGTCCAAAAGGACTCTGTGAGTGGCTTCACACATCAAAGTTGCTGGTGAACGCAGCAGGCCAGGCAGCATCTCTAGAAAGAGGTACAGTCGACGTTTCAGGCCGAGATCAGTCCTGACGAAGGGTCTCGGCCTGAAACGTCAACTGTACCTCTTCCTAGAGATGCTGCCTGGCCTGCTGCGTTCACCAGCAACTTTGATGTGTGTTGCTTGAATTTCCAGCATCTGCAGAATTCCTGTTGTCTGTGAGTGGCTTATCACTGTGTAGCTGGCTGTGGTAGGCGTGTAGGCGTCTATGCTTTGTGTTGTGTCCCTTTCTTTTGATGAGTGTCGTAATATCGTAGGATGGTGTTGTGGTTCTGCATTTATGGATTGGATTATTGCTCTTATGGACTTTTTCAGACTTATGGTTTTCATATTCAGTGTTTTTATTGCTTGTTCCTTTACCAGTTTGTGTGCAGGGGGAGGGTGTTGGGGGTTGATGTTCTGTTGTGTTCGGGAAGCGGTTGTTTTTTTGGGGGTCATTGTTCTTGTTCTGTGTTGTGCAGGGGAGGGGGTTTTGGGGGTTGGTGATCAGGATGCCATTCTTTTATGTGCAGGGAGAGGGTGGGTTTGATGTTCCTCTCTGAACAACTTTCACATTCTTTCTTTCTTTTATCTGGAGAAGACAAATTTCAGAGTTGTATATGGATACATACTTTGATAATAATGACCTTTGAAACTTTGAATCTTCTGTGCTTTTCATATCACTTGATGATGTTGTAGTGCTGGCAAGTCAAGCCGTTGGATAGTACCCAGATCTTCAGTTAACCAAAGTGTTGTTGAAAGTTGACAGATGAAATTCCTCATTGGATCATTGTCTTCCTTCTCTTCCAAGAATTCAAACTGGGCTTGTGAATGACTGACTTGGTCAGAGATCACGATATAAAATATTCAAAACATAACTTCACTGCATTTCTTGTTGTAGAAAATTCTGTCAAGGCTCACAGCAGTCATGACTCAGGGTTGACCATGGATGCTGTGTCCCAGTTGTTATGCAAGCTGTTGCCCATGTAGCAGGTTCCCCTTCTCCATGTGGCTGATGATCTAAATGAACAGCAGAGAATGATCCAGTTTGGTGATACAGTGGTGTAGCTGGAGTTGCCAGTGAGCTTCAAACTCAATGTAGGACTCAGGGTTTACTCTCGAAGCCTTCCCCTTGTGTGGATATACCTGTAAGGCAGCAGAGGTTTGAGATCAGAGTTTTCCTTCTAGATGAGCTGCCAACCATGGCTGACGAGCCCTATCTTCCCAAAGTGACTGTTTTTAAGGTGCCAGTTACCTGCCTTTGCCCCTTCTCCTGTCAGAAGAAACAGTTCCGCCGGGCTTAGTAGCTAAGACACACGTGAAGGCCAGGAGCTAGAATTGGTTGTCAGAGGCTATTTGAGATGTACGCCACTGGGAGCATTTGATACGTGGTGGGAGTATAAACCTACCATCTCCCCCCCTCTGACAACCTTAAGGAACCAGTGCCTTATGATGTTGTGTAGAAGTTACTTACAGTCAGGCAAGACACAAACAAACTATGCAAGGAAGACTAGATCCTTTTTTCATAATGAATTGGCTGATGTTCCTTTATGTTTATCCACATGAGAGGAATAATTAAATGTTGTTTGTTTAAATGAATATTGATACCACTTAGATCAAAAGCTTAAACTGCATGTTTGAGAGATTCCAACTTCTACTGATGCTCAACAATGCAGTTAATCACGAAAATCTACCCTGACCTTCCAGAGCTTCAAGCTGTATGCTGATGAAGGATAAGTAAAAAACGACTGAACAATAATTATGCAATTGCATTAAGAAGTTTGTGTTAAATGTAGGACATCCAGTCAAGCCTTTAGCTTTCAGTTAGCAACCCAATCTTCATCTAAGTACAATAGATTTTTAAAACACATTTCTGCATCAGTGTTATATAGCAGCTCATTTCAAAAATGATCAGAGATGATGTGCCAGGATATGAATTATGTTGATCAAAGTAGACTTGAAGGAAGTATTTTTAAAAGAAGAATGATTTGGAGACACCATGCCAAATCTCTGTGATGAAAACTTGATTTATGCAGACCGACTTTATTAATGGTGAGAATATTAATTTTAATTTGATTTTACTGATTGATATCATTTGAAATAACTTTAGGATTGATAGACTATTTTTAAAACAAGTAAAAATATTTTCAACAAAATAATGCAAATACAGGTCGACCTTCACTAATCTGACTACCTGTAATCCGGTTCCTTCGATGATCCGCGCTGATTACGCTTAATATGATTCCTCTGTAATTCGGCATTTTCACTAATCCGACACTCCTCAGGTCCCAATGGTGCTGGATTAGTGAAGGTCAACCTGACAATAAATTGCTCTGCATTGAGATAGTTTATTGAGAAGCTTTGCTTTTGAAGTTAATTTTATGTATTTAAAGATACAGCATGATAACTGGCTCTTCCCGCCCAATGCAGGAAGATCATGGTCTGAGTCGACATTCCCCCTCCTGCCCAATGAGCCCACACACCCAATTACATTCGTGACCAATTAACCTACTAACCTGCATGTTTTTGGAATGTAGGAAGAAACCCAAATACCCAGAGGAAAGCCACATGGTCACAGGGAGAATATAAACAACTCCTTACAGACAAGGGTGTAATAGAACACAGGCCACCGGCAATACACATGATCTCAGCAGGTCAGGCAGCATCTATGGATAGGAATAAACAGTTGATATTTTGGGCCGAGAAACCATGTTCAATGGTTCCATTTAATATCAGAGAATGTATACAATATACAGCCTGAAATTCCCACTCTCCACAGACATTAAAAACATAGAAAATCTACAGCACAGTACAGGCCCTTTGGCCCACAATGCTGTGCCAAACATGAACTTACTTTAGAAATTACCTGGGGTTACCCATAGCCCTCTATTTTTCTAAGCTCCATGTACCTATCCAGGAGTCTCTTAAAAGACCCCATCATATCTACCGGCAGTCCATTCCATGCATCCACCACTCTCTGTATAAAAAACTTACCCGTGACATCTCCTCTGTATCTGCTTCCAAGCACCTTAAAACTGTGCCCTCTCGTGATACCATTTCAGCCCTGGGGAAAAAGCCTCTGACTATCCACATGATCAATGCCTCTCATCATCTTATACACTACAGTCAGGTTACCTCTCATCCTCCATCGCTCCAAGGAGAAAAGGCCAAGTTCACTGCCTATTCTCATAAGGCATGCTTCCCAATCCAGGCAACATCCTTGTGAATCTCCTCTGCACCCTTTCTGTAGTTTCCACATCCTTCCTGTAGTGAGGTGACCAGAACTGAGCACAGTACTCCCAGTGGGGTCTGACCAGGGTCCTATATAGCTGCAACATTACCTCTCGGCTCCTAAGCTCAATCCCATGATTGATGAAGGCTAATGCACCATATGCCTTCCTAACCACAGGGTCAACCTGCGCAGCAGCTTTGAGAATCCCTATGGATCCGGACCCCAAGATCTCTCTGATCCTCCACACTGCCAAGAGTAAGAGTATTTTGGTAAGTTCTTTTGCATTATTTATTTTTCCTGTAAATGCCTGCTAGAAAATTAATCTTATTGTAGTATATTGTAGCATATCCATACTTTGATAATAAATTTACTACGAACTTTTGAAATTTGCCAGAACTAGTTTTAATATGTCTTTGACAGTTTGGTGAACACCAGTAATCTATTTTATATCACAATATATACAGCGAATTCCAGTTAATTGGGGCACACTGGGACCTGTACATTTTAGCTCAATTAAGTGGCTGCCCCAATCAGCCAAAGTTTCATGGAAATAGTTAAAAAGGTATAAAAAAAAGACAAACTACTGTTAAACGGAGTAGCAAATTATGCGTGTAACTGAAATACAGAACAAATTAGAACACTACCAATACTATTGGTGGTTGTACATTGTATCCGAAAATGACAGGAAATCCATGCGGATTTATTGTTTATTAATAAATTTATTAAGTGGAAAAGCTGTTGCACTGGGACAGTTCCACTCGCTCAATCTTGGAAATCCAGGTCCAGTGGTGTGAGTAAATGTCATAACTGGGGTCTTCCCTGGTTGCTGTCAATGACCATGAAAACTTTTGTGCCCTATCATGCCCTTCGCTCTCCTCGGAGCATTGCAGAATAATCATCCTGGCCATTGAATCTCACTGTAGATTCGCCAGAGTTGACCTCACATGCTAGCACAGGCATGTCCCTATCTCATAGGGGGATGAATCCTGCCAACTGCTCTCAACTGCTTTAGCCTGCCTGCTGAAACAATGTACTGGTGTGGTCATTGTCACAGGCAAACAACTACTTGGAGCTACAGGTGAGAGCTGAGTGTCTGCTGGGGGCCAAAAATATCATACAAGATGAATGTCAGTACCTTCAAATTCTTCATAGTTCTTAACTTATTAAAATAGTAAAATCGTTTCATTTTCATTCCCGGCCATTTCTGGTATCTCCAAGCCTGAATGCTTGAAATTGCAGCGAACAAAACAGCTCAGAATTGGCTTACTGCTTATTTCTCATCAACTATCCGTGACAAAAATCGCTATGTTTTGAACACCAGTACACGTAACTAATGCAAGTTAAAAATGGCTTTACAAGTTCACACGACGAAACATGGTTAGAAACTGTTTGACAACACCTCCTATCCAAATTAAGTGACATAGTGTCCCTAATAAACAAGGGAATCCTGGCTATTTTCTTGATTAGATTATGTTCTTTAGGAATTGTCCCATAAGCAGCTGCCCCAATTAGCCCAAGAAAATCTGCAGATACTGGAAGTTCAAGGAACACACACAAAATGTTGGAGGAACTCAGCAGGCCAGGCAGCAATCATGGAAAAGAGCAAACAGTCAACATTTTGGGCCGAGACCCTCCCCAGTCCTGATGAAGAAATAGGAACATTCTCGAAACAGAAGAAAAATTCCCAAAGAATGAATGACAGAAAAAAAATGCAAGAACCCCAAAGCACGCAATCCTTCGCATGCACAAACAGCATCAACCCTTCCCCCACTTACTCTAGCATAAAGCATCAGCATTCCCACCACCCACCATGTCAGTAACAGCAAAGTCCCCAAAAAGAGACCATGGTCTACAGTCCATCAAAAACTAACTGTTCACTCCGACATTTCAATGTCCCACAGGCTCTCTCTCTCATGAACAGAGAGAGACAGAGTCACAATTAATTAATTATGTGTCCTGTAGCTTTACATAATGGGGATGCAGTGGAAGTACATAGCTATTGTGGTCAATGCTAAAGTCTAGCCATAGGGTCCTGAATGGAATATTTCCTTCTTAAATGTTCAACGGTAATGAATGTAACTAAGAAAATAAAACATTAATGGTGCCACAAGTCTCAGAGAAGACACCCAATTCATTACAGTCCCCGTGCATCTATGATTCAGTATCAAGCCTTGTCTGTTTTAGACGATAGTGGATAAATAAATATTGGCCGACTGTATGCAGGCCAGGGGAAGAGGCAAATATTCTTCTTGGAAAGTGTCATTGAAACTTTTCCATTCTCTTGACAGGCTAGATGAGGACTTGCTGTAATCTTTCATCCCAAAGATGGCATATGTGACATTGCAAAATTATTTTATTTATTGAGAAACACAGTATAGAAAAAGTCCTTTCTGCTGAACGAGCTGCTCTGCCCTGCAACCCACCCATTCAACCCTAGTCTAATTGCAGGACAATTTACAATGACCATTAGCCTACTGACCAGTAGGTCTTTGGACTGTAGGAGGAATCCGGAGAACCCAGAGGATACCCATGTGTATCATGGCGAGTACATACAAACTCCTTACAGAGGAAGCTAGAATTGAACTCTGAACTCTGACTCCCCAAGCTGTAATAGCATTGAACTAACACCATACAACTGTGGCAGTTATTACATTTATGTTGTACTGAAGAACCTATCTGTTTGTGGATGCTCATGATAACCTACGTCCACATAACGGAGGAGCTCACGTAGTCTGTACACACCAGCTATGTGGTGAAAAAGGCACAACAGCACCTCTTTCACCTCAGATGGTTGAGGAAATTTGGTAAGGGCCCCAAATCCTTAGAACTTTCTACAGGGGCACAATTGAGAGCATTCTGACTGGCTGCATCACTGCCTGGTATGGGACCAGCAAATACCAGCCGGTTTAGCGAACAGAGCGGTGGACACCCTTGCTGAAATCCGGAGGAAAACACACAGAGGATGCAGAGGGGGATCACAAAGGCGAGAAAAGAGGACTAGGTTGAGACAACAGAAACTTATGGAGAAGAGGAGTTCGGTGGGTGATACCATTTCGGCTGACCGGAAGTGCACTGAGAGCAGAAAGCGTAAAGGAGTTGGGTGCTTGCTGATCTGGTTAACAACGGAAGGTGCAATCCGGGGCATATTACGATCGAGGAACATGTTTGCAGACTGGATATTGAACTTTTTACTGTTGGACTTCGGCCACATTCCACCGTGATACAACACTTGGCGGCACGGGAGGTCGTTCCTGCCTGTGGCCATCGAACGTGCAGCTCCTCCCGTGGAGGGTCAGACACCCTGAGCCAATAGACTGGTCCTGGACTTATTTTCCATCTGGCATGGTTTGCATTTTGTTGTTTGATTGTTGGTGGTTTTTGTATTGCTATATTTATGCTCTATTCTTGGTTGGTGCGGCTGTAACGAAACCAAATTTCCCTTGGGATTAATAAAGTATATCTATCTATCTATCTATCTAACTGTACCTCCCTTAATTGCAGGATTCTGCAGAGAGTGGTGCGGATAGCCCAGCGCATCTGTAGTTGTGAACTTCCCATGATTCAGGACATTTACAAAGACAGGTGTGAATAAAGGGCCCAAAGGATCACTGGGGACCCGAGTCACCCCAAACACAATCTATTCCAACTGCCACTATCTGGGAAACGGTACCGCAGCATAAAGGACAGGACCACCAGGGTCCGGGACAGCTTCTTCCACTAGGCCATCAGTCTGATTAACTCACGCAGATCTGAGTTTATTTCTATGTTATATTGACTGTTCTATTTATTATAAATTACTATGATTGCACATTGCACATTTAGATGGAGACGTAACGTAAAGATTTTTACTCATGTATGTGAAGGATGAAATAACATCAATTCAATTCAATTCAATTCGATTCATCAAAATCAAAAGAACTGTCTAGTACCAATTTGACTAATAAAAGCTTTCACTTGTAGAACAATTAAATAAATTGTGACTCAATTTTCACAGAATTTTTATGGGTGTAGTGAGGGTGCAAATAAAGACAAAGAAAACCAATTTTTGGAGATTACTACCACCAAGTTCATAACAAGGAACTAGGTGTATTGAACTAGAAAATGTATTGTGTGGGAAGAACATACTGTCTGGAGTAGTGAACGAATGATTTTTGGAGCATTCATTATAGACTTTGGAATCCAAGCCTGATAGGTCTAAGTTCCCATCCTGAATCAGTACCTCCCCAGATACAGTTTTAAAAAAAGATACAAATTTTACTCTAGGTTTGAGACTTGATTGTTGTCACCATGAATGAGTTGGAAGCCGCATTATTGACCAAGTTGACTGAATTCTGTTAGATATCACCAGCAAACTGGATCTGTGGGGATGGTAACAGAGCCAACATGAGGGAGTAGATCAATTGACCTCAGCCCCACTAAATATCATATGTTCATCTATCCATAACAGTATTGGTATAAGTAGCAATTGCATAACTTTTGGGAAATGAAATCCTATCTTTCTATCTGTGACAATCTTCCATTGTGTTGCTCAGCATTTTTATTTTGCCTACCGGTTGGATAAAGAACAGATCTGGCAAGCCACGACTAGGATTATGCAAAGCATTGTGGGCCATCAGCAGCAGCGTAATTCTATTCTGACAAAGTCTAAACATGACCTGCACTACTCACCCTAAGTCAAAGTCAAAGTTGAAATAAATTTTATTGTCAAAGTACATGCATATATGTCACCATGTACTGTACAACTCTGAGATTCATTTTCCTGTGGGCATACTCAGCAAATCTCTAGAGTAGTAACTATAACAAGATCAATGAAAGATCAACCAGAGCGTAGAAGACAACAAACTGTACAAATGTAAATAAGTAGCAATAAATAATGAGAACATGAGATAATAAGACAGAGAGTCCTTTAAGTGAGATAATTGGTTATGGGAAACAACTCAATGATGGACAAGTGAGTGTAGTTATCCACTTCTTTTCAAGAGCCTGATAGTGGAGGGGTAGTAACTGTTCTTGAACCTGGAGGTGCAAGTCCTGAGGCACTTGTACCTTCTACCTGATGGCAGCAGTGAGAAGAAAGAGACCACTAAGCCAAGAGATGTAATTTGGTTTAATTAAAAATATACAAGAAAATTCTATGAAATGCAACTTGCTTTCCATGAAAAACAAATGTGTGATGAAGCAAAATTGCTGAGATTTGTCGCAGCACAGAAGGAAACTACTTAGTCTATCATATTCATTTCAGTACACAGGACAACTTTTGTCAACTCTATTTCCACTCCCTGTATTCTGGCACATTATTCTGTCACGGTCCGGTCTGTGAAGATTGTATTTCGGTTCACAGTGCGGTCTATCGTTCCTTATTCCAGGTTTTCTGGTTTTCCCTTGTTCTATTGGGTGCTCTAATTGAGGCACCTGATTCTCATTTTGGGCTGACTACGTAAATAGCTCCTGGGTTCAGCTTCATTTGCTGGACTGTTCCCTTCCCTTCCCTTCACCTTCCTCCTGAAGCCTCTGCCTGCAACCTCGCCTACAACCTCTGCCTGAAGCCTTGCCGGCAACCTCACCTGCATCCTCGCCTGTATTGCTGTCAAGTTCTACCACCGGAGCAAGACCGGAGCCTTGCTGTGTCTAGATAAGGAACTGTCTATCGTTGATTGGAACTGTCTCTGTGTCCACACCTTCGCTAGTTAGGTCCAGCCATTTGCCGCTACCTTGTGTTGGGAACCGTCTCGTCGTGTGCAGCATTCTGTGTATGAGTCCCGGCCCTACGTCTTGTTCCCAGGGAGGGGTCCCAGCTCTGTGTTCCATGTTCCTGTCTCTCAAGACCAAGGCTCTCCGTTCTGTGTTCCTGTCTCCCAAGATTACCAAGGCTCTGTGTTCTGCATTCCTGTCTCCCAAGATTACCAAGGCTCTGTGTTCCTGTCTCCTTCGACCAAGGCTCTGCTTTGTATTCTCATCCTGTCCATGTGCCTCATCCTGTCCTTGTGCCTCGCCCAGCCTGGTGCTGGAGATTCCTCATCCTGGGCTGGAGTTGCCTCATCCTGTCCAGGAGTCTCACATCCAGTCCTGTTGCCACTCTTCGTCCTGTAGCCACGTCTTGTCCTCGCCAGGATCCAGGGTTCGAGCCCGAGTCAAGACCCAGGTTCTGGGTCCCTGTCCAGTCCCTGGCTCGGAGTCCTTGTCCAGGATCCAAGTTCCTTGTTCCTCGTCCAGATCCCACTTCCCTAGTCTAGTCCCAGCCCAGGCCCTGTATCCTAGCCCTGTCCAGGGCCTGTGTCTTGTCCAACGTTGTTTCTTCTCCACTTCCCTTGCCTTCTTGACACTCCTAGTCCTGTTCCTTGTACTTCAGTGTCTGTGTCTTGTATTTGGGTCTGCCAATACCGCCCATATGACATAATTTTTTAAAAACGTACTTATAAACTTCTATTTTAACCTGCTTGAAGGAGTAACTCACTGCAGCCATTTGACCTATCAGTCCATTTTTGAGCTGTAGAAGGAAACCCATACTGTCACAAAGAGAACAAGCAAACGTCAACCAGAAGCCATGATTAAACCCAGATTCCAGGAGGTGAGAGACAGCAGCATTAACTGTTGCCCAGCTGTACCACTGCATGCTAAATAAAGAATAAAAAATATGTTGTGGGTGTAGGTGCTGGGTCATCAGGTAGAGGTGGATTTAGGATCATCTGCTGTGATAGGTTGATCCAGGGATTGTTGGGGGAGGGATGTTGGCCTGCAGTTAGATTAAGTGGATTGTACTTTGCAATCAGTAGGTGAGGTATGAATTTGCAAGAGCAGAACTTTGATGGAAGTCTAGGATAACCTGAGAGTACAGGGAAATGGGGAGACAGGATGGTTAGACATAATAGAGAGTTGCCAGAAAAGTATGTGTTACATACCTCAAGGAGATCTTGTGACTTTCTTGTGAGAATGATGTAATGGTCTTTTGGAGGTCACCTGATGTAATTTTCCTGCCGATGTGAGGTCACATGATGACATGTTCACCGCGGGTATAAAAGGGAAGACCTCCGGTGATGCAGTTAGTTTTCCAGCTAGACCGTTCGTCAGTGTCTCCGTTCCATTGCGTATTGTTTTATGACGCAGTTTCATTTTTAAAATGGAGTGTTACATTCTATTGTAAGGTATAATAGTGCTGGACTGGCAATTTCTGCCAGGTTTGTTGATGTATGTTTTTAGTAGTATTGGAGAGTGAACACTTTATTGAAGTACAGGACCTGAAGGATTAAGAGAAGTTTGTATCGTTCGGCAGTTTAATAAAGGATCGACCTCATTGAGTCTTTGTTGAAGAAGTAGCGACCTGCATCGAAGATAACTCCTGACAAAAGAGAAAGGAAATTCATGCAAAGTTTGCTGTCTAGAAATTAAGGTCAGTTGTTTTAAGCCGTTTATTTCCTTCATCATGAATCCTTTGGACAAAACCAGCAGGAAAGTCACGTCTATGAAGAAATCCTTCTCCAGAGAAGTCTCTTCCAATTGAATGTATAAATCTGTTGGACTTCCGAATTCACCATTTTAAGAACTGTATTTGACTTTACCACTTTAAGAACTGTTTTCGCATTTATCGCTTTAAGAACCAGTACTGAGTGGCGATTTGTTGAACGGTCGCATAGCGGTTAACTTCCTGTTAAGGTTTTCGTTTTTTTAATTGTTTAATAAATGTTTGGTTGTTTTTATATAACCTGACTCACTTGATATTCATTGTTGCCGGTTACGTAACATATGTTATGGTTGCTCAGTCATATTTCTCCTATTTTCTCATGATGTCGAAGAAAGGCATCATTCAGAGTTCATTTCAGCTCTTAGAACAATCCTAAGATCCCAGCGATCTGATTTCACCCACTTACTTCCTTATACTTTTCTTTCTCATGTTTCTCTGTACTAATTATTCTACTACCTACCTACATTTGGAAATGTGTTGGCCCTGTTGGTTTCAGCATTGCTTAGAAGGCCAAAGTAAGCAATCCAGCAAACAGTGGATCAGATGAAAGGCCAACAGTCCTGTCACATCCAGTCATGATTAGTGGTAGACAAGAAGTGAGAGATCAATCCTAATCCTTATTATTGGCAGTAACTACCATTGAAATGTAAAGGACAAGACTTAAGGCATTGGCCAGAAATGCCGATTCAATGATATGAGTTTACTCCTGAGATCCCAACTACTAAAGAGAGAAGTTCTCAATCAATTTAATTCACTCAACATGATACCAAGATCCAGTTGAGTGCAGTGGATGCAGTGAGCAATGCCAATTGATGCCATTTTCCTGGCTGTAGCACTAAGATCATTACTCCAAAACCTAGCAGTGCTTCTGATCAAGCTGCTTCATTTCAGATATAACACTGCCATTAGCCAGCTTGTGGAAGATTACCCAAGCACATTCAGTCTGTAAAAAGCAGGAAAGCTGTATCCAGGTATTTACCATCTCATCAGTCTGCTTTCATTCTTTAGCAAAGTGATGGAAGGTGTCACTCACAATGCTAGCAAGCATCGCTTACGCACCAATAATTTGCACAATAATGCTGAATTTAATGTCTCCCAACAGTTTTCAGGTCCAGTTTTCATCATAGGCTTGATGTAAACATATCCAAAGAGCACTGAGTGGTCATGTCCTCTTAGATGGTGAGGTATTCCATGTTAACATGTATAAATGAACAGGCCAATATTAAGGCATAGCCTAATAAGTAGCAAGTAATGTTCTTACTACTCGTGAACAACATAATAACCATTCCCAACAATCAAGAATCGAATCCTTCTCATTGACCAGCAGAGTTTCCACCAACAATATACTGTGGTGTGAGGGGTGAGGCTTGGGATGTCAGCATTGACTGATCCAGCCACTAAATACAGTGACTGCAAGATTTGCCATGCTGGGATGAGTGGATCACTTCCTGACTGCCCACGACCATTTTGCCATCAAAAAGGCAGATATCTGGAGTGTAATTGAATACACGGTGTTGGTCTCGATCATTATAGCTACCTGGGGAAAGCCTGTGGCCCAGACAGAGTCTTCAGCCTTGTTCTTAGATCCTGTGCAGACTGGCTAATATGTTATTTTTTCAAATATTATTAACCTCCTCTTATTCCAATCTAAGGTTCCTGTCTGCTTTAAGCAGACCACTAGTGGTAGTGTGCGTCCTTCACGAGCGTTGAGGACCACTGACATCCTTGGGTGGGTGTGTTTGTGATGTTGTGACTTGTGCATGAGTTTGATTAAAAGTGAGGGAGAGTTACGCAGGTCATCAACGTCATTCTCTTGTCCTAGTCTATCTGGATCCAGTGGCAAGACGAGAGTGAAGACAACTGGAGATAGGTCAGGATACAGTGGATGACTAAGGTGATATACGTGTCTTGCTGTGCTCTCTATGCTCTACAGTGCATTCTGGGAGACACCTTTCTGCCCATTGAATCTGCTGGTGGGTTTCCTCCACACATTCTGCTGAATCCAGTTTTCACATGATTTCGGTAGACAAGCCTGAAATCACCAAGGTGTAAAAAAAATCCCAACAGCTACTCTTACCTGTTTGCAAGCCTGTTGAAGTCGTTGCCTGGGATGTGGCCACTGTCACATGCAAACAGCTTTCTTGGAGCCACAGGTGAGAGCTGAGTGCCAGGTGAGGACCTACCTCAGATGGTATGATATGTCTTCTCACCAGAGGTGTTACCCTTCCCTGACCACTAACATCTAAGAATAATAAGGTAACATGGTTAGTGAGTACTACCCAGTGGCCCATCATCATATAACCATATAACAATTACAGCACGGAAACAGGCCCTCTCGGTCCTTCTAGTCCGTGCCAAGCTAATGAAGTGCTTCCTGAAGTGCTTCACGAGCGTTGAGGACCACTGACATCCTTGGGTGGGTGTGTTTGTGATGTTGTGACTTGCGCATGAGTTTGATTAAAGTGAGGGAGAGTTACACAGGTCATCAACCTCATTCTCTCGTCCTAGTCTATCTGGATTCAGTGGCAAGATGAGAATCATGAAGTGGTTCGAGGGGTTGTCATGTCAGACATCAACTCAAGCGTCCTAGACAACCTCGACTCCCTGCAATTTGACTGTTCCAAACAGGTCCACAGTGGATGCCATCCTCCTGGCCCTACACGCACCTCTGGAGCATCTGGATAGTAAAAACACTTCCTTGGATTATTACTTAGTATGGTATTGAAGCTCTACCTTCAATACCATACTATAATTCCAAATAAACATCTCCAAGCTCCTACACAGCACCTCCAGTGCAAGACTCATATAGCCATTCACCTGTGGGCACAGGATAGGCAAAATGATTGCAAACCTGAAGAGCTGGTGCAGGGAGCAGAGGGTCTTGGATCATGGGGATCTCTTCTGGGTAGATGGGTTGCACTTGAACCAGAGGGGGACCAAGATCACAGTGGGGAAAATTGCTTTTGCTGCCAGGGAGCGCTCAAATGAGATGGTGGGGAATATGGGGAGGTGGGACTCAAGAGAGCAAAGTCACTGAGATGATAAGGGTAGGTGCAGCAACCAAAGTGTGTAGGCCCAACAATCAGGATAGTCATGTTTATGGTAAAAGGTAAACACTTTAACTTTATCTCTAAAGTGGACATTCTCCTTCAATTACAATTTCTCTCCTTTTGCTTCTGGGATGGTATATAATTTGCAATTCTGAAGGGATGATTCAGGATTTAAAACAACCTTCCAGATAAAATAAGTAACGGAGTCATACAGCACCCTTTAGCCCACAGTCTCCCTGAGAGCCATCAAATACTTATCTATATTGTCCTAATGCCATTTGTCAGCAGTCAGCCTGCAGCCTTCTAAGCTATGCATTTCAAGTGCTCATTTAAATACTAGTTAAAAAGTTATATGAGTACCTGCCTCCACTAGCCCCTCGGGTCTTCAAATGTGTGTTGTTTATGAGGCATTATATGAAAAAAATCTTCATGTGCGATCATGCATAGTAAAGTGAGTTTCTGTTTCATATGGTAGATACAGGACTAATCCCTTGCAATTTGCTGATACAATCAACACTAGTGCACTGCGTTAGTCTTCGTAGCATGAAAGTTTCAACTTTCAAGTCAGCCTGGTAAAATCACTGTCAAATTTTTTTCTTGATGGTCATTTTAAACATGATGGCTTGTATTACAATGTAATAATTAATCACTGATTTAATAATAAGGTGTGCTTTATATTTTAATCAGTCGTGAGTCCATTATTGCACCACTAAACATTTCAAAAGCTTCATTACAATTAAATTAGCAAGTTAGAATAAAATTAAGTATTGCTATTTACCATCTGTCAGATATCTTCACTGATTGAAAAATTAATTCAAAATGAGGCAACACAAAAGACCAGAATGAAAACAAGCAGTATTCCAAAATTAAACACAAGATAGAATAATATTTAAAAGGCTCTTTGCTTGATCTTTAAGTAGCTCCTTTGCTCTCATGATAGCATAAAACCAATTGAATCATTTGTTGCATACAGAATAGCAGATGGCTGGGAGTTGCACATACTCATGGAGTGACAAAATGTAAAATCTAACAATGCATATCTATTTTGAATATATCCCCAGGTCCTTGCAGTACCATTTATATAGAGCAGCATGGAAATTGGCCTTTTGACCCATCCAGTCCACACTACCATCGAGCATCCATTTCAATGATAAACCTACCCTAACCTGTTTTGTTCTCTCCCAAATTTTACCACATATCCACCCACATACAAGAAGTGATTTGGAAGTAAAGGAACTTGGCAACCTGCACATTTTTGGGATGTGGCAGGAAACTTGAGCACCTGGAGAAAAACTAACATTGCAACAGAGCGAACATGCAAACTTCACACAGACAGGATAGAACCTGGGTCCCTGGAGCTGTGAGCTAGCGGCCCTATCAGATGTGCTACTGTATAGACCATCTTGAAAATCAAAAATACATGCAGATACTTGAAATATGAAATAAGAGCAGTAAACGGCGGAAGCATTCAGCAGTTCTGGAGGCCAGGAAGTATCTGTAAAAAGGAAACCGAACTAACCAGTTGTGTTGAAGAATACCAGACCTTAAACATTAAGCAACACACATCAAAGTTGCTGGTGAATGCAGCAGGCCAGGCAGCATCTCTAGGAAGAGGTACAGTCGATGTTTCAGGCCGAGACCCTTCATCAGGACTCAAAGAGATAGCAGGAGATTTGAAAGTGAGGGGGGAAGGGGAGGGGGAGATCTGAAATGATAGGAGGAGACAGGAGGGGGAGGGATAGAGCTAAGAGCTGGAAAGTTGATTGGCAAAAGGGAGCTTTCCATAGGAAGAAGCACAGTATCCCTTGTATACCTTTTGCCAATCAACTTTCCAGCTCTTAACTCTATCCCTCCCCCTCCTGTCTTCTCCTGTCATTTCAGATCTCCCCCTCCCCTCTCACTTTCAAATCTCTTACTATCTCTTCTTTCAGTTAGTCCTGACGAAGGGTCTCGGCCTGAAACATCAGCTGTGCTTCTTCCTATGGATGCTGTCTGGCCTGCTGTGTTCCACCAGCATTTTGTGTGTGTTGCTTGAATTTCCAGCATCTGCAGATTTCCTCATGTTTTAAATGATTAGGTTTGGTTGGTGAGTTATCTGCAAATGTAAAGGGAAGGATTTTCAACAAATGTGAAAGGGTTAACCAGGCGCTGTATTAGATACACTCAGTGCAGTACAGCAAAAATTAATCACTCACCTGACAAATTTGACATACCAAATTTCTCTTTCTCTCTCTCCTTAATAAAGGGGTTGAGAGGTGTCACTTAGTAAGAGGGGAGACATAAACAAGACAACTCGCTGATCTGCGTTGATAAAATCTGCCGTGTTGCTTTTTTTGAGTTTTTGTCACCTTCCTGTCAGCTTGAACCAGTCCGGATATTCTTCTCTGACCTCTCTTAATTACAAGGCATTTTCACCCACAGAAGTGCTGTTTACTGGATGTTGTTTTTGCGTTTTTTTTGCACCATTATCTGTAAATTCTAGAGACTGTTGTATGTGAAAATCCTCGGAGATCAGCTGTTTCTGAAAATACTCAAGCGCACTAATAATCATTCCATGGTCAAAGTCACTTAGATCATATTTCTTCCCCAACCAAACCTCTTGACCATGTCTGCATACTTTTATACATTGGGTTCCTGCCAGACGACTGGCTGGTTATTTCCATCAACAAGCAGGTGACTGGTGTACCTAATAAAGTGGCCACTGAGTGTATTTCACAGCTCCAGATTTCATTCCAAATTTATTTGTGACTCAAGTTGTTGGGTATGTGTTTTCCATGGATTCTAAAAACAAAATGATTGCAGATGTGAATTCAAATATACATAAAACTCAAGGGTAGTAATCCTGGGATTACTGCCTGTGCCATGTGACAGTGGGGATAGGAATAGAATGAGGTGGCAGATAAATGAGAAGCTGATAAGTTGGAGCAGGGGGTAAGGATTCAGATTTCCGGAGAAGTGGGATCTCTTCTGGGGCAGAGTGGACCTGTACAAAAGAGACGGGTTGCATTTGAATCCAAGGGGGACCAATATTCTTGCAGGCAGATTTACTAGAGCTGTTGGGAGTGGTTTAAACGAATATGGCAGGGGCATAGGAGCCAGAATAATAGAGCTGAGCAGGTTTACAAGTAGATGATGGGTGTAACATGAATGTAAGGAAGGACAAGCCAATGACTGGGTACAAATGCAAACAGAGCCAAGAGTTAAATTGTACCACAGAGGCAAAATTCAAAAGAGCAAAGGTGCTGTATTTAAATGTGCATAGCATTTGGAATAAGATGGATGAACTTGTGGTGCAATTAGAGATTGATTGGTATGACATTGCAGGCATCACTGACTCATGGCTGAATGAAGGTCAAAATTGGGAGATTAACATCAAAGGATATACTTTGTATCTAAGGACAGGCAGAAAGGCATAGGCGGTGGTGTGACTCTGTTGGTAAGGGATAGAATTACATCTTTAGAAATAGGTGACATGGGGTCAGAGAATGTTGAATCTTTGTGGGTGGAGTTAAGAAATTGCAAGGATTAAAAAACCATCATAGGAATCATATAAAGGCCTCCAAATAGTAGCCAAAATGTGGGGTTGACATTGCAAAGAGAGCTGGAAAGGGCATGTAATAAGTGTAATGACACAATTGTAATGGGGGACATCAATATGCAAGGGAATTGGGAAAATCAGGTTGGTGATGGACCGCAAGAGAGAGAATTTGTCGAGTGCCTATGAGATGGCTTTTTAGAACAACTTGTTCTTGAGCCTACTCGAGGAAAGGCTATCTTCGATTGGGTATTGTGAAATAACCCAGAGCTTATTAGGGAGCTTAACATAAAGGAAACTGTAATATGATTAAATTCATACTGCAATTTAAGAGGGAAAAGCACAAGTCAGATGTATCAGTATCACAATAGAATAAAGGGAATTACAGAGGCATGAGAGAGGAGCTTGCCTAGCTGGATTGGAGGACAATACTGGCAGGGAATAAGGCAGAGCAGAAATGGCTGAAGTTTCTGAAAATAGTTCACAAGGCACAGGATAGACATGTCTCACAAAGGAAAAAGTTCTCAAATGGCAGGCGTAGGCAACTGTGGCTGACAAAGGAAGTTAAGTAAGGACTGTATAAATGCCAAGGAAAGGGCATATAAGATAGCAAAAGTGAGTGGGAAATTAGATGATTAGGAAGCTTTTTAAATCCAACAAAAGGCAGCTAAAAAGCTATAAGAAGAGAAAAGTTGAAAAATGAGAGCAGATTAGCCAATAATATAAAGTAGGATACCAAAAGCTTTTCTCAGTTATATAAGGAGTAAAAAGGAAGTGAGAGTTGATATTGGACCACTGGAAAATGATGGTGGTGAGGTAGTAATAGGGTCAAAGAAATGGCTGATGAACATAATGGGTACTTTGTATCTGTCGTCACTGTGGAAGACGCAAGCGGTGTACCAGAAGTCCAGGGAGTGTCAGGGAGCAGCAGTGACTGCCATTGCTATTACAAATGAAAAAGTACTAGGCAAACTCAAAGGTCTTAATGTGGATAAGTCACCTGGACCAGATGGACTACATCCCAGAGTCCTGAGAGAGGTTGCTGAAGAGATAACGATGCAACTTTCAAGAATGATTTGATTCTGCCATGGTCCCAGGAACTGAAAGATTGCAAATGTACTCCGCACTTTAAGAAGGGAGGAAGGCAAAAGAATGGAAATTATAGGCCAGTTAGTCTAACCTCAGTGGTTGGGAAAGTGTTGGAGTCTATTATTAAGGATGAGGTTTCAAGGTATTTGGAGACTAATGACAAAATAAATCAAAGTCAGCATGGTTTCTATCAAGGGAAATCTTGTCTGACAAATCTGTTAGAGTTCTTCGAGGAAGTAACAAGCAAGGTGGACAAAGGAGAGGCAGTGGATGTCACTTACTTGGATTTTTAGAAGGCATTTGATAAGGTGCCACACATGAGGCTGCTTAACAAAATAAAATCCTATGGCATTACAGGAAGGATACTGGCTTGGATAGAGGAATGGCTGACAGGCAGGAGGCAGTGAATGAGAATAAAGGGGGCCTTTTCTGTTTGGCTGCCGGTAATTAGTGGTGTTCCTCAGTATTGGGACTGCTGCTTTTCACATTGCTTGTTAATGATTTAGATAATGGAATTGATGGCTTTGTGGAAATGTTTGCAGATGACACGAAGATAGGTGTAGTGGTAGGTAGTGTTGAGGAAATAATGCAATTGGAAGAATGGGCAAAGAAGTGGCAGATGAAATACAGTGTTCAGAAATATATAATCATGGATTTTGGTAAAAGGAACAATAGTGTGGACCATTATATAAATAGGGAGAAGGTTCAAATATCGGAGGTGCTGAGGGACTTGGGAGTCCTCATGCAAGCCTCCAATAAAGTTGATTTACGGGTTGAGTCTGTGGTAAAGAAGGCAAGTGCAATCTTGGCATTTATTTCAAGGGGAGCAAAATATAAAAGAAGGAAATTATGCTGAACCTTAATAAGACACTAGTCAGGGAACACTTACAGTATTATCAACAGTTTTGGACCCCATATCTCAGAAAGGATGTGTTGTCATTGGAGACAGTCTAGCAGAGGTTCACGAGGATGATAATGGGAATGAAAGGGTTAACATATGAGGAGCATTTTGCAGCCTTGAGCCAGTACTCACTGGAATTTAGAAGAATGCGGGGGATCTCATTGAAACCTACAGAATGTTGAACGGACTAGATAGGGTGAATGTGGAGAGGATGTTTCCTATAGTGGGGGTATCTAAAACTAGAGGGCACAGACTCAAAATTGAGGGGCGACCCTTTAGAACAGAAGTAAAGGGGAACTTTTTTAGCTAGAGAGTAGTAAATCTGTGGAATGCTCTGCCACAAACTGTTGTGGAGGCCAAGTCATGGGTATATTTAAGGCGCAAATTGACAGTTTCCTCATCGGTCAGGGCATCAAAGGATATGGCACAAAGGTGTTGGGGTTGAATGGGATCTGGGATCAGCCATGATGGAAAGGCAGAGCAGACTCGATGGGCTGAATGGCCTAATTCCACTCCTATGTCCTATGGTCTTATGGTCTAAGGTTAAAACAAGGAATGTCCTCATGATCCAAGGGTACCTCACAGAGTGCCTCTCTGAAATTGTCTGTAAATTGTCAGAGAACAAATTATCACATGACACATTGGTGGAACTACCACTGCTGAAGAGCATTAATTATTGTTCAGAACTGATATTACAACAACTGCACAGTCATATAGAAAACTGCCTCAACAACAAAATTGATGAAGTGTGAAGGTAGCAGGTTAATATGTAAGCGTGGACTACTGATCTGACCCAGCATCTCCATTGGTAACCAGCCTCCCCTTTATGGACTCTGAATCTATCTATACTTCTCATTGCCTCAGTAAAACAGGCAGCAAGAACAAAGACTCCCACAAAACCAGACATTTAATCTTTATTTTGTATAAGATACAAAAGACTGATAGCTCCTACCACCAGGTTCAAGCACAGATTCTACACTGCAGTTATTAGATTTGTGACTGGTACCCTAGTACACTCAGATAGTCTCTTGCACCTTACACCTCGGCTCTTGAGGAATGCTGTTTCATTTAGCTGTATAAATATGTATGGTTGAATGACTTGAACTTGATCTCTTAACATCTGAACCTACCTTGTTCTGAATTTGTCCACTTTGAAAGGGAGAATACAACTACAGCTGTGAAGATCCCTGCTGCACCTGATGACTCTGTGATGTCCGTCTCAGAGGCCGATGTTAGGCTGTCTTTAAAGAAGGTGAACCCTCGCAAGGCAGAAAGTCCCAATGGGGTACCTGGCCAGGCTCTGCAAACCTGTGTCAACCAACTAGTGGGAGTATTCGAGGACATTTTCAACCTCTCATTGCTATGGGCAGAAGTTCCCACTTACTTCAAAAAGGTAACAATTTTACCAGTGCCTAAGAAGAATAATGTGGGCTGCCTTAATGACTATTGCCTGGTAGCACTCACATCAACAGTGATGAAATGCATTGAGTGGTCATGACTAAACTGAACTCCTGCCTCAGCAAGGACCTGGACCCATTACAATTTGCCTATTGCCACAATAGGTCAATGGCAGATGCAATCTCAATGGCTCTCCACACGGCTTTAGACCACCTGAACAACAACACCACCTATGTCAGGATGCTGGTCATCAACTATAGCTCAAAATTTAATACCATCATTCCCACAGTCCTGATTGAGAAATTGCAGAACCTGGGCCTCTGTACCTGCCTCTGCAATTGGATCCTCAACTTCCTAACTGGAAGATCACAATCTGTGCGGATTGGTGATAACATATCCTTCAAGCTGACGATCAACACTGGCGCACCTCAGGGGTATGTGCTTAGCCCACTGCTCTACTCTCTATATACACATGACTGTGTGGCTAGGCATAGCTCAAATACCATCTATAAATATGCTGATGATACAACCATTGTTGGTTGAAACACAGGTGGTGACGAGAGGGTGTAGAAGAGTGAGATATGCCAACTAGTGGAATGGTGTCACAGCAACAACCTGGCACTCAACATCAGAAAGTCGAAAGAGCTGATTGTGGACTTCAGGAAGGGTAAGACAAAGGAACACATGGCAGTCGTCATAGAGGGATCAGAAGTGAAGAGAGTGAGTAGCTTCAAGTTCCTGGGTGTCAAGATCTCTGAAGGTCTAACCTGGTTCCAATAAAGAAGGTAAGACAGCAGCTATACTTTATTAGGAGTTTGAAGAGATTTGATATGTCAACAAATGCACTCATAATCTTCTATATTTGTCCCATGGAGAGCATTCTGACAGGCTGCATCACTGTCTGGTATGGAGGGGCAACTGCACAGGAGTGAAAGAAGCTGCAGAAGGTTGTAAATCTAGTCAGCTCCATCTTGGGTACGAGCCTACAAAGCACCCAGGACACCCTCAGGGAGTGGTATCTCAGAAAGGCAGCATCCATTATTAAGGACCTCCAGCACCCAGGGCATGCCCTTTTCAGATTGTTACCATCAGGTAGGAGATACAGAAGCCTGAAGGCACACACTGAGCGATTCAGGAACAGCTTCTTCTGCTCTGCCATCCGATTCCTAAATGGACATTGAAGCTTTGGACACTGCCTCTCTTTTTTTAAAATATACAGTATTTCTGTTTTTGCATGTTTTTATATCTATTCAATATACATCATTGATTTACTTGTTTATTGATTATTATTATTATTTTGATTTTATATTTCTTTCTTCCCTCTGCTAGAAAATGTATTGCATTGAACTGCTGCTGCTAAGTAAACAAATTTCACATCACATGCCGGTGATAATAAATCTGATTCTGATTCTGATCATCTACCTGCATTGCATTTTCTTTGGAGATGTTATGTTTTATTCTGTATTGGTACTGTTTTACTTGTACTACTTCAATGCGCAGAGCATTGAGTGGATCAGTTTGAACAGTATGTAAGATAAGCTTTTCATTGTACATCATTATATGTGACATTAATATACCAGTTCTAATTCCAATTCTAGTTTACTCACAGCAATGGTTATTGCTCCTTACTGTTTCTCGGTTCTGCCCAATTCTTTTTTGATTATCTGTTCTAAGAATCATCTTCATTACTATCCTTATCATATTATTTAATATCAGGCCTATCTCTCCTTTTCAAATTTGGCACCCTCTTTCAAAGTTTATGTGTCCAGAATATTTATATCAAATGCTTGGTCACGTTGCAACTTCATCTCAGTAATGGATTTTAGATTGCCCCCATTTATTTTTATTTGCACCATTAATTCATCTATGTTGTTTTGAGTGCTGCATGCATTCAGATAAAGAGCCTTAAATTTTGTCCGTTTATCATTTTTCTTTGCCTTGACTCTTACATTTGTACGCATCATTCCTTTCCAATAGAATCTAGTTCTCATTTCTATTTTGCTATTCTTCATTATCACTTTGTCATTCTCCTTCTATATACTACTAAAACTCTCATGCTGCGTCTGTCTGTTTGTGACCTCCAATTAGCGCAAACGGTGCATTACAGCAGCACTTTTTTTGGCTAAATCGAATTAAAATGCGCTAACTTACAGAATGCAGGCAAAGTTCAGAGTTATATATTCGTATAAACTTGCTCATTTGCCAAAATAAACAGGCTCCCTTTTAACCGGAGACCCGATCGGCCGTCATGGAAATCGGGTCGCGACAGGCCGACGCATCTGCACGGCCCGTCTTAGCAGCGACGCCTACCGGAGCAAAAGGGCAGGGCAGCTCTATTTCGCGGGGTCACATTCTGCTAATCACCACCATCAGCATGTGCAGGTTGGGACAGATCTAACTGCCACCTATCAATAAGAGATAATTAAGTCTTATTATAATAACATACTTCGAGACACTCATAAAGCCCTTTGCTGCAGTCAAAGGACAGCGGTGACTATATCACATCCATTTAGGAGAGCGCCAACCACATCATCAAGAATAATCAGCATCCTTTGGTGTTACTGCTTCGTATCTTCTATCCAGCATCAGGGTAAAAAAAATAGTCAGCCTAATTATGCCGCGTGGAAAGGGAAGGGGAACATTATGGTCAAGAGATGATGCCAAACGTTGTCGGGAAGCAACAAGGAGAGGGAGAGAACAAGAATCGGATGAGGCCAGGGCCGCATGACTCCAGGATCAAAGAGTCAGGACAAAAAAAGATGAGAGAAGAAGAGACAGAGGAGGAGAGGCATGCACGTCTCCAGGATCAGAGACAACAACAAACAACAGAAGAGATGAAGAGACGGGGGATGAAAGGACTGCACGTCTCCAGAATGACAACGAGAGGCACAAGGGTGGCAGATAAACCAGAAATAATGCCATCAAAAGTGTTCTTCGTTAAATGAGGAGCAGCTATATTTGCTTTGCTATGTATCATGCTTCTTTAATAAATTGAGGTTTTCTACTTCAGTTTCCAAAGCAAAGCGATACCAATAGCATTCAGGAAAATTTAATGTTCATTCTGGTCACATCAGACTGCCTACCCTTCTCTCAAAGGGTGCCCCAATGGGTCACCCCGTTGTCTAGTAACTTTCTAAGTTTCACCCCAACAGAATTCCATTGCCCCACATTCCATGCCCTCAGTTTAAAGCTACAGTACATCTGCAGCTCTAGTAATTTAATTCATCGCCAGCCTGATTCAAGTGGAATCTATCCCAATGGAACAGCTCCTTCTTTTCCATTTCTGTTGCCAGTGAACCATCAATTGATACTTATTTATCCCAGAGCCATCTTCAAAATGTACATTCGGGTATCAGATCTTATTTACCCAAAGACAATGGAAGCATGGCTCAGAAATTAAAGCACAGAATACCTATAATTTTACTTTTTAACTTACAGCTTAGTTGCACATATTCTTATCGTGGAAACCTTTTCTCCATCCTATCTCTGTTATTGCTTCCCAAATTAAGCACAAAACTTGGATCTTTCTCTAAGTTCTATTCCAGGTCCCAGAAGATGTCCTCAACCCTGGCATTGGGCAGGCAACACAAATTTATGGACACATGCCTGCAGCTGCAGAGAACAACAACATTTATCTGTACCAAGCACCTGCCGCCTGTTTTCTCATCTGCACCACAGTCTGCCCTCATCCACATAGGCAACAAATGCCTTTTGTCTGTTGGATAAGTGCAGGACCTGATGCTTCTCCTATAGCTACCTTCTGATCTCCATATTGCAGTCAATTTTGGAATCAATCTTCCTGTCTCTCTTGACTGACCAATTCTACAGTAGATATTCTAGCAGGCATGACATACTCATAGAATAAAAAAAAGGTTCAAAGGTTCATTTATTATCAAAGTAAGCATGCAGTATGCAACTCTGAGATTAAGTATCCGGGATAACTTTCCTTCTCCCAAATACATCACAGCATCTGCATCTCAGAGTCTAGCTCATCAACTCTGAATAGCAGTTCCTTGAGCTGTCTGCGCTTCCTCTATAATTGCATATTCTGGATCCGAATAGTCCATACCGAATCCCAGGTAAAATAAATCAGTTACTTGCAATGCTTGTTGTAAAGTGATTTATTTACTTTAATTAACATCTAATTTTATCACCTTCATCTTAACAAACTCAACATTCTATGGACAAACAAGAGCTGCTGGAATTCTGAGCAACGCACAACAAAATGCTGGAGGAACTCCACAGGCCAGGCAGCATCTATGGAAAAGAATACAGTCGACGTTTCAGGCTGAAACCCTGTGGCAGTTCTGCCGAACGGTCTTGGCCCAAAATGTCAACTGTACTCTTTTCCATAGATGCGGCCTGGCCTGCTGAGCTCCTCCAGCATTTTGTGTGTGTTACTCTATGGACAATGTACTCAGAAGGTCTTTTTTAGCTCACAGGCTTATTTTCCCAGGTATATCTACTTAGAAATCACCTGATATAAGTCTTTAAAGTCATTCAGTATTGTCTCTGTGCCAGCCATAAAGTAAATGTTTTCTCTAGTTCTACTTAACTTAACTTTACTCTCCAAACATTCCAATCAGTACCCCCCCAATCACCTACTCAATAGGGCCAATTAATCCACCAACTCACATGCCTTGTGAAGGGGGAGGAAACTGAAACACCTGGAGGAAACCCATTCTATCAAAGGGAGAAAGTCAGAACAAGAGTTAGGATTGAATTGAAATCACTGGAGCTGTGAAGCAACATCTCTACTAATTGTATCATAGTTCCACCCTATTTCTGTAAACTTGATCCGGATCTTTAGCAGTAAGGTAAGCAGTTCTAGCTTGTTACCTAATTAAAGGCTCTGTCAAATTTTTTATATCATTATTAAATAAAACTGCCAAGTAGTTAGCATGACGCTGTTACAGCTCGGGGCTTTGGAGTTTGGAGTTCAATTACTGTGCCATCTGTAAGGAGTTTGTACATTCTCCCTGTGACACATGTGTTCCCTCCAGGTACTCCAGTTTTCTTCCACAGCCCAAACAGGTACTGGCTAGTAGGTTACATGGTCATTGCAAATTGTCCTGTGGTAAGGCAGGGGTTAAGTATGTGGGTTGCTGGGTGGTGTGGCTTGTTGGACCATTGCACATTTGGATGGAGATGTAACGTAAAGAGTTTTATTCCTCATATATGTGAAGGATGTAAGAAATAAAGTCAATTAAATTAATTTCAGGGGCCTGTTGTATGCTGTATCTCTAAATAAATAATTAATGGAAAAACTAAATTCAGTAAAATTACCATCTTACTCACCAAAGTCCAAACTCAGATGCTGCAGTGAGAAGCCATTACTAGTTCTTTTTCAGAATTGTTAAATGATGTTATCATAGAAGCTGAGAAGTGATTAGGTGAATGAGAGGACGGCATGCAGGACAGATTAATCTCCAAGAAGAGGGGGAGAAAGTAACAGTGTAAGCAGGTTATATCCATCAAGAGTGGTCAGAGAACACTGATATAAACTAGTAAGGATCCTGAGGTACATTAAATATAAATTAAATAAATCAGGTAGTCAAAGTTTTTTCCCCAGGGTAAAGCTGTCGAATACCAGAGTGCATAGGTTTAGGGTGAGAGGGGAATGTTTGAAGGACACTTATGAGAAAGGACTTTACACAGAGAGTGGAGAGTGCCTAGAATGTGCTGCTCGGGGAGCTAGTAGCAGCAGATATGATAGTAACAGTTAAAAGGTGTTTAGACAGATATGTGAATAGAGAGTTATGGATGATGCACAGACAGATGGGATTAGTTTAGACTGACATCCTGGTAGCCAAAGGAACTGTTCTTGTGCTATGTTCTATAAACAGTTACACCATATGACTTGGGCCATTCAGCCCATTGAGTCTGCTCCACCTTTCAATCGTGGCTGATTTATTATCCCTCTCAAGCCCATTCTCCTGCCTTCTCCCTTTACCTTTTAACACCCTGACTAATCAAGAACCTATCAACCCCAGCTTTAAATATACTCAATTACTTGGCCTCCACGGCTGCCTGTGGCAATGAGTTCCACAGATTCACTATCCTCGGGCTAAAGAAACTCCACCTCACCTCTATTCTAAATGGATATTCCTCTATTTTGAGGGTGTGCCCTCTGGTCATCCACTAAAGGAAACATCCTCCCTATTTTCATTCTATCCAGACCTTGCAATATTCAATGGTTTTCAATGAGATTCTCCCAGTGAGTAAAGGCCCATAGCCATCAAACACACCTCATACATTAACCCTTTCATTCCTGGTATCATTCTTGTGAACCTCCTCTGGACTTGTTCCAATGCCAGCATATGTTTTAGATAAGAGGTCCAAAACTGCTCACATTATTCCAAGTGTAGGCTAACCAATGCCTTAGAATACTTCAGCATTTCATCCTTATTCTTACATTCTCATCCTCTCAAAATATATGCTAACATTTCATTTGCCTTCCTTACTACTGACTCAATCTGCAAGTTAACCTTAAGGGAATACTACACAAGGACACCCAAATCCTTTACACTTCTGAGTTATGAATTTTCTCTGCACTTAGAAAATAGTTAACACATTTATTCCTTCTACCAAAGTCCATGATCATACACTATATTCTATCTGCCACTTCTTTGCCCATTCTCCCAATCTGTCTTAAGTCCTTTTGTAGACTTTATTCTTCCTTAACACTATCTTCGCATTGTCTGCAAATATGGCTGCAGAGCCATCAATTCTGTCATCCAAATCATTCACATATAACGTGAAAAAAAAGGCTCCAGCATCGGTTCCAACAGAAGACCCATTAGTCATTGGCAACCAGAAAATCCCCCCTTTAACCCCACTCTATGCCTTTTGCCAGTCTGCCAATCTTCTATCCATGCTAGTATCTTTCCTATAATACCTTTGGCTCTCATCTTGTTAAGCAACCTCATGCACAATACCTTGTCAAAGGTCTTCTGTCTGGCCTATAGGTTCCTCTGTTCTACCTCCCTTCCTTCTTACGGAGTGGAGTTTCAATTTTCCACTCCTCCAGAACCATTCCAGAATTTAATGATACTTGAAACATCATTATTAATGCCTCCACAGTCTCTTCAGCTTTAAGAACCCTGAGGTGTGGTCCATCTGGTTCAGGTGATTTATCTACCTTCAGACTTTCCATCTTCCAAAGCACCTTCTCTTTTGTTATAGCAAACGCATTCACTTCTGTCCTCAACAGTCGAACTTCGTGCATACTGCCAGTGTCTTCCATAGTCAAGATTGACACAAAATACATATTAAGTTCCTTCACAATTTCTTTGGTCCTCCATTACTATCGCTCTAGTGTCATTTTCCAGTGGTCTGATATCCATTCTCACCTTTCTTTTACTGTTTACATACTTGAAAAAACTTTTTGTATCCCGTTTTATATTAATGGCTAGCTTCTCTTCATATTTCATATTTTCTCTCCTTATGACTTTTTCATTGCCTTCTGTTGGTTTTTATAAGCTTTTCGATCCTCTAACATCCAATGAATTTTTGTTATATTGTATACCCTCTCCTTTTATGTTGTCATTGACTTCCCTTTATAGCCACGGTTGCCTTATCCTCCCTTTAGAATACTTCTTCATCTTTGGGATGTACCTATCCTGCACCTTCTGAATTGCCCCAGAAACACTTGTCTTGCCATTATCCCTACCAGTGTCCTGTTCCAATCAACTCTCGCCAGCTCATCTCTCATGCCTCTGTAGTTCTCCTTGCTCCACTGTAATACTGAAACATCTGAATTCATCTTCTCCCTCTCAAAGTGCAGGATGAATTCTATCATATTATGATCACTGCTTCATAAGGTTCCTTTACCTTAAGCTCCCTAATTAAATTCGGTTCATTTCACAACATCCAATCCAGAAATACCATTCAGTGGGCCCAACCACAAGCTGTTCATAGGCATTAAGAGCTAGAGGTAGCAAGGAGATTTTTGCTAAAATCAGTTCTTTATACTAGCCATATCAGAACCATCAGAATAGAAGGAAGATTAGATTTCAAATCTAATTTCAAATAAACCTCTGTGATTGAGCTTTCCCCATCCTAGAGATGAAGAGGTGTGTGATATGTCATAGTTTGCCATTCGCTGATCTATCAGAGAAATTATTGTTTGAAAAAAATGAGCGAGTTACATTTCATTCTCTCTTGCCAGTGAACAGCAGGTGGAATGAGCACAGTTTCACACGTTTTCAGGCTTTCACACTGCAGGAAGTTATTGACAGCAGCGTATCACTTTTCAAGCACTCCATGTCGGTGCGGAGTCCCTTGTAAAAAGCTTATTACTTATCCAAACACCCTTGGAATTGGGCATCTTTCCAATGGTTCAATCATCTCATTGAGCAAGCTCTTCAACCAACTTATATCAATTGCTTGTCTTGTAATAAAACTTGTTTTGGTGTATCTGCTTTCTGTGTTAGTCTTTTGCTCTAACCATTAGTTTCTGTGGTCTCACCAAGTGTAGATTCTGCTTTTGACATACTAGAAAATTAGATATCGTTATTTGAGCTCATAGCTGCAAGTCTAACTTTAAACGATGATAGTTCTCAACTTCATTGTTTTTGTTTTTCCATCAGTGACTGACAGATTCTATTTCTTGCCTATCTGAAAAGAAAAAAAAAAATCACAAGCATAGGGTTAATGAGTGGGAAAAGAGGATGGGCAAGAAAGAAGGGGAAGTCAACATTACATCATCTGTAACTGTAAATTAGCAGAAACTTTGAAAAAAATGTGATTTGAGAAAATATGTTAGTCATGAAGATAACTTTGTCCCTCATATTTTCATCTTCCACAACATTTCCTGATTTAAGGGGAGCCATTTCAATTTGGGCAAGCATCATCTCCTTATGAAAGCAATTACATCTGTCCCTTTCTGGTTAGCTGCTGCCACTTTCAATTTTGCAGGACAAAATACATCGAGGAAAAGTGTCAGTCCAAATGTTTTGGTTCATGTGATTGTCATGGTTGAAGAGCTAGCAGAGTGTGCAAACTGTGAAATGTGGCTGTGAAGCCTGTAATTGTTCTAACTGTGCATGAAAGAACCAATTACATCATATGCTTCAACTTCAGCTGCTCAAAGGATAATTGTGTCTGTGTATGTCTGTGTGTGTGTGTGTGTGTGTGTTTCAGAATATAGGTGCCAAATAACTTCAGGGATACCTAGTAAGTTGACAATAAAAGAAGAAAGCAAGTAAATCTTTATGGTCCCTTTATGCTTTAAGATAGACTGCTCATCATTCAGGAGTGTAATCCTGTAGTCCATTGAACTGTGCATTGAACTGTGGATTGAATTTAAGCCACATGCTTAATCACAGTAATGTCGTTGTTCCATGCTTGCAATTTAAGCTGAGGTTGGACTATGACAATAAGCAGGTGTTTCTCTGAACTCTGAACTGTGTGGGTCATGTGGTATCACAATATAAGAAACACCGAGTGCACCAGAAATCCATTAGCCAATACAATTAAATGATCATCAAAGTATTTGCTGTACATTACTTTTGGTTTTTGTCCTCATTTACTTTATGCCAGAAGTAATATTTTTCAGATACTTCAGCAGGATGGAACGTTTTATATTGCATATTGTCTGTTATTGTTGCAGCAGCAACAAAATATAGTACTTGATATCATTCACAAAATTATGAATACTCATACACGACCTTCCAGTACGTGAAAAGCTAAGCAATTTTAACTTTTACAGGAAAAGCTTAAAAGGAAGCCAAACAATTTCGTGTTTTCTATAGCTTAAATCTTCTTCAACAACATTGCTTTCAACTGTAATTATTTGACATGGTCAATTTTCTTTGCTAATGTTCAGCAAAATATTGCTGAAAACAATACCAATAGAGTCAGTGTGCAGTGTGGAGGAACAGGAAGAAGTGCTGTTCCAAATAAACATTTCGAATACTGATTTTGCTTCATTTTGGTCTGAATTAGATCTAGATTTTGTTACGCTACTGACATATTCACAGTACAAAGGACGTATTAGCTAAGCAATTCTTCAACACTGGCAAGGTCAGAATCCTGTAGGCTGACATTTTATTGCTCTTGAATTGCCAGCATGTTCCATTTGTTTGGCTCAGAGGCACATAAATGGAGCTCTGGAATTATAAGCGACATCTTTGACAAACACCTCCCATGAACACAGTTTCTTTCCAAAACATGAATACTTCAGCAATTTTTTTTTTCTTAATTTGAAGCCTCTATATCATTTAGATCCATGGTAAAGACAAATTGCAAATTCAAAACATCTAAATAAAGTTGGCTGGAATCTAGTCACTGGGTGATCAAAATTAGAGAATAAGGGAATAAACAACATTTTTTCCATCACCAATTATACTGGGAAGGATTGTCTGAGGTATAAGAAATTGCAGATGATTGCGATATGGAGCTAAAAACAAGTTGCTGAAGTAACTCAGCTGGTCAGGCAGCATCTGTCGAAGCAAAACGCTGAATCAGTCATTCCAGTGGTTATTTTTTCACTCTTTGGCAAGATGAACTTGAGAGATATGATGGATTGGACTAGAGTCATTAGATTGAAGTTGAGAGCATTATAGTAAAGAGAATAGTTTGAAGTAACCGAAAAGGATAGATCAAAAACCAGGTACAAAAAGGTAACAGCGAAGCAGCAACAGTTTGGGGAAAATGCAGAATCTACAAGAGAAAAAGCAAAAGACAAAATCATGGTTTGCTGAACAGAAAATTACTCTCGTAGATGAATGCCTTAAACAAAATTTAGGTCCCATCTGTGCTCATCCGAGTCAAAAATTACTGCCAGTGTACGTTCATTTATGGGGTTGATTTTTTGAGCAAATGTTAACTGGAACCAGTTTAGGTCACATAGCTACACACTGCCATTTAACTACAATTCATTCTTTTGATGGATCAGTTCCATTTACCTAAATTACATACGCTCTTTGGCATGGTAGGAGCACATTTGGCACAAGCTGATCCTTCAATAATAACAATTCTGTATGCTCTAAGTGACCTACATTTCACTTTAATATTGGCCAATCATCTGAATGGCTTTTAAATCTAAAATGTTAAGACATTAGATGGACACCTTGAAATCGTCATTATCCTTGCACAAGGTTTGTTTTCAACCCCTCCATGCTAATTTTCTCCTTCCCCACACTTTAAAACATTGATTCATGCAGATGTTTGGTTCTACTTTGAAGGTAGCTCCCTGATATCTCGCTGAGTTCTTCTTTCAGTTGAGCACAAATTGACAACCTATTTAGCAATATTGAACCGCTAGTAAAATCACAATGAAGCCTGATTATGTTGTTACCAGAAGGGTCAAGGCTGAAACTTTCTTCACTGGTAGCGATCACTAGAAATGAATGAATAAGAGTAGAAGGATTGAGCAGAACATATAGGAGAGGGTATCAGAATGATGAGCAGAGGGTGAAGAGTAGAACAGCAAAAGGGAGGAGAAAACTTGGAGAACAGCAGGTGGAGTCAGGGTGGAATAAGTAATAGAAATGGAATATCAGAAAGAACTTCTTCCCCTCTACCTCCTACTCCAGTCATTTCTCTTCATTTTCCTTATTTTTAATATTATCAATCACCACTTTCTTGTCCTGTTTTTCTCCTTTCTCTTCCTCTGTTTCTCCTCTTCTCTTCACATCTCCCACCAAATTCCCTTTGATTCATCTGTTTAATAATTCTTCATTGATTTTCCTCAACTAATATTCCTCATGCCCCTGTCCTTCTCCATTTTCTCTACTTGCACTCTCTTTCATGCCAGTCTTCTAATAGCACGTATAAATAAATTGATCCTGCCAATCATCTAAAAGACTGATGGGTAATGAGTAAAAGAATAGTTTTCAGTTGTTGGTGTTATTTTGCTGGGACTCCATTAATCTGTTGTCAAAGTTATGGGTGGAGATTAGGAGAAAGCTTACAGAAATGGGACAGCATGATGTTGCAATTGATAGACCTACCACCTTACTGCAGCAGTGGTCTCCAATCAGCACTGTCAGTGTGGAATTCGCATGTTCTCGCTGTGACCAAATGGATTTCTTCTGGATGCAACATACACAAGATGCTGGAGGAACTCAGCAGATCAGGCAGCTTCTGTGGAAATGAGTAAATAGTGACATTTTGGGCTGAGAGTCTTCACCAGGACTGGAAAGGGAGGGGGAAGATGCCAGAATAAGGAGGTGGGAGAGGGGAAGGAGGACAATGATTTCTTCAACTGGTCATCTCTTTTTCTCTCCCCGCCCCCCCCACCCCATCCTCTTCTATTCTCCATTCTGGCCTCTTACCTCTTCTCCTCACCTGCTTATCACCTCCCCTGGTGCCCTCCTTCCCTTTCTCCCGGAGTCTGCTCACCTCTCCTACTAGATTCCTTCTTCTCCAGTCCTTTGCTTTTCCACCTATCACCTCCCAGTTTCTTACTTTATCATTGCTTCCCCCGCCCACCTGGCTTCACCTATCACTTTCTAGCTTGCCCTCCTTATCCTTCCTCCACCTTCTTATTTTTGCTCCTTCCCCTTTATATTCCAGTCCTGAAGAAGAGTCTTTGCTTGAAATGTCAACTATTTATTCATTTCCAATAATGCTGTCTGACCTGCTGAGTTCCTCCAAAATTCATGTGTGTTAATTTGGGTTTCCAGCAACTGCAGAATCTCGTGTTCCTCTGGCTTCCTCACACATTTCAAGGATGAGCAGATTTACAAGTTAATTGGCCACTAGAAATTGTCCCAAATATGTAGGTAAGCTGTAGGTGAATTTGATGGGAATGTAGAGAGAATAAAATGGATGTGTTGAAGTAGTAAAAATTGGTACTTGATGATAGGTGCAGATTTGATGGACCAAAAGGTCTATTTCATGTTGTATATCTTTATGAGAAATTTGGAGTAATTGGCATAGAAAATGGAATTGATATACCTGTAGTATGGGTCTTTCGCTTTGACCATACCTTCAACAAGTAGAAAGCTGATCTCTTATTCTCGATTATTCTACACTGTATCTCTGATTTCTTATTTGGTATTTCAAATTTAAGCTTTATTTTAGGGAAGTGAAATATAAACAGTCCGTTCAGTTATTTGCTATTAAGTACAGGGACAAATGCAGCTCGTCATTGGATCTGTCCTTGGATGACTGAATTAACTAAGTGTCAGGAAAATGTTCTGGCATAAATACAAGTGAAGCTCTTTTATATGCAGCTCATTTACAAATTAACTTAATGTTTTGGAATTAAAGAAAAATGTAGTTACATGAGTACTACATTGAGTTTTGCTTCTTTAAAGGACATTTTCCAGCTGCCAGAGAGTTATTGTTACATTTATCCATGATAACATTATTAGTCAATTGAAGCATGAGCTTCTGGCCATTCTGGGCCTGCTGATGAAGATAATTCGTTTTCAGACCATGCATCTATTGTAACATTGTAATAGATTTAATTGTATTTAATTTTTATTAAAAATTAATTCACAGCAATTCTATTTATACTAGTATTGAATTGATAGCTTGGTTTGCTGTATTATTACATTTGATAACACAAAAATGCAGTATCTCTTGCATTTACCTTCAAAAACAGTAGATCTTATTGTATGCTGTGATAACAAGGATATCAGTTTTCTGTTGGACATATTGCTTCTGCGTCATCTAGGCTGATATCTATAAAGTAATAAACATAATTGATTAGTGGAGTGATCTTAGCCAATCATATCAGTTTGGACAGTTATAATCTTTTTTTTCATAAACACAAGAGATTCTGCAGATGCTGGAAGTCCAATGCAACAAATACAAAATGCTGGAAGAACTCAGCAGGTCAGGCAGCAGCCATGGAAATGAACAAACTGTCAACATTTTGGGCTGAGACCCTTCTTTAAGACTGGAAAGGCAGAAGGAGGATGCCAGAATAAAAAGGTTGGGGAAGGGGATGAAGGATAGTTAAAGGTGATAGTTGAAGGTGGTAGGTGGGTAGGAAAGGTAAAGGGCTAGAGATGAAGGAATCTGAGAGAAGAGAATGGACTGTTGAAGAAAGGAAGGAGGAGGGACACCGGCAGAATTGATAGGCAGGTAAGAGGGTGGGGGACATTTTTTACTGGAAGGAGAAATCCAAATATCCAATAAATCCAATTAAAAATTTTTTTTTTATCTGTTTGCCTCCTCTGGCAGCATAGATATCTGTCCAAAGCTGGCCAGGCTTACCTTAAGATATGTATGTTATGCTCCAATGATGGAAAAAGCTTCTCACCAGAAGAGAACTGAGGACCAGAGGAAACTGGATAGTAAGCTGCTAAATATTTTATTTTTCTTAGGAGATATATATTTCTTATGTGTTTACAAAATGTGGGCCTGAATTTATTATATGTTTCTTATTGACATTGAAAACTTAATTGTGGGTCATCTTCTAAACCCTCTGGGGCAGATCTTCCCTTTATTTTTGGTGTAGTGGCAGTTTTCAAGGATTTAAATCCTGCAACAATGAACGGACAATGATAGAGTATGTTATGTAAGGGAAACTGAGCTTTTGGTTCTGATGCAGAGTTTTGAACTAAAATGTTAACAGTTCTTTTACCCTATAGATGCTGTTTGACTCACCAAGATATTCCAGTAGGTTATTTATTATTCACATGAGCCTACTGTCCTTGTCCTGCAGATGATTGAGGTTTTGATTTGGGAAGAGTTCTGAAAGAAGTCTTAAGTTGTTGGGAAGAATTTTGTGGGTGATGCTCAATGCATCTACGGTAAGGCTTTGGTGAATGCAATGAGTGCAGACTCAGTTAATTGCTATCTTCACGCAAATGACTGTGCTTCTCACCTCCCCTCTGGAATTAAGCACTTTCACTATATTCAAACCAAGGCTAGAATGAGGTTAACAACTGAGTAATCATGGTGAACCCTAAACAACTTCTTGGTGAGTAGATTATTGACCTATGTAGTTTATAGTTTTGGATCACCTCCCAACTTCTCACTTCATTCATTCTTCTGGCACCACTTACATTCCTCCTCACCGCTTCACCTATCATCTTCCGGCTTATACTTCTTCCTCTTCCTCCACTTTATTCCGACACATTCCCCATTCAGTCCTCATGAACGTTCTCTACCTGAAACGTTGACTCTTTATTCCCCTCCATAGATGCTGTTGACCTGCTGAGTTCCTTCAGCTTTTTGTGTGTGTGTTACTCTGGATTTCCAGCATCTGCAGCATCTCTTGTGTTAATGAAGTTTAATCATCAGCAAAATGAAGAAAAATGTACACTGATTCGGAGGTAATTGACTGGATTGGATTTAACATACTTTTTGTGGAAGGACATTTCTGCGCGAGTATCTACCCCAGCAATTCTTTTTGATGGGCATTGAAATCCTGCATCTAGTGTACTTCCTTACTGTTGATGCCCTTTATGCTCCTTTCAACTACATTTCTGCTCCACCACCACCCTTCTGTATCTGGCAGAACAGGTCCTCACCTTCAACAATTTTCCTTTGCTCCTCCCACTTTCTCCTGATTTGAGGAGTAGCCACGGGAACTCACATGTGCACTAGCTATGGCTACCTCTCTTCATTGGCTATGTAGAACAGTCCATGTTCCAATCCTTCCCAGGTAATGCTCCCCAACTCTTCATTTGCTACATTAACAACTGCATAGGTGCTGCTTCATGCTCCCACGCTGAGCTCATAAAATTCATCAACTTTGCCTCTAACTTCCACCCTGCCCTTAAATTCACTTGGTTCATTTCTGACACCTCTCTCCCCTTTTTTGATCTCACTGTCTCCATCTGTAGAGACACACTATTAATGGCATCTTATGTAAATCTACCAATTCCCACAGTAATCTTGATTATAGCTTCTCCCACCCTATCTCTTGTAAAAATGCTATTTTCTTTTTGCTGTTCCTTTGCCTCCACTACATCTGTTACCAGGATGTGGTTTTGCTTTCCAAGACATCAGAGATGTCCTCCTCCTGCAAAGAACGGGGTTTCCCTTCCTCCACCATTGATGCTTCCCTCACCCGCATTTCCTGAGCACCCGCACTCACCCCATCTTCCCACTGCCTTAACAGTGATAGAGCTCCTCTTGTCCCTACCAACCCATGAGCCTCCAACACATCATCTTCCACAAATTCCAAAATCTCCAAAGGGATCCTACTACTAAAGATAACTTTACCTCACTCCCTCTCTCCGCTTTCCGCAGGAATCTGTGATTTCATTGTCCATTCGTCTTTACCCACAAATCTCCTCCAAGGATAAGTGGACTAAGTGCTACACCTGCCCATTCACTACCTCCATTCAAAGCACCAAATGGTCCTTCCAGGTGAGGCAACACTTCACCTGTGAATCTGTTGGGGTCGTTTGTTGTGTCTAGTGCCTCCAATGTGGCTTCTTCTAAATCGGTGAGACCTGTTGTAAATTGAGGGACCGCTTTGTCGAGAATCTCCTCCCCATTCACCAAAAATGGAACTTCCTTGTGGCCAAACGCTTTAATTCAGATTCCCTTTCCTATTCCAACATTTCAGTCCATGGTTTTCTCTTGTGCAAGATGAGGCCACTTTCAGGGTGAAGGAGCAATGCCTTATATTCTGCATGGGTAGCCTCCAACCTGATGGCATGAATATTGATTTCTCTTTCGGGAAAACAAATTTCCTTCCCTCTCCTTTCTTCCAGTCCCCATTCTAGCCTTGTACCTCTTCTGACCTGTCCCGGGTCCCGTCCTCCTTCCTTTTCTTCTATGGTCCTCTCCTCTTCTATCCAATCTCTTCCTCTCTAGCCTTTCATCATTCCCACCCACTTGGCTTCACCTATTATCTTCTAGCTATCCTCCTTACCCTCCCTCCACCTTTTTATTCTGGCATCTTCCCTCTTCCTTTTCAGTCCCGAAGAAGTGTCTTGGCCTGAAACATCAACAGTTTTCTTCATTTTCATTAATGCTGCCTGGCCTGCTGGGTTCCTCCAGCGTTTTGTGTGTGTTGTCGAAGAGGATTATGATTCCTTGTTTTTGGAAGGAAGCTAACTGATAATCAATAGGCTGTTTCCTGCTTCCTGAGTCCATGGTTGTGCCCCAAGGGGTTTTCAGTTTATAGAAAATTGGGACACTGCCAGAGAGCATGATTTTTATGAAGCAGTTAAAGCCAAGTGGTTTATTTTTCCTCCCTAGCTGATGATTTTGCAGAATAAATTGTTTGCAGAAATTTTGCAGAAAATAAAGAGCATAGAAAATTTAAAAAAAAACAGGAACATGAGCAGGCTAATCATTTTCTCAAGCCTGTTCTGCCATTCAGTGAGCTCATGGCTGACCCAATCTAGACCTTAACACCACTTTCTCCCTCTATCTGCACTGAATATATTCAATGACTCTGCCTCTGCAGTTCCCTGGAGTAGAGAATTCCAAAAAGTTCATGACCCCATGCAAGATGAAATTCGTCCTCATCATCTTAATTGGGCAATTAACCCCTTATTCCAAAACTATGTAATATAGTTTGGGAGAGCCCCATCTTAAAAATCTGAAAAAGAAACTCAGGAAATGCCAAAAAAACATGCAACAAGTCAGACAGTATTTTTGAAAAGAAAGATATTTTAGGTCAATGCTTTTACAGCTTTCCAGCAGTTGTAGTTTTCTATTTCACTTAAAGATCGGCATTTGCCTCAGATGGTGGTATTCTTTGGTCTAGTCTGCGGTATGTTGAAGATAACGTAAGGAGAGATTTGGGTGAAGAAAACTTTAATACAGGAGTACAGAAATGGAAAAGAAATTTCTGATAAATTGCTGCAGTACTCCAGTGTATGATATAAGTGAACACATTGGGAGGGCAATGAAGATAAAGGGAGAAGATACAACTAGTGCAGTCATTTGGCTTGATCACAGATTTTCCATCCCAGAGATATCCACATTATAGAAACATCTCTTGTAATTAAAAATGTAAGCACATTATATATTCTACATTTGTTACTGATCCAGAGCTGGGTGGTCAGTTTGAAAATATGTACCTGCTATGTGATTTAAATTAATTTGAGACAGTGGTATGGAAATGTTACTGCCAGTTATAGAAGAAAAGAATAAAAGAATTCCTGAGATCAATGATTTGCTATCTAAACATGACAATGATATCTCACAATGAAATAAAATTGTAACACGAATTCACCTCATACTTGATTGAAACCATCATGTTATTACAGAGTTCAAGAACGAGTCATAGAGTCATGGAAAACTACAACACAGGAGCAGGCCATTCAGTCCATCTAGCCAATGCTGAACCATCGATCAGCACCAGGACCTTAGCCCTCCATATCCCTTCTATCCCTGTACCCATCCAAATTTTTCTTAAATGCTGAAATCAACGTCGCATTCACCACTTGTGACGGTGGTGAGAGTCATTCCACACTCTCACCACCATCTGAGTGTATAAGTTCCCCTTACGTTCCCTGTAAATTGTTCACCTTTCTCCCTTAACTCATGGCCTCAGGTTCCAATCTCATACAACCTCAGTAGAAAAAGCCTTCTTATATTTGTCCTACCTATACCCCTCTATTTCCTGGCACAATTTACATATTACTATTTAACTATTTATGGTTTTATTACTATTTATTATTTATGGTGCAACTGTAACGAAAACCAATTTCCCCCGGGATCAATAAAGTATGATTATGACTATGACTGTAACTTTGTATACCTCTATCAAATCTCCCCTCAATCTTATACATTTTAGGGAATAAAGTTCTAACCTTTCAACCTTCCCATATAACTCAGGTCCTCAAGTATCGGCAACATGCTTGTAAATTTTCTCTGCACACTTTCAATCTTATTTGCAACTTTCCTCTAGGTAGGTGTCCAAACCTGGATGCAATACTCCAAATTAGGCCTCACCAAAACCTTATATAATTTCAACATAACATCCCAACTACTGAACTTAGTACATTGATTTGCGAAGGCCAATGTGCCAAAAGCTTTCTTTATGACTTATCTACCTGTGACACTACTTTCAAGGAATTATGGATCTGTATTCCTGATCCCTCTATTCTACCACACTCCTTAGTGCCCTATCATCACCATGTAAGACCAACTTTGGTTGGTTCTCCCAAAGTGCAACACTTCAAACTTCTCTGCATTAAATTCCACCTGCCATTATTCAGCTCATTTTTCCAGCTGGTCCATATCCTGCTGCAAGATTTGACAGCCTTCTTCACTGTCAACTGCATCCCCAATCTTGCTGACATCTGCAAATTTGCTGATCCATTTTACCACATTATCATCCAGATCATTGATATAGATGGCAAATGACAATGGACCCAGTATCAGTGCCTGCAGCATACCACTAGTCACGGGCCTCCAGTCACAGAGGCAACCATCCACTACCACTCTCTAACTTCTCTCGTGAGGCTAATGTCTAATCCAATTTACTAGCTCATCTTGAATGCCAAGCGACTGAATCTTTTTGACCAACCTCCCATGCAGGAACCTGTCACTACCATCTGTCTTCACTATAATTTCAGCAGTTGCTGGAAGGATTGCCAGCATCCTGAAGAAATACTGATTAATACCATCAACAACCCCATAAGGGAGCTCAAATCACAGCTTATGTGGGTCAAAGATTCTGGGACTCAGTGAATGCAGAGCAGTGTATATCAGCCACATGGGACACGTGATGGAAACCCACATCAAGGAGCACAGGGGGTGTATTTGTTTCGGTTACCTGGAGAATTCGGTGGAAGCATTCACAATGACCATAGGATTGATTTTGATGACACAAAACTACTGTGTTGCACCAATGGCTTTTTAACAGAAGCCACTGGAATAAAACTTGAGGAAAAGAATTTTAACAGAGACGAAGGTCTCACTCTAAGTAAGAGCTGGAATTCAATTGTGAACAAGGGGGGAAGGTAGAAACCTGATTGGATGAGGACTAACCAATCAGGAGGTACGGTAATGGGGGTATGAATGCCACTGGACTAGACTTGCCCAGGCATCATCCCTGATGAAGATGGCAGAGTTTGTCATTGAAACGTCGGTTATAGTTGATACCTGTACCTGACTGGAAACCCAAGAAGAGTTTATTCATCTATGAACTCACTTTGCAGGACGTCATCACTCCTCCTACCCATGTCATTGCTACCAACATGGACCATGACCTTTGGCTGCTCACCCTTCCTCTTAACAATGCTGTGAACTTGATCCAAGATGTCCCTGACCCTGGCACCCTTGAGGCTACTTACCATCCAGGAATCTTGTTCTTGTTCACAGAACCTCCTTTCCGTTCCCCATACCAACGAATCCCCTATCACTTCAGCTTGCCTTTTCTTCCCACTTCCCTTCTAAGCCACAGAGGCAGACTCAATGCCAGTGATATGTCTGCTGTGACTTTCCTCTGCTAAGTCATCCCCTTCCCAACAATAACCAAAGTGGTATATTTGTTTTTGAGGGGAACATCCCCAGGAATACTCTGTACTGGCTACCTATCCCCTTTCCCATTCCTGATGGTCACCCAGTTACCTGTGTCCTGCTCCTTGGGTGTAACTACCTCCCTGTATGTCCTGACTATCAATCCCTCAGCCTCCTGAATGACCTGGAGTTCATCCAGTTCCTGCTCCAACTCCTTAACACTGTCAGTTAGAAGCTGCAACTGCATGCACTTCTTGCAGATGTAGCTTTTAAGGACACTGGAGCTCTGCTTGCCTTCTCATATCCCACAAGAGAAGTATTCCCTTATCTTGCCTGGCACCTGCATTCTCTAAATGGGCAATAATAAAGAAAGGATATATAATGGACAAAAAAATCTAACTATGGTCGATAACGTTCCTCACCGAAATCTCCTTAGGCCAAAGTCTCAAATCCCCACTTTAACACTAGCCCACTCACACAATGGCCACTCCATTTAAACCTAACTTATTTTTACTTATATCTTGCCTAGTGTCACAGTACGTGCCATTCAATGTCTCTCGGGAACTGGTGCACAAAATGTGCTGACTGCTCATGCTCACTTCTTTTAAACTCACTCCCCCTCCATTCAATCCAATGTCTCCTCTGGAACTATACTGTAGGGTTCATTTACAAAATGAAATTTTAAGAAAGCACACAGCTCCACAGCACTTTATTATTTGTTTACTTTGAAGGACCAAAAGTAGATGAGATTCATAACTAAATTTAATTTATCTTCTGTCAAAGTGTGCATTGATTTTCATTATTCTAATAGGCATAGGGCTACTGTAGTGAAATTTGTTTTTCAAAGAGCAATTATCCTTTTAAGCACTTTTTAGTTTTACTGGGGACAAAATTTGATAGCCCCTGAAAATAGATACAAGAATTGTGTCTGAAATTAACCAATGTCCTTTGATTGCAAAGCTGGCTGCATACCAACTATTTTGCTGCTTGCTAATTGTAATAATTTCGGCATCAATATTATTAGTGCTGCAGCTAAAGCCAATTAGAACTGCTTAAACCTGATCTGGCTTTCTTAAAGGGGAGCTACAAAAGTCGCTGGCAGACATTTTACAAGTGTACCTGACCTGGGAAGCTAAAGAATGGCTGAATTGGTGAAAATTGGTGAAACTGCCCTACAAATTTTTTGGAGATGCTGTTCTGGGGGCTTGCTGGTGGAGGTGCATAATAAGTGATATGCCATGAATGTGAGGGTGATTACAGGCTGCAGATGAAAATGAGAACTGCTTGCTTAGAGTTAATGACATGAATCAGGACCCAGAGATCTCGATGCAACAGTGTATTATGTTCAAGAACATAACATGGGTAGTCAAGAACAGCAAATATATCCATGGAGAGAAGGCTGGTTTCTATGATGTACTCAGCTACTGTATGTTCACAATACTCTGCAGCTTCCAAGGGCATAGCAGGTGCCATACCAAGCCATGATTTATCCAGATAGGTCGCTTTCTATGGTACATTGACAAAAATTTGTGAGGGTCAACAGGAACATGCCAAAGATCTTTAGCCTCTTGATGAAGTAGAGGTGCTGGTAAGATATCTTTCATAGCCTTTTTTTTTTTTTAAACCTTTTTTATTATAAAAAAAAAGCTTAAGTGTATTGAATGATCAGCAGTGGGAGTTGTGAATCTCCCCATTTTGGGACTCCTATTTACTTATTTTCAGTAGAATTTGTATGTAACACCTTGCTTCGCCTAGTGGCTTAATCTAGTGGGTGATAACCCCCAGCCCAGCCAAACTTAAGAAATCTCGTTTGGGTGGATGCTGAGTGACGTGTCCCCTGTTACAAATCAGTACTCTGAAATAACAAACGGTACACAGTATGCGGTTAAACAATTAAGCTTTATAACTCTTACTTTGACCATATGTTTAGTAGAGAAACAAAATATAAAAGTAAAAGGGCCCAAGTCTTATTAAACAGTCTGTGCACAAAGTTGGATCTCAGTCAGTAATCCTTCTTCCACCATCGATCTCCTCAGAGCGCCACTGACCTTCGGACCCTTCGCTCGGAGTCCACCCCATCCAGTAGTCTACCAGATCTCTCCATTCGTGTCTTCTCTCTTCATCTGTCTCTCTCTCCCTCTGGCAAAAGCCCATGAACTCAACTGCTTCCAGAATCACAAGACAGGGCAACAAAATCCTGATCAGCTAACATGCATCCACAGTCCTGTTATCTCCCGCCATAACCCAAACATTGCTGCTACAGGAAAACGATTACAGGTTTCCCCTGCCATCCAAAGGTAGAGCATTCCTATGAAATGGTTTGTAAGCCGGAATGTCGTAAAGCGAAGAAGCAGTTACCATTTACTTACATGGGAAAATTTTGTGAGCATTCGCAGACCCAAAAATAACCTACCAAATCATGCCAAATAACACATAAAACCTAAAATAACAGTAACATATAGTAAAAGCAGGAATGATATGATAAATTCACAGCCTATATAAAGTAGAAATACTGCTCTACAACGATCGCCTGCGCAGATCTCCGTAGCGAAAATCTCACGCAAGCGCTGTTGGCATAAACGCGCTCTCCAGTCACCTTTAAGCTATGAAGCTGCCAAATCTACCAAATAACACATAAAAGTACACAGCCGATATAAAGTTGAAATAATGTATGTACAGTGTAGTATCATTTACCGGAATTGGGAAAACAGCGCCAAGCACACTGATGATGGTGTGTTAGACTGAGTCGTCGCAGGTTGGGGTGGTGCAGTGGCCCCCACCCTCCGGCCACTGACCCAATACTTTGCCGCGAAGAACGCAGCAGAAACCAGGAGGCACAAAGCACATCTTTAAGAAAAAAGCCGAAATAAACATGCTAATTAATTAGGTGCTGCCCGGCACATAAATGTCGGTGCAGATCAGAGGTGATTGCTGATTGCATCGCCTCTGATCTGGGCCAACAATTACCTGTCGGGCAGCACCTAATTAATTAGCATGTTTATTTCGGCTTTTTTCTTAAAGATGTGCTGTGTGCCTCTCGGCTACCGCTGCATTCTCCGCAAATTGGTACAGGATTTGTCTGGGGCCCGGGGGTTGGGGTGGTGGGACATGGGGGTGTTATCTCATTGTCGATCAGGGCAGGCAGCTCATCTTCTCCTATGACCGCCCGCCTCGATGTCAAAGGTCGAGGTTCGTCATCTGCTGTGGCTGATGTGGAAGGCTTGCTTAACTGCTGAGCCTTGCGCATTTTTCTATCACACAGTTCTTTGTAAGCACTCAAACCATCCTGCAAATATCCCCTAAACCTACATACCCTATCAAAATTAACGTTCTACTTTATCATTGCAGTGAAAGTCTCACGCAGTTGCTTCACTTTCGCTACTGCATTTGGTTTCGATTGTTATCCTTTCCTCTTCCAATTGTATCAGCTCTTCATCTATCAGATCTTGGTCATGGGACGCCAAAACCTCTTCAACATCATCTTCCTCAGCTTCCACAAGCCAAACTCTTTGTCCTTACTTTGTTCACCACGATCAAAACACTTAATTATGTCTAGTTTTACGCTACATGTAACACCCTTGCGAGCTCTTTCAGGCTTTTCTGACACCTTAGAACTCATCTTGCTAACAGCTGCTCAATGCAACGTGTTTAAGCAATGCCGTTCCGAATCCTGGGGAGAGTGGCTGCTCGGAGCGTGTGTTGCCTTTCTTCGTAACAGTGAAAACACCTTCTGAAAGCGAAAACAGGGTACTAATGTAGGTCTTTCGTAACAGTGAGGTTTAGTAAAGCGAACGTTCGAAAAGCGGGGGACACCTGTACATTAGCCTTACAGCTCATTACATGTATTTGGCTTTTTTATATCCACTTGTAAAATTATATTTTAGGCACTAATTTAAGACTCAGGTTGGTATTGTAGCTTGAATACATAAAGAAAAATGAAAGCACTACAAAGCAATAAAAATTAATATGCATCGATATTAATACTAATATAATGAATTGAGAGCATTGATTAGCACATAGTAGAAATGCGTTGAAAGCTGAGGAGGACTAGCAACTTGATACACAATCTTTAGGCATCACCGTGGGAGGAGGGATTGTAAAAGAGGAGGTGGCGTTGCTATATTAATCAGGGACTCTATTATTGTACTAAGTAAGAAGACTATTGAAATGATGCCAAGAGTGAAGCTTGGAAACAAACAGAGAGCGTTCAGTTCACTTGGGGTGTACTAGAGGCCTCCAAACAGCCACGTGGAGATAAAAGAGCAGTATATTGGCAATTGTTTTAATATAAAATGCTAAAAGGGTTTTGGATTTTTAGGTACATACAAGTTATTTTCTGAGTTACCATGTAAATAGTTCCAATGGAAAAGGGGCACTCAGCATGTCTTATAATGTAATAAGTTCTCTTCAGCTCTCATTCAGTCATTCCATGCCACATCTAATTTTCTTTTCAGAGGATGAACGACTCCCAAACCTCAGATATCATCACTTTCAAAATGACCACCAGAAAGTGACAAGAAGAACTTGATTTTTTTGCAGATTATTTGAGAAATGGGTCTACTTTAGACACATTAAGCTAATATTTGAAAGCAGCAATTGGATTTGGATTAAAAGGAAAGACAACAACTGGGCTGCAAGATGAAGACAGGAGGGTATGGAACTGAGGGGGGTGTATCTGGGACGCCAGGTAGCACCATTGAGCCCTCTGGAGACATCGCGGCTTATCAACGAAACGTCAAAGAAGGAGGGTGCCCACCTGATGACCCCGATGACGTACCTACCCTCCCTCCTTGTCACCACTCCAAACCCACTGCCAACATCGAGAGTGCCAACTTACCATAGGGATTGAAACATCAAGTCCTAGTAGCTCTACTGGCATGCAATAAATATGCAGCAATATCTTCAAAGCCAACCATTCTGTGATCATCTGTATTAACAGGATGTCCTTTACCATATAGAAATGCCAAATAAATAATGGCCTTTCCAGCAATGCCTGCAGCTTGGACACCACTTCAGTGATGCTCCAATTTACTGGGGTATGTTCCATATTTATTTGGAGTTTGATGCATGATTCTTTTAATTACTTATTAAAGGTACAGATTGCCAAATTATCTGTTCAGTATAAATCATAGAAGTATGAAATAGCTTGATACAAAGTTTGTTCTCCATCTGCCTGATGGGATTGCTGTGATGAAAGAGGAGCAGGAAGTTCTTAAGGCATGAGGGTGAACAATGTTTCCTGAAGCATATCACCAAAAGGATCTTAAGTTCACTATAGTGCAGTAGGAGTAGGTTATTTCATAAAAATCAAAAAAAAAATGCTGATGCTGAAAATGTTAAATTATAACAGAAAATGCTGGAGAAACTCAGTGGGTGTTTCCTGACTTGAGTGTTTGCATCATTTTCTGTTCTTTTTATGTATTTAGTAATTCTACTGTAGACGAATTGACTTGAATCTGCCTACAAATCACATGGCTGCACTTTGAAAGTAATAACTGCCATAGAAATATGTTGAGAGGACCTGACAATAGAAAAACAAATTATATAATTGCAAGTTCTTCCTGATGTTATATATACCCCTGTTTTTGGTAAATAGCAAGATACTAATCATCTACATAAATAATTTACAGGTAACAGCAAAATTATCCTGAATCTCAAACTGCCTTTCATCTTACTAATTTTTTGTTTGTTTACTAATGGACTCAACCAATAAGAACTATATATTCTAGCAATTATATGCATAATTATTGAAGAATAAATTGATTCAGCTCAAATCCTAAACTGAATGATAAAAGAATCGGATGGCTTAATGAATAATTTATCGCCATGGTAACTTTGTTCTCAAATTGTCAGGGATATTCACCTTTGTCTTTTTCACCCCTCTCCAACCCTCTCTGTAAACTCAAACTAATGTTTTATCTCTCTTTCCCAGTTCATTCCACCTGAAATGTCAACACTCTTTCTATTCTACAAATGCTATTTGATGTTTCCAGCAAATCCCGTTTTCATTTTACAGTAGAAGTATCTCAGATAATGTGGTCCGACGAAAAGTTTGACTAGATGAAGTAGTCAAAGTTGTCAAGCAGAATGAAAGGTGGTTAAGAAGGCATATGCTATGCTGGCCTTTACTAGTCGGAAAATTGAGTTCAAGAGCTGCATGGTAATGTTACAGCTCTATGAAACATGGGTTAGACTACACTTGGAGTATTGTGTTCAGTTCTGATTGCCTCATTATTAGAAAGGATGTGGAAGCTCTAAAAATGATGCAGAGGAGATTTACCAGTGTGGTGCCCGGACTAGAGAGCATATTTTATGAGGAAAGGCTGAGCAAGCGTTTCTCTTTGGAACAAAGGAGGATGAGAGGTGACTTAATAGAAGTGTACAGGATGATGGGGCATAGATTAGGTGGACAGCTAGTGGTTTTTCCAGGGTTGCAAAGACTAATACGGAGAGGGCATAATTTAATACGGGTGGATGTCAGAGGTAGGTTTTTTACAGAGAGTGGTAAGTGCATGGATCACACTGCTGAGGTGGTGGTTGAGGCATATACATTACAGCCATTTAAGAGACTCTTACAAAGACACCTGGATGAAAGGAAAATGGAGGGCTAAGGGGAGGGAAATATTAGATTGATCTTGGAGTATGTTAAAAGTTGGCAAATAGTCATGTGCCCATGCACCTGTTCTGTGCTGTATCTGTATAATGTTCTAGATGAATGCAGATTTTGATAAAGCAGCGGTTGGTGAAGAAGGAAATCCATAATTCTTTTACAAAGCCTACCAAATTATATTGAAATCAACAACATCTAAATGACATTTGAATGAAGCGGCTAGTTTGTCATAAACTCGCATCTAGACTTATTTAAGACTTTCTGCATTTGATGATAAAGTAATTAGTTTTGTACACTGGGTAATGCAATTAATGACTATTGTGTTTTCACTTTAACCTTCCCATTAATCAAAATGAATAAAAGGACTGAAAACTAATTTAAAAAAAGACAGAAAGCTACAGATAATTTAATTTCAGTTAAGTATGTTGAATGCTATTTAACATCATGGTTTATGTTTGGAAGTTTATGTTGATATGCATGTGCATCATAACTACTCCGAAATTAAGAAATTGGACTGAATCTACAGAAATGCACAATACATCTACCTGACTGCTTTTAATGATCTTGCTTTAGATTTCAAAAAAATTACTTGACTAATGCACAAAGGTATACACAATTTGAGAATTAGAGTATAGGCTTAAATGGACCCTTTCTAGTTGACAAGATGTAATGAGTGGTCTACTATAAGATTTGCTGTTGTGGCTTCAACTTATAATTTATATAATTAGCTTGCCTGAAGCACCAAAAGAATAGATGCAAAATTTGCTGATGATACAATGATAAATCAGAAAATAAGCCATGTAGAGAACAAGGAGACAGAAAAGGGAGGTTAATTGAGTTGGTAAAGATCTAGCAAATGGAGTCATGATAATATTGAGTGTATCCATTCAAGATTTCTAAACTTGTCAAAACTTCTAGTCTTTTAAGAGTCTCTAAGTGTCCTCATTTGGGGAGGGGTTATATAAGTTCAGCCTGCAGTTCAAAGACTAATTTACTTAACTATTTTAGTCTCTTTTCTGAAAGAATTTAGCTGCCAATAATCATTATTTTGAGCAATGAAGTTCTTCCAACCAAGGCCGTGATCCCAGCTAATAAAGTAGATGAAACTTAGTTATTTTACTGTAAATGGAACAGATTTATTTGGAGGAATGATTCTAACAGAGATTATAATTCTACAACATATTTCCAAACATGAGTATTATTCTTAAAAACTAGAAAAAACATACAAAGTGTTGCAAATTATCATATCGTCAATCACAAAAAGAAGGCTGTGTGAAGAGGTCCTTCTCAGGTTGAGGCTAAGTGGACTTTAGGTCTTCATCTTTGTAACTCTTCTCCACTGTTACTGACTTCTAATATTTATGTCTTTTTTGCCACTCACTTAGTGATGGCCTCATTTGCATGTGTTGTTTTCACAACTGCTTTGATCAGGTCAAATGGTAGGGACTTTGGGTTCAAAGTAAATTTTATTATCATAATACATATATGTCACTATATACAACCTCCTTGAGATTCATTTTCTTGTGAGCATACTCCGTAAATCTATAGAATAATAACTGTAACAGCATCAGTGGAAGATCAACGAGAGTCCAGAAGACAATGGGCAAATACAGATATAAATAAGCAACAATAAATAATGAGAACATGAGATAATAAGATTAAGAAGTCTTTAAAAGTGAGATCATTGACTGTGGGAACATTTCATGATGGGGCAAGTGAGGTTGAGTGTAGTGTTCCCTTTTAGACCATATGACATGGGAACAGAATGAGACCATTTGGCCCTTTGAGTCTGCTACACCATTCAATCATGGCTGATCCTTTTTTATTCAAGAATCTGATGGTTGAGGGGTAGTAACTGTTCTTGAACCTGCTGGTGTGAGTCCTGAGGCTTTTGTACCTTCCACCTGATGGCAGCAGTGAGAAGAGAGCATGATCTGGGTGGTGGGAGTCCCTGATGATAGATGCTTCTTTTCTGTGATAGCACTCTATGTAGATGTGCTCAATGGTGAGGTCAGTGTTACCCGTAATGGACTGGGCTGTAGCCACTACTTTTTATAGGATTTTCCATTCAAGGCCACTGTGTTTCCATACCAGGATGATAGCAGCCAGTTATTTACTCTCTACTATAGAAGTTGGTTAAAGTTTTAGACTTCATGCTGAATCTCTGCAAGCTGCTAAGGGAGTAGAGGTGCTGCCGTGCTTTCCTACAATTGAGCACGGCAAGTCCTTTGAAATAGTAACACAGAGGAATTTAAAGGTGCTAACCCTCTCCACCTCTGATCCTCTGATAAGACTGGCTCATGGACCTTTGGTTCCCCTCTCCTGAAATCTATAATCAGTTCCTTGGTCTTGCTGACATTGAATGAGGTGTTGTTGTTATGACACCACTCAGCCAGATTTTCAATCTCCCTCCGATATACTGATTCACTGCCACCTTCGATTCGGCCCAAGATAAGGTTGTTTCTTCCGAATGGATTGCAGTCTCAGTTAAGTCAACAATAGGTTTCCTGAGACTGGAAATAACATTAGGTAAAAAGTAACAGTAAACATCTTGAATCTTGATCAGTTTCTTCTGCTGTGCTAAAAGGCTGAGTTTAACAAAAAGACAGGGAATATCAATCGTAGTGTATTATGTGGGAAACATGTCCTTAGATATTTTGGCAGGAAAAGAGGAAAAAAATCTAAATGTTGAGCGATTGCAGTTCTCTGAGGTGTAGAGAGATCACAGATCTGATGCCTAACCTTATGAAGCAACTAGGGGCAAGTCCTGACACTGAGGCTCCCCTAAATACCCCCACTCACTGGGGCGATCCACTCCAGGACTTTCAGGATTGACCAGACACAGCAACTTACCTTGGAAGCGTAGTAAGAGAACTGGGTTGCAGATGAAACTGAAGCAGTGTGGGGCCAAGTCCATCCTTGCCAGCACACTGCTAGCTAATGTCCAGGCCATCAATAACAAAGTTGACAGTTCACAGGAAAGACTGACCACCAAAGAGAAATGAGGGACTATTGTGTGCTTTATCTCACTGACTGTACCTGCTTTACGACTGCACCATAAACTCAAGGGCTACTCAGTTTATCAGATGGATCGTACAGTCTCCTCAGGCAAAGTTACAGGTAAAAGGGTCTGCTAATCAACTCCTCACGGTGCTCAGACATGATGGTTTTGACAAGCTCCTCTTACCCAGCTTAGAATATCTAACTGTGGAGTGTTACCCATAGTACCTGCCATGGGAGTTCACTTCAGCATGTCTCCTGTACCAATAGTCCCAAACACCCTGACCATTTCTATACACAACCCTCGTCCACACTTCAGTAAATCAGATCACTAGGCTGTGCTCTTTCTCCTTGCATACAAAGAAAAGCTGAAATGGGAGAATCCAGTACAGAAAGTGGTGCAATGCTGGTGTGAAGAAATAGATGAATTTCTATGCAACTTCTTTGAGTCAGTTGACAAGTTTTTGTTCAAAGACATAGCTGCCAGCCTGGAGGAGTATGTCAGTACCATCATGAACTTTATCAGCAAATGTGTATCAAAGAAGGCAGTCTGAGTGTTCCCTAATGCAAAACCATGGATGAAGGAGGAGATCCACTCTCTACTTAATCCTACGACTGCAGCATTCAAGTCAGCTGACCCTGATCATTACAAGAAATTAAGCTACAACATCCATAAAGCTATAAAAATGTCAAGAGGCAATACAAAATTGAGTCAAAAACCAATTGTCAGTTATGACAGGGCTTACAGGTTATGAAACAAAATTGGGCAGCATCACCAACAACAGCATATCCCTTCCAAATGAGTTTAATTCATTCTACGGAGGGATCAGTATGTTATCACCCACCTTGACATTCTCCAGTACACTTCAATCTGCAGTCACAATTGCAGATGGAGATCAGTTTTCTGGACAGGGAACCCTGGATGGTGTCCCTTCCTTAGATCTTCTGCAGATCAGAGGTAGGAGGTATTTGCACACATTTTTAACCTCTCCCTGCTTCATTCTGTGGTTCCCACCTACTTCAAGAAGACCACTATGATCCCAGTTCCGAAGAAAATCAAATTAACATGTGTTAATGACTACAGCCCAGTTGCTCTGACATCCACCGTCATGAGGTGCTTTAGGAGGATGGTTGCATATGCATTCCCTCTGGCCTTCCAGACAAACTCAATCCACTGCAATTCAGTTACCAATGAAACAGATCCATGGTAATGCCATCTCCTTGGCCCTACACTTGCTTCTCGGAAAGGTGAAAGGTAAACACACCTACATTAAATTACTGTTCATTGTCTATAATTCTGCCTTAAATACTATAATTCCAATTAAACTCATCACCAAACTCTAAAACTGGGACTCAACGCCTCAATTTCTTGACCAGAAGATGACTGTCGATAAGGATAGGAAGCAACACCTCCATCATGATTACTCTTAACACTAGGTTGCATCCTCAGCCCCCTACTCATGACTGTGTGGTCAGATTCTGCTCTAATTTCACCAACAAGTTCACTGTAGTGGGCCAGGGCCATATCATAAATAATGATAAGTCAGAGTACAGGAAGAAAATGGCTTAAAAACATGGCATCATGCAAAATCCTTTCCCTCAATGTCAGAAAAACTAATGAGCCTGTCATTGAACTCAAGAAGGGGAGTTGTGTACATGCTCTTCTATATCAGTGGTGTAGAAGTTGAGAGCTTCAATTTCCGAGGAGTGAATATCACCAATAATCTGTCCTGATTGAACCACATAGATGCCATGGTCAAGAAAGCTCAACAAAGCCTTTACTTCCTCATGTCCCCTTCAACCCAGAACAATTTATGTTGACGCACCACAGAAAGCATCGTAACCAGATGCGCTATGGTATAACAACTGCTCCTCTTGGGACTCCGAGAAACTGCAGAGTTTCAGCACCTTATGGAAACCAGCCTCCTCCATGGACTCTCTCCATATTTCTCACTGCCTTGGTAAAGCAGCCAATATAATGAAAGACATCACCCACCCCAAACATACTGTTCTTCCTCCTCTCATTGGGCAGAAAATACAAAAGTCTGAAAGCAGCAGGCTTAAGGACAGATTCTATCCCATTTTATTACTAGTGAATAGTTCCCTAGTACAAAAAGATGCACTCTTGGCCTCACAAGCTGCTTTGTTATATCTTGCACCTTTTTGTTTACCTGTGCTGCACTTTCTTTATTACAATTTATTCTGCATTTTGTTATTTTACCTTGTACTACCTCAATGCACTGTGTATGAATTGATATGTATAAATAGTATGCAAAACAGACTTTCACTGTGACCACGATAATAATGTTAATAATAAAAAATCAATAGCAATAAATCAAATCTCAGTATTCCAATGTTGAGATATGCGGGTACAGCATATTAGGAAAGTTAAGAGAATATTATCGTTGGGGAACGTGAATATAAAAGTACTGAGGTTATGCTTCACTTATAAAGGCATCAGTAAGACCTCATCTGGTGTACTGTGTACAATACTGTTATCCTTGTTTAAGGAGGGATATTAACACATTGAAAGTAGTCCAGAGGTAATTTACTGACTAGTAGCTGAAATGAGGAGATTGTCTTTTGTGGAAAGTTTGAGCAGTCCAGGCATATTACTTACAGTACAAGAGTTAAAAAAAAATCAGACAGAAATCCTAAGGGGTCTTGACCAGGTACATTTGGAAACAATGAGGCTGAATCTAGAATTAGGTTTAAAAATAAGGTCCATTTAAGACTAAATTGAGACAGATTATTTTCTTTAGGAGGGTTGAGAGTCTTTGGAAATTTTCCCCTCAATGGAATGAGAATCAGGTTTAATATCACTGGCATATGTCATGAAATTTATTGTTTTGTGGCAGCAGTACATTGCAATACATAAAAATAAAAAGTATAAATTATTATAGGGAACATGTATATAAAATTAAATTAAGTATGTAGTGCAGAAAGAGAAGAGGAAAAATACTGAGGTAGTGTCACGGGATCATTGTCTATTCAGAAATCTGATGGTGGAGAAGAAGAAGTTGTTCCTGAAATATAGAGTGTCTTCAGGCTCCTGTACCACCATCTTCATGGCAGTAATGAAAAGAGGGCATATTCTGGATGATGGGAGACTCTAATGATGGATACCCACCGTTTTGAAGCATCGCCTTTAGAAGATATCCTTGATGCTGGGGAGACTAGTGCTGGTGATGGAGCTGGCTGAGTTAATAACTTTCAGCAGCTTTTAGCTCCATCCTAGACAGTGATGCAGCCAGGCAGAATACTCTCCCTGGTACATCTGTAGAAATGTGAAAATCTTTGGTGACATACCAATTTTCCTCAAACTTCAAATGAAATACAGCGATGTCCCTTTTTTGTAACTGCATCAATGTGTTGCGCCCAGGATAGATCCTCAGAGATGTTGACACCCAGGAACTTGAAACTGCTCACCCGTCAGTGCCAAATTTATAGACGGCATTTGAGCTGTGCCCAGCCTCACAATCGTGGATAAAGAGAGTATTGCAGTGAGGAGAGCCAGTGTTGTTTGTCCGCGAGGAAAAGATGTTATTTTTGGTGGGCACAGACTGTGGTCTCCCAGTGAGGAAGTCAAGGATCCAGTTTCAGAGAGAGGTACAGAGGCCCAGGATTTGGAGCTTGTTGATTAGAATTGAGGGTATGATTATGTTGAGTGCTGAACTGTCATCAATATACAGCAGGTTGACATAGAAGAAAAATCTGCAGATGCTGCTAATCCAAGCAACACACACACACTATGCTGGAGGTACTCAGCAGGACAGGCAGCATCCATGGAAAAAAAGAATAGTCAACATTTTGGGCCGAGACCCTTCACCAGGACTGGGTCTCAGCTGGAAACATCAACTCTACTCTTCTCTGTAGATGTTGCCCGGCCTGCTGAGTTCCTCCAGCATTTTGTGTGTGTGGCCTGATGTAGATATTGTAATTGTCCAGGTGATCCAAGGCCAAGTGGAGAGGCAGTGAGATTTCATCAGCTGTAGACCTGGTGGGGCGAGAGGAAAATTGCAGAGGGTCCAGGTCCTTGCTTAGGTAGGAGTTGATTTTGACCATGACCAATCTCACAAAGCACTTCATTGCAGAAGATGTGAGTGCCATTGTGGAATAGTTGTTGAGGCACCTCTCCCCTCTCTTGGGCTCTGGCATAGTTGTCATCCTTTTGAAACAGTGAAAAATTGAGAGGTCCTTGAGCAGTCCCTCCAGATGGTTGGCACAGATTTTCAGAGACCTACCAGGTACACCATCAGGGCCTGACGCCTTGAAAGATGTTCTGACGTCAGTCTCCGAGATGGAGATCACAGCATCGCCAAATGCTGCAGGGATTCACACAGTTGTAGTTTTATTCTCCCTTTCAAAGCATGCGTAAAATTAGTTCAGCACATCTAAGAGTGAATCATCACAGCCATTCATGATGTTAGATTTTGCTTTGTAGGAAGTAATGGCCTGCAAACCCTGCCAGAGCTGACATGCATCTGATTCTGTCTATAATCTCAATTGGAATTGTTTTTAACTCTTAAACTAACCTCCCTAGGTCATGCTTGGACTTCTTAATTAGTTCTGGATCAATGGTCTTGAATGCCACAGATCTAACCCTTGGCAGAAGATGAATCTTATGGTTCATTCACCGCGTTAGGTTTGGGTACGTTCAGTCTGCTCTCAAAGGAAAACACTCACCGACGCAGGTCTTGGAAGGTGAAAGCAGACTATTCAAATGTTCAAATATGTTTAAGGCAGATGAAAATAAATCCTTGATAAACAAGAGTATGAAATATTACCATGGATAGACAGAGATAGAGATTTAAGGTCCTATTAAATGATAGAATAGGCTTACTGAACTGAGCGACCTCATGGTGGTCCTCATTCATTAGTACATCTGTCTGCATGTGAATTGCAACTCTGTATTTCTGGCATGACTAAGATTTTTAGGAAAATTTAAGGGCATTGACTTTAAGGATTGATTACATAAACCCCTATTTTCATGAAGGGGTAAACAATTTCCATTCAAATCCTTAAAATTATGTTTACTATTGCATGCCTGTACTGAGTGTGTAAGTTCATTGTATCAGTTTCCCAACAATGATTTAGCATTTGTCATGGACATGTTTTAAAGACACAGTATTTCAAAATATCTCACACAAAATGCTGGAGGAACTCAGCAGGCCAGGCAGCATTTATGGAAAAGAGCAGAGTCAATGTTTTGGGCTGAGACCCTTCATCGGGACTTCTACTCATTTCCATAGATGCTGCCTGGCCTGCTGAGTTCCTCCCGCATTTTGTGTGTGTTGCTTGGATTTCCAGTATCTGCAGATTTTCTCTTGTTTCTAAATATCCCTAAAGGTTTCATGAAAAGATACTGCATGAAACCACTGTTCTGGTGTTACTGCTAATGTTCTCCATCAGATGCTTTGTGAAATAGTTGTCAATCCCATTTCAACAGCTACAATGAATATTTTGCATTGACTTGTTTTGCAGTTTTGTCTTTACCTTCCTGTATAACTTAATTAAAATTTATGTTCTATACATTGTCTGAATCAATATGTCTGTGACACTGCAGCAACCACATTCTTCATTCCTCAATGTAATTGTGCACGTGACAATAAGTTGATTTGACATGGTGGGGGTTGCAAGTGGATGAATGGCAAGAAATTTAAAAATTCTCAAACCAAGCCAAATCCATCTCCAGTCCCATAATTCTCTTTTTTTAAAAAAAAACAGGATAGGAATAAGTCAACTTACCCACTCCCAGGAGATGGCTTCATTTACTAAAACCATTCACAGAATCCATGAGCTTTCATTGCAACAACATTTTTAGTTGTAAGGCACAATGTAACTTACAGTATCACTGTCCCAGAGACACATCCTTGACCTTGACCTTGCCTCAGGGATGGTCATTGTCTTTAGGGCCAGTGAGCTTATTAACACAAGGGGGTAGACAGAAGTGGAATTTTCACTGCAGGGAGTCTCATCCACCAGAATCAAGGCTTGGCTTGTAGCCTAAAGTATGGATACATTACTGTATATTAGAACATTGAAGATAGAGATAGAATAATGCAGCACAGGAACATGATATTTAGTCCACAATGTCTGTGCTGACCATGTTGCCAAATGAAACTAATCCCATCTTTATGCAGATGATCCAAATCCATCCATTTCCTTCATGTTCCAGTGTCTATTTAAATGTCATTTAAATGCTGCAATGGAATTTATTTTCTCCTTTAATGAGGAATTGCTCAAATCTTTAATTCATTACCACAAGAAATAAATGAGGAAAATAACATTAAGTACCTTTAGAATCAGCTTGTGTATTTTTAAAGTAGCAGTATGAGAACATTTGAAAGAGTAAGTTTGTGCATTAATTTGAATACATTTTAAAGTATGAATATAATTTAGACAATTTCACAATTATACAGTGCAATCAACACCACCAATGCTGCTGTCTTCATTACTGCTGGTTTGCACTTTCAATTACTTATACATGCAACTAGCTGTTTTATCATGAGAAACCATAGTAATTAATTTATTTAAAGCAATTAAAAGCAATTATCTCTAATAGCCTTATGTAGTGATAATTTTTTTATTTAGTGATACAGTTCAGAGAAGGCCCTTCTGGCCTTCGAGCCATGCTGCCCCAGCAACCCCACAATCCCAATTAATGGGACAATTTATAATGACCAATTAACCTACCCAAGTGAATGAATCAAGGTGATGAAAGGCATAGACTTTTTGAATAAATTCCGACCTTTCCTCTTATCAAGAGTGAGTAATGATTTTCAGAAATAAAGAATAAAGAGGTAGCAAAGGAGGGTTAAATGAAGTCATCAGAGAAAATCTGGCAGATCTGAAGAATCTTGAATGACAGAATTTGAGAAAGTGACTTCAATTTTGTGAAAGTAATGTAACAGTAAATTCAGCAAAGAAATATCGAGTATTGTGGAATAAAAAGGTTAATAGATAAAGAAATAGTTAAAAGAAACAGGTTAATAAATAACTAATTTCCAACCAATTAAATACTAAAATGTAAATATAATATTATCTAAGTTGATAAAGTAAACTAAATAGAGTTGGATTCTGTACAAAAATGCATTTGGCTTATTATGTAAAGATATGATTGATAGATAAAGTGGCTTCAAGATAAACCATAGGAGAGATAGGAGAGTCCAGGTGGAGTAGAAGGCCAGCAGAAGCCTATTGCCTATAGCACCTGCTCTAGCTCACTTGTCTTGAGTGCTCATTTATCCATGTGTGCAGGCAGTGCTTCAAACTTCATCAATGAGTTGGATGTAATAGCCCAAAGCAAACTTGCTGCTGAAAGTGCCCACCAAGATCATCTGCTATTACTTGAAAACTTCTGCACAAATTGCAGAGAGCATTCTGACAGGCTGCATCACAGACTGGGATGGGGGGAAGGGGGTGGGGTCTACTGCACTAGACTGAGGAAAAAAATACTACAGGAAGTTTTAAAATTAGCCAGCTCCTTCATGGGTACTAGCTTCCGTAGCATCTTGGAGGAGTAATGCCTTAGAAAGTCGGTGTCCATTATGAAGGTCCTCCCATCAGCCAGGACATACCCTCTTCTCGTTGTTACCAGCAGGAAGGAGGTACAGAAGCCTGAAGGTACACACTCAGTGATTCAGGAACAGCTTCTTCCCCTCCGCCATCAAATTTCTAAATGGACTTTGGAACCCATGAACACCACATCACTTCCCTATTTCTGTTTTTGCATGACTATTCTTAAATTAACTATTTAATATACATATTTCCTCTAACTGGCTTATTTTTTTGCTCTATTATCATGTATTACGTTTTACTGCTGCTGCTGTTCTTCCTGACGTATGCTGATGCTATTAAACCTGATTCTGATTGAACTGGTCTCCATCCTTCCATATTTCACTCTTCCTCCTCTGAAGAAATGTTTTGCCGGAAAACATTAAGTTAGGCAAATACTTGCAAAAGGCATTCTCTATGGAAATGAAGTTGTTTAGTATACGTATATGTAACATGTAATGAATAAAGTTATAAAACTGAATTGGAATTTTTTGGGGTTACTTATGTAGCTGTTGTTAGTTGTAGAATGATGTGATGGTCGGTCATAAGGAATGGGAATTTGTTGGTCAGTAATAGGAACGTAGTATGTACTGTGGCACTGTTAGTCAAAGAGGAGCTGTACTGAAGTTACTACTGACACATCATGAAGTATTTGCTGATAGAGAGTCCAGGCTGAATGTATGACATCTAAAATAAAATAAAGGAAATACACAGAAGGTTAAATAGTATATCTGGAAAAGGAAGCAATTAGTGCTTCAGATCTGAGATCCTAAATAGTTTGCAGAGGGAGGGAGTAGGTAAATCAAAGGGAATATTTCTGATAGGATTGGATTAAATGGGTTAATAGGCGCCATTGCAAACACAATATTCTTCTTTGTGCAATGTATTGTTAATAGTGAGACATGCTTAGCATGCCAGACTGAGCCAAGTTGAAATTGTTAGTATGTCTATACACCAAAAAAAGTTATAAGACACAAAGTTAATGAAATTGATATTGAATCTGGAGGCTGGATAATGCAGTTTGTTCTTCGCACTTGCATTAGTCTGAGCAGGAGGCCACAGTGAGAATGATGGAGTGTGAATTGGATAGGAACTAAAGTGATAGGCAATCAAATGCTGAGATTCACTCATGGGTGCTTAATGCAAATGTTCATAAACTGATTACCCAATTTGTATTTGTTTACGCCCATGGCAAAGGAGTCTATGTTAAGAACACTGAACATTGAATGCAGCACACTGGATTGGATGAATTCCAAGTTGTTAGATCTGGATAAGATTATCTCCAGAACGTTCCCTGGAAGGTCAAGAATAAGGCACAAATCTTATGGTTACAGCTAATTTATTAGATGTTCATCACAGTACATGAGAGACAAGGTCAGACTGTACCACCAAGCAAGGCAAATAAGAAGTAAAGTAATAGTAACAAAATAAAACAACCTGAGCACATGCTTTCCTTCTATATTGGCTTAGATAATAACCCTCTTTTGCAGGGACTGAGTAAATCACAGTTCACCTTGCAGAAAAAGGAACAGTAGAAGTATAAACCCAAATATACTACATGTTACCAATTTTGCTGAAGAACAGGTGATTATACAAACATGTAAGCAAGTGTAAAGAATCAGATTTAATATCAAAGGTTCATTTATTATCAAAGCATGTACCCATATACAACACTGAAAATTGTCTTCTCCAGATAGCCACAAAACAACGAAAGGCCATGAAAGTTGTTCATAGAGAAACGTCAGACCCAATACACTGCACAACAAAAAAATGGTATCCAGATTATCAAGCCCTCCCAAACCAGTCCCTTCACACAAAATGGAACAAGAACACTGACCCCCAAATGACCCCTCCCCCACACAAAAATACCAAACAGAACATCACCCCCCCACCCCCAAACTACTTCCCTCTCAAAGCAAAAGGAAAGGGAGATAAAAGAACAGATTATATAAACTATAAGTCTGAAAAAGTCCACAGTCCAGAAGGCAGTAGTCCAATCCATAAACGCAGAACCACAACCCATCCTCTGATCTCACTGACATTCAGATGAAAGCGAGATGCTGCACAAGGCAGAGAGGCTTACCCCTGCCCTAACGAGCCACACAGCAGTAGACCACTCCCAGATTTCTTCTCAGCAACGTTCAAAAGGAAGGCAGTCAGCACTGAACTTGCACTCACCTTCTACACTTGCCTTGATGTCTCAATCTTCCTTGACGCTTTCATCGGAGATTAATGGACACTATAATGAGCAAAATGGCGCTAGTCTCAAAATGTCTTCACTTTGAGGTAGTCTGGTTATCTGCCGCTTTCCAGAGCACCATTTTGCTGATTTATAGTGTCTATTAATTGCCATTAAAGCATCAAGGAAGATTGAGACATCGAGGCAAAACGCTGGATCACTCTGACGATCGCTGGACTGTAAACTCCAGGCTCTAACAGTCCCAGAAACACAATTAAGGTGAAAAACAGAAGCAAGAGAAATAAAATGTCATGAAATTTGTTATTTTGTGGCAGCAGTAACTGAAATACATGGTAATAAAAAGTATGAATTACAATAAGTATACCTAAAAAAATAAATTAAATATGTAGTGCAAAATGAGAGGGCAGAAAAAAATACTGAGGAAATGTTCATTCAGAAATCTGATGACAGAGGGGAAGAAGCTGTTCCTGAAACATTAAGCATGTGTCTTCAGGCTCCTGTAACAACTCCTTGGTAGTGGCAAAGAGAAGAGGGCATGTGCTGGGTGATGGGGTCCCTAATGATGAATGCTGCCTTTTTGAAACATTAGTATTTGAAGACATCCTGGATGCTAGGGAGGCTAGTGCCCATGATGGAGCTGGTAGAGATAGCAACCTTTTGCAGCTTTTTCCGATCCTGCACTGTGGTCCCTCCATACCAAGTGGTAATGCAACCAGTTTAGAATGCTCTGCTTAGATTGAATGTGCAGCTCTTTCAGTTCAAGAAATGGAAATATTGATGTTGGGGCATGGTTCTCATTGTGTACTTTCTATGCAGGTGTTTCTGAAATAAAGCCATGAACCATATTAAGAGTGCATTACCACCACTTTCAATGGTTGCCCTTTGTCCAGCTGTTGAGGGTGAGTACACGTTACATTGAAGGTAGAGAATGAAGTAATTGTGTTGTTGCCTGAATAACATATATTTGGCTGAATTAAGTGGCTGCACCTTTTTCAAGTATGTTAAAAATAAAAGAGAAATGAGAGTGGATATAGGACCACTAGAAAATGAGGCAGAAGAAGTAATAATGGGGCACAAGGAGATGGCTGATGAACTAAATGAGTATTTTGCATCAGCCTTTACTGTAGAAGACACCAGCAGTATGCCTGATGTTGTAGTGTGTGAAGGAAGAGAAGTGGGTGTATTTACTATTAAAAGAGAGAAGGTGCTCAAAAAGCTGGAAGACCTAAAGGTACATAAGTCACCTGGAACAGGTGAACTGCACCTTAGGGTTCTGAAAGAGGTAGCGTTAGAGATTTTGGTGGCTTTAGAAATGATCTTTCAAAAATCATTGAACCTTGGCAGTTAGCCTGACCTCAGTGGTTGGGAAGATGTTAGTTAATTGTTAAGGATGAGATGAAGGAGCAGTTGGTGACACAGGACAAGATAGTACAAAGTCAGCATGGTTTCCTTCAGGGAAAAGTCCTGCCTGACGGACGTTGGAATTCTTTGAGGAAATTACGAGTACGATAGATAAAGGGGATGCAGTGGATGTTATATATTTGGCCTTTGACAAAGTGAGACTGCTTACCAAGTTAAGACCCCATGGTATTACAGGAAAGTTACTAACATGGTTAGAGCATTGGCTGATTGGTTGGAGGCAGCAAGTGGGAATAAAATGATCCTTTTCTAGTTGGCACATAGTGACAAGTTGTGTTCCTCAGGGGTCGGTGTTGGGACCACTTCTTTTTATGCTATATGTAAATGATTTAAATGATGGAATAGATGGAAAGATGGCTTTGTTGCCAAGTTTGCAAATGATATGAAGATTGGTGGAGGGGCAGGTGGCGTTGAGGAAACGGGTAGGATGCAGATGGACTTAAACGGATTAGAAGAATGGGCAAGAAAGTGGCAAATGAAATACAATGTTGGAAAATGCATAGTCATGCACTTTGATAGTAGAAATAAATGTGCGGACTATTTTCTAACTGGGGAGAAAATCCAACAATATGAGATGCAAAGGGACTTGGGAATCCTTGTGCAGAACATTCTAAAGGTTAACTTGCAGGTTGAGTCAGTGGTGAGGAAGGCAAATGCCATGATAACATTAATTTCAAGAGGTCTAGAATACAAGAGCAAGGCTGTGATGCTGAGGCTTATAAGGCACTGGTGAGGCCTCACCTTGAGTATTGTGAACAGTTTTGGGCCCCTCATCTCTAGAAAAGATGTCCTAGCATTGGAGAGGGTCCAGAGGAGTTTCACAAGGATGATTCCAGGAATGAAAGGGTTATCGTATGAGGAACGTTTGATGGCTCTGGGTCTGTACTTGCTGGAATTCAGAAGGATGGGGGGGGATCTCATTGAAACCTTTTGAATATTGAAAGGCCAAGACAGAGTAGATGTGGAAAGGATGTTTCCCATAATGGGGGAGTCTAGGACAAGAAGGCACAGCTTCAGGATAGAGGGGCGCCCTTTCAAAACAGAGATGCGGAGAAATTTCTTTAGCCAAAGGGTGGTGAATTTGTGGAATTTGTTGCCACATGCAGCTGTGAAGGCCAGGTCGTTGGGTGTATTTAACACAGAGGTTGATAGGTTCTCAATTGGACATGGCATCAAAGGTTACGGGGAGAACGCCGGGAACTGGGGTTGAGGAGGAGAAGAAAAAAGGGTAAGGCATGATTGAATGGTAGAGCAGACTTGATGGGCCAGATGGCATAATTCTGCTCCTATGTCTTATGGCCTTATTATGGTCTATGATTATAAGAGAGTATAATAATTTTTGGTTGTGGAAATGACTAAGTTCGCCAAGGCACGTTCAGGACAATACGTTTCTCTGTAGCCTATAGCACCTACATTATGAGAAAGCAGCAATCTGTGAAAAATCCTTTAAACACACCAGCTGCTGGTCTTGAACAGGAGTCTGGAAAGAGAAAGATAAGAGAACTTAAGTGTTCGTGCACTATTTACTTCTTATTGTGCTTTAAAGTTGCTGAAATAGCAACATTTTGACAGATTTCAATCACAATCACTGTTTTCATGAGAAAAAATTCCTTGGATTCACCTTACTGATGTTAAGTTAGGAATGTTGCTTCATAATGTTGCCTGCAGAAAAGTTATAAACACAAGAGATTCTACAGATGTTGGTCCTGTTATGAAACTTTCCTTCACACCTTACACTTTGCAATCAGTTTATCTTCATTCACTTGGCTTCCCTTCATTTTCCTGATGATGGTGTTTTCCAAAAGACGCCTCTCCAGGCCACCCACAACAGAGAGTAACTTGATTCAAGTAGTCTAAAGGGAGGAATCTTGCTGATCAATCTCCAGCAGCTGGCTAACTACCTGTGGGCTAGTCAAACATTAACCAAGTAAAGCTAAAGTCCACAGAAGGTAGAATTGCACCTATAGAAGGAGGAACTAATCCAGTGCCAAACCTTACAGGATCTTTATAAATATCATGGCGGTCAGTCTTTCTGTTTGATGTTGAACTCAGCTGCGTCCAAACCCACCAGGATCTTAACCATATCTCTCAAATGTCTTTATGTGTCTGCTGCAAGAAGAGCAACTTTACCTTCTTCAGTCTAACACTAAATAATGTCTCTTGCCTCTGTACGTATTGTGTAAAATTCCTGAAGAACCTTCACATCTTTCCTCAGGAAAACCAAAAATTGATTTTGATTGTGGTCAAAGCAATGTTTTAGAAATATTGAGTGTAACCTCCCTGCAGAAGAGTTAAAAAAATAAACTATTCGAGAATAACGTGGGATGCAAAATACAGTGTAGTATCTGAAGAGAGCCATTTTATTGTGCCTGTTTAAATTTCATAACTTGTGATTATCATTCAGTGGGAAAACTTCTGGAATGAAAATGCTGTATAGTGTTGTTCACAACATTCTCACTGACATGCTAACTAATTCATTTACAAATGTGTCATGCTCAGAAATTCACTGCATGCTGTCCCTCTGTGACACTGATGCAGCAGAGCTAGTGTCATGTTTCTGATATTGGGACATCTGTGCTTTCTGTTACTGGAACTGGATTTAGTCCATCATTAAGCATTGCATATGACATCGAGGAGCAAACAAGGGTTTCCTAGGAAATAAAAAGGCTACGTTAACATCAAATAGGATGCAAGTCTGTATTGCCAGTTCCTCCACGTAAAGAATACATTATATCTCCTATCCAAAACAAAGCTGACTAAGCGATGCATTGAGTTAATTAATTGATGAGTACATATAGTTGTTGTGTTTTGCAATGGTACTTATCATGAAATATCTAACCTTGTGCTTCGTGTAGGTAATATGGGCATGGAAGAAATAAGAATAGTAATATCCTGGAGGGTTTCATTATTAGCTTGCTGTCAGACAAGTATCTCTAGACTTCCTTGCAATATTCATGGTGATGCCAGGGTACCCATGTCAGCTGTCAAAATGCCTTGTTGTCTTCATAGTAGTAAGGATGAGAGGAAGTAATTGACAGTGGAGCAGTGAAACTTGATGATTTAGACTTGGTAATATATCCTTTTGTTAATCATTTGAGGGATAGCCAAACGAACTAGCAAAATGTTCAGCCAATTTTATTTTGATCCCGTTTTCTTACCATAACAAAAATGAATTTGCAGCAAGTAAAATAAAATTTAATTTCATAATAGTTATATAAAATAAAAATATAAATATTGCACTTGTTTTACAATATGAAGAACACATCTATTTTACTAAAAACTTGCCTAAAAATGGTAAAAGGGAATAAGACATTATTTCACTGAAAATGCGAAGAGACATCACATTACACACAGGCACAAAGTCTCATTATTAGTACCTTAGGCATAACTTCTTTGCCTTGCAGTGTTAGCTTTATGCAGACTGCCAGAGTTTCTATGGTTATACCCCTTCTGCATTAGAAAACAGTCAGATTAAGGAGAAGAGATTTGTAGACCAACCACTATTTATTCTAATTGTAGCCGAAAGGGAGACTCTGTGCAGGCTTTCTTTCCAAGTGTTTGCAGTAAATGCTTGGTGCTATTGCATAGGAGCAGTTGTTGAAATGTCAGATGCTTCCTAACACCATCTTCTTCATCACCTTCCTTCCTTTAAAGCTGCAGCATATACACACTCAGAGTAATACTTAGTAAAAAAAAACCTGTCAGGTTGTGAACACAAAGTAAAACAACTATTATTCTGACAATGTTTTCAGGTGTCAGAGTCGATAAAACCTATCTCTGACACCCCTCTATACTTTCTTACAATCACCTTAAAAGTATGTCCTCCCATATTAGTCATTGCCACCCTGGGGAAAAAGATGCTGGCTGTCCACTTTCCTATGCCTCTCAAGATCATACACACCTCTATCAAGTCTTCTCTCATCCTGCTTTGCTCCAAAGTGATAACCTTTTCTCATTAACCATGCTCCCTAATCCAGGCAGCATACTGGTAATCCACCTCCGCCTTCTTTCTAAAGCCTTCCTAAAATGAATGTTTGGTCTTTGTCGTGCTGACAGACATAATTTTATTGATTTCTTTTTGACCATGCAGAGCTGTGGAGATTTTGTTTGGTGTAAACCATTATTGAGAAAAGAGGTATGTGAGGTTGATCACTTAAAAAGCATCCATGCAATCTTTATTCTACCTCAGAATGTTTGCATAGGTTCAATTATATGCAGTGCAGGAGTTCTAATTTGTTTGTCAACAGAATGCATACATTGATGCAAATGCCAGGATTGATTGTAAATCACTATTTGTCCTTGAATTCAGAAGTCACTTAGAAGTAAGCCACAGAGTCACATATGGGCCAGCCTCTTCTTGTTCTGGCCGTTAGACAGCAGGTGCAGGAGCCTGAAGGTTCAACAACCACTCCTACCCCACTATCATCAGGTTCTTAAACTGAACCGAAAAAACTTTAACACCATCTTGGGCTCTGTCTCTGTCTCTGTCTCTTTTTGCTCTAGTGTCTTTTTGCATTAGTGTTACTTGGTGGCCGCTTTATTAAATATACCAGCTCCCTATTGCAAATATTAATCAGCTAATCATGTGGCAACAAATCAATGCATAAAAGCATGCAGACATTGTCAAGAGGTAAAGTTGTTTTTCTGAATAATTCTCACATTGAGGAAGACGTGATCTAAATGACTTTGACTGTAGAATGATTGTTGGTGCCAGACAGGGTGGTTTGAGTATCTCAGAAACTGCTGCTCTCCTGGGACCTTCATGTACACCAATCTCTAGAGTTTACAGAGAATGGTCTGAAGAAAAAAAAATCCAGTCACTGGCAGTTCTATGGGCAAAAACGCCTTATTAGTGAGTGAGGCTGGAGGATAATGGCATATGGGTTGAATGGCAATATCAGAATTTATTTCTGATCTCAATTTATCTGTAAACCAACAAACTTAAAGGGATGATTATAGTTTGACAGATTTTGAGTTAACATACTAGACCAGATCATACGAGCAACTGAGGTGATAGATAGGAGTTACAAGAAGGTAGTCACCCCTAAGTTGCAGGAGGCAGGTACCGAGGAGACTGTCAGGAGATGGAAAGGAAATAGGCAGACGATGCAGAATGCCCCAGTGGCCGTTTCCCTCAATAATAAGTATACTGTTTTGGATACTGTTGGGGGCATAACCTACCGGGGGAAACCAGAGCAGTCATGTATCTGGCACAGAGTCTGTTGCTGTGACTCAGAAGGAAAGCGGAGAGAAGAGGACTGCAGTAGTGATAGGGGATTCCATAGTAGGAGGAATAGAGGTAAAATTCTGTGGACACAATAGAGACACCCAGATGGTATGTTACCTCCCAGGTGCCAGGGTCAGAGATCTCTCGGATTAGGTCCACAGCATTTCAAAGGGGGAGGGATGAGCAGCCAGAAGACTCTGTACCAATTTCAGTACCAATGATGTCGGTAGGAAAGCGAAAGAGATCCTGAAGAGAGAATTCAGAGAGCTAGGTAGCATGCTGAAAAGCAGGAGCTCCAGGGTTGTAACCTCTGGATTACTGCCCGTGCCGTGTGCCAGTGAGGGTAAGAATAGGATGATTTAACATATTATGATTATGAAGACATGCAATCCAATTTTATTGTCATTTAGTAATGCATGCATTAAGAAATGATACATTATTTCCTCCGGTGTGATATCACAAAACACAGGACAAACCAAGACTGAAAAAAATGACAAAACCACATAATTATAACATATAGTTACAAACAGTGTAACAATACCATAACTTGATGAAGAAGTCCATGAGCACAGTAAAGTTCAAAGTTTCTCAAATGTCCCACATCTCATGCAGACAGGAAGAAAAACTCTCCCTGCCATGCCGACCACAATCCGACTCTGAGTTATCCAAAAACTTTGAGCTCTGATCAGCTCTCCGACTGGGTACTGAGTGCCATCTCTGTCCGAATGATTCGACCTCCTTCTCGGTCGCCAAAAGCAGGCAAGGCCAGGGATTTTGAGGCCTACCCTCCAAAAGATTCCCGACCACACATTAACGACAGCAGCGAACGGGTGTTTCAAAAATTTCTCCAGATGTTCTTTTGTGCTTTCACATCCATTCTCCATAAAATCAGAATTGTCCACGGCCCCTATTTAATGGATACGATATCATTTTTCACCGGAGGGCTGCGCACACGCAAGTGCGCCGCCATCTTCTCCTCCCACCATATGAATGTGTGGTTGAAGAACTGGTGCAGAGGGCAGGGATTCAGATTTCTGGATCATTGGGATCTCTTCTGGGGAAGGTATGACCTGAATACAAGGGGGACCAATAAACTTTTGGGCAGGTTTGCTAGAGCTATTGGGAAAAATTTAACCTAATTTGGCAGGGGGGATGGGAAACTGAGTGATAGGGCTGAGGATGGGGCAGTTGGTAAACAAGCAAAGGTTGTGCATATTGAGACTGTCAGGAACGACCGGATAGGACAAAAATCGCAGTCAGTGGAATGAGCTGCAGTGTAACATGGGACAAAATCAAAAAGGGTAATGGATACAGCACTGAGGGTGTTATATTTGAAAGCACACAGTATAGGAAATAAGGTAGATGATCTTGTGGCGCGATTAGAGATTGGCAGGTATGATGTTGTGGGCATCACTGAGTCGTGGCTGAAAGAAGATCATAGTTGGGAGCTTAACATTCAAGGATACACATTGTATCGAAAGGACAGGCAGGTAGATTGGGGAGGGGGTGGCATGGATCTATTGGTAAAAAATGAAATCAAATCCTTAGAAAGAGGTGACATAAGATTGGAAGATGTGACTTCCGGCGTCGAGTATGGAGTGAGTTGGTGCGTGTGAGTGTGGCTCCCGATTTTTATTGAAAATCTACCTGTTTATCTTTGCCGTATGCTCGAGATAACTGGATACTTACCATTGTGAACAACGCGGGACATAGCTGGACATTGAAATGGCAAGTAGAATGTACCTTCGAAGTAAAGCTGGGGAAAAAGATAGCGAAGCCTCGAGCAAGCAGACTGATGTTACAGTAATGGCGCCGTTGCACACTGCTGGAGCTGGACCCGGACCTGCCCTACCCGATGACTTGGAGAGGCTTCGTTTAGTGCTTATTACTGACATGACGCAAGCGGTGCATTCTGCCCTAAAAAGGGAACTTGAAGATGCTTTATCACCAGTGACTGCTACCATGGAACAAATTATGTCTGCTTACGAGACACACGACGAACGCATTCGTGAGGTTGAAGACGGCCTGAATGATTACAGTGACCGACTGGTGAGCGCCGAAGCCGCCATTGCAGCGTTGCAGAGCGAAAACGCAGTTCTGAAGGGAAAGCTTGATGACCTCGAAAATCGGTCGCGGAGATCTAATTTGAGAGTGGTCGGCATTCCTGAAAATTTGGAAGGTTCGGACCCTGTTAAATTTATGACCGAGTTTTTTGACGAAGTGCTGGGGGCAGATTTTTTCCCAAGTCCTCTCGTACTTTCGCGTGCTCACCGAGTCGGACGTAAACCATCCGGTGTCTCTGGAGCCAAGCGAACGAGACCAAGAATGTTCCTGGTTTGCTTTCACTCCTTTCAAGATAAGCAACGCATCATCAACAGACGGAAGCAGGAGCTGTATTTCCGCGGACACCGCGTGCTTTTTTATGAAGATTTTAGTGCGGAGCTGGGTAAAAAACGAGCAGCTTTCAAGGAGGTGAAATCCCTGCTTTACGGGAAAGGGGTCAGGTTTGGCCTCTTGTATTCTGCCCAGCTCCGGGTCATGCATGAAGGTAAAAAGCATTATTTCGATACACCAGAGGCGGCCAAAGAGTTTTACCATTCACGCTGGGGAGAACAAGAACGAGAAGAGCAATGACTTTTTTTTTTAGGTTATTCGTGCAGCATTGAAGGGGCCTCATGCCGAAGCAAACTGTTAATTTTCACAATCCACTTCTTTGTTCATTTTTTCCAGTTTAATTTGTGGAACGCGATCGGGTCGAACTGCTATGCTGCCGAAACTGATTAACAAAAACTTTCAACCAGCAAAATGTAAATATTTGGGATTTATATCTCGGGTGTTTAAGTTGCCCAGTGTGTTTTTTTTTTGTTTTTAATGCTTAGCTTGACCTGTGTTATCTTTAGCCTATATGTTATATTAAAGGTAGTATAAGTGATAGGATAAATTTTAGGGAGGGGAGCCACCCTAGATTAGATTGAAAGTTGGGTTGTATGGGGGACGCCTTGGAAGTTTTTGGTTGGGTACTGCCTGCGATCATCCTCAATTGGGGAGGTAGATCTAGGCTTCGGGGGTTAATTGGGTTTTTTTGTTTGTGTAAAGGGGTGGGGGGAGTGTTTTGGGGGATTACCATGGCAGTTTATTCTTTTGTGTGTTACGGATTGATCAGACTTTCTTTTTATTGTGCGTTATTGTGTGCAATTTATACCCTCGCACTGTTTTGGATTGTAGGCCCTGTGTGTCTTTTGATATGGTTAACATGAGTGCAGCTGATGGAGGCCACCCTGTGAGGTTTATTTCTTGGAATGTAAAGGGGCTTAATGGTCCGGTTAAAAGAGCTAAAGTTTTCTCACATCTGAAACAATTAAAAGCTGATATACTATTTCTACAAGAGACACATTTAAGAGTGGAGGACCATAATAGACTTCGTAAAGCATGGATTAGTCAGGTTTTTCATTCCAGATTTAATAGTAGGTCCAGGGGGGTGGCAATATTAATCACCAAAAGAATGCAGTTCACACCATCTGATGTAATCAGTGACCCTAATGGTCACTTTATTATAGTCTCTGGCTCTCTCTTTCAGATACCTGTTATTTTGGTAAATGTTTATGCTCCTAATTGGGACGATGTCCAATTTGCAAATAGGGTTTTGTCATTAATACCTAACCTGAATACACATAAGCTAATCTTTTCCGGAGATTTGAACTGTGCTATTGACCCACTGCTTGATAGGTCTTGCCCTAGGGGAACATTTTCTGGTATGGCAAAGGCCTTCTCGATGTTTATGCAACAAAATGGTTATATGGATCCTTGGAGATTTTTGAATCCATCAGTTAGGCAATTCTCTTTCTTCTCTCATGTTCACCACTCCTATTCCAGGCTAGACTATTTCTTTATAGATAATTCCTTGATACCTATGATTAGACAAATCGAATACACTGCTATAGCTATATCTGATCACTCGCCCGTGAAACTGGACCTATGTTTTCCCTTAAACGTTAGAGAACGGCCTCTGTGGAGACTTAACCCCCTTTTGCTTTCTAATGAGAAATTTTGTAGTTATATATCGGCTAACATTGACACATTCTTCGAGACTAACAAAACTGAGTCGGTATCGTACTCTTTACTTTGGGAAACTTTAAAAGCTTACTTGAGGGGTCAAATAATATCTTATACTTCACATGCCAATAAAGAGCGTAGGAAGGAAATGCAAGTGTTATTGAAATCTATTTGGGACCTGGATAGAAAATACTCTGAGGCACCCACTGCGGAATTATATAAAAGCCGGGTTGATTTGCAAGCGAAGTTTAATCTTCTATCTACAAACCTATCAGAACAATTAATTCTTAAGACAGGTGGCCTCTATTATGAATATGGTGACAAGACGAGCCGGCTTATGGCTCATCAGTTGAAACGTCAGGCTGCATCACGACTTATTCCTCAGGTAAGAGACATGCACCAGAACTTGACAAGCAATCCAAAAGAGATTAATAACATCTTTGCAACTTTTTATTCCTCTCTGTATGCCTCAGAGTTCCCCTCAGATAAAACAAATATGGATCGTTTTTTAGATAATTTGGAAATACCAACTCTTGAACCAGAGGAAGTGGAGAACCTAGATCGGGCTCTTGGGCAGGAAGAGATTAATAATGCCATTATGGCTATGCAGAGTGGTAAGTCCCCAGGTCCTGATGGTTATCCAATAGAATTTTATAAGAAATTTAAGGATAAGCTCACACCGGTCCTTCTAGAAGTGTTTCAGGAATCTTTGGAGAATGGCTCCTTACCCCCTTCTCTTTCACAGGCAGCTATTTCACTACTTCTTAAAAAGGACAAGGACCCGACTCAATGTGGATCATATCGCCCCATTTCACTTTTGAATGTAGATGTGAAAATTTTGGCTAAAGTGCTTGCATGTCGTTTAGAACATCCCCTTCCCAAGATAATTTCAGATGATCAAACAGGTTTTATTAAAAATCGCTATTCTTTTTTTAATATCCGTCGACTGGCTGATGTGGTTTATTCACTGAGTGATTCTCCAAGTCCAGAGGTTGTTATCGCCTTGGACGCGGAGAAGGCATTTGATAGAGTGGAATGGGTATATTTATTTAGTGTTTTGGAGAAATTTGGATTTGGCAGAATATTTATAGCTTGGGTTAAGCTATTATACCACTCGCCTTCAGCGTGTATACAGACAAATTATTTTCGATCTGGCTATTTCCCATTAAAACGTGGCACTCGCCAAGGCTGCCCACTGTCCCCTCTTCTTTTTGCAATTGCAATTGAGCCTCTTTCTATTGCAATTAAGTCAACTACATTATTTCAAGGTGTTATAAGAGGGGACATGGAACACCGTGTTTCCCTATATGCTGATGACCTCTTACTTTATGTTAACGACCCTATAGGTAGTAGTCCTGCTATTGTGTCATTATTAGGTCAATTTGGAGCCTTCTCTGGCTATAAGCTGAACTTTCAAAAAAGCAAATGCTTTCCCATTAATAACTTGGCCCTACAGATCCGACAGGAATCCTTGCCCTTTCCTTTATCTCAAGATGGTTTTGTATACCTAGGAATACATATTACTCGCTCTTTTACATCTCTGTTTGAAGCTAACTACAGGCCTCAGGTTAGCCAAATGAAGGCTGATTTCGAGAGATGGCGCAGTTTACCCCTTACTATAGCTGGGAGAATTCAGTCAGTGAAAATGACTATACTTCCTAGATTTCTCTATTTGTTTCAGTGTTTGCCAGTTTTCTTATCTAAGTTATTTTTTAAATCAGTTGATCAAGCTATAACCTCCTTTATTTGGGAAAATAAGGTCCCAAGGGTTAATAAGCGCATTCTTCAAAGAGGTCGTGACATGGGTGGAATGGGTCTTCCCAGCTTTATTCATTATTACTGGGCATCGAACATTCAAAAAGTATTATTTTGGCTTCACCGGCCAGATATAATCTGGTGCCTGCTTGAGTCACGATCTTGCCACTCCTCGTCTCTCCCAGCTTTGGTGTATTCTTCCTTACCATTGAAATCCTCTCAATTCACATCTAACCCGGTTGTGCTCTCTACCCTCAAAATTTTTAATCAATTTCGCTGCCACTATAAGTTCCTATCAGCTTCAGTTTTGGGCCCCATTCATAAAAACCATTTATTTCCTCCCTCCACATTCGATTCAGCTTTTAGACAATGGGGTTTGAATGGTCTTATGCGCATTAAGGATTTGTATACTGATAACATATTTGATAGTTTTGATAACCTGCGCGGTAAGTATGGCCTTCCGCATAATCATTTTTTAAAATACCTGCAGATTCGCCACTTTGTCAAGGAAAAATTTCCCTCTTTTCCTGTTCTACCACCTGCTATGTTATGGGAAAAATTCACTCTTAGCTTTAACAATAAGGGGCTGATTTCTGAACTATACTCTCAGCTGATGTCTTTGGGAGTTCAAGATCTAAACAAAACTAAGAGTAGGTGGGAGGACGACCTCGGTATGGACCTTGCGGAAGAATATTGGGCAAAAGTATTGAATAGGGTTTATTTCTCATCATCATGTGCTAGACTGGGGCTCATACAATTCAAAGTTTTACACAGGGTACATTTAAGTAAAGCCAGACTGGCAGACATATACCCTGGGACAGACGCTGGCTGTGACAGGTGTTCCTTCTCTCCGGCTGGTTTAATACATGCATTTTGGTCATGCCCTCGGCTTGATGACTATTGGGCACTGGTTTTTAAAATTATCAGTGAGGTTTTGGGGGTGACACTGAGACCTTGCCCACTTATAGCTGTATTTGGTGTGGCAGATGATGATTTGGGTTTAAATGCAAGCCAGTCGGATATCATTGCATTTACATCGCTATTGGCCCGTAGGAGAATTTTGCTGGTTTGGAAATCTGCCACTCCCCCAACTGCTGCTGCTTGGTTAGAAGATGTAATGTTTTTTCTGAAATTAGAAAAGATTAAATTCACTTTGAGGGGGTCTGTGAAAAAGTTCTATTCAAAATGGGGACCTTTCTTATCATATTTTGGGAGTCTTAAGGAATTACCTACTAGTTGAGGGCATTTGATTGTACTTAGGAAGTTGCCTCCCATTTAACACACTTATAATTTACCTCACAGGGTGGTTGATGAATTGTAAATATGAGTGTATTTTGGATCATCTGACATGTTGCAGATGTGTATGAGCTGTCGTATTGAAGTAGTGTGGGGGTACGGTTGTGAAATGTCCATACTTGTATTTGTGAATTGTTGTGTTGTAGATATATTAGCTGCCATGATATGTTCGGGGAGGGTGGGTGGGGGGGGGAGGTTTGTTTTGGGGGTACGATACTAAAGCAAAATGGAGGAAAATGTAATCCATTATATATTCTGTATTGTGTCATTCCTTCAATAAAAATAAATATATTAAAGATTGGAAGATGTAGAATCATTGTGGGTAGAGTTAAGGAACTATAAAGGTAAAAGACACTGATGGCCTCCGAACAATAGCCAGAATGTGGGCTACAATTATAAGAGGAGATAAAAATGCATGTCAAAAGGGCAGTGTTACGATAGTCATAAAGGATTTAAATGTGCAAGTAGACTGGGAAAATCAGGTTGATGCTGATTCTGGATCCCAAGAGCTAGAACTTCTAGAATGCCTATCAGCTGGCTTTTTAGAGCAGCTTGTGGTTAAGCCTGCTAGGGGATCAGCTACTCTGGATTGGGTGCTGTGCAATGAACCAGATTGGATTAGGAAGCTTAGGGTAAAGAAACTCTTAAGAGGCAGTGACCATAATATGATAGAAGTCACCGTGCAAGTTGAAAGAGAGAAGCTAAGGTCAGATGTATCAGTATTACGGTAGAGTACAGAGAATTACAGAGGCATGCATTACAGAGCTGGCCAAAGTTGATTGGAAGGTGACACTAGTAAGGATGATGGCAGAGCAGCAATAGCTGGAATTTCTGGGAGAAGTTCACTAGGAGATAGATATTCTTTCTTTCTTTTTAAATCTTTTTATTGAATAAGTATACAAAAAGGTAAGCGATATAGGCACTAATACACTGTTAGAATATAATAAAATTACAGGAGATATTAATACAAAAAAAATGATACAAACAATGTAATTTAAACATAACATACTAAGGTAACATAATAGTATACTAATTTTTATATATATATATATATATATCTCAATAGAGAAAAGGAAAAAAAAAACCCAAAAAAACCACCGTGCAACTAACTAAAAGCAAAGCAAAGCAATGGGCTAACTTGGAACCAAGCAGAGTTAAAAAACTTAAAATCACGTCCTCAATCCCGACCTCCATTAAAAACAGTAAAAAAAAAACAAGAAGGGTATATAAATATGGAGCAAAAAAAGAGGAGAAAAAAAAATTACATTAAATGAAAATATTGAATAAAAGATCTCCAGGTCTGTTCAAATTTAAGTGAGGAATCATAAAGATTACTTCTAATTTTCTCCAAATTCAAGCATAATATCGTCTGAGAAAACCAAAAAAAGGTAGTTGGAGCATTAAGCTCTTTCCAATGTTGTAAGATACATCTTTTCGCCATTAAAGTAAGAAATGCAATCATTCTACGGGCTGAAGGAGAAAGATTACTGGAAATTTTAGGTAGTCCAAAGATAGCAGTAATAGGGTGAAGAGAGATATCTATATTCAATACCTTGGAGATAATATTAAAAATGTCTCTCCAAAAAGTTTCCAGAGTAGGACAAGACCAAAACATATGAGTTAAAGAGGCTATCTGCCCCGGACATCTATCACAAAAAGGATTAATATGAGAATAAAAGCGAGCTAATATATCTTTGGACATATGTGGTCTATGAACAACTTTAAATTGAATTAGGGAATGTTTAGCACAGACAGAGGAAGTATTGACTAATTGTAAAATCTGCCCCCAGTCATCCACGGAAATGATAGACCCCGGAGATGGATATTCTAAAGGCAGAATGACACAACCGCGGCTGTTAAGGGAAGACAAAGCCATCATAAAAGTGAAAAAGTGGGCATATCATAGAGTAAAAATTCATGGGAAATTAGGGGATTGTGAGAGCAACTAAAAAGCAATTATAAGTGAAAAGATGAAATATGAAGGTAAGCTAGCCAACAACATCAAGGAGAATATCAAAAGTTCTTTTCAGATATATAAAGAGCAAAACAGAGGTGAAAGCAAATATCGGACTGCTGGAAAATGATGCTGGAGAGGTAGTAATGAGGGACAAGGAAATGGAGGACAAACTGAATAAGTATTTTGCATCAGTCTTTACTGTGGAAGACACTATCAGTATGCCTGATGCTCAGGGATGTCAGGGAACAGAAGTGAGTGCAGTTGCTATGACTAGGGAGAAGGTGCTTGGAAAGCTGAAAAGTCTGAAGGTAGGTAAGTCATCTGGACCAGATGGACTACACCCCAGGGTTCTGAAAAATGTAGCTGAAGAGATTGTGGAGGCATTAGTAGAGGTCTTTCAAGAATACCTAGAATCTGGCATGTTTCCAAAGAAATGGAAAATTGCAAATGTTACTCCTCTCTTCAAGAAGAGAGGGAGGTAGAAGACATCAGTGGCCGGGAAAGAGTCAATTGTTAAGGATGAGTTTTCATTGTCCTTGGAAGCACATGATAAAATGGGCCAAAGCTGACATGGTTCCCTAGAAGGAAAATCTTGCCTGACATCTGTTGGAGTTATTTGAGGAAATATCAGGCAAGGTAGATATAGGAGAATCAGTGAATGTTTTGTACTTGACCTTTGACAAGGTGTCACACATGAGGGTGCTTAGAAAGGTAACAGCCCATGATACTACAGGAAAGATACTAGCTGGCATGAAGCATTGGCTAATTGCCAGGAGGCAAGAGTGGGAATAAAGGGAGCCTTTTCTGATTGGCTGTCGGTGACCAGTGATGTTCCGCAAGTGTCAGTGTAGGAATTACTTCTTTTTGGGTTGTATGCTAATAATTTGGAGAATGGAATTGATGCCTTTCTGGCCAAGTTTGTGGACAATACGAAGACAGATGAGGTGCAGGTAATGCTGAGAGAGGCTGTAGAAGGACTTAGATTAGGAGAAGAGACAAAGAAGTGGCAGATAGAATACAGTATCGGGAAGTCTATGGTTATGCACTTTAGTAGAAGGAATAAAAACGTAGACTATTTTCTAATCAGGGAGAAAGTGATAAAATCTGAGGTGCAAAGGGACTTGAGAGTGCTCATGCAGGATTCCCCGAAAGTTAACTTGCAGGCTGTCGGTGATGAGGAAGACAAATGCAATGTTTGCATTCATTTCAAGAGGACAAGAACATAAAAACAAGGGTATATTGCTGAGGCTTTATAAGGCATTGGTGAGGCCTCATTTGGAGTATTGTGAGCAGTTTTGCGACCCTCATCTTAGAAAGGGTTTGCTGATATTAGAGAGGGTTCAAAGAAGGTTCACATAAATGATTCAAGATTGAAAAGCTTACCATATGAAGAGCATTTGATAGTTCTCTGCCTGTACTAGCTAGAATTTAGAAGGATGAGGGGGATCTCTTTGAGTTATATGTAATGTTGAAAGGTCTAGAAGGATTGGATGTGGAAAGGCTGTTTCCTGTTATGAGACAGTCTAGGACCAGAGAGTACAACCTCAGAATGGAGACGGAAAGGAAGTTCATTAGCCAGAGAATGAATCTGTGGAATTCATTGCCACAGGTAGCTGTGAGGGCCAGGTCATTGAGTGTATTTAAAGTGCATGTTGATATGTTTTGATAAGTCAGGGGTGAAAGGTAATAGGAGAATGGGATTGAGAAAGAAATGGATAAGTCATGGTGAAATGGCAGAGCACACTCGATAGGCCGAAAGGCCTAGTTCTGCTCCAATGTCATATGGCAAGTTAGAGTTGCAGATTTTCTTCCTGAAAGCATGAGCAAACCAGAGATTTTCATGACACACACAAAACCCTGGTGGAAATCAGCAGGTCAGGCAGCAGCTGTGGAAAGGAATAAGGATCTGATGTTTTGGGCCAAGACTCTACATTATGGGGAAGAAGCCAGAACAAGAAGGTGGGAGAAGCTGGCTCCTTCCCCCTTCCTTTTCAGTCTAGATGAGTGATCTTGGCCCAAAATTTCGACTCTTTAATCCTTTTCATAGATGCTGTTGACCTGCTAAGTTCCTCCAGCGTTTTGTGTGTGTTGTTCTGTGATTTCCAGCATCTGCAGATACTTATGAGTTTAGAATTTTTGATAATCCAGGAGCTTCTGTTTCCAGATTATTTATTTCATTACTTTAAAATCTCCAGCTGCCATTGTGAAACTTGAGGTTATCCTCACTAGACCACTAGTCTGAACTTTTTGATACAAGTCTGATTGCTTCACCATGATGTTATAGTGACCATACTGCATTATGTCTGTTACTGTCTCAAAACGTCAGTGGGCAGATTCCCCAATAGATTCCTGAACTTTCCGATATCTGTGAGGATTAAATCCCAGAACAGTGTTATTAAAGCATGATTGATACAAATCTGACCGTATATGGGCATTCCTTGGAGCAACGTAGGCTTACTTGCTGGGCAATGCTCCAAAATCTATTTCTGGACCAGGGGTGAATTGCTAGTAACTGCTGATAAGTTCTGACTCAGTATCATATACTGTATGTGCTTGTTGCAGAAGCAGGATGTGTGATAACACTTCCAATTACCAATATAAAAGATTTTCTCTGAGCAATGAAAATGTAATGAATGAGAAATTTGTACAAGTGATACTGCTTTTTCAGCAATACGTGCCTGAAAATTCATTCTTCCTGTGTGGCACACAATGATAACATTGCTGAATCAGTAGCAACGGTTTCCGGATTAAGCTGTGCCACACCAGGAAAAAAACAGAACACTGCCAAGTACACATCTGATGTGACTTCCACATCTCAGATCCCATAACAATTATTTTCCATGCAAAGCCCCCACTGCAGCATTGCTTAAGAAATAAATCCCAGGGTGCACATTTATTCCTTGGAATATACACATCCAGCAAGAATGCTTTCCTCATAGCTCCTGTGTTTATCCTGAGCTCAGTCTTCAGTCTCTGACTCAGATGCAGGAACCATGATCTCCCTGAAGTGAAGGAGGCAGAGGGATGACCTTACAGAGGTTTATAAAATCATGAGGGGCATAGATAAGGTAAATGGTCACAGTCTTTTTCCCAGGGCAGGACAGTCTAAAAGTACAGGAGTTGGGATTAATATGAGAGGAAAATAATTTAAAGCAGACCTGAGGGGCAAGCTTTTCCACACACGGCATGGCAAGTAATGGAATGAACTTCCAGAGGAAATATTAGAAGTGGATGCAGTTATTTAATGATGAGGCATAGGACTCTGAAGGCCTACATTCAGTGATTCAGGAACAGATTCTTCTCCTCTATCATCAGGTTTCTGAATGGTCCACAAACCCATGAACAGTACCTAATTGTTCCCTATTTTTTGCACTATTTAATTTGTCATTCATTAGTTTTACACCTTTGCAATGTACAGTGTCACAATACAACAAATTTCACGTCATTAACAACAGTGATAATAAAGCTGATCCTGTTTCTTAAAAGAAACATCTGAGGTGGTACATGAACAAGAGAAGATCTGCAGGTGCTGGAAATCCAAGCAACACACTCAGAATGCTGGATGAACGCAGCAGGCTAGGCAGCATCTGTGGAAACAGTCGACATTTCGGGCGAGACCCTTCATCAGAAGAGGGTGGTAGATAGATAGGAATGGCTACGAGGGATATGGGCCAAACATGGGCGAGAAGGATTAGCATCTTGGTTGTGGACTTTATGGGCTGAAAGGCCTGCCTCTGTGCGGTAGAAATCTGCCTCCATGATGGATGGGAGTACAGGTCTTCATCCAACTTCTGACTCGGGAAGTGTGTTGCATCAGTTTCTTGGTGACTGGGCTATGGGCAGAGTTCTCTCACTGATGGACACAATTCTCTATAAAAAGGTAGAAACATAAAGAGTACTGCTCTGTTACTGCATAAGTGACAGTGCATGAGGTGTCAAGTTCTGGTCGCCTCACTATAGGAAGGATGTGGAAGCATTGGGAAGAGTACAGAGGAGATTTACCAGGATGCTGCCTGGTTTAGAGAGTATGGATTATGATCAGAGATTAAGGGAGCTAGGGCTTTACTCTCTGGAGAGAAGAAGGATGAGAAGAGACATGATAGAGGTATACAAGATATTAAGAGGAATAGATAGTGTGGACAGTCAGTGCCTCTTCCCCAGGGTACCACTGCTCAATACAAGATGACATGGCTTTAAGGAAAGAGATGGGAAGTTCAAGGGGGATATTAGAGGAAGGTTTTTTACTCAGAGAGTGGTTGGTGCGTGGAATGCACTGCCTGAGTCAGTGGTGGAAAGAGATATACTAGTGAAATTTAAGAGACTACTAGACAGGTATATGGAGGAATTTAAGGTGGGGGGGTTATATGAGAGGCAGGGTTTAAGGGTCGGCACAACATTGTGGGCCGAAGGGCCTGTACTGTGCTGTACTATTCTATGTTCTATAACTCTTGTTAGATCATGGCCTGTCACAGTATAACACTGGATACAGTACTAACAGTTACTCATCTCCCATGATACAAAATACAGGAGTATAGTACAAGTTTTCAATCATAAGAACAAATAACCAAAATCATTCAGTCCCTTGAATCTAATAAATAGTACAATATGATCATGGCTAATCCAGTTTTGGCCTCAGGATCACTTTCCAACTTTCTCCCTGAACTTCATCACCTCCTTGTAATTCAAAGGCTTTATCAATCTCAGTCTCAGTCCCAGTCCAGTCATGAACTTAGTACCCTGCGCTACAAGTATGGAGAGATGCAAGTATAGTGAAAAACTTGCTTGCAGCAGCCTTGCAAGCATGTAGATTCGGACAACACAAAGAACACAAAAAAAATTGTATCAGCCATTAGTACAAAAGAAAACATAATCAGAACAAAGTCCATGATAATGCAAGAGGTAGTCTGTAGTGTTCTATTACTAAGACAGAGTTAGGATTGTGCTGGTTGGTTTCAGAATCTAGTGGTTTTAGGAAAGATGTTGTTCCTGAACCTGGTTGAGTGGGACTTCAAGCATCTGTTCCCAAATTCATGCCTAAAGTCAGAAGTGAGAAAAGGGCATGACCTGGATGGTAGGAATCTTTGGTGTTAGATGGTACCTTCTTAGAGCAGCACCATATATACAAACCCCATTTCCAGAAAAGTTGGGATATTTTCCAAAATTCAATAAAAACTAAAATCTGTGATATGTTAATTCACGTGAACCTTTATTTAACTGACAAAAGTACAAAGAAAAGATTTTCAATAGTCTTACTGACCAACTTAATTGTATTTTGTAAATATACACAAATTTAGAATTTGATGGCTGCAACACACTCAACAAAAGTTGGGACAGAGTTAAAATAAGATTGAAAAGTGCACAGAATATTCAAGTAACACCGGTTTTGAAGACTCCACATTAAGCAGGCTAATTGGTAGCAGGTGAGGTATCATGACTGGGTATAAAAGTAGCGTCCGTCAAAGGCTCAGTCTTTGCAAGCAAGGATGGGTCGTGGCTCACCCCTTTGTGCCAAAATTCATGAGAGAGTTGTTAGTCAGTTCAAAAGGAACATTTCTCAATGCAAGATTTCAGAGAATTTAGGTCTTTCAACATTTACAGTACATAATATTGTGAAAAGATTCAGAGAATTCAGAGACATCTCAGTGCATAAAGGGCAAGGTCGGAAACTACTGTTGAATGCGCGTGATCTTTGAGCCCTCAGGCGGCACTGCCTAAGAAACCGTAATGCTACTGTGACAATTATAGCCACCTGGGCTCGGGAGTACTTCAGAAAACCATTGTCACTCAACACAGTCCGTCGCTGCATCCAGAAATACAACCTGAAATTGTATTACGCAAGGAGGAAGCCATACATCAACTCCATGCAGAAATGCCGGCGAGTTCTCTGGGCCCGAGCTCATCTCAGATGGACCGAAAGGCTGTGGAACTATGTGCTATGGTCAGACGAGTCCACATTTTAGCTAGTTTTCGGAAAAAAACGGGCGTCGAGTTCTCCGTGCCAAAGATGAAAACGAGCATCCAGATTGTTATCAGCGAAAGGTGCAAAAGCCAGCATCTGTGATGGTATGGGGGTGCATCAGTGCCCATGGCATGGGTGAGTTGCATGTATGTGAAGGTACCATTGACTCTGAGGCGTATATTAGGATTTTAGAGAGATATATGTTGCCATCAAGGCGACGTCTCTTCCCGGGACGTCCATGCTTATTTCAGCAGGACAATGCCAGACCACATTCTGCACGGGCTACAACAGCGTGGCTTTGTAGACACAGAGTGCGTGTGCTTGACTGGCCTGCTGCCAGTCCAGATCTATCTCCTATTGAAAATGTATGGTGCATCATGAAGAGGAGAATCAGACAACGGAGACCATGGCCTGTTGAGCAGCTGAAGTCTTATATCAAGCAAGAATGGACAAAATTTCCAATTGCAAATCTACTACAATTAGTATCCTCAGTTCCAAAATGATTAAAAAGTGTTATTAAAAGGAAAGGTGATGTAACACAATGGTAAACATGCCTCTGTCCCAACTTTTGTTGAGTGTGTTGCAGCCATCAAATTCTAAATTTGTGTATGTTTACAAAATACAATTAAGTTGGTCAGTAAAATTATAGAAAATCTTTTCTTTGTACTTTTGTCAGTTAAACAAAGGTTCACGTGAATTAACGTATCACAGATTTTAGTTATTGAACTTTGGAAAATATCCCAACTTTTCTGCAAATGGGGTTTGTAGATATGTTCAGCAGTGAGAAGGGCTACATCCACTACTCTCCATACCCTCTCGAGTTCCTGTGTATTGGAATTGCTGTGCCAAGCCATAATGCATTTGGTCACGATATTTTCAAAAGTGCAACTTTTGTAGTGTATTAGAATATTTAGTGACATTCCAAATCTCCTTTAGTTTCTAACAAGGTAGAAGTGCTGGTGCACCTTTTCGTTCATTGTATCTATGTGCTGGGAGCAGGACAGGTCACCTGAGATGTTAAGAAATATTAAATAAATAAACAATAAATATTGAGAACATGAGATGAAAAGTCCTTGAAAGTGAGTCCATGGATTGTGGGAATAATTCAGTGATGCGGCAAGTGAAGTTATCCCTTCTGGTTCAAGAGCCTGATGGTTCAGGGATAATAACTGTTCCTGGACCTGGTGGTGTGAATCCCGAGGCTCCTGTACGTTCTTCCCAGTGGCAGGAGTGACAAAAGAGCATGGCCTGGATGCTCAGGGTCCTTAATGATGGATGCTGCTGCAACAATGCTCCATATAGGTGTGCTGAATGGTGGGGAAGGCTTTACCTGTGATGGACTGGGCTACATCCAATTTTTTGCAGGCTTTTCTGTACAAAGTCATTGATATTTTCATACCAGGCTGTGATACAACCAGTCAATAAACTCTCCACCACATATCTATAGATGTTTGTCAAAGCTTTAGATGACATACTGAATCTTCACATACTTCTAAGAAAGTAGAGGTGCTGCTGTGGTTTCTTCATAATGTCTCTTATATGCTGACCATAGGACAAATTTTCTGAAATGATAACACTGATGAATTTCAGAATCTATCCTGTCAATCTCTCTCAAAATCTTACATACTTCAGCAATGTCACTGCTCAATTTTCTAAACTCAAATGAGTATGTGTTAAACCTCTTCTTAATATCATTCCTTTCATTCCAGGAATCAACCAAGTGAATGTTTTCTGTTCTGTCTCCAATAAAACTATCCTACCTGTCACTGTCTTCGACAGCCTGAGGCCACATATGTACGGGATGCAATCCTGTGTGCAGTTGGGTGAAAGGAAAGTGTGGAGGAGACTCAAACTGAAGATCTGTGCTTCTTTGCCTCTCCTTCCCTCAGTTACCTCCCCTCCCCTCAGTTACCTTATCTACAAACAGGCAGCTCTGTGGCTTTGATTAATGGAGCAACCGAGTTGAGCTTACTGGTCCTGATCAAGATGATCTATGGCATGGCCATCCCAGTATAACTACACCTTTAAGCCTCTTCCCTGCTTCATTCTCCATTTCCTTCTCAGTTCAAACAGCACCATTCTCTCCTCTCTGCCAATCTATTTCCCTTCATCTCCAAAGCAACTTTCGTAGACAGTGCTGACAGCTTTTCCCAGCAGATACATGTGAATGAAATGGCAATTTGCTGCAACTACCTTGAGTGAGGACACAAGTCCAAATTAAAGGCAATATATTATGGTAATAATTTCTTAAAGTGTAAATGTCCCAATGTTGTGACTTGCCTTGATGACCCCAGATTTGGCACTAGTACAAAACATAATTTCCACATAATGTACTATTCAAATTATAATGTAACAAGTTCAGAAGATAGGCCAAAAAGCATAGAAAAGGGAAAAGGGAAAATTGGGAATGTCAGAAGCCTTGGATGGGGTAATTAGCAGATTGGCAAACATTTGGCAGATGCAATGTGGAAGTGAAGAGGGAAATGAAGAGCAGAGACTGCAGAAACTGGAAACATAAGAACATAAGAAATAGGAGCAGGAGTAGGCCCACCGGCCCATTGAGCCTGCCCCACCATTCAATAAGATCATGGCTGATCTGTCCGTAAACTCAACTCCAACTACCTGCCTTTTCCCCATAATCCTTAATTCCCTTACTATGTAAAACCTATCTAACTGTATCTGAAATATATTTAATGAAGAAGCCTCAACTGCTTCCCTGGGCAGAGAATTCCACAGATTCACCACTCTCTGGGGAAAAACAGTTTCTCCTCATCTCCATCCTAAATCTTCTCCCCTGAATCTTGACGCAGTGTCCCCTAGTTCTCGTCTCACCTACCAATGGAATTGAGCAACATACAAAATTCTGAAGGAACTCAGTGAGGGGGGGCAGCATCTATGGAGAAAAATCACCTTCCAGCTCTTGCTCCACCCTTCCCCTTCAAATTTTTATACTGTTACTTTTCCCTCTATCTTTCAATTAAAATCAGGGCCAAAACATTCCTTTTCCTTCAGAGGGGAATGAAGTATGGGTAGAAGAAAAAGGTTTAAAATTGTGGCTTATTCAGGCACTCCTGAATTTTCTTTTTTTTTTGCTCTTCTGATCAGAGCAAGCACAATTCAGCTGAGCTTAGGGTTACACCACAAGTACTTTAATGGGTGTAGTCAGCTGTAGTTGCACCACTTGGTGGGAAAACTGCGTAGTGCATTGGAGTTCATAAAGTGAAGTGTGTGTTTAATCACCCCCTTTTCCTGTCATCATGAACCATGTCGTGTCTGTGAAGACCTTTGCATGAGCTCCTTTCTGTTCTTCCAATGAGAAAGAATTGATTATTTTCTACCTCTGAGAAGTGAACCACTGAGGTGTAGCAGTGTGTCAGACACTAAGAAACATTGCTAATGTCTCTAGCATGGAATGAACTAATGGCAAAAACAAGCAGGGCCACAGTGAGTTGTGCAGCTCTACACAATACTGTCCAAGTAACCTCTCTGGTTAAAATTTATCTGTAACATTTGGGCATGACCTTTGAGCAAAGTTTGTTCCGATTGTCCATGCTCTTTAGTCGAGCAGTTAAAATACATCTGCCAGAAGATCCAGGCTGGATATAATTTCTTAAAAAAATCCTTCTTGCCCTCCCCATCTCCTCCAGCAGTTTGACTTGCTTCCCAAGTCCTTTCTTCCAATCCAAGCTGAAAACTGACAGAATTGCAAAACAAAAGGATCATTTAAGCCAACAGAAGCGTTCAGTGGAAATTCCATGGCAGCCATGCCACAGGACAGATTCATGATCAGAGTTCTGGAAGTTATACAGCAAAGAAACAGATCCTTTGGTCCATCACGCCACCATCGACCAATACATACCTGTCAATACTAGGCCCAGCACTTGGCCCATAGTCAGAGTCATATAGCACTATAGCACAGAAACGGACCCTTCAGCCCATCTAGCCAGGTGCATTTATTCTGCCCATTAACCGACAGATTAACCATAGCCCTCCATATCCTTCCCATCTATCAACACACATAAAATTCCCTTAAATATTGCAATCCAAAATGCATCCATCAATAAACTCTTCTCAGGGTTCCAGCCAGGTACAGGTATCAATTTTAAGGGTTAAAATTGATAGCTATACCCAGCTGGAAGCCAAAGAAGAGTTTATTGGTCATATACACCAGGAAAGCAAAACTCCAGGGTTGTGATCTCAGGTTTGCAACCTGTGCCACGTGAGGCTAGAATTAGGAAGATTATACAGTTTAATACATGGCTAAGGAGTTGGTGTAGGAGGGAGGGGATAAGATTTTTGGATCATTGAACTCTCTTCCAGGGAAGGTGGGACCTGTACAAAGAGATGGTTTGCACCTGAACTGAAGAGGGACTAATATCCTAGTGGGATGGTTTGTTATACTGCACGGTGGGATTTAAACTAGAGTTGCAGGGGGATGGGAACCAGAGCGCCAGAACAGATAGTGGAGAGGTTGTGGAGGCAGATGTTGCTAACCTCAGAAAGTTAGGAATCAAGAGTTTGAGCATAGTGTGAAAAAGAAACAAAGAAGGATGAATACAGAACTGAAAGTGTTGTATCTAAATGCACACAGTATGCGGAATAAGGTAGATGGACTTGTAGCACAGTTGCATATTGGCAGGTATGATCTTGTAGGTATCACAGAATCATGGCTGAAAGATTATAGCTGGGAGCTTAAGGTCCAAGGATACACATTGTAGCGAAAGGGCAGGTAGGAAGGCAGAGGGGGTGGCATTACTCCATTGGTAATAAATGAAATCCAGTCATTAGAAAGGGGTGACATAGTGTTGGAAACTGTAGGATCATTGTGGATAGAGCTGAGGAACTGAAAGACCCTGACAGAAGCTGTATACAGACCCCCAAACATTAATAAGGATGTGGCCTACAAATTACAATGGAAGATAGAAAATCCATGCCAAAAGGGCAATGTTACAATAGTCATGGGGGACTTCTATATGCAAGTAGATTGGGAAAATCAGGTTTGTGCTGATTCTAGGGGAGGGAATTTCTAAAGTGCCTGAGAAATGACTTTTTTAGGGCAGCTCATGACAGCCCACTAGAGGAGCAGCTATTCTGGATTGGGTGTTGTGCAGTGAAGCAGAATTGATTAGAGAGCTTAAGGTAAAAGAAACGTTCTGATCACACTCACTCTGAAATGTGAAAAGGAGAAGCCAAAGGCAGATGTATCAGTTTTACAGTGGAGTAAAGGGAATTACAAAGGCATGCGAGAGGAGCTGCCAGAATTGATTGGAAAAGAACACTGTCAGTGACGACGTCAAAGCAGCAATGGCTGAAATTTCTGGAAGCAATTTGGAAGGCACAGGATATATGCAAACCAAAGAGGGAGAAGTATTCTAAATGCAAGGTGACACTACTATGGCTAACAAGAGAAGGCAAAGCCACCATGAAAGCCAAAGAGCGGGCATGCAATAGTGAAAAATGTAATGGGAAATTATAGGATTGGGAAGCTTGTAAAAACCAAAAGAAGGTAAAGATGGAATACGAAAGTAAGCTAGCCAATAATATTAAAGAGGACACCAAAAGTTTCTTCAGATACATGAAGAGTAAAAGAGAGGCAAAAAGTGCATATTGGACTGCTGGAAAATGATGCTAGAGAAGTATTAATGGGGGACAATGAAATGGCAGACGAGCTGAACAAGGATTTCACCCCAACTCTCCCCCCTCCTCTGAACCTACCCTTTCCCCCTCTGATCCCAGCTCTCATCTATGCCGGGTCATCACCATCCCCTTTGACATTCCCCTCTCTGAGGCAGAATGTTCTGTTCTCAGGAAGGGCCTCACCTTCGTCCCCCTGCGCTCACACCTCAGTGAGTTCTGTGCCCGCTGTGAAGCTTCACCGCCTCCGTCTCTGTGCCTACTTCATTGGCAAGGACTGTCCAGCCCACTCAGATGACCCCTTATCTCATCTGCACTCTCCTCCTCTTCCTGGATACCCTGCTGGGGTCTTCTGCCTGCTCTGGATCTTTTCATTGCTAACTGCTGACAGGACATCAGCCATTTCAACTTCACCACTGCTTCCTCCAATTCCAACCTCACTACTTCCAAATGCACTGCTCACCACTCTCTACGCATTAATTCTAACCTCACCATCAAAGGAGGAGATTCACAAGGAAGTTGCCTGGGTTGGGGAGCATGCCTTCTGAAAATAGGCTGAGTGAACTTGACCTTTTCTCCTTGGAGCGGCGAAGGATGAGAGGTGACCTGACAGAGATGTATAAGATGATGAGAGGCATTGATCATGTGGATAGTCAAAGGCTTTTTCCCCAGGGCGGAAATGGCTAACATGAGAGGGCACAGTTTTAAGGTGCTGAGGAGATGTCAGGGGTAAGTTTTTTTTATGCAGAGAGTGATGAGTGCGTGGAATGGGCTGCCGGCGATGGTGGTAGAGGGGAATATGATAGGGCTTTTTAAGAGACACCTGGATAGGTATATGGAACTTAGAAAAATAGGGGGCTATGGGTAACCCTAGGTAATTTCTAAAGTAAGTATGTGTTCGGTACAGCAATGAGGGCCAAAGGGTCTGTATTGTGCTGTAGATTTTCTATGTTTCTATGTTTCTAAACCCGCAGATAAGTGGGTTGCTGTAGTAGTAATCTGGCAGACTGACCTCTACCTTGCTGATGTCAGGTGACAATATGACACCTCCTCTTATTACCCCTCGAACAGGACCTCACTAAGGATCACCAGGCTGTTGTCTCCCATACCATCCCTGACCTTATTAACTTTGGGGATCTCCCATCCACTGCCACCATTTGTATAGTTCCCTCATCCGCCACCTACCTTTGCTACTTCCTACCCAAGATCCACAAACCTGCTTGTCCAGGTAGAACCATTATTTCTGCTTGTTACTGCCATGCTGAATGTATATCTGCATACCTCGACTCAGTTTTACCCCCCACCCCCCGGTTCAGTCCCTTCCTACCTGTGTCTGTGACACTTCGTATGCTCGTGATCTTTTCAATGACTTCAAGTACTCAGGCCCCGATCATCTTATTTTCACTATGGATATCCAGTCCCTATACACCTCTATTCCCACCAGAAAAACCTCAAAGCTCACCATTTTTTTTCTGGGCACAAGACCCAACCAGATTTACTCCACCACCACTCTCCTCCATCTGGCGGAACTGGTCCTCACTTGCAATAATTTCTCCTTTGGCTCCTCCCACTTCCTTCAAACAAAAGGTGTAGCCATGGGCACTCGCATAGGTCCCAGCTATGCCTGCCTTTTTGTTGGCTACATTGAACAGTCTATGTTCCAAGTTTACACTGGTATCACTTCCCAACTTTTCCTATGCTACATCGACAACTGCATTAGTGCTGTTTCCCGCACCCACGCAGAGCTTGTCAACTTCAACAACTTTGCCTCCAATTTCCACCCGGCTCCCAAATTTACCTGGTCCATTTCTGACACCTCCCTTCCCTTTATTGATCTCTCTGTCTCTATCGGTGGAGACAGCTTACATACTGATGTTTCTTAAAAACCCATCGACTCTCACAGCTACCTCTGCCCACTCTGTTACTTGTATAAATGCCATGCCCTTCTCTCAATTCCTCTGTCTCTGCCAAATCTGCCTTCAGAACTAAAGAGATGTCCTCCTTTTCATTCCAGAACTAAGATGTCCTCTTCTTCAAAGAAAGGGACTTCTCTTCCCCCACCATCAACGCTGCCCTCAAACTGCATCTCTTCCATTTCGCACATATTTGCCCTCATCCCATCCTCCCACCACCCCACCAGGGATAGGGTTCCTTTTGTCCTCACCTACCACCCCACCAGTCTCCGCGGCCAGCACATAATTATCGATAACTTCCACCATCTCCAATGGGATCCCACCACCAAGCACATCCTTTCCTCTCCTCCAATTTCTGCTTTCTGCAGGGATCACTTCATATGCTACTCCCTTGTCTGTTTTTTTCCCTACTGATCTCCCTCCTGGCATTTATACTAGCAAATGGAACAAGTGCTACAGCTACCCCTCTACCTCCTCCTTCACTACCATTCAGGGCCCCAAACGGTCCTTCCAGTTGTTGCAACACTTCACCTGTGAGTTTGTTGGGTCATCTACTCTATCTGGCCAACACTCACAACACGCTGGAGGAACTCAGCAGGTTGGGCAGCACCCATGGAAAAGATCAGTCGACGTTTCGGGCCGGAACCCTTCGTCAGGACCCAGGGTTCCTGATGAAGGGTACCAGCCCGAAATGTTGACCAATCTTTTCCACGGATGCTGCCCGACCTGCTGAGTTCCTCCAACGTGTTGTGAGTGTTGCTTTGACCCAAGCACCTGCAGATTATTTTGTGCTTACTCTATCTGGTGCTCTTGGTATGGCCTCCTGTATATCCATGAGACCCAACGTAGAATGGGAGACCACTTAGCCGAGCGCCTATGCCCCATCTGCCAAAAAAAGCAGGATCTCCCAGTGGCCACCCATTTTAATTCCACTTCCAATTCCCATTCCAATACGTCAGTCCATGGCCTCCTCTACTGCCGTGCTGAGGCCACACTTAGGTTGGAGAAGCAATTCCTTATATTCTGTCAGCGTAGCGCCCAGCCTGATGATATGAACTTCAATTTCTCAAACCTCTGGTAATAGCCGCACCCCCTCTCCATCACCATTCTCCATTCCCCATTCCCATTTCCCCTGTTTCACCTTATCTCCTTATCTGTTCATCACCTCCCTCTGGAGCTCCCACCCCTTCCCTTTCTTCCATGGCCTTCTGCCTTCTATCAGATACCCCCTTCTTCAACTCTATCTCTTTCACCAATTGACTTGCAGCTCTTTATTTCACCTCTCTCCACTCCCGTTTTCACCTATCACCTATTACATTGTATTTCTTTCTCCCCTTCCCCCGACCTTCGTACTCTGACTTCTTATTTTATTCCAGTCCTGATGAAGGGTCTCAGCCCAAAACATTGATTGTTTACTCTTTTCCATAGATTCTGTCTAGCCTGATGAATTCCTCCAGCATTTTGGGTGTGTTGAAAGTATCCTGCATCAGTCTTCACTGTGGAAGACACTAGCAGTATGGTGGAAGTTCCAGGAATCAGGGGGCATGAAGCGTGTGAAGTTACTATAACTAGAGAGAAGGTCCTTGGGAAACTGAAAGGCCTGAAGGTAGATAGGTCACCTGGACCAGATGGTGTGCACATCAGAGTTCAGATAGAGGCTTTAGTAACAATCTTTCAAGAATCACTAGATTCTGGAATAGTTCTGGAAGACTGAAGAATTGCAAATGTCACTCCACTCCTCAAGAAGGGAGAGAGGCAGAAGAAAGGAAATTATAGACCTGTGATCTCAGTGGTTGAGAAGATGTTGGAGTTGATTATTAAGGATGAGGTCTCAGGGTACTTGGAGGCACATGATAAAATAGGCCATAGTCAGCATGCTTTCCTCAGCTAATATCTTGCCTGACAAAACCGATTGAATTCTTTGAAGAAACAGCAAGCAGGGCAGACAAGGGAGACTGGGTTGATGTTGTGTACTTTGATTTTCAGAAGACCTTTTAGAAGACAAGTTGCCACGTATGACGCTGCTTAAAATGCTATGAGCCAGGAAAGATTCTAGCATGGATAAAGCAGTGGCTGATTGGCAGAAGGCAAAGTGTGGTAATAAAGGGAGTCTTTTCTGTCTGGTTGTTGCTAGTGGTGTTACACAGGGGTCACTGTTGGGACAAACTCATTTTACGTTATGCAGTGCATATAAAAAGTATTCACCCGCCACACCCACTGAAGTTTTCATGTTTTATTATTTTACAACATTGAATCACAGTGAATTTAATTTGGCTTTTTTGACACTGATCAGCAGAAAAAGACTCTTTGTGTCAAGCTGAAAACAAATCTCTGAAAGTGATCTAAGTTGATTGCAAATATAAAACACAAAATAATTGATTGTGTAAGTATTCACCCCCTTTAAATATGACACACCAAATCATCACTGGTGCAGCCAATTGGTTTTGAAAGTCACATAATTAGTTAAATAGAGATCTGTTTTGGAGGCCAGTGTGCAGTCAGGATGCTTCAATTGATTGTAGTAAAAATACACCTGTATCTGAAAAGACCAACTGCTAGTGGGTCAATATCCTGGCAAAATCTACACCATGAAAACAAAAGAACACTCCAAGCAACTCTGCTAAAATGTTATTGAAAAGCAGGAGTCAGGAGATGGATACAAGAAAATTTCCAAGTCACTGAATATCCCTTGGAGTACAGTTAAGTCAATCATCAGAAATGGGAAGAATATGGTACAGCTGTAAATCTGCCTAGAGTAGGCTGTCTTCAAAAACTATGCAAGGATGGGACTAACGATGGAGGTCACCGAGAGACCTATGACAACTCTGGAGGGGTTGCAAGCTTCAATGGCTGAAATGGGAGAGACTGCACATACAATAACTGTTACCTGGGTACTTCACCAGTTGCAGCTTTATGAGAGAGCGGGGAAGAGAAAGCCATTGTTGGAAAAAACACACGTGAAATTTCGGCTAGAGTTTGGCAGGAGGTATGTGGGAGACCCTGAAGTCAGCTGGAAAAGGGTCCTACAGTCTGATGAAACCAAAATTGAGCTTTTTGGCCATCAGACTAAACACTATGTTTCGAGTAAGCCAAACACCGCACAACATCAAAAACACACCATCACTACCGTGAGGCATGGTGGTAGCTGCATCATGCTGCGGGGATGCTTCACCTCAGCGGGTCCTGGAAGTCTTGTGAAGGTAGAGGGTAAATGAATGCAGCAAAATACAGAGAAAAGCTGAAGGAAAACCTGATGCAGTCTGCAAGAGAACTGCGATGTGGGAGAAGATTTCTTTTCCACAAGAAAATGACCCCAAGCATAAAGCCAAAGCTACACAGGAATGGCTTAAAAACAACAAAGTTAATGTCCTGGAGTGGCCAAGTCAGAGTCCAGACCTCAATCCAATTGATAATTTTGGCTGGACTTGAAAAGGGCTGTTCACTCACGATCCCCAAGCAATCTGACAGAACAGTTTTGTAAAGAAAAATGGGGAAAATTGTGGTGTCCAGATGTACAAATAGAGGCCTATCCACACAGACTCAAGGCTGTATTTGCTGTCAAAGGTGCATCTACTAAATACCGACTTGAAGGGGGTGAATACTTATGCAATCAATTATTTTGTGTTATATATTTATAATTAATTTTGATCACTTCATAGGGATCTTTTTTCACTTTGACATGAAAGAGTTGTTTTCTGTTGATCAATGTCAAAAAAGCCAAATTAAATTCAATGTGATTCAATGTTGTAAAACAATAAAACATGAAATCTTCCAAAGGGGGGTGAATACTTTTAAAAACACTGTATATCGTTGATTTGTATAATGGAATTAATGGCCTTGTTGCAAAGGTTTCAGACAATATGAAGATAGATGAAGGGGTAGGTAGGTTTGAGGAAGTAGAGTGGCTACAGAAGGACTTAGACAGATTAGGAGAATGGACAAAGAAATGGCAGATGGACCACAGTGTCGGAATTGTATGATCATGCATTTTGCTAGAAGAAATTATATCACTGACTACTTTCTAAATGGAGAAATAAATACGAAAAAAAACTGAGGTGCAAAGAGATTTAAGAGTCCTTCTGCAGGATTCCCTAAAAGTTAATTTGTAGGCTGACCCTGTGGTGAGGAAGCCAAATGCAATGTTAGCATTAATTTCAAGAGGACTAAAATATAAAAGCAAGGATATAATGATGTGGCTTTATAAAGCAGTGGTAAGGCCTCATCTGGAGTATTGTGAGCAGGTTTGGGCCCTTTATCTTAGAAAGGATGTGCTGAAACAATTTTGGAGTCATCTACAAATTTGATGATCCAGTTTATCACCTTATCCTAAACATTAATATAGATGACAGACCATGGACCTAGCACTGAACCCTGCGGTAACCATGTCACAGGCCTTCAGTCAGAGAGGAACAATCTACTTCCACTCTTGGCTTCTTCCACTAAACCAATGTCAAATCACTTTTACCAATTCATTCTGAATGAAAAGCAACAGAACCTTTTGGACCAGCCTCCCATGTGTGGGACCTTGTCAAAAGCCTTGCTAAGTTCCATGTAGACAACATGTCATGTCCACTATCTTTCCTTCATCAGCCCTCCTGCTAACCTCCTTGAAAAACTCTATAATATTGTTTGACGTATTACACATAATATATTACACATAGTACACACAAAGCCATTTTGACTATACCTGATCAAACCTTATCTGTCCAGGTAGTTAATTATCCTATTCCTTAGAATAGTTTACCCACTTCTGATGTCAGGATCACTGGCCTATACTTTCCCAGGTTATTCTTTTCCAGAACAATGGAACAACATTAGCCATCTGAGCAACACACACAAAATGCCAAAGGAACTCAGCAGGCTGGGTAGCATCCAAGAAAATAGCACAGTCGATGTTTCGGGCCAAAACCCTTCAGCAGGACTGGAGAAAAAAAGTTGAGGAGTAGATTTAAAAGGTGGAAGGGGGGAGGAGGGGAGAGAAAAACACAAGGTGATAGGTGAAACCTAAAGGAGGAGGGGTTGAAGTAAAGAGCTGGGCAGTAAATTATTAAAAGAGACAGAAGGCCATGGAAGAATGAAAAGGGGGGAGAAGCACCAGAGGGAGGCGATGGGCGGGTAAGGAGATGAGGTGAGAGAGAGAAAAGGGAATAGGAAATGGTGAAGGGGAGAGGGTGGGGGTGGGAGGCATTACTGGAAGTTTGAGAAATTGATGCTCATGCCATCAAGTTGGAGGCTGCTCGAATGGAATATAAAGTGTTGTTCCTCCAACCTAAATGTGGCCTCATCACGACAGTGGAGGAGGCCATGAATAGACATACCGGAATGGGAAGTGGAATTAATATGGGTGGCTGCTGGGAGAACTCGCTTTTTCAGGTGGACATTGAAATGGTCCACCTGAGAAAGCTCAGCGAAATGGTCTCCCAATCTACGTTGGGTCTCACCGATATACAGGAGGCCACACTGGGAGCACCAGACACAGTATATGACCCAAAGAGACTCACAATTGAAGTGTTGCCTTGTCTGGAAGGACTGTTTGGGGCGGTGTATGGTAGTGAGGGAGGAGGTGTAGGAGCAGGTGTAGCACTTGTTCCGCTTGCAAGGATCAAGTGGAACAAGTGGGGAAATCAGTGGGGAGGGGCGGATGGACAAGGGAGTCGCATAGAGAGTGATCCCTGTGGAAAGCAGAAAGTGATGGGGAGGGAAAGGTGTGCTTGGTGGTGGGATCACGTTGGAGATGGCATTAGCTATCCTTCAGTACTCTAGTACTTCACCCATGGCTAAGGGCATTTTAAATACCTCTGCCAGGGCCCTTATAATTTCTGCAATAACCTCCTGCAAGGTCTGAGAGCTCACCTTGCCAGGCCCTGGGATCTTATCCATCCTAATTCACCTCAAGACTGCAAGCACCTTCTCTTCTGTAATTCTGATGTGGTCCATGACCTTACGAGGGGTGATTGATATGTTCATGGCCTAAGGTAGAAGAAGTCAATTTTAGAAAACCTAGCACATTTATTTTTCAAAATAGTCCCCTCCTACTTCTACACACTTAGTCCAGTGGTCGTGGAGCATACGGATCTTGGACCTCCAGAAAGTGTCCACAGCAGGGGTGAATGATAAGTTCATGGCCTAAGGTGGAAGGAGATGAGTTATACGGCTCTCGTTACATGCACATGCAGTTCAACTCTTTGAGTGATTATGCAGAAAGTTTGAAGTTAATAACTCATTAATAGGTCTTGTGCTGTCAATCATTTCTCATACTTTCATAAAATAATTAATTTGTGAAGTTTAATGGGAACGTAGGCTTTGTTAGGCTGGGGCACATGCAGCCAAAAGAACAGATTGAAGAAGATATCATTATGTGACCTTTTATGAATGTTAAGTATGTGGTTGTAGGAAAGTGGTTAAAAGATAAGAGGTCAAGACATCTCGTGCTAAGTTTATCATTTGGAGTGAATACAAAAATAGATTGGAGTGAAATGGATTTTAATTTCCATGTTATCATACCAAAATATGAATTCCTTTCTAAACTGGCCGTTCATAATCTTGCAACCACTGATGGCCAGTAAACAAGAACATCTGGGATTGTCTTTGAATTCACTTACTGCACGAATAAAACAATGTGACTATCATCCAGGACTCTTTACCTGTACTGCTGCTATAAATGTCAGCACACATTACTTATGCACATTCCAAATATTGCAGAGGTTACCAGAAGGGCACACAGCTATAGGAAATATCAACATACCCTTTGTAGTCGCATTTGAGGATTACAGTTCTTTATTAATGTGAAAGCATACAGCCTTCTGTTCAGCAACAAACCAGATTACTCTTCTTAAGTAATGAGGGATAATTTGAACCAATGCTGTAACTATTTTAAAAAATACTTGTATCCATATACAGAGGCTTGGGGTCTGTTTACCAAATTATATGCTTTTCTGGTGCTACCATACTTCAGATGTTGAATGAATTATTTTCATTATCACTTAATTAATAGTTCTACAAGTCCTGTATGTTGTATCACATCCAGTTACTGTGTTTTTGTTAAGTTGATGTTTCCGAGTCACACTTCAATGATATGCTCAAAATACAACTGCAACATATCAGAGCGGAAAAGAAATGTGATTGGAAAAATAAAGGCACAGAAAGCAGTTGGAAATTTTCATTAAATGATGAAGGCTTATAGATATGGCCAATCCCCAAATAACAATTGTACAAAACACCAAAAAAATGAATTCTAATATAATGAATCAACCAAAGCACAGCAGATGGTGTATGGGCTGTGTGACAAAAATGTATGGCAAGGGGATGAAAGATTGCAAAACTAGCACACAAGAAGAGGTCACAGATTCTTTTGTCAGGGACCAGAAGATGGCTTTGAAATTGTATCTCATGGCATTGCATGACTGTAAATAAATTGTGAATGGAGTAATCTAAATGGGGTTCTGACTATTTCTGGGTTGTTTCACATCGCCCAGGCAGCTTCATGTACTAGTCACGTTTGCACATCTGACATCCTGGAACATGCATCCCACAACATGACAACCTCTTCAGTGACAATAATGTCCACAATACCAGCCACTCAGCAAAGGCTCCTCAAGCTCCTCAATATGCTGACAATCGGTTTCACAGGAATGTGGGAACTCACCTGCCAACTCTTTATCCAGCTTTTTGTATTGGCTATATCCTCTTTCTTTCAGTCCAGTTGAAGAATATCAACCCAAGGCATTGACTGCCAATTTCCCTCCAATTGTGTTCCTCTAGCACTTAGTGTTGCTCCAGACTTCCAGCATCTGTAATCTGTTGTGTCTTCCCAAAAATACACATTTTTTCAGCTTATGAAGGAATGTTAAGGAATATGGAAAAAATGATCTTGGTACCAGTTCTACCATTGCTCATTTTAGGAACATAGCAAAATATGTTATACATCTTCGCACATAGAATGTTGTTCTAGGATATTGAACCTATAGCTTATTTTGATTATATCCTGATGCCTCAAGCATAATCAAATCTTTTGTAGTGAGATTTGAAACCAGCATTATTTCGGCAAACTTTATAACAGCAGCTCTACTTCTGCTGATGATCCTGTATTACAACTAAACACTACCACATATTGTTCTACATAAGGTATTACTGGCACTGCAGATTTAAAATTCCTGTAATGTATTACTGAATGATTTATTCTACAGACAAAAACAAAACCAATTCAGCGGTGAATCTGGGCAGAAATCAAGCATGTTGTTACGGACAATGAAAGCACATTTGCTACCACTGCTATTGTGCAGTGAGGGATATGCTGCATCGTGTCATATCTTTGCTGAGATTTCATTGTGATCAAAGAGTAGGAATGGGGGACCCTGGGCAGTGATTAGCACCCACCCTACATCCACTTCATTGTGAGTTTTCCATATCCTAGATCAGAAAAAAGTTTGAAAACAAGTCTCTGTAGCCCTGTCTTGTTCAAAAGTGTGAATGGACATTCCTGGTTTCAAGAAATCCTTTCACATCTATCTGTTTTTAAATTGCAGCTGCATCTGCAATACATTTGCCCTCCTCCAAATTCTAGACCAAGTGTGAAATCCCATTCATTCCCAGGTTCTCACTCTGTCAATAATCTCCTGAATCAAAATTCCCATCATAATTCCAATTATTTTGCTGTCCCCCACACTACTGTTTGATCATCTGCTTAACCAGTGTTTCATATCCACCCTGCATCAGCTTTCCACCTTCATTCTTTTGCTTCTTCTTGTAAAGTTTAATGGTAGTTGACAGAATGACATAAACTGCATTACTGCCACCTTGAGTTGGAGCGTGGACAAATGAGGCAGGAAGCAAACCCACTAAAATCCACTCTCTCCCCACCCAAAAATACTCAAATAATATCAAAAGGTCTAATGCTTTTCGGAAAGTCAAACACTCACTTATATACATTACAATGGCAATGATATCCTAATAAACTTTCCATGTTAAATTGCATCTGTCCCAAAGATCTCAATTTAGCAATTAAAAATTTCCTTTGCACCTCATAGGAACTGCATTCAAACAAAATATACTGAACTATTTATTGACATGTGCACTCCCTACAAATATCTATATCATGCATAGTAATTCAACCTAGTATGTCCAATACGTAAACATTTATTCCCTCCTTTTATACCCATCTCTCAGTCAATTTGCCACCATCACTTGAATTATGGCTTTTATCTCACTTTGTGCAAAGGCACCACTACAGTTATGTCCTTAATCTTAAGTGATTGTTTGGCTACAATGTCTGCTACCTCATTTCCTTCAACTCCAGCTTGGGTAGAGACCCATAAGAACTGGATGCACCCCCAATCTTAAGAAGAATGCCTGGCCTACAGTATGAAATACCGGTTTTAATAGATGTCAAAATCAAGAATGAATCAGAGTCCAGAAATACATAATGCAGTATAGGCAGCAGGCCAGGCAGCATCTCTAGGAAGAGGTACAGTCGACATTTCGGGCGGAGATCCTTCGTCAGGACTAACTGGAAGAAGAGCTAGTAAGAGATTTGAAAGGGGGAGGGGGAGATCTGAAATGATAGAAGACAGGAGGGGGGAGGATGGAGCCAAGAGCTGGACAGTTCATTAGCAAGAGGGATATGAGAGGATCATGGGACAGGAGGCCCAGGAAGAAAGGAAAGTAGGAGCGGGGAAGCCCAGAGGATGGGCAAGAGGTATAGTGAGAGGGACAGAGGGAGAAAAAGGAGAGAGAGAGAGAGAAAAAGAGAGAGAGAGAAAGAATGTATATATGATAACTCAATAAATAATGGATGGAGTACGAGGAGAAGGAGGGGCATTAACGGAAGTTAGAGAAGTCAATGTTCATGCCATCAGGTTGGAGGCTACCCAGTCGGAATATAAGGTGTTGTTCTTCCAACCTGACTGTGGCTTCATCTTGACAGTAGAGGAGGCTGTGGATAGACATATCAGACTGGGAATGCGACATGGAATTAAAATGTGTGGCCACTGTGAGAACCTGCTTTCTCTGGCGGACAGAGTGTATGTCTCCTGTCCCATGATCCTCTCATATCCCTTTTGCCAATCACCTGTCCAGCTCTTGGCTCCATTTCTCCCCCTCCTGTCTTCTCCTATCATTTTGGATCTCCCCCTCCCCCTCCCACTTTCAAATCTCTTACTAGCTCTTCTTTCAGTTAGTCCTGATGAAGGGTCTCGGCCCGAAACATTGACTGTACCTCTTCCTAGAGATGCTGCCTGGCCTGCTGTGTTCCACCAGCAACTTTTATGTATGTTGCTTGAAATTCCAGCATCTGCAGATTTCCTCATGTTTGCATAATGAGGTATACTTCTTTGACCCATTCCAATTTTAATATTATAGCAACCATCTCAAACATAAATACTGATGCTTTGATAATCTTTTCTTAATTGTCACCTGAAACTCTGGAACAGAAACAGAAACCCCTGAGTGACATGTCACTGGATCTTTTGACCATCTATATAGATATGTAAGAAAGTGTAGAGAGAGCCCTGCTGGCAGCCAATGGGGTAACATCTTTTTGAACTTGCTCGTACCTTTTCTATCTTTTTGTTTCCTACCAATTTTTTGAAACCTTATTATAAATCTCAGTATTGCTCTATTATGTCTATGAGAAAGACTTAAGTCTGTGCAAAAGCAAAAGAAGATGATTCTCCAACCACTTTGGAATCAATTGGAGATTTCCTTAAAAAGCAAAGAACAGAGCTTTCTGAGGAATTTCAACATCTTAATGTCAAGTTGGACACTATTCAACAAACTCTAATCAAACATGATGAGCGAGTTAAGGAGAATAAAGAAACTTTGTCGATACTGGAAGCGGACTTAGGAGGTGAGTAATCTCTCCAAGAAATTATCATTATCTAATGAAAAATTAACAAAGAAGATTACCTAGCTGGAAAGCAGAAACAGAAGGAACAAGCTATGTATTCTGGGTCTTGAAGAATCAATTAAAGGTGCCCAGCCCACGGAGTTCGTTGTAAGCTTTCTGAAGCAACTAGTCCCTGATTTATTGCCATCTGCGCTTAAGTTGGACCATGCCCCCCACCCCCCGTCACTGGCCCTGAAACCAAAGTCAGGGGAGAGACCTAGGAAGGTTATTTTATGTTTTCATGAATTTCATATTAAGGAGCTTTTAATCTGTCATACCCGTCAAATAGGAATGATCGATTGCAACGGGAAGATGATCAGATTCGTGGAAGATTATACACCAGAGGTTATGGCTGAACATGCCAAGTATAAAGAGGTTATGTTGCTGCTTTATAATAAAGGGTTTAAGCCCTCCCTTTGCTTCCCCGCACATCTTAGAATTGTTCAGAAAAATGATGTGCAGAAGTGGCTGGAATCAGTAGAACACGCACAAAAGTTTTTGAAAGCAGAAGATTAATTGCATTATAACTCTTACAATAGCAACTATCTTTTTAATGTTGGATAGAATAAGGTTTTAATTACTTGTTACATACACCTGTTAGGGTGCATTCTCCAGTTACCTTATAAGGTAACCGTAGCCTTCAGCCAGGAGCAGATGTCATAAGGTGGTTCCCAACCTTCACCGAGTGTTTCGACCCTTAACCACGACACTGTCCAGTTGGTGGGCCAGCAGTGGTGGCCAAATCACTGCCCATCTGGTCCTGGTTTCCAGCTCCCCTCCTCTCACCTACTCCAAATCCAACAAGAGGCTCATTCTGCCTCTTCCCCCATCCTATGAGCTGCTTGTTTTTTGCTCCTTTCGTCCAGGCCCAGATCTGACAACAACGGCCATGCTGATTTGGCTGGGAAACCTCTGCAGCCGATCTCCACTGGGAACAGCCATGCCTGCCATCCCTTGTCTTTACACTCCTGCAGTAAGGGCTGGTACTTCAAGGCCTTTCTCTCGTAGGCCTCTTCCCATCCCTCCTCCCACGGCACAGTCAACTCAACTAGAATTATTTCCTTGTCTTCATTTGACCACAGTACCATGTCCGGGCGTGGGGTTGTGTGCACCATATCTGGGAACTGCAACCTCCTTCCCACATTGACCCTCATCTCCCAGGACCTGGCCGTTAGCAGCAGATTGGGCTTTGGTTGTTTGGTTACGAAAGGCCTAGCTCCCTCTTTGGTGAAGGTGATGACCTTCCTCAAATCTGTGCCAGCCGTCCTGTTCTTGCATCTCTCCCGCTTTAGTGTATCAGCAAGAGCCAGAAGCACCTTATCATGGCACCACCCATATCGTCCTTGAGTTAGAGCTGTTTTACACCCAGACAGCACATGAGCCAATGTCCCCTTTTGACCACAGAGATTACAGTTCAGATCCTCTGTCATCCCCCATGTGTACAGATGTAATGGTGAAGGAAGGGTGTCATACACGGATCGCAAGAGGAAGGAAATACGGAAGGGCTCCAGTCTCCATAACTCTGCCCATGAGATTTTGCGCTTGGGCAGATCCCATTTTGTCCAGGCACCCTGGGACCCCTGTTCCACTGCCTTTGAGATCTACTTCCCTTCCTCACGGATCCATACTTCTGCCTGTATCATGTTTCGCCTGTTCCTCATGCTTGCGTTTCCCCACTTCTGGAAGTGAACTGAGCTGAGGCCTTGCCGTTCGACGCAGGGATTGCCAATGATATCTCGCAGCTTCAGAGAACACACTGCCTCCTCCACAGCTGCGTTGGCTGCCCATTTGCACCCAGATCTGGTTGTAACACCTGCTTGCTTTACCAAGACGTCACTGGAATCTCACAAGCTTAATAAAGCTCTGCATTTTGCCACCTTGAATTCCTCCACAACAGATGACACGGGAAGCTGCAGTTGCCCAGAACGAATGTAGAGGCCCACTGAAGAGAAGCTTGGGGGAACTCCCAACCATCTCCGTAGTTGCTTGTTTGTTTTCCTCTCGATGCCCTCTATGACAGTCATGGGAAATTCAAAACTTACATTTTGACCATTTATATATCTTGCTTTTTGATATTTTCTTTGATATTTTTATTACTTTATTTTTTTGAGGTTTTTCTATATATATTTTTATTTGAAATTGTTAAAATGAATGCTGTTATGTTTTGGATTTCTGATCTAAGTTTTTTTTGTCTGTTTTCCCTTGGTAGGAACATAATAACCTTGAATGATTAGGGTTTTGCCAGCAGGATTTCTTTGGGATGGTTGTCTTTAGGGTTTAGCATGCCGACTGTCCTTTGGCTGGCTTTTTTGGCTTGGGGAGTGGGGGGGGGTCTCTTTTTTCTTTTTTCTCTGGAAGTTAGGTTGGGCTACCATCCAAATTTTCTGTTTGAGTCCCTTATTTTATGATTCATTCTCTGGTTCTAATAATTTATGGTCAGATCTTTTAACTCTTCTATCAATTAGTATTTTAAATGGATCGAAATATTAATTTATTTAGTTTTAAAGTGCAAGGGTTAAATCATTCTGTGAAATGGAATAAGATTTTTGCTTATATTAAAAAGTTAAGGCCCCCTATTATTTTTCTACAAGAGACGCATGTACGTAGTTGTGACAACGCACGCCTTTTTAACTGGTGGAGGGGTTTACAGTTTCTTTCTTCATTCAGAGCAAAATCTTGAAGGGTCTCAATTTTTATAGACAATACAATTTCTTTTGTTCAACGTAAAATTGTCTTTGATCCTAATGGGCGATTTGTCATAGTGTCAGGGAAACTACATAATAAATTAATTGTATTTGCTAATGTGTACGAGCCCAATGTGGATGACCCAGGATTTTTTGAGTGTTTTTCTTCATTACTGCCAGATTTGAGTCTTTATTCTTTACTGATGGGAGGAGATTTTAATTTTTGCCTAGACCCAGTATTAGATGGTTCTTTTCTTAAATCATCCACACCTAATAAATCAGCTTTATTTATTCAATCCTTTCTGACGAAATGTGATATTGTTGACATATGGTGTTTTTTTCACCCGGCAGAAAGGGAGTATTCATTCTTCTCTCATTCCTATACCAGGATTGATTATTTTTTTATTGATAGTCAAATGATTCCATTAGTTTGATCCATTGAATATAAAGAAATAGTTCTTTCCAAGCATTCTCCAGTATTTCTATCTTTAAATCTTCCTGGTTTCACTCAAATGAACAGATCCTGGCATTTTAATTTATCTTTGTTATTTGATAAGGATTTTCTAAAATTCCTGTAGAATCAAATTTCTCTTTTTTTTTGAAGAAATTGCGCTGGAAGAGACTTCTAGTCTTATCAGTTGGGAGGCTATTAAGGCTTATATTAGAGGACAAATTATCTCCTATACTGCATATATTAAGAGAAAAACTAATAAATAGAGAACTGACTTAGTTAATCAATTAAAACAATTAGACCAGAAATATGCTTTGGCACCAGACCCTGAACTATATAAAAGACATATTGAAATTATAACTAAATATGATCTTCTTATAACATATCCCATTGAAAGCCAACTTTTAAAAGATAGAAGCCAATTCTATATACATGGAGGAAAAAACTGGTAAACTATTGGCTAATCAATTGAAGACCTTTATAGCTAAATGGCAAATTAAAGAAATTCGCTAAACCAATGGTGATTTGACAACTGACCATTTTGAAATAAATGACACTTTTAGAGAATTTTATTCTAAACTGTATAGTTCTGATTTTTTTAAAGGTAATACTGCAATGAACAATTTTAGACCAATTAAATATTCCTGGACTTTCGATTGATCATCAAAAGCAGTTGGATCAACCTATTTCTCAGGAGGAAATCACTGAGGCTATACATTCATTGCATTCTGGGAAATCTCCAGGACCTGACGGATTCTCTGGAGAATTTTATAAGGCTTTATCTTCATTTCTTATACCTTACTTGTGTTCCTCCCTCACTGATTCCTTCAAGGTGGGTGGGTTGCCACAGTCTTTTTATGAAGTTTCCATTTCACTTATTCTTAAAAAGAATAAGAATCCCACTAAAAGCTCTTCATATAGACCAATCTCTTTACTCAGTGTTGATGCTAAGATCCTATCTAAAGTTTTGGCCTGCAGACTCAAAAATATTATACCTTCTATAATATCTGATGATCAGACAGGATTTATTAAAAATCAATATTCCCATTTTAATACAGGGTGATTGTTAAATTTCATGCATTCTCCACCCAAGTAAATATCAGAATGTGTGATTCCTCTGGATGCCAAGAAGGCTTTTGACCGAGTTGAATGGAATTACCTATTTAAAACCTTAGAAAAATTTAATTTTGGGCCCAATTTTATTCTTTGGATTAAATTACTTCTCTTATCTCCCTCCGCTCGGGTCCTTACTAACTTTCAGAATTCTAAACCAATTAAACTCCAGCATGGAACCAGACAAGGATGTCCATTCATCCCTTTGCTTTTTGATTTGGTATGAGAACCTTTAGCAATTGCCTTTCGCGAGTCTAAAGCTATCACTGATATCTTAAGGAAAGGTACAATTTATAAAGTTTCGCTTTATGCTGATGACCTTTTGCTTTTTATATCTAATGTAACAACTTCTTTACCCTCTTAGTTTCTTTTACTGACTAATTTTAGTTTTCAGGATGTAAATGGAATTTACATAAGAAGGAACTGTTTCCTTTAAATAATTTGATACCAACCGATATTAACCTTCCTTTTAAAATTGTAAGAAAACAATTTACATATTTGGGTGTAACAATCACTAAGAATTATAAAGATCTATTCAAAGAAAATTTTCTAACCTTAATGAATTATGTGAAAAAGACACTTCCTAATTGGTCGCCTCTCTCTGTCATTGATTGGTCGAATTAATTTGGTTAAGTGAATATTTTACGTAAATTTATATACCCTTTTCAAGCAATTTTTATTCCCAAGTCTTTTTTTGATTCTTTAGATTCAATTCTTTCTTCCTACATTTGGAAGAACAGAAAACCCCGATTAAATAAAGCCCACCTTCAAAAAATTAAAAAGAATGGAGGCCTTGCTCTACCCAATTTTAGATTATATTATTGGGAAATTAACATACAAAATCTTACATTCTGTTTATATTATACTAATTGTGAGGATTGTCCAATAGGTCTTTTTGGAAGCCAACTCTGTTATGAAATTTTCTATTATTTCTCTTCTTGGATCTCTTCCTTTCTCTTTAAATAAATTAACTGACAGTTTGGTGGTTAAACACACTTTGAGGAAAGGCTACAGTTTAGAAAACAAAAACAACAGGAATTCTGCAGATGCTGGAAATTCATGCAACATACATCAAAGTTGCTGGTGAATGCAGCAGGCCAAGCAGCATCTGTAGGAAGAGGTGCAGTCGACGTTTCAGGCCGAGACCCTTCGTCAGGACTAACTGAAGGAAGAGTGAGTAAGGGATTTGAAAGTTGGAGGGGGAGGGGGAGATCCAAAATGATAGGAGAAGACAGGAGGGGGAGGGATAGAGCCGAGAGCTGGACAGGTGATAGGCAAAAGGGGATACGAGAGGATCATGGGACAGGAGGTCCGGGAAGAAAGACAAGGGGGGGGGTGACCCAGAGGATGGGCAAGAGGTATATTCAGAGGGACAGAGGGAGAAAACCCTATTCCTAGTGGGGTGGTGGGAGGATGGAGTGAGAGCAGATGTACGTGAAATGGGGGAGATGCGTTTAAGAGCAGAGTTGATTGTGGAGGAATGGAAGCCCCTTTCTTTAAAAAAGGAAGACATCTCCCTCGTCCTGGAATGAAAAGCCTCATCCTGAGAGCAGATGCGGCGGAGACGGAGGAATTGCGAGAAGGGGATGGCGTTTTTGCAAGAGACAGGGTGAGAAGAGGAATAGTCCAGATAGCTGTGAGAGTCAGTAGGCTTATAGTAGACATCAGTGGATAAGCTGTCTCCAGAGACAGAGACAGAAAGATCTACAAAGGGGAGGGAGGTGTCGGAAATGGACCAGGTAAACTTGAGGGCCGGGTGAAAGTTGGAGGCAAAGTTAATAAAGTCAACGAGTTCTGCATGCGTGCAGGAAGCAGCGCCAATGCAGTCGTCGATGTAGCGAAGGAAAAGTGGGGGACAGATACCAGAAGAGGCACGGAACATAGATCGTTCCACAAAGCCAACAAAAAGGCAGGCATAGCTAGGACCCATACGGGTGCCCATAGCTACACCTTTAGTTTGGAGGAAGTGGGAGGAGCCAAAGGAGAAATTATTAAGAGTAAGGACTAATTCCGCTAGACGGAGGAGAGTGGTGGTAGAGGGGAACTGATTAGGTCTGGAATCCAAAAAGAAGCGTAGAGCTTTGAGACCTTCCTGATGGGGGATGGAAGTATATAAGGACTGGACATCCATGGTGAAAATAAAGCGGTGGGGGCCAGGGAACTTAAAATCATCGAAAAGTTTAAGAGCGTGAGAAGTGTCACGAACATAGGTCGGGAGGGATTGAACAAGGAGTGATAAAACAGTGTCGAGGTATGCAAAAATGAGTTCGGTGGGGCAGGAGCAAGCTGAGACAATAGGTCGGCCAGGACAGGCAGGTTTGTGGATCTTGGGTAGGAGGTAGAAACGGGAAGTGCGGGGTGTGGGAACTATGAGGTTGGTAGCAGTGGATGGGAGATCCCCTGAGCGGATAAAGTCGGTGATGGTGTGGGAGACAATGGCCTGGTGCTCCTTAGTGGGGTCACGATCGAGGGGTAAATAAGAGGAGGTATCCGCGAGTTGTCGCTGTGCCTCGGCAAGGTAGAGGTCAGTACGCCAGACTACAACAGCAACCCCCTTATCGGCGGGTTTAATAATAAGGTTAGGATTAGTGCGGAGGGAGTGGAGAGCAGAGCGTTCCGAAGGAGTGAGGTTGGAATGGGGACAAGGTGCGGTGAAGTCGAGACGGTTGATGTCCCGTCGGCAGTTAGCAATAAAGAGATCCAGAGCAGGCAGAAGACCAGAGCGGGGTGTCCATGAAGAAGAGGAGGGTTGAAGACGGGAGAAGGGGTCATCGGTGGGGGTGGAAGAGTCCTTGCCGAAGAAGTAGGCTCGGAGACGGAGACGGCGGAAGAAAATTTCCGCATGGTGGCGAACACGGAACTCGCTGAGGTGTGGGCGAAGGGGGACAAACGTGAGGCCCTTACTGAGAACAGAGTGTTCTGCCTCCGACAGTTGAAGGTCGGAGGGGATGGTAAAATCCCGGCACGGGTGAGAGCTGGGATCAGAGGGGGGAGGGGGGAGGCTGGTGGTGTCAGTGGAGTTTAGAAAACATTTCGGTTTATTGAGATTTTCTCTTTCTAGTCCTATTTTTTCTAATTGTTTTAAACCATCTATGACCGATCTGATTTTTAGGGAATGGGATAGATGAGGCATGAAATGATTTCAGGATCTGTTTGTTGGAGGGTTTCTTTCTTCTTTTGAGCAGCTCTCAGTGAAATATAACCTATCAAATACCCACTTTTTTCGATATCTATAGAATAAAGATTTTATAAGATCTAAACTACGTATATTTCCTACCAGCCGGAATAAGAACATAATAGATGTAATTTTTAATTTGAAACCTTTTGATAATGGCTCAATATCTTATATTTATGGTCTGTTGTTGGGACTGAGAATGGCTCCTTTAGACAAAATTTAAAAAGATTGGGAAAATGATTTACAGACTTCATCATCTGATGAGACCTGGAGGGCTATTTTCAAAATGGTTAATTCTTCATCATTATGTGCTCGTCATTCCCTCCTACAATTTAAAGTGGTACATAGGACTCATATGTCTAAAGACAAGCTCTCATTTTTTTGCAGATATATCTCCTTATTGTGACAGGTGTAATAATGGAGAGGTTCATTAATTCATATGTTTTGGTCATGTTCAAGCCTTGAAAAATATTGGAAAGATGTATTCCAAACTTTTTCTTTACTTATTAAAATTAATTTTAAGCCCAATCCTTTGACTGCTTTATTTGGTATTGTTGAGGAAAGAGCCTTAATTTTGGAGCCTTCTCATTTGTGGGTACTGGCTTTTATTTCTCTTATGGCTAGGAGGGCGATCTTGCTTAAATGGAAGGAGGTTGCCCCCTCTACACAAGCTCAATGGTTATGCGATGTTATGTCATGTTTAAATTTAGAGGAAGTTCATTGTTTGATTTCTGATGCTAATCAAGATTTTCAAACTTTTTGGGGGATCCTTTCTGAGCTATTTTGAAAGTCTTTGAATTGTTATTGTTATTAAAATTTCGATCTGGGATATTATTATAAAGCACTATATGGTAAAGTACTCTTTTTTTTCTTTTTTTTTTAACCAACCAGCTTTGTCTTGGTAGTGGGTGTAGATTTTCTTTATATTATAATTAACCATATGATTGTATTTCATAATTCAATTTATTTTATTTGATTGATCATGAATATGGGATACCATGATTGTATCAGTGTGATTTATATATAGCACATTTTATGCTACCTTATTTTGATTTATAATAAGTATCATTATGAATTCTGTATTTGTGTATAGGAAATTCAATAAAATTATTGGAAAAAGAAAGTGTACTATCTGCCTTGCATATATCGTTGAACCACCTATGCCTCTAATATAAAATCATTCTTCCTACCCTCATTCTCATCCCCATAGTAACCAAGACAAGTATCCTCCCATAAAGTAATTAATATTAAGATAAAATTACCTGGAGACCAGGTGTACACATTTTATTGTTCCTGTGCTTGCAATGTTGAATGTTCTCAGTAGGCACCTTTAACCATCCTATCTAATTATCTATAGTCCTTCAATGGACTATAATGCAGATAACAAACCTTAGTGACTTTAATTCACATTTCCTTCTATTGTCTACACCTGCTACAATTGCAAAGCAGCCTTTTACCAAAGATAACCTGTGTTTGAATTAAGTCCATAAAGTGCAACAATGCTGGAATATTTCTTTTACCCATTTTCACAAACAAGTTGCCCCTCCCTGACAAACAAGCATTTATATACTTATTGAGGCCCTTTGCACATTTTGGGGAAATTTAATATCAATTTCTTTACTTGTCTTGGGTAGTTATTAGGTTATGGAATATGGAAGAATGTAGCATGTTTCTTTTTATAGCTGGTTTCATTTTATTTTTCAAGATGTGACATTGATTGTTGGATTTGCTGTAGGAGGTTGTGTAATATGTTTTCCCGCTGCACCTCACCTACCCTGCTAACTACGGTGAAGGTTATAGGGCAACAGTATTATATGGCAGAAATTATTGCGCTCTCCAGCCTTAAGGAGATAAACAAACTATAGTGTAAGGATTTAGCAGTGGAAACTGTAGGTCAGATGGGACGCAGATGCAAAAAAGATCTTGGTTAACATAGTTGGCTTGATCTTGGTTAACATCTTTCAATCTGATATTGTTCTTGATTTGGACAATCACCATTGTGTAAAAACAGGTAGGATATTTGGGAAGATGACATTCATTTTACTTATTCTTGCCTTCCTACTTGTCTTTGATATGTGTAGTACCTTGTAGTAATGTTATTTTTGTCATAAACTTTCAACAAGAATACGGAAAGTTTAGCAAAACAGTATATACAGTTTTTCTTAAGCCTATCTGGCTCCCAAAATAGCTCATACTTAAAACACATATCCACACCCACACCTCACACCCTAATTCTTTCATATTGTTCTAAAATGGAAAGAGTTCAAAAGTACTGCTTTGAACTACCATCATTCATTGTTAATTGTGCAGTATATTTGCTTATATATAGACAGACCGGGGCTACTATGAGTATACAAAAGGCTTGGTTTTCAAATGTTTTTATTGTGAAGCAACATCAGTTTAACCTCAACTGACAATGTCCAATGTACAATGCTGCTTTTTTCTTTTCTTTCCTATAACAACATAATGAAAGTCAAATGAATGTATGTAAATAAGCAAGAAGCAAAGGAAACCCTACCACCCCATCTCCTTTTCCCTTCCCAGCCCTACCGTCCCCTCACCCCTCCCGTATGCACTGTTTAGGTCCTACCGCCCCCCACACTTAGTTCAGCTGTCAGTCTCTTTTAAATACAACAGTAATGGTTGCCAGACTTTTTTAAATTCCTTGAGTCTGTCCTTGATAACGTATCTTATCCTCTCAAGATGCAGAGTATCCATTAATGCAGCCAGCCATTGTCTGAGTGATGGAGTTTTCTCCTTTTTCCAGAACATCAGTATGAGTTTCTTTCCACTAAGTATGCCATAGGTCAGGAGTTGTTGCTGGGTAGCCCGGAATTTATTTGATCTCGCAGAAGTTCTTAATCTTATTAAAATGGGGTCTGGGATGATCTGAACTTTTAGTATCTTCGATAGGATCTTAAATATTTGCTTCCAATACTCTTATATCCTGGGATATAAAGCATAACTATGTAACAAATTTGCCTCCAAGGACTTGCATTTCTCACACACTGGGGACACCTCTGGGAATATTTTATGAACCCTTACTTTTGAGTAATGTAGTCTATGTAGGATTTTAAATTGTATTAAACAATGCCTGGCATTGATGGAACAGGAGTTAACATACTCCAAATCCTCATTCCATATAACCTCCTCTATCTCTGTACCCAACTCCTTTTCCCACTATTTTTTAATATTATCCATGACACTTGTTTTGTATGACATCATACAGATAGGCGATGATGTGTTCTGTCCCTAAACATGATCTTAAATGATTATCTAATTTATCAGGTTCTGCCATCTCAAAACCAGAAAGATGTGATCTTATATAGTGTCTTAGCTGGAGATACCTGAAAAAAAATGACGCTTTTGCCATCTGAATTTGTCCTGAAGCTGCCGAAATGACACAAAAATCCCTTGTATGTATAAGTCTCCAACGCCGTGTATCCCTAATTCTCGCCATTCATCAAAGGCCCCATCTATACATGAGGGGATAAAAGAGGGGTTCGCTGATATAGGTACAAGAAAAAATAATGTTCTGAGTTTCAAATTCTTCCCTATTTGTACAGGAGAGAAAAATGGGGAAAACCAAAAATATTTTATTTAGAGAATGTTTACAATATCTCTATCAAAATAGTACTTCAGGAATTCGGACCTTCATTCATGTAGATGATATTGTAACAAAACAAAACGTACAAGAGTTTAAGATCATTTTACTCGTTGTTACCTCAATAATGGATTGTGAGATAGAATGATTGTGCATTATTGAATCCACTTCTAATTTCAGGTATTAATTTGAATAAATCGGGTCTCTGCTATTCTCACATCCAAGTTATATTTTGAGATATTCTAAGCAAAGGTTTCTGGCCAATATTTGACAATTTAAGGAGATAGAATACTGCAGTATTAAATACCAGCATGATCTAGATAAGCACTTTCCATAGTCAACAAATATTAGGGTGAGGCTGGCTGGATGCATGCAGCCTTATTTAAAATTGTGTTGACCAAATTCCTCGCTCAGAATGGATTATTTGCTTACCCCTCTCCCCATCTCTGACAAAAATATAAGTTTTCAGATTCACTCTTTATTTTTAACTGGTCTCTGCTTCACTACCAATTAAATTTAAACTCGTATCTACTGTGGAGCATTGTTCTCAGAGGTGAATTTCAAAAAAAAATCATGCAAAATTAGTGAAACAAGTAGCAGAACTATTTCAAGCTTTAAAGGTTCATTAACAAATTTGCATAGTGAGTGCCAGGATTGCAATTAAGAAATTGGTAATATGACTAAACTGCATGCTCTGTCAATTACACTCACTTTAAGCTTGATATCAAGATTTTGTGTAATCTATAAGAAGTACAAATGGAACAAAATTGGCAATGGAATAGTCATAGTTCTATTCAAAAATCTCTCACACTTCAATAAGTTGAACTCTCTGTTGTGGAACATTGCTTAGTCCGCAGCTGGAAATCCGGTAAATGGGTCTGGAAATGTTTATCTGGATTGGATAAAAAGACTGCTCTGTAATTGCCTTAAGCAGCAATGATGAATTGTGGGAAGGCAACTGAATTACCGAAATAGAAGTTTGTCCCTGCAGATAAGCATCTACACATGGTTGCATCCATTAACCGGTTTAACTGCACAACGAAGATATTAATGCCTACATAACCAAACTTAATGATGCCTTCAAGGAAGATTTTAGATTTGGAATTAAGTATGTAAGAAGGTTATTACATGTAATTTTGTTAAAATGTTTCATTTTGTGGTTCTTTCTAAGAAGAATTACCACATTAAAGGAGTCTTCAGAACATGTATGGTTTTGTTAAATCCTGTAATAAATGAAGGTGGAGGAAAACACAGTTTCGGTGATTGAATCCATTAATTTCTAGCTAGTCCTTCAAATCCAGTTTCACTCTATTATTTGTGGTCTTGTGTTACCCTAAATAAATTCATGTTGATAAACTTGGAAGTCTATACTCTGGCCCATATACAGGCTGATTCAGCTGCCAAGTTTGGTACTTCAGTCTAGAGGAAATAATATTACTAGAGAGAGTATAACTACATTGTCTAAGCTAAATGGTGATGCGTCTAGTTTCTAAAGGTCTGTGAAGCCACCTACATAGCCTGCACTACCTGCATCTATCCAGGATAAGATACTGTGACGTGAGGCAGCTTTTGAGCTGATTCAAATAATGATTAATTTGATCCAGAGGTGCTAGCCCTCCCTGAACCTCCCCCCCCCATACATATAGGGCTTGTCATGTCCATTGTGGGGCAGCCCATTCACCTTTGGACCCCACAGGACACTCAGCTCTCACCTGTGGCTCCAAGTAGCTTGTAGGAGCTATGTATCTGTTCACTATTTGCTTTTTCTTCTGTGTTGCAAGTTTATTTTTACTATGGTAACTGGTCGCATTAGTGGGGGTGTGGTAAACTTACGTGTTCTTGCTTAGTTTGTGGCAGTTTGTGGCCTGGGATTGGCGGAGGCCATATCTTTGCTGACCACTTAATATCGCTGAAATAACACTTAATATCGCTTCAAGATTGCACGTTTGCTAATTTCCAATAAAGGATTGAACTAAGGAATTCAACCCTTTGGAACAATCATTTCACTGGAGATGAGGGTGCATCGTGCAAGTATAACAACTCCGTGGCTGTCACAGGCTAGTGGCAACTGTTTTAATTTTGGATTAGTTTTGCTGCTGCAGAGCTGTTTATACGTGACAGCAGCCATACCCTGCTACACTGCTTCAACAGGCAGGCTGAACTAGGGGAGGGTAGCCGGCAGCCTCGTACTCTGGTTAGGTAGGGACATGCCTGTCCCAGCACGTAAAGTCAGGTCTGGCAGACTGGGCGGATGAGAACTGCAGTGAGATCCAACAGCCAGGAAGGTGATACTGCAACACTCTGTGGAAAGCAAAGGGCATGACAAGGCACAGAAGACATCATGGTCATCCATGGCAACCAAGGAAGACCCCAATTTGTTACGCTTATTCGTTCCACTGGACCTGGATTCCTGAGGTCGAGAGACTGGAACTACCTCAGTGCCATGGCTTTACCACTTTAAAAGCTCTCTTGCACAGGTTTCCTGTCACTGTTGTTCCCCCCTCCCCCCCCAAAAAAAACCACACTGATCTGCTTCTTTTTCTTTTGTAATTTATTTTGTTATTGAATTTCATCATCAAACAAATATTTCCATAAGATGTATTTCAGATACTGTGCATATATATCATATAATCATATTTGTCACAAATCTCCACATAATATTTATCTGAGGTATACACTTATAGAAAGGAGAGGAGAGAAAGAACAATCAAAAGAAGAAAACTATGTACAGAGTAGGGAGTGATTTTTTTTAACAACATATTCATGACTCATGAGAATAAAATCAGGCCTGTGAGGTGCTATGTAGTTAAACCATTTTTTCCAGTATGAATAAAATTGTTCCAACTTATGATTAACAGATGCTGTTATCTTCTCCATTTTGTAAACGTCCATTGTAATTTCCATCCATACATTTAAATTTGGGCTCTCCTGTGATAACCATTTCCTGGTAAGGGTCTTTTTACCAGCCACCAGCAGTACATTCATTAAATATTTATCTCTCTTCAACCATTCTTGAGGTATATACCCAAAATATATGGTCTTACTCTCTAAGGGTATTTCATATTTAAAGATGTCTTGTAGGGCATTGTGTATCCCACTCCAATAGTCCTTGATAACAGGGCATTACACTGATCTGCTTCTGATCAGTGCACACTCAACAACGTATTCTGTATATAGGTCATGCAAAGTGCATTCATAGTGTGGAATAATTCAGTAACATGCTTTTATTCTGGTTTTAAGACCATAAGACTGAGGTGCAGAATTAGGCAAGTCGGCCCATCGAGTATGCTCTGCCCTTCCATCATGGCTGATTTATTATCCCTCTCAGCCTCATTTTCCTGCCTTCTCCTAGTAACCTTTGACATCCTTAATAATTAAGAATCGATCAACCTCTGCTTTAAATATAGGCAGTCATGTGGTCTCCACAGCCATCTGCGGCAATGAATTCCACAGATTCAGCATCCTTTGGCAAAAGAAATTCCTTCTCATCTCTGTTTCAAAGAAGCGCCCTTCTATTTTGAGGCTGTGCCCTCTGGTTCTTTCCTACTTTAGGAAATCTCCTCTCCATATCCATTCTACATTGCTTTTTCAATATTCAATATGTTTCAATGAGATCCCCCCTCATTCTTTTAAACTCCAACAAGTACAGGCCCAGAGCCATCAAACACTCCTCATATGTTAACCCTGTCATTGCCGGGATCATTCTCATGAACCTTCTCTGCTCCCTCTCAATGCCAGTACATTCTTTCTTAGATAAGGAGCCCAAAACTGTTGACAGTGCTGTCTGATCAACGCGTGATAAAACCTCAGCATTACATCCTCTCGAAATGAGACCTACTAAGAACTTCCCTTGGGAAGGTGGTGATTTTCCACCTTCTTGAACTGTTGTATTGATTTTGATATACTGTAGATCTCATCTCAATGTTATTAGAGAAGGAGATCCAGGTTGACCCCAGCATGATGAAAAACCAGTAGTGTACACTACCTCCTGATCATGATGGTGAGGGGCCCAGAGAAACAATTGTCACTCTATGTTTTTCACACTTTTGATGGTCACTCATGAGGCTGTTTCCAACTATAGTTTCTTCTTGTCACTGGGAAGACTTAACTATATTTTGAGGAATAAAGTACGCTAAAGGTCATTATTATGAATCTGTCCAGGCATTACTGAAAGCTTGTTCAGCTTTGCTCAGTTGCTGTTGCATTTTTGCCTCTCTTGTTTGTGTGAATATCTCCAATATTCAACAAATGGCGGGCTTGTGGTATGCTTTTAAATAGTGGAGGTGAAGTTACCTAGTTGGTTAGAAAGCACCCAGATACTCTACCAATGCTGAAGCTGAGCTAAAGCTGCTCCAGCAAATGTGTTGCAGAGAATTTCGATTGGCTGCTCACTGGGCCACCACTGGGACATCACATAGATGATTATCTCCATACAGTGCAGCATTACAGAAACATTCGTGTGTTTATCCTATCACTGTACAAAATATGGTTCACAACAGATAGCAATGAATATTTTTTTATTATACACAGTGCATAATTGACTCAGATTAAAAAATTCTTTAACGTTATGTATTTGAATGTACAGACTTGTCAAAGGACTGTATAAAATTATCAAGATAATCATAATTTTTTAATATTGAAAATATTAAATATATATTTTGTCAGTAATCATAATAGCATGCTGTAGATTATAATATCTGTTAGATTTAAAATTTAATTACATTAGTGACAGCATTTATAGTGAAGTACATTCCAATTTTTAAATCAGTTTACTATTCACTGTTTCATCCTTTTAGAACTCTCTCTGTAGCGGTAACCATGTATTAATTAACCAAGCAGTGATTTGGCATTATAGGTGATTTATGATATTAAAAGTACACAAATGTATTGCCTTTGCTCAGCTCAGCCAAATTCAAAGTGGTTTTCTTTAATCTCCATTTACAGGAATTTCACTTGAGTAAAGGCTAATATTTATGGCTTTCTGCCTAGTGTGGTTGTCCTGTATTGGTCTACTTGGAGTTGGCATGAAACAGCCTTTCTTTTATTGATTATTTAAGCAAAGCTGTCAACTCCAACTATGAAAAGCAACGTGGCAGCTATACTTTACAGATATCCATCTGCACACAGACAGTGTACAAAGACAATGCGTGTCCTTCAGAATATTCACTGTTATCATTTGATTTCCCAGAAATTTTATTGTAATCAGAATCCCAAAATGTTATCCTTGAATGCAAAACACTCTCGTTGAAGGGCAGTATTTTCTATAAGTAACTGCACCTCCTTGCTGAATCAATTCTGCATAGAAATTAGGACATCATTTCCATTCAGACTCAAAAATGGGCATAGGGAGCGAAATGCATAATTAACCCTCACTAGTTCAACATAATGCATGCGATGCATCAACTTCATGTGGCCTTATGCCTTTAGCAAACATTAGTGGAACTGTTCATTGGCCGATGTGTCAGCAGAGGAACCAACATAATTTACTTGTCAACTTTCCTTAAAGCTGTCCTGCACTATAAGGCTTAATTGAACCTCATCAAAGAAAGTTGTGAATGTTGACAGTGCTGAGCTCATTGGAAATAGTGTATTGCAAAAATTAACAAAGGCTTTTTAATGGAAAGAGTGAGAACTAGCAGGCTCCAAAGCTCCAGTGGAAGTCGTAAGACCATAAGATATAGGAGCAGAAATAGGCCATTTAGCCCACTGAGTCTGCTCCACCATTTCATAATGCCTGATCCAATTTTTCTCTCAGCCCCAATCTCCTGCCTTCTCCCTATATCCCTTCATGCCCTGACCAATCAAGAATCTACTGGTGTCATGGAGACACCAATGAAAAGTTGAATAGAAAGTATGGGAAGGATTAAGCAGAGTCAGCAAAACTTATGAAAAAGAAATCACATTTGACTAATTTATTGAATTTCTTTTGAGTGGTGCCACAACAGCAACCTCTCACTCAATGTCAGCAAGACCAAGGAGCTGATTATTGATTACAGTACATGAAAACTGGAAGTCTGTTAGCTAGTTCTCATTGGGGGGATCAAAGGTGGACGGTATCAGAAACCTTAAATTCTTCTCTGTTATCATTTCAGAGCACCTGTCCTGGGTCTAGCATGTAAGTGCCCTTACAAAGAAAGCACAGCAGCACTTCTACTTTCTTAGCAGTCTGAAAAAAATTGGCATGTCACCTAAAACTTTGACAAACTTGTATAGATGTGTGGTGGAGAGTACTGTTTGATGACTGGCTGCATCAGGGTCTGGTATGGAAACACCAATGACCTTGAATGGAAAAGCCTACAAAACATTCTGTATCCAGCCCTGTCCATCAATGGTAAAGCTCTCCCCACCACTGAGCACATCTACCCGGAGAGCTGTCACAGGAAAGCAGCATCCATCATCAAGGACCCCCAACATCCAGGCCATGCCATCAGGAAGGAGATAAAGAAGCCCCAGGACCCACACCACTAGTTTCAGAAATAGTTATTACCCCTGAACCTACGGGGATTAGATCAGAAGGGACAACTTCACTCACCCGAACATTGAACTGTTTCCACAACTCACGGACACACTTTCTTTATCATATGTTCTTGATATTTAATGCTTATATATATATATATATATATATATATATATATATATATATATATTTATTTATTTATTTATTTATTTCTACTTGCTGTGAATGTCCACAAGAAAGTGAATCTTAGGGTTGTATATGGTGGCATGTTAATACATTTATTTTGAACTTTTAATTTTGCAATTGGACTTTCCTGATGTCTGTTCTGAATGGACATCCCTCTATTCTGAGGCTGTGCCCTTTGGTCATAGACTCCCCCACTATAGGAAGCACCCTCTCCACATCCTAGGCCTAAACCTTTCAATATTTGATAGATTTCAATGAGATCCCCTTCTTTATTATAAACTCCTGCAAGTACAGGCCCAGAGCTATTAAACATGCCTCATACATTAACCCAAACACGAGGAAATCTGCAGATGCTGGCAATTCAAGCAACACACATAAAAATTGCTGGTGAACACAGCAGGCCAGGCAGCTTCTATAGGGAGAGGTACAGTCAACGTTTCGGGCCAAGACCCTTCGTCAGGACTAACTGAAAGAAGAGATAGTAAGAGATTTGTAAGTGGGAGGGGGAGGGGAAGATCCGAAATGATAGGAGAAAACAGAAGGGGGAAGGATGGAGCCAAGAGCTGGACAGGTGATTGGCAAAAGGGATATGAGAGGATCATGGGACGGGAGGCCTAGGGAGAAAGAAAGGGGGAGAGGGGAAGCCCAGAGGATGGGCAAGTATAGTGAGAGAGATAGAGGGAGAAAAGGGAGAGAGAGAGAGAAAAAAAAGGGAAAAAAAAATAAATAAATAGATAAATAATGGATAGGGTACGAAGGGGAGTGGGGCATTAACAAAAGTTAGAGAGGTCAATGTTCATGCCATCAGGTTGGAGGCTACCCAGACGAAATATAAGGTGTTGTTCCTCTAACCTGAGTGTGGCTTCATCTTGACAGTAGAGAAGGCTGTGGATAGACGTATCAGAATGGGAATGGGATGTGGAATTAAAATGTGTGGCCACTGGGAGATCCTGCTTTCTCTGGCAGACAGAGCGTAGGTGTTCAGCGAAACGGTCTTCCAGCCTGCGTCGGGTCTCGCCAATATATAGAAGGCCGCATCGGGAACACCGAACACAGTATATCACCCCAGTCAACTCACAGGTGAAGTATTAACCCTTTCATTCCCAGAATCACTCCTATGAACCGCCTCAGGACCCTCTCCAATGCCAACACATCTTTTCTTAGATACGACCAAAACTGCTCACTATACTCCAAGTACATCTGACCAATGCCTTATAAAGCCTCAGCATTACATCCTTGCTTTTATATTGTGTTGTTGTTGAGTGCCATTGAGGCATCATTGACTCATGGCAACCCTATTGATAGTGTAGTTATCTATCAGGTTTTTGTGGCAAAATATGGAAGTAGATTGCCAGGCCTTTCTTCCACGCAGATACTGCTCCTGCCCAGGTTGGGACCTGGCCAAATTCAAACCCAAGAGAAATCTTCTCAAAATGAATGCTAACATTGCATTTGCCTTACTCACCACTGACTTAATCTGCAAGTTAGCCTTTAGGAAATTCTGCACAAGGACTCCCAAGTCCTTTTGCACTTCTGAGTTTTGAATTTTCTCCCTAACTAGAAAGTAGTTTAAGCTTTTATCCCTTCTACCAAAGTGCACAACTATACACTCCCCTACACTATATTCCATTTTCCACTTCTTTGCCTATTCTCCCAATCTGTCCAAATCCTTTTGCAGACTCCCTGCTTCCTCAAAACTATCTTCCCCGGCATCTGTATCCATATAATCTGCAACCTGGCAACAAAACCATTAATTCCGTCATGCAGGTAAGATTTTCCCTTCAGAAAATCATGCTGACTTCGGCATATTTTATTAATGTATGTGCTTCCAAGTACCCCAAAACCTCATCCTTAATAATGGGCTCCAAAATCTTGCCAATCACTGAAGTCAGGCTAACAAACCTATAATTTTCTTTTTTCTTCCTCCATCCCTTCTTAAAGAGTAGTGTGACATTTGGAATTTTCTAGTCCTCTGGATCTATTCCAGAATCTACTGATTCTTGAATGATCACTAATAATTCCTTTATAATCTCTTTAGCTACCTCTTTCACAACCTTTGGATGTAGTCTATCAGGTCCAGGTGACTTTTCCGCCTTCAGCCCTTTCAGCTTCCCAAGCATCTTTTCCTAAGTGACTACACTCACTTCTGCTTCCTGACACTTAAATTTCTGGTATAGTGCTGGTGTCTTCCACAGTGAAAACTGATGCAAAATACTTAATAAGTTCATCTGCCATTTCTTTGTCCCCCATTGCTACCCCTCCAGCATCATTTTCGAATGGTCCAATATCCACTCTTGCCTCTCTTTTATTCTTTATATACCTTAGTAAATAAACTTTCCAACTATAAATACATTAGTTGCTTGATATACTAAGTGATATTATCTATCTGATCTCGAAGCTTCCTTGAACTAAGCAACCTAGCCTGCTTGTCTGATTTGAAACAAGTCAAATTTAAAAAATATAGTCATCCCTATATTTTCACAGTTTCTGAAAGATCGCCAGGATCCTGACAAAATACTGAATCAATAGCATCCACAAACCCGCAAGGAAATTCAAATCCTAGCTTATGCAGGTCAAAGATTACCTGGGACTCAGGACAGCTGGCATTTACAGGATTCTCTATGAATGTGGAGCAGCTTATATCAGCCAGATGGGGTGTGCGATAGAAGCCCACATCAAGTAGCATAGGACATGTATCTGTTTGGTTTACCCAGAGGAGTTGGCAGTAGCAAAACATTGTATTCCCAATGACCATAGGAATAACTTCAATGGCTCAAAATTACTGTCCCACATCAGTGTCTTTTGGCACCATCTGGTGAAGGAAGCCATTGGAATAAGACTAGAGAATCAGAATTTTAATAAAGATGAAAGTGTCAGTCTAAGTAAGAACTAGAATTTAATTGTAAACAAGGTGGGACAAAGGAAACCTGATTGATTGGGGACTAACCATTCAGGAGGGACGGATGACAGGGTATATATACCATTGGACTAGATGTGCCTGCAGATCATTCCTGATGAGGGTAGTGGAGTTTTTCATTGAAACATTGGTTAAAATTGATACCTGTACCTGGCTGGAAGTCCTAGAAGGGTTTATTCGAAATAAGCCAAATTAAGTAACCCATTGTTTTATACTGCACCTTTTGTGAAGCAATAAATCAGGTGTAGTGACCAACAACCTACTTTCTACAGACAGAGCTTGTTTGCAAAGCTGCGTTTTTAACTTTAAGCTGATTACTGCTTTTCATTTACTTTTTAAGAACTGAAGATTGACTCCTTTTTACGACCAGAAGTGAAACAAAACATATAATTGGAAGTTTAATTTTCACTGTTTGATCTTACATGTGACAGTTTCTGTGTTTAGAAAGCTGAGTTTGGCAAAATCATGAGAGGCCCACTAACCCAGGAAACAAATATCCAAACAAGAGAAAATCTGCAGATGCTGGAAATAAAAGCAACACACACAAAATGCTGGAGGAACTCAACAGGCCAGGCAGTGATTATGGATGAGAAAGTCCTGCTGAGGGTCTCGGCCCCAAACGTCGACTGTACATTTTCTCATAGATCCATTGCAGTTCCACATATGTTTGTTATTGGTAACAATCTAGGCAATTAGGAGTAGGGAAAATGGTATAAATTATATAGTGCCATTGTGAGATGGCAACAGGAATATTGCTCACTTCAAAAAGGGAAAATATTGAATTTTTGTGAGTCTGTTCTTCATTTGGAGGGTTTGCTATATAAGAAGAAACTAATGAGATTAGGCTTGTATTTTCTGGACTTCAGTGAGAAGATTTCATTGAAACTGCCAAATCATTATAATTTATTACATCAATACATTTATAGAAACATCATATTCCAGCCTCAAGTACAAAAAATTCAGCAGCACCCAGTATCAAAGTGTTGAATTGGAAATAATTTATTATTGTCACCTGAACCAACCCATGGTGAAAAACTTTGTTTTGAGAGCCACCATAGAGATCTTTTCCAAGCACAAGTACAATTAGGTAGTACAGGGAAAATCAACAACAGAATGCAGAAGATAGTCCTAGAGTTACCAGAGAAAGTGCAGTTCATGTAGGCAATAAGGTGCAAGGCCCATACAAGGCAGATTGTGAGGCCAATTTATGAGGCATCCATTCAAGCACTTTATAACAGTATAATAGAAGCTGTCCTTGAGTCTGACATTGCATTTTCCAAGCCTTTGTATCTTCTTCTCAATGGGAGGGGGGAGAATAGTGAATTCTTAGGATGGGAGGGGTTTTTGACTGGACTGGATGAGGCAGCAAGGTATAAACTGAGTCTGTGGATGGAAATGTGTTTTTGAGATGGAGTAACTTGTGTTCAATTCTGAAATTTCTTGTGGTCTGTGAGCAGAGCAGTTGCCATCCCAAAATATGATGCATGCGGGTAGGATGCTTTCAATGATGCATCCACAAAAAATGGTGTGGGTCAACAGGGGCACATTAAATTTCCTTTGCCTTCTGAGATAGCAAAGGCACTAGTGTGCTTTCTTTGCCAAAGTGTCTACCTGGTTGGAGTAGGACAAGCTATCGGTGATGTTTGCATGTAAGAACTTATGTGTCTCAACCATCTCCACCTCAGCACCATTAATACCGATGGGTGTATGTAGTCAGTCTGCTTCTGAAGTCAATAAATAATTGTTTTGCTGAGGGAATTGGTTGTTTCCTTGCTGAGGGAATTGGTTGTTGCCTTGACACATGGGACTTGGTTCTGTCTCCTTCCTGTGCTCACCTCATCTTGTTTGAAATCTGACACCACCTTAGTGCAGTAGATCTCAAATAATGATGAGATGAGTACAGGAAGGAGACTGAACTTATAGCTGGGCACCTAGATGGCTTTCATCATTTTGGATAACTATTGCAAAGGGGCTCGCAGTATATCAGTTCCTCCGTTACAATTACTAGAACAGCTAAGGGGCTGCACTGCTGGAATGGTACTGTCCACGAAGCATAAACCTGTATGGTTTCTCAGGGTGTCATATTCAGAGCTTCCATTGTTGCCATGTTACTTTGCTGATGACTGCTTCTGAAACATCCTGTTACTGCTGCTGTCCATGTTGAATTGGTACAGTCAAAAGCAGGACATTCCAGGATCAGAGTTGATTGACTGCAGACTATCTGCAGATTTTCCCGTTGAAAGTTAGTAATCCTCCACTAGCCATGCTTCTGCTGCTGGCCTAGTACATTTATGTGAGTACTAGGCCTGACAATGACATATGGAGGCAAACAGTAAGAATATTCTAAGATTTTCATCAAGTGCTAACATATATCTACACCTATTTCTAGAGGTAGTAGCACCCTACCAAATTGGCCATTTTGTATTTCTGCATTGGAGAATGAGAATCAATGAATTTTTGATGGTAAGAAAGTTATGACAAATGGCCACTTTATATTTGTAGTCAGAACTCAGAATCAGTGATGGACTAGCCAGCGTTAGTGATGCCTTTAAGAATAGGCCCCCTGCTTTGCACCTGGTTAAGTCATGTTGGGTTCTGAAAGCATTCATATAAACCAATTACAGAGTTGATGAAAGGATCAACACTGGAATCAATTTGTTAAAAGTTCTTCCAACTTTGCCCCGTCAGTAAAATGAAAACTACAGAATATCAGTTGAAAATATAGGGAATATGACAAAGCATAATGATGTTTCTCTGGGGCATCATCCGTATTTCAATAATGGTAATAATTTTTGGGTAAAGAGAAGAGACGTGCTCTTTGCTAACTCTGAGTTTAACTTCCCTACTCTATTTCCTGATAAATTGTTTAATATGCAACACAGCTCATTCATTTAATTACCATCACCAACATAATGTATTTAGCCTTTAATTGTGAAAGCTGCACCATTTGATTGCAAGCCTCGTTGGTCTGTTGTAACTATACAATCGGAAAAACAGCGACAAAACCTATAAAACATATATTAATTTGCTTCATGAAAAATAGCAGTACAAGTACAGTTTAAATATATTTATAATGGAAAATGAACAGAGACTCCAAATATAATAATATTTATTCTAATAGAATTGTAGACTAGAATGTTTATACTATTTTGCATGGCACAAGCAGCTGAATGCAAGGGGTGATGAGAACTTAAACTGTTGGCAGTTACAATGATGGATTATCCAAGGAAGTGTTAAAACTAAATATGGCTATGATGTTTCCTATGTGTGCAATCACAACTTGTCACAGCAGAAAAAGGTATTGCAGACAAAAATGTACATGCAAGGAAAGTAATCATGCAATTGAATTTTGCCTCCTTTTTATTTTTGTAGTGTTTAATCATGTGAGAAATTCATTTGTGATGGAATTATCTTATAGGTGACTGGTGGACTTTGGAACTTAGAAAACAACACATAAATCATTCAGTCTATTACAGATGAACTCAGTAAACAAACTTAGTATGAATGATTGATTCTGTCCAATATGAACTGAACTGAGTTTGTGACACAGATAAAAATGAGCAAAAACAGAATATATATGCAGTCAGTCAGAGAGGATCTGTGAAGAAACATTTAAGTCAAACGTCTTACCTCGAAACCCAGAGCTGTCTTTCTGTATAATCTGTGACAGATGCTAGTGCACAGTATCATTTACATTGCTGGGTTTTATTAGATATGCTGTTCAAAGCTGACAAATAATCGATACGTCAACATGGGAATTCCATTTTTATTAAGAAACAAGTCTGCAGAAAGTATGCATGATACTTGCCAATTGAATTTTATGATCAAAACTAGAGGACATAGATGTTCAAAGTATACAACTATGTGTAAGCAGAAGAATAGTTTTTTACATAATAATAGAAAATACACATTCTGAATTGTAATTTTTTGCTATAAGACACTAAAGCTTTCACTTTACAATATATGAATTAGTAACATTTCTGAGTGCAGAGCAGCGCTGCTCCTGCATTGAAGATAAGCATTGGTGATGAATAGTTTAGTGGAGGCTCAATCAACATGCAGTCTTACACTGGACCTTATTTTCAGAGACTTAGGCAAACATCTCAAGTGAAAGTATATTGATATTATGAAGTTTTCTTTATATAAATTATCATGGGTTGCAGATGTAGCTGCCAATGCTGATATTTCATGCCTGCCTCATTTGCTCCTAATCGGGTGAGACGGTAAAGAAATAACCATGGGTGAATTTGGAGTCACAAAGTATTTTTTTCCTTGAAATATGTAACTGAGCCTGGTGAATTGTAATTATAATTTGATAACTGCATACAATGACATTTTTTCACAACATTCCAGAGCTTTTATTTAAAAAATGAATCTCCCATTTGTTACTCAGTGAGATTTACACTGTCTGAGTGTAAATCCAATAATTTAATCACTATACCAACTTTGCAGACACTTACCCTTGGAGGCAGACGGCTGGAAAAGCACTATTTGTATTGCAACTTTGAATATACCAGGAAATAGCAAAAAGTTTCACAGCCAGTTAAGGGCTCATTGAAGTGTTGGTTCTGTCGTAATGTTGCAAAGACAGAGGTTTATACTTGGACCATTTAGATTTGCCTGGAATTGTAGGAGATTTGTGAGAATGTAATGAGGAAGTACCCATACCTGAGCAAGGGTCTGTACTATATATCATCCAATCCACCTTTCTACCTCTTGTCTTTCTTCACTTACGAAGTTTGAAGGCTCAATATATGACCACAAGGTACAGAACCAACATCAACCACTATTCATGTTGATCTCTATATGACAGCAGATCCTTGTTTTCAGATATCATGCTTTTCCCAGTAACTCCCTTGGTATCAAGAGTTGCTTGGAAGTAGGTACAAGGGGGATGCCAGAGGTAAGTTTTTCACACAGAGAATGGTGGGTGCGTGGAATGCACTGCCCGCAATGATGGTAGAGGCAGGTACAATAGGGTCTTTTAAGGGGTTCTTACATGGAGCTTAGAAAATTAAAGGCTATGCAGTAGGGAAATTCTAGGCAGTTTCTAGAGTATGTTATATGGTTGGCACAAAATTGTGGGCTGAAGGGCCTGTAATGTGCTGTAGATTTCTTACGTTCTATGTTCTATCCACAGCATAGTAAATTTTAAATTGTCCCATTCAGGCCTAAAGATTTAATTGCTGTGGAGGATTTCTTACTCTTGTGGGATAACGTCTTTCCTGACAAACAGAATCACTGCTTGGCAGATGAGACTTGTGGCTGTGAAAACAACCTCAAGTCTGGAGTCTCCTCCATGATGGTTGTAGGAGTTTATTTTGAGATGGCAGGATATTGCTCTGCAGCTCGGGATACTTTTCTTCTCCTTGTTCATCTTCTAGATTGTGCAACTTGATCTTGGGAAGGTGAATTTAGTTCACTGGAATATTCGCTTATTAATCCTCTTTTGTTCCCTTTACGATCTGATCTCTCCTCTTGGATTCCACATCCACACCATCATCTGACAAATCCTCTGTTTTCGTATCTCCACTGACTCCTTTCTTTTTGGCCTTACATTCATTCAGCTGGGCTTTGGTCTTTGTATCCACATTTACATGCAACTTTTTGTCTCCCACTTGAAGTTCATGCGATAACCTTAATGCTTTCAGAGGAGATTCTGGTTATTTATGCTCACAAAAGCCAAATCCTTGCATCTTTCCTGAAGCTCCTTGAACACTCCTCCAGTTTAAAACATTGCCACATTTCACAAGTATCTGCCCGATGAGCAAATGAGAATCTTTCTCCAGTATGTTACCTACAAAAACTGTCGTAGTCAGACTACTGCTTTCGGAACTTCCACGATTTCATTCAGCAGCATGGTCCTTCCTTAGTCCATTATGCTTCTAAACTGAGGCAAAGAAGATGGCACCAACACCTGTTTGTCCTCTGTCGGGCAACTGATCAAGCTGTTCAGCATGGAGACAGTTGTGGCATCACCCAGTGTCTTTCTTAATTCACTTTCAATTGACTTCGTTTTAGGGGATGTGACATGCGAATGGTGGATGGATCGCCAATCGTTAGTTGGATATCTGCAGGTTTACTTTAGTGTCTTTTAAATGCTGTTCAAACTTATTTTGTGGAATGTACAATTCTATTTTAATTAATTTGCTGTTCATTTTTGGAGTAATCCATGTTGCTTGTCTGTTGTTATAAATAGTGAGTACAGGGTGCTTATAAATCTTAAGACTACATAGTCATGTGTCACTCACATCATTATCAGATTTTTCATCAATAGCATGCAGATTTGTGCTCTTATTGAAATGGCAACTTGACATTTTATCTTTTTCTCTTCTCTGTGCAGTGCACTTATTTTTGTCCGACTAACATGCTCTTTGTATGTGTCCTACTTTGTTGCATTTTCTGTAAGTTTTACCTTTAAATCTGCATTGGTCAGGCATACGTGAGCTCCTGCCACAATGGTAACACTATTTGTTCAGCCAGGACACTTTTATTTAGACATTTTTAATTTTGTTCACACTCACTTTCATTCCTGACTGCAACTCAATTGCATCTGTCTGTGGTTTCTATTGAAACAGTGATTTCAACTGCTCTTTTAGGTGTGAGCTACGCTACAGTTTGCAGCCATTTTTGAAAGCTTTATTGTAAGATTCCACAAACTAAAAGATCTCTCACTGCATCATTAACACCATTACTGAACTGACAGTAGACTGGGAGCACTTGCTTGTAATTAGATCTAACATTAATGAATTGATATTTATTAGAAGTGAAACAGTGAGTGGTCAGGACCAATATGTTCCTGTCATTGTGAAAAGTGCAAAAGACAATTTCAGGGAATCCTGGATGTTAAGTGATATTGAGAGTACGATTAAAAATGAGAAAGAAGTGCATGGTTGGTTTAAACAGTGGAGGCTCTCCAGGAGAATACCACATATAGGGAATACTTAAATAAGGAAATTAGGAAGACGAAGAGAGATCATAAAATGCCACAGGTGGATGAGACTAGGGAAAGCTATAAGGCATATTAAGAGCAAAAGGATAACTAGGTAAAGAGTAGGTAGGGCCTATTGAATATGAAGCTAGGTGGATCCTCAGTGCATGATGAGATATAACACAGGCTACTATGGAGCAAGAGTGGAGATTACTATGCCCTGATGGACATTTTTAATACAGAACAGCAGGGATAGGCCAGGAAATTACTGACTGGTGAGTCTGGAATATGGATTAACAAAATTATTGGAAAATTTTATTAGGATGTAGTTGATCTACATTTGTCAAATGCCTAGACAGAGTAAATGTGGAAAGGATGTTTCCCATGGTGGGAGAGTCTAGGACAAGATGGCACAGCCGCAGGATAGATGGGCACCCTTTCAAAACAGAGATGAGGAGGAATTTCTTTAGCCAAAGGGTGGTGAATTTGTGGAATTTGTTGCCACACACAGCTGTGGAGGTCAGAGATTGATAGGTTCTTAATTGGACATGGCATCAAAAGTTACGGGGAGAAGGCCGGGAACTAGGGTTGAGGAGGAGAGAAAAAAGGATCAGACTTTATGGGCCAGATGGCCTAATTCTGCTCCTGTGTCTTATGGTCTTATGGTAATAAGCATTGCGAGAATTATCACAATAAGAAAGTTTGGCTTTGGTGAGCGGTTTTGTCTGAGTAATTTATTTGGGTTTTTGAAGAAGAAATATATATATTGACGTGGGCACTGCAGCTAATAGAATTTACATGAACTTCAGGGTCTTTAACAATGTCCTAGAAGGAAGTTAAATCCAAGACATTTTGGCTAATTGGATACAAAATTGGCTGTGTAATGGAAGACAGAGTCTAGTGGTGGAGGGTTAATCTTTGAGAGGAAGATTGTAACCAGCTGTAAACCACTGTGGTCAGTGCGGAGACTCTTGCTGTTTGTCATATGCATTAATAACTTGGGTATGATTGTAGGAGATATGATTTGCAAGTTCATAGATGACCTGAAAATTGGTGGTGTTGATTAGTGAGGAGGTTAATCTTAGGCTACGGAATCTTATTGATAAATTGGTAAACAGCATGGAAAAATGGTGGATGAAATTTAAACCTGATGAGCACAAGAGATTGAATTTGGGAGATCTAATAAGGATAGAGCATGACAAGTATTGAATTACTTTACCTAAAATCTCTTAGAAACCTAGAAGTAGATAGGTACATAAAATGTTGAAGAAGGCATATGGGATGCTTGTTTTCATTAGCCATGGAAGAGAATATAAGAGCTTGGAAGTCATAGTATAACTTCATAAAACTTTGCTTAGTCCACAGCTGGGATATCGTATGCAGCTCTGGTCACCAAACTCTAAGAAGGATGTGATTGTATAGGAGACTATATAGAGGACATTTACCAGGATATTGCCTGATATAGAACATTTTGCTTAAGAGGAAAGATGTATAGATGTATTCAAAAAACAAAGAAATACTCAAATGGCAAAATAGTACAACTGTGGCTGATAAGGGAAGCTAATGTAAAGCTAATGTAAAAGCAAAAGAGAGCATACAACAAAAAAAATAATGGCAAGATAGAGGATTGGGAAGCATTTAAAAGCCTACAGAAAGCAGCTAAAAGAATCATTAGGAGGGAAGAGATGAAATATGAAAGCAAGCTAGTGAGCAATATTAAGGTGGATTAAAAATAAGCTTTTTCAAGTATATAAAAAATAAAAGAGGGATGAGAATGGATATAGGACTGCTAGAAAATTAGGACAGAGAAATAATAATGGGGGATAAGGAGACAGTAGATGAACTAAATGGATATTTTGCATCAGTCTTCACTGTGGAAGACACTAGCAGTCTGCCAGCTATTAAAGGGTGTGAAGGAAAAGGGTGTGAAGGAAGAGAAGTTAATGCAATTACGCTTATAAGGGAGAAGATGCAAAAAAAGCTGAAAGATTTAAAGTCATCTGAATCAGGTAAAACAGCACCTTAGGGTTCTGAAAGAGGTATGGGAAGAGATTGTGGAGGCATTAGTAAAGATCTTTCAAGAATCATTGGACTCTGGCATGGTTCCAGAGAACAGGAAAATTGTAAATGTCACTCCACTTTTTAAGAAAAGAGGGAGGCAGCAGAAAGGAAATTATAGACCAGTTAGATTGACCTCAGTGGTTGGGAAGATGTTGGAGTCAATTGTTAAGGATAGGGTTATGGAGTAGTTGATGACAAAGGACAAGATAGGACAACGTCAGCATGGTTTCCTTAAGGGAAAGTATTGCCTGCTGAACCTGTTGGAACTCTTTGGGGAGATTACAAATAGGATAGATAAAGGGAATGCAGTAGATGTTGTATAGAGCATTAGCTGACTGGTAGGAGGCAGTGAGTGGGTAAAAAAAAGATCCTTTTCTGGTTGGCTGCCAGTAACTAGTGGTGTTTTGCTGGGGTCAGTGATAGAACTGCTTTTTTTTATGCTGTATTGATTTAGATGATGGAATAGATGGCTTTGTTGCCAAGTTTGCAGATGATACAAATATTGGAGGAGAGACAGATAATGTTGAGGAAACAGGAAGGCTGCAGAAGGTGTTAGACAGATTAGAGTGGGTCTAGAGGCTGTTCACAAGGATGATTCCAGGAATGAAAGGGTTATATGAGGAATTTTTTATGGCACTGAGCCTGAACTTGCTGGAACTTAGAATGATGAAGGGTACCTCACTGAAACTTTTCGAATGTTGAAAGGCCTAGACGGAGTAGATATGGAAAGGATGTTTCCCATGGTGAGAGAGTCTAGGACAAGAGGGTACAGTCTCAGGATAGAGGGGCATCCATTTAAAACAGATATGCAGAGAAATTTCTTTAGCCAGAGGGTGGTAAATTAGTGGTTTTGTTACCACAGGCAGCTGTGGAGACCAAGTCATCGGGTGCATTTAAGGCAGAGAATGATAGGCTCTTAATCGGTTATGGCATAAAAAGTTTATGGGGTAAAGGCCAGGGAGTGGGGCTGAAGAGGGGAGAAAAAGGATCAGCCATGATTGAATGGCTGAGGATACAAATGGCTGATTCTCCCCAGGTGCTACCTGACTTGTTTAGCATCTACAATTTTATAATTTCCAATTAGAAATAGTTGTTACTGTGTTTCACTCTGGGGAAAAGTAGATTTGCAAACAAGTAGAGTTGAAATTGTGATTGCATATATTGTTCTATATTCATTAAAGCCCTTCAGAATTTACTTTCATGGAATCACTAATTAAGTAGTCCATGATTCCCGTTGTTACTTTAGCTGTCAGTTTGCCAGAGCTGAGTGTTTCTGAAGTCTGAAACAGAAAATGCTGAAAAAAGTCTGTTGGCATCGTTAGAAAAAGAAAATTAATGTTTCTGGGTGAAGACTCTTTGTCAGAACAGTATTTCCTGAGATACATATTTTTGTGCTTCACTTACTCTTCGGTCTTTGAAAATTGGGTCTCTAATTGGTTTCTGTATTCCAAAACCTGATCAAATGTAGGCTAATATCACAAACACGAGAAAATCTGCAGATGCTGGAAATTCAAGCAACGCACCCAAAATGCTGGTGGAACACAGCAGGCCAGGCACAATCTCTGGGAAGAGGTACAGTCGACGTTTCGGGCCGAGACCCTTCGTCAGGACTAACTGAAAGAAGAGATAGTAAGAGATTTGAAAGTGGAAGGGGCAGGAGGAGGTCCAAAATGATAGGAGAAGACAGGAGGGGGAGGAATGGAGCTAAGAGATGGAACGTTGATTGGCAAAAGAGATACAAGGCTGGAGAAGGCTTGTATCCCTTTTGCCAATCAACTTTCCATCTCTTAGCTCCATTCCTCCCCCTCCTGTCTTCTCCTATCATTTTGGATCTCTCCCTCCCCCTCCCCCTCCCACTTTCAAATCTCTTACTATCTCTTCTTTCAGTTAGTCCTGATGAAGGGTCTCGGCCCGAAACATCGACTGTACCTCTTCCTAGAGATGCTACCTGGCCTGCTGCATTTCACCAGCATTTTGGGTGTGTTGCTAGTGTTACGTACCCCGTAACTGGGTTGCCAAACCAGCAGAAATGGATCACTCAGTTGGAGTCTGGAGTACTAGAACTAAGAAAGTTTTATTAAAGAAACAAGCAACACAGTAATCGAAAGGATAATAAATGCAACAATTCAACAATGATAACCACACATGTGCACAGAATTAAGATAACAGCATCAATCAAGCTCTATCGTTGTCTAGGGGTAAATGACCAATTTCAAAATGACTCAAAGTTCAGTCCAGTTTAGTAGTTCAGTTCGCAGTAATCGTTGCCATGGCGGTGGACAATGTGGGGGAAGAGAGAGATAGAATAGGAACAACTCATCATTCAGAACGGCTTCACTCACAGACCAGCAAGATGGCTCACAAACAGCTTTTTGGGCGGGTCCTTGGTGATGTCACCTGAGGTCACCGACTGTGACCCCTCCTCCAGATGCGGTCGATCCTCTGCAGTGAACCCGGCACCCAGGCAAGGGCGGACACACACCGGGTTCCCGCTGATCGTACCTTTCCACCCTTGTCGTTGTCTGGGACTTCTCACCCACTCGTGAGAAGCGCACCGCTTCCAGGGTCTCGTTACCTCGGGTGGCGTGTGTGTCTGTCTTAGCGAACCTGTCCCTTTTTATCCCCCTGCTGGGGTATCGCCTGTCCATCACTTCAAACAGTTCAGGGTTCAAAGGGGGGAGCCGCTCCAGACAGCTCTTCCTCCCACATCCCTTCATTACACATCTCCAGACGCTGCTCCATTGTTCCTTATCTCTCCTTCCCCTGAGGGCAGGTGGCAGACCAACTGCTGATGCCACTGATGCTAGCCCAGGCCAGCAAACATCTTAATTTTATGTGTATTCTCGTAACACTTCCCCCCTTTAAGGATTTTTACCGGGAGGTAAAAATTACAAACATGACTACATTATCTGATACATACACAATATACATCTTTAACAGTTATTTAGCTAATACAGAGAATTTGAAGCTGTCAACACCTTGACAGACAGTCATCACATTTTCTGTTCCTTTTACACGTGTTATTAATAATCCCTTAGACCAGGCTCCAACTCAGCAAACTTCATAGTGGCCAAAAACACTGATGAATTGCGACCAATGTAACCTCTCATTTGGTTTTGTCCCGGACCACAACAACAAGGGTCGTCCCATTCCGACTCAATTTTCTCTCGCAAGGGCTTAGTAGGAGGGGGACGGGTATTGACCGCAGAGTTATTGCAAAACTTCCTGCAGTACCCCACCATCTCCAAAAGCCTTCTGAGGGCCCTCTTGTCTGTCGGGGTTGGGAGGTCAGCGATAGCCTGCACTGTAGCTTGCATCACTGCCAGCTGCCCCTGTGTCACCACAATTCCCAGGTAAGTGACATTCGCGTGGCCGAATTCATTTTTTCCAAGGTTCACTATCAAGCTGGCTTCAGACAGCCGTGTTAAATTGCCAATACACACCTCTGTGTTCATCAGCCCTTTAGTCACTGAATTACTCAAAAAATATGGGTGTTGTTTACTTGGCCGCCCTATTGTAACAGACATAACCCAACGTCCCAGTTCTTTGCATTTCCTCGGGACAATCAAACACATGGGTGCGAGTCGTTTAATTACTCCTTCGGGGATTAAGGGAGAGACCTTATCAGTAGACCTGGCCAAAACAATAGCCTTCTCCCATCTGACCGATCCCATCCTAATCTTTTCAAAATGGTTTTTTCCTCTTAGCAGGGGGCCCCTAGCTTCATTGATTTCCACGCTAACACCGACTAGGTTTGTTAGCATATCAAAAGCCGGTGACCGTCTCAGTTCGCGTCGGTCATGATCAATAACATTTTTCCCCCTGGGCAGCCGGTAACTCTCTTTCATGATTCCACCAACTGTTTCCTCCAGCACCGCAAAATGTCCACCGGGGGGTACCTCGTGGGCCATGTTAAAAACCTCATCCCCGTAACTCTTTTGCACCAACCCCCACTCCTCATCTGCGGATGCTGTACTTGATTTCCCTTTCTTCCTTAGCACTTCCTCATCCGCACAATAGCCTACTAGTTCCCTTGTCAAGGCTGTGTCAGAGAGAGCTGTCTCGGCCAAAACCATCAGCCCCTCGTCTCGCTCCTGCGTCTGCACAAATTCTTTCCTGGCTACTGCTACGTCCGTCCCAGCTCCCTCACTACCTCTTATCTCACTACACCCTGTCTCATACAAGGTTGGCAGAAATGTTTCAGCCAAATTCACCATCGCGGGCGGGGCCTCCATGCTGGCAGGCTGACCCGTCAATCTCACGACTGGGAACACGATTCCTCCGGCGATGTCATTACCGAGCAAGACCTCCACGTCTTTCATCGGTAATTCGGACCTCACCCCGATCGTGACTAGTCCAGAGACCAGGTTGCTCTGTAAATGTATCTGGTGCAAAGGGACTGACTCTGTCCCTTCCCCAACACCTTTGACCTCTACCTCCCCAGTCTGGGTCTCTGAGCTAAACTCTTAATACACTCTTCAGTATTAGTGACTGACACGCTCCCGTGTCTCTCCAGATCCGCACTGGAACTGGTTTTAACCTCTTTTTCACTGACACCAGTCCGGCCGAGATAAACCTCTCGCGCCCTTCCTGGACTTTTTCAGACCTGTCCTTCCCTAGCGGTTCGCTTAACAGCTCAATACAGCCATTCAAAATTTCCGCTTTTCCTTTCCCCGTCTCCTTCCTTGGGGCAAAGCACCTGGACGCAAAGTGTCCGACTTTCCCACAATTATAACAGACGACCCCAGGAGACTTCCTACCAGACTGCTCCCGGTCTACCTTATCCTTTTCACTAGTCCCCGGCTTACTTTCTGACTTTTCCGGCGGACTCTCCCCGCCGTCCTGACTACCCTTCTGGTAGCCTTTACTCGGGGCAACCTTCATTTTATGCGTCAACGCATACTCATCCGCTAACTTAGCAGTTGCGGCTAACGTGGCTGCCTCTTTCTCATCGAGGTAGGGTCTCATACCCTCAGGGACACAACCTTTAAACTGCTCAATCAGAACCAGTTGCAGCAGTCTGTCGTAATCCCCCTCTACCCCTTTCGAGGCGCACCAACGCTCACAATATGTTTGCATCTCACGAGCAAACTCCAAATACGTGCGGTCCCACCGCTTCCTCGCATTCCGGAACCTCTGCCGGTATGCCTCCGGGACCAACTCATAAGTCCTGAGGATGGCCTCCTTCACCACCTCATCTTCCGGGGATAAAGCGGAGTAAGCTTGTTGGGCTTTCCCTTTCAGTACACTCTGAAGTAAGACAACCCACTTATCCCTCGGCCAGTCCTGACTTATAGCTACTTTTTCGAAGTGGAGAAAGTACCGATCCACATCGGTATCGTCAAATGGGGGAACCAGCCTAACCTCCTGGGTCGCCCGGAACCCTCCACCTTGGTTCGGCACGAGCCCCTGCTCGGCCCTTATCTTTAACTTCTCCAGCTCAAATTCCCTTTCCCTCTGTTTCTCCTCTCTCTCCAACTGTCTTTCTCTCTCTTGCCTTTCTACCTCTTTCTCTCTCTCCCGCCTTTCTAACTCTCTCTCTTTCTCCCGCCTTTCTAACTCTCTCTCCTGCCTTTCTAACTGCTTCTCTTCGTGTTCTAACTGCCGTACCCGGAACTCGTGCTCGAGTCTCAGTTTTTCAAGTTGTACCTGTACCGCGTCTCCAGCAGGTTTTTCAATAGACACCACCCCCAGCTCACCTTGGGGAAACACACCTTTAGATACATAGTGCTCTACAATAGCTCTGTGTATCTCCTCTCTCCTCATTGTCGACTTCACCTTGGCAAGATTCACCCGTTTGGCCACAGCTATCAATTCCGATTTCCTGGCATCCTCTAATGCCTCCAAGGTCGGCGCCTTTATAAATTCCTCAACCTCCATTTCTGCTGTTTGTCTTTTCTTTCTTTCGGGAATTTTAACCCAATCAATTTACTCCGTCCCAAATTTAGCGTTCAAAATCGCGGACGAGAACCCCACTTATGTTACGTACCCCGTAACTGGGTTGCCAAACCAGCAGAAATGGATCACTCAGTTGGAGTCTGGAGTACTAGAACTAAGAAAGTTTTATTAAAGAAACAAGCAACACAGTAATCGAAAGGATAATAAATGCAACAATTCAACAATGATAACCACACATGTGCACAGAATTAAGATAACAGCATCAATCAAGCGCTATCGTTGTCTAGGGGTAAATGACCAATTTCAAAATGACTCAAAGTTCAGTCCAGTTTAGTAGTTCAGTTCGCAGTAATCGTTGCCATGGCGGTGGACAATGTGGGGGAAGAGAGAGATAGAATAGGAACAACTCATCATTCAGAACGGCTTCACTCACAGACCAGCAAGATGGCTCACAGACCAGCGAGATGGCTCACAAACAGCTTTTTGGGCGGGTCCTTGGTGATGTCACCTGAGGTCACCGACTGTGACCCCTCCTCCAGATGCGGTCGATCCTCTGCAGTGAACCCGGCACCCAGGCAAGGGCGGACACACACCGGGTTCCCGCTGATCGTACCTTTCCACCCTTGTCGTTGTCTGGGACTTCTCACCCACTCGTGAGAAGCGCACCGCTTCCAGGGTCTCGTTACCTCGGGTGGCGTGTGTGTCTGTCTTAGCGAACCTGTCCCTTTTTATCCCCCTGCTGGGGTATCGCCTGTCCATCACTTCAAACAGTTCAGGGTTCAAAGGGGGGAGCCGCTCCAGACAGCTCTTCCTCCCACATCCCTTCATTACACATCTCCAGACGCTGCTCCATTGTTCCTTATCTCTCCTTCCCCTGAGGGCAGGTGGCAGACCAACTGCTGATGCCACTGATGCTAGCCCAGGCCAGCAAACATCTTAATTTTATGTGTATTCTCGTAACACTAGGCTAATATCAGTTGCCTTCAACTCCCTGAGTAATGACATCTGGTGTGTTTATACTGTGAGAAAAACTTAATGTTTCCCTAGAAGACATGTTGGCAATAGTTTGTGTGAAGTTCAATTCTCTGATCTGCCCGATCAAAACCACTTGCTGTGACGTACTTAAATGCAATATTGCAATAATAAATATGTTACGAAGATTTAGTCTCATACAAAATTATTGACTTCAGCCTAATTAAAACCTAGTTTGCTCATCCATGTGTAAAGTCAAAAGATGCACCGCTTTCCGTCACATGAGGGAATGTCACGTCATGAGTCAAAAACTTCAAGGTGAAATTCAGCCGAATTACTTGTCTCATTTCTACACATAATTCAAAGTAATTTTCACATATTACAGCAGTTTTAGATTTTATCAGTTTTTATAATACTTTTATTAAAATGGGAATAAAACACCTAAAGATGTTTTTCCAAAGACTATCATTTCAAATTGTGAACAGTTCACATATTGTCCTTGTGAAAATGAATGCAGATAGTCACCACATTTTGTGTAAGTTGGAAAATGTATTTATTACAGTTAGCTTTTAGTTACTATAGTAACCTCCTCAGAGAAAAGACAGAACACTGAAATCTGGAGACAGAAAGAATGTGGAAACTTGAGAAGGAAGAATTGTAAGTCTATTCTGAGGGCTTTCATAGAAATATAGAAAACCTACAGCACAATACAGGCCCTTTGGCCCACAAAGTTGTGCTGAACATGTTCCTACCTTAGAAATTACTGGGTTACACATAGCCCTCTATTTTACTAAGCTCCATGTACCGATCCAAAAGTCTCTTAAAAGACCCTATCATATCCACGTCCACCACTGTCGCCGGCAGCCCATTCCATGCACTCACCACTCTCTGCATAAAAAACTTACCCCTAACATCTCCTCTGTACCTACTTCCACGCATTTTAAAACTGTGCCCTCTCGTGTAAGCCATTTCAGCCCTGGGAAAAAGCCTCTGACTATCCACATGATCAATGCCTCTCATCATCTTATACACCTCTATCAGGTCACCTCTCATCCTCCGTCACTCCAAGAAGAAAAGGCCGAGTTCACTCAACCTGTTCTCATAAGACGCTCCCCAATCCAGGCAACATCCTTGTAAATCTCCTCTGCACGCTTTCTATGGTTTCCACATCCTTTCTGGAGTGAGGTGCCAGAACTGAGCACAGTACTCCAAGTGGGGTCTGACCAGGGTCCTATATAGTTGCAACATTATCTCTTGGCTCCTAAACTCAATGTTATGGTTGATGAAGGACAATACGTCGTATGCCTCCTTAATCACAGAGTCAACCTGCATAGCTGCTTTGAGCGTCCTATGGGCTCGGCCCCCAAGATCCCTCTGATCCTCCACACGCCAAGAGTCTTACCATTAATACTATATTCTGCCATCATATTTGACCTACCAAAATGAACCACCTCACACTTACCTGGGTTGAACTCCATCTGCAACTTCTCAGCCCAGTTTTGCATCCTATCAATGTCCCGCTGTAACCTCTGACAGGCCTCCACACTATCCACAACACCCCCAACCTTTGTGTCATCAGCAAATTTACTAACCCATCCCTCCACTTCCTCAACCAGGTCATTTATAAAAATCATGAAGAATATGGGTCCCAGAACAAATCCCTGAGGCACACCACTGGTCACTGTACTCCATGCAGAATATGACCCATCTACAACCACTCTATGCCTTTTGTGGGCAAGCCAATTCTGGATCCACAAAGCAAGGTCCCCTTGGATCCCATGCCTCCTTACTTTCTCAATAAGCTTTGCGTGGGAAACCTTATGAAATGCCTTGCTGAAATCCATATACACTACATCTACTGCTCTACTTTCATTGATGTGTTTAGTCACATGCTCAAAAAATTCAATCAGGCTCGTAAGGCACAACCTGCCTTTGACAAAGCCACGCTGACTATGAGGGGTGATTGATAACTTCGCGGCCTAAGATATAAGGAGTCAATTTTAGAAAACCTAGCACATTTATTTTTCAACATAGCCCCCTCCTACATGTCCACTCTTAGTCCAGCGGTCGTGGAGCATACGGATCCCTTCATTGCAGAAGTGGTCCACAGCAGGGGTGATTGATAAATTTGTGGCCTAAGGTAGAAGGAGGTGAGTTATTAACTTCAAACTTTCTGCACTATCACTCAAGAGTTGAACTGCACGTGCATGTAACGAGAGTCTTGGACCCCCATGTGGCCCACAGCAGGGGTGATTGGTAAGTTCATGGCCTTAAGTAGAAGGAGATGAGTTATACAGCTCTTGTTACATGCACGTGCAGTTCAACTCTTAGAGTGAAAATGCAGGAAGTTTGAAGTTAATAACTCATCTCCTTCCACCTTAGGCCACAAACTTATCAATCACCCCTCGTATTCCTAATCATATTATGCCTCTCCAAATGTTCAAAAGTATTGCCTCTCAGGATCTCTTCCATCAACTTACCAACCATTGAAGTAAGACTCGCTGGTCTATAAGTTCCTGGGCTATCTCTACTCCCTTTCTTGAATAAGGGAACAACATCCACAACCCTTCAATCTCTGGAACCTCTCACGTCCCCATTGATGATGCCCAAGATCATCGCCAGAGGCTCAGCAATCTTCTCCCTTGCGTCCCACCGTAGTCTGGGGTACATTTCATCCGGTCCCAGAGACTTATCCAACTTGATGCTTTCCAAAAGCTCCAGTACATCCTCTTTCTGAATATCTATATGCTCAAGCTTTTCCGTTCTCTGTATGTCATCCCTACAATCACCAAGATCCTTTTCTGTAGTGAATACTGAAGCAAATTATTCATTAAGTACCTCTGCTATCTCCTCTGGTTCCATACACACTTTTCCACTGTCACACTTGATTGGTCCTATTCTCTCATGTCTTATCCTCTTGCTCTTCACATACTTGTAGAAAGCCTTGGGGTCTTCCGCAATCCTGCCCACCAAGGCCTTTTCATGGCTCCTTCAGGCTCTCCTAATTTCATTCTTAAGCTCCTTCCTGCTGTCCTTATAATCTTCTAGATCTCTACTGTTTCCTAGCTTTTTGAACCTCTCGTAAGCTTTTCTTTTCTTCTTGACTAGATTTACAACTGCCTTTCTATATCACGGTTCCTATACCCTACCATCCTTTTCCTGTCTCATTTGAACGTACTTATGCAGAACACCACACAAATATCCCCTGAACATTTCTACCGTACATTTCCCTGAGGACATCTGTTCCCAATTTATTCTTCCAAATTCTTGCCTGATAGCTTTATATTCCCCTTACTCCAATGAAACACTTTCCTAACTTGTCTGTTCCTATCCCTATCCAATGCTATGGTAAAGGAGATAGAATTATGATCACTATTTCCAAAATGCTCTTCCACTGAGAGACCTGACACCTGACGAGGTTCATTTCCAATACCAGATCAAGTACAGCCTCTCCTCTTGTAGGCTTATCTACATATTGTGTCAAGAAACCTTCCTGAACACATCTAACAAACTCCACCCCATCTAAACACCTTGCTTTAGAGAGATGTCAATCAATATTTGGAAAATTAATATCTCCCACCACGACAACCCTGTTATTATTATACCTTTCCAGAATCTGTCTCCCTATCTGTTCCTCAATATCCCTGTTACTATTGGGTGGTCTATGAAAAAACACCCAGTAGCATTATTGACACCCTCCTGTTCCTAACTTCCACCCACAGAAACTCAGTAGACAATCCCTCCATGACTTCCTCCTTTTCTGTAGCCATGACACTATCTCTGGTCAGCAGTGCCATGCCCCCACCTCTTTTACCTCCCTCCCTGTCCTTTCTGAAACATCTAAAGTCCAGCACTCGAAGTAATCATTCCTGCCTCTGAGCCATCCAAGTCTCTGTAATGGCCACAACATCATAGCTCCAAGAACTGATCCATGCTCTAAGCTTATCCGTTTTGTTCATGATTCTCCTTGCATTAAACTAGACACATCTCAAACCATCGGACTGAGCGCGTCCCTTCTCTATCACCTGCCTATTCTCCCTCTCACATTGTCTACAAGCTTTCTCTATTCGTGCGCCAACAGTCCCTTCCACCGTCTCTTCAGTTCGGTTCCCACTCCCCAGCAGTTCTAGGTTAAACTCTCCCTGATAGCCTTTGCAAACCTCCCTGCCAGGATATTGGTCCCCCTGGGATTCAAGTGCAACCTGTCCTTTTTGTACAGGTCACGCCTGCCCCAAAGATCCAGAAATCTGAATCCCTGCTCCTGCTCCAATCCCTCAGCCACACATTTATCCTCCATTTGTCATTTCAGTAATATGGAAATCAGTTCCTTTAAATCTGAAGCAATAAGAGGAGTAATCTGATTTTGAGAAATCTTTTAAATAACCTAAGTAATGCTGTTCAATTTTATTTTGAGCATGGGCTACTTACAGTGGTATTTTGGTACAGTATTAGAATGAAGATTGAGTCTTCTAGTTTACAAGTCAGATGAGGTTTTGCAAATTTTACCTTGTTTATGTAATATGACTTGTAAGGTACAATAATGTCATGTGAGTTGTGTCACATGATGAATTGATCTGACAAATCATAAGGAAAAATGATAGGGAAATTAAGTCTGCATTCTGCTTTTACCTTGTAATATTTTCATTCATGCAAATTGTAGAAGGAAATCATTCCTATATTGCTGAAGCAGTTAATGAGAAGCATTGTCATGGTGAGGTTGGATACGACACTCAGCAGGGTGACTGTCTATTAAAATAAATGTTTCGTCTTTTTTCAAATAAACACATGCAGTCTGGGGAGTGTTGTGTGCACTGTCAACTGACTGTCAAGTCCAATCTTTCCATGCAATGCTACTGCTTCACCCTTTATCTAGAACTGTTTCCATAGTAATTTTCTATTGGCTGATGGCATTCATGGGGAATAATATGAATACGTGCAACATCATTTGGGCATTCAAAAGTATTTTTCAGCCACTAAGGCAATTTTGACTCATGGTCACTTTTCTAATGTAAGAAACTTGGCCAATTCTCATAATTATATGATTAGAACCCGATAATCAATATGTTTTGTGATGTTGATTAAGGGTTTAAATTTGGCTATGACTCTGCTGATACAGTATATCCCTGGTTGTCTTGTAAAATATTGCACATATCTGATTTGAGAACCTAGGCCTTGTACCAGTCCTTTACTCAGAAAATTGAAGATCGTGGTCTTAGATTTCCTGACAACGTGTTTCTTTTGTAATCTCCCTTCAACCACAGCTGAGATTCCCAGTCTGCTGCTGCTCATCTCTCTCCTCATCCTCACGTTCCTTCTGACATAATAAACAGTCAGAATGCCTTTCCTATCGAACAATGTGCAGTTTGTGCCTAAGCCTATTCACGATGTTGAAGCAAGACAGAGCAGAGATTCAAGACATTTCTGGGAATAACACACTATTTGGAGTTGTCTTGGTGCTTTTGGTGAGCTGCCATTAAAATGGAAGTGGAATCAGATCATTAGGTCGACCATCCCAAATGTTACTGTTCAACCACCCCTTTTCTTGTCTTGGGCTTTGTGAATTCGGATTTTTGTGGTGCAAAATAATCTTAAATGTTGTACTCTATATTTTATAATAGCTCAATTTGAAATACACTTCTAAATTGAGTTTTGTCTGCTCATCATCTAAATAATTGTATTCTCTTCATATTCAAGATACTTGCTTTAAGGAACCAACTTCAACAGAAGAGCTTCCAGTCCATCCAGCTGTCAGCATTTATTATCCATTCGAATTAAAACTCATTTATGTATCATATCTATGTACATCGAAAAACAGCCAACACAACTTAAGGATGTACTGGGGACAGCCCATAAGTGCCACTAACTTAGCATGCCTACAATGCTCGGTAGAATAACACAAGACATAAAACTGAATACAACAAGCAACAAAACGAGCCACTTTTTTTTACCTCCCACCCACCCATACATGCACATGGACTGTCCTTTGGGCCTCCAATCTCCAGTCTCCAGGCTTCAGCCTCTGGTTTTCATCCTCCGGACCTGATTGACCTTTGGTATCGACCCCAGACTAGCCAATGATGGGGCTCTGAACTCTGGGCTTGCAACTCATGGACACTTGTGAATTCTGCATTCACAGACATTAGATCCTGGGACCTACCAACATGAGTAAGCCCAACATACAGGATGTCCTTCATCAGACCTCCACATTGTTGGCCCTCTCTCTGCTCTCCCTACCTCTTGAGAATCTTCTGCAGCTATTCCGAGATATTCTGGACCGTAGAACCTGGGAGGCAACACACCATCCTGACTCCACTTTCCTGACCACAGAATCTGCCATCCATCCCCAACTATTGAATCTCCTATCACAATCGCTCTGCCTAACATTACCCTTCCATGCTGAGCCTCAGCCAAGGCACCATTGGTCTGGCTGCTGCTGTTGTGTCCTGATAGGTCATCTCCCCAACTCCAGTAGTATCCAGAAGGGTACCGAGGGGAATGGCCACAGGAGAGCCCTGCGCTATCTGCTTATTCCCCATACTTCTCCTGGTGGTCACCCATGTACTACTTGGTGCCTGCACTCTGGGTGTAACCACCTAAGTAAAAATCTTGTCTATGAGGTTTTCAGCCTCCTGGACGGTCCAGCTCCAGCTCCAGTTCCTTGACCTTGTCAGTTTAGTTCTCAAGAGCATAAAATAAATAATATTTTGAGTTCCTGTCAATGTAGAGTTATAGAGATAATTGGCAAAATTTTCCTGACACTGAAAGAACGTTCATTCCCATGGGGTATTTAATAGTCCATCAAATAACTCTGGCAAGACAGGTTGTGGGTGTTGAGATTTTCTCTAATCCAGCAGCATTTTTATGCTATATTGCAAGGCACACATTTGTATTTGAACTTATTACTAAGCAATAAAAATGTGGGATGTGATAAATGCAGGTGAACTTTTTCCTCCTGTCTTGACGTCATTTAAGCCCACACACTTGAGAATTATTAAAGTTATTTCTGTGGAAGCAATATCCTGAATTTTTGGTTTGCAGTACTGTCTAAAGAGATCAGCTTCCTGGAGATGTCAGAAGAACAGGGCCATTTTACTGTTGAGGAGCAAGTAAACTACATATGAAGTCCCTCATCCTTGACATTCAAAGCAAATGCGCACAATCATAGGGGAAAGAAGCGTTCAAACTAACATTTAAACATCGAACTAATATGTGGGAGTACAGCAGCTTTGAATGAAAGATTAGTAACACGACTGAAGGATGAGATCTAGGGTTATGTTTTTCATTTCATCTGCTGGCAGCTAGTAGTCTGGTGTGAAATACTTGTATTGTTTTCATGATTTTTTTTATATTTACCTGATCTTTATAAACTTTAGGATGAATGGTAGTTTAGTGAAGTAATGTAAAATAGTCATTTCACCTAAAATGATGTAATCTTAAATGTATTAAAATGTATTTGATGTATTAAAAGCCAGAAAATTAAATGTTTGTAAGCACATTAATAATATAACCAGGTCTTGTACCTTTCTGATTGCACATCAGAACTGTCACACAGGGTTAAAAGTGGATGGGGATGGGGTTTGTGGTGTTGTGGGATAATATCAAATCAGATTTTATTAATTAAGCTTTTAGATAACTTTATTACATATTAGATACTACGACTTGGATCTGTAGTTTTTTTTGTATTTTTGCTCTGCAATTTTATGCATTATCAAGTTCAGCAGCAGAATGTCAAACTTCAGCTGGGAAATTGTATGGAATTGCAGTACCTGTCCTATTTATTTACTACACTTGTACACATGTCAAACACTGGTTTTTTTTCCCCAACCTTAAAAGTAAGCAATAGCAGAGGACTGATTTACAGAGAAAATTTCCCTGATATGGTTTAGATAAGCTTACTACAGGAATTTAATTATGCATTTTCCTTTATATTTCACTAATTCAATTCCTTTCTATGCTTTTTCTTCTATTTCAAGAATGATGAGACTGGATAGATTAATTGCATTCTCTTCCAGAATTGTTGATATTGCAGTGGTTCAGCTCCCACCATACATGCTTTCCTTGAGTGGAAGTAGATTATCAGATATTTACCAGAATTCGGATTGTTTTACTTGGAAATTTGTATTCAAAATAAAACAAAGGTAATACGTACTGTCAGCTGGATTTGCATACAAGGCCTGTCTGGATCTTGATCTTAATCTATTGATCACATTGTTGACATTCATTATTATACAGCTATGTGGGCACATGGCAAAGTGGTTAAGGCATTCGACTAATGACCTGAAGGTCGTGAGTTCGAGCCCCAGTCGAGGCAGCATGTTGTGTCCTTGAGCAAGGCACTTAACCAAACAGTGCTCTGCGACGACACTGGTGCCAAGCTGTATCGCCCCTTGCCCTTCCCTTGGACAGCATTGGTGTCGTGGAGAGGGGAAACTTGCAGCATGGGCAACTGCCAGTCTTCCATACAAACTTGCCCAGGCCTGCACCCTGGAGAGTGAAGACTTTCCAGGCATAGATCCATGGTTTTGCAAGACTAACAGATGCCTTAATAATAATTAATTATACAGCTAAAAGAATTTTCTCTATAAGAAATCTCAAGAGCACCAAATAATAATGATACTTTACATTCTGTTGTCATGTGTGAAGCCAAGCAGAGCTGCAGAACGGATGATGCTAATGAGACAGATAACGCAAGACAATGGAGAAACATTCAAAACGCTGAGAAGAGAGAGATTAATGAGAAAGAGACACAATTCAGATGTTGGCGTCTGCCACAGACCGTTTGATGTGAACCTGAACTGTTTGAAGTTTGATGGACAGGTGATACCCTATCAGGGGGATAAAAATAGCAGGTTTGCTAAGGCACGACACACACGCCACGAGACCCTGGAAAGAGCAGTGTACCCCACAAGTTGGTGGGAGTTTGGAGGACCGGTTCGCAGGAATCAGTCAGAGGCTCACAGGGTGTAAAGGTACGATCGGTGGGAACCTGGTGTGTGTCCGCCCTTGCCTGGGTGCCGGGTTCACCACGGTGACCACAGCTGGATCAGAAGGCATCGAAAGGTTTGCCTGAAACCAACTGCATGTCTATCTCTCTCTCTCTCTCTCCCTCTCTCCAACAGTACAACAACAGCGATTACTCTACTTCGAACTGCACTAGACTGAACTGAACTCTGCTTCACCTTAAGACTGATAATTTTACCCCTAGACTGCGATAGAGCTTGGTTGATTCCTATTACCCTACTTCTGTGTATATGTGTATACTATCATTGCTAACCTGTTACATTTATATCCTTGTGGTTAGTGTACTGTATTACTTGTTTCTTTAATAAAACTTTATTAGTTCCCAGTAATCACAGACTCCAACGAGTGTTCCATTTCTGCTGGTTTGGCAACCCAGTTACGGGTGCGTAACACTATCCAGATAGGAGAAGAGGATAATTGCTTCTGTGTAATCAGTATTGTAAAGAACTGTGCTTCCATAACACATTACACTTATATTCTACACATGGCCTACTTTTTAAATCCTTATCTAAAAATGGCACAAATTTTATAATGTATTCCCTGAAGTAGCAAGACAAGTTGAACTGTTTATGCACCTTAAATACTTTAGTTCCCAGTGAGCAAGATTACTGATCTCACTGGACGATGGGACAAAAATTTTACATTCATAATTTTAAAAAAATGTTAAACTGTAGTTAACAGTTGGTAACAATGTAGAACATACATTTAAACAGAAAATAATGGACGCTTAGCAGTTATTATAAATCACTAGTATCACCTAAGGGTACTTTAGATGATGTCATAAGCCACAAGAGAATATGTAGAGGCTAACAATTGTCACAGCTAATTGGAAAATGGGTGAGTGCAATACTTTTTGACAGTGTCACTTTCTTTGATGTTAGGTTGTGTAAAGAGCAAGGAAGTGCTTTTGAAAAAAAGTCCAGAATGAGTCATTTGATCTTTCTTCCTTGGACAAAAAAAAAGGTCGGTATGCACTTTCTTTTGATTTGATCCATGCTTGCAGTTATCACAAGTACCATTGGCTTCCTATGGACCTAAGGGACTTATCTGACAAAATTCCATGTGATTCACATTTAAGAACTGTTTACATTCATATTTTCCCTTTATACTTTTAACTTGTAAACAGGTTGGTTTTAAAATTCTAAATATTCTGCTTTTTTGTTCTGTGCCGTTTGCACAGTGACAATTCTGAGAGTGAAGTACAAATTCATCAGATCAGAATGTTTGTGGCAGAAAATTATTCGTAATCCATTGTATAAGATATCAGAACATTATTGCCACCTTCTCATCTGGTCAGGGATTTCATTTCATTTCATTCATTTATTATTACAGCATGTATACATACACAACTCTGAAATTTGTCTTTCTCCAGATAGCCATGAAACAAAGAAAAATCATGAAAGCCATTGAGAGATAAATATTAAACTGAGACCCCCCCGTAGAAAAAAAAGAATGGCATCCCAATCATCAACCCTCCCCCCACCACCAAAACCCCCCTCTACCCGCACACGATGGAACAGGAACATCAACCCCTCCCCCGTGCAAAAACTACACAGCACTAACAGAACATCAACCTGAAATCTTCTACGTTAGCATTTTTGTTGCATTATATACTTCAACATAAGCTTACTGACAGTGAACAGACTATTGAGAAACTCAGTGTCTGTATTAAATATGTAAGTATTGTTTGAGTAATCTTGTATATATATATTGGTTGATTAAGCATTCCTGTTCATTTAAATAATTCATTAGGGTTAATATATGAATATGTGAATTGCATTCATCATCACACTACCATGTGATATATGCATGCCTCATAAAGGTAAATGTCGACTGTACCTCTTCCTAGAGATGCTGCCTGGCCTGCTGCATTCACCAGCAACTTTGATGTGTCTTGCTCAAAATTAGACCCTCATTTCAGACTCCCTTGTCTTTCTTTGAATTAGTTTAATGTTTTGAGGTTGCAAAACACAACACTTGGTGTTGTATTTGAACAGAGCTGAAATTATCAACGCTATCATTCAGACAACCAATTTCTACAGCTGTTATATTGTCTGATTCTGACAACCCATCTGCCAGGGAGACCTTGATTCATTTTTCTGTTACTTCCAGAAATGACAACACCTGGATGGCCTCCTTCACACCACTCTGTAATTCTGAGTTATCCAAACTGCTGCTCCATGTGGTTAACTCTCACAAAGTCCTGCTCCACTTAGTAACATAGAAACATAGAAAACTTACAGCGCAATACAGGCCCTTTGGCCCACAAAGTTGTGCTGAACATGTTCCTACCTTAGAAATTACTGGGTTACACATAGCCCTCTATTTTACTAAGCTCCATGTACCGATCCAAAAGTCTCTTAAAAGACCCTATCGTATCCGTCTCCACCACCGTTGCTGGCAGACCATTCCACACACTCACCACTCTCTGAGTAAAAAACTTACCCCTGACATCTCCTCTGTACCTACTCCCCAGCACCTTAAACCTGTGTCCTCTTGTGGCAACCATTTCAGCCCTGGGAAAAAGCCTCTGACTATCCACACGATCAATGCCTCTCATCATCTTATACACCTCCATCAGGTCACCTCTCATCCTCCGTCGCTCCAAGGAGAAAAGGTCAAGTTCACTCAACCTGTTTTCAAAAAGCATGCTCCCCAATCCAGGCAACATCCTTGTAAATCTCCGCTGCACCCTTTCTATGGCTTCCACATCTTTCCTGTAGTGAAGCGACCAGAACTGAGCACAGTACTCCAAGTGGAGTCTGACCAGGATCCTATATAGCTGCAACATTACCTCTTGGCTCCTAAATTCATTTCCACGATTAATGAAGGTCAATACACCGTATGCCTTCTCAACCACAGAGTCAACCTGCACAGCTGCTTTGAGCGTCCTATGGACTCAGACCCCAAGATCCCTCTGATCCTCCACACTGCCAAGAGTCTTACCATTAATACTATATTCTGCTTTCTTAACTATAATGTCACTTAGTTAGGCAACTTGTTAGTTTAGAACTTAATACGCTCACAAGTACTTGCATTTGTTTTTCCTTCCTTATTGTAGAAACCTCATTAGAGAAATCTGTTAACTCTCCGAGATTTCTGGGTTCCTCTAATTCTGACCTCTTGTGTGTCATTGAATTTAATTACTCCACCATTACTACATGCAATTCTTTTTTTTTACTGCTAATGGTCCTAAACATAGAAACATAGAAAATAGGTGCAGGAGTAGGCCATTCGCCCCTTCGAGCCTGCACCGCCATTTATTATGATCATGGCTGATCATCCAACTCAGAACCCCGCCCCAGCCTTCCCTCCATACCCGCTGATCCCCGTAGCCACAAGGGCCATATCTAACTCCCTCTTAAACATAGCCAATGAACTGGCCTCAACTGTTTCCTGTGGCAGAGAATTCCACAGATTCACCACTCTCTGTGTGAAGAAGTTTTTCCTAATCTCGGTCCTAAAAGGCTTCCCCTTTATCCTCAAACTGTGACCCCTCGTTCTGGACTTCCCCAACATCGGGAACAATCTTCCTGCATCTAGCCTGTCCAATCCCTTTAGGATTTTATACGTTTCTATCAGATCCCCCCTCAATCTTCTAAATTCCAACGAGTACAAGCCCTGTTCATCCAGTCTTTCTTCATATGAAAGTCCTGCCATCCCAGGAATCAATCTGGTGAACCTTCTTTGTACTCCCTCTATGGCAAGGATGTCTTTCCTCAGATTAGGGGACCAAAACTGCACACAATACTCCAGGTGTGGTCTCACCAAGGCCTTGTACAACTGCAGTAGTACCTCCCTGCTCCAGTACTCGAATCCTCTCGCTATAAATGCCAGCATACCATTCGCCTTTTTCACCGCCTGCTGTACCTGCATGCCCACTTTCAATGACTGGTGTATAATGACACCCAGGTCTCGTTGCACCTCCCCTTTTCCTAATCGGCCACCATTCAGATAATAATCTGTTTTCCTATTTTTGCCACCAAAGTGGATAACTTCACATTTATCCACATTAAATTGCATCTGCCATGAATTTGCCCACTCACCCAACCTATCCAAGTCACTCTGCATCCTCTTAGCATCCTCCTCACAGCTAACACTGCCACCCAGCTTCGTATCATCCGCAAACTTGGAGATGCTGCATTTAATTCCCTCATCCAAGTCATTAATATATATTGTAAACAACTGGGGTCCCAGCACTGAGCCTTGCGGTACCCCACTAGTCACCGCCTGCCATTCTGAAAAGGTCCCGTTTATTCCCACTCTTTGCTTCCTGTCTGCTAACCAATTCTCCACCCACACCAATACCTTACCCCCAATACCGTGTGCTTTAAGTTTGCACACTAATCTCCTGTGTGGGACCTTGTCAAAAGCCTTTTGAAAATCCAAATATACCACATCCACTGGTTCTCCCCTATCCACTCTACTAGTTACATCCTCAAAAAATTCTATGAGATTCGTCAGACATGATTTTCCTTTCACAAATCCATGCTGACTTTGTCCGATCATTTCACCGCTTTCCAAATGTGCTGTTATCACATCTTTGATAACTGACTCCAGCAGTTTCCCCACCACCGACGTTAGGCTAACTGATCTATAATTCCCCGGTTTCTCTCTCCCTCCTTTTTTAAAAAGTGGGGTTACATTAGCCACCCTCCAATCCTCAGGAACTAGTCCAGAATCTAACGGGTTTTGAAAAATTATCACTAATGCATCCACTATTTCTTGGGCTACTTCCTTAAGCACTCTAGGATGCAGACCATCTGGCCCTGAGGATTTATCTGCCTTCAATCCCTTCAATTTACCTAACACCACTTCCCTACTAACATGTATTTCGCTCAGTTCCTCCATCTCACTGGACCCTCTGTCCCCTACTATTTCTGGAAGATTATTTATGTCCTCCTTAGTGAAGACAGAACCAAAGTAATTATTCAATTGGTCTGCCATGTCCTTGCTCCCCATAATCAATTCACCTGTTTCTGTCTGTAGGGGACCTACATTTGTCTTTACCAGTCTTTTCCTTTTTACATATCTATAAAAGCTTTTACAGTCAGTTTTTATGTTCCCTGCCAGTTTTCTCTCATAATCTTTTTTCCCCTTCCTAATTAAGCCCTTTGTCCTCCTCTGCTGAACTCTGAATTTCTCCCAGTCCTCAGGTGAGCCACTTTCTCTGGCTAATTTGTATGCTTCTTCTTTGGAATTGATACTATCCCTAATTTCTCTTGTCAGCCACGGGTGCACTACCTTCCTTGATTTATTCTTTTGCCAAACTGGGATGAACAATTGTTGTAGTTCATCCATGCAACCTTTAAATGCTTGCCATTGCATATCCACCGTCAATCCTTTAAGTGTCATTTGCCAGTCTATCTTAGCTAATTCACGTCTCATACCTTCAAAGTTACCCCTCTTTAAGTTCAGAACCTTTGTTTCTGAACTAACTATGTCACTCTCCATCTTAATGAAGAATTCCACCATATTATGGTCACTCTTACCCAAGGGGCTTCTCATGACAAGATTGCTAATTAACCCTTCCTCATTGCTCAAAACCCAGTCCAGAATAGCCTGCTCTCTAGTTGGTTCCTCGACATGTTGGTTCAAAAAACCATCCCGCATACAGTCCAAGAAATCCTCTTCCTCAGCACCTTTACCAATTTGGTTCACCCAATCTACATGTAGATTGAAGTCACCCATTATAACTGCTGTTCCTTTATTGCACACATTTCTAATTTCCTGTTTAATACCATCTCCGACCTCACTACTACTGTTAGGTGGCCTGTACACAACTTCCACCAGCGTCTTCTGCCCCTTAGTGTTACGCAGCTCTACCCATATCAATTCCACATCTTCCTGGCTTATGTCCTTCCTTTCTATTGCGTTAATCTCTTCTTTAACCAGCAACGCCACCCCACCTCCCCTTCCTTCATGTCTATCCCTCCTGAATATTGAATATCCCTGAACATTGAGCTCCCATCCTTGGTCACCCTGGAGCCATGTCTCTGTGATCCCAATTATATCATAATCATTAATAACAATCTGCACATTCAATTCATCCACCTTATTACGAATGCTCCTTGCATTGACACACAAAGCCTTCAGGCGCTCTTTTACAACTCTCTTAGCCCTTATACAATTATGTTGAAAAGTCGCCCTTTTTAATGCTTGCCCTGGATTTGTCGGCCTGCCACTTTTACTTTTCTCCTTTGTACTTTTTGCTTCTACCCTCACTTTACACCCTTCTGTCTCTCTGCACTGGTTCCCATCCCCCTGTTGTGAACTAACCTCCTCACGCCTAGCCTCTTTAATTTGATTCCCACCCCCCAACCATTCTAGTTTAAAGTCACCTCAGTAGCCCTCGCTAATCTCCCTGCCAGGATATTGGTCCCCCTAGGATTCAAGTGTAACCCGTCCTTTTTGTACAGGTCACGCCTGTGCCAAAAGAGGTCCCAATGATCCAAAAACTTGAATCCCTGCCCCCTGCTCCAATCCCTCAGCCACGCATTTATCCTCCACCTCATCGCATTCCTACTCTCACTGTCGCGTGGCACAGGCAGTAATCCCGAGATTACTACCTTTGCGGTCCTTTTTCTCAACTCCCTTCCTAGCTCCCTATATTCTCCTTTCAGGACTTCATCCCTTTTCCTACCTATGTCATTGGTACCTATATGTACCACGACCTCTGGCTCCTCACCCTCCCACTTCAGGATATCTTGGACACGATCAGAAATATCCCGGACCCTGGCACCAGGGAGGCAAACTACCATCCGGGTCTCTGGACTGCGTCCACAGAATCGCCTATCTGACCCCCTTACTATCGAGTCCCCTATCACAACTGCCCTCCTCTTCCTTGACCTACCCTTCTGAGCTACAGGGCCAGACTCTGTGCCGGAGGCACGGCCACTGTCGTTTCCCCCGGGTAAGCTGTCCCCTGCAACAGTACTCAAACAGGAGTACCTATTGTTAAGAGGCACAACCACAGGGGTACTCTCTATTACCTGACTCTTCCCCTTCCCCCTCCTAACCGTGACTCACTTGTCTGCCTCCCGTGGCCCCGGCGTGACCACCTGCCTGTAACTCCTCTCTATCAACTCCTCACTCTCCCTGACCAGGCGAAGGTCATCGAGCTGCAGCTCCAGTTCCGTAACGCGGTCCCTTAGGAGCCGCATCTCGATGCACTTGGCACAGATGTGGACATCTAGCTTCTGTGTTCATCGTAAATGTCCTCTGCCCCATTACCTTCCCTTCCTCCATCAAGATAACGCTTAAAATTTATCGCTTTAAGCTTTTGCTGACTTATTCCCTTATGAAGACATGTATACATTTTGTTGAATAACATCATTGGCTACCTCTAGACTTCAAAAAATTATTTCAATTTAGAATGTTTCCCATTCAATTTTTGACTCAGTTTATGTCATGGTATATTAATTTTTGTAAAAATATTGGATGAACGTCCGAACAGTTCCAAGTGACACTTTAACTCACCGCATGTAAGGTGTCAAGGTATCTGTACAAGTTAAACACTATAGGATTGTTAATGTCTAATGCTTGCTGATAGTGGCTAGTGTCTCCCTTGGCCTCAGGCACATGTAGCATAAGGATGTCTGTCAATGAACATGAGCTGCTTGTTCTCATGCCACTAACATGCTGAGTTAGTGGCATGAGAACAAAACACCAAAGCGTTCAGCTATCTCTTTGTGTCTTTCAATACGAGGATTAAACCACTATTTAACAAGGCACCTTTCCCTTGGTTCTTGGAACTTCATCTAGACCAAAGAATCACGTTCAATAGGTGCCTAGAACAGACCCAGGGTGATTTCATGAGTCGGAATTTGGGTACTCCCCCGACAACCAAATGGCAAACAAGTCCCTCTACAGTGGTGAGAATCAAATGGCGGCTGAGAATCGTGAGTCCTGAAATCCTTGTGGGAATCTGTGTACCTTATGACATAGTGTTTTGTGTGGTTTATTTGTGCTGCCTGTTTTATGATAATAAATTAGGCATAAATTGCTTTGTTGTGCTTGTATGCTTATTACCACATCTCCCAGACACTCAAATTGTTTGGGTCTTTTGGGTCTGATCAACCCAGCTCATTATCATTTTATAACAGGCCCTTTTTGAATTAAGTGTATAACTGATCTGCATTGTTACTTTTTTAAAGGACCCAATCATCAATCAAAGTAAAAGATAGTGGGTTAGATTTTGCCTCATTTAATGAAATATTTTAATTATGCTTATTAGTGCAAACAGGTAACTGGCTAGGAAGCTAACATTACTGCAATAGATGATGAAAAATAAAGAATATTGATTTTCCTTCTCAGTGAAAAGCTATGTGCTAAATCTATGTGAAATACACCAAGAAATTTACTGACACTGCAATTACTGCCATTAGCAACATGATTCAATCATGAAGAACTATTGTAGACAGTGTTGCGTTTATTGAAAAAGCACCTGATTATATTCATAAATTCCACTGTATAAGTACAGCATCATCTTTCAAATAAAATGTGCAGTGACTAGTGTTACTACATCACAGCTCCAATGACCTGGGTTTCATCCTGACCTTGGATGCTCTGCGTATTGAGCGTGAACCTTCTATCTGTGAGCAAATGGGCTTTCTCTGGAGCATCCTGCTTCCTCCCATTTTCCAAAGATGTGCTGGTAGGTTAATCGACTACTTTAAATTATCCCAAGATTAGATATGTGGCAATAGAAAGGAAGGTCTTGGGCAAATGGGATACAGTGCTGCAGAAGTACAGGGAAAGAAAGAGAAGGGAATGAAATTGATTGGATTACACTGCAGGAAACTGGCATTCACCTGAAGAGGTGAATGACCTTCTTTGTTCTACTTGTGTAAAATCCAAGCTTTCAAAGAATCTGCAACATCTCAGCCAGCTGCACCAACTTGTCAAACATAATTCCACTCGGTACATTTTCTGGGTGAAACTAGGACATCTTAGCCCAATTTAGTCTTCTAAGAATGGGAAAAAGAAACTCACAATACAATAAGTATCAATAAGCCGAACTAATTATAGCAGTAATCAAGAAACAATAATCAGGAATAAAAACAGAAAACATTAGGGCCAATTAACTGGTGAGGCAGTAAGCAGCATTTCCATAAAAGATTAAATCTATTTCCCTCGTCATATATGCTGTCTGTCCTGGTGTGCATCCATAGTGTTGTTGTTTAAATATTTCAAATCATAGCTGCAAATCTAAAATTGAAATAAAAAATTATCAGGTAAACTTCAATTTTATCATTTTAATCATTCTATTGTTATCCTCATCTGCAGCTTAAATGTTGTCAAAGATGTTTCCTTGAGATTAGCTTTGTATTTCGAGGATGAGGGCTGTAGGAAGGAAGATATGGGAAAACAGAGCAGCAGCCCAGTGAGAGAGGAAGAGGGACAACTTGCAGCTACATGTGCACTGAGTATCAATGGAGCGCCTCCCCAACAAGTTAACTCTGTGTGAGCACCTCTCAGGATGCTTCATTTTGCAAGAAGGCTTTATTTGAGTGATATCAACTACTTCAGTTCAATCCAGAGTTTAACCAGCACTGTTGGTTAAGGCCACACAAACTCCTCTCAGGCTTCCAGCCCCATCTAGGTGACGATTTTAACTGACATTTCGATGACAAACTCTGCTACTTTCATCAGGGATGATGTCTAAGCATGTCTAATCCAGTGGTAAATATATCCGGCTCCAGTCGTCTGTCCCTCCTGATTGGTTAGTCCTTTATAACATTAAGGGGTTTTTGGTAACCCTTGTCAAGGGGAGACAGACATCAAAGGAACAATCTGGTGTTGCATCATATATGATTTCTAATGTTGACTGGTGGAACAGAAAGAGACTATATTGTCTTCTGTTTCTGCATATACCATCAAGTGTCACAGCGGACCGATTTCTTAGCTACGTAGTTTATTACATGCAATCATCTCAATCCCTCAGAAGGGATTATCTTCCCTAAGGTGTCAGCTGCCATTAGCTGAACATGTAATGATCTACCTCCCATCTTTAATAAATTTAAATGAATCTGCTTTTTTTCAATCATATGCAGCATAACATGTAGGTATGTGCTTACTATTCTGACAGCAGTCTCCAACCTTTCAATCAGTACCATTTCTGAGAGTTAGTGGTATTCCAGTTCAATGGGCATCAGTGCACTGACAGGTAATTGAACATTTTATCTTCATTTTCTTTGAACATTTCAGATAAATTTCCACTGGTAGTCCCCTATTTTTCTGCAATAACTTCAAAGGAAAAATTACAGAGACACCAGGAAAAGGAAGTAGACCAATTACTTGGATTTCAATAAGTTTTGTCATTCTTCTATTAAAGTTATAGGGGAAATCCCATAGAAGTTAATTCCTTGTATTTTTAGTTCATCAAAATAACAAGTTTACACATCCATACTGATATCTGTTTCCATTTTCTGAAAGATTTGGTTTGTTTTATTTGGGAAAGGGATTATATTTCTCTCTCTGCCCAAAAAAATACGATAGAAGTAGATCTGAATACATATTTAAAAACTACTAATCTGATAAATTTATTATTCTCAGTTGTTTTCTCTCATGAAATTTATGCCCTTATGTTCTCAGCAATTGAAGCCAAGTTTACAGACATTATATCGGATTAAGACGCAGGATGATATTGGGTATAAATACTGCAATTTTGTATCCAATGTAATGTAAAGCAAGACCATAAGTTTCTGGTACTCAGAACAGTGGACCTAACATAAGAATTGTGTTTTTCAGAGATGAGTTTAGTTTGATCTTTAAGTATTCCTCCTGTTAGTAATCTACTGCTTAAATAAAATCATTACCTCCAGGCAGTCATGACCTGTTTCGATGTGAGAAAGATTAGACTAGTAATCCACATCTTGGGACAAAGTGGCAGGAAACTTCAAAAATAATTTAGTTATTTATTGCTGAAAAGGAGTTAGAAATTCCCCGGGCAAGTATCCCAGACCATTTTAAGTGTCTGCTCTTCAGTTTCAGCTGTCTGAGATTAAATTTTGACAATTTTTTTGCTTAATTTTGTAGTTTGACCTTCTTCTTTAGCTATATCAGTATTTTTCTCATTCTAGTTGATTATTCTCTTTGCCATTAATCATTCTATCACTGTAATTTGTATTCTAGTGATCTTTAAAATTTAACCACGCTTTACAGAGCTGGAAATCTCCACTGTGGTCCATTTCTAGACCCAATAACCCTACCTTACGCCATCAATGCAAAATGTATAGACAGTCAGCTCTGTGGAGAATATTGAAAGAAACAGTAACAAAGGCAAAGGCTCTGCCTCATTCTCACTAGCTGTGACCAGTTTTCATTGGAATAGAAGTGAGGTGCTCCAGAAAAGGCCCTTGTTATCTGTCCCAAAGAAACCATAATCATTATAAAATTATCTTGGTCCTTACATTATTCACTCTGCATTCCATTTTCTAAGACTGTTGATCTGCTTTAGAAGTTAAAATGAACATCAGTTTTAGCTGTAGCATTGTATTATTCTGTCCTCTATTAGGATATGCCACAAGTTTCCTTTCTGGCCAGCAGGGTTATCTGCATTGCTCCATGCTTCAGTTAATGCCTGCAGTGACATTTTGCAGACTCCCCACTTCGTTATCACAGGAAAGTTCCTGCTGCCCAGGAGTGATAGCTCAGTTTTGGACTTGATTCTAATAGTGCCCAGCTCCTCATTTGCTATCTTAGCCATGTCTTGAAATGTTTAATAATTATATTTTTTTAATTAATGTTGAAGAAAGTTTTTGAAGGAGTCCTGAAGAATTATTAAACAAGAAAAAAAATATTAGGTGCGATTGCCCAGCATCTTTTGTCTTCTGACAGACAACCTGGCTGCCCACACCAACCACAGCGACACATTTCTTCATTACTGCTATCAGACAGACAGGTCTGCTGCCAGAAAAGAGAAATTGCAGTTGAAATATTTAACAACAGATGTCCAATTCTTTATTTATTTTGAGTACAGAGAAATTGGATGGCAAATTAAGAGAGTGTAGATGGAGTCCTGTTGTTTAATGCACACTGCAATGGTGAGGCTGGAGCCCCATGCCTTGGGATTGAATGGCACCTGTGGAGGCATCATTAATACGATGATGTGTGGCCAGTGGCATATTGAGATTTATTGGAGCCTAGACCAAAAGAACTTAAAAGAACTCCACAGGCCATTGTGACTGAGGATTGTTGTGGATAGAATTCATGGGTAGGGGTATTTGTGCCCAAATATACTAGAGAAGTTTTTTTTGCATGCCACAATGGATTGCATAAAGGGAGAGTTTGTCAATGTGAGCTGACAATGTCAGAACACACGTGCGGAGGAAAGACAGACTCCCATGTAGAGATAGCAACCAAAGCTTTTCATAAGAATTCCAACAAAACATTGGTGGTCCAGCTGAGCAACACCACGATTTGTGACATTATCAAAACTAAGACCCTGTAGCGGTGTGCTACACACAGCGCTAGAATAGCGACACATAGTCAGTGAGTTGTAGTTGCGAAAAAAGAGGTTTATTCAAACTTGGCGGCTTCCTTTAAAGCCTTCCCGTTCCTGCCCTCCCCGGGCAGGACTGCTGTGGGGAATGCATAAGTGCAGACCCTTTCTGAGCGCGGGTTTTCCCCCTGCTGGTGAAGATGGCCTGGCGCCCGTTTTGAGGCCAGCCTCTCTGCCGGCACGCGCCGTTTTGTGAGCCCGTTCGAGTGCGCTGGAAAGTGGGTCACCACATAACCCCCCCGCCCCAGAACCGGCGATACATCCCCCAATGTCCACAGTCTGGATCAACCTCTGTTTGGGAGGTCTGCCTCTGTGCCGCGGTGCCTGAGCCTGGACCAGCTGCGCCAAGTCCACATGGGCCAGTTTGAGTCGGTCCACTGTGAAAACCTCCTCTCTCCCCCCAATGTCCAGCACAAATGTGGACCCGTTGTTCCTCATCACCTTGAACGGCCCCTCGTAGGGCCGCTGTAGCGGTGCCCGGTGTCCGCCCCGTCGTACAAAAGGAAACTTACAGTTCTGCAGGTCTTTGGGTACGCAGGTCGGGCTCTGTCCGTGCTGTGAAGTGGGTACAGGGGCCAGGTTACCGAGCCTCTCATGTAGTCTGTCCAGGACTGCTGCAGGTTCTTCTTCTTGCCCCCTTGGGGCCAGTATGAACTCTCCTGGGACGATCAGGGGCGCGCTGTACACCAACTCGGCCGACGAGGTGTGCAGGTCCTCTTTGGGCACTGTGCGGATTCCAAGAAGGACTCGGAAGCTCGTCCACCCAGTTAGGCCCTTCCAGGCGGGCCATGAGAGCCAACTTCAGGTGACGGTGGAAATGCTCCACTAGTCCGTTCGACTGTGGGTGTTAGGCAGTTGTGAGGTGTAGCTGTGCTCCTAAAAGGCTGGCCATAGCTGACCACAGGCTGGAGGTGAACTGGGCGTACTTGTCGGAGGTAATGTGGGCTGGTACCCTGAAGCGTGCTACCCAGGTTGCGATCAGTGCTCGGGCGCAGGATTCGGAGATGGTGTTGGTGAGCGGGACTGCCTCTGGCCATCTGGTGAACCGGTCTACGATAGTTAGGAGGTACCACGCTCCTCGTGACACTGGCAGGGGCCGCACGATATCCACATGAATGTGGTTGAAACTCCGGCTGGTGGGTTCGAACTGCTGCGTCGGAGCCTTGGTGTGCCGCTGCACCTTGGCGGTTTGGCAGTGCATGCACGTTTTGGCCCATTCACTGACCTGTTTACGAAGTCCATGCCAAACAAACCTGTTGGAGACGAGCCGGATGGTTGTCCTGATGGGGGGGTGCACTAAGTTGTGAAAGGAGTCGAAAACTCGCCGCCACCAGGCTGCCAGGACGATGGGGCGGGGTTGGCCGGTAGCTACGTCACACAGTAGAATCCTCTCACCTGGGCCTATGGGGAGGTCTTGGAGCTGCAAACCGGAGACCGCAGTTCTGTAACTAAGGATCTCATCGTCTGCCTGCTGTGCCTCCGCCAGCCCTGCATAGTCCACCCCCTGGGACAGGGCCTGTATGGTAGGTCTGGACAGTGCGTCCGCCACGACTTTGTCCTTTCCCGAGACATGCCGGATGTCCGTCGTGTACTCAGAGATGTAGGACAGATGTCGCTGCTGGCGGGATGACCAGGGATCGGACACCTTAGTGAACACAAAGGTAAGCGGTTTGTGGTCAATGAAAGTGATGAAGGGCCTACCTTCTAAGAAGTAACTGAAATGCTGGACTGCCAATAGCTCCCAGTCGAAAACACTGTATTTGAGTTCGAGTAGTCGTAGGTGTTTGCTGAAGAACGCCAGGGGTTGCCAGCGACCCTCGATGAGTTGTTCCAGCACTCCACCGACCGCTGTGTTGGATGTGTCCATCGTGAGGGCAATAGGAACGTCCGTTCTGGGGTGCACTAGCATTGTGACGTTTGCCAAGGCTTCTTTGGTTTTAACGAAAGTGGCTGCAGCCTCTTTGTCCCAGGTAATGTCCTTGCCCTTACCCGACATCACGGTGAACAGGGGGCGCATGACTCGGGCTGCTGAGGGGAGGAAAGAGTGGTAGAAATTCACCATACCCACGAATCCTTGCAGGCCTTTGATTGTGTTGGGTCGGGGGAAGTGGCGGACCGGATCTACCTTGGCGGGCAGAGGGGTTACCCCGTCTTTAGTAATCCTGTGGCCCAGGAAGTCGATGGTGTCGATTCCGAACTGGCATTTGGCCGGGATGATTGTAAGGCCGAATTCGCTCAGGCGGAAGTAGAGCTGGCGGAGGTGGGACAGATGCTCCTGACGACTACCGCTGGCTATGAGGATGTCATCCAAATAGATGAATGCAAAGTTCAGGTCACGTCCCACTGCGTCCATTAGCCGCTGGAAAGTCTGTGCGGCATCCTTTAGGCCGAACGGCATTCGGAGGAATTCGAAAAGGCCGAACGGGGTGATGAGTGATGTTTTGGGGATGTTGTCCAGATGTACCGCAATTTGATGGTATCCCCGGACAAGGTCTACCTTGGAAAAGATCCTTGTGCCTTGTAGGTTTGCTGCAAAGTCTTGAATGTGTGGCACAGGGTAGCGATCTGGCGTTGTAGCCTCGTTCAGTCTGCAGTGGTCGCCACATGGTCTCCAGCCCCTCGTTGCCTTGGGCACCATGGGCAGGGGAGAGGCCCATGGGCTGTCGGACCGTCGTATGATTCCCGATTCCTCCACCTTCTTGAACTCCTCCTTCGCCAGTCGGAGCTTGTCCGGGGGAAGCCTTCGAGCACGCGCGTGGAGGGGTGGTCCCTGGGTCGGGATGTGGTGCTGTACTCCGTGTCTGGGCACGGCTGCCGTGAACTGCGGGGTCAGACCCAGGGAGAAAGTTTGAAAAGTCTTGCTTCCCTTGCAAGTTGACCAGCAGGCTGTGGGCTCGAAGAAATTCTGCCCCCCAGCAGTGGTTGTGCCACGGCGGCCAGTGTGAAGTCCCACGTGAACCAGCTGGTGCTGAACTGTAGCCGCACCGTGGGGGTGCCGTAGGTCCGTATTGTGCTGCCATTTGCGGCCCTCAGGGTGGGTCCTGGTTCTCTGTTGCGGGTGTCATAACTCGTTGGAGGTAAAACGCTGATCTCCGCTCTGGTGTCGACCAAAAAGCGGCGTCCCAACTGCTATCCCAGACATACAGGAGGCTGTCCTGATGACCAGCCGCTGTAGCCATCAGCGGCGGCTGGCCCTGGCGTTCACGGGAAATTTGCAGGGCGGTCTACAGCGGCGGGCCTCTGTGCCCCACCGCTGGTGGTAGAAGCACCATTGTTCGTTGGGCCCCTCACTCCCGTCACCGGGTTTTGTAGGGTCTGCTGCCGGGCCTGGTCTGGTCTGCCGTTGGGCACGCGGCTTGGTGATCTGTGTGATGGACGCCCCTCTCTCCTTCTTAGCATTCCACAGCACATCTGCCCGGGCCGCCACCTTCCGGGGGTCACTGAAATCTGCGTCGGACAGCAGCAGGCATATGTCCTCGGGCAGTTGCTCTAGGAACGCCTGCTCAAACATGAGGCAGGGTTTGTGTCCTTTAGCCAGGGCCAGCATTTTGTTCATTAATGCTGACGGCGGCCTGTCTCCCAAACCATCCAGGTGCAGTAAGCGGGCAGCTCGCTCGCGCCATGAGAGTCCGAAAGTCCTTATGAGCAGGGCTTTGAATGCTGTGTATTTGCCGTCCTCCGGGGGCAACTGTATAAACTCCTCAACTTGTGCAGCTGTCTCCTGGTCGGGGGAGCTCAGCACGTAGTAGTAGCGAGTGGACTCCGAGGTTATCTGCGGAATGTGGAATTGGGCTTCTGCTTGTTTGAACCATAGACGAGGACACAGCGTCCAGAAGCTTGGCAGTTTTAACGAAACCGCATGAACAGATGTGGCATCGGTCATCTCTGGTCCAAATATCGTTTGGGCCGTCGGGGTCACCAAATGTAGTGATGTGCTACACACAGCGCTAGAATAACCACACGTAGTCGGCAAGTTGTAATTGCGATAAAAGAGGTTTATTCAAACTTCGCGGCCTCCTTTAAAGCCTTCCCGTTCCCGCCCTCCCTGGGTGGGTCTGCTGTGAGAAATGCATATTCGCGGACCCTTCCCGTGTGCGGGTTTTTCCCCTGCTGGTGAAGATGGCTTGGCGCCCTTTTTGGAGCTGGCCTCTTGGCCGGCACGCGCCGTTTTGTGAGCCGGTTCGAGTGCACTGGAAAGTAGGTCACCACACCCCATGATTTGCGCTAATTGGCATCTGCTTAAATAAGACAAGTCACACAGAATCTATGAGCCTATCAAAATAAACTTAAGTTTAAACAGAAAGCACCAGGAGACTGCTCGCACAAGCCGGAAGAGCTCATTACAGAGTTTGAAAGAAGCACGAGGGTGCGGTCAACACATTTTGCGTGCCACAGTTCCTGATAAGACATTGGATTGCGTAGAGGAAGAGAGAGTTTAAAAGAAGTGAATATCATTAATCATTTAGATGCTGGACTTACTGTCAGATCGCCAGCAGGTGGTAAGAGTGGGCTCCCTCACCTCTGCCCCTCTGACCCTCAACAGAGGAGCCCCATGACTGTGTCGCCACCCGAAGCTCCAATCTGCTAATTAAAGTTGCTGACAATACTACATTGATTATCCTTATTTCAAATAATAAAAAGGCAGCCTACAGAGAAGAAGTCATCACCCTGACACAGTAGCATCAAGAAAATAACCTGTTCCTCAAAGTTGTGAAAACAAAGGAGCTGGTAGTGGACTACAGGAGGAATGGAGACAGGCTAACTCCTATTGATATCAATGGATTGGAGGTTGAGAGGGTGAACAGCTTCAAGTTTCTTGGCGGAATCACTGAGGGTCTCACTTGGTCTGTACATACTGGCTGTGTGGTGAAAAAAGCACAACAGCACCTCTTTCACCTCAGATGGTTGAAGTTGGTATGTGTTCCAAATCCTAAGAACTTTCTACAGGGGCACAATTGAGAGCATCCTGACTGGCTGCATCACTGCCTGGTATGGGAACTGTACTCCCCTCAATCACAGAGAAATGTGATCTAAGGGACTTGACAGTGGAATGATTGCTGGTGCTAGATAGGATGGTTTGAGCATCTCAGAAACGGCTGATCTCCTGGGATTTTCATGCACAACAATCTCTAGTTTACAGAGACTAGTGTGAAAAACAAAAAAAAACATCCAGTGAGTACAGCTGCTCAGTGGCCAAAAGCTCTTTGCTAAAGAAAGAGGTCAGAGGAGAATGCCCAGACGGGCTCAAGCTTTTAGGATGGCGACAGTGACATAAATAACCACACGTTGCAACAGTTGTGTGCAGAAAAAGATCTGCAACACATTGAACCCTGAAGTGGATGGGATATAGCGGCAGAACACCATGAACATACATTCAGTGGCCACTGTGTTAGGTACAGGAGGTACCTATAGAAAGTGGCCACTGAGAGTTATGTACACTGAGCTGAATTGTCCTCATGCCTCGTTACTGGTGCCATGGAAACCGACAACCAGCTGTGTTGCATAGGTTAGTGCTTTGCACAGTTCAAAGAATCATTCAGTCTGTAAACAAGTCACATTAAATTGCAAATGGTGAAATAGTGAGGCATATATCCAGTACTACTGCCTCTACTGTTATACAGTGACTGATACGTATCCAGAATGCTGCCGCTAGTGTTGTACAATAAAAACTGGCATTTGATATAGTATCACAGCGTTTGTGATCCCAGTGCTGCAAGATTCTGTACATACAATGCACATCCTATGGTGCATGGTACAACAACCCTTGTACTGCTATATGCCTCTTATTCTATCATTGTCATTGAGATTTGCAGACAACATAAATATTCCTTAAAGAGAAAATTAAGAGCAGGTTTAGTGGAGATGTCCTTAGCCATAACAAATTTTGACAGGATAGATAAAAAGACTGTTTAAGTAAAATGACCATTAACTAAACAACAAAGTCATAAGACTCAAATATTACATGAAGGAAAAAAATTACATGCAAATTATTGCAATCTGAAATGTAACGAAATTCAAAGAGAACTTATGAAAGGGAATTGGATGCATAGTTGTTGGGAAATGTTTTTAGGATCTTGAAAGCAAAAGGAGCTAAAGCTAAGAAAAAAAAAGGTGGTGAAATGGGTTTAATCAGGTTTCATCTACCAGCCCAACTATGACAGGCCAGATAGCCTCCTTGTTATTATCATTCTATGATTCTATTTTACATGTACAATTTGAGAAGCATTTGATAAATCTAACCCATTTAATTCAGTGTGATTTGGTCAAAATGATTTCTTAAGATTAATACATTGTTATTGCATATTATTAGATTAGATTAGATTAGATTATGAGGACACTCAGTCCTCATTTATTGTCATTTAGAATTGCATGCATTAAAAATGATACAACGTTCCTCCAGAATGATATCACAAGAAAACACAGGACAAACCAAGACTAAAACTGACAAAACCACATAATTATAGCAAATAGTTACAACAGTGCAAAGCAATACCATAATTTGATAAAGAGCAGACCATGGGCACAGTAAAAAAAAAAGTCTCAAAGTTCCGATAGACTCATCATCTCATGCAGGCAGCAGAAGGGAGAAACTGTCCCTGCCATGAACCTCCAAGCACCGCCAACTTGCCGATGCAGCACCACTGGAAGCACCCGACCGCAGCGGACTCCGAGTCTGTCCGAAAACATCGGGCCTCTGACCAGCCCCTCCGACACAGCCTCTCTGAGCACCATCCTCTGCCGCGTGCTTCGACCCCGCCCCGGCCACCGAGCAATAAGCATAGCTGAGGACTTGGGCCCTTCTCCTCCAGAGATTCTGGACCACACAGTAGCAGCAGCAGCGAAGCAGGCAATTCATAAGTTTCACCAGATGTTCCTCCGTGCTCTCACGCCCGTCTCCATCAAATCAAAATTGTGCACGGCACTTTACTTGACAAATAACAGACATCACCACCGGAGTGGCCGCTGCGAGCTGCGTCATGCTGCCAGCTTCTCCTATATTATAACGGACGTAAAGGAAGTTCATTATTTATACTATTGGTCACATGCTCTATCAATCTCGATTGAGATTACTTGTTACTATCCTGTCTTGAAAATTTATCAATAGCCCCAGTTTATGCCTCTATTGGATAAGAATTCAACCTTTGAAGCTACCCAGTCAAGACCTACTTTGAAACGATGCAAGAAAGCAAATGCAATGCTTAAAACATAATTTTTATAAAATAGATAGAATGAATTAGTAGTAAGATGAAAACACAGAAATGTAGCAAAGACCTGGCATCAAGCTAGAATACAAAGCTGAAAAGGAGAAGTAGAACATGAAGAAATAAAGATACAAGGGATGATCTTCATTTTTGTGCAGAGACTGGATGGGATCCAGAGTGTAATTGCTCAGCCCAGCTTATGTCCTTGGCAAGAGACCTGATCCATTTTGAGGACCATTTGATCAATGGTCTGTGAGCACTGAATGTGACAGTAAGAAAACTGGTCTTGCCTTTTGAGTAGTCTTATTAATTCAATGGTAGTTTGTTTCAGCACTACAGTACCTGGCTCGGGGATACAATCATATCTTTTACTCTGGCAGCTACGTCAGAGTTACCAATCAAAGAAAACAAATAGGCATCAGGGATTTTACTGATGACTGATCTTGTTTTGAAAAATGTATTTAAACAATGCAACCTGTGATGGAATTTCTCATTGTACAAGTTTATTTTCCTGACAGTTAAACAGAACATAGTTCAGGTTTGGTTGTAAATACAAAAATCTGTCAGTGAACAATGGCTTCTGTGTTAGACCTTATTATGTTTGCCAGTCTCATTAAAGCAAAAACCTAATGAAAGAGAATATATTACATTAAGTTTCTTCTTGCAGTTCAGTATGACCACTGAACTGTTTCCAGCCTATATCTAACAAGGAGATTCCACAGAAGTCTCATGTAATAAAAGGTGATTCAAAATGTCCATTCTTCTGAAGTATAAATATGGCAGTTGAGATCCAGAAGATTTTACTTCACAAGTTTATTTCATTTCAATAAACCTCCAAAGCATTTCAATAATCAGTTAGATCTATCTTTTTCAACAGGCCCATTACTGGCCACATCTCTCCCTATAAGACTTAACTCACTTTTTGTGTAAGTAACCTTCCCACCCGAATCAAAACTGTTTTATGGATGCAAAGCACCCATGAAATTCCAATCAAAATGCAATGAGCAGAAAACTCTGTAAGTGATCATGTTTAAAGTTGTTATGAAAGTTAACTGAACTGAAATATTAGCTATTTTTTTCTCCACAGATGATGCCTGCCCTGCTGAGTATTTCCAGCCTTTTATTACCCAAAGAAACACTATGCTTTCTAGAAAAGACTAACTTCTGGAAAATTGCCTATGTTTTCACAAAACACAGGTCAAATCCCAAATTTACTCACAAATTAATTAGTAGTCAGTCATTAGCAAAGTGAAGGAAACTATTGGGAACAGTGCTATTAAATGATCTTATTTAGCAATAGCCACTTTAGATTTCTTCAAGACCACTTGTCTCCAGCACTCATTACAAGGCAAAGTGAGAGGGACTGCACATGGCAACATTTAGCCCAATGTGGAATCAAGAAGCAAAAGGAAAGCTAGTCAATGAGTATCAGGGGAAAAACATGTAACCGGTTGGAGTCTCATCTCATATGATCAATCATCCCTGCCTTTAGATGTTTGCAGAATAACTTTAGGTTAGTGTCATCAGCCCAAACATATTCACATACGTCGTCAATGATCTTCCTTCCTTCAAGAGGTCAGAGGTGAGGATGTTTGCTGATAATTATATAAAGTTCAGTTCTAGTCAGAGCACTTCAGCAAATGAAGCAGTCCATGCATTCATGCAACGAGACCTATAAATATTGAGAAATAGGCGGATAGGTGTAAAATAACATTCAAACTTACAGAAGAACCAGGTTATGTTGCTTCCAACAAAAGACAGCCAAATATCCTACTCTTGACTTGGAATGGTATTACTATCATCATGTCCTTCACCATTAACATCTTGGGGTCACCGCTGATCAGAAACCTAAATTAACTTGCCATATCCAGGAAACAAATAGGACAAATCTGTAAAATTGCCTTTCCCCTTGTAATTGTTCTTTATCAAAGAGATCAAGATCTACCCACAAGGCATCAGTCTCTCTCTATATCTCTTGAATAGGTTACAAATAGGTCATGAACCAAATGTCAAAAATCAAGAAGGACTTTAGAGGGATTGACAGAGAGAATACCATCTATGTTGATTTTTTTTCCCCAGCAAACACTGACAAGCTGACTGTTCACCAAATGACTCCAACTCAGCATCAAATGTTAATTGTTGTAATATATGCTATTTATTGGTGTTGTTGACAAATAGTTTAATGTATTGGTTAAACCCTACCACCAAATTCTTTGTCAGTTTTAAAAATAGAATATTTTGAAACAAAAAGTATTACTTCACTTGAAATCTATTAATAAAGAAAGAAAGGTGCATTTACTTAGCATGCTCCATATACCCGATCAGTCAAAAAATGCCAGAAAACACTTCGGAAATGTAGTTGCTGTTGAAATGTGGTTAACTTATGCAAATAACAAAGAATAAATGCTAAATAATATCTTCTGTTAATGCTTGTTGAAATATAAATATTGATCATGATACCAAAGAGAACATCTGTTGTCTTCAATAAAATAGTGTTAAGTCCCAATTTCACAAGGAGATCCCAGAACAAGGGCAATCATTAAACATCCTGAATTACTGATTGATATTCTACCACACTATGCTCATTTCCAACAACTATTGGAAAGATTCAATTCAAAATGAACAGGCAGCAAATTTGCAAAAGTAGGCAAGCGACTACTCGTCAGAGCATGTTGAATGTTCAGATGCCTGCTGAGGTACCCATTATATTGTGGTATAACAGATAGTGGCTGAACAAATGCTAATGAAGTTTGAGGTCCAAAGGTCAACGGCAAGTCCAGAAGTCATGGCCCTATTGCTGAAGTCTCGAGTTTTCAAATCTCTATGTGTCTGCTGTGGAAGACCTGTGCTGACCAACTAGTTGGAATATTAACTGAGATCTTTCACCTCTTGTTTTGGCAGTCTAAAGTACTCAACTGCTTCAAGGAAGCACTGGTGTCCAAGAAGAACATAGTCACCTGCCTCAATGACTTTCATCCAGTAGCATGTACATTCATTGAGCTTAAATGTTTTGAGAGTTGGTGATGAAAAGTATGAACTCCTGGCTGAGAAGCAACTTAATTCCTCTCCAATTTTCCTACAGGAGCAACAGGGCAACAGCTGATGCCACCTTATTGGGTCTTCACTCAACCCTGGAACATTTGGACAGCAAAGATGTTTTCATCAGGATGCTCTTTATCAACTACAGCTTTGCATTCAATACCATAATTCTCTCAAAACTAATCAATAGGCTGTAAGACCTTGACCTCAATACCTCCTTGTGCAACTGGATCCTGATTTCCTCACTTGCACACCCCAGTGAGTTCAGATTGGCAACAACATCTCCTCCACAATCTCCATCAGCGCACATGCACCTCAAGACTGTATGCGTAGTCCCCTGCTCTATTCACTTTACACTTATGACTAGGTGGCTAAGCACAGCTATAATGCCATGTTTAAGTCATTGGCCAAATCAAAAGTGGTGGTGAATCAGCATATAAGAGGGAGATTGAAAACCTGGCTGAGTGGTGCCACAACAACAACCTCTTACTCAACATCAGCAAGACCAAGGAGCTGATTATTGACTTCAGGAGGAGGAAACCAGAGGTCCAAGAACCAATCCTCATCAGAGGATCAGAGGTGGAGAGGGTCAGCAATTTTAAATTCCTAGGTGTTGTTTCTTTGGAGGGCCTGTCCTGGGCCCAGCATGTAAGTACAATTACAAAGAGAGCATGGCAAAGCCTCTCCTTGCATAGGAGTCTGTGAAGATTTGGCATGACATACAAAATTTTGATAAACTTCTGTGCGTAGTGGAGTGTATATTGAGTGGCTGCATTACAGTCTGATATGGAAGCACCAATGCCCTTGACTAGAAAATCCTACATAAAGTAGTGGATATGGCCCAGTCCATCACTGGGTAAAGCTCTCCCCACCATTGAGCACATCTACATGAAGCATTGTCGCAGGAAAGCAGCATCCATCATCAAGAACCCCCACCAACCAGGACATGCTCTCATCTCACTGCTGCCATCAGGTCCTTGAACAAAAAGGGAAAAACTTCACTCAGCTTCTTTGGCCCATCATTGAAATGTTCCCACAACCTATGGACTCACTTTCAAGGACTCTCTATCTCATGTTCTTGATATTTATTGTTTGTTTATTTGTTATGATTATTTATTTAGTTTTGTATTTGCTCAGTTCATTGCCATTTGCACACTGGTTAAACACCCAAGTGTGGTCTTTTATTGATTCTATTATGATTGTTATTCTATTATGAATTTATTGATTATACCTGCAAGAAAATGAATCTCAAAGCTCTATATGGAGATATATATTTACTTTGATAATAATTTTACTTTGAACTTTGAAGACTAAGGCCCAATCTCTGTGAATCTGAGTCCATTACAGGCTGGAGGCCTTCAGAAAAAGGTGGCCTGTCCTGGGGTTAGAGAACTGCGTATGCCCGTGGGTGGATGGAAGGGTTTGTTGCTTGATGTGTTTCACTGTGTTGTGCTCTCTGTGTTATGCTGAGCATTCCGGGCATGTTATAGCGTGAGAAAGTGTGGCCACACTTGCAGGACTCTCCAAACGCATCCTTGGGTGTGTTGGCTGTTAACTCAGACAACACATTTCATCCACTGAGTTCTGATGCACACGTGATAAATAAATCTCAATCTGAAAAAACTGTTGCAGACCTTTAACATATAAGTAGAAATCAACAAACTGGATTTACTACCAGAGAATTTCCTTAACATGCTGTGAAAGCTGAGCAATGCTAAATAAATCATTTGCAAACTGTTGTGGCAATTAGTAAACAGATGAAGTTGATTACTAATATCTTACCATGCAATTCTTTTAAAGCATTTATTAATTGGAAAGCATCTATCTTGATATAAAACCCAGCCTGCCAATTCAATTCTTGAATGCTGATGTGTACTCACAGTGTTTTATGTGTGGCCCCAAACCAAAACTTATGTGACTTAAACAGCAATTTTATCTGCTAAATCTGGACCATGAATATAGAATTATAGAAGCATTATTATAGCTTTCAGTTTTCTAAATACAGAGCTCTGGGACTGCGTGGAACTTTTAAATAGAACCTACTTTTGTCAGGTTTTCTGAAAAATCCAGCTGAGCTAATTTGAAGTTTTGGCTGGTAATCTATTGGCCTGAATGCTAATTTGAAGAATTCTGCAAAGGGAATGCCAAGATGGAAATGTTTGGAGGAAGCCTAGAACACAACTGAGTGGGTCAGAACCTGCAACCTCAAATTGAGCAATCAAGTCATTTCAATCTTTATTTAAAGCAGCACAACAGGCATGAGGCACATAATGCTGATGTGATGTTAGCTCCATTTAAAGTGACAAATCACCACTGGAAATTGTGAACCTGAGGGATATAGAGTGAATATAGTGAGAGGGCAGTACCAAGCAGCAGTGGTGCTTCATGAAAATTACTGTTGGGTAAAGGAGGAATGGTATAAAATTCTCCACAAATAAAGGAAACAAACAGCCATAGCTGGAAGGTGTGCTTTGCAGTGGCTGAGGAGACAATTAGGAAAGAATGCAATGTAGGAAGTGATTTAAGAACCTTCCCATAAAGTCATGCACATTTGCTGATTCAGCCTCGTCTGAATGTAGCGGAATTAGATAACATACAGTCATGACTGATAAGCAGCAAGTAACATTTGCATCATAAAAGTGTTAGACACTGATTCTCCAACAGGAAAGTTTAAGTATCTGCTCCTGGTATTCAGAGATATTGCTGATCTCCCCATCATCAATATCCTGCAAGTTAACATTGACAGGAACCTCAGCAGGACCATTCAAATAAATACTGTGCCTACAACAAGTCAGAGTTTGTACATTAATAGTGCTGTAAATTACAAGTTGTTGCTCCCTTTCTGCTCTTTCATTTTGCCATTGTACAAAAACTTTAGGGTTTAAGGCATAATAAATGGAAGAATTTACAATTATGATTTCAATCTACTGACTGGGAATATTTTTTTTGCCATCTGCAGTTTAACGTTTTAGATCTAATAATGTTTCACTGTATATTGCTTAAAAATCATTCATTAAAAAACTAATCACATGTTATTGATTGGGGGTTATTCTGAATTTAGAACCTATAAAAATTTGGAACTAAGAATAGTACAGTACGGTACAACACAGTACAGGCCCTTCGACCTTTGATCCTGTGCCAACCTTTTAACTTACTCCTAGATCAATCTAGATCATCCCTCCCACATAGCCGTCCATTTTTCATTCATCCATGTGCCTATTTATTCAATGAACATAATAATGTCTAATTCACCAATCCAATAGGAATATTAACACATTAAGATACATTTTTAGAGGAGCTGCTGAATTGTCTTACGTGTTGAAAATGGCACCAGAAATCAACAGCAATAGTTTGGAGACAGCTCACAAAACTATTTGATATTCTAGGAAGCTTGAACCGCAGCCAATCAGTGAACAGGTCAGCGATTGAAGATTAAACAAGCAGTGTTCTGCGGCAGTTTGTGAAGTCTAAACTGTGGCCAATCAGTGAACAAGATTCATTTGCAAGAGTGAATAAAAATAAGGCAGGAACATGTGGAGCAGCCATTGTGTGAGTGGGTCAGTGTTAGAGTGGGAAGTCTTTGGATTTAGCCAATCTGGTTTATGCGAGATCAAGTTTGGATGAGATTAGTATCTGGTAAGCTTCTTATTATTTATTCTTCATTCTTCATCTATTAGGGCATTGTTAGAGCAAAGAGAATGACTCCAGGGGCAGTGTTATGTTCTTTGTGTAAGATGTGGGAACTCTGGGAGACCTACATCCTTCCAAGTAACCAAATCTGCACCAGGTGCACCGAGCTGCAGCTTGTTGACCTTCGGCTCATATTGGAGACTAATGAAGTGATACATAAGAACAAGGAGGTAGTCAGCCCTAGGTTGCAGGAGACAGGTAATTGGGTGACTGTCAAGACATGGAATGGAAATGGGCAGTCAGTACAGAGTTCCACTGTGGCTGTTCCCCTCAATTAAAAAGTATACTATTTTGGATACTATTGAGTGGGACAACCTACCGGGGGGGGGGGGGGGGGTGCAGCGACCAGGTCTCTGGCACTGTGCCCCGGAAGAGAAGAGTGGTGAAGAGGACTGCAGTACCGATAGGAGGTTACCTCCTTAGAGGAATAGAGAAGAGATTCTGTGGACGTGATAGAAACACCCGGAAGGCATGTGCCTCACAGGTGCCAAGGTCAGGGTTGTCTCAGCTCGGGTCCATAGAATTCTAAGGAGGGAGGGTGAGGAGCCAGAAGTCTTGGTGTATATCTCTACCAATGACAAAGGAAGGAAAGGTGAGGAGATCCTGAAGAGCGATTTTAGGGAGCTAGGTAGAAGGCTGATAAGCAGGGCCACCAGGGTAGTAATCTCTGGATTGCTGCCTGTCCCTCGCTCCAGTGAGGTTAAGAGTAGGAGCACCTGGCATGTAAGTGTGTGACTGAGGAACTGGTGCAGGGGACAGGGGTTCAGATTTCTGGATGATTGGGATCTCTTCTGGGGAAGGTACGACTTGTACAAAAGGGATGGGTTACACCTAAACGCAGATGGACCAATATCCTTGTGGGCAGGTTTGCCAGAGCTGATCGGAAGGATTTAAAATAATTTGTCATGGGATGCAAACCGGAGTGTTAGAGCTGAGGATGAGGCAGTTAGTTTACAAACAGAGGCAGTGTGTGGTGAGACTACCAACAAGGACAGGCTGTTGATAGGGCAAAATGCAGTCAACAGGATGAGTTGCAATGTAAAAGGAGGACAAAATCAAAAAGGTGATGAGTACAGGACTGAAGATGTTATATTTGAATACATGCAACAGTTAGAAATTGTCAGGTATGATGTTGTGGGCATCACTGAGTCATAGAAGAGGAAAGATTACAGCTGAGAGCGTAACATCAAAGAATACGCATTGTATCAAAAGGATAGGCAGGTAGGCAGAGTGAGTGGGGTGTTACTGTTGGTAAAGAATGAAATGAAATCATTAGAAAGGGTTGACACAGGAACAGATAGTGTAGAATCCTTGTGGGTAGAGCTAAGAAACTGCAAGGGTAGAACAACCCTGGTGGGATTTATATACAGACCTCCAAACAGTAGCCAGGATGTAAACAACAAATTACAATGGGAGATAGAAAAAGCTTGTCAAAAGGGCAATGATAAGATAGCTATGGATATTTCAATGTGCAGGTAGATTGGGAAAATTAGGTTGATGCTTGATCCCATGAGGGGGAGTTTGTAGAATGCCTGCAAGATGGCTTTCTACAGGGGCACAATTGAGAGCGTCCTGACTGGCTGTACTGCCCTCAATCGCAGGACTCGGCTTAGAGTGGTGCGGACAGCCCAGCGCATCTGTGGATGTGAACTTCTCACTATTCAGGACATTTACATTGACAGGTGCATTAAAAAGGACCCGAAGGATCACCAGGGGGCCTGAGTCACCCCAACCACAAACTGTTCCAGCTGCTACCATCTGGGAAATGCACCGCAGAATTAAAGCCAGGACCAACAGGCTCCGGGACAGCTTCTTCCACTAGGCCTCAGGCTGATTAATTCACGCTGACACAATGGTATTTCTATTCTAAGCAATGTTGTCTGTTCTGTTGTATATCTTATTGTACTTGGTATTTATTACAAGTAACTATAATTTGCATATTGCAAATTCAGACAGAGAGATAACATAAAGATTTTTACTCCTCATGTACGTGAAGGATGTAAGAAATAAAGTCAATTCAATTCAATTTTTAGAGCAGCCCACTCGAGGATGAGCTATTCTGCATTGAGTATGTGCAATGAACTGGAGAGTTTTAAGGTAAAGGGATCCTTAGAGATCAGTGATGATAATATGCTAGAATTCACCTTGTGATTTGAGTGGAAGAAGCTAAAGTCAGACGTATCAGTATTAAAGAGAAGTAACGGGAATTACAAAGACATGAGAGTGGAGCTGGCCAGAAATGAATGGAAAAGAACACTAGCAGAGATGACAACAGAGCAGAAATGGCTGGAATTTCTGGAAGCAATTCAGAAAATGCAGTACAGATACATTCCAAAGAGGAAGTTTTGTAAAGGCAGGGCCGTAGTTGACAAGGGAAATCAAAGTCAACATGAAAGCCAAAGAGAAGGCATACAATAAAGCAAAAATAAGTGAGGATTAAGTTAGAGGATTGGGAATCTTTTAAAAACCAACAGAAGGCAACTAAAAAAGTCATAAAGAGGGAAAAGATGGAATACGAAGCTAAGCTAGCTAATAACATAAAAGAGGATACAAAAAGTTTCTTGAATACATATTAGACCACTGGAAGATGATGCTGTAGAGGTATTACTAGGGTACAAGAAAATGGCAGATGAACTGAATAAGTATTTTGCAGAAGTCTTTACTTTGGAAGACACTAGCAGTATGCCAGAAGTTGAGAGTGTCAGGAGGCAGAAATGAGTAATTTTGCGAACAGTAGGGAGAAAGTGCTTGGGAATCTGAAAGTTCTGAAGGTTCACAAATCACCTAGACCAGATGGTCTAATCCTTAGGGTTCTGAAAGAGGTGGTTGAAGAGATTATGAAGGCATTAGTAATGATCTTTCAAGAGTCAATAGATTCATGCATGGTTCCAGAGGACTGGAAAATTGCAAATGTCACTCCACTCTTCAAGAAAGGAGAGACACAGAAGAAAGGAAAGTATAGGCCAGTTAGTCTGACCTCAGTGGCTGGGAAGATGTTGGAGTTGATTGCTAAGGACGTGGTTTCAGAGTACTTGGAGGCACATGATAAAATAGGCTGATGTCAGCATGGTTCCTTAAGGGAAATTCTTGTTTGAGGAATCTGTTGGAATTCTTTGAAGAAGTAACAAGCAGGATAGACAAAGGAGAATCCGTGGATGTTGCGTACTTGGATTTTCAAGCAAGGTTGTTGTTGCGCTACCACTCAACCAGCTGATCTATCTCACTTTTGTACACCTTCCCATCAACATCTAAAACTCTGCCAACAATAGTTGTGTTGTCAGCTAATTTTTAGATAGCATTTGATCTGTGCCTAGCCACACAGTTGTGGGTGTAGAGTGAGTAAGGCACCAGGCTAAGCATGCTCCTTGAATTGTGCCAGTATTCATTGTCAGCAAGGAGGAAATGTTAATTCCAATCCACACGGAATGTGGTCTCCCAGTGAAGAAGTCAAGGATCCATCTGCAGGGGGTGGCACAGAGGCCCAGGTTTTGGAGCTTTTTGATTAGAACTGAGAGTACAATTGTGTTGAATGCTGAGCTGTAGTCAATAAACAGCAGCCTGACTTAAGTATTACTATTGTGCAGGTGAACCAAGGCTTACTGGCGAGCCAATGAGATTGCATCCACTGTAGATTTATTGTGGTGGTAGGCAAATTGCAGTAGGTCTAGGCCCAAACTTTGGCAAGAGTTGTTTCTAACCATGACTAATCTGAACACAGCAGTGAGAGATTGAAGATGTCCTGCCACTTGGTTGGCACAGGTTGTCAAAACCCTACAATGTCCACTATCAGGGCCTGATGCCTTGTGAAGGTTTACCCTTCAACAACTGCAGTCAATGAGGTCAATCACTGCCGACCCCTGCAATCATTACCTTCCTAAACGGATATTCCACTTTGGATTCTATTGGAGATGATGGCTCATCAGTGGAAGGCCACAGTAGCCAGGCTCATGGCACCAAGAGTGGCTTTATTGCACAGAAAACCAGGAAAAAAAGAGTAGCAAAGCTATCCAGATACGGAATTCCATGAACGAGGGGAATAGACAAGAGGTTCTCTGGCCACAAACGAGACTCTTAGTTGCTATGTTGCCTCCCAGTTGCAAGGATCTGATATGTCACAGAGTAGCTGCAGAACATTCTGGAAGGAGGTCAATAGCTAATTGTTGTGGTGTATGAGGGTACCCATAATATAGGGAAAAAAGTGGGAGGAGGTCCTACAAGCTGAATTTAAGGAGATTTGCTCAACAGATTATATTCCAGTTAAAAACAAGGATAGTAAAGGTGGGGGTTGCCCACCATGGGTAACTAAAGAAATAAAAGAAGAAAACAAAATAAATGCTCATGCATACAAAATCACCAAGAGTTCAGTGAAAATGGAACCAGGAAAAACTTTGAAAAGCAAGGAAGAACCATTATGCAAAAAATAAGAAAAGTAAAGATAGATTATGAAAGTAAACTAACGCAAAATATAAAAATAGATAGTAAAGGTATTAATAGTTATACAAAGTGAAAAGGGTGGTTAAGGTGAACAGAGGCCAATTGGAAGCTGATAAACAAGAACTAATATTCAGTAATGTGGAACCTTCATTCCGTGGTTTTGTATTGTCATGTTCTCTTGTTTGTTTTCATGCCCCATGTGCTCCTGTCCCTGACCCTCTCTACACCGGCCCCTGTATCACTGAATACTCCACCCTCACTTGTTTCCCATTATTGCCTGTCTTGCTGCCGCCTGTATCTTATTGTGCTCCACCTATCATCTGCCTCTCTGTTTATTGTTCAGTGTATTTTAGTCCTTTTGGATTTCTCTGGATGTTTTGATCTCTGCCTGATCTTGTTTGCACCTCTGGATTTGGTACCCAATAAATATCACAGTATGCACAGTACTTGGTCTGCAATTGGGTCCCTGCTCCAGCATCCTGACATTTACTTGGATTTCCAGAATGCATTTGATAAGGTAGTGCATCCATAAGATAAGGATGCATGGAGTTAGGGTAATAAATTAATATGTATAAATGATTGGTTAACCAAAAGAAGGCAGGGAATTGAAATAAATGTGTGTGTTTCTTTGGTAGGCCGTCAGCACTAAGCAGAATGCCACAGAAGTCGGTGGTAGATGGAATAAAGGCATATACTATTTCCAAAGCGGTGAGAAAATTCAAAACTCAGAGTTGCAAAGGGACTTGGGAGTCCTCATGCAGAATTCCCTAAAGGTTAACTTACAGGTAGAGACAGTAGGAAGGAAGGTAAATGCAATGTTAGTATTCATTTTGGGAGGACTAAAGCATGAGAGTAAGGATATAATGCTGATGCTTTATAAGGCATTGGTCAGACTCCACTTGGAGTATTGCGAGCAGTTTTGGGCCCCTTATTTAAGTAAAGATATGCTGGCATTGGAGAAAATCCAGAAGAGGTTCACAAGAGTGATTGCAGGAATGCAAAGGTTAACATATGAGAAATTTTTGGAAGGTTTTGGAAGAGCTTTGGCTGATACAGGAAATCTTCTTTGGTGAGGTTACATAGTCACCCCAATGAGTCAGAAACAAGGTATTCCTATGCATACAACAGGAATTCTGCAGATGCTGGAAATTCAAGCAACATACATCAAAGTTGCTGGTGAACGCAGCAGGCCAAGCAGCATCTATAGGAAGAGGTGCAGTCGACGTTTCAGGCCGAGATCCTTCGTCAGGACTAACTGAAGGAAGAGTGAGTAAGGGATTTGAAAGCTGGAGGGGGAGGGGGAGATGCAAAATGATAGGAGAAGACAGGAGGGGGAGGGATAGAGCCGAGAGCTGGACAGGTGATAGGCAAAATGGGATACGAGAGGATCATGGGACAGGAGGTCCGGGAAGAAAGACAAGGGGGGGGGTGACCCAGAGGATGGGCAAGAGGTATATTCAGAGGGACAGAGGGAGAAAAAGGAGAGTGAGAGAAAGAATGTGTGCATAAAAATGAGTAACAGATGGGGTACGAGGGGGAGGTGGGGCCTTAGCGGAAGTTAGAGAAGTCAATGTTCATGCCATCAGGTTGGAGGCTACCCAGCCGGAATATAAGGTGTTGTTCCTCCAACCTGAGTGTGGCTTCATCTTTACAGTAGAGGAGGCCGTGGATAGACATGTCAGAATGGGAATGGGATGTGGAATTAAAACTTCACCTGTGAGTCGACTGGGGTGATATACTGCGTCCGGTGCTCCCGATGTGGCCTTTTATATATTGGTGAGACCCGACGCAGACTGGGAGACCGCTTTGCTGAACATCTACGCTCTGTCCGCCAGAGAAAGCAGGATCTCCCAGTGGCCACACATTTTAATTCCACATCCCATTCCCATTCTGACATGTCTATCCACGGCCTCCTCTACTGTAAAGATGAAGCCACACTCAGGTTGGAGGAACAACACCTTATATTCCGTCTGGGTAGCCTCCAACCTGATGGCATGAACATCGACTTCTCTAACTTCCGCTAAGGCCCCACCTCCCCCTCGTACCCCATCTGTTACTCATTTTTATGCACACATTCTTTCTCTCACTCTCCTTTTTCTCCCTCTGTCCCTCTGAATATACCTCTTGCCCATCCTCTGGGTCACCCCCCCCCCTTGTCTTTCTTCCCGGACCTCCTGTCCCATGATCCTCTCGTATCCCATTTTGCCTATCACCTGTCCAGCTCTCGGTTCTATCCCTCCCCCTCCTGTCTTCTCCTATCATTTTGCATCTCCCCCTCCCCCTCCAGCTTTCAAATCCCTTACTCACTCTTCCTTCAGTTAGTCCTGACGAAGGATCTCGGCCTGAAACGTCGACTGCACCTCTTCCTATAGATGCTGCTTGGCCTGCTGTGTTCACCAGCAACTTTGATGTATGTTGCTTATTCCTATGCATATTTGATGGAGTTTCAACTGACAGACACTCATACTGTAAGACACTTGTATGTCACACACCCAAATCTTGAGCAGCAAAATCTATGCTGATCTTTTAATGCAGTTCTTAAGGGAGTAACACACTTTTTAATGTGTTGCCTTTCAGCTAAAGTTTCAATCTAAGGTTCTGTTTGTTCTGTCAAATGGATGTTTTGCCCAGTATTTAGCTCCTAAAATCAGAAAATTAGATTACTTAGTTAATCTCATATTGCTGCTTGTGTAAACCTGTTGGCTGCTATGGTTCCCAGGATACAACAGTTATTAGATTCAGAGAACAATTCACTGGCTATAAAGTACATTGGAATATCCTGAAGTAACGAAAACCTCTACCTTGGTGGTTTTAAAATTTGATGTTTATGAGGCTATTGTGGAAAGAATCTAAATTAATTTCATAAAGCTTCTCATAGGTGTCAGAGTTAGGACACTTGCAGTTAATCAGAGTTAGAGCGTCCCAGAGAGATACAGTGTGGAAATGGGTCCTTTGACACACTGACTATCAACCACCCATTTACACTAATCCTATATTAATCCCATTTTTTAAATTCTTGCTACATTCTTGACAACTTCCCCAAGATTGTACAATCATCTGTCCACTGAGCACAATTTACTGTGGCCCTCTCACCCACCAACCAGCAGTCTTTAGGATATGGGAGAATACTGGAAGAATCCCATGTAGTAGCAGAGAGAATGTGTAAACTCCACACAGCAAAAGTCTCTGACACTATTAGGCAGTGGCCCATGTACTATTGTGCCACTGACAATATCAGTCCAGACTGCATCACTATCTCAACCTCCAAAAATTGAAGAAGCAGATTGATAATTTAAAATTTTACCTGATTCTACCGTGATTCACGATCATAGAAACGTAGAAAACCTACAGCACAATACAGGCCCTTCAGCCCACAGAGTTGTGCCCAACATGTCCCTACCTTGGAAATTACTAGGCTTACTTATAGCCCTCTATTTTACTAAGCTCCATGTGCCTATCTAAAAGTCTCTTAAAAGGCCCTATTGTATCCGCCTCCACCACCGTTGCTGGCAGCCCATTCCACGCACTCACCACTCACTGCGTAAAAAAACTTACCCCTGACATCTCCTCTGTACCTACTCCCCAGCAGGTTAAACCTGTGTCCTCTTGTGGCAACCATTTCAGCCCTGGGAAAAAGCCTCTGACTTTCCACACGATCATGGATCAAACATTTTTTTTCAACTAATTTTCAAAGCAGCATCAATTTTCAGGCAGATCAGAAGTACCATCAACACAGAATGGAAGGAAGAGTCAGAGTGTAGCTTCAGTACACCTACAGAACAGCACTGCAGAGACACAGGGCCAGATCGTTGGTCTGCCTCTTCATCAGACACTTTGTGTGATGCAGTAGAATGAGCATTTAGCAAGAAAATAATCAGCCATCTGAACAGCTCCATAAAGCTTATCCACCAGAACAACATGCAAGTAATGGAATGCCTCATTCCTGTTTGATCTTCTCTCAAGGTATACTTACTCTTATCTATATATAAATTGTAATACTGTTTATAATTGCAACCCAATTTTATTTGGCTGAATTTGGTTTTTAATAATTTTGCTATTATACCATAAAGGTGTTCACATTCTATAACTTAATTCACGAGGTTCAACATATTTTCGCCTTTGTGTACTTCATTTATAAAAGGATAAGTTGCTGTACAATAGCTTTTTATGAAGCAAAGGCCAGCCCAGCAAAATATCAGTGTTCAGTCAGCAAGAGCTGCAGGCTTGCTACCTGACAAATTTGTTGGTTAATCAATGAGTCTATTAATTTAGAAAGTTTTGTTAATTACATCTATCTCTTCCTTGCTATTGATTTCCATTAAAATCTACAAAGAAAGGAAAGTACACCGAATCCAGTCATAAAGTAACCAGTCAACCTAAGCAATTGATACAGCTTTGATGATGGTATACCTTAGTAGGCAATTTTATGCAAAAAGAATCGGTTAGCATTTGTTAATTACTTCTAGGAGCAGTAACCACATTAAATCAATCCAGAACATGAATTATACAAATTACTATCCCTATTTTCTTCAGCATGAAGTTTTACATCATTTTCTCAATAAAACGTACATGACAATCAGCATTACAATGTGTTTCAAACCTCTGGCTGGATAATATGCAATTTTTCCCACTGCCTCCAGAGTATCCTATGACTGCAGTAATCTTCTGTGGCAGTTTGGCTCACAAAGCAGCTTCCTGAGACCCTACATCAGCACTGTTCTAACAGCTTAAGGCAGCTCATGGATTAACTAAGTAGTACATTAGAAGTTCTTTAAAGCATAAAATAAAATAATAATTAAAACACATAGAACGAAGGACAATACAGTACAGGAACAGATCCTTCAGCCCTCTATGACTTCCCAAACAAGATGCCAAGTTAAATTGAATCTCTTCTGTCTGCACATGATACATATCTCTGTTCTCTGCATATTCATGTAACTATCTAAAAGCCTCTTAAATGCCACTATCTTATCTACTTCACCACTACCCCTGGCAGCAAATTACAGGCACATATCACTCCCTATGTAAAAAGAAACTTGCCCCATTCATCTTCTATGAATTTTCCTCCTCTCGCCTTAAGGACATGTTTCTACATTTCACATTTTTACCCTGGGAAAAGAGATTCTGTCTGTCTAACTCATCTCTGAGTCTCACAATTTTATAAACTTCTATCAGGTCTGTAGGTTTTCACAAATAAAAACTAGTAGAGGCATTTTATGTGTAAGAAAATCCCTAACAACTCATTTATTGTACTCCAAACACTGAACACAAAGTGTGGTAAAGGTACTTCAGGTAATTACATAATCGCATCAGACAAGCTTCTTAAAGTGAATCCTGACTCAATGTTGGTGGCAGTGAATTATCTACATTTCCACCAACTTCATAACCCCACACAGTCTTTACCTGCCAGACTTCACTAAAACTGGCATTATGAGCCTGTCCAGAGTTCAGACAAGCCACCCAGCTAGGGTCCTATGTTTTATGGGTGAAGGAACAGCTGAGGCCTCTGACTCATCCAGAGATTCACTGACATTCTCATGGTCATGTTGTGATGGCAGGGGCATGGTAGCGGAATCCTCCAAAACTTGGTGGGCCAGTTTAAGGCAATCTACTGAAAGACATTCAGGTATACCCTTCTTATCAATGATAAAAGTCTTTTCTCTCCATTCCAAAATGCGGAATGGGCCATTGTAAGAGGGCCTAAGGGGATGTTGGTGTGCATCATGGCAGACAAAACAAACGAAACAGAATGTAGGTCAACAGAAACCCAAAAATGCTGTACGCCATGATTGGAAGTAGGAATCGGTGCAAAGGAATTGAATTGACTGAGGAGGGTAGAACACTGTAGAGAAGCCCTCCTCAGTCAATTCAATAGTGTCAGCAGGAATATAATCACCTGGCACTCATAACAGCTGCCCTATACGAACTCAGTCATGGGCGCTCTTTTGGTGCTGTTCTAAGCTGCAGCAGGACCCATTGGAGATGATCATGCCACAGTCATCCATCAGGGAAGCCCTCAGAGCAACTTTGAAGGAGTGGTGAAACCACTTCATAGGCCATTGGACTGCAGCTGATACATCATGGTGTGATGTAGCTTAACATTGAGGAACTGGGCTATCGCAGCACAGAGGTCTGATAGGAATTGGGAACTGTGGTCAGAGGAAATATCAGAGTGGGTGCCAAACTTGAGCGACGCAGGTGCTAATGAACGCATGAGCCACATCTATGGCCATCGGCGATGCTACAGGGATGACCTCTGGCCACCTGATGGTACGGCGTGAAACCGTGGAGGGGGGGAAGAGGACCAGCAAGGTCCACATTGACATGGTCAAACCATCAGTCCCTGAGCCGATGGCACCTGAACATGATGGTTAAACTTTGCCTTTGCCACGCTCTCTCCACACAGACTGTTTTCCAAATAGGCATATCCTTTTGAAATCCATGCCACACAAACCTTGTGAAACCAGTTTCAGTGAGGCCTTCTGGCCAGAATGTGAGAAACCATGTGTGGAGTCAAAAACAGTTTACCTCCAGTTTGCAGGCAAGGACAACTGGTTGAGGTATCACACAGGAGAGAAACACCAGCTTCCTCGAACTTAATATCTGTCAACTGCAGATCTGTGACTGCTGTTCGATAAGCCTCGACCTCTGGGTCAATAGCTTGGTTGGCTGCCATGCCAGTATAGTCTATCTCTATGCGTATGGCCTCAACGGCTGGCTCTGAGAAGCAATCAGCCATGGCATTATTTTTTCCCCTCGACATGTTGTATGTCTGTCGTGAACTCTGATATGTGGCATTACTGCCATGCAACCTAAGGGTCTGATATTTTGGCCATAACATGCACAAGGGGTTTGTGGTCAACAAACGGTGTGAAATGGCAACCCTCTAGAAGAAAAAGAAAATAATGGACAGCCAGATAGAGACAGAGAAACTCATGGTCAAACATGTTGTCCTTTGAGTGATTATGCAGAAAGTTTGAAGTTAATAACTCATCAGTTAATAACTCATTAGGGGTGATTGCCAAGTTTGTGGCCTATGGTAGAAGGAGATGAGTTATTAACTTCAAACTTTCTGCATAATCACTCAAAGAGTTGACCTACGTGTGCATGTAACGAGAGCCGTATAACTCATCTCCTTCTACCTTAGGCCACAAACTTATCAATCACCCATCTGTGGACACTTCCTGGAGGTCCAAAATCCATATGCTCGAAGACCGCTGGACCAAGTGTGTAAATGTAGGAGGGGACTATGTTGAAAAATAAATGTGCTAGGTTTTCTAAAATTGAGTCCTTCTACCGTAGGCCATGAACTTATCAATCACCTCTCGTATTGTATGCCAAGCACTGAACACAAAGCATGGTAAAAGTACTTTTGTGTAATTACATCATGACGTCAGACCAGCCCGTAAAGAGAACTCCGACTCAATGTCAGAGGCTGTGAATTATGAATGTTTCCACCAATTACATTACCTTACAGCCTTCCATCAGTATCCAAAGACTCCAGAGAAAACAACCTAAGCTTGTACAAACCCTCCTTAAAGTTGATATCCTCTAATTCTAAGATAAAATGAGAGAGTCTAATCTGTCCGCATTCTCTAGCATATTCTATATTCTACAATTTACACCAATAGAGATCCAGAAGATGTTAGTTGCACTCTGCAGCAAGTGTGGTTTTCTTTCATAAAGCTAGCTAGCCATCTACACAATCTGGCTTGTTGTACTATAGTGAGGAGACCTGAACGAACAGTGCAGTGGTTCCGCCAGGAGAACTGCTGCCTTCCAGCTCCAGTGACAGGTAATGCAGGAACAGGCCCCTCTGCCGATGATATCTGCACTGACATTGGTGCCAATTTAACTTAATCCCACCTTTCTGCACAAGCTCCATATTTCTTTATTTCCTACCTGTTCATGTCTAAATGCTTCTTAAGTGTTGCTGTCTTATCTGCTTCTACTCAAGCCTCTGTCTGATAAAGGCAAGTATGCTATACACCTTCTTTACCACTCTGTCTACTAGTGTTAGCACTTTCAGGAAGCAAGATCCCTCTGTAGATCAATGCTCCTCAAGGATCTGCCATGACTGTGTGCTTCCATCTTGCATTTGACTTCACAAAATCTGGTACTTCACACTTTTCTGCATTAAAGTTTATATGCCATTTCTCTACCCAAATTTCCAGTTGATCTAGTGTATCTGTTGACAACCTCTCACATGATCTATATTCCCGCCAATTTTGTGCTGTCTGTGAACTTACAATTCAGTCCATCTATATTCTCATCCCAATCACTCAAGTATATCACAAACAACAGAGATCCCACCACTGGTCACAGACTTCCAGTCAGATTAACACCACTCCACCACTGCCACCTGTCCTCATGACTAAATGAATTTTGAATCCTTCCTATCAATTTGCCATAGATCCCACGGAACCAAGTGGATCAGCCTTTCACAATCTGGTCAAGAGCTTTACTGAAGTCCATGAACACCCATTGCTCTATACTCATCAAACTTTAGAAGCAAAGGAGCCCCCCACAAACATGAGAAAATCTGTAAATGCTGCAAATCAAAAGCATCCAAAGGGTCCTGAAAACTCTTTTCCTTAGATGCTACTGAGTCTGCTGAGTTCCTACAGCATTTTGTGTGTGTTGCAGAAGACAAAAGACATCTGGCTTGCCCGCTTCAACCCACGGCAATTTCTAAAGATGCAGATGGAACGCATCCTTACCAGATGCATGATGGCTTTGTATGACAATTGCTCTGCCCAGGACTAGTGAATCTGTGGAATGTTTTGCCACTAGGAGCTTGCCACTTGTTTTGCAGCTTGGAGGCCAAGTCACTGGGTCTATTTAAGACCAAGATTGATAGATTCTGGATTAGTCAGTGTATGAAGGTATATGGGGAGAAGGCAGAAGATTGGGGCTGAAAGGGAAAATGGATCAACCATGACGAAATGGCAGAACAGACTCGATGTGCCAAATGATCTGCTTCTGCTCCTATACCTTATGTCTTTTGACTGCATGAAACTACAGAGCTGTGGACAATGCTCAGTACATCATAGAAACCAGTGTCCTTCATGGATTCGGGGCCAACACCCCTCAACAGGACTGAAAGAAAAGATGAGTAGTGTTACGTACCCCGTAACTGGGTTGCCAAACCAGCAGAAATGGATCACTCAGTTGGAGTCTGGAGTACTAGAACTAAGAAAGTTTTATTAAAGAAACAAGCAACACAGTAATCGAAAGGATAATAAATGCAACAGTTCAGTGATGATAAACACATGTGCACAGAATTAAGATAACAGCATCAATCAAGCTCTATCGTTGTCTAGGGGTTAAATGACCAATTTCAAAATGACTCAAAGTTCAGTCCAGTTTGTAGTTCAGTTCGCAGTAATCGTTGCCATGGCGATGGACAAGGTGGGGGAAGAGAGACAGAGATAGAACAGGAACAACTGATCATTCAGAACAGCTTCACTCACAGACCAGCGAGATGGCTCACAAACAGCATTTGGGCGGGTCCTTGGTGATGTCACCTGAGGTCACCGACTGTGACCCCTCCTCCAGATGCGGTCGATCCTCTGCAGTGAACCCGGCACCCAGGCAAGGGCGGACACACACCGGGTTCCCGCTGATCGTACCTTTCCACCCACTCGTGAGAAGCGTACCGCTTCCAGGGTCTCGTTACCTCGGGTGGCGTGTGTGTCTGTCTTAGCGAACCTGTCCCTTTTTATCCCCCTGCTGGGGTATCGCCTGTCCATCACTTCAAACAGTTCAGGGTTCAAAAGGGGGGAACCGCTCCAGACAGCTCTTCCTCCCACATCCCTTCATTACACATCTCCAGACGCTGCTCCATTGTTCCTTATCTCTCCTTCCCCTGAGGGCAGGTGGCAGACCAACTGCTGATGCCACTGATGCTAGCCCAGGCCAGCAAACATCTTAATTTTATGTGTATTCTCGTAACACTTCCCCCCTTTAAGGATTTTTACCGGGAGGTAAAAATTACAAACATGACTACATTATCTGATACATACACAATATACATCTTTAACAGTTATTTAGCTAATACAGAGAATTTGAAGCTGTCAACACCTTGACAGACAGTCATCACATTTTCTGTTCCTTTTACACGTGTTATTAATAATCCCTTAGACCAGGCTCCAACTCAGCAAACTTCATAGTGGCCAAAAACACTGATGAATTGCGACCAATGTAACCTCTCATTTGGTTTTGTCCCGGACCACAACAACAAGGGTCGTCCCATTCCGACTCAATTTTCCCTCGCAAGGGCTTAGTAGGAGGGGGACGGGTATTGACCGCAGAGTTATTGCAAAACTTCCTGCAGTACCCCACCATCTCCAAAAGCCTTCTGAGGGCCCTCTTGTCTGTCGGGGTTGGGAGGTCAGCGATAGCCTGCACTGTAGCTTGCATCACTGCCAGCTGCCCCTGTGTCACCACAATTCCCAGGTAAGTGACATTCGTGTGGCCGAATTCATTTTTTCCAAGGCTCACTATCACGCTGGCTTCAGACAGCCGTATTAAATTGCCAATACACACCTCTGTGTTCATCAGCCCTTTAGTCACTGAATTACTCGAAAAATATGGGTGTTGTTTGCTTGGCAGCCCTATTGTAACAGACATAACCCAACGTCCCAGTTCTTTGCAGTTCCTCGGGACAATCAAACACATGGGTGCGAGTCGTTTAATTACTCCTTCGGGGATTAAGGGAGAGACCTTATCAGTAGACCTGGCCAAAACAATAGCCTTCTCCCATCTGACCGATCCCATCCTAATCTTTTGAAAATGGTTTTTTTCTCTTAGCAGGGGGCCCCTAGCTTCATTGATTTCCACGCTAACACCGACCAGGTTTGTTAGCATATCAAAAGCCGGTGACCGTCTCAGTTCGCGTCGGTCATGATCAATAACATTTTTCCCCCTGGGCAGCCGGTAACTCTCTTTCATGATTCCACCAACTGTTTCCTCCAGCACCGCAAAATGTCCACCGGGGGGTACCTCGTGGGCCATGTTAAAAACCTCATCCCCATAACTCTTTTGCACCACCCCCCACTCCTCATCTGCGGATGCTGTACTTGATTTCCCTTTCTTCCTTAGCACTTCCTCATCCGCACAATAGCCTACTAGTTCCCTTGTCAAGGCTGTGTCAGAGAGAGCTGTCTCGGCCAAAACCATCAGCCCCTCGTCTCGCTCCTGCGTCTGCACAAATTCTTTCCTGGCTACTGCTACGTCCGTCCCAGCTCCCTCACTACCTCTTATCTCACTACACCCTGTCTCATACAAGGTTGGCAGAAATGTTTCAGCCAAATTCACCATCGCGGGCGGGGCCTCCATGCTGGCAGGCTGACCCGTCAATCTCACGACTGGGAACACGATTCCTCTGGCGATGTCATTACCGAGCAAGACTTCCACGTCTTTCATCGGTAATTCGGACCTCACCCCGATCGTGACTAGTCCAGAGACCAGGTTGCTCTGTAAATGTATCTGGTGCAAAGGGACTGACTCTGTCCCTTCCCCAACACCTTTGACCTCTACCTCCCCAGTCTGGGTCTCTGAGCTAAACTCTAATACACTCTTCAGTATTAGTGACTGACACGCTCCCGTGTCTCTCCAGATCCGCACTGGAACTGGTTTTAACCTCTTTTTCACTGACACCAGTCCGGCCGAGATAAACCTCTCGCGCCCTTCCTGGACTTTTTCAGACCTGTCCTTCCCTAGCGGTTCGCTTAACAGCTCAATACAGCCATTCAAAATTTCCGCTTTTCCTTTCCCCGTCTCTTTCCTTGGGGCAAAGCACCTGGACGCAAAGTGTCCGACTTTCCCACAATTATAACAGACGACCCCAGGAGACTTCCTACCAGGCTTCTCCCGGTCTACCTTATCCTTTTCACTAGTCCCCGGCTTACTTTCTGACTTTTCCGGCGGACTCTCCCCGCCGTCCTGACTACCCTTCTGGTAGCCTTTACTCGGGGCAACCTTCATTTTATGCGTCAACGCATACTCATCCGCTAACTTAGCAGTTGCGGCTAACGTGGCTGCCTCTTTCTCATCGAGGTAGGGTCTCATACCCTCAGGGACACAACCTTTAAACTGCTCAATCAGAACCAGTTGCAGCAGTCTGTCATAATCCCCCTCTACCCCTTTCGAGGCGCACCAACGCTCACAATATGTTTGCATCTCACGAGCAAACTCCAAATACGTGCGGTCCCACCGCTTCCTCGCATTCCGGAACCTCTGACGGTATGCCTCCGGGACCAACTCATAAATCCTGAGGATGGCCTCCTTCACCACCTCATACTTCTGGGCATCTTCCGCGGATAAAGCGGAGTAAGCTTGTTGGGCCTTCCCTTTCAGTACACTCTGAAGTAAGACAACCCACTTATCCCTCGGCCATTCCTGACTTATGGCCACTTTTTCGAAATGGAGAAAGTACCGATCCACATCGGTATCGTCAAATGGGGGAACCAGCCTAACCTCCTGGGTCGCCCGGAACCCTCCACCTTGGTTCGGCACGAGCCCCTGCTCGGCCCTTATCTTTAACTTCTCCAGCTCAAATTCCCTTTCCCTCTGTTTCTCCTCTCTCTCCAACTGTCTGTCCCTCTCTCTCTCTTCTCTCTCCAACTGTCTGTCCCTCTCTCTCTCTTCTCTCTCCAACTGTCTTTCTCTCTCTTGCCTTTCTACCTCTCTCTCCTGCCTTTCTAACTGCTTCTCTTCGTGTTCTAACTGCCGTACCCGGAACTCGTGCTCGAGTCTCAGTTTTTCAAGCTGTACCTGTACCGCGTCTCCAGCAGGTTTTTCAATAGACACCTCCCCCAGCTCACCTTGGGGAAACACACCTTTAGATACATAGTGCTCTACAATAGCTCTGTGTATCTCCTCTCTCCTCATTGTCGACTTCACCTTAGCAAGATTCACCCGTTTTGCCACAGCTATCAATTCCGATTTCCTGGCATCCTCTAATGCCTCCAAGGTCGGCGCCTTTATAAATTCCTCAACCTCCATTTCTGCTGTTTGTCTTTTCTTTCTTTCGGGAATTTTAACCCAATCAATTTACTCCGTCCCAAATTTAGCGTTCAAAATCCCGGACGAGCCCCCACTTATGTTACGTACCCCGTAACTGGGTTGCCAAACCAGCAGAAATGGATCACTCAGTTGGAGTCTGGAGTACTAGAACTAAGAAAGTTTTATTAAAGAAACAAGCAACACAGTAATCGAAAGGATAATAAATGCAACAGTTCAGTGATGATAAACACATGTGCACAGAATTAAGATAACAGCATCAATCAAGCTCTATCGTTGTCTAGGGGTTAAATGACCAATTTCAAAATGACTCAAAGTTCAGTCCAGTTTGTAGTTCAGTTCGCAGTAATCGTTGCCATGGCGATGGACAAGGTGGGGGAAGAGAGACAGAGATAGAACAGGAACAACTGATCATTCAGAACAGCTTCACTCACAGACCAGCGGGATGGCTCACAAACAGCATTTGGGCGGGTCCTTGGTGATGTCACCTGAGGTCACCGACTGTGACCCCTCCTCCAGATGCGGTCGATCCTCTGCAGTGAACCCGGCACCCAGGCAAGGGCGGACACACACCGGGTTCCCGCTGATCGTACCTTTCCACCCACTCGTGAGAAGCGTACCGCTTCCAGGGTCTCGTTACCTCGGGTGGCGTGTGTGTCTGTCTTAGCGAACCTGTCCCTTTTTATCCCCCTGCTGGGGTATCGCCTGTCCATCACTTCAAACAGTTCAGGGTTCAAAAGGGGGGAGCCGCTCCAGACAGCTCTTCCTCCCACATCCCTTCATTACACATCTCCAGACGCTGCTCCATTGTTCCTTATCTCTCCTTCCCCTGAGGGCAGGTGGCAGACCAACTGCTGATGCCACTGATGCTAGCCCTGGCCAGCAAACATCTTAATTTTATGTGTATTCTCGTAACAGTAGATAGATCAATAAGGTGGGGGAGGGCAGGAAGAAATACAAAGTGATGGGTGAAACCAGGAAAGGCAGAGGGAATACACCGGGAGTAAAGGGCTAGGAAGCTGGTAGTTGAAAGAGATAAAGGGCTGGAGAAGGAGGAATCTGATAGAAGGTAAAAGACCATGGATGGAAGAGAAGGAGGAGGAGCACTAGAAGGAGGTAAGAGGCCTATGTTTAGTTTTTACCTTGGAAAGATCATCTTTTCCCTTAATGATTTCAGAGTGTGTGTCTTTTTGTGTAATCCATGAAGTCTATGATACCGCTTTTTTTCTTTTCATTTTACTACATGAAATAGTTAACTTTCTTCAGATTTTCATCTGTATGTGAGTTACTTCACTTTAATCAGCTGAATGTAATTGCCTTTTACTGGAACAAATATAATTACCATTTTATGTATTTCACTAAATTAGAAACACCCAGAAATAATTGTTAAACCTAACCACCGTTCAGGTAATAAGCTGTAGCGCATGGTAGATGTTTCTGAACCCAGAATAACTGCCAATACTGAAGCTGGGTTACAACAGGAATTCTGCAGATGCTGAAAATTCAAGCAACACACATCAAAGTTGCTGGTGAACGCAGCAGGCCAAGCAGCATCTGTAGGAAGAGGTGCAGTCGACGTTTCAGGCCGAGACCCTTCGTCAGGACTAACTGAAGGAAGAGTGAGTAAGGGATTTGAAAGTTGGAGGGGGAGGGGGAGACAGAGTCTCTTGCAAAAACGCCATCCCCTTCTCGCAATGTCTACTATAAGCCTACTGACTCTCACAGATATCTGGACTATTCCTCTTCTCACCCTGTCTCTTGCAAAAACGCCATCCCCTTCTCTCAATTCCTCCGTCTCCGCCGCATCTGCTCTCAGGATGAGGCTTTTCATTCCAGGACGAGGGAGATGTCTTCCTTTTTTAAAGAAAGGGGCTTTCCTTCCTCCAATATCAACTCTGCTCTTAAACGCATCTCCCCCATTTCACGTACATCTGCTCTCACTCCATCCTCCCGCCACCCCACTAGGAATAGGGTTCCCCTGGTCCTCACCTACCACCCCACCAGCCTCCGGGTCCAACATATTATTCTCCGTAACTTCCGCCACCTCCAACGGGATCGCACCACTAAGCACATCTTTCCCTCCCCCCATCTCTCTGCATTCCGCAGGGATTGCTCCCTACACAACTCCCTTGTCCATTCGTCCCCCCCATCCCTCCCCACTGATCTCCCTCCTGGCACTTATCCGTGTAAGCGGAACAAGTGCTACACATGCCTTTACACTTCCTCCCTTACCACCATTCAGGGCCCCAAACAGTCCTTCCAGGTGAGGCAACACTTCACCTGTGAGTCGACTGGGGTGATATACTGCGTCCGGTGCTCCCGATGTGGCCTTTTATATATTGGTGAGACCCGACGCAGACTGGGAGACCGCTTTGCTGAACATCTACGCTCTGTCCGCCAGAGAAAGCAGGATCTCCCAGTGGCCACACATTTTAATTCCACATCCCATTCCCATTCTGACATGTCTATCTACGGCCTCCTCTACTGTAAAGATGAAGCCACACTCAGGTTGGAGGAACAACACCTTATATTCCATCTGGGTAGCCTCCAACCTGATGGCATGAACATCGACTTCTCTAACTTCCGCTGAGGCCCCACCTCCCCCTCGTACCCCATCCGTTACTCATTTTTATGCACACATTCTTTCTCTCACTCTTCTTTTTCTCCCTCTGTCCCTCTGAATATACCTCTTGCCCATCCTCTGGGTCCCCCCCCCTTGTCTTTCTTCCCGGACCTCCTGTCCCATGATCCTCTCGTATCCCCTTTTGCCTATCACCTGTCCAGCTCTTGGCTCCATCCCTCCCCCTCCTGTCTTCTCCTATCATTTTGGATCTCCCCCTCCCCCTCCAACTTTCAAATCCCTTACTCACTCTTCCTTCAGTTAGTCCTGACGAAGGGTCTCGGCCTGAAACGTCGACTGCACCTCTTCCTACAGATGCTGCTTGGCCTGCTGCGTTCACCAGCAACTTTGATGTCTGAAGCTGGGTTAGTTTGTTTTACAATCATTTTAGCACATGTGGAATTATTTGGCTGAATTTCCTACAGTGAGTTCAGCTTCCATTTGATGTAGAAGTTCAGTTACAGACATATACTAAATGCACAACATCAACAACAAGTCACTGAGATTAGTAACCTAAATAAATAATAACAATGAGTTGGAAGAAATAGTTCATATTAAGGATGTTAAGTGTTAAACATGTGATCTCCTTCATCTGAACTTTTCCTTTTGAGAGAGAATCAGGAGGGCTAAAACAGAATAGGAGGTTGCTCTGGCAGACAAGAGGAAACAGAATCCCAAGGGTTTCTATAGCTACATTAAGAGCAAAAGGATAGCAAGGGGAAACGTTCATCAGTGTGGTCATCTATGCATGGAGCCAAAAGACAGGGGAAATCTTAAATGATTTATTTTTTTCTGTGTTTACTCGGGGGACAGACACAGAGTCTACAGTACTGAAAAATAGAGCATTGAGGTTGTGGACGCTATCTGGATCACAGAAGAGAAGGCTCTTTCTATCATGAGGTGAATTTGGGTGGACAAATCCCCAGAAACTGAAAAGGTAACCCCTCAGACCTTGTGGAGGCCTGTGCAGAAATTCCAGGACCCGGGCAGAGATACTTAAAACATCCTCAGCCACGGATGAGGTACTGGAGGGTTACTAATAAGCCAGGTAATTATAGGCCAATGAGCATGATGTCAGTCATGGGTAAATTATTGGAAAATTTTATAAGGGACAGGGTATAAGTATTCGCATAGACAGGGCCTGATTATGGATAATCAAAATGGCAGGTCATGACTAACAAATCCTATAGATTTCTTTGAAGCGGTTACCAAGAAGATTGATAAAATAGCTTGGCACTCAAGATGAAGAAGTCAATAGGATTCAGCATTGGCTTAGTGAGAGAAGCCAGAGAATGGTAGATGGTTGTCTCTCTGATTGATGACCTGGGATTAGTGGTGCGCCACAGGGATCAGAGCTGAGTCCATTGGATACCCACTTTAGACATCAGTGATTTGTTTTCACAGACTTTTCTTGTGAAGTTGATCAAAATTGGCTGGACTGATGCAAAGGATCAATGAATTTTAAGCTTTATTCATGTACAATGGAAAGCAATGTTCTGGTCTGGTTATGCTTAAAGCCACCCACACACTATATAAAATACCATAGTCATTTTCTGGTTCTACACTTCAACAAAGTTCCTAACATTTTTTAAAACTTCAGTTTGTGTTCTTAAGTGGACTCTTTGCTGTAAACTTGTAAATGGGGGCACCAGGCCTGCCCGATCTCTGGAATACAACCATTACTACAGATCACCACCAAAATGGATTGAAGTCAACTGTGACTGCCTTGAAATGAATGTGCTCTTTATGCTGCCAGTACACCTGACATTGACCATTCGAAAAGACCTCTGATAATCGATACCAGCTGCATATCACTGGAGTGAATATTTGTAGGTTGTAAACAGGATATCTAACAGGTCTATGAGCTCCAAAATCTCCCTTCTGGAAAGTGTTATAGGGCTACTAGAACAAAAGAACTTCACACCATCTTCAAAGTTTCTTCCCCCCAGGCAGTTAATTAGATCAACCATTCTAGTTACCACTCATTTCCACCCCCATTGTGAACACTCTAACCACATTTTATAATGGCGTTTACAATCAAAGTACAGGTGTCCTTGTACATCAGTCACTGAAAGCAAGATGCAAGTACAGCAGGCAGTGAAAAAAGCTAATAGCATGCTGGCCTTCATAACAAGGAGAATAGAGAATAAGAGCAAAGAGGTCCTTCTGACGCTGTACAGGGCCCTGGTGAGACCACACCTGGAGTACTGTGTGCAGTTTTGGTCTCCAAATTTGAGGAAGGACATTCTTGCTATTGAGGGAGTGCAGCGGAGGTTCACAAGGTTAATTCCCGGGATGGCGGCACTGTCATATGTCGAAAGATTGGAGCGGCTGGGCTTGTATACCCTGAAATTTAGAAGGCTGAGAGGGGATCTTATTGAAACATATAAGATTATTAAGGGATTGGACATACTGCAGGCAGGAAGCATGTTCCCGCTGATGGGTGAGTCTAGAACCAGAGGCCACAGTTTAAGAATTAGGGGTAGGCCATTTAGAACAGAGTTGAGGAAAAACTTTTTCACCCAGAGAGTGGTAGATATATAGAATGCTCTGCCCCAGAAGGCAGTGGAGGCCAAGTCTCTGGATGCTTTCAAAAAAGAGATGGATAGAGCTCTTAAAGATAGCGGAATCAAAGGTTATGGGGATAAGGCAGGAACTGGATACTGATTGTGGATGATCAGCCATGATCACAGTGAATGGCGGTGCTGGCTCGAAGGGCCGAATGGCCTACCCCTGCACTTATTGTCTATTGTCTATATGCTGGTAACAAGTTCAAGTTCAAGGTCATTTTCATTCAACCCTATGCATGTATACTGCCAAACGAGGCAATGTTCCTCCAGACCAAGGCGTACAACACAGAACATATGACTCACACACATAACACATACATTAATATTACCATTAATCCATTAACAAATAATAAGGTGTATATACAATACAAGTTAAAAAGTAAGCAGTACAATGCTATTGGGACTTCATACATGATGAGACTTGGGTGGTAGTAGGAAGTTCAGTAGCCTTATGGCCTGGGGGAAGTAGCTGTTTCACATCCTAACAGTTCTTGTCCTAATGCTATGGTACCTCCAACATGATGCTAGAGGGTATATTTATGTATTTATGTGCATTTTATTCCATATTTGTACTCTAATACTTAACTTTATATTTTATATACTTCTTATCCAAGGGCAACCATAGTGATTGTAACAACTATCGTGGCATCTCTCTCCTTAGTATTGTGGAGAAAGTTTTTACCCATGTCGTCTTGGCACGACTTCAGAGCCTTGCATCCAGAGTCTACACAGAGTCCCAGTGCGGGTTCAGAGCAGGGAGGTCCACAGTGGACATGATCTTCTCACTGTGCCAGCTGCAGAAGTTTCCAGAGCAGCAGAAGCCACTGTAAACAGCCTCATTTTTCAGACCAAGGCATTCGACCTCGTCAGCAGAAACAGGCTCTTCAAACTCCTACTAAAGATAGGCCGCCCTCAAGACCACACAGCATCCATACCATCTTTCCATAAGGACACGCACAGCACTGTCTGCTTCAATGAGGCAACTTCTGATGCCTTTCCAGTAAGCAGTGGAGTGAAACAAGATTGCGTCCTGCCACTGACTCTCTGTGGAATCTTCTTCTCCATGTTCCTTGTTTCATAGACTGCACTGAGGGCATCTACCCTCGCACAAGAACTGATGGCAAGCTGTTCAACATCGATCGCTTGCATTCCAAGACCATCGTTAGGACATCTCTCATCCATGAGATGCTACTTGCAGATGATGCAGCATTGACGTCACACACTGAAGGCAGACTCCAACAACTGATTACCCGCTTTGCCCATACCTGCAAGGAGTTTGGGTTAACCATTAGTCTGAAGAAGACAAACGTCGTAGCCCAGGGTGCAGAATCTCCCCCAAACATCACCATTGACGGTTGCTCTCTTGATGTAGTCGACTCCTTCGCCTATCTTGGGTCGACCATCTCCAGCTGCCTGTCCATCAAAGCAGAGGTGAAGAGTGAGGTTGCCAAAGCTGCATCTGTCATGGCCTGATTGAACAAGAGAGTGTGGAACAACAGACAGATTGACAAAGGCCAAGCTGCGTGTGAACTAGGCGTGTGCGCCCAGCACACTCCTTTATGCCAGCAAGGCTTGGACGCAATGCATCAGCCAAGAGAAGAGACTAAGCTCATTCCACCTACACTGCCTCAGCAGATGCAACTTGCACATCTCCTGGCAGGATAGAATCACCAACACAGAGGTTCTGCAGAGGGCTGACACTTCCAGCATTCACGCACTATTCAGTAACAGATGCCTCAGAGGGTTAGGCCATGTCAAACAGATGGACCGGGGATGCATTCCCAAGAACATGCTGCATGGGTCACCTACTCTAGATAGCCCATGTCTACAACCCAACAGCCATCAGTAAAAGTGTCACACTGTCGTCTTCAAGATGTACAGACGCTGCTGCCGATTATTTATAATTGTTGAGAACTCTTGATTTTTGTGGCATGCAACACACCACAGCAAATTCAGAGATTCAAAGTACATTTGTTGTCAAAGTATGTATGCAGTATTGAACCGTGAGATTCATCTTCCTTACAGACAGCCACAAAACAAAGAAAACCACAGAACCCATACAAAGAAAAATATTCCCTACATTTTCAAACACTTTGCTGCAAGCAAAATTGACTTTCATTGGGTTTTTGTTTAATCCTGTAACTCCTCTTAATGAATGACATGGATATGCAACAGTGGGCTCTGTTAGCACCTTCACATGATAAAAAAAACAAATTGTGCAAATGGTAACCAAAAAGAAATGAGCAAAGCACACAGAATATAGAACACAAAATCGAAAGAGTCCAGGCGTATTCAGTTCAGCTCAGTTTGGTAGATGCAAGCCACCCCAATCAAAATTGTCCAAAAGTAACAGCAAAAAGGAGCGAGCAGAAAAATATCATAACGACTGTCAACTGCCTTAACGACTATCACCCGGTAGCACTCATAGCGACAGTGATGAAATGCTTTGAGAGTTTGGTCATGACTGGACTGAACTCCCGCCTCAGCAAGGACCTGAACCCATTGCAATTTGACTATCATCACAATAGGTCAACGGCAGAAGCAATCTCCATGGCTCTTCACGTGGCTATAGACCATCTAGACAACACAAGCACCTACGTCAGGATGCTGTTCATCGACTATAGCTCAGTATTTAATACCATCATTCCCACAATCCCAATTGAGAAGTTGCAGAACCTGGGCCTCTGTATCTCCCTCTGCAATTGGATCCTCGACTTCCTAACCAGAAGACCACAGTCTGTGCGGATTGGTGATAACATATCCTCTTCACTGATGATCAATGATGGCGCACCTCAGGGGTGTGTACTTAGCCCACTGCTCTGCTCTCTGTATACACATGACTGTGTGGCCAAGCATAGCTCAAACACCACCTACAAATCTGCTGATGACACAACCATTGTTGGTAGAATCTCAGGTGGTGACGAGTGGGTGTACAGGAGTGAGATATGCCAACTAGTGACAGTAACAACCTGGCACTCAACATCAGTAAGACAAAAATGCTGATTATGGACTTCAGGAAGGGTAAGACGAAGGAAAACATACCAATCCTCATAGAGGGATCAGAAGTGGAGAGAGTGAGCAGCTTCAAGTTCCTGGGTGTCAAGATCTCTGAGGACCTAAACTGGTTCCAACACATTAACGTAGTCATAAAGAAGGCAAGACAGTGGCTATACTTTACTAGGAGTTTGAGGCAATTTGGCATGTCAACAAATACACTCAAAAACTTCTATAGTTGGACCATGGAGAGCATTCTGATAGGCTGCATCACTGTGTGGCATGGAGGGGCTACTGCACAGGGATGAAAGAAGCTGCAGAAGGTTGTAAACCTAGTCAGCTCCATCTTGGGCACTAGCCTACAAAGTACCCAGGACATCTTTCGGGATTGGTGTCTCAGTAAGGCAGCGTCCATTATTAAAGGCCTCCAGCACCCAAGGCATGCCCATTTCTCCATGTTACCATCAGGTAGGAGATACAGAAGCCTGAAGGCACACACTCAGTGATTCAGGAACAGCTTTTTTCCCTCTGCCATCCAATTCCTGAATGGACATTGAAGCTTTGGACACTACCTCACTTTTTTAATATACAGTATTTCTGTTTTTGCACATTTTTAATAATCTATTCAATATATGTAATTTGTTTATTTATTATTATGTTTTATTTTATTTATTATTACTATTTTTTCTGTCTCTGCTAGATTATGTATTGCATTGAACTGTTGCTGCTAAGTTGACAAATTTCACGTCACATGCCAGTGATAATAAACCTGATTCTGATTCTAACATGAGCTATAGAGTCCAATCCACAAATTGTGTCAATTAAACCATACCCAAGGCCAGAAATCCAGCACCATTGCACCATCCTCTGACAGCATCAAGAGAGAAAGACCATTCAAATGCAGGAACCTCCCTTTGGGGGGGGGGGGACAGAGGAGAGAGAAAAGAGAAGAGAGAGAGAGAGAGAGAGAGAGAGAGAGAGGAGAGAGGGGAGAGGGAGAGGGAGAGGGAGAGGGAAAGAGAGAGACTGGAAGACACTGCTGAACATCCACCCACCTTCCGTACTTCCCTTGATGATTTTAATCTTCCTCGGCACTTTAACTGGTGAGATTGCTATAAATGGAGATGATCATGGGCTCCAGATTACTTAGCTCTCGAGACCACACATTTTGCTCGAAGCCTCACGGAACCCTCTTGGATATTATGGGTGATGATGGCTTTGACCTCCGTCATGAAGAAGTACAGGCACCAATGTGAGGTTATGCTCAACATCTCATTCGACCTGTAAGGACCAGTTTAAGGAAGATCAGCCCACATAGACATCACAACTCTGAGCAGTCTACTTAGGAGACCGGCTCCTTGTAAAGGTTGGATGGATAATACCTTTGGTGCTGGGCCCCTCCAAACCTCCTGTAACATACTCCCTTTGTGTTCCTGTAGCATCTCGGAGCCCTCTGCAGCATATCCCTGTCATTCATTAAGAAGAGTGAGAGGACTAAACACGAACCCATCGAAAGTCAATTTTGCTCACAGTTTGAAAATGTAGGGAATGTTTAACTTTTGATGTGAGATATGTAGTAGACTAAGCTATTGGTCTTCAGGATAATGAATCTGCTGCAGAGGTTTTCAGCTAAAGGTAGTGGTGTGCATCCCACTTCAGGACTGTGTTGAACAGGCTCTAAACGAACTGAGCAACACAATAAACAGGCATGAAACAGCTAACTCTGATGCTTTCGCCATCATTTTGGGGTATTTTAATGAGGCCAGCATGAAAAAGTCTCTAAATAGTTATTACAAACATATCTCTTGTGGAGAAAGAGGAGCCAACACATTGGACCACTGTGTCATCCCACACCCACACTTTGGAAAGTCTGATCACCTGCCTGTACTTCTACTCCCTGAATGTTGGCAGAGACTGAAGACTGCAGCACCAGTAGTGAGGATCAAGAAGATATGGACAAGGGAAGTGCAGGAGCACTTACAGGACAGCTTTGAATCGGTGGACAGGACAGTATTCAGGAATTCATCTTCAAGTCTGAATGAGTACGCCACAGTTGTCACTGACTTCATGAAAAACTGAGTGCATTAGTGTGTACCCATGAGAACATACATTGTATATACCGGAATCAAAACCAATGGATGAACCAAGAGGTTCATAGTCTGCTGAGAGGAGACCTGTGGCATTCAAGTCTGGTGAACCAGGACTGTACAAGAAGACCAGGTATGACTTCTGGAGGGCTATCTCAAGAGCAAAGGAACAATCCTCAATGAGGTTAGAGGTGGAAGCAGATGCACATCAACTCTGGCAAGGTTTGCAGGCTATTACTTCGGACAAAAGCAAAACCTAAATGAATGGCAGTGACGCTTCACTCCCAAATGAGCTTAACGCCTTTCATGCATGCATTGAAAGGAAGAATAAAGCTACAGCAATGAGGATCCCTGCAGCACCCGGTGACCCTGTGATCTCTGTCTCAGAGGCCGACATCAGATTGTCTTCCAAGACGGTGAACGCTCACAAGGTGACAGACCCCGATGGAGTATCTCGAAGGGCTCTGAAACTGAAAATCTGTGCTAATCAACTGCTGGGTGTGTTGAAAGACATTTTCAATCTCTCATTGCTACAGATAGAAGTTTCCACCTGCTTCAAAAGGGCAACAATCATACCAGTACTCAAGAAGAGCAGAGTAAGTTGCCTTAACAACTATTGTCCAGTAGCACTCACATCTACAGTGATTAAGTGCTTTGAGAGGTTGCTTATGGCCAGAATCAACTCCTGTCTCAGCAAGGACCTGAACCCAAAGCAATTTGCCTATCACCACAATAGGTCTACAATGAGTGCAATCTCATTGGTTCTTCACGCAGTTTTGGATCACCTGGACAATACTAACACTTATATCAGGATGCTGCTTATTGACTCAGTTCAGTGTTTAACACAATCATTCCTACAGTTCTGATCAAAAAACTCCAAAATCTGTGCTTTTGTACATTCCTCTGCAACTGGATCCTCGACTTCCTCACCAGAAGCCCACAGTCTGTGTGGATCGAAAACAAAATCTCCACCTCATTTATAATCAACACTGGCGCACCTGAGGGATGTGTGCTTAGCCCACTGCTCTACTCTCTCTACAACCATTACTGTGTGGCTAGGCACAGCTCAAATGATATCTACAAATTTGCTGATGACACAACTATTAGCAAAGTTCACGTGGTGATGAGAAGGTGCACAGGAGCGAAATACCTCAGCTAATTGAGTGGTGTCACAGTAATAACCTTGCATTCAATGTCAGTAAGACCAAAGAATTGATTGAAAACTTCAGAAAGGCTAAGATAAGGGAAAACACTCCAGTCCTGATCGAGAGATCAGAAGTGGATAGGGTGAGCAATTTCAAGATCCTGGGTGACAATATCTCTGAGGATCCGTTCTAAGCCCAACATATTAACGCAGTTACGAAGAAGGCATGACAACGGCTATATTTCATTAGGGGTTTGAGGAGATTTGGTTTGTCACCAAAGAAACTTTCAAGTTTCTACAGATAATCCGTGGAGAGCATTATAAATGGCCGCATCACCGTCTGGTATGGGTGGGGGAGGGGACGGCACAGGATCAAAAGAGGCTGCAGAAAAGTGTGAACTCAGTCAGTTCCATCATGGACACTAGCCTCCATAGCATCTAGGACATCTTTCAGGAGCGTTGACTCAAAAGGGGGGCATCCATCATTAAGGACATGCCCTCTTCTCATTGCTGCCATCAGGAGGGAGGTACAGGAGATTAAAGGCACACACTCAATGATTCAAGAACAGCTTCTTCCACTCTGCCAGCCAATTTCTGAATAGACATTGAACCCATCAACACTACCTTACCACTTTTTTGCACTACTTAACTATTTAACTATTTAATATAGTTATATACACATACTGTAGTTTACAGGTTTTATTATTATGTATTGCATTGTCCTGCTGCTGCAAAGACAACAGCATTCACAACATAGGCCGGTGATATTAAACCTGATTCTGATTCTGTACAGCATCATGACTTGAAATATAGTCTTAGTGTGATTGGCCTTTTATGTAACTTTGTTTTGGAGCAATCAAATCCTCAAAGCCTAATTGCTCTGAATAAACAATTACTCAAGTGAGATTTCTGGGAGAAAGAAGTGCTTACAAATGCAAAAGGAGACAATTTTATCGACAGGTATGACATGCATAAATGTGTGCAATATTACTCTGCTCCACAGTGCTGTGATACTTGACAGCACCAGATTGTTATTATTTCAAAATGGCATGAAGAAATACACTCTGGTGCTATTGAGGATTTCAAAGCCTGATGAAATAACAACAAATAATTTCTTAAACTGAAGTAGTTTAAGTGACCAAAATATGTGAAGGGCAAGTTACAAAGAGAATAATATATCACAAGGCAGTAAAATGTTCAACGATGTTCAGAATAAACTTTGTCCGTATTACCCTGAGGGAATGGATAGATAAAGGATTGGATAGTTGAAATAATCAACGTGAAGGAATTGTTCCATCGATCTTTTATCACGAAAGAAAACTTAAACTTTTATTTCTAAAATTGACTCCCTTCTTGAGGACCAATAAGAAATACTGTGCTCCAAAGTAGCAATTGCCAACATAGCACTGGAAGGGATCACATGCTGCAGTTCCATTTATTTAATTGCCTTTAATCTTTAATCAATGCTTTCAGCCTGAATATACTGCACTACTAAGCACGATAATGAAGTAGTTTCAGACAGCCACAATTCTTAAAGTAATAGACTTCTCAATAAGATTGGGAAAAAGAGCGTACAAATCACAATTAAGGCCAATCTAAGAAAAACTGATACCACAACATCGAGATTACAAAGGTGGATGGGTGACAGGGAGAAGAAGCAGTTTATCAGAAGTCATCTCTAAATATTTGGGTTGCTAAGAGGCATTTGGATTACTTTAAGAGGCATAGGCACAAGCACGTAAAAATGCAGGAAATTGAGTGATACGAATTACAGAAACATAGAAACATAAAAAAACCTACAGTACAATACAGGCCCTTCGGCCCACAAAGCTGAGTCGAACATGTCCCTACCTTAGAAATTACCTAGGGTTACCCATAGACCCTCTGTTTTTCTGAGCTCCATGTACCTGTACAGGGGTCTCTTTAAAGACCCTATCCTATCTGCCTCCACCACCATCGCTGGCAACCCATTCCACCACTCTCTGCATAGAAAGAATACCCCTGACATCTCCTCTGTGCCTAGTTCCAAGTATCTTAAAACTGTGCCCTCTCATGCTAGTCATTTCAGCCCTGGGAAAAAGCCTCTAACGATCCACACGATCAATACCTCTCATCATCTTGTACAGCTCTATCAGGTCACTTCTCGTCCTCCATCGCTCCAAGGAAAAAAGGCTGAGTTCACTCAACCTATTCTCATAAGGCATGCTCTCCCATCCAGGCAACCTCCTTGTAAATCTCCCCTGCACCCTTTCTATGGTTTCCACATCCTTCTTGTACGTGAGGTGACCAGAACTCAGCACAGTGCTCCAAATGGGGTCTGACCAGGGTCCTATATACCTGCAACATTACCTCTCGGCTCCTGAACTCAATCCCACGTTTGATGAAGGCCAATGCACCGTATGCTTTCTTAACCACAGAGTCAAACTATGGACTTGGACCCCAAGATCCTTCTGATCCTCCACACTGCCAAGAGTCTTACCATTAATACTATATTCTGACATCATATTTGCCCTACCAGAATGAACCACCTCACACTTATCTGGGTTGAACTCCATCTGCCACTTCTCAGCCCAGTTTTGCATCCTATGAATGTCCTGCTGTAAACTCTGACAGCCCTCCACAATATCCACAGCACCCCCAACCTTTGTGTCATAAGCAAATTTACTAACCCATCCCTCACTTCCTCATCCAGGTCATTTATAAAAATCACAAAGAGTATGGGTCCCAGAACAGATCCCTGAGGCACACCATTGGTCACCACCCTCCATGCAGAATGTGACCTATCTACGACCACTCTTTGCCTTCTGTGGGCAAGCCGCTTCTGGATCCAAAAAGCAATGTCCCCTTGGATCCCTTGCCTGCTTACTTTCTCAATGAACCTTGCATGGGGTGCCTTGTCAAATACCTTGCTGAAATCCATACACACTACACCTGCTGTTCTACCTTCATCAACGTGTTTAGTCACATCCTCAAAGAATTGAATCAGGCTCGTAAGGCACAATTTGCCTTTCACAAAGCCATGCTAACTATTCCTAATCATATTATACCTCTCCAAATTTTCATAAATCTTGAAGCAAAGTACTCATTAAGTACCTCTGCTTTCTCCTCCAGTTCCATACACACTTTTCCACTGTCACACTTGACTGGTCCTATTCTCTCACGTCTTATCCTCTTGGTCTTCACATACTTGTGGAATGCCTTGGGGTTTTCCTTAATCCTGTCCAGCAAGGCCTTCTCATGGCCCCTTCTGGCTCTCCTAATTTCATTTTTAAGCTCCTTCCTGCTTGCCTTATAATCTAGATCTCTATGATTACCCAGATTTTTGAATCTTTCATAAGCTCTTCTTTTTTTCCTGATCATATTTACATCAACCTTTGTACACCACGGTTCCTGTACCCTCCCATCCTTTCCCTGCCTCATTGAAATGTACCTATGCAGAACTCCACGCAAATGTCCCCTGAACATTTGTCACATTTCTTCCGTACATTTCCTTAAGAACATCTGTTCTCCATTAATGCTTCTAAGTTCCTGCCTGATAGCCTCATATTTCCCCTTACACTTTCCTAACTTGTCTGTTCCTATCCCTTTCCAATGCTATGGTAGATAGAATTGTGATCACTATCTCCAAAATGCTCTCCCACTGAGAGACCTGACACCTGACTAGGTTCATTTCCCAATACCAGATCAAGTACAGCCTCTCCTCTTGTAGGCTTATCTACATATTGTGTCAGGAAACCTTCCGGAACACACCTAACAAACTCTACCCTACCTAAACCCCTCACTCAAGGGAGATGCCAATCGATATTTGGGAAATTAAAATCTCCCACCACGACACCCCTGTTATTATTACACCCTTCCAGAATCTGTCTCCCTGTCTGCTCCTCGATGTCCCTGTTACTATTGGGTGGTCTATGAAAAACACACAGCAGTGTTATTGACCCCTTACCTGGTTCGAACTTCCATCCACAGACACTCAGTAGACAATCCCTCCATGACTTCCTCCTTTTCTGCAGTCAGGACACTATCTCTGATCAGCAGTGCCATGCCCCACCTCTTTTGCCTCCCTCTCTGTCCTTTCTGAAACATCTAAAGCCTGGCACTTTAAGTGACCATTCCTGCTCCTGAGCCATCCAAGTCTCTGTAATGGCCACAACACCATAACACCAAGTACTGATGCATGCACTAAGCTTATCCGCTTTGTTCATAATACTACTTGCATTAAACTAGACACATCTCAAACCATCTGTCTGAGCGTGTCCCTTCTCTATTACCTGCCTGTCCTCCCTCTCGCACTGTCTCCAAGCTTTCTCTATTTGTGAGCCAACTGCCTCTTCTTCTGTCTCTTCAGTTCGTTTCCCAACTCCCAGCAATTCTAGTTTAAAATCTCTCCAATAGCCTTAGCAAATCTCCCTGCCAGAATATTGGTCCCCCAGGATTCAAGTGCAACCTGTCCTTTTTGTACAGGTCACACCTGCCCCAGAAGAGGTCCCAATGAATTAGAAATCTGAATCCCATCCCCCTGCTCCAATACCTCAGCCAAGCATTTATCCTCCACCTCACTCTATTCCTATACTCACTGTTACGTGACACAGGCAGTAATCCTGAGATGATTACCTTCGTGGTCCTGCTTCTCAACTTCCTTCCTAACTCCCTGTAGTCTGCATTCAGGGCCTGCTCCCTTTTCCTGCCTATGTTGTTGGTACCAATATGTACCATCATCTCCAGCTGTTCGCCTTCACACTTCAGGATATCGTGGATGCAATCAGAAACATCCTGGATCCTGGCAGCTGGGAGGCAACCTACCATCCGTGCTTCTTTCCTGCATCCACAGTATCGCCTGTCTGACCCCCTAACTATAGAGTCCCCTATTACTGTTGCCATCCTCTTCCTTTCCCTACCCTTCTGAGCCACAGGGCCAGACTCTGTGACAGAGGTGTAGCCACTGTTGCTTCTCCCAGGTAGGCCGCCCCCCCCCCCAACAGTACTCAAGCAGGAGTACCTATTGTCAAGGGGTACAATAACAGGGGTGCTCTCTAGCATCTGACTCCTGATGTGTAGGTAGATTATGTGTATGTAGGCAGCTTTGGATTAATTTAGTATTGGAACATAAGAACATAAGAAATAGGAGCAGGAGTTGGCCATCTGGCCCATCGAGCCTGCTCTGCCATTCAATAAGATCATTGTCAATCTTGCCATGGACTCATCTCCACCTTTTCCCCATAATCCTTAATTCCCCTACTATGCAAAAATCTATCCAATTTAGGCTTAAATATGTTTACCGAGGTAACCTCCACTGCTTCATTGGGCAGAGAATTCCACAGATCCACCACTCTCTGGGAGAAGCAGTTTCTCCCCAGCTCCATCCTAAATTTACTTCCCCAAATCTTGAGGCTATGGCCCATAGTTCTAGTCTTGCCTATCCATGGAAACAACTTTCCTGCCTCTACCTTATCTATCCCTTTCATAATTTTATATGTTTCTATAAGATCTCCTGTCATTCTTCTGAATTCCAGCGAGTACAGCCCCAGGTGACTCAATCTCTCCTCATAGTCTAATCCCCTCATCTCCGGAATCAACCTGGTGAACTCCTCTGCACAGCCTCCAAAGCCAGTATATCCTTCCTCAAGTAAGAAGACTAGAACTGCACGCGATATTCCAGGTACGGCCTCACCAGTACCCTATACAGTTACAGCATAACTTCCCTGCTCTTAAATTCAATCCCTCTAACAATGAACGCCAACATCCCATTTGCCTTCTTGATAGCCTGCTGCACCTGTAAACCAACTTTTTGTGATTCATGCACAGGCACTCCCAAGATCCTCTACACAGCAGCATGCTACAATTTTTTACCATTTAAATAATAAGCTGCTTTTTCATTTTCCTTCCAAAGTGGATGGCCACGCACTTACCAACATTGTATTCCATCTGCCAGACCCTTGCCCGCTCACTTAACCTAACTATATCTCTCTGCAGACTCTCTGTACCTTCTGCACAATTTACTTTTCCACTCAATTTAGTGTCATCAGCAAAGTTAAATACACTACACTCGGTGCCCTCTTCCAGTTCATTGATGTATATCGTGATCAGTTGTGAGCCCAGCACCAACCCCGCGGCATACCACTCACTACTGATTGCCAACCAGAGTAACACGTAAGTATCCCAACCCTCAACTTTCTATTAATTAACCAATCCTCTATCCATGCTAATGCATCATCCTCAACTCTATACATCCTTATCCTATAGGTAAGCCTTTTATGCGGCACCTTAAAATATTGTGGTTAGCACAGACACCAGTCTGTTCCTCTGCTGTTCGTTTCTGTGTTATATGTTCTTATTCAGCTCTCACTAAGTCTCATAGGCCTAATCTTCTGGGCCATTATTTCATATTGTGTAACCACTGAGAGTTCACCTTACTCCTTCACGCTTCATAATGTTATTCTTGGTCAGTAATAGCAAGGTTTAAACTGGACAGCAAATGTTTTTGAAAGTTTTGCTTCATCAGAATTTTTTTTGGTTTACTATCGTGTGAACTGCTTGAAGCTGGACACAAATATAAATTCAGACTATTTGTATCACGTGGGAATTTGGAGAAATAAGGAATTAACTTTTATTGAATATAATCCATTTAATTGAATAATGGTGCTGATGCTTTGTAATAGTTCAACTAAGATAAAAATGTTGTTGTGACTTCCCGCTTTAAGAGTTCAACAATAATCATCTAGCATTGATGGATTCCAGTTGCCCTGATACTGCTTCTCCATTCCTGCATGTCCTAGTTAAACCTTTCACCATGCTCGTCACTGACAGCACCAAGATTTGCAGGGAAGAAGTCAAACTGGGAATGCAGGAAGTGAATCACTAGTAATATGTTGCACTTCATGGTTTTGTGTACTTGAAGCATGTTGTCAACCAGCTGTGTGTAGTTTGGTGCTTCATGGATGCCAGACAAATTTTGACAACATCCTTGAATGCCTTCCATGCAATTTTCTCCAGTCCCCCTAGAAGTTCTTTGAATTGCCTGTCATTGATGACCATTTGATTTACGGACCAACAAAAATGCTTTCTTTAATCTTGGCATCAGTTATTCTGGGAAAAATCTGTCTCAAATATTGAAATCCTTCAGGGAAATTTTTGTGCCTGGTGACAGCAGATTCCATCTGTGCAGTCTTGAACAAAGTAATTCTGCTTTTGCCTTTGACAAACCCAAGTCAATGACCAGGTAATTTAGCTCAGATTGAGCCTCACTCAACATAAAGTGTTCAGAATCTGTATCAGTATCAGTGTCGTTTTCCATTCCTGGCTCGTGCATCATGGCATCTTTGTCTGCCTTCTCTAGATTCCATGGCTCTTTATGATTTGGTACAGGAAGAGAATTGTCATGTGGGACAGGTCTCATGGCTGAAAGGAGATTGAGGTATTCAATGCATTTCTTGTTTTTAGCAGAAAAACCAGACCCACTGGTCAGACAGAAGTAGCACTCTGTCACATGATTCTTTTGCTCTCACCATATCATCAGGACAGCAAATGGCATTGACTCCTGAGTGCTGCTGAGCCAAGATCTAAGACAGATGTGAGGAGCCCAGGCTTTGTCTTGGTCGCCAATTTTACACCGAAGGCAGAGCTAATAGGCTTTCTTAGTAAGAGGAGTCAAGCTCCACCTTTGAGATTTAAGTCTATACTTGCCAAAAATATAACAGAGAGCATCACGGTTGTTGATAGAGTGTTATGAGGCAGGGAAATTCTAGTCAGCTTCTAGAGTAGGTTACATGGTTCGCACAACATTATGGGCTGAAGGGCCTGTAATGTGCTGTAGATTTTCTACATTCTGTGAAACACCGGTGAGACATTTTGCTATCACAATACTCCTGAAAATATAATTAATTTATTATAATGAATATACACAATATGCTGTGCACATACAGGATTGTGAATTAAATATCCAAGTATATCAGGTAATATGGATGGACAGGCAGGGAGGTAAGGGAGGTGGGGTAGCACTCTTAATTAAAGATGAGATCAGGGCGATAGTGAGAGACGATTTAAGATCTAAGGAGCAGAATGTTAATCCATCTGGGTAGAGATTAGGAATAGTAAAGTGAAAAAAATCACTGGTGGGAGTTGTCTATCAGCCACCAAATAGTAACATCACAGTGGCACAGACAATAAACTGAGAAATATCTGAGGCATGTAAGAACGGAACAGCAGCTATCATGGGGGACTAATTTACACATAGGTGGGGTGAATCAAGTTGGTCAAGGCAGTCTTGAGGAGGACTTCATGGAGTGCATATAGCTTGAGCTAAAACCAGTGTATTATGCCTAAACAAGGGAGACAACAATGGGATAAGGAGGAGTTGGATAGAGTAGACTAGGAACACAGGCTATATATGGTGGGACAGTTGAGGAACAATGGAAGACTTTCAAAGAGATTTTTTATGGTGCTGAACAAAAGTATATTCCAGTTAAAAGCAAGGACTGTAAGGATGGGGAGAGCCAGCCATGGATAACTAAGGTAGGCATCAAACTAATAGCTCATGTGTACAAAGTCACCAAGAGTAGTGGGAAACTAGAAGACTGGAAAACTTTAAAAAGCAACAAAGGACCACTGAGGAAGCAATGAAGGAAGGGAAGATAGGTTATGAAAATAAACTAGCACAAAATATAAAAACAGATAGTAAATTTTTTAATAATTATATAAAGAGAAAACAGGTGGCCAAAGTGAATGTAGGTCCCTTGGGGAACGAGAGGGGGAATTGAGTTTGTGTAATGAGGAAATGGTCAATGCTTTGAATGACTATTTTGTGTCGGTCTTCAGGGTGGAGAACACGTCTAACATGCTGAAGAGAGAAGAATTGGATGCGATGAGAGGTAAGGACCTCAATACAATAGCTATCACTAAAGAGGTTGTGCTAAGCAAATGCGCGGGCCTAAAGATAGACAAGTCCCCTGGTCCTGATGGAATGCATTCCAAGATACTGAAAGAAATGGCAGAAGTTATATTTGAGGCTTTGGTGATAATTTATCAAAGTTACGTTGGGCACGTGGCCAAGTGGATAAGGCGTTCGTCCAGTTACCTCATGGTTGCTAGTTCGAGCCTCAGCCGTGGCAGCATGTTTGCATCCTTGAGCAAGGCACTTGATCACACATTGCTCTAGTCTGTGCGAGGAGTGACACCCCACACAGACTTCCAATCTGCACCTTGTAAGGCATGAAAACACCTGATGCAGGCCTCTCATGATCTGAGACGAAGTTCCCTCCCCTCCCCTTCCCTCCCCTATCAAAATTCTCTGGATTCTAGGGAGATACCGGCAGATTGGAAGAAGGTGAATGTCATGCCACTGTTTAAAAAAGGATGTAGGCAGAAGGTAGGTAACTACAGTTAGTTTAATATCTGTAGTTGGGAAAATGCTTGAAGCTATCATTAGAGAAGAAATAGTGAGGCATCTGGAAAGAAATGGATCCATTAAGAATCCAGCATGCAATCAGCAAGGGCAGATACTGTTTGACAAAGTTACTTTAATTCTTTGAACATATAACAAGCATAGAGGATAGAGGAGGACAGAAGGACGTTACTTACATGTATTTCCAGAAGGTGTTCAATAAGGTGCCACATGAAAGACTTACCCATGAGATAAGGATGCATGGAGTTGGGGATGATGTATTAGCATGGAATATTAAAGGCACTAACCTTTTTTCTCTGTAGAATAGACATACTGCACAACCTTTCTGCTGCTTTTAGCAGAGGTTATCTCATGCAGATCACTCTTACTTGAATGAATTCAATAATGGTCGAGCCTCTCCAAAATCGCCAAATGACTCCTTCTGGTTCCTGTCTTCACTCTCCAATATTACTGAAAAGGTACATCAACAAATCTGGCAGCTATTGGTGAAACAGCCGGACCAACACTTCTGTACCTTACAATAGACAGTAAAATTCCGTTTTAAAATTAAACTGCGTCATGAGATTAATAAGCAGCATAGTGGAGTATCTGACTGACGATCTAAATGAAAACTAACTGCGTCACCAGGGGCCTCCCTTTTATAAGTGGGAAGATGGCGGTGCGATGCAGCGTGCGCAGCCGTTCTGAATGATATCGTATGTGAAACTAGGGGGCTGTGCATGATCCAGATTTGATGGAGACAGCCGTGAGAAGCACGGAGGAACACCTGGAGTAACTTCCGAAATGTCTACTTCGCTGCCGCTGCTACTGTGCGATCGAGAATCTCCGTAGACGAAGGCCCTAAATCCTCCGCTTTGCCTATTGCCTGTTACCGGGGCTTTGGTCGAAGTGCTTGGCGGAGATAGTGCCCAGTGCTCAGTGTTGGAGAGCTGGTCGGAGGCTCGGAGTTTTTGGACGGACTCAGAGTCGGACTGTGGTCGGATGCTTTCAGTATGCTGCATTGGCAAATTGGTGGCACTGGAGGTTTACCATCTGCATGAGATAATGGGACTTTTGAGAGGCTTTGAGACTTTTACCATGCCATGGTCTGTTCTTATCAAATTACGGTATTGCTTTGCACTGTTGTAACTATATGTTACAGGTTTCCTACACCATCCGAAGGTAGAGCATTCCTATGAAATGGTTCGTAAGCCAGAAGGTCGTAAAGCGAAGAAGCAATTACCATTAATTTATATGGGAAAAATTTGTGAGCGTTCGCAGACCAAAAAATTACCTACCAAATCATGTCAAATAACAAATAAAACCTAAAATAACAGTAACATACAGTAAAAGCAGGAATGATATTTCAAATACACAGCCTATATAAAGTAGAAATACTTCTCTACAATCATTGCCACACTGTTCTCGGTAGCGAAATTCTCACGCAAGCGCTTTCGGCAGAAACACTCTGTCCAGTAACCTTTAAGCTATGAAGCTGCCAAATCATACCAAGTAACACATAAAAATACACAGCCTATATAAAGTAGAAATAATGTATGTACAGTGTAGTATCGCTGACCAAAATCGGTAAGACATCGAGCACACTGATGATAGTGTGTTAGGCTGAGTCGTCAGAGGTTGGGGTGGTGCAGTGGTCCCCAACCTCCAGGCCGCCGACTGATACCAATTCGCAGAGAATGCAGCGGTAGCTGGGATGCACCCAGCTCATCTTTAAGAAAAAAGCCGAAATAAACAAGCTAATTAATTAGGTTCCGCCGGGCACGTAAATGTTGGTCCAGATCAGAGGCGACGCAATCAGCAATCACCTCTGATCTGGGCCGACATTTACGTGCCGGGCGACACCTAATTAATTAGCTTGATTATTTCGGCTTTTTTTCTTAAAGATGGGCTGGGTGCTTCCAGCTACCGCTGCATTCTCCACAGATAGGTATCTGCAGCCCCAGGGGTTGGGGTGGTGGGACACTGGGGTGTCATCTCATCGTCAATCAGGGCAGGCAGGTCATCTTCTTCTATGTCTGCCTGCCTCGATGTCGAAGGTCGAGGTTCGTCGTCTGCTGAAGGCTTGCTTGACTGCTTAGCCTCGCACATTTTTCTATCATACAGTTCTTTGTAAGCACTCAAACCATCTTGCAAATATCCCCTAAACCAACATACTCCTTCAAAATTAAAGTCGTACTTTATCATTGCAGTGAAAATCTCACGCAGTTGCATCACATTCAGTTCCTGGACGACTTCACTTTCCGTCCGTTCACTACTGCATTCGGTTTCAATTGTTATCCTTTCCTCTTCCAATTGAATCAGCTCTTCATCTATTAGTTCTTGGTCATGGGATGCCAAAACCTGTTCAATATCATCTTCGTCAGATTCCACAAGCCATACTCACTTTGTCCTTACTTCGTTCACCAAGATCGAAACGCTTAATTATGTCTAGTTTTACGCTAAGTGTAACAGCCTTACGAGCTCTTTTAGGCTTTTCCGATACCTTAGAACTCATCTCGCTAACGGCTGCTCACACGCATGTGTTTAAGCAATGCCGGCGAGAATGCCGTTCCGAATCAGGGCGTGCGCTGCTTTTTTCCGCACGCTGCTTTTTCTGCATGCTGCCTTTTCTCGTAACAGTGAGGTTTCTTAAAGCGAACGTTCGAAAAGTTGGGGACACCTGTATAATTATGTGGTTTTTGTTAGTTCTTAAGTCGGTTTGTCACGTGTTTCCGTGATATCATTCTGGAAAAACGTTGTATCATTTCTTAATGCATGCATTACTAAATGACAATAAAAGAGGACTGCATGTCCTCATAATCATAAAATCATATACCTGTTGAGAACGGGTCATCACGTGACCTCACATAGGTGGGAAAATTACATCATATGACCTCCACAAGACCATTATATCATCCTCATAAGGCAATCACAAGATATCCAAGAAGTATGTAACACTGCCTTTAATATCTCGATCGCTGTCCTGATTGAAATCTAGCTCCTTTTATTGCTTTGTTATTCAGTAACCTCTATCTCTCTTGGTTAACTGGCAATGCCTCCCCACCCCTATTGAATCTCTTCCAGACCTAAGCCCATTATGGATAGAAGGTGACTTTCATTCTTTACAAAATATATTTATTTTCTTCACCTCTTTCACACAGAGAGTGATGGGTACATGGAATACACTGCCAGTGACAATGGTAGAGGCAGATACAATAGGGTCTTTTAAGAGACTCTTACATAGGTACATGGAGCTTAGAAAAATAGAGGGCTACGCAGTAGGTAAATTCTAGGCAGTTTCTAGAGTAGGTTACATGGTCGGCACAACATTGTGGGCCGAAGGGCCTGTTACGTGCTGTAGATTTCTATGTTCTATGAATGCATACACAGTCCTTGGTGAGTTCAACTAAAATGGCATCTACCAAAGAAAATTGTGCCTCATGCTAAACACTCAGGAGCAGCATAACCTCTGTCAGCTTGGAAAGTCATTTCTTTCTCCTGGTCAATTCTCTGTTTCATTTCTGATTTTCAATATCTGGTACTTTCTTGAGATCAACATGCACAAAATACTGGAGGAACTCAGCAGGTCAGACAGCATCTAGAGTCAAGATTCAAGATTCAAGATTCATTTATTATCAAAGAATGTATAAATTGTACAACCTTGTGATTTGCTTTCTCACAGGTAGCCACAAAGTAAGAAACCTGGAAGAACCCAATTTAAAAAAATTAAAGACCAACACCCAATGCATAGCAGAAAGTAAAAGGAACACAAAACATGAAAACAATTGACGTGAACAACAACATTCCAAACCAAACTGAGACCTCAGATCCAAACCCCAGAGCGGCCTGGAGTAGGCCCAAAGCCTTGCTTATCAGTTCATCACATTCGTGGGTACAGAGTACAGCATCTGAGCAGTCTTCATAGACGTAACGCCATGGAGAGGGGAGTGATCATCATGCAGAATGAGTGAAATCTGCTCTCACCCCGAATCCCAACACCCTGCCTTTTCAGTCTATCTGGGCTGGTGTTTAAATGGACCAAATAGTGGAAGAGCAAAAGGCTCCTGTGCCATGGAGAGAGGAGTGACCATTGCAGAGAGTGAGCAAAGTTGGCTCTCGCCTCCAATCTGAATTTCAATCTCACCTTCAATCTCAGCCAGCATTTGAATGATCTAAACAGCGAATCGTACCTCACTCTAGGACCCAGGCACCGCTGTAGCAAAAGGGTCTGGGCCCAGACCATGCAACACAGCGATTTCCTTCAGGCCCGGATCTTGCCACCCAGCCCAAATCCACTCTCAAGCTCTTCAAATCAGTTCAACACCCAGAGCGATCCAACCTCGCACCTGGGCCAGTTGTACAGGCATCTCTGGAGGGGAATAAACAGTAAATGTTTCAGGCTGAGATCATTTATCAGGACTGGAAGGGAAGTGAGATGAAGCCAAAATAAGAAGGTGGGGGGAGGGGAAGGAGAGAAATCTGGCAGGTGATAGGTGAAGCCTGGTGAGAGGGAAGGTTAGTGGGTAAAGGAGAGGTGCAAAATGAGAATGTGGGGTTGAAATGTGTAGTAGGTTATGGACTGAAAATGAAGGAACCTTCCTATTTTCTTGAGATAGTGGGATAGATATTGGGAATTACACCAACAGGTTGTATCTCAGTCTGGTACGGCAACTGTTTTACTCTTGACTGGCTGAATCTGTAAAGAGTAGTAAACATAGCCCAGATCATTACAGGCTAATCACTTCTGATCTATCTTCATGGTGCATTGCTTTAGGAAGGCTAATTTTATATAACCATATAACCATATAACAATTACAGCATGGGAAACAGGCCATCTCGGCCCTTCTAGTCCATGCCGAACGCCTACTCTCACCTAGTCCCACCAACCTGCACTCTACATCAATGATCCCACCACAAGACCATAAGACATAAGAGCAGAATTCAGCACATTGTGTCTGCTCTGCCATTCCATGATCCTACTCACCCCCGTATATCTGCCTTCTCGCCATTCCCTTTACACTCTTCTACCTTCTGGGAGAAGATGCAGGAGCACAAATGCCTTTAAGATTGAAAAACAACTTCTTCCCCACTAATATCAGACACGTGTACCAGTCATCTCTATCACGCCTCCTTCCTAGTGGTGCTGCCACATTCTCATTCTCTTAAGTTTATCTCTCTTCTTTTATTCTGCTATTGTCACTTTAGTATTTTATCTTGCACCACTTCACATTGTACGATAATCTGAACCATTCTGCTGTTTTGTGCTTGCCATTATATTTATTGTTTTGTCACTACCATGTTGACTCTATGAGCTTGAGATAAATGAGGAATTTCATTGCATCCTGTGTATATGAAAATAAACAAAAAATAAACAAAAAAATGTCATGAGCTAACATACAAGATTAGTAGGGCAGCCAGTGGGAGCAGACGGCCAAGTGGCCAGTTTCTTGACAAATTATCCATATTTTAATGCCCCAATGGCTTGCTGTTCAGTCTTGCCACTGAACTTTGACCACTTGGCTCATTTATTTTGTCTGTATCTGGGGAAGTGACCTTATTAACTTATCCCATCCCGAAGCTGAATAGCAAGGTCATGCTTGGTGTCAGGTCTCAAGAGCCATAATTAGACGTTTGGGAGAGTTGAAAACATATCTTCTCTTGACACATCTCTGAAAATAGCAAATCCAACACCCACCTCACCATCTGTCAAAGCTGTTAAAACATTGTTTCTGAATGTCACTTACAATAGGAATTAAACTCACTTTAAAACAACTGTTTAAAGATTAATATTTTAAAAATAATTATTTAACATGCTTAAAAACTGAATTTCATCAAGTTGCTGCCCTAATATTGGATTATTTGTGAAGATTACCGATGAAGCAGAACACATTTAAGATCTCTCTGACAAAGTTTGCTCATCTTCTGTATTCATGTGGGAGCCTGAAACTTGCCAGTACTTAGGAGAGTAAATACATTCAGATCCATGTGGAACACATCAAAATCTGAGGCCGTATTTAAAAAGTTTAAAAGAAGAAACTGTACAAGCCAAAGAAAATCAAAATCTCCAATCTGAACCATTTCTCTTCCCACTGATGCAACATGCCGTGGACATTTGGGATTAGAATATTCAAAATAGCAAAGCTGTTCACTGAGATCGGATAGGCTCTTAATTATTTCCTTTTCATTCAGTGGAATAATTAGCAGTTGCATATGATCATCGTTTCAATTGATAAAGGAGTACACTCAGATTGAATACAGTCTAAAGCCAAATCTCCAATTCTACAGCCTATTTGATTGAACAATCGATATAACTACAGACTAATGTCATATGTGGACAGTTGCAATCAGGATCTAGCATTCCCACAAAATCTCTGTAAAAGAAAGAAGATATTGGATATCTGCAACAAGGTTCTTCAAGCAGATATATTCATTTTCTGTCATCCTTCTTGCAATATTGACTTCTTACAAATAACAGATATTTCTCAACCAGTGAGTCTTGAAGGGTGACTTACCATTCTGACGTTTCTCAACTTGCAATCCAATTGAACAATTAAGATCATGCTCCCATTTTCAAAGTCTTCTTAGCTCACTGTATGCTGACTATATGCAATCTTATGGGACAAGATTTGTCATGCTGTCTGTTAGTTCGATTAGCTTTCTGAGAAAACTCTGCTTATAGAAAGTCCAAAATCAAAAGACGGAAGTCAAGTTTATTATTTTGCACAAGTATGTGTATGCACATGAGCAATGAAAAACTTAGTTACAACAGTATCGCAGGCATTTAGCATTGGAGACATAATACTCACCAGATAAATTAAACAGAAATTATACAATGTTATACAAAAAGGAATACAACTGGTACAAAGAAAGACAAAAGTCTATCGTAAGGCAAAGTAGTTAGCATAGTTGTAATGTTGCTATACAGAAGTGGTGATTAGGTTGGTTCAAGAACTAGATGACTGAAGGGCAGTAACTGTCCTTGGACCTAGTGGTTTAGGACTCAAAGCATCTGTACCTCCTGCCCAATGGTAGCTATAAGAAGATAGCATGGTCCAGATAGTGGAGGTCTTTGATAATAGATGTTTGCTGCCTTGAGACAGAGACTCGTGTAGTTAATTTCAAGGGTGGGGGGTGGATGTATCTGTACATCAAAAGAAGCTTGTTAGAATAAACCTAAGAGACTCTGCAGATGCTGAAAATCCAGAGTAAAGCACACAAAATGCTGGAGGAACACAGCAGGTCAGGCAGCATCTGTGGAAATGAGTGAACAGTTGATAATTCAATACAAGACACTTCTTCAGGACTGGAAAGGACCAGAATAAAAAGGTGGGTGAGAGGAAGAGGATTAGTTAGAAGGTCCCTTAACTCAGTTCCTCATCTCTGCCGCATCTACTCTCAGGATCAGGCTTTCCTTTCCAGGACATCAGAGATATCCTCCTTCAAAGAACAGGCTATCCCTTCCTCCACCACTGATGCTGCCCTTATGCAGGTCTCCTCTATTTCCCGGACATCGATGCTCACTCCATCTTTCTGCTGCCTTAACAGTGATAGAGTTCCTCTTATTCTCACCTACCACCACATGAGTTTAAACAACCAGCACATCATTCTCCACAGCTTCCACTATCTTGAATGAAATTCTACCACCAAACACATCATTAACTCCCTATCACTGTCTACTTTTCACAGGGATCACTCCTTCCATGATTCTCTTGTGCATTCATGCAGCTAATCTCCCTCCTGGCTCATATCCCTGCAAGTGGCAGAAATGCTACTCCTGCCCATACACCTCCTCGCTTATCTCCATTCAGGGCCCCAAACAGTCCTTCCAGTTGAGGCAATACGTCACCTGTGAATCTGCTGGGTTCATCTATGTATCCAGTGCTCCTGATACAGCTTCCTCTACATTGGTGAGCCCCAACATAAATAGGAGGACCATTTTGTTGAGCATCTCCACTCCTTCCACCTTAAATGGAATTTCCTGATGACCAACCATTTTAATTTCTATCTCCATTCCTGTTCCAACATGTTACTCAATGCCCTCTTCTTTTGCCACAATGAGGCCATTCTCAGGGTGGAGGAGCAACACCTTATATTCCATCTAGGTAGCCTCCAATCTAATAGCATGAAATCAATTTCTCCTTCCATTAATGTTTTCCCTCCCCTTTCCCTCTTCTATTCCCCATTCTGGCCCCTTACCTTTCTTACTCACCTGTCTATCACCTCCCCGGTACTCCTCCTTCTTCCCTTTCTCCCATGATCCACTCTCCTTTCCTATCAAATACCTTCTTCTCCAGCCCTTTATCTTTCCCACCCACCTGGTTTCACCAATCACTAATTACCTTTTTATTCTAGCATTTCCCCCTCTTTTTTGGTCCTGAAGGAGATTCACAGCCTGAAATATTAACTATGTATTCATTTCCATAGATGCTGCCTGAACTGCAGCGTTCCTCCAGCATTTTGTGTGTGTTGCTCTGAGATTGTTAGATTGTTTGCTGATATGCCAAGTGTCTTTAATCTTCTAAGGAAACAAGAGAAAATCTGCAGATGCCAGAAATCCGATCAACAAACACAAAATGCTGGAGGAACTCAGCAGGCCAGCAGCATCTTTATACTTTATACTTTACTGTCACCAAACAATTGATGCTAGAACGTACAATCATCACAGCGATATTTGATTCTGCGCTTCCCACTCCCTGGATTACAAATATTAAATATTAAAAAATATATTAAAAATAGTAACATTAGTAAATATTAAAAATTTAAATTACAAATCATAAATAGAAAATAGAAAAATGGAAAGTAAGGTAGTGCAAAAAAACAGAGACGCAGGTCCAGATATTTGGAGGGTATGGCCCAGATCCAGGTCAGGGCCCGTTCAGCAGTCTTATCACAGTTGGAAAGAAGCTGTTCCCAAATCTGGCCATACAAGTCTTCAAGGTCCTGAGCCTTCCCCCTGGAGGGAAGAGGGACGAAAAGTATGTTGGCTGGGTGGGTCGTGTCCTTGATTATCCTGGCAGCACTGCTCCAACAGCGTGCGATGTAAAGTGAGTCCAAGAACGGACGGTTGGTTTGTGTGATGTGCTGCGCTGTGTTCACAATCTTCTGCAGCTTCTTTCGGTCTTGGACAGGACAACTTCCTTACCAGGTTGTGATGCACCCTAGAAGAATGCTTTCTACGGTGCATCTATAAAACTTAGTGACGGTTTTAGGGGACAGGCCAAATTTTTTTAGTTTTCTCAGGAAGTAAAGGCGCTGGTGGGCCTTCTTGGCAGTGAACTCTGCTTGGTTGGACCAAGTCAGGTCATTTGTGATATTGACCCCGAGGAACTTAAAGCTTTTGACCTGTCCCACTTGCGCACCACCGATGTAAATTGGGTCATGCGGTCTACTACTCTTTCTGAAGTCAACAACCAATTCCTTCGTCTTGCTGATGTTGAGGGATAGGTTATTGTCTTCGCACCATGCCACAAGGTTCTTAATTTCTTCTCTGTACTCAAACTCATCATTACCCGAGATACAGCCTACAATTGCTGTGTCATCAGCAAACTTATTGAGTTTGATGGAAACTTGGCTACACAATCATGGGTGTACAGTGAGTACAGCAGGGGGCTGAGTACACAGCCTTGTGGGGCACTGGTGCTCAGAGTGATTATAGAGGAGAGCTTGTCCACTATTCTTACAGCCTGGGTCCTGTCTGTAAGGAAGTTGAAGATCCAGCTGCAGATCTGAGTGTTAAGGCCCAGGTTTCAAAGCTTAGGAATCAGTTTATTTGGAATGATGGTATTAAAGGCAGAGCTGTAGTCAATGAAAAGGAGCCTTATGTATGTGTCCTTATTCTCCAGGTGTTCTAAGGAGGAATATAGGGCCAGAGACATGGCATCTACCATTGACCTGTTGCTCTGGTAGGCGAATTGCAAAGCGTCAAGGTTGACCAGTAGGCTGTGGTTGATGTGTGCCATAACCAATCTCTCAAAGCACTTCGTAGCAATTGATATCAGAGCTACAGGTCGATAGCCATTCAGACATGCCACCTTACTCTTCTTCGGCACTGAGATTATCGTTGCCTTCTTAAGACATGAGGGGATCTTAGACTGAAGCAAGGAGCAGTTGAAGATGTCAGCAAACACTCCAGCTAGCTGGCTTGCACAGGCCCGGAGGACCCGTCCCGGGACGCCATCTGGGCCCATTGTCTTCCTTGGATTTATCTTCAGGAAGGCCCTTCCAACATCCTCCTCGTGACGATGAATCTCGATGCCACCAGGTCCGGTTCATCCGGAGGGAGCGGGACGCTCCTCTTCTGTTCAAATGTTGCGTAGAATACGTTAAGTTCAACAGGAAGAGAAGCGCCACAGTTATTGATATTCCCAGTCTTTTCTTTGTGGCCAGTGATCTCATTTAGACCCTGCCATAGTCTACTGGCATCCCTCTGGTTAGCCTGGGCTTCCAACTTGGCTCAATATTGCCTCTTGGCGCCCTTAATGGCTTTCCGAAGTTCACGCCTGGATTCCGCGTAGCGACTGGTGTCCCCGGACCTAAAAGCCGCAGCTTTAGCCTTTAAAAGAGACTTGACGTCATAATTCATCCAAGGTTTCCGGTTAGGGAATATCTATGGAAAAGAGTAAACAGTCGATGTTTCAGGTCAAGACCCTTCATCAGAACTTCTAAGGAAATTGAGTCCGGTGTGCCTTCCTTGTGATTGAATCTATGTGCTAAGTCCAGGACAGGTAATCCGATATGTTCATGCCTAGGAATTTAAGAATGCTGAAACTTTTCATCACTGATCTACCAATGTAGAGAGATACATACTTGCCCTCATTCCTCTTTCTGAAGTAAATTTCCTTAGTTTTACTGTTGTTGAGCAAGAAGTTGTTGTTCTTGTATCGCTCAACCCTGTGTCCTATCTCTCTCCAGGACATTGACTCGTCACCTACAATTTGACCAACAGTCAGTGAATTTGAAGATAGTTTTAAAGCTGTGCTTAGATTCACAGTGTTACAGGCCCACAGTTTGATCATGAGACAGTGGGATGATGTAATGGTCTTGTGAGTGGGATGATGTAATTGTCTCTTGACCGTGGGATGATGTTATGTCACGTGATGGCATGTTCCCTACAGTACTTAAGGAAGCCTGCCAAAGTGTGACGCAGTTTTACTTTCCATTTTAAGGTGCAAACACATTGTTGCTGGCAGTTTCGTCAATCGCTGCCAGTTTTTGTTTGTTGCACCTTTGTTTTACCTTTACAGTCGAGTGTTGGAGAATGAATACCTTACCAAAGTATGAGAACCCAAAAGATTGGGTAAAGTTAATGACTTTTGTTGTTTTGGAAGTGATCGACTGTTTGGAATCGGAATTGTCCAGGAAAGTGAGTTAAACCCCTGCAAGGTCAGAACGGTTTGTGCAGTGTCCACCCTCTCGAGAGAAAAGGTCAGTTCCTTTACTTCTTCGTGATTGCTTCACTTCAACAAGGCATCACTTGACTGTGATCGACAGATTGATCATTTTCTTCAGAGGATTTGTTGCTGCAGAAAAGTCCCTCTCCTTAAAGACTGTAAAAATCACTAGGACTTTTCCACTGACTACTTTAAGAGTGTGTTCAAATTTACCACTTTAAGACTTATTTCTAAGTTCGACTGTTTGTTCGATATAGGCGCATAACAGTTAACTTCCGGTTAAGCTAGTTTGTTTACTTTTCTATGTTTTTGAGTAGAGGTTAATAAATATCGTTGTTTGTTTATAAAACCTGACTCAATTTTATATCCATTGTTGCTGGACACATGGCAACAGTCATGTGTGCATAGGGAATAGTGCAGGGAGCTAACCTAGAGCCTTCTGTGTAGATTGTCAGTGAAGAGGACATGTTGTAACCAATCTTCACAGATTGATGTCTGCCGCTAGGGAAGTTGAGGATCCAGTTGCTCAGGGAGGTAGAGACACCCAAGTCTTGAATGTTGTAAATTTTTGAACTATATGCAAGAGACTACAATTGTTGCTAAGATAGAATCATCAGGTTTAAAAAGGCCTGTCGAACATCAACTCCCACTGGCAGTAGTGATTAGTCTCTGATGCACAACTCCAGTAAATTATCAAGTCTGCTTCATGCACCCGAGATGGATCTCATATGGCTAGGCTCACTTTGCTCCCTTTGAATAATTCCATGAAACATGGGAACTAGACAAGGAGCACACATGAAAGGGACTTGATATCTGACACGCCACAGGATATCAATTTACCAAGGTACTTATCCTGTGTTTTGTCACAACAATTGCAGAAACCCTCCATCTGACTTAACTTGATTAACTGAACTAAGAACAGAGGCATGAAAACCATGAGCAGAATCTGCATTTTTATGTCTTAATCTCTACAAAAGTTGTTCAAGTTTTAATTGATAATTTTAATGGATTGAAATGTATAACTGGAAAGGAAACCTTCTAAAACAATTAATCCAAGTATATTCACCACTTACACCTGTTAATTTTTTTAAAATGTGTATTTAGATATCAAACCGTCTCACTGAGCTGCTTCCTTTAGTACTTAGTTACTGGAAAGCTGATGTCAGAACAGAATCAGGTTTATTATCACTGACATATGCTGTGAAATTTGTTGCTTTATGGTGGCAGTAAAGTCTAAAGCTTAAAAATAAATAAATAATAAAACAAAATAGGAATAGGAAGGTAGTGTTCATGGGTTTGTGGACCATTCAAAAATCTGATGGCAAAGGGGAAGAAGCTGTAACTAAAACATTGAATATGGGTCTTCATGAGCCTCCTGTACCTCCTCCCTGATGGTGGTAACAAGAAGAGGGCATGCCTCAGTGACGAGGGTCCTTAATGATCTCAATGAACTTGTCTATGATGCATTTATAACTTAAATATGCTGACTCTAGACTGCATGGTGCTGGCTGTTGCAGTCAGATTCTGGGTAGGGCAGGCTTCATTTTTGAATTGAATTGACATTATTACATAAATTCTTCATTTACATGAGGAGTAAAAATCTTTATGTTACGTCTCCATCTAAATGTGCAATTACAGTAATTTATAATAAGTAGTATGTACAACAGGACAGTCAATATAACACAGAAATATAATTGTGTTAGGCTGAATTAAGCAGTGTAATGGCCTGGTGAAAGAAGCTGTCCTGGAGCCTGTTGGTCCTGGCTTTAATGCTGCAGTACCCGTTTCCCAGGTGGTAGCAGCTGGAATAGTTTGTGGTTGGGCTGACCCGAGTCCCTAATGATCCTTCGGGCCCTTTTTATACACCTGTCTTTGTAAATATCTTGAATAGTGGGAAGTTCACATCTACAGACGCACTGGACTATCTGCACCACTCTCTGCAGAGTCCTGTGATTGAGGGAAGTATAGTTCCCATACCAGGCAGTGATGCAGCCAGCCAGGATGCTCCCAATTGTGCCCCTGTAGAAAGTTCATAGGATTTGGGGGCGCATACAAAAATTCTTCAACCTTCTGATGTGAAAGAAGCACTGTTGTGCCTTTTTCACCATTCACCACACAGCCAGTATGTTTATGCCAGAGAACTTAAAGCTGTTCACCATCACAACCCCAGATCCATTGATGTCTATGGGGGTTAGCCTGTCTCCATTCCTCCTGTAATCCACAAGCAGCTTTGTTTTTGCGATACTGAGGGAGAGGTTGTTTTCTGGACACCACATCAGCAGGAGAGATTGTGATATTCAAAGATTAAAGTCTGTCACGAGCCTTGTGGCCCATCAGGCCGATGCTTATGCCGATTTCCATGGTGTGAAGCGACTGAGAGTACGAGACACTCCCTGGTAACCTCAGTCTATCATGAGGTTAAACTCCAGCCTTTTTGCCAGTACCCTTTCTCAGCTGGGTAGACTGGAATATTGTGTGGTTAAGTGCCTTGCTCAAGGACACACACGCTGCCTCAGCCGAGGCTTGAACCGACGACCTTCAGATCACTAGTCCAACGCCCTAACCACTTGGCCACGCACCACACAATACTTGAAGCGAGCACCATCATCTGGGTGTCACACAGCCACCTGCACTCTCATGGTACCAGGTAGGACATCTGGTGTTTCCCAGATTGTGCAATAGATGTCACAGCCTCCAGAACCCAGCAAATAGACTCTGGAACACTAATCTCTGTTTCCTTACAGCAGCATCACACTTTGCTGAACAACTATCTTCTATGACAGGGAATCACACCACTACAAAGCTAGCAGATTTCTGCAGGATTGGGGCTGAAGCTGGGCTGTGTCTCAGCGCAGGAAGTGACCTGCCTACTCAGCTATTGCCTGGCAGGGAAGAGTTAATCATTTTCAGAGTCCCAGTAAGGTTCTTTTGACTCTACACCAACTACAGAGAAAATCTAGGCATGGGATCCCCCACAATCCTCTGCATCTCATGAAGCCTATGGTTGTCAATGTCTCTGGAAACTTTGTCAAGCTTAGCAAATAAATCCAGGAAGCCCACTGTCTGTTCCCTGATAACAGATTCAACGTCCTTCAGAATAGCGAAGTCTTCCTGCTGCTGCCTCAGGGTTAGAACCAAGTGGCACTATAATCTAAATTGATCAGGATGAGGCTGAGGATTTCCTTCAAATTACAAAGTAAATTTATTAACAAAGTTCATATGTGTCACCACATGCTACCCTGAGATTAATTTTCTTTTGGGCATTCAAAGTAGATAAAAGAATCACAATAGAATCAATGAAAAGCTGCACACAAAGACAGGGAAGCAACCAATGTGCAAAGCATGACAGATTCTGGAAACACAAAACATAGAAACATAGAAAACCTACAGCACAATACACACCCTTCAGCCCACAATGCTGTGCCGAACATATACTTACTTTAGAAATTACCTAGGGTTACCCATAGCCCTCTATTTTTCTGAGCTCCATGTACCTGTCCAGGAGTCTCTTAAAAGACCCACCTCCACCACCACCGCCAGCAGCCCATTCCACATACTCATCACTTCCTGCGTAAAAAACTTACCCCGACATCTCGTCTGTTCCTACTTCCAACACCTTAAAACTGTGTCCTCTCATGTTAGCCATTTCAACCCTGGGAAAAAGCCTCTGACTATCCATATGATCAATGCCTCTCATCATCTCATACACCTCTATCAGGTCACCTCTCATCAATGTGTTTAGTCACATCCTCAAGAAATTCAATCAGGCTCGTAAGGCATGACCTGCCTTTCACAAAGCCATGCTGACTATTCCTAATCATATTATGCCTTTACAAATGTTCATAAATCCTGCCTATCAGGATCTTTTCCATCAACTTACCAATCACTGAGGGAAGACTCACTGGTCTATAGTTTCCTGGGCTATCTCTACTCCCTTTCTTGAATAAGGGAAACACATCAGCAACCCTCCAATCCTTCAGAACCCTATTCATGATGCAAAGAGCATTGCCAGAGGCTCGGCAATCTCCTTTCTCACCTCCCATGGTAGCCTCTATCAGGTCACCTCTCATCCTCCATCGCTCCAAGAAAAAAAAGCCGAGTTCACTCAACCTATTCTCATAAGGCATGCTCCCCAATTCAGGAAACATCCTTGTAAATCTCCTCTGCACGCTTTCTATGGTTTCCACCTCCTTCTTATACTGAGGCGACCAGAACTGAGCACAGTACTCCAGGTGGGGTCTGGCCAGGGTCCTATATAGCTGCAACATTACCTCTCAGCTCCTAAACTCAATCCCATGATTGATGAAGGCCAATGCACCATATGCTTTCTTAACCACAGAGTCAACCTGCGCAGCAGCCTTGAGTGTCCTATGGATTTGGAACCCAAGATCCCGCTGATCCTCCGCACTGCCAAGAGTCTTACCATTAGTACTATATTTTGTCATCATATTTGACCTACCAAAATGAACCATCTCACACTTATCTGGGTTGAACTCCATTTGCCACTTCTCAGCCCAGTTTTGCATCCTATCAATGTCCCTCTATAACCTCTGACAGCTCTTCACACTATCCACAACACCTCCAACCTTTGTGTCATCAGCAAACTTACTAACCCATCCCTCCACTTCCTCATCCAGGTCATTTATGTCAGGGGGTTTTGTCTTTTATGTTACTGCGGAGGCTAATTAAAATGGCTTCTTTGTTATGTTATAATCGGGAATGCTTCTCTGTTATGTTAAATGCTGAGATAGTCTCTAGCTAGACATTTGCTTGGGTTAATACAGACAGCAGGTGCTATTAACCAATTGGGAAGTTGTTATGATTTTGGTGTATCTGGAAGATTTGTATGCGCAGGGTTTTGGGGCAGAAGGCGGAAAAGAGAGACAGAGAATGGACCAGGTGCTGTGAGTCCGCTAACGGGGTCGAAACCCGAGCGGGGCGTTTGGCGAGGAGGGGAGACAGAGACGGACTCGTGTGGAACGTCTGGTCGACCACCGTTGTTGGTCCCAGGTGGCCAGTCGAGGCGGTCTGAGGTGTCGCAGGGTGAAGAAGAAGGGTCCTGAGCTCCAACTGTTTGTACACGAAGAGATTGAACTTTGATAAGTGTGGCGCATTTTATTTTCCTTTTATATTTTATTCTCTATTAATTATATAGTTCCAGTAATATCTATAAACTGTAAATCATTTAATCTTATCTGGTGTATTGTCTATTATTTGGGCGGGGTGGGGTACATCACACAGCATCCACACAAACTAATTACCCAGTTTGGCGGGGCCGAGGGCTGTTTCCCTAGACGACAGCGAGCCGAGCGACCCTGAGGGTGGCCGGGGGGGCTACATTGTGTGGGCTTTCATTCAGAATTGGATCTACTGGTATGCTGTGTGGGTGCCCCGTTTAAACCAGTAATGTGTGTCTCTGTGGGTTATTTGCTGGTTATTGCTGTATACGTGGCGGGTGAGGTCTTTGTTCGAGTTCAGACTAGCATTGACGAGTTGGAGGTGGAACTCGGGGCTGTCCATGCTGTTGGGAGAGAGAGGAAAGAGTGGTCTGATTTGGAGATAGTGTGTGCGAATAAATGTTCCAGCTCTGGCAGGCTCCGCCTGGTGTTTGGGATAGTGTCCACCCCAAGAGAGGCGGAGGCATGCGAGACGTGGGCGGAGCGGATCTCTCAGTTGTTAGATGAGTGGCAGTGCTCGGTTGAGGAGAGTGACAGGGATTGGTTGAAAGTTTAAGTAGGCGAGTTGGTGACGGTGTTAGAGCTGTCAGGTTCACTTACACCGTAGTGACAGCTGTCAGTTATTTGAAAGAGGGGGGTTTTAACCAAGAACTGTAAAGAGTGTGTGGAGTTTTGGCGTATGTGGATGACTGCCTAGAGATTGAATTCGCCTGGGGGGACTATGAAGCGAGGCGAGTGGCTGAGCCCAGGCAACAGAAGCGAAGTGTCAAATGTGGAGGAGTATTTGGCTGGAGGAGTTTGGTGCAATGTGAGAAAAATGACTGGAAATACCAGTTGAACTTCCTGGTGTTGGAACAGACGGTGGTGGACCTGGGGATGAAAACCCAGGTCATCAATCTGAATGAGACACAGGGGAGAGAGGGGATTTGCACCGCTGAACTGAGTGCTCAGAAATGCCGGCCGCAGACTGAGTGCTGCACTTGTGGGACGACCATTGCAGACTTGGAATTCACACTCGTCAACGTGGAGAAGGAGCAACGGAATTCCGAGCCGACACTGCGGTCATGTGCTGATGAATTAATCCAGCGAGAAGAAACAATGACCCACCTTCGAAGGGATCAGCAGAAACTCAAGACATCGATTCAGAAAAGATTGGAAGACTTACAAGTTGGGGAAGATCAAGGAAGTGTTCTGACTAAGGCCAACAGAAAACCGGGAGCCCAGGAGGGGAGTTTGACTACACTCCTGAGGAGGTGAAGAAATGGAGGACAGATCTTGGAAAAATTAGGCAGATGCTTGAAAGGAACCTGAAGATGACTATTGCGAGTTTAAATGAAGTGGAAAAACTGAAAGTTGACCTGGAAGACGTCATCAGGAAGAAAAAACTGGAGGCTGACCATCCTTTAACTGCTGCTTTTCAGGTCAGGGTGGAAGAAGCTGGTGGGGTAACTGCACCCCAGATTGAGATGGCCAAGAACGCTGAGTCAGAACTGCTGAGTCTGTGGCGAGAGTTGTAGGAGTCCCCGAAGAAGCTGACGTCTCGACTGCAGCAGGATGAAGGGGTAGCCCCAGCTAAATGTTTCAGTTTGCAGAAACTTAAACAGCAGCTACCGATCGAGGGAATGAGGACGAATACGGATTTGAAGGATGATGTGCTGCACATGTGGTACATGCTGCCTTTCGCTACCTTCCCCGTGATTGAGGAAGAGACCTTTGGCCCTTCTCCCACTGAGTCAGGTGTAGTGGGGAGGGCTAGCTGTGGGCAGTCTGACTTACGGCAGGACCAGGAAGGAAAAGAAGTGGGACCCCGGTCACGGGACGGGGGCTCCGAGCTGTAATGGTGGCCTGAGTGAGAGAGGAGTTGGCAAGCAGGCCCGAGGTATCCCTAGTAGTGTCTGAGCCTTTTGGGTTTAGGTGAGGGGGTACGGAGGGATAAGAAGCTCCCAGATAGGTTGGCCTTTTTTAGTGCCCGCAGGACGGACGTAAGGTTCACTGTTTGGGGAGCACAGTCACTGTGTGTATCCGTGTATGTGTGTGTTGTGTGTCTGCAGGACTGGTTGGTGAGTTATTTAGAAGTCATGAGGACATGACTTTATTTGGTGGGGGGAGAGTGTAAGGGGATTTTGTCTTTTATGTTACTGCGGAGGCTAATTAAAATGGCTTCTTTGTTATGTTATACTGGGGAATGCTTCTTTGTTATGTTAAATGCTGAGAAAGTCTCCAGCTGGACATTTGCTTGGCTTAATACAGACAGCAGGTGCTATTAACCAATTGGGATAGTTGTTATGATTTTGGTGTATCTGGAAGATTTGTATGCACAGGATTTTGGGGCGGAAGGCGGGAGAGAGAGACAGAGAATGGACCAGGTGCTGTGAGTCCACTAATGGGGTCGAAACCCGAGCGGGGCGTTCGGCGAGGAGGGGAGATGGAGACGGACCCGTGTGGAGTGTCTGGTCGACCACTGTTGTTGGTTCAGGCGGCCGGTCGAGGCGATCTGAGGGGTCACAGGGTGAAGAAGAAGGGTCCTGAGCTCCAACTGTTTGTGCACGAAGAGATTGAACTTTGATAAGTGTGGCGCATTTTATTTTCCTTTTATATTTTATTCTCTACTAATTATATAGTTCCAGTAAGATCTATAAATTGTAAATCATTTAATCATATCTGGTGTATTGTTTGTTATTTGGGCGGGGTGGGGTACATCACACAGCATCCACACAGACTAATTACCCAGTTTGCCGGGGCCGAGGGTTGTTTCCCTAGACAACAGCGAGCTGAGCAACCCTGAAGGTGGCCAGGGGGGCTACATTTATAAAAATCACAAAAGAGTAGGGGTCCCAGAACAGATCTCTGAGGCACACCACTAGTGACTGACCTCCATGCAGAATATGACCTGTCTACAGCCACTCTTTGCCTTCTGTGGGCAAGTCGATTCTGGATCCACAAAGCAATTTCCCCTTGGATCCCATTTCCTCCTTACTTTCTCAATAAGCCTTGCATGCAGTAACTTATCAAATATCTTGTTGAAATCCATATACACTACGTCTACTGCTCTTCCTTCATCAATGTGTTTAGTCACATCCTCAAAAAATTCGATTGGGCTCATAAGGCATGACCTGCCTTTCACAAATCCATACTGATTATTACTAATCATATTATGCCTCTCCAAATGTTCATAAATCCTGCCTCTCAGAATCTTGTCCATCCACGTACTGACCACTGAAGTAAGACTCACTGGTCTTTTAATTTCCTGGGCTATCTCTACTCCCTTTTTGGAATAATGGAAGAACATCCGCAACCCAACAATCCTCCAGAACCTCTCCCGTCCCCATTGATGATGCAAAGATCATCGCCAGAGACTCAGCAATCTCCTCCCTCGCCTCCCACAGTAGCCTGGGGTACATCTCATCTGGTCTCGGTGACTTATCCAAGTTGATGCTTTCCAAAAGCTCCTGCACATCCTCTTTCTTAATATCTACATGCTCAAGCTTTTCAGTCCGCTGTAAGTCATCACTACAATCACTTAGATCCTTTTCCATAGTGAATACTGAAGCAAAGTTCTCATTAAGTACCTTTGCTATCTTTTCCCTTTCTATACAGACCTTTCCACTGTCACACTTGATTGGTCCTATTCTGTCACGTCTTATTCTCTTGCTCTAAATATACTTGTAGACTGCTTTGGGCTTTTCCCTAATCCTGTCCACCAAGGCCTTCTCATGGCCCCTTCTGCCTCTGCTAATTTCTTTCTTGAGCTCCTTCCTGCTAGCCTTATAATCTCTTAGCTCCTTATCATTACCTAGCTTTTTGAACATTTCCTAAGCTCTTCTTTTTTTCTTGACTAGATTAACAACAGCCTTTGTACACCACAGTTCCTGTACCTTACCATTCATTCCGTGTCATTGGAATGTACCTGTGCAGAACTCCACAAAAATATACCCTGAACATTTGCCACATTTTTTCCGTACATTTCCTTGAGAACATCTGTTCCCAATTTATGTTTCCAAATTCCTGATAGCCTCATATTTCCCCTTATTCCAATTAAACGCTTTCCTAACTTGTCTGTTCCTATCCCTCTCCAATGCTATGGTAAAGGAGATAGAGTTTTGATCTCTATCTCCAAAATGTTCTCCCACTGAGAGATCTGGCACCTGACCAGATTCATTTCCCAATACCAGATCAAGTACAGCCTCTCCTCTTGTAGGCTTATCTACATAAACCTTCTTGAACACACCTAACAAACTCCACCCCATCTAAACCCCTCACTTTAGGGACATGCCAATCAATATTTGGGAAATTAAAATCTCCCACCACAACAATCCTGTTATTATTACACCTTTCCAGAATCTGTCTCCCTATCTGCTCCTCGATGTCCCTGTTACTATCGGGTGGTCTATAAACTACACCCAGTCGAGTTATTGACCCCCTCCTGTTTCTAACTTCCACCCACTTCCTCCTTTTCTGCAGCTGTGACACTATTTCTGATTAGCAGTGCCATTCCCCCACTTCTTTTACCTCCCTTCCTGTACCTTTTGAAACATCTAAAGCCTGGCACTCGAAGTAACCGTTCCTGCCCCTGAGCCATCCAAGTCTCTGTAATGGCCACAACATCATAGCTCCAAGTACTGATCCATGCTCTAAAGACAAAACAAAATAATAATAACAAGTTATAAATAATATTGAGAGCATGATTTGTAGCATAATTTGAAAGTGCGTCCAAAGTCTGTGAAATGAGTTCAGTGTTGAGGTGAGTGAAGATATCCATTCTGGTTCAGGAGCTTGATGATTGAGGGGTAATAACTGTTCCTGAACTTGGTGGTATGGGACATGATGCTCTTGTAACTCCTTCCTTTTGGCAGCAGCAAGAAGAGAGCACGGCCTGGATGATGGAGGTCCTTCATGATGGATGCTGCTTTCCTGTGACAGCTCACTGTCCCTCTGTGGAAACCTTGAAGCAAAAGAATATTGATCGAGTGATCCTGTGGCTTTATTCATCAACAAATATCACTCTCAGCACCAAGCATGAGTAACTTAAAACAAGAACATTGCCGGCCTACAACAGATATTGACTTCTGGACATATTTGAAGGTATTATTTACAACTTGTGTAGCAGATGAATTCATATTGAAGGTAATGATCCATGACTGGCTGCAACTGCTGTAAGTTTTTCCACAGAGTCTGTATCATCGAAGGTTATTCAAGTAAAGTAATATGTGCCCAGTTACAAGCTATGTTAAATATGTTTATCCTGCCTTGTATGAATGTATGTCTAGATATGAAAATATTAAAGAATCAGTGCTGTATTACAGGCTCCTTGACAGGGTATACTAGGGAAAAATTATTGATTTGCGGACACTAAAATGCCACAATATATGAATGTTTGATGTGGTGGCTGTTTGGCCAAGTCCAGCTCAGTGATATGTGGGAAGGCATTCAGGAAAAGGCTCTTGGGTGGGTGTCCAGGAATGATCCATTGCTTTCACCTACCTGCCTAGTGTTCAGACTTTATTCTCTGTTTGTGCTATAAGACTTTTTTTCTGGCAAAAGAGTACTCCACGATATAGGTATGTCCCCTGCAGATGAAAGCATCTACATTGTTGAGTAACATTGAACAAACTGTCATCCCCAACACCCAAAATCTTCAGCATTCTCTCTAGTAGAGGCAAAAATAGTGACGTAGTGCACATGGATTCATTGTCCATTCAGAGATCTGATGGCAGTGGGGAAGAAGGTGTTCCTAAAATTTTGGGTGTGTCATCTCCTTGATGTTAGCAATGGGAGGGAGACACGTCCTGAGTGATGGGAGTCATTAATGATGAATGCCGCCTTTTTGAGCCATCGCTTTTTGAAGATGTCCTTGATGGTGGGGTGGGGGGCAAGTGCCCATGATAGAGCCGGATGAGTTTGAAACCTGCTGCAGTTTTTTCTGATCCAGTGTAGTGCCCCTCCATACCAGACAGTGATGCAATCAGTTAGAATGCTCTCCATGGTACACCTATAGAAACTTGCTAGAGTTTTTGGTGACATAACAAGCTTCTCCAAACTCCTAATGAAATACAGCCTCTGTTGTGCCTTCTTTATATTGCATCAATATATTGGACCCGTGATAGATCTACAGAGATGTTGACATTCAAGAATTTGAAACTGCTCTTCATTTCCACTGCAGATCATTCAATGAGCACTGGTGTGTGTCTCCTCAATTTCCTCTTCCTGAAGTCATAATCAATTCCTTGGTCTTACTGACACTGGGTCCAAGGTTGTTGTTGTGACACCACTTAACCAGCTGATCTCTCTCTCTCTCCTGAAAGCCTCCTCATGACCATTTGAGATTCTGTCAACAATAACCAAGAGAAAATCTGATGATGCTGGAAATCCAAGCAACACACGCAAACTGTTGGAGGGACTCAGCTGGCCAGGCAGCATCTATGGAAAAGAGCACAGTTGACATTTCAGGCTGAAACCCTTCAGCAGGTCCATAGGAAAAAAAGCTGAGGAGTACATTTAAATGGTGGGGGGAGGGGTTATTTGACTGGGGAGCTTAAGATGAAGGAATCCTTAACAGACAGTAATCATAATATGATAGAAATCACTCTGCAGTTTGAGAGGGAGAAGATAAGGTCAGAAATATCAGTATTATTGTGGAGTAAGGGCAATTACAGAGGCATGAAAGAGGAGCTGGCCAAAGTTGATTGGAAGGGGACACTATCAGTGATAATGGCAGAATAGGAATGGCTGGTGTTTCTGGAGGCAATTCAAAAGGCGCATGATAGATACCTTTCAAAAATGAAGAAGGATTTTAAAGGAAGGATGAGGCAACCGCACTAACAAGGGAAGTCAAAGACAGCATAAATTCAAAATTAGAGAGCATATAATATAGTAAAAATTAGTGGGAATCTAGAGGATTGGGAAGCTTTTAAAAACCAATGGAAGGCAACTGAAAAAGCCCTAGGGACAGAAACGATGAAATACAAAGGTCCACTAGCCAATAATATAAAAGAGGAGACCAGAAGTTTTTTTTTGATTTTAAAAGTGTAAAGAGAATGGCTATCAGACTGTTGGAAAATGATTCTGCAGTGGTAGTAAATGGGGACAAAGAAATGTCAGACAAACTTAGTAAGTATTTTGAATCAGTTTTCTCCTTGGAAGACACTAGCAGTATGCCAGAAATTCCAGTGTCAGGGGAGGAATTGAGAGTAGTTGCTATTACTAAGGGGAAGGTGCTTAGGAAGCTGAAAGCTCTGAATTTAGTTAAGTCACCTTGGCCAGATGGTCTACACCCCAGTGCTCTGAAAGAGGTAGCTGAAGAGATTATGGAGGCATTAGTAATGATCTTTCAAGAATCACTAGATTTTGGAATGGTTCTGGAGGACTAAAAAATGCAAATATCATTCTCCTGTTTAAGAAGGGAGGTAGGCAGAAGAGAGGAATTTAAAGGCCAGTTAGTCTGACTTCAGTGGTTGTGAGGATGTTAGAATCTATTGTTATGACTGTGATCAAAGGCACTGGAGAAACACTGAAGCTGGTGATCAAGAAGTCTTTATTTAGTATAACGAGCAAGCTTAATTTTGGAGACACTCTTGACAGAGGCTCACCAAGCCAAAGGTACAGTATATCACATTTTTGTACCCTTAAGATCAAAGGTAACAGTAGGTGATTCAATACAATTTCTATACAATTTCTGACATTGTTTACTTTGGGTTGACAAATGTTTCCTTCAAGATACATAGTGGAAGCACATTATAATTGATAAGACAACTCTAAAGATCTTAAGACCTTTGGAAGAAACTAATTAGCACAAATATTCTAAACCCTTTTGATGACAGAGATCCAGACACCCAAAATTAATGTTGTCAGGGCTGACTCTGAGTACACAACTATGGTAGGTACACAAAAACTATTAATTGCCTATACCTGTGGTCAAATTTGATATGCTAAGTGACAACATCCGTCTGGTCTGCCAGCTTGCATCCAAGTCACCATGTTGCAAATAACTTAGTTATTTGCCTGGTTTGAGGCAAGCCAATTTACACAAACCAATTGTCTTAATGTTTGGCTCTTGTATATGCAATCTCTTAGTCTGTGGAGCAGCTTGTGCTTTTAATTTGAATATGCTGCTTGCAATTTACACAAAAAAATGTACTGAAGGCAAATTGCAAGCTTCCTGAACGTATTTATATTGACAATAAGAAATAAAGCTTGGTTCTTCTTTGAATAAATATCTGCTATATTCACATAACTCCAGAATATTCCCTAACATTCATTATTAAGGATGAAGTTTCAGATTACCCGGATGTACATGAAAAAGTAGGCCAAAGTCAGCATGGTTTCCTTAAGGGGAAATCTTGTCTGACAAATCTGTTGAAATTCTTCGAGAAAATAACAGGCAGGATAGACAAAAGAGAGTCAGTGCATGTTGTTTATTTGGATTTTCAGAAAGCCTTTGACAAGGTGCCACACATGAAGCTACTTAAAAAGAGACCACAGTATTACAGAAAATATACTAACATGGATAGAAAATTAGATGACTGGCAGGAGGCAAAGCATGGTAATAAAGGGATCCTTTTCTGGTTAGTGAAAATAAGTAAGAGGGGCAGGTGAAACTGAGGAAGCAGGGAGCCTGCAGAAGGACCGAGGACAGATTGGGAGAAGGGCAAAGAACAGGCAGTTGGAATATGGAGTAGGGAGGTATATGGTCATGAGCTTTGATAGAAGGAATAAAGACATAGACTATTTTCTAAATGGGGAGAAAATGTAAAAGTTGGAGGTGCTATGAGACTTAGGAGTCCTTATGCAGGATTTCCTAAAGGTTAACTTGCAGGTTGAATTGGTTGAAAATGAGGTTCACGGGAATGATTCCTGGAATGGAAGGGTAAACATATGTGGAGCATTTAATAGCACTGAGCTTGTACTCACTGAAGTTTAGAAGATTGAGGAGGGATCACATTGAAATCTGTTGAATGGCATGGATAGAGTGAACGTGGGAAGGACATTTCCTATAGTGAGTGAGTCTAGGACCGTATGGCACAGCCTCAGAATAGAGGGACGTCCCTTCAGAAAAGAGATGAAGAGGATTTTCTATAGTCAGAGGGTAGTCAATCCATGGAACTCATTGCTACAGATGCGGAGGCCAAGTTAGTGAGCATATTTAAAGTGGATGGTGATGGTAGTCCCACCACCAAAACCAACGTCTCCAACAGGAACCCACCACCAGTTACATCGTTCCCTCCCCCCTCCCACTTTTTGCTTTCCCTACATGACTCCCTTGTCCAATCAAGCTTCCCTACTGATCTCCCTTATAATAAAAACATAAGAACATAAGAAATAGGAGCAGGAGTAGGATATCTGGCCCATCGAGCCTGCCCTGCCATTCAATAAAATCATGGCTGATCTGTCCGTAAACTCAGCTCCATCTACCTGCCTTTTCCCCATAACCCTTAATTCCCTTACTATGTAAAAACCTATCTAACTGTTTCTTAAATATATTTAGTGAAGAAGCCTCAACTGCTTCCCTGGGCAGAAAATTCCACAGATTCATCACTCTCTGGGAAAAACAGTTTCTTCTCATCTCCTAGCACTTATCCTTGCAAGTGGAACAAGTGCTACACCTGCCCCTACACCACCTCCATCACTACTATTCAGGGCTTCAAACCATCCTTCCAGGTGAGGGAACACTTCACCTGTGAGTCTGTTGGGGTTATCTACTGTCTCCGTTGCTCCCAGTGTGGTCTTCTGAATATCAGAGACACCCAGCGTAGATAGGGGGACCACTTCGCCGTGCACCAGAAAAAGCAGTATCTTCCAGTGGCCATCCATTTTTAATCTACTTCCTATTTCCATTCCAACATGTCAGTCCATGGTCTCCTCTACTGCTGCGATGAGGCCACACTCAGGTAGGCAGAGCAAAATTTTATTCTCCATCTGGGTAGCCTCAAACCTGATAGCATGAACATCGATTTCTCAAACGTCTGGTAATGTTCTCTCCACCACTCTCCTTTACCATACTCCATTCTCATTTCCCTCTCTCACCTTATCTCCTTACCTGCCCATCACCTCCCTCTGGTGCTCCTCCCCCTTCCCTTTCCTCTATGGCCTTTTGTCCTCCTATCAGATTCCCCTTTTTCCAGCCCTTTATCTCTTTCACCAATCGACTTCCCAGCTCTTCACTTCACCCCTGCCACCCCCCCCACCCACCTCGGTTTCACCTATCACCTACTACCTGGTATTTCTTCCTCCCCTCCCCCATCTTCTTATGACTTCATCTTTTTCTCCAGTCCTGATTAAAGGCTTTGGCACAAAATGCCAACAGTACTCTTTTCCAGCATTCTGTGTGTTGCTTGGATTTCTAACATTTGCAGATTTTCTCTTGCTGCTGATCGTTCCTTGATGAGTCACGATGTCAAAGGTTACGGGAAGAATGCAGGAGAATGGGAATGAGAGGGATAATGAATCAGCCGCAATGAACTGGCAGATCAGACACGATGGGCCAAATGGCCGGATTCTCCTCCTATGTCTTATGATGTTATATATGAGTACAACTGGACAACAGTCATTGAGGAAGCTCACTCAACTCTTCTAGGACACTAGGATGATTGAAGCAGATGGGGACTTCCAACTGCAGCAGTGAGAGATTGAAGATGTTGTTGAACACCTCCACTAGTAGATTGGCACAGGTTTTCAGTGCCTACCAGGTACAGCACCAGGGCCTGATGCCTTGCGAGGCTTCATCTTTGATGTTCTGACATCAATCTCCCAGACCAAGATTACAGGGTCACGAGATGCTGCAGGGATTCACATAGTGTGGTCTTATTCTCCACTTCAAAGTTTGCATAAAAGGTGATGAGCTCATGTGAAAGTGAAGCATCACAGCCGTTCATGATGTTCGGTTTCACCTTGTAATATGTAATGGTTTGAAAACCCTGCCTAGACTGATGTGCATCCGATTCCCTCTATCATTCCCATTGGAACTGCTTTTTCACTCTTAATATAGCATTCTATAGGTATACTACTTGTATCGTTCTTGTATAGGTCTTGAACACTACAGATCTACCCTCAACAGACTGTGAATCTCCTTGGTCATTGAAGTATCTTAAGCTCTGAGGATTTACATTGAGAAATTCTACAAAGTTTGGGTTATATCTTGAGACACTGATCAGCACTACATGACTCTTCTTTTTACATTGAAGCTCCCAGGTAACGTCCTGCCAGTATCATCTATAGGTAGTTGTGGAGGGATTGTGCGACTACTTTGTTGCACATTTCTTACCTCCTACAAGTAATATTATCTGCAAGTTTCTTCTGGTTCCTGTCAATAAACATTGGACCATGCTCGCTATCATCAGGGAGATATGCTGTAGCCACTTGCATGTAATCAGCACTCTCCAGCAGCTGGTTAAGCGCTAGTGGTATGGTGTCTCTGCGCCTTTAAAATCCTGCTATTGCTGTCTCAGGTGTATGGCTAAACGTTGGCAGCTGCAACAAATTCAGTGAACTTTAAACTTATCGCTATAGAAATTGATGAATCCTGGTATCACATGAGATATCCTGACAGGAGTGTTACTAAACTGTGCAGTGGAACACTGTGCTCCTTTTAGATGTTTATAAACAGTGTCAAGAAGATCAGAAATGGCATCTTATTGCCAACAATGAGGTCTTATTTGTCTGTTTTTAAGTATTTTATGTTCTACTTATCCACAATGCACTCCACAAACACATGGTAACTTTGGAGTTATGCTATTGGATGGTGTTCCTTTGTTTTAAGACTATTTCTTTGTGGGTCAGACATTCTTTTGATCATCTAGTGAAAACCAGTAACAACAACAGAAAATGGTGGAAACGTAGAGTTGTTCAGACATCATTGCAGGGAGACAGACTGAGAAACAGAGTCAATATTTCAGATGAAGGATTTGCAATATCTGCTGATTTTTGGATCAAAAAAAACATTAATGTGTAATGGAAAATCTGTTTAACCCTAGACGGGGAAAGGTTTAATATTACATTCTTGTCTTGGAATCTTATCATCCATTAGGAAATTTAACTCTCAACATTTTGTGGGACTTCTCATGTTGATTTCACCATATTTATGCTATAAACTTCCACTAGCTGACATCAACAATAGTGCAATGCCATTAGCATTAACTTCAACATCAGAATTCTGAAAACCGGGTTGCGCTGATGTCATCATCCAGAATGGCAGCTTAAATCAACAGCTCCTCCAGAAGAACGCATATTTTGCCCTGTTAATCCATCAAGTATAAGATCTTCCGAAAATATTTGAATTGATAAGGGGGGCAAGAACGGGGAAAAAGAATGGAGATAAAAAAAGCATCACTGTGGAGCCTATGGAAGAGAAAGGTGCACGCGCGGCTCTCCTACACATGCGCCTGGTGGCGAAGCTGACGCTAGGCCTCGTTCAGGCAAAGCGGCAAATATGATAAGGATTTTGGAAGAGATAAGGGAAGTCCAAAAAGATATAAAACCGTAACTCAATGATATCAAGTCAGAGCTCACCAACGTCAATCAGAAAATAGAGGTGGCAGAGACTGGAATTAGGAAGGTGGAAGATCACGTGCAAAAGGTGGAACGGATACGAAGTAGGACAATAAAAATATTAAATCAACAGGAAAGTAAATTTTTGACCAGGAGGGAAGATTGCAACGGAAAAATATCAGGATTTATAATGTTCCCGAAGGAGCGGAGGGTTTGTTGACGGCGGAGTTTGTGGAAAAGTTGCTGCGGGAAGCGCTGCAAATTCCCCCAACTATGGAGATTTAAACTGAGAGGACACATCATGCGCTTGTCCCAAGGCCTCCCAGAGACAGAGAAAGTAAGCCACGCTCGATAGTACTTAGATTGCTTCAGTTCAAGAGCAACGCGGAGATTCTACGGAGGGCCTGGGGTAAGAAGAGGGTGTTTTGGAACGGGAAGTTAATATACTTCGTTCATGATTACCCCCCGGTGGTCCTACAGAAATGGAAGGAATGTTCTGAAGCGAAACGAATATTAAAGCAAGAAAAGATTAAATTCCAAACCCCGTACCCTGCTAAACTGAGAGTATTTTACGAAGGAGAGATACAGCTATATCAGACAGTGGAAGAGGCAACTACAGACATGAACAACAGATGACTGCCCGTTAGTGTGGTCAAACCAAGGGAAAGTCTGGCTGAGCAGTTATCCCGATCTGCTTGGGAAATAGTAAGAGAACCGAGAAAGTAGGGGATGGGAAGAGGACAAGAGAAAGATATTAAAAAGAGACTGGGAGTTCTCTGAAGACAGCCCTCATCTCCTCCAGAAGAGCCATAAGGTTTGGCTAACTTTCAAAGTGCTGATAAATTAAACAGAAGCAAAAATAGACGGTGATATACCTATCTCAAGAAATATGTATTATAATGTGGATTTTATATTATTCATTTTTTTAATTCATTTATTCACTCCTTTTTCCCCACCTAAATGAGAACATATACATGGGATGAATACACAGCGAAATTATTTCTGTGTAATGGACATAGATTTTTTTACATACCTTTATAGGTACTGCAGCAGGGGCCCTCAATTCACAGTTAGGAGGGGCTATCCCCCACGGCTAAACATTTCCTCTAGCTCAACCCAGGGTTATCTAGAGACCCCAGCTTTGGAATCACAATTTTGTTACCTTTTTTTCATTATTCGCGTTTCTTGGTTCTTATTTGTTCAGGGAGTAGATTGATTAAGTTATATTCTGCAAATTTCAATGATATACTAACAGATAAAAGCACATGGCTAAGGACAAAGTAAAATTCATTTCTTTTGATGTCAATGGACTGTTGAATCCAATCAAACAAAGTAAAATTCTATCAAAAATGAAAAAAGAACAAGTCCATGCAGTATATTCACAGGAATCTCATTTAAGTGATAATGAGCATGGAAAATTAAAGAGAATAGGCTTCACTAATTTGTTTTTCTCCTCATATAAATCAGGACCTAGAAGAGGAGTTGCTATTCTCATCTCAAGCAAGCTAAATTTTGAAAAAGTATTCGAAATGGGAGATAAGGAGGGCAGATATATTCTGGTAAGGGGGAATATAGACGGAAATCCAGTTACTTTATTGAATATATAAGCACCCCCTGGAAGTGATATTAGTTTCTTCCAGAAAATTACTAATATTATGGTAATAGAAACAGAAGGTCTCTTGATATGTGGGTGAGACTTAAATTTACAATTGCAACCAAAGTTAGAATCTTCCAACAGAAAAACTTATGAAACAAAATCCTTACATAAAAAAGTTAACACTCTTTTTGAGGATGTTGATCTAATTGATATATGGAGGAATCTTTTCCCCGATAGAAGGGATTACACTCATTATTCTGCCCCCCCCCCCCATTCGGTATATGCAAGAATAGACTATTGCATAACATTTGGAAAAGATAAAGACAAAATAAACACCTGTGGAATTGGGACAATAGATGCAAGTGACCATGCACCTATATATTTATCTGTTGATTTTGACCTACAACCAAAGAATACTATTTAGAAACTAAATTCAAGTCTACTCAATGATCCCTATTTTAAGGAACAAATTAAAAAAGGAATTGGTCTTTACTTAGAATTCAATGATAATGGAGAGGTTTCATCTCCCATTCTATGGGATACTATGAAGGCTGTTTTAAGAGGGAAAATTTTAGCGATATCTTCATATAAGAAAAAAATAAGGAATAAAACATTAGAGGAATTACAAAATAAGATGAAGGAACTAGGAAAAAACAGAAATTGAGTTTGGCACAGGATAAACTAGAGGAAATGATAAAAATTAGGAATGAAATTAATAGTTTGGCTGCACAAGAAATTAGAAAAAAATTAATGCTTCTGAAACAGAGACACTATGAAGGTGGATCTAAATCTATGAAAATACTGGCGTGGATACTGAAAAAAAAAGATAGCAGAAAATATAATTCATTGAATTAGGGATCCAAGAACAAAAGTGATAAAAAAGATAAGTTAAGTGAAATTCAAGAAACTTTTGCAATGTTTTACAAAACTCTATATTCCAAAACTCCAGGGGAAGCATAGCCCAGATTGACATCTTCCTGAATTCTTCAGAGCTACCCACTTTAAGCAAAGAACAAAATAGAACGATGACTGCTGACAAAACTGAAGTTGAACTAAAAACTGCAATTAGTAGGCTTAAATTAAGCAAGTCACCAGGATCAGATGGATATACAGCAGAGTGGTACAAGGAATTTAGAAATGAATTAATTCCTGTTTTGCTCCCCACACTGAACTGTGCTCTAAGAAAGGTGCGAATGCCACCCAGCTGGAAGGAGGCGATAATCTCAGCTATACCGAAAGAAGGCAAAGATAAAATGGAATATGGGTCATTTAGACCAATATCCGTTCTTAATGTGGATTATAGATTATTTACCTCCATCATGGCCAAGCGATAAGAAGAGTTTCTACCCACACTGATACATAATGATCAGACAGGTTTTATACAACACCACGAAACACAAGGTAATATACAAAGGACAATTCACATTATGGATCATATACGAAAAAATGAAATTGAAGCAATAGTGATAAGCGTGGACGCTGAAAAGGCATTTGATTCAGCTAATTTGGAATTTCTTTTACAGAGTTTTACATAGATTTGGTCTACATGACACAATTATTAAAACTATACAGGCACTATATGACAATCCTACTGCTAGGATTAAAATCAATGGATATTTATCTAATAGTTTTACCCTAGAAAGGGGCACGAGACAGGGTTGTGCATGGTCACCGCTACTCTTCACATTATATCAGGAACCATTAGCTCGATACATCAGACAAAATGAAGATATCAGGGAAATTACTATTGAAGGGACAGAGCATAAATTGACCTGTACACGGATGACATTTTGATCTATCTAGGGCAACCAACAGACTCTTTACCGAAATTGATGAAATCCTTTGAACAATATGGCCAATTATCAGGATACAAGATCAACATAGATAAAACCCAACTACTTTCATATAACTATAGCCCACCAAGAGAAATTGAAAGTAGATATGCTTGGGCATGGCAAACAGAGTCTGTCAAATATTTGGACATCATTATGCCAAAAGATTTGGCAAAATTATCAGAATTTAATTATCAGCCTATATAAATAAAAAAATTAAGGAAGATCTAACAAAATGGAACCTAATTCCTCTTCTTGGTCTCAGTTCAAGGATGAATCTATTAAAATGAATATTCTGCCTAGATTATCTCTTTCAGACCCCACCAATAGAGATTAACCAAAATCAATTCAATGAATGGAACAAGATGCTATCAAGATATATATGGCAAGGTAAAAGGCCGAGAATTTGTCTCAAAACTTTGCAATTAAACAAGGAAAAGGAGGGATGGGGCCTACCTTCTCTTAGAGATTACTATTTTGCAGCACAGTTGAGAGCTGTGATATGTTGGTGCTCAATGGAAAAACATTGAAGAGAGGATACTTTCCATCCCTATACAGGCAATTTTGGCTGATAACAACCTACAAAGTTACATAAATACTATTGATAACCCAAGGGTGAAATGGACTCTTAAGATATGGAGAACTATTATAAAAGAATATAAACTAGAGAGAAACATTGCAATGCTTAAAAATGATGTGCATATGACTCGGATTTTACGCCGAACAATCTGGATGCTAGATTTAAGGACTGGACAGCTAAAGGAATAATAGCTGTTTGCAATATAATGAAAGAAGGGACACTGTTCAGTTTTGAAATGCTCGAAGAGAAACACTTATTAGAAAAACAAGACTTTTTCAATATTTACAGATGCGACAGTATGTTAATAGGATGGTTAAAAATGTAATCAAGGCAAATACATGTTTGAGAGAGCTATTTAGAAAAGCATATAATTCAGACAACGGTAGTAGAATAATTTCAAGCGTGTATAAGGGCTTATCAAATCTTAAAACACATTTGACTTCATACATTAAAACAAAATGGGAGAAGTAAAGAGGGATAATAGTATCTGAGGAAGAATGGACAATAATATGGAGGTATCAATGGAAGTGTACCAGTTCACAGGAATGGAGGGAGTTCGGGTGGAAAAACTTGATAAGGTATTTTATTTCACCCTCTCAGAATTTCCATTATGATAGTAACCTCCCTGTTTGCTGGAGAAATTATGGAAATCAAAATGCAAACCATTATCATATTTTCTGGGAATGCCCCGTTATCAAAGACTATTGGAGTGGGATACATAATGCCCTACAAGACATCTTCAAATGTGAAATACCCTTAGAAAGTAAGACCATATATTTTGGGTATATACCTCAAGAATAGTTGAAAATCGGTAAATATTTAATGAATATATTGCTGATGGCTGGTAAAAAGTCCCTTACCAGGAAATGGTTATCACAGGAGAGCCCAACTTTAAATGTATGGTTGGAAATTACAATGTACATTTACAAAATGGAGAAGATAATAACATCTGTTAATCATAAGTTGGAATAATTTGATTCATACTGGGGAAAGTGGTTTAATTACATAACACCTCATAGGCCTGATTTTATTCTCACAAGTCAATGAATATGTTGTAAAAAAAAAATCACTCCCTACTTTGTACATAGTTTTCTTCTTTTGTTCTTTCTTTCCTCTCCTTTCTGTAAGTATATACCTCAGATAAATATTATGTGGAGATTTGTGACAAATATGACTATATGATATATATGCCCAGTATCTGAAATACATCTTAAAGAAAGTTTTGTTTGATGATGAACTTCAATAAAAAATAAATTACAAAAAAAGTATTCTGAAAACCATGTTCTCATTTATTCACTGAACAAATTGGTTTTGATAGCACATTTCCCCTGAAGCTATGCTATCTGAAGAACCAACATGCAAACTGTTTTCCTTGTCCTCACCAAGATTTGTGACATCCTGTCTTGTCATATGCAGCTTCACGTGTGCCTGGACTGTTTTCCTCATGAAAGGAGGTCAAGGTCACTGGTGCCACTGACAATCCCCTGTGTGGTAGAGTATGCTACTCACTATGGTAGTGGAGATGCCACCAAAGCTCTATAGTCAAGGAAATAAGACTTTGTTTATTTATTCTTCAATTGGCAGAAGAAGACATGTGATTTTACTTGTGTTGCCAACATCACAAAATTACTAGGGTCTAATTTAAGCTCCGTAGGTCTCATTGGCTCTCTGAATGAAAAATGTATCTTCTGTGAGAACAAATTAGTTTCCCATTGATCCACCAATCTCATTACATGAAGCATTCATTAAAAAAAAACAAGCCCCAGTAGCTTGAAGTATACTGCTTGGATTGTGACACAGTCCTTTAAGAACTGGCTTTTGAGGCCATGGCTAAGAACTTGTAATAGAACAGCAGAGTAGCATTGCAAGAAACTGGCAGACCGTAGTGTTATATAGGGCAGACCATCTGAGTGGTACCGTGAACCTCACAATTGAAAATCACAGTCCAGGTGGGACTTTTACTGACAGCCATGATATTCATTGGTGATATAGGTTGAACACCTTTTAAAAGTACTGAAGTAGTTTCTCATTTGTATCTTCAATTTCCTACTCTGTCTCAGGTTGCTTATCTACATGGGTGAAAGATTAACTCAATATTATCTCTGCTTAAAGTGCAGAAAAGGCTAAACAAATTACTGTGGAATTTTGGTATCCTTCTGTAATTTGTTATCAGTTGTAAGATTATGTTGCAGTGTGACCGAGATTAATCAAAGTAGCATTTAAATCCGAGGTAAGACAACTTATAAATGGCATTATCTGTTCCAGAATGTTTCCAGGAGTACTAAGGAATTAGTTTTTAGACCTCCATTTCATTTTGAAACCATAATTCTTTTATTATTAAGTGAAAACATGGATCATTACAGGGGAGCAGAAAACCCATGACATAAAACACAAAAATACAGCACTGTAATCTTGATTTGTTCATTGCCGTGTATCTATGGAACACAAATGAGACCAGAACTAGGTCATATTTTATCAATGATCACCTCTAAACATCCCTAAATGTATCAAAAGATTTCTTTCCATGATTCCTTTTAAAGCTTTGTCAGGGAAATTTCTGCACTGTCCTATGGAGTGCCTGTCACTTGTCAGTCCTGGAACAGCAAAAGTGTTAGTCCAGGTCTGGACTTCATTCAGTTTACTTCCATGCTGACCCATCCAATAGACTTCCAACAGCAAAATTCGTCAGAAAAACAAGCCAGTGTTGAATCCTCATGTTCCTGAGATACCGTATGTAACTATTTCTTAAGAGGATGGATTGCTGAAATATCCTCTTAAAAAATGTATAGTGTCCTGGCCATGCAATGACTATTGCTTTTCATAGATGTATTTCTTAACAAGCTTAATTATTGCATCAAATTTGTATCAGTTCCTATACATTTTAATCAATCTTAAATGAATTTTCATATCTGATAACTCCTTTTTTCACCACAACTATCATCTTTGGGACCCGACACAAATGAAACAACATAACTCCCAGTTGTACCCTCTATCACTACCCTCACTTTAGATTTGAATCACAAATCACTATTTGATAAAATCTTCTAAGCACCTTTCTCGTCAGTGTCTAATATCAGCTGCTTCAGTCCCCTTATTGGTGTCAAAATCTGCCTGTGCTTCAGTTCAACTGCTTTCATAAACTTTGTTAATGATTTCCAAGCAGATTTAGGGGCATGAGTCAATTAACTCTTCGTGATATGCAACTTATCAGATGAGTTAGAGATGGCACATCACCGTCTGGGAAGAGCAGATCTCAAGTACTGAATCACTCACCAGTTTATACCATAGAAACATAGAAAACCTACAGCACAATACAGGCCCTTCAGCCCACAAAGTTGTGCTGAACATGATCCTACCTTAAAAATTACTAGGGTTACCCATAGCCCTCTATTTTTCTAAGCTTCATGTACCTATCCAAAAGTCTCTTAAAAGATCCTATCGTATCTGCCTCTACCACCGTTGCCAGCAGCCCATTCCACGCACTCACCACTCTCTGTGTAAAAATACTTACCCCTGACATCTCTTCTGTACCTGCTCCCAAGCACTTTAAACCTGTGCACTCTTGTGTCAGCCACTTCAGCCCTGGGAAAAAGCCTGTGACTACCCACACGATCAATGTCTTTCATCATCTTATACACCTCTATCAGATGTCTCATTCTCCGTCGCTACAAGGAGATAAGGCCGAGTTCACTCAACCTGTTTTCAAAAGACATGCTCCCCAATCCAGGCAACCTCTTTGTAAATCTACTCTGCACCCTTTCTATTGTTTCCACATCCTTCCTGTTGTGAGGCAAACAGAATTGAGCACGGTACTTCAAGTGGGTTCTGAACAGGGTCCTATATAGCTGCAACATTACCTCTCAGCTCCTAAACTCAATTCCATGATTGATGAAGGCCAATACACCATATGCTTTCTTCTTTCAAATCTTTATTGTATATATATATATATAGGAAAAATAACATGAGTACACCGAAGTAACAACACTTACAATGCCTCAAAAAAAACCATCGTCTTAAAGATTGAAAACAAAATTTTGTGATAACTGGGCAGAAAAGTGAGAAAAAAAAAAGAACCCATTAGGTGTACAACCCCGGAGCCATGCGTCATACCAAAAGCTTCTAAAAATAAACATCAAACCGCCAGCAAGGAAAGAAAATATACTAAAAGAATTTACAATTAGGTCATGGAAAAATTATATCAATTAACTCAAATGATAACAACGAGCAAATGAGCCCCATCTTTTCTCAAGATCAAATAAAGGTTCAAAGGTTCGACTTCTAATTTTCTCCAAACTAAGACATAGCATCACTTGAGAGAACCATTGTGACAAAGTGGGAGCTGATGTATCCTTCCACTTCAACAAAATGGCCCTCCTAGCTATCAATGTAACAAATGCAATAACATGTTGGTCAGACACAGAAATACCATGAATATTTTGAGGAACTATTCCAAAAAGCACAGTTAATTTATTAGGTTGTAAATTAATTTTAAGTGCTTCAGAAATTGTTGAGAAAACCAACTTCCAGAACTGTTCCAATATAGAACAAGACCAAAACATATGTGTCAGTGTAGCTATCTCAGTTATACATCTATCACAATGACTATCAACATTAGGAAAGATTTTAGAAAGTCTCTCCTTTGTCAAATGATAACGATGTACAATTTTAAATTGAATCAATGAATGGCTAGCACAAATTGAAGAAGAGTTAACCAACTTCAATATCCGCATCCAATCCATCGTCATAAAAGTCAAATTAAATTCCTTTTGCCAATCCTGTTTAATCTTATACAAAGGACGCTTATCCCATTGTAATAATAAATTATAAATTCTTCCAATAGAACTCTTAATCAAAGGATTCATACTCATAATAGTATCTAACAGGTCAGCCTCCAATATGTAAGGGAAATTACTTAAATATTTTTGTAAAAACTGTCTAACTTGAAGGTATTGCAGAAAGTGTGAGTATGAAAGAGAATATTTATCAGTTAACTGTTCAAAGGACATCAATCTATCTTCTTTAAATAAATCCAAAAAAGAATTAATACCTTTATTTTTCCAAAGTAGAAAAATTGGATCACTCAAAGAAGGCTTAAAAAAGTATTTTCGGTAAAGTAAACTACAAAGTTTAAATTTTTTAAGATTAAAAGAATTGCAGAACTGGACCCAAATTTGTAAAGAATACTTAATCACAGGATATAAGTTTAAATTAACAACTTTACCTAATTGCATAGGTAAAGGAGCCCCCAATAACGAAGTTAAATAAAACTGTTTTACAACTTTTAGTTCCAGATCTACCCAAATTGGTCGATCACTCTTATCAACCCAGTATAAACAAAAAGACATATATTGCAGATTAACAGCCCAATAATACATTCTAAAATTAGGCAAAGCAAGACCTCCATCCTTTTTCAATTTTTGTAAATGACGTTTACTAATTCTTGGTCTTCTATTATTCCAAATAAATAATAGAATCAATCCGATCAAAGAACTTCCTAGTCAAAAAAACAGGAATATTCTGAAATAAATATAAAAATTTCGGTAGAATCATCATTTTAACTATATGAATACAACCAACAAGTGAAAATGTAAGTGGACACCACATACTTTCTTAACCACAGAGTCAACCTGCGCAGCTACTTTGAGCGTCCTATGGACTCAGACCCCAAGATCCCTCTGATCCTCCGCACTGCCAAGAGTCTTACCATTAATACTATATTCTGCCATCATATTTGACCTACCAAAATGAAGCACTTCACACTTATCTGGGTTGAACTCCATCTGCCACATCCCAGCCCAGTTTTGCATCCTATCATTGTCCCGCTGTAACCTCTGACAGCTCTGTACACTATCCACAACACCCCCAACCTTTGTGTCATCAGCAAACCTACTAACCCATCCTTCCAGTTCCTCATCCAGGTCATTTACAAAAATCACGAAGATTAAGGGTTCCAGAATAGATCCCTGAGGTACATCACTACTCACCAACCTCCATACAGAATATGACCCATCTACAACTACTCTTTGCCTTCTGTGAGCAAGCCAGTTCTGGATCCACAAAGCAATGTCCCCTTGGATCCCATTCCTCCTTACTTTCTCAATAAGCCTTGCATGGGGTACCTAATCAAATGTACCTCTGCTATTTCCTCCGGTTCCATACACACTTTCCCACTGTCACACTTGATAAGTCCTATACTTTCACGTCTTATCCTCTTGCTCTTCACATACTTGTAGAATGCCTTGGGGCTTTCATTAATCCTGCCTGCCAAGGCCTTCTCATAGCCCCTTCTGGCTCTCCTAATTTCCTTCCTAAGCTCCGTCCTGTGAGCCTTATAATCTTCTAGGTCTGTAGCTCTCTGAACCTTCTGTAAGATTTTCTTTTCTTCTTAACTAGATTTACTACAGCCTTTGTACCCACAGTTCCTGTACCCTACCATAACTTCCCTGTCTCATTGGGACGTACCACACAAATATCCCCTGAACATTTGCCACATTTCTTTCATATCCTTCCCTGAGAACACCTGATTCCAATTTAAGCTTCCAAGTTCCTGCCTGATAGCCTCTAAATTCCCCTTACTCCAATTAAACAGTTTTATATCTTGTCTGTTCCTATATCTCTCCAATGCTATTGTAAAGAAGATAGAATTATGATCACTGTCTCCAAAATGTTCTCCCACTGAGAGATCTAACACCTGACCAGGTTCATTTCCCAATACCAAATCAAGTACAGTCTCTCCTCTTGTAAGCTTATCTACATATTGTGTCACAAAACCGTCCTGAACACACCTAACAAACTCCACCCCATCTAAACCCCTTATTCTAGGGAAATGCCAATCGATATTTGGGAAACTATAATCTTCCATCATGACAACTCTGTTGTTATTACACCTTTCCAGGATCTGTTTCCCTATCTGCTCCTCGATATCCCTGTTACTATTGGGCAGCCTATAAAAAACACCCAGTAAAGTTATTGACCCCTTCCTGTTCCTAACCTCCACCCACAGAGACTCCATAGATAATCCCGCCATGAAGTACACCTTTTCTGCAACTTTGACACTATCTCTGATCAACAGTTCCACGCCTCCACCTCTTTTACCTCCCTCCCTATCCTTTCTGAAACATCTGAAACCCGGCACTTGAAGTAACCATTCCTGTTCCTGAGCATCCAAGTCTCTGTAATGGCCACCACATCATAGCTCCAAGGACTGATCCACGCTCTAAGCTCATCCGCTTTGTTCACAATACTTCTTGCATTAAAATAAACACATCTCAACCCGCCAGTCTGAGCATGTCCCTTCTCTATCGCCTGCCTATCCTCCTTCACACAATGTCTCCAAGCTTTCTCTATTTGTGAGTAAACCACCTCTTCCCCAGTCTATTTAGTTTGGTTCCCACCCCCCAATAATTCTAGTTTAAACTCTCCCCAGTAGCCTTAGCAAACCTCCCTGCCAGGATATTGGTCCCCCTGGAATTCAAGTGCAACCCGTCCTTTTTGTACAGGTCATACCTGCACCAAAAGAGATTCCATAAGGTGTGTGTTCTAGTGTTTTCTGTTTATATTTCAGATTTTAAAGTTAAATATTCAAAGTAAATTCATTATCAAAGTACATATACTGTATGTCACCATATACAACCCTAAGAATCATTTTCTGGCAGGCAGTCACTTGTAGATACAAAGAAATACAATGGAGTCGATGAAAACTATACACAAACAAGGCGGTCAAGCAACCAACCCGCAAAAGAAGACAAACTGTGCAATACTAAAAAAAGCAAACAATAAAAGTAATAAATAAATAAATGATATTGTGACAAAAGAACCAGTTATCAGAAGATTGATGCCGATAAGAGGACAATGGGGGAACATGTAAGGTGCTAATAAGAGAGAGACGAGAGAGATCACCAAGAGGAGACACGGTTCCGAGTATTGTCAGAGACCGGTGGCTTTGAACCCTGAACTGTTTGCAGTCTGATGGACAGGTGATACCCCTGCAGGGGGATAAAAAGGGACAGGTTCGCTAAGGCAACAGACACACGACACCACGAGGTAACGAGACCCTGGAAGCGGTGCGCCCCCACAAGTTGCTGGGAGTTTTTGGAGGTCTGGTCGCGGGACCAGCCATAGATGCACAGGGTGGAAAGATACGGTCGGGCGGGAACCTGGTGTGTATGTCCGCCCTTGCCTGGGTGCCGGGTTCACCACAGAAGAACGATCGTATCTGGAACGGAGGGGTCACAGTCGGTGACCTCATAAGTCATTACAAAGGGCTCGCCCGAAAGCTAACTGCGAGGAATATCGAAGGTCTGTTTGGAATCCGATTTGTATATTCATTCGTTCTCTCTCTCTTCTCCCCGCCCAACGGCACAAGTGATTACTGTGAACTGAACTGAACTCAATTGAACTGAACTTTGCGTCACTTGAAACTGATCATTTACCCCTAGACTGTGATAGAGCTTGATTGATCCTATTATCCTAGTTCTGTGTACATGTGTGTTTTATCATTGCTAAACTGTTGCATTTATATCCTTTTGATTAGAGTACTATGTTACTTATTTCTTTAATAAAACTTTCTTAGTTCCAGTAATCCAGACTCCAACTAAGTGGTCCATTTCTGCTGGTTTGGCAACCCAGTTACAGGGTACATAACAATATAAACAGCATGAGCTGTAGAATCCTAGAGAGTGAGTCTATAAGTTCTGGAATCAGTTGTGTGTTGAGCAGAGTGAAGTTTATCAATGCTGGTTTCGAGTCTGATTATTGAAGAGTAATACATAACTATTCCTGAACATGGTGATGTAGGACCTAAAGCTCCTATACCTTCTGCCCAATGGCAGCAACGGGAAGAGAGCATGGCTTTGATGGTGGGGGCCTCGATGATGGATGCTGTAGCATGGCTCCTTGTAAATGTGCTCAATGTTGGGGTCGGATTTCTTGTGATGGACTGAGGCGTATCCAATATTTTTTGTAGGCTTTTCCATTCATGGGCATTGGTGTTTTATATCAGGCCTTGATGTAACCAGACTGGATACTCTCCATTGCGCATTTGTAGAAGTATGATATTGCAAATGTGTAAAGGTGTACAGTGTAAAGGAAGTGAAGGTGCTGAAGTGCCTGCTTTGTAAAGGCACTTACATGCTGATCCCAGGACTGATAATCTGAAATGACAATGCCAAGGAATTTAAGGCCAAGGGGTTCCAGTTTCTGCAGCTTTTTGATTTTGGAAAACTAAGATATCATGGGTGTCACTGAGAAAATTTCTCCTGATTGCCTTTAGGAGCCCCAGATGTCTGCCTTCTGCTTCCCAGATGTGATCCCTTTTCCTACATCTTCAAGAGCTAGTGTTTGAGTCATCTTCTGCGGCATAGCAATCTAATAGTGGCAGAGAAGATCTTGGCAATCTGTTGAATTCTTGGCAATGGTTGCCACATTATTTCAGTTAGGAAGGTGATACCATGTGTGCAGTCCTTTGGCAAGTTAAACCAAGTTAATTCCATCATAGCTTCCACCAGGTCCCTCTCTCTCAAAACAAATTTGAATATTTTTCCACAACATCTATGACTATGTCTACCTAATATCCTTAGATCCATTTAGGCCTGGAATTTTAATGTCTTGAACTGGAGAATTCTATAGTTAAATGGTTGCTCAAACTGAGAAAGAGTAGCAGATACTCTAATACTACAAACTAGTTAGGTGGTTTATGGTTTGCTGATCCGCAAACATTTTTGGCAGTAGCCAGAGTCATGTTCTTGAAACGTTCTTACATGGTGTCAGAACAACCTGAATCAAGTTGATTGTTTTCAGAAATGTTCTGAAGTACACATAGAAACTTCGCAGAAATATCAGAGCCTTTCATGTTTGTGAAGTGAGGCTTCTCTTTTGCTTTCCACAAAGAATTCTTTTTATGGTATAATTGGAGCTTTTCCCTATTATGGCTGCAATTGCAGCAGAGAAAGATTAATCTGGCAGCAATTTCTGGATTACATTAGGATGGAATCATGTGATTTCAATCTCTAGATAAGCTTATATATTTTTAACACACTGTAATAATAGAGAACAATGCACTTAAGGAAGAAGGGATATGTTCAACAAAGACATTCAGGACAAGTTTTTGTTACACAAAGAGCAGTGGTTGGCAGAATTGTGTTGCCAGGAGTTGCAATGGAGGCAAGTACAACAAAGGCATTTAAAAACTCTTGGATAGGCACATGGATGTGCAGAGAACTGAGTGATATGGACATTGTGTAGGCAAAAGGGATCATTTTAGTTAAGCAATAAATTACTAGTTTAATTAGATTAGCACAATATTGGGGGCAAAGGGCCTGTTCCCTTGTTGTACTGTTCTGTGTTCTATGTCTTAAAGGTTTGATAGATGTAATATTAATTTCAACAGCTGGTTCCCTAACCATATCTAAACCAAACATAGAGAGGCTAATATATCTTTAATGAAAAGACCTGGCCAATCATATGAAAGCAGGAAAAGTGTTTGAATGATGAATAATAAATGAGGTTTTCTATGGTCCTTAATTACAGCAATGTTTAATATTCAGTGAAGTGGGTTTAATTCAATGCTTATTGTACAAGGATAATTTAACTCACAATCAATGGTACTGCTGCAAAAAAAAATCATAAGCTCATTGTAGTGTCACTTAGGGAGTGTTATTTCTATTAAACTTTATTTCAGCTCCTACATCAGAGAACTCAAGACTGACATTCTGCACTGCAAGACAGTGGAAGTCAGAGTTGCCATTTGAATGAGGTATTAAACTATTTTGAATAGCAGGGATTAGCCCTGATGTCCTGACTAATATTTATAAAACAGATTACAAGTCCTCTCCAGGTTACTATTGGGTTCCAATATACTAAATACTGGAGGAACTCGGTGGATTTAGCGGCATATGCGGAGGGAAATTAACAGTTGACTATTCAGGTCAAGGTCATTCATCTGGACAAAAGGATGGAGGGGAGATTATATAAAGAGATGAAGGGAATGATTGGAGAAAGGTCTACCAGGTGATTGATAGATCCACATGAGGAGGGGGTGGAGTGGTTGATAAGAGGTTGGAGGAGGAGAGAGTGGGAATGGTGCCAGAAGCTGGGAGTTAATAGGTGGAAGTGACAAAGGACTGAAAATGATAGAAGTAAAAGGAGGGAGCTGGATAAGGCAGGAGGGAGTAGTGGGGGTAAGAAACAATGGGAGAAGTGTGTGGGTGATGAGCAGATAGAGAGAATGAAGAAGGGGAAAAAGACATAATGATGGGGATGAGATAGAACAGGTGAAGAGGGAAAAGGGAGCAGTTCCAGTAGTTGGAGAATTCAATATTTATGCAGCCTAGTTGACAGAATATGAGGTGCTATTCAAACAAGCAGTTCTGTTCCTGAGAACTGTTTGAAAGCCAAAAGGTTCATGTCAAAAAAGTAGTTGTTCAGCAATATATTTAAGGAACAACATTGGCTAACCAAAGGTAAGTTGTAATTAAACCAAGATGTTTAACTCAATCATTCAGATTTCTCTGCAAGATACAACAATAATACCATGAACCGAGTTCTCACATGACAAAAGATGCCAGTTGCTCTGCTGCAGACAACAAGTCTGTCCCGCTAGTATCCCAAACATTTGCTCATAGTACCCGCTGTACATAAGTCAGACATTGAAATGTGGCAGTACATTTATTTGGATATGCAAGTTTGTGGCCTATTACTTGGCAGGAATTGCCACTGTTCATCTTATAATAGTAACTATAGTTATGTTTTGATGGTCTTTAAAAAGCTTTGGAACATTCTGGAAGTGATCTGAGTAGCTACTGTGTAAACACATCATTTAGAAAATCATTATAATTAAAGTGAATTCAATCACTTGGTGCTGTGCCATTACTGGAAAAATTATCCTAACTTCTAAAGGAGTTTCTTATTTTCATTGATGAAACAGAACTTGCACAGCTATTTATGGTGTCTAGAATGTGGAACTAATTAGTACAAGGACCAGCTGAGACAAGCACTGATTTTATTTCTTGGGATTCTGGATAAGTATATGAAAGAAAACAGCAACAGAACGCTATGTTGATAAAGTCACATGAATAAAGACTGTATGAGGATAATTACAGTAATTGTCAAGTTGAGCTGAACAGTCAGCTCTTATGCTGTAATTTCATCTACCAACATCAGAAAGAAAATGACTAAGTAAAATTGTTGTTCCAGCCTTCTTCTCTCCTCCTTTCACGTCACATCCTTTTTTTCTGACTTGTGAACAGGCTTTAGCTGCTTTTAATTTCTTTGGGAGGAGCCAGGTCCAGGAAAGCCAAAGGTCAACTAAAGCAGCGACACTTGCAGCATCAGAAGGTCATAGGCATAGCAGCAGGAATAGGGCTGTCCTTATCCTTCAGCCTACTTCCTCTTTCAGTAAGATGATGGCTGATATTTTACTAAAGCAACATTTTCCAGCATAATTCCCACATTTCTTTCATTCAGTTAATGCCCAGTAATAGATCAGTCTGTTTTTGAATGAAAACTGAGTCTCCTCAGTCCTCTGAGGTGGATAATTTCTAAAGTTCTTCACTTAGTATGAAGATATTTCTCCTTATTTCAGTCCTATCAACATAAGCAGTGGAGTGTGACACATTAGAGCTAATAAAACCCCGCTGCAGAAAATGACAATTGTTTCTGCAAACGCAGATGCATATTCAATTGTGCGTGACACAGAAATTCTGCAGATGCTGGATATCTTGAGCAATATGCTGGATGAAATCAGAAAGTCAGGCTGCATCTATGGAGGGAAAAACGGTTGATGTTTCAGGCTGAGAAGGGAAAGGGACAGAAAATAAGAACATGAGGGACAGGAGGAGAACAGGCTGGCAGGTGATAAGTAGGGGTCTCTGATGAAATTAAGACTAATATCCTAAAGTTTAGATCACTCCTAGTGCAACACAACAGGCAATAATGTATTCTCCCTCCTGGCAATTATCCTTGCAAGCGGAACAAATGCTACACATGCCCTTTCACTTCCTCCCTTATCACCATTCAGGGCCCCAAGACAGTCCTTCCAGGTGAGGCGACACTTCACCTGTGAGTCGGCTGGGGTGATATACTGCGTCCAGTGCTCCCGATGTGGCCTTCTATATATTGGCGAGACCCGACGCAGACTGGGAGATCGTTTTGCTGAACACCTACGCTCTGTTCGCCAGAGAAAGCAGGATCTCCCAGTGGCCACACATTTTAATTCCAAGTCCCATTCCCATTCTGACATGTCTATCCACGGCCTCCTCCACTGTAAAGATGAAGCCACACTCAGGTTGGAGGAACAACACCTTATATTCCGTCTGGGTAGCCTCCAACCTGATGGCATGAACATTGACTTCTCAAACTTCCGCTAATGCCCCACCTCCCCCTCGTACCCCATCCGTTATTTATATACACACATTCTTTTTCTCTCTCTCCTTTTTCTCCCTCTGTCCCTCTCACTATACCCCTTAACACAAAATAATCTGTAAATGCTGGGGTCAAAGCAACACTCACAACACACTGGAGGAACTCAGGTCGGGCAGCATCCGTTGAAAAGATCAGTCGATGTTTCGGGCCAGAACCCTTCAGCAGGACTGTAGGGGGAAGGGGCAGAGGCCCTATAAAGAAGGTGGGGGGAGGGTGGGAAGGAGAAGGCTGGTAGGTTCCAGGTGAAAAACCAGTAAGGGGAAAGATAAAGGGGTGGGGGAGGGGAAGCAGGGAGGTTATAGGCAGGAAAGGTGAAGAAAGAATAGGGGAGAACACAATGGGTAGTAGAAGGAGGCGGAACCATGAGGGAGGTGATAGGCAGCTGGTGGAGGGGGCAGAGTGACATAGGGATAGGGGAAGGGAGAGGGAGGGGATTACCGGAAGTTGGAGAATTCTATGTTCATACCGAGGGGCTGGAGACTACCTAGACGGTATATGAGGTGTTGCTCCTCCAACCTGAGTTGCCTCATCATGGCAGTAGAGGAGGCCATGTATGGACATATCTGAATGGGAGTGGTAAGCAGAGTTGAAGTGGGTGGCTACTGGGAAATCCTGTCTGTTTTGGTGGATGGAGTGGAGGTGCTCGATAAAGCGGTCCCCCAATCTGCGTCGGGTTTCACCGATGTAGAGGAGGCCGCACCGGGAGCACCGGATGCAATAGATGACCCCAACAGACTCACAAGTGAAGTGTTGCCTCACTTGGAAGGACTGTTTGGGGCCCTGAATGGTGGCAAGAGAGGAGGTGGAGGGACAGGTGTAGCACTTGCGCTTACAGGGATAAGTGCCAGGTGGGAGATCCATGGGGAGGGACGTGTGGACCAGGGAGTCACAGAGGGACTGATCCCTGCAGAAAGTGGAGGGGGTGGAGAGGGAAAGATGTGCTTAGTGGTGGGGTCCTGTTGAAGTAGCGGAAGTTGCGGAGGATAATGTGCTGGATCCGGAGGCTGGTGGAGTGATAGGTGAGGACAAGGGGAACTCTGTCCCTGTTGTGGTGGTGAGAGGATGGGGTGAGAGCCGAAGTGCGGGAAATGGAGGAGATGCAGGTGAGAGCATCATTGATGACAGCAGAAGGGAAACCACTATCCTTAAAGAAAGGGGAATTTTAGATGACCTGGAATGGAAAGCCTCATCCTGGGAGCAGATGCGGCAGAGACGGAGGAACTGGGAATAGGGAATGGCATTTTTGCATGTGGCAGGGTGGGAAGAGGTATAGTTGAGGTAGTTATGAGAGTCAGTGGGCTTGTAGAAGATGTCAGTGGACAGTCTGTCTCTAGAGATGGAGACCGAGAGATCGAGAAATGTCCGAGATAGACCAAGTGAATTTGAGGGCTGGGTGGAAGTTAGAAGTAAAGTCACCAGCCTCCGGATCCAGACATTATCCTCCGCAACTTCCACCACTTTCAACTGGACCCCACCACTAAGCACATCTTTCCCTCTCCACCCCTCTCCGCTTTCCGCAGGGATCTGTCCCTCCGTGACTCTCTGCTCCACACATCCTTCCCCACGGATCTCCCACCTGGCACTTATCCCTGTAAGCGCAAGTGCTACACCTGTCTGTACACCTCCTCTCTTGCCACCATTCAGGGCCCCACACAGTCCTTCCAGGTGAGGCAACACTTCACTTGTGAGTTTGTTGGGGTCATCTATTGCATACGGTGGGCCTCCTCTAAATCGGTGAAACCCGACGCAGATTGGGGGACCGCTTCGTCGAGCACCTCCGCTCTGTCCGCCAAAACAGACAGGATCTCCCAGTAGCCACCCACTTCAACTCTGCTTACCACTCCCATTCAGATATGTCCATACATGGCCTCCTCTACTGCCATGATGAGGCTAAACTCAGGTTGGAGGAGCAACACCTCATATACCGTCTAGGTAGTTTCCAGCCCCTTGGTATGAAAATAGAATTCTCCAGCTTCCGGTAATTCCCTCCCCCTCCCTTCTCCTATCTCTATGTCACTCTGCCCCCTCCCCCAGCTGCCTATCACCTCCCTCATGGTTCCGCCTCCTTCTACTACCCATTGTGTTTTCCCCTATTCTTTCTTCACCTTTCCTGCCTATCACCTCCCTGCTTCCCCTCCCCCACCCCTTTATCTTTCCCCTTACTGGTTTTTCACCTAGAACCTACCAGCCTTCTCCTTCCCACCCTCCCCCCACCTTCTTTACAGGGCCTCTGCCCCTTCCCTCTACAGTCCTGACGAAGGGTTCCGGCCCGAAACGTCGACCGATATTTTCCATGGATGCTGCCCGACCTGCTGAGTTACTCCAGCGTGTTGTGAGTGTCACTATACCCCTTTCCCATCCTCTTGGATTCCTCCCCCCCCCCCGATCCTCTCATATCCCTTTTGCCAATCACCTGTCCAGCTCTTGGCTCCATCCCTCCCCCTTCTGTCTTCTCCTATCATTTTGGATCTCCCCCTCCCCCTCCCACTTTCAAATCTCTTACTAGCTCTTCTTTCAGTTAGTCTTGAGAAGGGTCTCGGCACTAAATGTCGACTGTACTTCTTCCTAGGGATGCTGGCTGGCCTGCTGCGTTCACCAGCAACTTTGATGTGCGTTGCTTGAATTTCCAGCATCTGCAGATTTCCTCGTGTTTGCGTTTTTAGAGGCAATAATGTATCATAGGGTAAGCTCAACACACGGCTGGAGAAATGATGCAAGTATGAGGATTTCATATTATTGGTAAATGATGAGAGAATTGTGACTCATTCTTCAACAAAAAGGATCTATTGTATTTCAAGAGGCTGTGTCTAATATCCTGGTGGTAAGGTTAGGTAATAATGTGGAGGTAGTTTAACCATGATGACAGTAAGTTGCTTATGAGGATAAAAAGGCTCTACAGAAAGAAGGGAAAACCATCTGATAAAGCATAATACACATATCATGATAAATAATGTTACAGAGCTGTAAGTACATGATACCTGATATCGGGATAATAAAAGGGTCCTGGTTTATTGTAAGGACAAACTGGGTATTCAATAAGCTGTATGGAATTTAATTCAACCTGCTACCTGCGCTCTTCTCCTCATGCTACTGCATCTACATTTTCCTCCAGCAGCACCATTGAAACAATTATTCAGGAGGTTTCTACCCCGTAGTCCTTCTGGTCAGAGAGATCAAGTGCCTGTAATGACGAGACCTCAAAGATCAGTGGTGAATCCACAAGGCATCAAATAATATCTGACCTGAGATCTATCTCCAAGATTCATGTTACAGTGTGCAAACATGGCAAAGCAAGTTGGGCAGGTGGCCAGTGTTCCATCAAAACACCTACAGACCACTCAATTCAACTACTGGGGAGAAATGACAAAAGTGATGCTTAATGGAGGAACTAGTAGAATGAAAGTTGAGGACTAGGGGAAATTCTATCTCTAGATATAAAAGCAGAAGTCTGAGAAAGAAAAGAAGTGCAGGAGAGGGTTTCATCAACCTATGGTATGCACAGCCATCTTTTTCTCTCTCTCCCCCCCTCATCCCCCTTGATAGCCTGCTCAAGTCCTCCCATTTTTCCCCCTTTTCATAACCTCCTCCAATTCCCCATCACCTATTTCATCCCTTTACACCTCCCAGTTCTATCTGTCAGCCACCCATATTTTTCACCCACTACCCTTTCCCCCATCTGATTTTAGTTAAATCTTCCTTCACCTCTCCCCTAACCGCTCCCATTGCCACCTTCCTTTCTATCAGATTCCAGCACTGGTAGTCTTTGTGTTCTTGCTGATCATCCTCCAGCAGCTATCTTCTCGTATTACCTCCCCCTCTCCCCAGCCAGCTCCATCTGCCTGTTTTCTTGTCTGCCTCCATTAATCATCTACTTACCTCCGTGTCTCAGTTCCACCACTGAGCATTGCCCCCCACCACCTTACTCAATCTGCGCAGCATTCTTTATCTCTGCTCAGTCCACCAATCTCCTCTAGCCCCTCTCTCATTACTCTTCCTCTCTCCTTTATACTGCGAATATCGCCTCTCAATTCTTTGTCCAGAAGCAGTGTTTCAACCCAAAACATCAACAGTTCCTTTCTCTCCATAGATACTGTTTGACCCATTGAGTTCCTCCAGCAGATTATTTGTTGTTCCAGATTCCAGCACCTGCAGACTCTTGTGTCTGTGAATGAAATCTGCGGCAATGCCTTTTGAGGATATTGTTAAGTGACATTGTGTAGATGTGAAACAAGAATGAAACTATGGATTCTTAGATGTAAAACTGCAAAGGCTAGCAGACTAACAAACCACTGGTGAATCTCTGGCAATGGCTTGTTGGACAATAAGATTCATTATTGCTTACCAGTAGGACAGCAGTAAGAAGTCTTTAAATGAGAATGAACTGGTCAACTATATAAAAGACTGGATAATTGGCCAATTACACCACTGTTGTTAGAATCTTAGGTGGTGATGAGGAAACATATAGGAGTGAGATAGTTGACTGGCTGAGCTGGTTGAGTGGTGTTGCAATAACAACTTCGTTCTCATCATTAGCAAGACCAAGGAATCGATTGTGGACTTCAGAAAGGGTAGATGGGGAGAACATACCCCAGTCCTCATTGAGGGATTAGCAGTGGAAAAAGTGAGCACTTTGAAGTCCCTGGGTGTCATCCTCTCAAGGGATCTATCCTGGGCTTGATGCATCGATGCAATTATGTTGAAGGCACACTAGCGTTCTACTTTACTAGGAGTTTGAGGAGATCAGGTATGTCACCAAAGACTCTTAAAAATAAGTACAGTGGAAAGTATTCTGACCTGTAGCATTACCACCCGGCATGGAGCCTCTAATGCATGGGATTGCAAGAGGCTACGGGGGTTATAGATTCTGTCAGCTCCATTGTGGGCACAGACCTCCCCACTATCGAGGACGTCTTGAAAAGCTGGTGCCTCGGAAATTAGGCAACCATTATTAATGACTCTCACCATTTGGAACATGCTTCTTCTCATTATTACTGTCAGGAAAAAGGTACAGGAGCCTGATGACCTACAGACAACAATTCAGGAACAGCTTCTTCCCCTCCACTATCAGATTTCTGAATGATCTACAAGTCCATAAATACTAACTCAATATTCCTTTCTAGTTTGCACCATTTAGTTATCTTTGTAGTTTATATATTAGTATGTCTTTGCACCATACTGCTGCTGAAAAACAACAAGTTTCAGGTCATATGTCAGAGATAATAAATCTGAATCTCATTCTCATTCTGAAAAACTGAGAAAGATGAGACAGCTTATTTATCTTTCCAACATTCACACAGTGTATAATTTGTAACTGATAGGAACTATTTGGTATTGTGCCAGATGTGAAAATATCTTTGGAAAGATCTTAACGTCAAGTACCAAGAAACATGCTCAAGTTTAGAAGAATATAGCACTTTTCAAAACATGGTGAGGAAAGGATCAGAGACAAGAAAGGTAGGTTGGAAAGATGAACAGGTAAAAGATTGGTTTCTTTAAGACAGAGGTGAAATTGCAGAATGGAAAAAGACATAAACATTACTCAAGGGAAGGAATCATTAAAAATATCTGCTGAAGAGGGCACTAGGAAGGAAAGATGGACGGTCATGGTCTAATATGAATAGGGTCAAGGGAAATGACCAGAGGGCATATTCGAGAAAACTGAGTCTGGGGACTACAAGGGAGGTAAGAAAAGACTCTGAAGTAAGATCAAGTTTAGCCTAATGGTGGATGGGACAAGAACAGAATGGCAGCAGCTACTTTTTTCAGTCAACAAAGACTTTCTACACAGTCATATTTTTGGAGAGCATGTTGAAGGAATATCTTGGAATGTTACTAAAAAAAAACCTCCTTGATATTAAAAGATATAAGAAGCAAAATTGTTCTATTAGCAGCTTACCTGGCAAGAGATTTAACAGAACTGTTCAAAATCATGATGGGTTTTGAAAGGGTAAATAAAATAAAATGTTTCTACTGACAAAAGTGTTGGTAACAAGGGGTCAGATGTTCAAGGAGCCAGGCAAAGTGAGTACGTTCTTTGCACAGTAAGTTGTAATACTCTGGAATTTGCAACCCGAAAGAGCAAGTTCAATAGCAGCACTCACAAAATAATTCATTTCATGACAGGAAGCTAATTATAGGATTGTGGTGAAAGAACAGGGGAGTGGAACTAATTCAATAGTTTTATCAAAGAGCTGGCACATGCAGAGTGACCTGAATAGTTTCTTTCTTCACTTACCTCAAACTCTTCATAATCTTATGATTTATTAATGCAAATCTATTCGTCAGACTAGCTATTTGGCAATACCTTGGCATTACCATTTCCAAGGAACTATCCTAGGTCCAGCACATAAAGTGCAATTACAAAGAAGACATGGCAGCACCTGTGCTTTCTTAGAAGTTTGCAGAGATTCAACATGAAAATAGGAAACAGCATCCATCATCAAGGACTCCCACCAATGCACACCATTCTCTCTTCTCACTGCTGCCATTGGGAAAGAGGTACAGGAGCCTTAGGTCTGAACCACCAGGCTCAGGAGCAGTTAACTGGTGGGACTGGTATAGAAGAGACGACTTGCACCTGAATTGGAGGGTGACTAATATCACAGCGGGAATGTTTGTTAATGCTGCACGGAAGAGTTGAAATTAGAGTTGCAGGGGAATGAGAACCAGAGTGCAAGAACAGTTAGTGGAGAAGTTGTGAAAGCAGATGTTGGTAAAACATCAGACAAAGTTAGGCATGGTGCAACAAAATTGAAAAGGGTAACTACAGGACCAAAGGGGTATGATGTTGTAGGCATCACTGAACCATGGCTGAAAGATTATAGCTGGGAGCTTAACGTCCAAAGATATAACATTGTATCAAAAGGATAGGCAGGAAGGCACAGGGGGTGGTGTTGCTTCAGATAAAAAAATGAAATCAAATCATTAGAAAGAGGTAACATAGGATTAGAAGATGTTGAATCAATGTGGATAGAGTTAAGGAACTGCGAGGGTGAAAAGACACTGATGGGACTTGTATACAGACCCCCAAACAGTATGTGGCCTACAATTTTTAAGGGGAGATAGAAAATGCATGCCAAAAGGGTAATGTTACAATAGTCTTGGGAAACTTCCAATATGCAGGTAGATTGGGGAAATCAGCTTGATGCTGGATTCCAGCAGGAGGAATTTTCTAGAATGCCTATGAGATGGCTTTATAGAGCAACTTGTAGTTGAGTACATTAGAGGATCAGCTATTCTGGATTGGAAGTTGTGCAATGAAGCAGAATTGATTAGGAAGCTTAAGGTAATAGAACACTTAGGAAAAAGTGATCATGATATGATCAACTTCACGCTGAAACTTGAGAAGGAGAAGGTAAAGTCAGATGTATCACTAGTCCAGTGGAGTGAATGGAATTACAGAGGCATGAGAGAGAAGTTGGCTTGAAGTGATTGGAAAAGAACACTGGTAGAAATGACGGCAGAGCAACAATGGCTGGAATTTCTTGAAGCAATACAGAAGGCACAGGATATATACATCTCAATGAGGATGATATATTCTAAAGGAAAGATGCCACAACTATGGCTAACAAGAAAAGTCAAAGCCAATGTAAAAGCCAAAGAGAGAAAACATAATACATGTAAAGCAAAAATTCGTAGGAAGTTAGAAGATTGGGAAGCTTTTAAAAAAAACAACAGAAAGAAACTAAAAAGGTCATTAAGGAGGTAAAGATGGAATGCAAAAGTAAGCTAGCCAATAATATTAAAGAGGATACCAAAGGTTTCTTCAGATACATAAAGTGTAAAAAAAAGGTGAGAGTGGATATTGGACCGCTGGAAAATGATGCGGGAGAGGTACTAACGGGGGGCAACAAAATGGCGGATGAACTGAAGAAGTATTTTGCATCAGGCTTCACTGTGGAAGAAACTAGAAGTATGGTGAAATTTCCAGGTGTCAGAGGGCATAAACTGGGTGAAGTTATCATAACTAGACAGAAGGTTCTTGGGAAACTGAAAGGTCTGAAGATAGATAAGTCACCTGAACTAGATGGTGTATACTCCAATGTTCTGAAAGAGGTGACTGAAGAGACTGTGGAGGCATTAGTAAGATCTTTCAGGAATCACTAGATACTAGAATGGTTCCAGAAGACTGCAAAGTTACAAATGTCGCTCCACTCTTTAAGATGGGAGAGAGGCAGAAGGAAGGAAATAATAAGACAGTTTGTCTGACCTCAGTGGTTGGAAAGATGTTGGAGCCAATTAGCAAGGATGAGGTCTCAGGATACTTGCCGGTGGCGGTGGTGGAGGCGGAAACGATAGGGTCTTTTAAGAGACTCCTGGATGGCTACATGCTGAGAAAAATAGAGGGTTATGGGTAAAGCCTAGGTAATTCTAAGGTAGGGATATGTTCAGCACGGCTTTGTGGGTCGAAGGGGAGCATACATATTGTGCTGTATGTTTTCTATGTTTCTATAAAATAAGCTGTTGTCAGCATTGTTTCCTTTGGGAAAATCAGTTGAAATTCTTTGAAGAAACAACAAACAGGATGGACAAAGGAGATTCAGTTGATGTTGTGTTCTTGGATTTTCAGAAGGCCCTTGACCAGGTGCCACACATGAGGCTGCTTAACAAGCTATGAACACATAGTATTACAGGAAAGATTCTACCATGGATGAAGTACAGTCTGATTGGCAGGAAGCAAAGAGTAGGAAAAAAGGAATCCTTTTCTGGTTGGCTGCCAATGACTAGTGGTGCTCCACAGGGGTACGTGTTGGGACCGATTATTCTTACGGTACATGTCAATGATTTGGACGATGGAATTGATGGCTTTGTTGAAAAGCTTGCAGATGATTTGAAGATAGGTGGTGGGCAGGCAGTTTTTATGAAGTAGAGAGACCACAGAGGGACTTGGACAGATTAGGAAAATGGGCAAAGAAATGGCTGATGGAATATAGTTCTGGAAAGTGCATGGTTATGCACTTTGGTAGAAGAAATTAAAGGGTTGACTATTTTCTAAATGGAGAGAAAATACAAAAGATCGTGGTGCAAAGGAACTTGGAACTCCTTGTGCAAGACTACTTAAGGGTTAATATGCAAGTTGGTTCTGTGGTGAGGATGGCAAATACAATGTTATAGAACATAAAATAGCACAGCACAGTACAGGCCCTCCGGCCCACAATGTTGTGCCGACCCTCGAACCCTGCCTCCCCTATAACCCCTCACATTAAATTCCTCCAATTCCTCCAATGCTAAATGAATGTTAGCATTCATTTCAAGCACAGTAGAATATAAAAGTAAGAATGTAATGTTGAGACTTAATAAAGCACTAGTGAGGCCTCTGGTGGCGTATTGTGAGCAGATTTGAGCCCCTGATCTCTAGAAAGGATGTGCTAAAACTGGAAAGGGTTCAAAGAAAGTTCACAAAAATGATTCCAGGATTGAATGGCTTGTCATATGAAGAGCGTTTGATGGCACTGGGCCTGTATTCAGTAGAATTCAGAACAATGAGGGGTGACCTCATTGAAACCTTTAGAATAGCCTTGATAGAGTGGATATGGAAAGGATGTTTCTTGGTGGGAGTGTCTGAGACCAGAGGACACAGCTGAGAATAGAGAAGTGTCTTTTAGAACAAAGATGAGGAGGAATTTCTTTAACCAGAAAATGGTGAATCTGTGGAATTCTTTGCCACAGGTAGCTGTGGAGGCCAAGTCTTTATGTATATTTAAGGCAGATGCTGATAGATTTGTGATTGATCAGGGCATGAAGGGATGCAGGATGAAGTCACAAGACTGGGGATGAGAATAAAAATTACATCAGCCATGATGAAATGGCAAAGCAGGCTCGGTGGGCCAAATAGCCTAATTCTGCTCCTATATCTAATGGTCTTATAACATTAGGCTCCTGAACTAGAGCGGATAATTTTGGTCACCTCAGCACTGAACTATTCCACAACCTATGGACTCAATTTCAGGGACTCCACAACTCATGCTCTATATACACACACACACACATATATATATATATATATATATACACACACACATATATATATATACACACACACACACATATATATACACACACACACACATATATATATATATATATATACATACACACACACACATACATACATACACACAAGTACAAGACAACATGGATGCACCCAAAATCCAATCATTGGCACATGATTAACTACGTTATAGTATGTCGCCGAGACATCCGGGATGTCCTCATCACCAGAGCTATGCGAGGAGCAGAGTGCTGGACTGACCACAGGCCTGTCCGCACCATATTGAAGCTACATATTGCTCCCCACCATCCCAAGCGCCCTAAGTTCATTAGAACAGCTCTTAACACTGCCAGACTCCAAGAGCCGCTGTATCTCCGCAAGTTCCAGACCACCTTTGATGAGAAGCTGTCTGCCAACGGACCACTAACTGATGGGCCAACCTAGAAGTGGAATCAGTATACAGAGTTGGTGACAGAGACAGCAAAATTGGTCCTCGGCCAAGGACCGGATCCACCAGGATTGGTTCAACAAGAATAACAGTGCCATCAAAGATTTCCTGCCAGGAAAGACAAAGCATTCATGGAGTGGCAAAACGACCCAAGCTCCATTCACAAAAAAGAACGGTTAAGTCCCTTCAGGCCCATGCCCAACAGGAAATTCGCAAGATGCATGACCTGTGGTGGGATAGGAAAGCTGAAGAGGTGCAATGCTTCGTCAACATCAACAACTCGAAGCTGCTCTTCAACTCCATCAAGATGATCCTCAGCCCCTCAAGATCTGGCTCAGCTCCACTGTTGTCCGCTGATGGAACCACACTGCCAAAGGACAAAGAGAGCATCCAACACAGATGGAAAGAGCATTTCAGCCAGCTCCTGAACCGCCCTCCATCGGTCAACCGGTCTGCTCAGGACCAAATCCCCCAACAGCCTATTCACGAGGAACTAGATGATCCTCCCTCGATAGATGAAGTCAAGAAGGCTATCACGCACATGAGCAGTGCCAAGGCACCCAGCAAGGATGGAATACCTGCTGAATTGTACAAGGCACTCAGCAAGGAGTCACTTGAGGCTTTCCACAGCACCCTGACTAGAATTTGAGAAAAAGAAGAGATGCCCACTGACCTCAGAGACACAACGATAGTCGCCCTCTACAAAAATAATGGTTCAAGTACCGACTGTGGGAACTACAGAGGCATCTCACTACTTGTCATTGCCAGAAGAATCCTCACCTGCATCATCCTCAACAGACTGATTCCAACAGTGTCAAAAGAGAACCTTCTTGAGTCGCAATGCGGCTTTCGCCCCGAACGCAGAGCTGTCAAGATGATCTTCACGTTGAGACAGATACAGGAGAAGTGCCTGGAACAGAACATGACATTATACTCTGTCTTCATTGATCTGACGAAGGCGTTTGACACGGTCAACAGAAACGCATTGTGGATCATCCTTAGAAAGCTTGGCTGCCTGCAGAAATTCACTACACTCATCCACTGTCATGACAGGAGAAGTGTTCTCAGATGGTTCCCCATCTGAGACTTTCAACTTCTCAAATGACGTGAAGCAAGGGTGCGTTCTAGCACCAGTGCTCTTCAACCTCTTCTTCACCCAGGTGCTGAAGCATGCTGTTAAGGACATAGACCTGGGCAGCTACATAAGGTATCACCTAGATGGATCAATGTTTGACCTGAGACGCCTTGCTGCAAAGACCAAAACGCTGAGGAGGCTCATCACTAAAGCCCTGTTTGCTGATGACTGTGCCCTCATGGCCCACCAGGAGAATCACCTGCAGATGATTGTCGACAAGTTCTCCGCCGCCTCAAAGCTGTTCGGCCTGACAATCAGCCTTGGTAAGACAGAAGTTCTCCTACAACCTGCACCAAACAGTCACCCTCCTCGGCCATGCATCACCATTGACAGCACTGTCCTGAAGACTGTGGAGAGCTTCAAGTATCTAGGAAGCAGCATCTCCAGTGACGGATCCCTAGACAAAGAGATCATAGCAAGGATCTAGAAAGCCAGCCAGGCACTCAGGGAAACTCCGTGTCAAAGTTCTGGAGCACAAGGACATTCACCTCTCTCCTGTATGGCTGCGAAACCTGGACCCTGTACCACAGGCACATCAAACAGCCGGAGCAGTTTCACATGCGCTCTCTGCGGTCGATCATGAGGATTCGATGGCAGGACCGAATCACCAACCAGGGAGTCCTTGACAGAGCCAACAGCACAAGCATTGAGGCAAGGATCCTTCTGTCCCAGCTACGCTGGACTGGCCATGTAATCTGCATGGGTGAAACAAGAATCCCCAGGCAGCTGCTCCACGGTGAGCTTGAGCATGGCAGTCGCAATCAGGACTGCCCCAAAAAAAGATTCAAAGACAATCTGAAATCGTACATCAAATGGTCAGACCTCCAGCCTCGACAGCTTGAGGAGTCTGCAGCTGACAGGGCTGTGTGGTGCGCCCTGACCAGAAAAGCTGCATCTGATTTTGAGGATGACTGAAATCAGCGCCTTGCAGCAGCACCAGACCGATGCCACAAAACTGTGTATGCACCTGTTCTAACAACTGCCATTCCATGTCTAACCTACAACCGCATGTGTGCTTCGGCCTTCGGCCTCCGAAGCCACATGTGTATCCACAGGTGACTGCACAATGTTTAGTCTTCCTGGGACCTCAAGAGACAACCACCATGACTTGTGTATTTGTAATTGCACTGATGGTCCATTATGCGCATTGGTTGTTTGTCTTTATTTGTTTGTGTGTAGGTTTTTTTGATTCTATTGTGTTTCTCTGTATTTACTGTGAATGCCCACAAGAAAATACAAAAAGAGTGGAGTTAGCTCACACTGGCCAGACTACCAAAGATTTTAAACTAGACTGAAGCAAGCTGAAATGGTTTCTGAGGGAAGAAATGAATGGCTTGTTTCGACTGATATGCCTCATAGATATTTACTGGAGATGGATATTGAAATAGTGAGATCAGGAAGGATTTGAAATCAAGATTATACATTAAGCAACAAAAGACTAATGATGAGTTCTAACCGGTCATGGTCTATAAGGGACAAATGAAAAGCACACAACAGAGCAATTGGATTCTATCTTTTAAAAAAAAAACTGATGGCCCTGAACACACAAGAGGCAGGAAATAACTGGTAAATCATTAAAGTAAACATGTGAGTTTAAACAGGCCCGTTATAGTTTCATACCCAATCCATTGTAGGTTGCTGGAATTTGCAAAGTTAGCCTTTATATAACCATTCTTCCTGCAATCTCCTTAATTTGTCTCTCAGCAGAGCAATCACATCAGTTTCCATCTTTCCAGTCCTATTATCCTGTGTGCCTACAACATGTTCTCCGTCATATTCCTGTCTACATCTCTTTCAAGGTCAGCAAAATGAAGGACTGACCTCGGGAGTGGGGTGGAATATATGGCATATTTATATCTATGGTGCTAAGCTGGTGATGGTTGAGATCTTGAAGTTCCTAGGCTTAATCATCAACAATTTGGCCGGGTCCACACAAAGTGCTGGAGGAACTCAGCAGGCCAGGCAGCATCAATGGAAAAGGGTAAACAGTTGATGTTTTGGGACGAAACCCTTCAGCAGTCCTGATGAAGGATCTCGGCCAGAAATGTTGATTATTTACTCTTTTCCTTTCTTTCTTTCTTTTCTTTTTAAAGCTTTTTATTAATTTTCAAAATTATAAACTCAATAACAAAGTTGGTACAAAGAGATTGGAATAATCTTATCAGCATATACACAAAGGATTTTAAGTAACATAGGAATAATAGACTTCCAAACTCATAATGAAATTAGTCATAAAAAAAGAAATAAAAAGAAAAAAAATTTACAAACAAAAAAAATCTCCAAAAGAAAAAGAGAAACCCCCCCCCCCCGAAAAAACAGAACAAAACAGAGCTAGACCAATATCTTGAATCAGACATCTTCAGTAATGTTGTCAACTCCGCTCCTCTATTCATATAATTTAAGTTAGAAAAAAAAGATTTGGAAAGGTCAGATTACATCATATGAAAATCTTGCATAAAAGGTTTCCAAGTTTCTTCAAATTTAACCGAAGGGTCAAAAATGTCACTTCTGATTTTTTCTAAATGTAAACTTAATATAGTTTGAGAAAACCATTGGAAAGTAGTAGGAGGATTGATTTCCTTCCAGTTCAACAAAATAGATCTACACTTTTCCATAGATGCTGCCTGGTCTGCTGAGTTCCTTCACCATTGCATTTCCAGCAACTGCAGATTTTCACCTGTTTGTTCTGGTGCGCCTGCATTAATTCCATGACAAGAATACACACCAATTCTTTTATTTCCTCAGAAAGCTAAGGAAATTCAGCATATTACTAATGTCTGTTACGAATTTTTTACAGATGCACCACATAAGGCATCTTATCAGAATGCAAGACAGCTTGGTGTGGCAATTATTCTGGATAAACCGTACGAAATTGCATAGACACATCAAAGTTGCTTGAATTTCCAGCATCTGCAGAATTCCTCGTGTTTAAGAAATTGCATAGAGTTGTGAATGTAGCCCAATCCATCATGCAAACCAGCCAGCCTTCCATTGCTCCCGCCTACACTTCCTGCTGTCTAGGGAAAGCAACAACATAACCATGGATCCTTGCAACTCAGTCATTCTCATTTCTCCACTCTCCATACGTGCAGAAGATATAAAAACTTGAAAGCACATGCCACTGTAGGTGTATGCAAATAAAACAAATTGAGGCATTTTATGTAATAATGCCATGATTTCAGACCAGCCTTTTAAAGCAAAATCTTACCTCAGTGTCGGTGGTTGTGAGGATGTACATTTCTCCAACTTACATTACCCTACACAAGTCCTCCCAGAGTTCACTAAAACTGGGATTGTAAGGTTGACTGGAGTTCAGACGAGCCACTCAGCTCAGGTCCTGTGTTCCATAGGTGGAAGAACCACTTCTGCCTCTGGTTTATCCAGAGGTGTGTTGACACACTGATGGTCATGTTGTGATGCCAGGGGCATGGGAGCAGAATACTCCAAATCTTGGTGGGCCGGCTTTAAGTTGATTTACTGAAACATGTTCAGATTTTACCCCTCTTACCTATGATAAAATCCTTTTCTCTTCATTCAAAAATACAGAACAGGCCATTGTTAAGGGGGTCTAAGAGGATGCTGGTGTGTGTCATGATGGGCTGAGAAGTGGCAGACAGAGTTCAACTCAGATAAGCGTGAAGTGGTTCATTTTGGTAGGTCAAATATGTCGGCAGAATATGGTATTAATGGTAAGACTCTTGACAGTGTGGAGGGTCAGAGGGATCTTGGGGTCCAAGTCCATGGGACACTCAAAGCAGCTGCGCAGGTTGACTCTGTGGTTAAGAAGGCATACGGTGCATTGGCCTTCATCAATCATGGGATTGAGTTTAGGAGCTGAGAGGTAATGTTGCAGCTATATAGGAAGGGTCTCGGCCTGAAACGTCGACTGTACATCCTCCTAGAGATGCTGCCTGGCCTGCTGCATTCACCAGCAACTTTGATGTGTGTTGCTTGAATTTTCAGCATCTGCAGAATTCCTGTTGCAGCTATATAGGACCCTGGTCAGACTCCACTTGGAGTACTGTGCACAGTTCTGGTCGCCTCACTACAGGAAGGACGTGGAAACTATAGAAAGGGTGCAGAGGAGATTTACAAGGATGTTGCCTGGATTGGGGAGCATGCCTTATGAGAATAGGTTGAGTGAACTGTGCCTTTTCTCTTTTTGAGCGACGGAGAATGAGAAGTGTATAAGATGATGAGAGGCTTTGATCATGTGGCTAATCAGAGGCTTTTTCCCAGTGCGGAAGTGGCTAGCATGAGAGGATACAGTTTTAAGGTGCTTGGAAACAGGTACAGAGGACATGTCAGGGATACGTATTTTACGCAGACAGTGGTGAGTGCATGGAATGGGCTTCCAGCGATGGTGGCGGAGGCAGATACGATAGGGTCTTATAAGAGATTCCTGGATAGGTACACGGAGCTTAGAAAAATAGTGGGCTATGGGTAACCCTGGGTAATTTCTAAGGTAAGGACGTGTTTGGCACAGCTTTGTGGGCTGAAAGGCCTGTATTGTGCTGTAGGTTTTCTATGTTCCCTATGTTTAAATAAGGCAGAATGTAGGTCAATAGGTACCCAAAAGTGCTCTAAGCCATGATGGGAGGTAGGAATAGGTGAAAAAGAATTGAATTTACCAAAGAGAGCGAAATGCGGTTGAGAGACCAACCTGGCGATCATTGTGTCAGGAACGAAATCACTAGGCTGCCTGTATACCAACTCAGTCATGGATGACTTCACATCCTCCTTTGCAGAAGTTGGGAGCCCCAGCAGGACCCATGGGAGCCAATCAGCATTTATGAGGCAGTGAAACCACTCACATAAGGCAAGAGACTGCAGGTTATACAGCATGGTATGAGGTATCCTAATGCCAAGGTTCTAGGCCATCATAGCCCAGAGGTCTGAAATGAATTGGAGTCAGAGGAAATATCAGGTGGGGTGCCAAACCAAGCAGCCCAGTTGCTGATGAATGCCAGAGTCATGTCTGCAGCCATTGTCAATGCTAGAGGGACAATCTTTGGCCACCTGGTCGTACAGTCCATCAGGTCAGAAGGTACATAAAGTAAAACTGCGGGAGGGGGAAAGAGGACCAACAAGGTCTCGTGAATCTTCTCTGAACCCTCTCCAATGTCAGTATATCCTTTCTAAAATAAAGAGTCCAAAACTACACACAATAGTCCAAGTGTGGTTTCATGAGTGCCTTTTATAGCCTCAATATCACATCCTGCTTTTATATTCTATACCTCTAGAAATGAATGTCAACATTGCATTTGCCTCCTTCACAACTGACTCTACCTGCAAGTTAACCTTTAGAGTATCTTGCACAAGGACTCACAAGTCACTTTGCATCTCTGCATTTTGAATTCCCTCCCTATCTAAATAATAGTCTGCCTGTTTATTTCTTCCACTAAAGTGCATGACCATACACTTTCCAATGTATTTCATTTGCCACTTCTTTGCCCATTCCCTCAAACTACCTAAGTCTCTCTGTTTCCTCAACACTACCCACTCCTCCACCCATCTTTGCATCATCAGCAAATTTAGCCACAAGTCCCTTAATACCGTAGCCCAAATCATTGACATACATCGTAAAAAGCAGCGGTCCCAACACCGACCCTTGTGGAACTCCACCGGTAACCGGCAGTCCACCCTCAGGCAGTCCACCCTCAGACCACTAAGCTTCCTGAACACCTTCTCAGTCGTAATTTCCACTACACAAACCTCACTTCCCTGACACTTTTGAATGTCCGGTATACTGCAGATATCTTCCACTGTAAAGACTGATGGAAAATACGCATTCAGTTCCTCTGCTATCTCTGCATCTCTAATTACAATATCTCCAGCGTCATTTTGTATTGGTCCTATATCTATCCTTGGCTCTTTTTTACCCTCTATATACTGAAAAAAGCTTTTAGTATCTTCTTTGATATTAGTTGCCAGCTTCCTCTCGTAATTCATCATTTCCTTCTGCAAGTTTTTAAAAGCTCCCCAATCCTCTATCTTCTCACTACCTCTGGCTTCCTTGTATGACCTCTCTTTTGCTTTTACTTTGGCTCTGACTTCACTTGTCAGCCACGTTAGGGTCCTTCTTCCCTTTGAAAATTTCTTCCTATTTGGAATATATCTGTCTTTCACTTCCCTCATTTTCGCAGAAACTCCAGGAATTGCTGGTCTGCTGTCCTTCCTGCAAATGTCCCTTTCCAGTCAACTTCGGCCAGTTCCCCTCTCATGCCATTGTAATTTCCTTTATTCCACTGAAATACTGCCACATTAGGTTTTATTTTTCCCTCTCAAATTTCAAAGTGAACTCGATCATATTGTGATCACTGTTCCCTTAGGGTTCCTTAAACTTAAGCTTTTTTTATCTCCTCTGGGTCATTGCAGAACACCCAATCCAATCCATAGCCGATCCCCCAATAGGCTCAACAGCAAGCTGTTCTAAAAAGCTAACCCTTAGACATTCCACAAATTCTCTCTCCTGAGGTCCAGTACTAGCCTGGTTTTCCCAATCCACTTTCATGTTAAAATCCCCAACGATTATCATGACATTGCCTTTCTGATATGCCTTTTCTATCTCCTGCTGTAATTTGAAATCCACACCCCGGGTGCTGTTTCAAGGTCTGTATACAACTGTCATTAGGGTCCTTTTACCCTTGTAATTTCTTAACTCAACCCATAGAGACTCTACATCTTCCAATCCTATGTCATGTCTTTCCAATGATTTAATATTATTTCTTATACACAGAGCCACGCCACCCTCTCTGCCAAAGAACCTAACTTTCTGATACACCGTATATCCTTGGGCGTTCAGCTCCCAATGGCAGTCATCCTTTAGCCAAGTTTCAGAGTGGAATGAAGAAGAGGTAGAAATTCATCATGCACAAAAGTCCTGTAGTTTTTTTAGTAGTGTAGGGCAGTGGGAAGTCCATAATAGAGACTACTTTTGATGGGAGGGGTTTCACACCTTCTGCAGAGATACAATAGCCAAGAAAGTCAATGATTGACAATGCAAACCAGCACTTAGCAGGGTTAATAATCATCCCTTGGTGGCTTAAGTGCTCAAAATGTGTGTGGAGATGAGATACTTGTTCAGATTTGGATGCACTGGTAACGAGTATATCAGCCAGGTAAACAAAAAGAATATTTAAGTCTTTCAATACAGAGTCCATCAGCTGTTGGGAAGTCTGTGCTGCATTTTATAGTCCAAACAGCATGTGCAAAAACTCAAGGCCAAATAGGGTTACAGTATCATAACTATTTTTTTCCTCCAAGCACACAGGCACCTGATCGTCGCCCCTAACTAGATCAACTTTGAAAAAAATTAACTTTCTAGCTAAACACGCTGAGAAGTTTTGAATGTGTGGGTCTGGGTAATGATTATGGGTGAAGACCTCATTAAGGTGTCGGTAAACACCATCAGACTTAGGGACCATATGGAGGGGTGAAGCCCAGCGGCTGTTCGACCAGCGTACAATCCCGAGTCATTCCACGTTGGAAAACTCAGACTTCACAGTTGCCAGCTTTTCTGGGTCTAGTCCACATGCACAGGCATGGACTGACGGGCCATTTGTGGGAACATGCTGTTCAACCCCATGTTCTACGACCGGTAGTGGAAAACGTGGACTTGGTGAGGTGTGGGAAGTCGAGTCACTTACTTATACTAAGTTATAACATACATCCAGTTAACCTATCTGCACTTCTCTGGGATGTGATATGAAACCAAAGCACTCAGAGAAAAACCTTGCAGTCACAGTGAGGAACTACATACTGAAAGCATACAAATCAGGATCAAACCAGTGTCCCCATTGGTGTCAAAAAACAGCACTAACTTGGTCCATCATGTAACCTGATACTGGCAAGAGAGGTGAAGAAGAATATCTTGTATAATAACTGGAAACATCAAATCCTATGACAATACTTTTTTTTTAAATGGCAGTGAAAGAAATCCAAAGAGATGTTATTAAATATGAGAACAAATACAGTCATGCAGAAGAGTGCAGTTATGAGGAGGCTTTTTCTGGACAATAGTTCAAGGACAAAGTACACCAGTACTGTCTTGGTAAGTGAGGATGTAGAAGATTCGGATGGCCATAGTGAAATTGAATTTGTTGGGGCCAGTAAAGCAGAAAATGTTAAAATACTAGAGGGGGACTCTTAGAAGCTGAGATAGTTGGATAGACATAGCACAAGGAGAGAGAGAGAGAGCAAAGTCAAGATAGGGAAAAGTGAGCAAAAAATAAACAACTGGATTCAAGCACCAATTGCTATGCAGAGTCTCCAACCAAAATACCAACCATCGTTTTGCCTCCACAGGTAATGTTTGACCTACTAACTTAAATCTTTGCTGCTCATTTCACCTTTACAGCATTACAATACTGTACTTCCTTCTCCAACAACAGCAGACACTCTCCAAGTAGTAATATGTATATAATTTGGCCAAATAAAATCAAATGGTAATATACATACAGCAGCTACTTTATTAGGTACCTCCTGCACCTGACAAGGGAGCCACTGAATGCACGTTCGTGGTCTTCTACTGCTGTAGGCCATCCACTTCAAGGTTCGAACTTTCGTGTGTTCAGAGATGTTTTTCTGCACATTATTGTTGTAACTGATGGCTATTTGAGTTACTATCACCTTCCCGTTAGCTTGAACCAGTCTGGCTATTCTCTGACCTCACTCACTAGCATGGCAATTTTGCCCACAGAACGGCTGATCACTGGATGCTTATTGTTTCTTGCATCATTCGTTGTAAACCCCAAAGACTGTTGTGTCTGAAAATCCCAGGAGATCGGCAGTTTCTGAGATAAACCATTGAAACTGACACCAACAATCATTCCACTTAGATCACACTTCTTCCTCATTCTGATGTTTGGTCTAAATAAGAACTGAACTTCTTGCATTGAGTAGCTCTAGGGGCTTATGGGGTGCCCAGGGAGGAGTAAACTCCCCAGTGTTATAATTTCAGAGTACCTGTTATGGGCCCAGCATGTAAGTGCAATTACAAAGAGAGAATAGCAGTGCACCTACTTCTTTAGAAGTTTGTGAAGATCCAGCAATACATCTAAAACTTTGACTAACTTCTATAGATGTGTAGTAGAGAGTATATTGACAGGATGCATCACAGCCTGGTATGGAAACACCAATGCCCTTGAATGGAAAATCCTACAAAAGTAGTGGATACGGCTCAGTCTTTCGTGGGTAAAGCCCTCCCCACCATTGAGGCACAACACAATCTATTGTTGCAGGAAAGCCACATCCGTCATCAGGGATACCCATCACCCAGGTTACGTACTCTTCTCGCAGCTGCCATCCGGGAAAAGTACAGGAACCTCAGAACCCACACCACCAGGTTCAAGAACAACAGGCTTTTGAATCAGAGGGCATAACTTCCCTCAACTTCACTTGTCCCATCACTGAACTGTTCCCCCAACCTACGTATTCACTTTCAAGGTCTCTTCATCTCACGTTCATGATAGTTATTGCTTAGCTATTCATTATTATTCATTTTTTGTTTGTATTTGTAGTTTGAGGTAGTATTTTGCACACTAGTTGTCTGCCCTGTTGCTGTGATCTTTAATTGATTCTTTTACGATAGGTTGATTTATTATGTATGCCCGCAAGAAAACGAATCTCAGGGTTGTATATGATGACATATATATACTTTGATTATTAATTTGCTTTGAGCCTTGAAACAGCTGTTTGCGTGTGACAGTGGCTACACCCCCGTACACTGTTTCAACAGGCCAGCTAAACCAAGTGATAGTTGCTGGCAGGCCTCATACCCCAGTGAGGCAGGGACATGCCTCTTCTAGCATGTGAAGTCAGATCCGGCAGACTGGGTGGATGAGATCAAAAGTAAGATCCAATGGCTGAAAATGCAACACTTTGTGGAGAGTGAAGGACAGGAAAAGGCAGAGAAGTAGTCATGGCCATCCACAGCAACCAAGGAAGACCCCAGCCTCTGATGTCCACTCCTACCACTGGACCCAAACTGCTGAGGCTGAGAGAGTGGAATAGTCCCAGTGCAATGGCTTTTCCACTTTAAAAACTCTCCCGCACAGGTCTCCTGTCATTGTGGATTCGATGGACAACCAACCACTATCACATAGTTGGTTGATTAGATATTTGCTTTCACAAGCAGTTGTATAGGTGTACCTAATAAAGTGATGATTCAGTGTATAATTACCATATGATAACAGTGTACATAAAATAGGATGAAATTACCAGAGAAATAGGTAAGGAGACATGGTACCAATCGGCTATCCTACAAACTGGAAATCTGGAAGCTAGTCATTACCCAGCCAGTCTGGTGTCCTTGTAGGTAATGATGCAGGATGTGGCATTAAAATGCCCATTAGAACTATTTCAGGAAGTCTTCTTTAGTTTGTAGCTTATCAAACTGTATGGTTGGTGGAATTTAAAGGCAAATATCTTCTGAATTAAACTCTGGAAAATCCGACTTTCGGTGGTGCAATTAAGAAGGCCACTCGTGCGAATAGCTCTGAAGGAAATCATCAAATATTCCCACTTTAGACTGCTCCAGCTGAAATCCACAACCACAGCCATGAACAATACAGTAAGAAACATTATTGTAAGGTGTTTACAAAAACTGTGGCTACTCAAAATTGACGAATTTTAGACGGCAGTCTCTTGTCGCAAATATGGTTCCCCTTTAAGACAGCGGAAGAGAGAAAGCCGCATCGGATTAAGAGTTTGCTTAAGGAGAAGAGGGTTCCATCTTCAACTACCTTCTATTCTGCTGGCAAATGTATAGTCTCTGGAGAATAAAATCAAAGACCTCAGAGCAAAATTGCTGTACAAGAGGATCACCTCTTTTGGCGCAGGCGTGACCTGTACAAAAAGGACAGGTTACACTTGAATCCTAGGGGGACCAATATCCTGGCAGGGAGATTAGCGAGGGCTACTGAGGTGACTTTAAACTAGAATGGTTGCGGGGTGGGAATCAAATTAAAGAGGCTAGGCGTGAAGAGGTTAGTTCACAACAGCGGGATGGGAACCAGTGCAGAGAGACAGAGGGGTGTAAAGTGAGGGGAGAAGCAAAAAGTACTAAGGAGAAAAGTAAAAGTGGCAGGCCGACAAATCCAGGGCAAGCAATAAAAAGGGCCACTTTTCAGCATAATTGTATAAGGGCTAAGAGAGTTGTAAAAGAGCGCCTGAAGGCTTTATGTGTCAATGCAAGGAGCATTCGTAATAAGGTGGATGAATTGAAAGTGCAGATTGTTATTAATGATTATGATATAGTTGGGATCACAGAGACATGGCTCCAGGGTGACCAGGGATGGGAGCTCAACGTTCAGGGATATTCAATATTCAGGAGGGATAGACATGAAGGAAGGGGAGGTGGGGTGGCGTTGCTAGTTAAAGGAGAGATTAACGCAATAGAAAGGAAGGACATAAGCCGGGAAGATGTGGAATCGATATGGGTAGAGCTGCGTAACACTAAGGGGCAGAAGACGCTGGAGGGAGTTGTGTACAGGCCACCTAACAGTAGTAGTGAGGTCGGAGATGGTATTAAACAGGAAATTAGAAATGTGTGCAATAAAGGAACAGCAGTTATAATGGGTGACTTCAATCTACATGTAGATTGGGTGAACCAAATTGGTAAAGGTGCTGAGGAAGAGGATTTCTTGGAATGTATGTGGGATGGTTTTTTGAACCAACATGTCGAGGAACCAACTTAAGAGCAGGCTATTCTGGACTGGGTTTTGAGCAATGAGGAAGGGTTAATTAGCGATCTTGTCGTGAGAGGCCCCTTGGGTAAGAGTGACCATAATATGGTGGAATTCTTCATTAAGATGGAGAGTGACATAGTTAATTCAGAAACAAAGATTCTGAACTTAAAGAGGGGTAACTTTGAAGGTATGAGACGTGAATTAGCTAAGATAGACTGGCAAATGACACTTAAAGGATTGACGGTGGATATGCAATGGCAAGCATTTAAAGGTTGCATGGATGAACTACAACAATTGTTCATCCCAGTTTGGCAAAAGAATAAATCAAGGAAGGTAGTGCACCCGTGGCTGACAAGAGAAATTAGGGATAGTATCAATTCCAAAGAAGAAGCATACAAATTAGCCAGAGAAAGTGGCTCACCTGAGGACTGGGAGAAATTCAGAGTTCAGCAGAGGAGGACAAAGGGCTTAATTAGGAAGGGGAAAAAAGATTATGAGAGAAAACTGGCAGGGAACATAAAAATGGACTGTAAAAGCTTTTATAGATATGTAAAAAGGAAAAGACTGGTAAAGACAAATGTAGGTCCCCTGCAGACAGAAACAGGTGAATTGATTATGGGGAGCAAGGACATGGCAGACCAATTGAATAATTACTTTAGTTCTGTCTTTACTAAGGAGGACATAAATAATCTTCCAGAAATAATAGGGGACAGAGGGTCCAATGGGATGGAGGAACTGAGCGAAATACATGTTAGTAGGGAAGTGGTGTTAGGTAAATTGAAGGGATTGAAGGCAGATAAATCCCCAGGGCCAGATGGTCTGCATCCCAGAGTGCTTAAGGAAGTAGCCCAAGAAATAGTGGATGCATTAGTGATAATTTTTCAAAACTTGTTAGATTCTGGACTAGTTCCTGAGGATTGGAGGGTGGCTAATGTAACTCCACTTTTTAAAAAAGGAGGGAGAGAGAAACCGGGGAATTATAGACCGGTTAGCCTAACGTCGGTGGTGGGGAAACTGCTGGAGTCAGTTATCAAGGATGTGATAACAGCACATTTGGAAAGTGGTGAAATCATCGGACAAAGTCAGCATGGATTTGTGAAAGGAAAATCATGTCTGACGAATCTCATAGAATTTTTTGAGGATGTAACTAGTAGAGTGGATAGGGGAGAACCAGTGGATGTGGTATATTTGGATTTTCAAAAGGCTTTTGACAAGGTCCCACACAGGAGATTAGTGTGCAAACTTAAAGCACACGGTATTGGGGGTAAGGTATTGGTGTGGGTGGAGAATTGGTTAGCAGACAGGAAGCAAAGATTGGGAATAAACGGGACCTTTTCAGAATGCAGGCAGTGACTAGTGGGGTACTGCAAGGCTCAGTGCTGGGACCCCAGTTGTTTACAATATATATTAATGACTTGGATGAGGGAATTAAATGTGGCATCTCCAAGTTTGCGGATGACACGAAGCTGGGTGGCAGTGTTAGCTGTGAGGAGGATGCTAAGAGGATGCAGGGTGACTTGGATAGGTTGGGTGAGTGGGCAAATTCATGGCAGATGCAATTTAATGTGGATAAATGTGAAGTTATCTACTTTGGTGGCAAAAATAGGAAAACAGATTATTATCTGAATGGTGGCCGATTAGGAAAAGGGGAGGTGCAACGAGACCTGGGTGTCATTATACACCAGTCATTGAAAGTGGGCATGCAGGTACAGCAGGCGGTGAAAAAGGCGAATGGTATGCTGGCATTTATAGCGAGAGGATTCGAGTACAGGAGCAGGGAGGTATTACTGCAGTTGTACAAGGCCTTGGTGAGACCACACCTGGAGTATTGTGTGCAGTTTTGGTCCCCCAATCTGAGGAAAGACATCCTTGCCATAGAGGGAGTACAAAGAAGGTTCACCAGATTGATTCCTGGGATGGCAGGACTTTCATATGAAGAAAGACTGGATGAACTGGGCTTGTACTAGTTGGAATTTAGAAGATTGAGGGGGGATCTGATTGAAACGTATAAGATCCTAAAGGGATTGGACAGGCTAGATGCAGGAAGATTGTTCCCGATGTTGGGGAAGTCCAGAACGAGGGGCCACAGTTTGAGGATAGAGGGGAAGCCTTTTAGGACCGAGATTAGGAAAAACTTCTTCACACAGAGAGTGGTGAATCTGTGGAATTCTCTGCCACAGGAAACAGTTGAGGCCAGTTCATTGGCTATATTTAAGAGGGAGTTAGATATGGCCCTTGTGGCTACGGGGGTCAGGGGGTATGGAGGGAAGGCTGGGGTGGGGTTCTGAGTTGGAGGATCAGCCATGATCATAATAAATGGCGGTGCAGGCTCAAAGGGCCGAATGGCCTACTCCTGCATCTATTTTCTATGTTTCTTTCTTTCTTTCTTTTTAAATCTTTTTATTGAGTAAGTATACAAAAAAGGTAAGCCATATAAACATTAATACAATGTTAAAGTATAATAAAATTCCAAAAGATAACAATACCAAAAAGAAAATACTACAAACAATGTAATTTAAGCATAAGAAACCAAGATAACATAATAGTATACTAGATTTTATATATATCAATGGAAAAAAAGAAAAAAAAAACCCCAAAAAAAAACCCACCGTGCAACTAACTAAAAGCAAAGCAAAGCAATGGGCTAACTTGAAACCAAACAGAGTTAAACTTAAAATCACGTCCTCAATCCCGACCTCCATTAAAACAGTGAAGAGAAAACAAGAAGGGTAAATATTACATTAAATGAAAATATCGAATAAAAGGTCCCCAAATCTGTTCAAATTTAAATGAAGAATCATAAAGGTTACTTCTAATTTTCTCCAGATTCAAACATAAAATCGTCTGAGAAAACCAAAAAAAGGTAGTTGGAGCATTAAGCTCTTTCCAATGTTGTAAAATACATCTTTTCGCCATTAAAGTAAGAAATGCAATCATTCTACGGGCTGAAGGGGAAAGATTACTAGAAATTTTAGGTAGTCCAAAGATAGCAGTAATAGGGTGAGGAGAGATATCTATATTTAATACCTTAGAAATAATATTGAAAATATCTCTCCAAAAAGTTTCCAAAGTAGGGCAAGACCAAAACATATGAGTTAAAGAGGCTATCTGCCCCGAACATCTATCACAGAAAGGATTAATATGCGAGTAAAAACGCGCTAACTTATCTTTGGACATATGTGCTCTATGAACCACTTTAAATTGAATTAGGGAATGTTTAGCACAAATAGAGGAAGTATTAACTAATTGTAAAATCTGCCCCCAATCATCCACAGAAATGGTAAGCCCCAATTCCTGTTCCCAATCTACCCTAATCTTATCAAATGGAGCTTTCCTAAGTTTCATAATAATATTATAAATCATAGCCGATGCACCTTTCTGACATGGATTAAGGTTAATTATCGAATCTAAAATATATATAGGAGGAAGCATTGGAAAGGAAGTAAGTATAGTACTTAGGAAATTTCTAACTTGTAAATATCTAAAAAAATGTATTCTTGATAAGTTATATTTGTTAGATAATTGTTCAAAAGACATAAGGGAACCATCTAAAAATAAATCCAAAAACCGTAAAATACCCTTAGTCTTCCAAGTTTGAAAAGCGCGATCCGTAAAAGAGGGAGGAAAAAATATGTTACCTAAAATAGGAATCGCTAACCCGAATTGATTAAGATCAAAAAATTTTCTGAATTGAAACCAAATGCGCAAAGCATATTTAACTATCGGGTTAGAGACCTGCTTAAGACGTTTCGAATCAAAAGGAAGAGAGGAACCTAAAATAGAACCAAGTGTATAACCCTGAACAGATTGTAATTCCAATGCTACCCATTTAGGAATAAATAGTATGTCCCGATCAAGTAACCAAAATTTCATATGTCGAATATTAATAGCCCAATAATAAAATCTAAAGTTAGGTAATGCTAAACCTCCATCTCTCTTAGCTTTCTGTAAATGTATTTTACCCAGTCTCGGATTCTTGTTCTGCCAAATAAATGAAGAAATTTTAGAGTCAACTTTATCAAAAAAAGATTTAGGAACGAAAATTGGTAATGCCTGAAACACATATAAAAATTTTGGCAAAAAAAACATCTTAACTGCATTAATACGACCAATCAAAGTTAAATATAAGGGAAACCATTTAGATGAAAGTTGAGTAATATGGTCTATTAATGGTAAAAAGTTAGTCTTAAATAAATCTTTATGTTTACAAGTAATTTTAATCCCAAGATATGAAAAGTAATTATTAATCAATTTAAATGGAAATTTATAATATAAGGGAAGATGTTTATTAATCGGAAAAAGTTCACTCTTACTAAGATTTAATTTATAACCTGAGAAAAGACCAAATTGTGCTAATAACTCTAAAACAGCAGGAATGGATCTCTCAGGATTAGAAATATATAAAAGTAAATCATCAGCATAGAGTGATAATTTATGGGACTTTAATCCCCGAGTTATCCCAGTAATATTTAAAGATTCTCGAATAGCAATTGCAAGAGGTTCTAATGCAATATCAAATAATAGGGGACTAAGAGGACAGCCTTGTCGAGTACCACGAAAGAGAGGAAAAAAAGGTGAGTTTAAGGAGTTAGTACGAACCGAGGCTACAGGGGAATAATATAACAGTTTAATCCAGGATATAAATTTCAAGCTAAAATTAAACATTTCAAGCACCTTAAATAAATAAGGCCATTCTACTCTATCAAAAGCTTTCTCGGCATCTAAAGAAATAACACACTCAGGAACATTTTGTGAGGGAGTATAAACGATATTTAACAATGTACGAATATTATAAAAAGAGTAACGACCTTTAATAAAACCCGTTTGGTCTTCCGAAATAATAGAAGGAAGTACTTTTTCTAGTCTATTTGCTAATAACTTAGAAAAAACTTTAGAATCAACATTTAATAAAGATATTGGTCTATAAGATGCACATTGAGCAGGGTCTTTATCCTTCTTTAGTATTAAAGAAATTGATGCTCTATTAAAAGATTCCGGAAGTTTACCAAGTTTCAAAGAAGCCTCAAAAACCTTATAGAGCCAAGGAATCAATAAAGAAGCAAAACATTTATAAAATTCAACGGTAAACCCATCAGGGCCAGGAGCTTTCCCCAGATTCATAGAAAAAATAACATTCTTAATCTCATCCATTGTAATGGAAGTATCTAATAAAGAAGACATATCCTGTGAAATCAGAGGGAAGTCTAACTTATCTAAAAAATCATTCATATATTTAGAATCTCGAGGAGACTCTGATTGGTATAAAGAAGAATAAAAATCACAAAAGGTTTGATTAATCCCCACATGATCCAATATCAATCGATCATTTTGGTTATAAATCTGATTGATTTGAGATTTAACATAATTAGATTTCAATTGATTAGCCAGCAGCTTGCCAATTTTATCACTGTGAACATAAAAATCACTTCTTGTTTTCTTTAATTGGTTTACAATCGAGGACGAGAGTAGTAAACTGTGTTCCATTTGAAGTTCAGTTCTTTGTTTGTATAGCTCCTCAGAAGGAGCCATAACATATTTCTTATCAATTTCTTTAATCTTGTCCACAATTACCATCTCCTCCTGCTTCTGTTTCTTCCTCAAAGCAACGGAATACGAAATAATCTGACCCCGAATATAGGCTTTAAAAGTGTCCCAAAGAGTGTTAACCGAAATATCTTCTGTATGGTTAATTGTAAAAAAAAGCTCAATCTGTTCATTCATAAAATTAACAAAGTCCGAGTCCTGAAGCAACAGCGAATTAAAACGCCATTGTCTATTGTTTGGTATATTGGCCATAATTTTAATAGAAAGCTTAAGTGGAGCATGATCCGAAATGGTTATAGAATCATAATCACATTTAATCACTGAAGAAATGAGACGAGAATCAATGAAAAAATAATCAATTCTTGAATAGGAATGATGAACATGTGAAAAGAAGGAAAAATCTTTTTCCTGAGGATGCAGAAAACGCCAAATGTCCGTCGACCCAGAATCAGAAAGGAAAAAATTAATCAAATTTGCAGATTTATTAGGTAAAGTCCGTAAAGGAGCCGAACGGTCCAAAGCTGGAGATAAACAGGTATTAAGATCTCCGCCCCAAATCAATGAAAACTCGTTCAAATTCGGAAACTGATCAAACAATGATTTATAAAATTCCGGACAATCCATATTAGGAGCATAAACATTAACCAAAACTACTTTTTTATTAAATAATAAACCACTAACCAATAAAAATCTACCATTCGGATCAGAGATAATATCCTGTTGTATAAAAGTAACTGAGGAGTCTATAAAGATAGAGACGCCTCGAATCTTAGCATTGGAGTTCGAATGAAATTGTTGTCCCTTCCAAAATTTGAAAAAACGTAGTCTGTCCCCCCTCCGTACATGGGTCTCTTGTAAAAATAAAATTTGTGCTTTAAGTCTCCGGAACACTTTAAAAACTTTTTTCCTTTTAATAGGATGATTAAGACCATTAGTATTCCAGGAGACAAAATTAATAATAGACTCCATAAATCCTAAAGTCAACCCATAACAAGGAGGATTGACAATAGGCGCGACCCACAGACCCGGAGAGGAAACAGAACATACAAAAGATACCGGGGAAAAGGACGTAACCAATACTTCAATAATGTATATAGCCCAAAGAGAAACAAACTAAAACGTGAAGCCCCTCCCACCGCCCCCCACCCCAGGACCCCAAGGCGAAATCTAAAGCAGACCCGCCAGAAAGAAGCAAGCGCTAAAACTACCCCCATGACTTCCGGTATACGCTCCCTAAAAAAAAGGTATAAATATGAAAAGGATCAGCTAATTGTAAAACAGTAAAAAATAAGTAAAAAAAAGTTAGCTCAATTAAAATACACACAGAACAGAACAAAAGCCGGAAAGTATATATTAAAAAAAAACCACAATAAACCTCAAACTCATGAATAGACACAGCAACAAAAAAAATAGGATTATTAACATAAAATGATTATAAAAAGCAAAACAGAATAAAATTTAAAAAAAACTACAAAATTTAAGGCCGCACAGGAAATACGTAAGATGACAAAAGGGAAGTAACCACCCAGAATCCCCTGGGAAAAGAAAGAAATGACGCAGTTAAAAAGAAAGTTTAGCAGCCATATTAAGAAATCGAAAGTAAACTTTTCTGCCCAAATAGGGCACAGAAAAGTTAAAACCAACCAATTCACAGCCTCCGATCAACGGAGAAAATTAAAAAAAGGCAATTAAGATGTTGAAGATGAAAGTTGATCCAGATAACTCTGGGCATCCGATGGAGAATCAAAAAAACGAAGAGCTCCATCTAACATGCGAATCCTTAGACGTGCAGGGTACAGCAGCGCTGGTCTTAAATCCATCTTATAGAATTCCGACATCACGGATCTGTAACGGACCCGTTGGTCCCAGATTGGTTTACTGAAATCTTCCACGAATCGGAACTTAAGATCCGAAAAATCAATGAAACCTTTAGATCGAGCGAATCGAAACAGTCTCTCCTTATCTTGAAAGTAATGAAAACGTAAGATAACATGCCTAGGTCTATCTGACCTAGACGAGTATGATGGGATTCTGTGAACACGATCCAGTAGCGGTGGTTGGTCAGGAAATACAGTAGGGAATGCATCTTTTAAAAGTTGGGAGAAATATTTCATAGGGTTGTTAGCTTCCACGGCTTCCCTGACGCCAATCATTCGTAAATTCTGCCGTCGCATTCTAGATTCCAAGTCAGAGTTTTTAAAAGTCAAAAAGTCAAGTTTCTTCTTCATTACATTAATTGTTTCTTCGACTTTCCCCATCTTAAGCTCACTTTGTTGCGCGGATTTTTGAAGACCAGATATAGCCGACTGATGTTCCGCAATACATGTTTGCATCTTATCAATTAAATCGGCAATTTTCTGGAACTTAGTTGAGATTTCCATATGAATCAGGTCTTTAACAAAGCCCATAATTTCTGTACGAATCATCTCCCTAACAGAGGTTGAAATTTCCCTCTGAATTAACTCCGATATAGCTTCCAAAGTCACCGGTGATTCAGTCGGAGGGAGATCCGTAGCTTTCGGTTTAACCGGAGGTTTACCATCCTTGCCGTCTTTCCCGTTCTTAGACATAGCAGATCTAAGTTCCATCCAATTGTCAGAGAATTCAGTTTAATTCAAAGTATTGTAAAAATTGATGCCTTAATAGTTAATTAAAGTATAGCTGACCATAGAGAGAAAAAACTCAGAGGTAATGGAGCGAGTCAAGAACGCGACTTCACTCCATGAGCGCTACCGGAAGTCTCTCTATGTTTCTATGTTTCTATCAGGGATTATAGTGTTTTTTTTTTGTTTCATGGCTATCTCCTACCATTATGAACACAGCGATAAAGCTCACTGGCTTCAAGATTTACCACCATAATAGGGCTCCTGAGACCTTCAAAGGCAGAAAAGGCTTTACGATTAACTCCTATCATATGCTTTACAATTAATTCCTCGTGGTGCACAAATGTGGCGGTTTTGTCCCAGTCGTGCTCAACTGACCTGGAACATCTTGCATCAAGTGTCATGCATTTTATCTACTGCAGGAGTTTTCAGCCATCATCCTGGTAGCAGTGTACACTCCACCTCAGGCGTGCGTCAAACAGACTCTAGATGACCTAAGCTCTGTCAGCAACAGGCATGAATAGGTACACCCTGAACACATCCCCATCATTTTGGGGGATTTTAATTAGGGCAGCTTGGAAAAATCACCAACATATCACTTGTGGAACCAGAGAAGCACTGGACCACTGTTATTCTGCCATCAAGCACACTTACCAACCCATCCCACACCCACACTTTGGAAGGTGTGATCACTTGGCTGTACTTCCACTCTCTGAGTATAGGCTGAAGACCACGGCACTAGTAGAGAGGGCCAAGAAGGTATGGCCAAGGGAGGCAGATGAGTATTTATAGGACTGCTTTGAGTCAGTGGACTAGACAGTATTCAGGGACTCATCTTCAAATCACAATGAGTACACCACAGTGGTCACTGACTGCATTAAAACCTGTGTGGATGAGTGTGTGCCTATGAGAACATACCTGGTACATATCCACATCTAGAGGCATGAATGAACCAGGAGATTCGTAGTCTGCTGAGGGCTAGATCTGAGACATTCAGGTCAGGTGACCCATGACGATACAGGAAGGCCAGGTATAACGTATGGAGGGCTATCGCAAAAGCAAAAGAATGATTCTGATTGAAGTTAGAGGCAGAATTGGATGTATGTTAATTCTGGCAGTGTTTGTAAGCCATTACTTCCTACGAAGCGAAACCTAACATCATGAATGGTAGTGATATTTCACTCCCAGATGAGCTTAATGCCTTTTATACATGCTTTAAAAGAGAGAATAAAGCTATAGCTATGAGTGACCCTGTGATTTTTTTCTCTCTCGCCTTTCAAGAGGGTGAACCCTTGCAAGGCCACAAGCCCTGTTGGTATATCTGGTGGGGCTCTGAAAACCTGTGCTGACCAGCTGCGTGGTGTTTTCAAAAATATTTTCAATCTCTCATTGCTACAGTTGGAAGTTCCTACCTACTTCAAAAGAGCAATCGGTACCAGCGCCCAAGAAGAGTAGGGTGAACTGCCTTAATGACTATTGTCCAGTAGCACTCACAGCTAATTTGATGAAGTGTTTTGAGAGGTTGGTTATGGCTAGAGTCAATTCCTGCCTAAACAAGGACCTGTACCCACTGCAATTTGCCTACCACCACAATAAGTCTACAGTGGATGGGATCTCATTGGCTCTTCACATGGCCTTGGATCACCTCGACTATACTAACACTTATGTCAGGCTGCTGTTTATTGATTACAGCTCCAGAACATGGGTCTCTGTACCTCCCTCTGCAACTAGATCCTCAACTTCTTCTCCAGAAGATCACAGTGTGCGAATTGGAAATACTGTAACTTTTCCATCCCACTGATAATCAAAACTGGTGTACCTCAAGGATGTATGCTTGGCCCACTGCTATACCCTCTCTATCCCCACGACTTTGTGGCTAGGCACTGCTCAGATCTATCTATAATTGAGCTAACAACACAGCTATTGTTGGCAGAATTTTAGTTGATGATGGGAAGGTATGCAGGAGTGGTGGTCACAGCAACAACCTTGCACTCACATCCCAAAGTCCAAAGGATTGATTTAGGAATTTAGAAAAGGTAAGATGAGGGAACACACATGAGTCCTCATCAAAGGATTAGAAGTGGAAAGTATGAGCAAGATCCTGGATGTCAACATCTCTAAAGATATATCCTGGGCCCAACATATCGATGCAATACAAAGGAGACACAAAAGCAATATATTTAGTTAGGTTAGATTTGGTATGTTACCAAAGACATTTGTAAATTTCTACAGATGTACCATGGTGAGTATTCTAAGTGGCTGCAACACCATTTGGTGTGGGGGTGGTGGGAGGCCATTGCACAGGATCAAAATAAGCTCAGAAGTTATAAATTCAGTCAGCTCCATCATGGGCACTAGCCTCCCCAGCATCCAGGATGTCTTCAAGGAGAGATGCCTCAAAAAGGTGGTATCCATCATTAAGGACCCTCCCCACCCAAGACCTGTCCCCTTTTCATTGTTACCATTAGGGAGGAGGTACAGGACCCTGAAGGCACACACTCAACAATTCAGGAATGACTTCTTCCATCTGCCATCAGATTTCTGAATGGGTATTGAATCCATGAACGCTACCTCACTACTTTTTTGTCTTGTTTTGCACTACGTATTTAATTTAACTTTTAAATTATATACTGTATAAACTCCTTACTGTAATTTACAGTTTTTATTATTATGCACTGCTGCCACATAACAACGACCAGGCTCAAACATCAGGCTCTTCAACAAAAGGGGATAACTACACTTGTTTTACTTCTGGTGTTCCCACTTTAAGGACTCCTTATTTTGTTATTTCCGGTTTGTTAATTATTGCTATTTATTTATATTCATATCTGCACAGTTTGATGTCCATTGATCTTGTCTAATTACTGTTCTATAGATTAGCCAATTATGCTGGCAGAAAAAGAATCTCAGGGTTGTATGTGGTGACATGTATGTACTCTGATAATAAATTTTACCTTTAACTTTTAACTTTGAACATATTTGACTCTTGAAGTACAATTGTAAAATATTGTCCACCAAGCATATAAACCTTTAAGATCTATGTCCACAGTATTGGGGTTGCTCTGAGAAACAACAGTTATTGAAGGATTAAATAAATATTATTTATTTGTATATTTGGTTTTAGACCTTAAATAAATAAATGCTTTCTCCATTAATCTACAGAAAAGTGAAGTTCCTTTCAAATAACAGAGTGCTCCTATGCTAAGATTCTTTCACTAGCCTGCAATTAAAGTTGTATGTATATGGAAATGGCTGATAATCTGAGCTCTAAGTGTTGGGTTTCTAGGGCATACCTCCCACCTAGTCAAAGACACAAAAAATTGTAAATGCTCTAGGGTAATTCAAACTAACAGATGGACAGTCATACCTAGAACAGATTGTATAAGAACTATGGGGTGCAATACAATGTCATACCATGTAGAATAGGAACATCTATAATGGCATATTGTTGAGAAGATGATTTACACCACTGTGTTTTCTATACACTTTACTTTCTTGTCTTATTCAGCACCTTTTATCCTCTTTTATTTTTAAACATTTAATTCTGTCTGTTGCAAATTAAAATGACAAATGATCAAAGTGATTTAAAGCTTTGTTTGAAATCAGCAAAAGTAATTGCGCTAAATATAATGCCCTACTTTGTTTGAACCTGCTAGCAGTTCAGGCTCTCAGCAACGACAGGTGTACTACGATTTGCTACCTGCCACTTTTTGTAGTGTGTGATTTGTCGAAATTAATAAGACCATATGCCCTTCATTTCCATCTGTTAGATATCAGGCCACATATCAGTTCTTGTACCCTGTGGCCAAAATTTTCTGCACAGCATAAATCTTAGTTGCAGAAATGAAGGTCCTGAGAATGGTGCAGTTTAAGATGAGTCCTTGTCACTCTATTCCACTCGTTCCTATTACATGCAGCAAGAAAATCCTGAACTGCTTTCTTGTTTTGGCCCCACCCAATTAACTTTGGAGTGCTTTGATTTACTCTTGGAACCTGGCTATTTTTAAATCTATGTACTGTCCTATAGCAACACAATGTCAGAATTCACATGCATATTGACAACATTTCCTTCCTTCCCTAAAATATACAGCACTCAATTTGTAAAGATGCTGTTAGATGCTTGTATGGACAACTCTAACTATTGGTGCATCTCTGACCAAAGAGCTGATTATTGACTTCAGGAGGAGGAAACAAGAGCTCTAGGAGACAGCCTTCGTCACAGAATCAAAGCTGGAGAGGGTCAGCAACTTTAAATTCCTTGGTGATATTATTTTGGAAGACCTGACCAGGGCCCAGCATGTAAGTGCAATTATGAAGAAAGCACAACAGTGCCTCTACTTCCTTAGGAGTTTGCGAAGATTTGATATGACACCTAATACTTTGACAAACTTCCATAGACGTGTAGTGGTGTGTGTATTGACTGGTTGCATCACAGCATGGTATGGAAACACCAACGTAGTGGATGTGGCCCAGTCCATCATGGATAAAGCCCTCCCCACATCTGTACAAAGCATTGTCACAGGAAAGCAGCATCCATCATCAGGGACCTCCACCACACAGGACGTGCATTCTTCTCACTGCTGCCATCAGGAAGAAGGTACCTCACGACATACACCACCAGGTTCAGGAACAATTACTGCTCTCAACCATCAGGCTGATAAACCAAAAGGGATAACTTCTCTCAACTTGACTACATAACCATCATTGAAATGTTCCCTCAACCAATGGACTCACTTTCAAGGACTTTTCATCTCATGTTCTTGATACTTCTTGCTTATTTATTTATTATTATTATTATTATTTGTTTCTTTTTGTATTTGCAGTTTGTTGACTTTTGCACACTGGTAGAAAGCCCAGTTTGGTGCAATCTTTCATTGATCCTATTATGGTTATTATTCTCTTATGGATTTATTGAGTAAGAAAATGAATCTCAGGGTTATAAATGGTGATATATAGATGGTCTTCAAAATAAATTTACCTTGAACTTTGACGTTTTTATTTTTATTCTTAGCCATTTTGAGGTTTGGGTCTGGGATTCACGCCCCGAACCTATTAATCATCATTTCATTGCCCATTTTCTTCAGAGTATGTTCCTCTCTGGCAGCTCTTAAATGTTAAAAGCAATATAAATGCAAGTTATTTTGTTCATGACCTTACAGGCAGTTATAAAGGCAGAGGATTGTATTTTTGTTGGCTTGGTTTTGTTGGGTGCCTGTTATTTTTATTAATTTCTCGAGATGTTCCACTAATATTTTCTGAAAGGGCTAACAGCAGGTAATGCAGATGAAATTTCCCATGAAGTGGGTGGGAGGCTGGTTTGGTAGAACAGGACATATGGAAAATACCATTGCTTAGACATTATACCATGAAGAAAACAATTCATTAGGGAGACCGGAATTAAAAGTGCAAAAATAAAAGGAGTACTTTATACTTTGATTTAAAGACAAGTTCCACATAGAATTTGAATTGTTAAACTAATATGGCCACCCTTCATGACAGAATTATCACAGCACTATGCATTATACCATCTGCTGTATGACATTTCTCAGGCAAGCTTTGAACAGAGACAATATTTCCTTCAGAAATGCAGGTTACCACGATAGAAAGCTTTCAATGTGACTGGATAATTCCAAGCCAGCAAAGAAGCCATCAGCCAGACTGAGCAGTCTACGTCTCAGTTGTATCTCAGGTAAGTGAAATACTTCATCCTTTTAAAAGGTAGCACCTTCATGATATAAAATGGCTATTGTCCTGGAAAAAGTCATTATGTTGTCATTAATCAATGGAGCGTAATCCATTGCTTTCAAAAAATGAAATAATTTCTCATGGGAGATCAAGCTTATTTTCTGAGTCCATAGTTGTTAGTTCATTAATAACAGAGGAACATTTTGGACTGGAAAGCTGAGCATCTATTGCTTCTCAACATTTGGCCATCTTTATCAGCAAGAAAAGAATCTTTCCCTTTTTGGTATAATGACAGAAATTGTGCAAAATACTCTTGGTAGCTCATCATGGATATGATAGTTTTCAGCTGAGTGTCACAGTTCATTAGTACCTCAAAATGCACACAGAAAGAAGATCATTATTTTCTCTCTTTGCCTACAGCTAGGTACGGGGAGCCTGAGTCTACAGCATTGACCTAGTTAGCAATTTAATCTCCTTGTAGTTGGCATCTGTGATTTTACGGGAGGAGTGACCTTCAACCCCAAGTGGAGTCAGACTCACTTTGTACACGTCCTGCAGCAGAACCTCCAGTTTTTCAGCATCAAAGTGTGCAACACTGCCTACATGTCTTTTCTGTGCTATTATTAGTGCAGTGCACTGCCACCACTATAATTTCTTCCTTGATGATGAGCTAATCCTATAAGAACTGCTGCCTTGCCAAATGCTATCCTTCCCAGCCGAGTGCATTACAGGCTGGTTTTTAATGGCAGTTTTTGATGAGCTCATTACTTATTCAAACCAGAGAGAATTGAATATGTACAGTAGGCCAGCTACTCTACATTTCTGTATCTTACAAAATAAAATCTATAATGCAAATCTATAATGCAACATACAAGGGAAAGTTCCAAGTATTAGGCTTTGGTCCATCTGAATGGAATTATGCTAACTTAGTACAATTTTATTTTATTTCATATTGTTTTAATGAGTTTGCATATATTTACAATATTTGTTAAGAGATATATTAAGTAATATATTTCAATCAAGTTTCTTACTTGCTATAGTATAAATGTTTGAGCTTAATTTTATGCATATAATCTGAAAGTGAATATCCTCCAATCACAGTATTTCTTCCTTAGTTTATTTACTTTGTCTCAAATTCCGTTTCCTCTACTTTTGATTAGATTGCTTTTGTTTTGTTTAATGTGAGTCCAGTCACACTGCCTGCCCTGTCCCCAATCTATTGGCTGACAATAGACATTTTGTTGGGGAGAAGAAAATGAGAGTCGGAAAGAGGGTAATAGGGCCAGCATGACCACACATGCAGAGACTCTAGTAACTTTAACAGCAAGCTGTAAATTGAATCAATATTTATGAAGTTGCATCTGACACTCAGCTAGATTGACTATCCAATAAGCAGCTAGGATTAGGCAACTGATAACAAGACTGTGCAGGCAGGGACCCTGTCAAATCCACAGCAGTCGGTGATTGGCGGGGATTCACCTGCAGTAGAATGGTTTCTGAAGCTTCCTTTGTTGCAAGGTCAAAGGTATACAGTTCTGCAGGCCACAAAATACTCATCATGGAAACACTACTCCTCTTTCCACCAGGCCCCAAAGGATTCAAGGGCAAAGAATTTTTTATTCTTTGACCTAATTCCTTCTGTTCAGTCAGCTTCTGAATTGGAATACTGCTGGTGACCAGCAATTGATGCAATATTTTCCCTCAGTGGTCCATGAAGTCCCATTGTGTGTCAATGATATTAGCAGACTGCAGTTCAGACATCTTAAAGTAATCTCTGCCTTCAGGTTTGGAGTATCTAGGTTCAAACTGATGGAATCTTGTTTTCCAGGGTTTAAAATCTTTGCCTGAAACTTTCCTGATCACTGGGAAAGGGCATTCATATTTTATACAATGTGGCCAATGACAAGACAGATGATGGCAGTATGAATTTATCTGATAAATTTAAGTTGGTCATGGTTAATAGATACCAGTTTCAATCTTTCAGTTGTCAGCAACTTTACATGTGATTTAAGTGGAAAAAATAGAAATTATTCCAGGAATAATAGAAAAAAAAGCCAAAACCATTGATTTATTCTTCTCAGTAATTAACTAAATTTATAGATAATGAGATAGGATAGACTAGGTTTGTTTTCCCTGGAATAAAAAGGTGGAGGAGTGACCTGATAGTATATAAGATTATGAGATGGGTAGATAGGGTAGGTAGTCCAAATCCTTGCCCTGTGGTAGGAGTATCAAAAACAGGCAAGCATAGGTTTAAGGGTCAGTGGAAAGAGATTTTCAGGGGATTTCAGTGGAAAGGTTTTTGACACAGAATGGGAGAATGCTTGGTTTCTGCAACCTACTGTCAAAGGAGATGGAGGAATCGATTTAAAAGATATTTATTTCACACTTAAATAGGCAAGCCACAGAAGGAAATGGTCTTAACATGAGTAAGTTCGATTAGTGTAGATGGGCAAAAAAGGTTAAAAAAGCATTAAAGGTTCATTTATTATCAATCTATCCATATACAACTCTGAGATTCATCTTCTCCAGATAGCCACAAAACGAAGAAAGAACATGCAATGCAGCTCAGTGATGTTATAATAATGTAATTACTTTCATATAAAACAGAAAATGCTGTATTACTCAGCACTTTGACAGCTTTGTGGAATAAACAATTCTGTTCAATGACCCATCATCGTCAATAACTTTGATGAAGATTAAGAACAGATTGAGGATATTTGGATTTATCTGATTTTTGTGGAAAGGAGCTGCTGGAGCAATTTTCCACAGTAATAGTTACACTCAGCATTACGCCTGACTTGGAACAGCTTGGCAAGAGACACGAATAGTTCTGAGCACAACTTCCTCAGCATTGCAACCGAGATGTTATTGCAGTCTACGGCCTTTGTTATTTTCTGTGCACACAACCTTCCAAAGGAAGAAACATGAAATGAGCATCCAGAAGCATCATTTCTTGAGACCATGCAGAGTAACGATCAGCTCCTTACACCTCAGGGACTCAATGGGAAATTGAGATGAGTTATCATTTTCCCACCCTACTGGAAGTTGCTTGTGAATCTCAGCTTTCACATGCAAGCTAGAGTTTGTTATTGTAGTATCCCTGAAAAGTGGAGAAAAGTGAAACATAAATGCTGTAATGTTCATACATCGGTCACTTTATGGTGAATCAAAATAAATTACAGTACATCCAATTATTCAGTTATAGTACACAAATTCCAATTTGTGGAATTTGTTGCCACGTGCAGATGTGGAGGCCAGGTTGTTGGGTGCACTTAAGACAGAGATTGATAGGTTGACTGGACATGGCATCAAAGGTTACAGGGAGAAGGCTGGGAAATGGGTTTGAGGAGGAGAGAAAAAAGGATCAACCATGATTGAATGGCGGAGCAGACTCGATGGGCCGAATTCTGCTCGTATGTCTTATGGTCTTTATTAACTGTATAACATAGATAATGAGGATGTGCATTAAATCAAGCTCAATTCTCTCCCAGTTAATACTGTTACTCATTTAACATTCAGGCCTTTTTTTTAGTTTAACTATCATTTGTTATTCCATGGGAATATCTCACTTTAATTCTAAACTATCAACAATATTACACAAAATATAAAACAACTCCAATCTTCTTTTATCAGCAATGCTATGCATTACAGTTACATTCTGAGCTTATGGCACTGTCTCCTTGCAGCTTTAATCCTTCAATTATACAAGTCATGTAGGTGAAAACCCGGTTTCAAACAAACGTATAACTCAAGGAATTATATAAAACTTTGGAAAAAAAATACTGGATGTTTTTCTGAGAACATGAATGTGCCAATTTGCTTAAAATTCCAATAGTTTTCTGTGTTTCTTTCCCTGCCTGAAAAGTGGAGACAAATAAAACATAAACACTTTAATGTTCACGCATTGGGCACTTCACAGTGAATGAGTACAATGTGTACTGCCCCTCCCCAGGCATGAGCAATCAATCACACACTGTAGATTGAATGCAAGCCCTTACAAGTCAATGGCAGATTCAATGCTCAATCCTATAAAATACCTTGCACACAGATTCTCAGAACAAACACATTTGTATGTTTTTCAAGTTATATCCTTTTTTCCCCAACATGAAATGATATTCACATTAAATAAATTATTAAGCTCTTTTACAAAATTGTTTGAACAATTATTTATAATGAAATTGAACAGATTTCAACCTTGTCACATTATCAGTAAAGCTAAGAACACTAATAAAAATTTTTCTCTACATAAAACTCAAAATTAAAATGAGATTTATTATCAAAGATCAAAGTCAATTTATTATCAAGGTATATATACTACACTGAGATTCATTTTCTTGCAGGCATTTACAGGAAAATAAAGAAATGCAATAGAAACTATGAAAAACTATGCATAACCGAAACTGACAACCAACCAATGTACAAAATCGGACAAATTGCACAATAAATAAATAAATAGATAGATAGAATGATACTGGGAGCATGAGTTGTAGAGTCCTTGAAAGGGAGTCAATAGGTTGTGAAGTCAGTTCAGTATTGAGATGAGTGAAGTCATCCACACTAGCATCAACATATGCAGGTATGGCATGGAATCTGTTGCTTTGAGGCAGTAGTACAGTGAGAAGGCATAAAATTACTATAAATTCCAAAAATAAATAAAAAGTGCAAATGGAAGTATAACGAAGTATTGTTCTGGTACAACATTCCCACTGGCTCCTGAGAATCCCGGCCCCAGTCCATATCTGATGAAGTGGAAATGGGATTTTCAGGATGACACCTAGAACGTTAAGCCCATCAGGGAAACACAGAAGTCAAGTATAAATGGAAGCAACAAGAAGAGGACATATCCTGGACGGTGAGCATCTTTGGTAATGGATTTCACCATAATTTTTGTGTGAAGGAGGTTTGGGGGGGAGGAGTTTGGGGTTTGTTTTTGTTTCTTTTTATTTTTGTGTGGGGGGGATTGATGTCTTTCTTTCAACTACTTATATGGAGTTCTGTATTTTATGGCAAGCTGGAAAAGACGAATCTCAGAGATGTATTCTGCATACGTACTTCAGTATTGTGATAATAAAATAAACTTTGAGTTACATGAACTTATATTTAGATATGGCTAGATTAGTTTAATATAGTCACATGTACTGACATACAATGAAAAGCTTGTCTTTTATACTGTTCATAGAGATCAGATTATTACACAGTGTATTAATCCAGAACAAGGTAAAACAATAACAATGTGGAATAAGAAGCTACCGAAAATGTGTAGTAGAGGTGAATGATAACGTGCAAGATCATAACAAAGTTAAATCATGAGGCTAAGTGTCATACAGGAAGTCCGTTCAAGAGTCTGATAACATTGGGAAGGAGTTTTGATCTGCATAATTTATTGGTAAATGTTTAACTCTAAATCCAGCATTCTGCTTCCACTGTTTAACATCCATGTAGTCATGTGTTATGTGCTGACCAAAATGGCAGCTCAGTTTGCACACATGACACCAAGCTCCGGAAAAATACATTCCATTTCAGGCTCTTTTGCAGGAAGAAGTTACACAAAGAAAGAGAAAAGTAATCAAGCATGGTCTTAAAATCTTATTGGGAAAAAAATGCAACATTTCCACTAGCTCCTGAGAATCCCAGTACCAGCTGAAATCTGCTAAAGTGAAGAAAGAAATATCAGGATGACACTCAGAACGTTAAGCACATCAGGGAAACACAGAAGTCAGGTATAAATGGTGGAGAGACTCTTAAACTCCTAATCCACCTGCCTCAGCAGACACCTCCTTCTCTGTCTGCAGAAAAGATTACTGGTCCCACAAAAGCCTGATAAGTCAATTAGAACTCATTTTGATCCCAACAGACAACACAAGACAAAGAAGGGATCTAATTTTTAAGTACATCCGGTTTTGCTTCTGGTAAAATGTTCCATATATCCATTGACTCCTCAAGATTAAAGACTCAAGATTCAAACTCCTGAGAGTGCACATCATGCACAACCTCTCATTGCCCCGAACACATTCTACACAATCAGGAAAACTCACCAATGCCTCTACCTTCTGAGGAGGCTGTAGGGAACTTGACTGTGCACATCAATACTCACTACCTTCTACAGTCGTGCAGTAGAGTGTGTTCTAACGTGGTATGAGAACTGCACTGTGCTGGATGGGTAATCAAAATTGCCAAACTCATCATTGGCACTATCTACCCACCATGAAGGATATATATACAGAAAGATGCTAGAAAAAGGCCAGTAATATCACAAAGGATTCCACCCAACATGCTCATGGATCCCACTCCCATCAAGGAAGAGGCTACGGAGCGTCCATGCCAGGACCAGCAAAGTACTCTTATTATCAATGCACACTGTACATAGCCCCGAGATTCATTCTCCCACAGGCAGTTATGAAACAAAGAAACACCATCGAACCGCTTCAAAGAAAAACATCAGACTCACAACATGTGAGAAAAAGAATAAATCGCACAGACGGCCAAAAACAAGTGAATAACACACAGATTGTTAAACATCAAACCACAGAGTCCTTGAAACAGTCTAGGAACACTCAGTTTAGCCCCGCTTCCGTCATTGTCTGCAGGCCTCAGAGCCAGCCTGCTCAGAAGCGCCCTGATCAAGCCGTGCAAAGTAGCAAAAAAAGAGTAACCAGAAACCAGAAGCACATGTCACCTGAACCGTAGAGACCTCCAAAAAAGATTCACGAGCCGTGCTGATCAAACCTTGTAGTGTGGGATCCAAGACTCCTGCACCTTCCTCCAGCAGCAGCAAACAAGGTGGGGAGGGCCACCGGTCAAATAGTCAGACAGCGCTGGACACCCACTCACCTTCCGCTCTCATACTATCCATTTCAACCTTGCTCAATGCTTCAATTGGCAAGGAGTAATGGAGCCGGTCATGGGATTGGGCTCCGTCATTAGACCGCACACTGCACTCTCAGCCTTGACAAATTCCCCCAGAATGCTTATTCAGAAAAGTACCAGAATCCTTAGTCAGCCCAAAAACACACCAGCAAAATGCAACTTACAGGCTCCAATTATGGCAGTTTAATAGTTTAAGCATATTTTTAAAAAGGAGAAGTAGTTTCATGAACTGTTGGCAGGATATCACCATCGGTTGCTGGTGCTATCTTGAGCGGGGCTCAAATCAGTTACTTTCACCAAACAATAAGGCTGATCAACACCTTCACCCACTGACCCACTTCACCACTACATCATTTCCTGTCAGTGTCACTTTATGTACAGACACTCCTATACAGTGGCATGCAAATGTCTGGGCACCCTTGGTCAAAATTTCTGTCACTGTGAATAGTTAAGTGAGTAGAAGATGAACTGATCTCCAAAAGACATAAGGTTAAAGATGAAACATTCTTTTCAACATTTTAAGCAAGGTTAGTGTTATGTAGGGCTCTCAGTAATACTAGACAGACTGTTAACTGTTAATCGCTTATTACCAAAATGGCTTCTCTGAGGTATTATATTAAAATAGTTCTCATACTGTTAACTGCTGAGCAAGGGGTTCTCTCTAACAGCGATGTCTGGGTTATACTACGTGATAATAGAAACTGTATTCATTTGTTAGCCAATGGAAGTCATGTTGTGTTATCTTGTATATGTGTGCTGAGTTGAAGAACGTGAGCTTTTTCGGGAGGCGAGCAGAGAGGATGGACGTGTGAGGAATGGACAGCGGTTCCAGGGCAAGGGATACCAGACCTTGGGGGTTCGGAGGGTGGCCAGAGTCTCGGAAGGACGTTGTGGATGAAATCGGAGGCGTGAGCTCCAACATATTAAAATATTATGTGCACAATACTGATAAGTTACTTATGTGGCGCCACTTCTCTTAGTTGTTGCTACTAACGCATCACCAAAATTTGCTATAAAGTGTAATTCTTTACTCGCACTTTGTATATTTTTTCATGTTTGTGTCTTGGCTGATCATTGGGCAACTTACACCTTATCCGCACCAAAGCATTTGCACTGTTTGGCGGGGTCAATGGCTATTCACTCTAGGCAGCGGGAGTCAGTGGGGCAAAGGCCGTTACGTGTATTATTTTTGTTTTGTACAATTTTAGAGTGAAAAAAAGGAAAGAAGCACCATGCAAAAGTTTGTGCACCCCAAGAGATTTGAGCTCTCAGATAAGTTTTACCAAGGTCTCAGACCTTATTTAGATTGTTAGGGCTATGGCTTGTTCACAATCATTGTTAAGAAAGGCCAGGTGATGCAAATTTCAAAGCTTTATAAATACCCTGACCCCTCAAACCTTGTCCCAACAATCAGCAGCCATGGGCTCCTCGAAGCAGCTGCCTAGCACTCTGAAAATTAAAATAAATGATGCCCACAAAACAGGAGAAGGCTATAAGAAGATAGCAAAACATTTTCAGGTAGTCGTTTCCTCAGTTCATAATGTAATTAAGAAATGGCAGTTAACAGCAACGGTGGAGGTCAAATTGAGGTCTGAAAGATCAAGAAAACTTTCTGAGAGAACTGCTCGTAAGATTACTAGAAAGGCAAATCAAAACCCCCGTTTGACTGCAAAAGACCTTCAGGAAGATTTAGCAGACTCTGGAGTGGTGGTGCACTGTTCTACTGTGCAGTGACACCTGCACAAATATGACCTTCATGGAAGAGTCATCAGAAGAAAACCTTTCCTGTGTCCTCACCACAAAATTCAGCGTCAGAAGTGTGCAAAGGAACATCTAAACAAGCCTGAAGCATTTTGGAAACAAGTCCTGTGGACTGATGAAGTTAAAATAGAACTTTCTGGCTGCAACAAGCAAAGGTACTGTATGTTTGGAGAAAAAAGGATGCAGCATTTCACGAAAAGAACACCTCTCCAACTGTTAAGCACGAGAGTGGATCGATCATGCTTTGGGTACGTGTTGCAGTCAGTGGCATGGGGAACATTTCACTGGTAGAGGGAAGAATGAATTCAAATAAATGCCAGAAGATTCTGGAAACAAACATCACACCGTCTGTAAAAAAAGTCAAAGATGAAAAGAGGCTTCTACAACAGGATAATTATCCTAAACACACCTCAAAATTCACAATGGATTACCTCAAGAGGCGCAATCTGAATGTTTTGCCATGGCCCTCACAGTCCCCCGACCTAAACATCATCGAAAATCTGTGGATAGACCTCAAAAGAGCAATGTATGCTAGACAGCCCAAGAATCTCACAGAGCTAGAAGCCTTTTGCAAGGAAGAATGGGTGAAAATCCCCCAAACAAGAATTGAAAGACTCTTAGCTGACTACAGAATGCATTTACAAGCTGTGATACTTGCCAAAGGGAGTGTTACTAAGTACTGATCTTGCAGGGTGCCCAAAACTTTGCTTCGGGCCCTTCTCCTTTTTTGTTATTTTGAAACTGTAAAAGATGGAAATAAAAAAGTAATCTTGCTTAAAATATTAAAGAAATGTGTCATCTTTAATTTTATGCCTTTTGGAAATCAGGTCATCTTTTACTCGGTTAGCTATTCACAGTAACAGAAATTTTGACCGTGGGTGCCCAAACTTTTGCATGCCACTTGTACCTAGTGACACTTTATGTACATACAATCGATCTGTTTACATAAGCTATCTTACACATTTAAATTTATTGTTTTTTTTAGATTATTGAGTTCTTTCTGTTATTGTGATTTTTTTTCGTGTTGCATCAGATTTGGACTAACAATTATTTCTTTCTTCTTTACACTTGTGCACTGGAAACGACATTAAACAATCTTGAATCTTAAGCCATGGCTAGGGGTCTTACTAGCTGGACTTCAAAAGTGAATAACATGAGAGTTGATAATGTTATAGATTCGTGGGGAATACATTTCTGGGAATGTTGATTGCCTTTACTGACTCACAGTTGCCCTGCTCAGTAACTATTCTATTTAACAGCATGGTTATTCCACTCAAGTGCCCCTAATTTTTCATCTACACAAAGTCACCCCAATCATTACTGTCATTGACAGATGCGTGAGTGAAAGGTAAGCTAGTAAGGGCAAATTCAAGTACATTTATCCCTCCTGTTCCTTCCTCACTAGCTGCTGCAAGCCAGTCCGGAAGCCTTGTTCTTCAGGGCTCAGCCAGCTCTGTAGGTGGTTGTGCTAAATAGATTTTTCCTGCCTTTGCTTGAACTGATGCCAAGGAACTTCGTTGAAGTGCAGAAACAATTCTGATTTCTTTTAATTATCAGAGACTACCACCAAAAAGTTTCCAAATCGAAGTCCGAAGGGAATGGGTTCTATCTTTAGAGGTTATATTGCCAGACTGGTAATCTAGAGGGCATGTTAATATCCCACAATAAATATTTGAGTTTTATTTAAATTCTGTGAACATGATTGCAAGCAATCATGAATCTGTTTGACAGCTGAAAAGTCTTACTGAATCATTACTAGTCTCCAGGGAGAAAGTTTGCTGTTAATACTGGCCTGATGGAAAAATGACACAAGACCCACAATGATGTTATCCCTAAGCTCCCCACTGAAATATGTTGGGAGGTAACTCAGTCACACCAGCTGTTAATGTTTAAAGAAACAATAACTTCCTCTTGAGAGAGCAAAGAGTGGGTTCTAAATGCTGACTTTCCGAACAACATCCTTAAACTAAAAATAATTGAAAGAATTTAACCCAGCAAAACTCTGGATGTTTGTACAGGGGAGATGATTGGGCGTATACTTCCTCCTCGCACCCCTACTTAATCATCCTGACCTAAGTCCTAAGGGCGAGAATCAGAATAAGCAGCATAGAGTCATAGAGCACCACAGCACAGAAACAGCCCTTCAGCCCCTCTAGTCCATTCTAAACTATTATTCAGCCTAGTCCCATCGCCCTGCGCCTGGACTATACCCTTCCATACCCTTCCTATCCACGTACTTATTGAAACTTCTCTTACGTGTTGAAATTGAACCTGCATCCTCCACTTCCATCGGCAGCTCACTCCAGACACACTGAGTGAAGAAGTTTTAATATTACTAACATAACATCATGAAAACAGTACCGTACAAGCCATAAAAATTGTTATATGTTACAAACAGGAAGAGGAATAACAAGGTAGTGTTCATAGGTTCATAGACCATTCAGAAATCTGATGGTGAAGGGGAAGAAGGTGTTCCTAAAATGTTGGGTGTGGGTCTTTAGCTCCTATTCCTCCTCCCCAATGGTAGTTGAGAGAAGAGGGCATATCCTGGATGTGAGGTCCTTAATGGTGGATGTCACCTTCTTGAGGCATCAACTTTTGAGACTGTAATGGAGATAACTGAATGTACAACCTCAGTTGTAACTGAGGGGACAACAGCTTCTTTTGATCCTCCACATCAAAGCCTTCATACCAGGTGATAATGCAACCAATAAGAAAGCTCTTCATCATACATCTGTAGAGATTTGCTGGAGTCTTTGGTGACAAAACAAATCTACTCAAATTCCTAATAAAGTATAGCTGCTGGTGTGCCTTCTTTGTGATTACATCGGAGACTAGCACAAGCTAAATTTTAGTATGCAGATTAGCTTCCACCTATTGTCAAACCTAGTTAATTTTATCATTTAGCATGTGGATAAGCATATTTATCTTAAATAAGGAAAGAGGAACTTTCTTCATCCCCTCAGTGTTCAAACTTCTGATTAGAAACAGATTTAAAATTTCATCTCAGAATTATTAACCCTGCTTTATTCTCCACAGATACTGACTCACATTCCTTATTTCAGGGGAAAGATAAAGGGGTGGGGGAGGGGAAGCAGGGAGGGGATAGGCATCCCAGTTTCACTCTGCCCCCTCCTCCAGCTGCCTATCACCTCCCTCATGGTTCCGCCTCCTTCTACGACCCATTGTGCTTTCCCCTATTGCATCCTCACCTTTCCTGCCTATCACCTCCCTGCTTCCCCTCCCCCACCCATTGATCTTTCCCCTTACTCGTTTTTCACCTGGCACCTACCAGCCTTCTCCTTCCCACCCTCCCCCACCTTCTTTATAGGGCCCCTGCCCCCTCCCTTTTCAGTCCTGACGAAGGGTCTCGGCCCAAAGTGTTGACTGTTCGTTTCCACGGATGCTGCCCAACCTGCTGAGTTCCTCCAGCATGTTGTGCGAGCAACTGTGTTGAGAAGCATTAGCTCCTAGTCTGATACAAAACTAGTACAACATTTTACTAAAATTGAGCTACAGCAAACCAGCTGTTATTCTTTGAAAATAGATTCTGAGCACAAATGAGGCAGAAATTTAGAGTGGTTTACATATCCCACGTGTTTTACTTATGCAGTGCTCTTATCATTACAAATATCTTGGTATCAATACATTTGAGTGAACCAAGCAAAACCACAAACTGTGCCAATCCATCTGTATCCAAGGAGTTAATGAATTTGAGCATGTTCAGAATGCCAAAGAAGGAAAATGCAGATAGAGGAAAGAATAGCTATGTCCAGTCGTTAAATTGTCAGCTTTCATATGTCTATTTCACTGTAAAATTTGTGCTTACAGAATAACGTATATGCTCACTGAAGGCATAATCAAATTTAGAAGTCCAATCTTACTCTTCACATTTAGATATTTTTATGATGATAAACCTAATTATAAAAAGATCCATAAGGAACTTTATATATCAAGTTCTTTCCTTAATTAAAAATGTCAAAGTTCTCATGGGTAGCATTGGTTTAATCAGAATTTAAGATTTCTTCCATCTGCTCATCTCACTACCAACTGTTTTAACTTGATGTAGACTAATTACCAATTTGAAAATCTTTTTTTTCTTCACCCCCTTGGTGTTCAAACTTCTGATTAGAAACAGATTTAAAGTTTCATCTCAAAATTTTTAACACTGCTTCATTCTTCACAGATACTGACTCACATTCCTTATTTCAGATTTCAGCATCTGCAGTATTTTGCTTTTAGATGATCAATTGATGTTTCCTCTTTCAAAATGCTTAGGTTGCTGCTGTTAGCAGTTAAATAGAGAGTTTTGTATATGGGGGCAGTTTCAATCTCTCACTGCCACAGTCGGAAGTTCCAACCTACTTCAGAATGGCAACAATTATACCAGTGCCCAAAAATAGCAGCGTAAGCTGCCTCAACAACTGTCATCCAGTAGCACTCACATCTACAGTGATGAAATGATTTGAGGGGTTAGTCATGGCTCGAATCAGCACGTGCCTCAGCAAGGACCTGGACCCACTGCAAATTGCCTATCGCCTCAATAGGGCTACAGCAGACATGATCTCAATGGCTCTGCACGCAGCCTTGCATCACCCGGTCAATGCAAATACCTATGTCAGGAAACACACACAAAATGCTGGGAAAACTCAGCAGGACAGGCAGCACCTATGGAAAAGAGTAACCAGTCGACATTTCTGCTGAGACCCTTCATCAGAACAGGAGAAAAAAGATGGGAAGTCAGAGTAAGAAGGTGGGGGAAGGGGAGGAAGAAATACAAGGTAGTAGATGATAAGTGAAACCAGGAGGGGGAGCAGGGGTGAAGTAAAGAACTGGAAAGTCGAATGGTGAAGGGCTGAAGAACAGGGAATCTGATTGGTGAGGACGGAGGTCATGGAAGAAAGGGAAGGGGGAGGAACACCAGAGGGAGGTGATGGGCAGGCAAGGAGATAAAGTGAGAGAGGGAAATGGGAATGGGGAAAGGTGAGGAGGGAGGAATTACCAGAAGTTTGAGGAATCGACATTCATGCCATCAGATTGGAGATTACCCAGATAGAATACAAGATGTTGCTCCTCCAACCTGAGTGTGCCTCATCGTGACAGTACAAGAGGCCATCCTATGTCAGGATGCTGTTCATTGACTGTAGATCAGCATTTAATACAAACATTCCGACAGTCCTGATTGAAAAGCTACAGAACCTAAGCCTCTGTACATCCCCTGGCAACTGCATCATTGACTTCCTAACTGGAAGACGACAATATATGTGAATTTGAAATAAAATCTACATTTCACTGATAACCAACACTGGTGTGCACAGGGATGTGTGCTTAGCCCACTGCTCCACTCTATCTGCATCCATGATTATGTGGTGAAGCATCAATAAATTTGCTGATGATTCAACCATTGTTGGCAGAATTTCTGATGGTGACAAAATGGCCTATACCTTGCACTCATTGTCAGCTGGACCAAAGATAATAGCCAATAATATTAAAGAGGATACCAATGGTTCCTTCAGATACATAAAGTGTAAAAGAGAGGCAAGGGTGGATATTGGACTGCTGGAAATAGCTTCTTCTCCTCTGCTAATTTCTAAATGGACATTGAACACTACCTCACTACTTTTTTAATTTCTGTTTTTATTTGCATTGTATATTTTAACTTATTTAATAGACATATACTTACTGTAACTCAGTTATTTTCTCTATATTTATTTATCATGTATTTCTTTGTACTGCTGCCATAAAGTTAATAAATTTCACAACCTATGTCGATGATATTAAACCTGATTATGATCCTAATAGAAAGTAGATGCTGGAATCTGGAGGAAAAAGCAAGCTGCTGGAGCAAGTCTGTGTGTCAGACCGTATCTGGAAAGGGAAATGGACAATTGACATTTAGGTTTGGAATTCTTCACAGAGTCAGAGAGTCACAGAAAAGTATAGCAAAAAAATAGGCCAATCAGCTCATCTGGTCCATGCCGAACCATTACCATTTAAACTGCCTATTCCCATCGATCTGCATCAGGACCATAGCCCACCAAGCCCTACTATCCATATACCTGTACAAACTTCTCTTAAACTTTGCAATCAAGCTCGCATGCTCCACTTGTTTTGGCAGCTCGTTCCACACTCTCACAACCCTCTGAGGGAAGAAGTTTCCACTTATGTTCCCCTTAATCTTTTCACCTTTTACCCTTAACCTCTGGTTATAGTCCCACCCAACCATGGTGGAAAAAGCCTGCTTTCATTTACCCTATCTATACCCCTTGTAATTTTGTATACCTCTTTCAATTCTCCTCTCAATCTTTTACGTTCGAAGGAATAAAGTCCTAACCTATTCAATCTTTCTATATAACTCAGGTCCTCCAGTCCCAGCAACAGCCTTGTAAATTCCCTCTTCACTCTTTCAACTTTATTTACATCTTTCCTGTAGGTCGTAGACCAAAACTAAACATTAGAATCCAATTTAGGCCTCACCAATGTCTTGTACAACTCAACATGACATCCCATATCCTGTACTCAGTACTTTGATTTTTGAAGGCCAATGTGCCAAAACTTTCTTGATGATCCTACCTGCATGTGACACCACTTGCCACAAATTATGGACCTTGTTCTACCACACTGTACAGTGGCATACGGTTCAGGGTAAGACCTACTCTGGTTGATTCTACTGAAGCACAAAACTTCGCACTTGTCTGCACTAAATTCCATCTGCCATTTTTCAGCCCATTTTTTCAGCTGGTACAGATCCCGCTCCAAGCCATGACAAAACATTCGCAGTCCACTACACCCCCAAGCTGAGTGTCATCTGCAAATTTGCTGATCCAATTATCCACATTATCATCCCAACAGCTTTGTACTCTCAAAACTTCACATTTGAAGTTCACCCCTTACCAGGTACACCTTTGCCAGAAAGCAGCCTGTCTCAATCTACACTTGCCAGATCCTTTCTGATACCATCCAACTTAGAATCTGAACCCACGGACCAGACATATCTTTTCAATAGTTTCTTTGAAACTAATGGTATTGTGATCACTAGATGCAAAGTGTTTCCCTGCATAAATTTCTCTCACCTGCCCTGCTTCATTCCCTAACAGCAGATCGAGTATTGCACTCTCTCACCTTGTAACCTTTACATACAGATTAAGGAAACTTTCCTGAACATATTTGACAAACTCTATCCTATCTAGTTCTTTTATGGTGTCGGATTCCCAGTCAATATGTGGAAAGTTAAAATCACCTTATGCTTCTTGTAGCAGTCTGCAAACTCTCTGAAAATTTGTTCCCCGGTCTCTTGGACATTTGGGTGGACTTTAATATAGCCTCATTAATGTGGTCATACCATAATAATAATAATAAATAAATCAATTACAGTATATGTATAATGAATAGACTAAAATCATGCAAAAACAGAAATAATATATATTTAAAAAGTGAGGTAGTGTTCAAGGGTTCAATGTCCATTTAGGAATTGGATAGCAGAGGGGAAGAAGCTGTTTTTGAATCGTTGAGTTTGTGCCTTCAGGCTTCTGTACCTCCTACCTGATGGTAACAGTGAGAAAAGGGTATACCCTAGATGCTGGAGGTCCTTAATAATGGAAACTGCTTTTCTGAGACACCGCTCCCTGAAGATGTCCTGGGTGCTTTGTAGGCTAGTCCCCAAGATGGAACCAACTAAATTTACAACTCTCTGCAGCTTCTTTCAGTCCTGTGCAGTAGCCCCCCACCCCCATACCAGACAGTGATGCAGCCTTTCAGAATGTTCTCCACAGTACATCTATAGAAGTTTTTGAGTGTATCTGTTGGCATACCAAATCTCTTCAAACTCCTAATGAAGTACAGTCGCTGCCTTGCCTTCTTTATATCTGCATCAAGATATTGGGACCAGGTTAGGTCCTCAGAGATCTTGACACCCAGGAACTTGAAACTGCTCACTCTCTCCACTTCTGATCCCTCTATGAGGATTGGTATGTGTTTCTTCGTCTTACCCTTCCTGAAATCCACAATCAGCTCTTTCGTCTTACTGACATCGAGTGCCAGGTTGTTGCTGCGGCACCATTCCACTAATTGGCATATCTCACTCCTGTACACCCTCTCATCACCACCTGAGATTCTACCAACAATGGTTGTATCATCAGCAAGTATACAAAGTTTAGTATATTATTCATACCATGCTCAACCTTTTGGTTCCTGATTTTGCCTGAGGTCTAAACATCTGTCTCCACAACCTCTCCACTAACTGATCTGGCACTCTGGTTACCATCCCCTTGCATTTGGGCTGAAAGAGTAGGGGGAGATAGCCAGTGTAAAGAAATGAGGGGGGCAATGATGCAGATGAAGGGGAATGGTTGTTTGGTAGAAACAGTCATGTGGGGAAGGGCAGGGTGGAAATTGCAACAACGGCTTGGAGATGATAAATTAGTAAATTGGTTCACTATTGATACATGTACCAAAATGCAGTCAAAAACTTGTCTTGCATGCCGTCCACATAGATTATCTCATGATAACAATGCATTCAGGTAGCATTAGGGAAAACAATAACAGAATGCATAATAGCTACAGTTACTAAGGAAATGCAGTGCAGTGCATTTTCAGGAAATCTCCACCCCAACTCCTGTACTATAATTGATGAAGCCCTCAGCTACATTTCCTCCACCTGCTACCTCCCAGCCTCTGTTGATAGTCCAACCTTGCTTCCCCTACCTGACTCTATCGGCCAATCAACTCCTCCTTCACCTATCATTTGCCAACCTTTGCCTCATCCCTCGCACTCACCTCTTTATACTGCTTCCACTTTTTCAGTCCAGATGAAGGATCTCACCTCAAAGTATGTATTGTCATTTCCCTTGTACAGAGGCTGGCTGACCCATTGAATTTCTCTAACAGTTCATTTTTTGCTCATAGTGTTATTTATTTAAGTTCAGCCAATGCAATTTGCTATCTTTTCTACCTCAAAAGGGATATTGATGTGTTAATTTTCAGTGACCTACAATTATGTCACTCATTTCATCTCAGACATCTGGGAGCCATCCTAATCAATCTACCTCAAGATTCCTTTGTAATTAAGCTCTGTGTTAATTAGCTTCTCCTTCAACATTTTTTTCTAAAAAAAAAGCTTCTATTTCAGTATAGTTACCCATTTTGTGATTCATTGCAGTCCACATTTAGCTCTGAATATTATAATTATATTCAGGAAATACAAGATGTTATTACGTAAAAGAAACATGATACTGAATATAGTTTTATCACACACTTAAGCTTCTAATCGATCAGAAAACACCTCTTTAACATCATTCTTTGTCACTCTTTTTTGTAATGCCACACCTTGAAATATTAGGAAACTCCCACTTGTTTGCTTTTCACTTTATGTACAAAAGTCATACATCATGAGGGTGAAGGTATTGTGATGAATTCTCCTGATGTATCTCCAATCAAATGTCAGTAACTGTAAATCCTTGTGTGCATACTGCATATCTAGTCTACCTGCTGCCTCACAGTTCTAGTAATCTGCATTCAATTGTTACTTCCAGTGCTGACTATGTGAAATTTATGCATGCTCTGTGACCACATGGTTTTCCTCTAGATCAGGGTTGGCCAACCTTTTACATTCTATGCATCATTTTTTTCACGCACAAGTTCAGAAGCGATTTTTTTCATGCACAAGTTCTATATTAACATATACTTACAAAAATTGAATGGGGGTACAAGAGTTGTATGGCATATCTGAACTCATGAGTATAAAAATTGACGCATGGAATGTAAAAGGTTGGCCACCTCTGCTCTAAATGCTCTAGTTTCCTTCTACATATGAAGAATGTACAGGCTGGTAGGTTAAATATTCCAGTGCAGGTGAGTCATAACTCCGCCATGGATGGTCTCAAGCCTGGCTGCAGAAGGAGGAGGATTAAGCAAGGGGCTAGTAACCCCATTCCTTAAAACCCCAAAGCTACAGAAGAACCAACTGAAGTTCCAAAGACCTCATCCCTGGTAGAGGAAGCATCTCTGTCTAGTAGACATATTAAGTCATAGAACCATAGAACACTACAGCACAGAAAACATGCCATTCGGCCCTTCTAGTCTGTGCGGAAACTTTATTCCGCTAGTCCCATTGACCTGCATCCAGTCCGTAACCCTCCAGACCTCTCCCATCCATGTTTCTATCCAATTTATTCTTAAAACTTAAGAGTGAGCCCGCAATTACCACATCAGGTGGCAGCTCGTTTCACACTCCCACCACTCTTCGAGTGAAGAAATTCCCCCTAATGTTCCCCCTAAACCTTTCACCTTTCACCGTAAAGCCATGTCCTCTCGTATTTATCTCTCCTAATCTAAGTGGAAAGAGCCTACTCGCATTTACTCTGTCTATACCCCTCATAATTTTGTAAACCTCTATCAAATCCCCCCACATTCTTCTACAATCCAAGGAATAAAGTCTTAACCTGTTCAATCTTTCCCTATAACTCAACTCCTGAAGACCAGGCAACTTCCTAGTAAACCTCTTCTGCACTCTTTCAGTCTTACTGATATCCTTCCTATAGTTAGGTGACCAGAACTTCACACAATACTCCAAATTTGGCCTCACCAATGTCTTATACAACCTCACCATAACATCCCAACTCCTATACTCAATACTTTGATTTATGAATGCCAGGATGCCAAAAGCCTTCTTTACAACCCTGTCTACCTGTGATGTCACTTTCAGGGAATTATGTATCTGAACTCCCAGATCCCGTTGTTCCTCTGCACTCCTCAGTGCCCTACCATTTACTGTGTATGTCCTACCTTGATTTGTCCTTCCAAAATGCAACACCTCACACTTGTCTGCATTAAATTCCATCTGCCATTTTCTGGCCTATTTTTCCAGTTGGTCCAGATCCCTCTTCAAGCTTTGAAAGCTTTCCTCGCTCTCCATAACGCCTCCAGTCTTAGTGTCATCAACAAACTTGCTGATCCAATTTACCACATTATCATCTAGATCATTGATATAGACAACAAACAATGGTCCCAGCACAGATCCCTGAGTTACATCACTAGTCGCAGGCCTCCAGTCTGAGAAGCAATCATCCACTACCACTCTCTGTCTTCTCCCACACAGCCAATTTCGAATCCAGTTTACAACCTCTCCATGGATAACTAGTGTCTGAACCTTCTAAACTAACCTCCCATATGGGACCTTGTCAAAGGCCTTACTAAAATCCATGTAGACAATATCCACAGCCTTTCCTTCATCTACTTTCTTGGTAACGTTCTCGAAAAACTCTACAAGTTTCGTTAAACACGATCTACCATACACAAAGCCATGCTGACTATCCTTAATCAGCCCTTGGCTGTCCAAATACTTGTATATCTGATCTCTCAGAATACCTTCCAATAACTTATCTACTACTAATGTCAGGCTCATCGGCCTGTAATTACCTGGTTTATTTTTGGAGCCTTTTTTAAACAACGGAATAACATGAGCTACCCTCCAATTCTCCGGCACCGCACCTGTGGTTAAGGACATTTTAAATATTTCTGCCAGAGCCACTACAATTTCTACACTAGTCTCTCTCAATGTCTGAGGAAATATCATGTCAGCCCTGAGGGATGTATCTACCTTTATTTGCTGCAAGGCAGCAAGCACCTCCTCCTCTTTAATCTCTATATGTTCCATGACACTACTGCTTGTTTCCCTTCCTTCCATATATGCTATGCCAGTTCCCTGATATCCTCCGCTTTATTTTCACCATGGATGTCCAGTCCCTATATACTTCCGTCCCCCATCAGGGAGGTCTCAAAGCTCTTTTTGGATTCTAGACCTAATCAGTTCTCCTCTACCACCACTCTACTCCGTCTAGTGGAATTAGTCCTTACTCTTAATAATTTCTCCTTTGGCTCCTCCCACTTCCTCCAAACTAAAGGTGTAGCTATGGGCACCCACATGGGTCCGAGCTATGCCTGCCTTTTTGTTGGCTTTGTGGAACAATCTATGTTCCGTACCTATTCTGGTATCTGTCCCCCACTTTTCCTTTGCTACATCGATGACTGCATTGGCACTGCTTCCTGCACGCATGCTGAGCTCGTTGCCTTTATTAACTTTGCCTCCAACTTTCACCCCGCCCTCAAGTTTACCTGGTCCATTTCTGACACCTCCCTCCCCTTTCTACATCTTTCTGTCTCTATCTCTGGAGACAGCTTATCTACTGATGTCTACTATAAGCCTACTGACTCTCACAGCTATCTGGACTATTCCTCTTCTCACCCTGTCTCTTACAAAAATGCCATCCCCTTCTCGCAGTTCCTCCGTCTCCGCCGCATCTGCTCTCAGTATGAGGCTTTTCATTCCAGGAGAAGGGAGATGTCCACCTTTTTTACAGAAAGGGGCTTCCCTTCCTCCACCATCAACTCTGCTCTCAAACGCATCTCCCCCATTTCACGCACATCTGCTCTCACTCCATCCTCCCGCCACCCCACTAGGAATAGGGTTCACCTGGTCCTCACCTACCACCCCACCAGCCTCTGGGTCCAACATATTATTCTCCGTAACTTCCGCCACCTCCAACGGGATCCCACTACAAAGCACATCCTTCCCTCCCCCACTCTCTGCTTTCCGTAAGGATCGCTCCCTACGCGACTCCCTTGTCCATTGGTTCCCCTCCCCCATCCCTCCCCACTGATCTCCCTCCTGGCACTTATCCTTGTTAGCAGAACAAGTGCTACACATGCCCTTACATTTCCTCCCTCACCACCATTCAGGGCCCCAGACAATCCTTCCAGGTGAGGCGACACTTCACCCGTGAGTCTGCTGGGGTGATATACTGCGTCCGGTGTTCCCGATGTGGCCTTCTGTGGCGAGACCCGACACAGACTGGGAGATTGTTTTGCTGAACACCTACGCTCTGTCCGCCAGAGAAAGCAAGATCTCCCAGTGGCCACACATTTTAATTCCACATCCCATTCCCATTCTGACATGTCTATCCACGGCCTCCTCTACTGTAAAGATGAAGCCACACTCAGGTTGGAGGAACAGCACCTTATATTCCATCTGGGTAGCCTCCAACCTGATGGCATGAACATTGACTTCTCTAACTTCCGCTAATGCCTCACCTCCCCCTCGTACCCCATCTGTTATTTACATACACACATTCTTTCTCTCACTCTCCTTTTTCTCCCTCTGTCCCTCTGACTATACCCCTTGCCCATCCTCTGGGCTTTCGCCCCCTCCCTCCCTTTTCCTTCTCCCTGGACCTCCTGTCCCATGATCCTCTCATACTCCTTTTGCCAATCACCTGTCCAGCTCTTGGCTTCATCCCTCCCCCTCCTGTCTTCTCCTATCATTTTGGATCTCCTCCTTCCCCTCCCACTTTGAAATCTCTTACTAGCTCTTCCTTCAGTTAGTCCTGACGAAGGTTCTCGGCCTGAAACGTCGACTGTACCTCTTCCTAGAGATGCTGCCTGGCCTGCTGAGTTCACCAGCAACTTTTATGTGTGATACTTGAATTTCCAGCATCTGCAGAATTCCTCGTGTTTGTGTTCCCTATGCCTGTTAACTTTGCCTTTAATCCTGGCAGGAACATTGCAAACTCTGCACTCTCAAAATTTCGCCTTTGAATGCCTTCCACATACTGAACACATCCTTGCCAGAAAACAACTTATCCCAATCCACTCTTCCTAGATCCTTTCTCATTTCCACAAAATTGGCCCTTCTCCAATTTAGAACCTCAGCTGGAGGACCAGACCTATCCTTATCCTTAATTAACTTGAAACTAATGACATTATGGTCACTGGACCCAAAATGTTGGCCTACACATACTTTTGTCACTGGACCTGTCAGGTTCCCTCATAGGAGTTCAAGTGTTGCATCCTCTGTCATAGCTACCTCTATATATTGATTTAGAAAGGTTTCCTGAACACACTTGACAAACTCCAAGCCATCTAGCCCTTTCACAGTGTGGGAATCGCAGTCAATATGTGGAAAGTTAAAATCCCCTTCTATTACAACTTTCTGTTTCTTACATCGGTCTGCTATCTCTCTACAGATTTGCTCCTCCAATTCTCTCTGACTGTTGGGCAGTCTATAATACAACCCTATTAGTGTGGTCACACATTTCCCATTCCTCAGCTCTACCCATATGACCTCTGTAGACAAGCCCTCTGGACTGTCCTGTCTACGCACAGCTGTGATATTCTCCATGACTAGTAATGCCACTCCTCCCCTATCATCCCTCCACCTCTATCACGTCTGAAACAACGGAACCCCGGAACATTAAACTGCCAGTCCTGCCCCTCCTGCAACCAAGTCTCACTAATAGCAATAATGTCGTAATCTCACGTGTCAATCCACATCCTAAGCTCCTCTGCCTTACCTACAATACTCCTTGTATTGAAATAGATGCACCTGTGAACATTTCTATCACATACAAACCTTTGATTTCTGTCTATACATGCAGTCCTCACATGACCTTTATCCTCCTCCACCTCATTATCTGCTCTAACACTCTAGTTCCCCTCCCCCTGCAAATATAATTTAAACCCCCCCAGAGCAGTACTAGTAAATCTACCCATAAGGATGTTAGTCCCCCTCCAGTTGAGGTGCAAACCATCCCGTCGGAATAGGTCCCACCTTCCCTGGAACAAGTCCCAGTTGTCCAGAAACATGAAGATCTCCCTCCTGCACCAACTCCTTAGCCACATATTTAGCTGCATTATCTTCCTGTTTCTAGCCTCACTAGCACGTGGCACGGGTAGCAATCCTGAGATTGCAACCCTGGAGGTCCTGTCCTTCAACTTTGCACCTAACTCCCTAAACTCTCTTTGCAGAACCTCCTCCTCCTTCCTATCCACGTCATTGGTCCCTACATGGACCACGACATCTGGCTGCTCACCCTCCCTCCTGAGAATACTGAAAACTTGATCCAAGATATCATGGACCCTGGCACCCAGAGAGGCAATAGACCATCCGGTGAAGGGCCTGTTCAGCACTGTATCTCTAAATAAATAACTACATCAAAAGTCACTTGAGTACTGTAGCCTGAGTGCTGCTATGGAATCACACTGAGTCGTCATGCGAGCTTGACTTACTGCCATCACAGTTCTGGGTTACAGTGTGGAATGGCACTTGCAGAGCACAGTAAGTAATACATCATTCTATACCTCCACAGGCTACTGGGATTGCTTCATGGCATTAGCTGGTGAGACATGAATTGCCATCCTCTCCTGTCCTCCAGCCTCTACCACACTGCCACTGCCTTTGCTGTTACCATTGCCTGTCAGAAAATCAGCCCAGATAAATTCTAAGGTGTAGTTACCAGCATAGGTGCAGACCCAGTGTTGCTGATGGTCATTCTTCAGGGCTATCTATTCCTCTATTGAAAGCTGGCAATCATTTAACAGGCATGCTACTGCGCTGTGTGTGAGTACAAGAAAAGACATAGATAAGTAAGAATTGAAAGAATATGCATGGGTAATTGGCTGAACTTTATGGACAGTATTGGCATGTATTTATTTATGAATTTGTGGTGCCTTTGTTTTTGTAGTGAGATGAAGAAGAGAATGCGATGGCCAGTCACAAATGGAAGGTACGATGTGGGACATCGTTGCATCAGGGATTGGGGTTGGATTTACCTGTATTGCTGCCAGAGAAAATTTTCACACACACAGCCCAGTTAGTAAAGTTTGGCAAGGCTGTCTCCTGTTTTCCTTCACTTCCTCCTCATTCTCTCACTCCTGAACTGCTCATCACACTGCTGACAACAAAGCTATCATCTCAAGGAGATAAGGTGACACAGTGGCAATGGACCACCATGGATCATATCTACTCTGCCAAGCACTGCAATTCTTCTCGACATTACTCCAAGTAATGGAAGCTCTGTTCTAGAGTGCCTAATGCATGACAGAGTAGATGTCATGATTCATGGTGGTCTATTGCTGGCATCATCATCTTATCTTGTCATCTGCTATGTGGTACTTTGAATCTTGCCATCAGTTATGTGGTAAGCAATAAAGAACAAGAGCATGTTTGCTTAATTACATTTCATGTGGGATCCTGGATTTTACTGTGTTTTTCCAACAGACTTATCAGGTGATGAACTTTGCCACTCACTAACTACCAGTTGAATTGATAGGTGGTTTAAATGCAATAGGTACAGTGCTTGAATGAAGGAATCACTGATGCATCTCCTTTGATTTTTATCTCATTTATAAATTTATACATTTTTCAGATTCTGGAAATCACTGGCAAAACCAATATATTTCATCTATCTTTCATTCTCCTTGAGAAACTGCCTTCTTGAACCAATGAAATGAATCTAATGAAAGTATTCTCATGATGCTTTTGGATAGAGAAAGTGTCTTGAGCCTCCTTCTCTACTCCTCATGCACTCACAACCACGTGTCCAGATTCTGCACTAATTCCATCTACAAGTTTGCAAATGATAACATCATATTGGGCCATATCTCAAATAGTACTGTGTCAGAGTACAGAAAGGAGACAGACAGCTTGTTGACATGGGATCAAGGCATGACTGCGCAGGCACGTGGACGTCAGCAAGTTAGACTGGTGGGAAGAATTTAAAAAGAAGACAGCTTTATAGAGCGGGTGCCAGAATGGAGTGAGTCAGAATGGGCTTTGGGTCAACGGGGCTTCGGCGATAATGGATGGAGGCGGGGTAAGTTACTTGTTAAAAAAGTGTTCTGTACTGGGTGCCAGATGTGGGACATCTGGGAGACACTCAGCCTCCTGGACAGCCACATCTGTGCCAGGTGCGTCAAGCTGCAGCTCCTTAGGGATTGGGTTAGGGAACTGGAGATGCAGATCAATGACCGTCTGGTGAGGAGATGATAGAAAGAAGCTACAGGCAAGTAGTCACACCGGGGCCTCGTGAGACAGATAAGTGGATAACAGTCAGAAGAGGGAAGGGCAACAGTCAGATACTAGAGATATACCCCTGTGGCCTGTCCCTGTTTGAGTACTGTTGGTGGGGAACAGCCTACCTGGGGGAAGCAACAGCGGCCACGCCTCTGGCACAGAATGTGGCTCAGAAAGGTAGGGGAAGGAAGAAGGCAGCAATGATAGGGGACTCTATAGTTAGGGAGTCAGACAGGGGACTCTGTGGACTCAGGAGAGAAACATGGATGGTAGTTTGCCTCCCAGGTGCCAGGATCCAGAATGTTTCTGATTGCATCCACAATATCCTGAAGTGGGAAGATGAACAATCAGAGGTTGTGGTACATATTGGTACCAACGACATAGGTAGGAAAAGGGAGGAGGTCTTGAAAACAGACTACAGGAAGTTAGAAAGGAAGTTGAGAAGCAGGACCTCAAAGGTAGTAATCTCAGGATCACTGCCTGTGCCACGTGACAGTGAGTATAGGAATAGAGTGAGGTGGAGGATAAAAGCACGGCTGAGTGATTGGAGGAAGGGGCAGAGATTCAGATTTCTGGATCATTGAGACCTCTTTTGAGGCAGGCACGACCTGTATAAAAAGGATGGGTTGCACTTGAATCCCAGGAGGACCAACATCCTGGCAGGGGGAGAGTTTAAACTAGAATTGCTGAGCGGTGTGAACTGAACTGAAGAGACAGAGGAAGGGGCAATTGGCTCACAAATAGAGAAAGCTTGGAGACAGTGCGAGAGGGAGGATAGGCAGGTGATAGAGAAGATCAATGGTTTGAGATGTGTCTATTTTAATGCAAGAAGCATCATAAACAAAGCACATGAGCTTAGAGCGTGGATCAGTACTTGGAACTATGATGTTGTGGGCATTACAGAAATTTGGATGGCTCAGTGGCAGGAATGGTTATTTCAAGTGCCAGGGAGACAGATTCTGGAAAGGTGTAATAATAACAGGGTTGTCGTGGTGGGAGATTTTAATTTCCCAAATATTGATTGGCATCTCCCGAGAGCAAGAGGTTTAGATGGTGTGGAGTTTGTTAGGTGTGTTCAGGAAGGTTTCCTGACATAATATATAAATGAGTCTACAAGAGGAGAGGCTGTACTTGATCTGGTATTGGGAAATGAACCTAGTCAGGTGTCAGATCTCTCAGTGGGAGAGCATTTTGGAGATACGAATCACAATTCTATCTCCTTTACCATAGCATTGGAGAGAGAAAGGAACAGATAAGTTAGGAAAGCATTTAATTGGAGTAAGGGGAAATATGAAGCTATCAGGCAGGAACATGGAAGCATAAATTGGGAACAGATGTTCTCAGGGAAATGTATGGCAGAAATATGGCAAATGTTCAGGGGATATTTGAGTATCATTCTCCATAGGTATATTCCAATGAGACAGGGAAAGAATGGCAGGGTTCAGGAACCATAGTATACAAAGACTGTTGTAAATCTAGTCAAGAAGAAAAGCTAACAAAAAACCAGGTAGTGATGGAGATCTAGAAGATTATAAAGCTAACAGGAAGGAGCTTAAGAATGAAATTAGGAGTCCCAGAAGGGGCCATTAGAAGGCCTTGGTGAGCAGGATTAACAAAACCCCAATGCATTCTACAAATATGTGAAGAGCAAGAGGATAAGACATGAGAGAATCAGACCTATCAAGTGTGACAGTGGAAAAGTGTGTATGGAACCGGAGGAGATAGTGGAGGTACTTAATGAATACTTCGCTTCAGTATTCACTACGGAAAAGATCTTAGCGGTTGTAGGGATGACTTATAGTGGATTAATAAGCTTGAGAATATAGACATTAAGAAAGAGGATGTGCTGGAGCTTTTGGAAAGCATCAAGTTGGATAAGTCTCCAGGATCTGATGAGATGTACCCCAGGCTACTGTGGGAGGTGAGAGAAGAGATTGCTGAGCCTCTGGCAATGATCTTTGTATCAACAACGGGGACAGGAGAGGATCGGGAGGATTGGAGGATTACAGATGTTGTTCCCTTATTCAAGAAAGGGAGTAGAGATAGCCCAGGAAATTATAGTCGTAAGTCGTACTTCAGTGGTTGGTAAGTTAATGGAAAAGGTCCTGAGAGGCAGGATTTATGAACATATGGAGAGGCACAATATGATTAGGAATAGTCAGCATGGCTTTGTCAAAGGCAGGTCATGACTTACGAGCCTGATTGAATTTTTGAGGATGTGACTAAACACGTTAATGAAGGTAGAGCAGTGGATGTAGTGTATATAGATTTCAGCAAGGCATTTGATAAGGCACGTAATGCAAGGATTATTGAGAAAGTAAGGAGGCATGGGATCGTTGGGGACCTTGCTTTGTGGATCCAGAATTTTCTTGCCCAGTGGTTGTAGACGGGTCATATTCTGCATGGAGGTCGGTGACCAGTGGTGTGCCTCAGGGATCTGTTCTGGGACTCCTTCTCTTTGTAATTTTTATAACTGACCTGGATGAGGAAGTGGAGGGACAGGTTAGTATATTCACTGATGACACAAAGGTTGGGGGTGTTGTGGATGGTGTGGAGGGCTGTCAGAGGTTACAGCGGGACATTGATAGGATGCAAAACTGGGCTAAGAAGTGGCAGATGGAGTTCAACCCAGATATGTGTGGGGTGGTTCATTTTTGGTAGGTCAAATATGATGGCAGAATATTGTATTAATGGCAAGACTCTTGGCAGTGTGGAGGATCAGGTCTGAGGCCATAGTACACTCAAAGCTGCTGCGCAGGTTGACTATGTGGTTAAGAAGGCATACAGTGCATTGGCCTTCATCAACCGTGGGACTGAGTTCAAGAGCTGAGAGGTAATGTTACAGCTATATAGGACCTCGGTCAGACCCCACTTGGAGTACTGGTCACTTCACTACAGGAAAGATGTGGAAACTATAGAAAGGGTGCAGAGGAGAGTTAAAAGAATGTTGCCTGGATTGGAGAGCATGCTCTATGAGGATAGGTTGAGTGAACTTGGCCTTTTCTCCTTGGAGCGACGGAAGATGAGAGGTGACCTGATAGAGTAGGGGTGCATAAGATGATGAGAGGCATTGATCGTGTGGATAATCAGAGGCTTTTTCCCAGGGCTGAAATTGCTAACATGAGAGGGCACAGTTTTAAGGTGCCTGGAAGTCGGTACAGAAGAGATGTCATGGGTAAGTTTTTTACGCAGAGAGTGGTGAGTGCGTAGAATGGGCTGCCAGCAACGGTAGTGGAGGTGGATGCTACAAGGTTTTTTAACAGACTCCTGGATAGGTACGTGGAGCTTAGAACAATGGAGGGCTATGGGTAACCCGAGGTAATTTCTAAAGTAAGTACATGTTCAGTACAGCATTGTGGGCCGAAGGGCCTGTATTGTGGTGTAGGTTTTCAATGCTTCTCTGTTTCTATGTTGTCATAATAACAAACTGTCCATCAACTTCGTTAAAATAAAACAACACCATTGATTTCTAGGAAGGGGGGCAGTGAACTTCCTCCTGTTTATATCAATGGTGCTGAAGTCAAGGGTGTTAAGAGCTTCAAGTTCCTAGGAGTTATCACCATCAGCACCCTATCCTGGTCTGACCATTGAAGATGTCATGGCAAAGAAAGCCCACCAGTCTCTCGACTTCCACAGGAGGCTAAAAATAGCTGCCAAGTCGCCTTTGACCCTAATCAATTTTCATCAACACTCCATAGAAAGCTTCCTATCCAGAGGCATCACAGCTTGGTCAGGTGACTGCCCTGCTCATGACTGCTTGAACATGCAGTGAGTTGTAGGCACAGAAACCAGCCTCCCTTCCATGGACTCTGTCCATTCTTCTCACTGCTGTGCTAATGCAGTCAATATAATCAAAGACCCTACTCATCTTGATATTTTCCTTTCTCCCCACTCCCACTGGACAAGAGCTATAAAAACCTGAAAACACACACGCCATGCCCAAGAACAGTTATCAGATTACTGAATGGTTCCCTATTACGATAAGATGGATTCTTGACTGCATAATTTACCTTGTTCTGGCTTTACACTTTATTGTCTGCCTGCACTATACTCATTCTTTAATTATAACACTTTATTTGGCACACTTATTATTTTCCCTTTATTTAACAATTTCTATTTACAAAGGTTAAACTAAGTACTGTAATGTTCAAAGTTTGGCAATGTAATTTACATGACATGGAATTGACCCCGCAGGCTTTGGTATGTGCCTGAGATCTTTCTCGATTTTTGTAATTCACAATTAGGCAAATACTGTAAAAGCAGAAAGATATAAAATTACAGACCATTTTATAAATGATATACATTGCAGTCACAAAGCACTTGTCATAGAATGGTTAGAATGGTGGATTAGATACCAATCAAATGGGCTATTTTGTTGTGGATGATGTTGACTTTCTTGTGCATTGTTGGAACTTCACTCATTCTGTCACACATCCAATTTGCCACATGGATGGTGGGAAAGCTGAATTAATTATTCATTCAGTTCAAAGAAAGGTACTCAGTCCCTGACCTCAACATACAGCCATAGCACTAATGTTGTAAGTCCAGCTAAGTTTCTGGTCATTGGGATCCCCAGCATGTTAATGATGAGAAATTTAGTGATGATTCAATACCACTGAATATCAAGAAAACAGAGTCAACTCTTTTTGTGTTTGTGATGATCATTTCCTTGATGGATGTTACAAACCATTTATCATCTCATGTTTGAATTTTGTCTAGTTCTTTTGTACACAATCTGGATGACAGGAATTTCTGAGGAGTTGCAAAAAGAATTGAACATATTGCAATCATTAATGAGCATCCACAACTCTGAGCTTACTGTGGAAGGAAGGACATTAATGAAGCAGCTAATTTTTTTTAAACTAGGACATTGCTCTCAGGTAGGCCGGCAACAATATCCTGGGACCAAGATCATTCCCCTCTAACAGCCACAACCATCTTTCTTTATGAGGATTGACTCCAAACATTGGAGTGTTTTATGATGATACTGCAGCGGTGTGCTACACACAGCGCTAGAATAACCACATGGAGTCGGTGAGTTAGAGTTGCGATGAAAAAGATTTATTCAAACTTCGCGGCCTGCTTTAAAGCCTTCCCGTTCCCGCCCTCCCTGGGGCGGGATTGCTGTGGGGAATGCATATTCCCAGACCCTTTCTACGCGCGGGATTTTCCCCCTGCTGGTGAAGAGGGCCTGGCGCCCTTCTTGCTGCCGGTCCTCTGCCTGCGCACGCTGTTGTGAGCCGGTTTGTGTGTGCCAGAAAGTGGGTCGCCACATAACGCCCCCCCCAGAACCGGCGATACCTCCCCCAATGTCCACAGTCTGGATCGGCCTCTGTTTGGGAGGTCTGCCCCTGCGCCGCGGTGCCTGAGCCTGGACCGGTTGTGCCAAGTCCACATGGGCCGGTTTGAGTCGGTCCACCGTGAAAACCTCCCCTCTCCCCCCAACGTCCAGCACGAACGTGGACCCGTTGTTCCTGATCACCTTAAACAGCCCCTCGTAGGGCCGCTGTAGCGGTGCCCGGTGTCCGCCCCGTCGTACAAAAAGAAACTTACAGTTCTGCAGGTCTTTGGGTACGCAGGTCGGGCTCTGTCCGTGCTGTGAAGTGGAGATAGGGGCCAGGTTACCGAGCCTCTCCTGTAGTCTGTCCAGAACTGCTGTGGGTTCTTCCTCTTGCCCCCTTGGGGCTGGTATGAACTCTCCTGGGACGACCAGGGGCTCGGCCGACGAGGTGTGTAGATCCTCTTTGGGCGCCGTGCGGATTCCGAGCAGGACCCAGGGAAGTTCGTCCACCCAGTTAGGCCCCTCCAGGCGGGCCATGAGAGCCGATTTCAGGTGACGGTGGAAGCGCTCCACTAGTCCGTTCGACTGTGGGTGGTAGGCAGTTGTGTGGTGTAGCTGCGATCCTAAAAGGTTGGCCATAGCCGACCACAGGCTGGAGGTGAACTGGGCGCCCCTGTCGGAGGTAATGTGGGCCGGTACCCCAAAGCGGGCTACCCAGGTTGCGATCAGTGCTCGGGCACAGGAATCAGCTCTGGTGTCGCTGAGCGGGACTGCCTCTGGCCATCTGGTGAACCGGTCTATCATAGTTAGGAGGTACCGCGCTCCTCGTGACACTGGCAGGGGCCCCACGATATCCACATGGATGTGGTCGAACCTCCGGCGGAGCCTTGGTATACCGCTGCACCTTGGCCGTTTCGCACTGCATGCACGTTTTGGCCCATTCACTGACCTGGTTACGAAGTCCATGCCACACGAACCTGTTGGCGACCAGCTGGACGGTTGTCCTGATGGAGGGGTGCGCTAAGTTGTGGATGGATTCGAAAACCCGCCAGCGCCAGGCTGCCGGGACGACGGGGCGGGGTTGGCCGGTAGCGACGTTACATAGTAGGGTCCTCTCACCTGGGCCTACGGGGAGGTCTTGGAGCTGCAAACCGGAGACTGCAGTCCTGTGACTGGGATCTCAGCGTCTGCCTGCTGTGCCTCTGCCAGCGCTGCATAGTCCACCCCATGGGACAGGGCCTGTATGGTAGGTCTGGATAGTGCGTCCGCCACAACGTTGTCCTTTCCAGAGACATGCCCGATGTCCGTCGTGTACTCGGAGATGTAGGACAGATGTTGCTGCTGGCGGGACGACCAGGGGTCGGACACCTTCATGAACGCAAAGGTAAGCGGTTTGTGGCGGTGAACGCGGTGAAGGGCGTACCTTCTAAGAAGTACCTGAAATGCCGAATAGCTCCCGGTTGATAGCACTGTATTTGAGTTCAGGTGGTCGTAGGTGTTTGCTGAAGAACGCCAGGGGTTGCCAGCGACCCTCGATGAGTTGTTCCAGCACTCCACCGCCCGCTGTGTTGGATGCGTCCACCATGAGGGCTGTAGGAACGTCCATTCTGGGGTGCACTAGTATCGTGGCGTTTTCCAAGGCTTCTTTGGTTTTAACGAAAGCGGTTGCGGTCTCTTCGTCCCAGGTAATGTCCTTGCCCTTACCTGACATTAGAGTGAACGGGGGCTCATGGTTCGGGCTGCTGATGGGAGGAAACGGTGGTAGAAATTCACCATACCCACGAATTCCTGCAGGCCTTTGATTGTGTTGGGTCGGGGGAAGTTGCGGACCGCGTCTACCTTGGCGGGCAGCAGGGTTGCCCCGTCTTTAGTAATCCTGTGGCCCAGGAAGTCGATGATGTCGATTCCGAACTGGCATTTGGCTGGATTGATTGTAAGGTCGAATTTACTCAGGCGGGAGTAGAGCTGGCAGAGGTGGGACAGATGCTCCTGCCAACTACTGCTTGCTATGAGGATGTCGTTCAAATAGATGAATGCAAAGTTGAGGTCGCGTCCATTAGCCGATGGAAAGTCTGTGCGGCATTCTTTAGACCAAACGGCATTCGGAGGAATTTGAAAAGGCCGAACGGGGTGATGAGTGTTGTTTTGGGGATGTCGTCTGGATGTACTGGGATTTGATGGTATCCCCGGATGAGGTCTACCTTGGAAAAGATCCTTGCGCCGTGTAGGTTTGCTGCGAAGTCTTGAATGTGCGGCACAGGGTAGCGGTCTGGCATTGTAGCCTCGTTCAGTCTGCGGTAGTCACCGCATGGTCTCCAGCCCCCCGTTGCCTTGGGCACCATGTGCAGGGGGGAGGCCCATGGGCTGTCGGACCGTCGTATGATCCCCAGTTCCTCCATCTTCTTGAACTCCTCCTTCGCCAGTCGGAGCTTGTCCGGGGGAAGCCTTCGAGCACGGGCGTGGAGGGGTGGTCCCTGGGTCGGGATGTGGTGCTGTACTCCGTGTCTGGGCATGGCTGCCGTGAACTGCGGTGTCAGTACTGATGGGAAATCCGCCAGGACCCTGGTGAATTCATCGTCGGACAGCGTGATGGAGTCCAGCTGTGGGGCTGGCAACTGTGCTTCACCCAGGGAGAACGTTTGAAAAGTCTTGTGCTGCCATTAGCGGCCCTCAGGGTGGGTCCCGGTTCTCTGTTGCGGGTGTCGTAATCGTTGGAGGTAAGACGCTGATCTCCGCTCCGGTGTCGACCAAAAAGCGGCGTCCCGACTGCTTGTCCCAGACATACAGGAGGCTGTCCTGATGGCCAGCCGCCATAGCCATCAGCGGCGGATGGCCTTGGCGTTTCCCGGGAATTTGCAGGGTGGTCTGCAGCGGCGGGCCTCCGTGCCCCACCGCTGGTGGTAGAAACATCATTGTTCATTGGGCTCCTCACTCCCATCGCCGGGTTTTGTAGGCTCTGCTGCCGGGTCTGGTCTGTCGTTGGGCACGCGGCTTGGTGATCTGTGCGACGGATGCCCTCTCTCTTTCCTGGCATTCCACAGCACATCTGCCTGGGCCCCCACCTTCCGGGGGTTGCTGAAATCTGCGTCGGACAGCAGCAGGCATATGTCCTCGGGCAGTTGCTCTAGGAACACCTGCTCAAACATGAGGCAGGGTTTGTGTCCTTCAGCCAGGGCCAGCATCTCGTTCATTAATGCTGACGGCGGCCTGTTTCCCAAACCATCCAGGTGCATTTAGCGGCGTGCTCGTTCGCGCCGTGAGAGTCCGAAAGTCCTTATGAGCAGGGCTTTGAATGCTGTGTATTTGCCGTCCTCCGGGGGCGACTGTATAAACTCCTCAACTTGTGCAGCTGTCTCCTGGTCGAGGGAGTTCAGCACGTAGTAGTAGCGAGTGGACTCTGAGGTTATCTGCCGAATGTGGAATTGGGCTTCTACTTGTTCGAACCATAAATGGGGTCGCAGCGTTCAGAAGCTTCGCAGTTTTAACGAAACTGCGTGAACAGATGCGGCGTCGGTCATCTCTGGTCCAAATATTGTTTGGGCCGTCGGGGTCACCAATTGTAGCGGTGTGCTACACACAGCGCTAGAACAACCACACGGAGTCGGTGAGTTAGAGTTGCGATGAAAAAGATTTATTCAAACTTCGCGGCCTGCTTTAAAGCCTTCCCGTTCCCGCCCTCCCTGGGGCGGGATTACTGTGGGGAATGCATAATCCCAGACCCTTTCTGCCAGCGGGATTTTCCCCCTGCTGGTGAAGATGGTCTGGCGCTCTTTTTGGGGCCGGCCCTCTGCCTGTGCGCGCTGTTGTGAGCCGGTTCGTGTGTGCCAGAAAGTGGGTCACCACAATACATCCTGTCAATGTCTGATAACAATATTTGTTCCCGCTCAGATCTCTGTATATCAGCTTTATGTTCCTTAGTCTAAAGATGTAATCAGGTCTGGAGTTCAATGATGCTGACAAAACCCAACTGGAGGGACAAGGGGAAAATTAGAAGAATATTAGGGTCCCACGATAGCCTGTTGATTAGTACAATGCTATTACAGCTCAGAGTGTCAGAGTTATGAGTTCAATTCCAGCATCCTCTGTAAGAAAGTTTGTATGTTCTTCCCAAGACACGTATCAGATAAACAGCAGCCTATTGAAAATAATGCATGACGTAAGATAATAAGCTATTGTCACTCAAGTCAGATATTGATGAAATCGAGTAACTATTAACAGCTTTTACACTGAAATGCTGACAAGAAATTTGCTAGCAATGATTCACCTTCAAAAAGAAAAAGTAAATTTTGCAACATGGATGAACACCATTTTGACAGGAGGTGGGGCTAGGTTTTGATGAACTGGTAGAGCTAATAAGATTTGTAAGCAATTGGGCTCTGTATGCCTACTTTTTGGAGCGTTTGCTAACACTCATTGGTTAAAACTTATGACTGAGTTGGACGATTATGGTTCCAACAAAAAATTAGTGAAGGCATTTGTATCCATGCTCTCCCAATGAATGTCAAAGGCATCCTGACCATGTCAACCAACTGTGCAACGTAATTATAATATGCCAGAGTATGTTGGTTATGCTTTGAGGGTATGAGATTTTCAGTATTGGCTCGTATGTGAGGACAAAATCAAGCAGATGAGTATTAGATTTGAGAAGTGATTGACAGGGTAGTTGAGTAGTGGGGAGATTAGGAACTCAGCAGAGGTAAAAGTTACAGTTATCTTTAGTAGGAAGTAGCATTTCAAAGTGAAATCATTGACTTTGACAGACATTAAATTTCTCCTTACTTGATACATGCTGTTGAAGCAATACTACTAGCATTTATTTTTTTATAAAACTTATTCACACTGACTGCTGCCTCTAACGGTACTGCACAATACAGGCCATTCAGCCCCTGATATTGAGCTGACATTTTAACTTATTCCAAGATCAGTCTAATGCTTCCTCCCACATAGCCTTCCATTTTACTTTCATTCATGTGCTTGTGCTAGATCTAGTATGGCCTTTCCTTTAGTTGGCCTGTCCACATATTGTGTTAGGAATCCTTTCTGGACACACCTAACAAATTCTTCCCAATCTAAACCTTTTGGACTAAAGAGATGTCAATCAATATCAGAGAAGTTGAAGTCACCCATGACAACAGCTTTGTTATTTTGCTCTTTTCCCAAACCTGCCTCCCTACATGTATGCAGCAAACATGCAAATGGCAGGGGACAGCATTTTGATGTGTTGCCTCCACAAGGCAACACATTAATGCAGAGAAGTTGGATATCATGAATCCCACACATGGCTGGATGAAGGGTGGTTACCTTACTTCTTCTTTGAAGGAACCAGAAATAATTTTCAGAAACTTGTATCTCAAAAAATTGATGTAAAATATTAGCTGACTATATATTTCTTTCTCCTTATAATATCCCATTCTGTTACCTTCATGATAGAGGGATTATAAATTTACTGTCATTCCTCTTGTTCTGAAAATAATTTATTTGTTACAATGTTATTTTTATAGAGTGATTCAGCAATTTTCCTTCTGTTTGTTTCTTTCAACACTCATTTGTAGCCATAAACACAAGTGCGACCTTTATCTTAAGAAAAAGCCAGGACTATTCTTGCACTATCATATGTATCTCATCCACACTAATTTTGCTCTCTTGCAATAATATAAGTAAACAGTTTATTTGAAACTATTAACAATGTGCTAGCAGTTGTCTTTTTCTGCTATTTCTAGGTAGTTTTCTCTTCTTTCTCCTGAGAAAATGTTCTACAAGTTCTTAATGTACACAGAACCCCTGGTACGATAGATAATTCTTAATCAATGAACTTGAGATCTCACCTTTAGCTCCTCTTGCCCAACAGGAATGATGCTTGGGGGAAGTTACAATTTAGCCAAGTGGAGTTTCCGACTTAAGGCCAGCCTGTTTCTATTTAGTGTAGTTTTGCTTTGGATGTGTTTTAACTGCAGGAGGAGAAAGTTCATTTTACACTCAAAAGTAACTGTCAAATAACATGCCTGTAATCTTAATCAAAAGTAGGAAAGTTTACACTAACTATTGAGTGGCAGCAAAGCAAACATGAGAAGAGTCAACTCATAAAAATTAAAAATATTACTTCTTGTATATTGGATCACTGGCCAAGGGGAGCAGGTGTGCTTTTCTCCAGAACTTACAAGATGTACTTGGACTTATATAGGTCCAGCCTTCCCAAAATTTTAATAGAATCCTTCCTAAATGCCAGTTTCCTATTCCGAATTTCACCCCACACTGACTGCAAGTACTAGGCAAAAAAATTAGAATCCTTATAATAAATCCTGCTACTTATAAAGAGTGCCTCCAAGTCTTGTGATTCTTCATAGTATCTTTTTCTCCATAAATATAAGACCATAAAACATAGGAGCAAAATTAGGCCATTTGGCCCATTGAGTCTGCTCTGCCATTCAATCACGGCTGATCCTTTTTTTCCCCTCTTCAGTCCCACTCCCCAGCCTTCTTCCCATTACCTTTGATGCCATAGCATCAAGAACCTATCAATCTCTACCTTAAATACACCCAAAGACCTAGTCTCTACAGCTGCCTGTGGTGACAAATTCCACAAGTTCACAACCATCTGGCTAAAGGAATGTCTCCACATCTCTGTTTTAAATGGATGCCCCTCTATTGAGAGGTTGTGCCCTCTTGTCCTGGACTCTTTCACCATGGGAAACATCCTTTCCAAATTTATTCTGCACCTTTCAGCATTCAAAAGGTTTCAATGAGATTCCCTCTGCATCCTTCTAAATTCCATCAAGTACAGGTCCAGAACCATCAAGCATTCCTCATATGATAACCCATTCATTCCCAGAATCATCCTTGTGAACCTCCTCTAAATCCTCTCCAAAGCCAGCACATCTTTTCTTAGATAAGGAACACAAAACTGTTCACAATACTCAAAGTGAGGATTCACCATTGGCTGATTAGGAAAAGGGGAGGTGCAACGAGACCTGGGTGTCATTATACACCAGTCATTGAAAGTGGGCATGCAGGTACAGCAGGCGGTGAAAAAGGCAAATGGTATGCTGGCATTTATAGCGAGAGGATTCGAGTACAGGAGCAGGGAGGTACTACTGCAGTTGTACAAGGCCTTGGTGAGACCACACCTGGAGTATTGTGTGCAGTTTTGGTCCCCTAATCTGAGGAAAGACATCCTTGCCATAGAGGGAGTACAAAGAAGGTTCACCAGATTGATTCCTGGGATGGCAGGACTTTCATATGAAGAAAGACTGGATGAACTGGGCTTGTACTCGTTGGAATTTAGAAGATTGAGGGGGGATCTGATTGAAACGTATAAAATCCTAAAGGGATTGGACAGGCTAGATGCAGGAAGATTGTTCCCGATGTTGGGGAAGTCCAGAACAAGGGGTCACAGTTTGAGGATAAAGGGGAAGCCTTTTAGGACCGAGATTAGGAAAAACTTCTTCACACAGAGAGCGGTGAATCTGTGGAATTCTCTGCCACAGGAAACAGTTGAGGCCAGTTCATTGGCTATATTTAAGAGGGAGTTAGATATGGCCCTTGTGACTACGGGGATCAGGGGGTATGGAGGGAAGGCTGGGGCGGGGTTCTGAGTTGGATGATCAGCCATGATCATAATAAATGGCGGTGCAGGCTCGAAGGGCCGAATGGCCTACTCCTGCACCTATTTTCTATGTTTCTATAAAGACATAGTATTACATCCCTGCTCTTATATTCTACTCCTCTTGAAATGAATGCTAACCTTGCATTTGCCTTCCTCACCATTGACTCAACCTACAAGTTAGCCATTAGGGTGTTCTGCACAAGAATTCTGAAGTCTATTGCATCTTAGATTTTTGGATTTTTCTCCCTGTTTACAAAATAGTCTGCACATTTATTTCTTCTACCAAAGTGCATGATATGCATTTTCCAACATTATGTTTTATTTGTCACATTCTTGCCCATTCTCCTAAACTGTCCAAGTCCTTTTGCAGCCTTCCTGTTTCCTCAACACTACCTGCCCATTCCATGAAACTTCGTGTCATCTGCAAACCTGGCAATAAAGCCATTTATTTCATCATCTGAATTATTGATACACAGCATAAAAAGAAGCAGTCCCAGCACCGAAGCCTGCGGAACACCATTAGTCACTAACAGCCTACCAGAAAAGGATCCTTTCATTCCCGCTCACTGCCTCCTACCAATCAGCCAATGTTCTAACCATGTTAGTAACTTTCCTGTAATACCATTGGTACTAACTTGGTAAGCAGCCTCATGTGGGGTACTTTGTCAAAAGCCTTCTGAAAACCCAAATATACAACATCCACTGCATCCCTTTTATCTATCCTACCTGTAATCTCCTCAAGCATCAGCAAGATTTACCCTTAAGGAAACCATGCTGACTTTGTCATATCTTGTCCTGTGTCACCAAGTACTCCACAACCTCATCCTTAACAATTGACTCTAACACCTTCCCAACCACCGACGCCAGGTTAACTGGTCCATAATTTCCTTTCTGCTGCCTCTCTCCTTTCTTAAAGAGTGGAGTGACATTTGCAATTTTCCACTCCTCCAGAACCATGCCAGAGTGCAATGATTCTTGAAAAATCATTACTGATGCCTCCACAGTCTCCACCGCTATCCTAACTCTAGGCTGCAGTTCATCTGGTCAGGGTGATTTATGTACCTTTAGGTTGTTCAGCCTTTTGAGCACCTTCTCCCTTGTAATAATAACTGCACCCACTTCTTTTTCCTCACACCCTTCAACACCTGGCACACTGCTAATGTCTTCCACAGTGAATACTGATGCAAAATATTCATTTCATTCTTCTGTCATCTCCTTATCCCTTGTTATTATTTCTCCTGCTTAATTTTCTAGCGTTCCAATGTCAATTCTCATCTCTCTTTTATGTTTTGTATGCTTCAAAAAGCTTTTTCTATCCAGCTTGATATTGTTTGCTAGCTTGCCTTCATAGTTCATCTTTTTCCTCCTAATGATTCTTTTAGTTGCTTTCTGTAAGTTTTTAAAAGCTTCCAAATCCTCTGTCTTCCAGCTAATTTTTGTCTTATTGTATGCCCTCTCTTGTGCTTTTACATTAGCTTTGATTTCCCTTGTTAGCCATGGCTGTACTATTTTGCTATTTGAGTATTTCTTTGTTTTTGGAATACATTTATCCTATACCTTCTTCATTTTTCTCAGAAACTCAAGCCATTGTTGCTCTGCTGTCATCCCTGCTAGCATCTCCTTCCAATTTACTTCGGCCAACTCATCTCTCATACCATTGTAATTTCCTTTAATCCACTAAAATACTATTATGTCAGACTTTACTTTCTCCCTATCAAATTTCAAACTGAACTCAATCATATTGTGATCACTGTCTCCTAAGGGTTCTTCTACCTTCAGCTCCCTAATTCCCTCTGGTTCATTACATAACACCCAATCCACTATGGCTGATCCCCTAGAAGGCTCAATGACAAACTGCTCTAAAAAGCCATCTTGTAGCCATTCAACAAATCTATTCTTTTCAGATCCATTACCAACCTAATTTTCCCAATCTACCTGCATGTTTAAATCTTCCATGACTATCATAAAATTGCCCTTTTAACATGCCTTTTCTCTTTCGTATAGTAATCTATGGGCCACATACTAGCTACTGCTTGCAGTCCTGTATAAAATTGCCATCAGGGTCCTTTTATCTTTGCAGTTTGTTAACTCAACCCACAAGGATTCAACATCTTCCGATCCTATGTCACATGTTTTAATCATTTGATGCCGTTCTTTACCAACAGACACACTCTATGCCCTCTGCCTACCTTCCTATCCCTCCGATACAATGTGTAACTTTGGACATTCATCTCCCAACTACAACCATCCTTTAGCCATGATTCAGTGATGGCCACAACATCATACCTGACAATCTGTAAAAGTACAAGAAGATCATCCACTTTATTTCTTGTACTTCGTGCATTGAGATATAACACTTTGAGTATTGTATTTGCTACTTTTTTTGATTCTACATCCCTAATGCACTGATACTCACCCTGCTGGCTACAATTTTGACCTATCATCTGTCTGACTGCATGCCATCTTTGTTTTTTTTTAACCATTTGTTCAGTCCTGAGGACCTCCACTCTGGTTCTCACCCCCCTGCCAAATTAATTTAAATCCTCCCCAACAGCTCTGACAAACCTGCCCACAAGAATATTGGAAAGTCTGAGGTTCCGGTGCATCCTGTCCTTTTTGTGCAGGTCATGCCTCCCCCAGAAGAGATCCTAATGATCCAAAAGCTAAAGCCCTGCCCTCTGCACCAGTTTCTCAGCCTGATTCTACCCTCACTGGATGGAACATATTACATATTACATGGAACATATTACAGGTGCTTTCTATTTATTAACTTAAGAAATGCAGCACTCCAAATGTGATTTTGCAAGAGTATTTCACAGACTTATTTTGAAAGCTGCAAACCTGTATTTTTTAACTTGAGAGATCAGTTTTCCCAACACACTTTAGCTGTTTCAAGTACTATTCTTTACAATTTTTTTTGCAGCTCCATGGCATTTTCATCGGCCTGAATGATGAGGTGGCCAGAAGTGAAGTGATTGGTCATCCCAACAATTTTCAATGATGTTGTCCCATTAATGATGTAGTAACATATTCCATGTAAATTAGCCAATTCTGGGATAATATTGACTTTGACTATTGAGTATTCAGCAACCTAAACCTTTCAGCTAGACTATATGGAGAGGATGCTAATGACGAGAAGTAAAAAAATGGGAAAAATACATGCATAATGAATACTTAATGATCTTAGATATAATTTATTTGTTTTCATAATTATTTCAGAAGTTTTCTACTCTATAGTCTGTTAACCATGCTCTTTGTGACAGAGCAGGCAAGGTCTGTGCTGGTAATGATGTTACCAAGTATCTCACAATGTGTAGGAGAATTGCAATAAGTTCTTCCCTCTTGCTAATAGTAATAAAGGTTTAATTTCCTGGAGCATTAGACCAGAAAGAAAATAACCTTATAACAATTAAGCATCATACGAGGCTGGCTTAATTCTACCCTCCCCAACAGCTGTAGCAAAGTTGCCAGCAAGGATATTGGTCCTGAAGGCGGGCCTCAGCCCAACATGACAACTGTTTATGCATTTCCATAGATGCTGCCTGAACTGCTGAATTCCTCCAGCATTCTGCGTGTTGCTTGGGATTTCCAATATCTGCAGAATTTCTCATGCTTACTTATTAGGTTCATCCACCATTTCTTTGTCTCCCATTACTACCTCTCCAAGGTCATTTTCAAGTAGCTCACCTATCTTTTACTCTTTATGTAGCTCAAAAAACCTTTGGTATCCTATATGATATTTTTGCCTAGCTTACCTCCATATTTCATCTTTTCTCAGCTTTTTTTTAAGTTGCTGTCTGTTGGTTTTTAAAAGCTTACCAATCCTCTAACTTCCTACTAATTTTTACTATATTATATGTCCTCTCTTTTGCTTTCATGCTGTCTTTGACTTCCCTTGTTACCCATGGTTTCCTCATCCTCCCTTTAACGTACTTCTTCATCTCAGGGATGGATCTATCCTTGAACAGACTTGGAGATCTTTTATTCAATATTTTCATTTAATGTAATATATACCCTTCTTGTTTTTTTTTACTGTTTTTAATGGAGGTTGGGATTGAGGACGTGATTTTAAGTTTAACTCTGTTTGGTTTCAAGTTAGCCCATTGCTTTGCTTTGCTTTGCTTTTAGTTAGTTGCACAGTGGGGTTTTTTGGGGGTTTTTTTTTTTCCTTTTCTCTATTGATATATATATAAAAATTAGTATACTATTATGTTACCTTGGTATGTTATGTTTAAATTACATTCTAGTATTTTTTTTGTATTAATATCTTCTGTAATTTTATTATATTCTAACAGTGTATTAGTGTCTATATGGCTTACCTTTTTGTATACTTATTCAATAAAAAGATTTAAAAAGAAAGAAAGGGATGGATCTATCCTTTGCCTTCGGAATTGCCCCTGGAAACTCCAGCCATTGCTGTTCTACTAACTTCCCTTATACCATCATCTGTTAAAGTATCCCCTTCCAAGCAACTTTGGCTAGTTCCTCTCTCATGCCTCTGTAATTTGCTTTACTCCACTGTAATAGTGATATATCAAACTTTACCTTCTCAAGGGTTCCTTTTGCCTTAAGCTCCCGAATCGAATTTGGTTCATTACACAACAGCCAGTCCAGAATTCCCTTTTTCCTAGGGGGTTCAATCACAAACTGCTCTAAAAATCCATCTTGTAGGCAGTGTACAAATCCCATCTCTTGGATCCAGCACCAATCTGATTTTCCCTATCTATCCTCATATTGAAATCCCCCATGACCATTGTAACATTGCCCTTATAACATGCCTTTTCTATGTCCTGTTGAAATTTATATCCCTCCATATAACTCCCAGCAGGGACTTTTTGCAGTCCTGAAGAAGGGTCTCAGCCCGAAACATCAACTGTTCATTCATTTCCAGATGCGTCCTGACCTGCTGAGTTCCTCCAGTATTTTGTGTGTGTTTCTTTCTGCTCTTGCAGTTTCTTATTCCTACCCACAATGATGCTACATCTTCCAATCCTATGTCACCTCTTTCTAACTGATTTCATTTTTTTACCAACAGAGCCACCCCACCCCCTCTGCCTACATGCCCGCCCTTTTGTACTCTGCGTATCCTTGGATGTTAAGCTCCCAACTTTGTTCTTCTTTCAGCACATCTCAGCGATGCCCACAATGTCATACCTGCCAATTTCTAATGGCACTACAAGATTATATGTTTTATTCCATATACTACATGCATTCAAACATAATACCTTCAGTCCTGTATTCATCAACTTTTTCGATTTTGCTCCCATGTTGCACTTCAACCTCATCCCACCTTGTCATTAGGGTTGGCAACTGTCCCGTATTTGCCGGGACATCACGTATATTGGGCTAAACTGGTTTCTCCCATACTGGACTGCTCTTGTCCCGTATTTCCCCTGCTAAGGTAGGGTGTTCCTATGAAATTGTTCGTAAGCCAAAATGGCATAAAGTGAAGAAGCAATTACCATTAATTTATATGGGAAAAATTTTTGGACATTCTCAGACCCAAAAAATAATCTACCAAATCATACCAAGTACCACATAAAACCTAAACTAACACTAACATATAGTAAAAGCAGGAATGATATGATAAATACACAGCCTATATAAAGCAGAAATAATGTATGTACAGTGTAGTTTCACTTAACAGAATTGGGAAGATTAAGCCAAAACCAATTTGTAGAAAAAAAAAATCGGCATGTACACGCGCGCACACAGGTGCCCGCACAAGGCTTCATGGTCATGGTAGTCTTTATCGGGGTAAACACAAGTGTCCTGTATTTGACTGCTACTTTTGTCCCTTACTTGGGAGTGGGAAAGTTGGAACCCTACTTGTCATTTGCCTGTCCATTCTCACGGTTTCACTACACACTGCATCAATTTGTATACCAACTGCCCCATCCTCAGCCCTGTCACTCCAGTTTCCGTCTACCCTGCCAACTTAGTTTAAACCCTCCCCAACAGTTTTAGCAAGCCTGCTGTCTAGGACATTGGACCCCTAGGGTTCAGGTGTAACACATCCCTTTTGTTCCTGGTCATAACTTTCCCAGAGAAATCTCAATGATTCAGATACCTGAAAATCTTCCCCTGCACTACTTCCTCAGCAACTCATTCATGTGCGCCATTATCCTGTTCCTGTCCTAACTAGCATGTAGCACTGGGAGTAATCCAGAGATTACTACTTTTGAGGTCCTATTCTTCAACCTTTACCCTAACTCCATATACTCACTGTGCAGGACCTCTTCCCTCTTTTTTCATATGGCATCGGTGTCAATGTGCACCACGGCATTTGGCTGCTCACCTTCCCTCCTCAGAATCTTCTGCAGCCGCTCAGAGACATCCTAGACCTACTTCCTGGCAGGCAACACACCATCTTGGCTTCTCTTTCATTGCCGCAGAATCCCCTGTCTGCCTGACCACAAACTATAGAGTCTTCTATCACTATCACTCTGCCTGACTTTAGAACTGGTCACAGTGCCACTGGTCTGGCTGCTACTGTGCAATTTCCCCCAGCAGTATCCAAAGGGTTATACTTGTCGCTGAGGGGAAATGGCCACAGGGGAACCCTGCACTAACTGCTTACTCCCCTTACTTCTCCTAGTGTTCACCCATGTGCTATCTGAAGTCTACAATCTGTGTGTGACTACCTCAGTAAAAGACTTATCAATGAAGTTTTCAGCCTCCCACTTGGTTCTGAGTGCATCCAGCTCCAGCTCCAATTCCTTACCCTTTTCAGTCAGGATCTGAAGTTGGGTGCACTTCCTGAAGATGTAGTCTTCAGGGAGATAGTTCGGTACCCTCAAATGCCACATCTCACAGAAGGAGCATTCCACTGCCTGAACTACCACCCTGTCCACACTTGATATGCCTCTAACTTCTGAAATGCAAGTTCTAGCCTGCCTCTGTTCTTAGCCAAATCCTGACCACTCTAGCACTATCCACTCACACAAACTCCACTCAAACTCCATTTTTTTTATTGGTCCTTGCTAATTAACTCTAGTTATTATGAACTCAAGCTCTGCAGACAACTCCCAACAGGCTCAGCTCTCTTTTTTAAAACTGGTGGGTAAAGTCCACAAGAAACTGTCTCCAAATAAAGAATAATATTAATGATTTAAATGCTTCTGTAATGCTTAGTATAGAATTTAAAATTTATTTATTTAAATCTTACATACATCCCACATTGTGAGGGAGTAAAAATCTTTGTGTTATGACTCCGTCGCAATGTACAGATATGTGAATTTAGAAGTCTAATGGCTTGTAGAAAGAAGCTGTTTCGTAGCTTGTTGGTCCTAGCTTCAATGCTGCAGTACCGTTTGCCAGCTGGAAACAGCTAATGAAAGTATCAATACAAACAATCAGTCATGACTCATGCTTGAGTTAAAACTGACAAGTAAGAATTAAACCAAATTCCACCTAGAAATTCTATCACCAGTTGAACAATCTCAAAAAAACAGAAATAAGGTTAAATTGTTTGTTTAAAGCTTTCCCCAATGCTGACCATTTAAGTTAACTAAAGTATTGAAAAAATTCCAATGGCTTGTGACTAACCTTCGAAGGAAATTTAACAGGTAGCTGAAGACCCATGAGCAACTTTGTGTTGACAACAGCATCAATCATTGCTAGACAGAGGTTTGACAACATCTCACTGGAAATAGTAGATGGGCAGTGCTTTAGGAGGTGACAACTCACATGAGGAGTTTAGTGAGTTAGACCAACAGTCTGCGGAACTGTGGATAGATTGCACATCATCCCTAATTAGATGAAACTTTGATAGGCTTTGCAGTTTATGTAAATTTTGGACAACATTTTAGAAAGAAAGCCATTAAGCATGTGTTGATGAGAAAAAGAAACTCCATTAACATACTGATTTCTTTTTAGAATGGGCTGCAGATAAGTGCTGGAAATTAGAAGCATCTGCAGGTGGAACAAATGTATTAATCAACAACTTATTTTATTCACATGGGACAATATTTACTAAAATTAATAAGATCTTATTTTCAATTGTCAGAAATGTTCACATAAATTTATGGTAAGTATTGATATAATTCCTCAGTATCTTTTTCTGCATGTAATCTAAAATGGTCCTTAATGTAAATTATGTTATACAAGGTTTCATTTATTGGTTTTACCACATTATTCGAATCACAAAAAAAATCATATTGTATACTAAATAAAAAGAGAAAGTAACTTGATGTGCAAACAATTTGTCATAAAATCACATTGAATTTGCAACCATCAAAAAATTAAAATTGTTTAGCTATCACTTTCAGAGATTCTGCAGTTCATGTTCCACAACTTTCTGTTTACTTCTTTTTCTCTCTATTCGCATGATTTAATCAAGGCATCAATACCGAGGGTGAAGTACAAACCGGTGTTCAGGTCACTACACTGTGAGGTGTACTCACTTCCGTACCGAACCGATTCCACAGCTGTGGCCGGCGACCACTGGCACTCACATTCTCATTGAACTGGCTCCTTGAACAGTCTCCTTTGGTGACTCTGCAGTTAATGTTAAATTTGTACAATTTGTTCTTTTTATCACAAATTCGTGTGTTTGATGATCTTTGTTGTGTGGGTTTTTTAATGATTTCTATTGTAAAAACGGTTCTCGGGTTTTCCCGGCATATATGATGCATAAACTCTTTTCGGTCTTCCAGCTAGGTCCAGCTGTCAATTTTAACCAATATTTCTATAACAAGCACCACCGTCTCCATGTAAATGGCGGGGTTTGTCATTGAAATGTCAGTTAAAATTTACACCTGGACCCGCCTGGAAGCCCGAGAGGAGTTTATGGGTTATATTGTGTTTTTTTCTGGTTTGTGGCTGCCTGCAAGAAGAAGAATATCAAGGTTGTATACAGTATGCATACTTTGAGAATAAATATACTTTGAACTTTAATGGATGTACAATGCAGTTCTTTAAATTTTCTATTCAGAGTACAAAACATTGGTCTTCATTGTGCACTGATGTCTAGTGATCCAAAACTGGACCAGAGAATTGTATAATTGTAAGGCATTATAAAACAGAATTCCCACCTGTTTGAGCTCTTTGCAAATGCTGGCTACTTTGTTTCCTTCCTCTGCACTTTCCCCAATAACTTGTAAATTTCTTGTTGGAATATGTAATCAACCTTCATTTAAAACTATAATAGATTCTTCTTCCACCATACTTCAAAGTTATGAATTATAGCCCATCAGTTCTTTTCCACAGAACCCAGAAAAACAATGTTGTGCATACAAAAATCGTGTCATGGTGACAATAGCCAATTTTGCACATGTTTCTGAGTGAGTTATTAATCAGTCATTAATAAGAAAGGAAATGATGATTGTCCAGTTCTTCCAGATATTGCCAATAACAATTTAAGACTCAAAGTACATTTATGACTAAATTTTTGTCTGTTCTCTCATTGCAAAAAAAAAAGATGAACAAGCCTTAGACCATAAGAACCATAATTAAGCAATTTGGTCCATTGTGTCTGCTCCACCATTTTATCATGGCTGATCCATTTTCCCCTCAGCCCCAATCTATTGCCATCTCCTCATAATCCTCCATGCCCTGACAAAACAGGAATCTATCAACTTCTGCCTTAAGTATACCCAATGACCTGACCTCCACAGCTGCTGTGGCAATGAATTCCACATATTTACCACTCTCTCACTAAAGGAATTCCCCCGATCTCCATTCTAAATGGACATCCCTCTGTTCTGAAGCTGTGCCCTCCAGACCTAGACTCCATCAACAAAGAAAATATCCTCGCCATGTCAACTCTATGGAGGTATTTTAACAGTTGATAGATTTCAAAAAAAAACTCCTCATTCTTCTGAAATCCAGTGAGTACATAGAAACATAGAAAATAGGTGCAGGAGTAGGCCATTCGGCCCTTCGAGCCTGCACCGCCATTCAGTATGATCATGGCTGATCATCCAACTCAGAACCCTGTACCAGCCTTCCCTCCATACCCCCGATCCCTTTAGCCACAAGGGCCATATCTAACTCCCTCTTAAATATAGCCAATGAACTGGCCTCAACTGTTTCCTGTGGCAGAGAATTCCACAGATTCACCACTCTCTGTGTGAAGTAGTTTTTCCTCATCTCGGTCCTAAAAGGCTTCCCTTTTATCCTCAAATTGTGACCCCTCGTTCTGGACTTCTCCAACATCGGGAACAATCTTCCTGCATCTAGCCTGTCCAATCCCTTTAGGATTTTATACGTTTCAATCAGATCCCCCCTCAATCTTCTAAACTCCAATGAGTATAAGCCTAGTTGATCCAGTCTTTCATCATATGAAAGTCCTGCCATCCCAGGAATCAATCTGGTGAACCTTCTTTGTACTCCCTCTATGGCAAGGATGTCTTTCCTCAGATTAGGGGACAGGGCAGAGCTATCAATTGTTCCTCATACGGTAACGCTTTCATTCCTGGAACCATTCTCATGAACCTCCACTGAACCCTCTCCAATGTCAGCACATCCTTTCTTAGATAAGTCTCACTACACACTGACTCTGTTTGTAAACCAATTGCCCCATCCCCAGAAATATCAGTCTGGTATGTACCCCCCTGTCAAATTAGTTTAAACCCTCTTGAACAGCTCTAGTAAACCTGCCCGCAGGATATTGGTTTCCCCTTGGGTTCAGGTCCATAAGACTATAAGACTTAGGAGCAGAAGTAGGCCATTTGGCCCATCGGGTCCACTCTACCATTCAATCATGGGCTGATCCACTTCATACAGTCATCCCCACTCTCCTTTTTCACCCCATACCCTTTGATGCCCTGGCTAATCAAGAACCTATCTATCTCCGTTTTAAATTCACCCGATGACTTGGCCTCCACAGCTGCTCGTGGCAACAAATTCCACAGATTTACCACCCTCTGACTAAAGTAATTTCTCTGCATCTCGGTTCTAAAAGGACATCCTTCCATCCTGAAGTTGTGCCCTCTTGTCCTACCATGGGAAATAACTTTGCCATATCTAATCTGTTCAGGCCTTTTAACATTTGGAATGTTTCTATGAGATTCCCCCCTCATTCTCCGGAACTCCGGGGAATACAGCCCAAAAGCTGCCAGACATTCCTCATATGGTCTAAACCGTCCCATTTGTACAGGTTGTACCTTTCCCCGAAGAGATCGCAATGATCCAGAAATCTGAATCTCATTGTTGCATGGCACAGGCAGCAAACCATAGATTACCATCCTGGCAGGCCCTGCTTATTAGCTTTCTACCTAGCTCCCTAAAATCTCTCTTCAGGACCTCCTTGACTTTCCTACCTCTGTCATTGATGTCAATATATACCAAAACTTCTGGCTGCTCACTCTTCCAGTTTAGAAAGCTGTCAACCTGATCTGTGACATCCCTTATCCTGGTACCTGTGAGGTAACATACCATCCAGGTGTCTCTATCACATCCACAGAAGCTCGTCTTTATTCCTCTAGATATGGAATCTCCTATCAGTTTTGCAGTCTATTTCAGCTCTCTTCTTTTCTGAGCCACCAGTGCCAGACTCATTGCCAGAGACCCAGTAGCTGTGATTCCCCTGGTAGGTTGTCCACCTCAACAGTATCTTAAATTGTATACTGTACTTACTATTGAAGGGAATGGCCACAGTGGGTCTCTGTACTGGCTGCCCATTTCCCTTCCTTCTCCTGACAGTCACCTAGTCACCTGCTGCCTACAGGCTAGGGGTGACTATCTCCTGTAGCTCCTATCTACCATTTTATCAGTCTCTTGAAAGTCATTGAGCTGCAGCTCCAGCTCCTTAACACATTCTCTGGGGAGCAGTGGCACTATCAGGACACTATTTAAAGGAGGACATCTCTCCTGCACACCTAGTCAGACTGCTCACAACTCCATTTACCAATCCACGTGTTAATCTATCCAAACTGCGATCCTAGTCACCATAACACTAGGAGATGGTTGGATAAAGTGGTCCGTATTCTTCCAGCATCCAAGTGGACCTAGTCAACTTTATCAACTTTGCTCTCAACTTCCACCCTACCCTCAAATTCACTCGATCCATCCCTGACACCTCCTTCTTCTTTTGTGATCTCTCTGTGTCCATCTCAAGAGAGGGATTATTCACTGACATCTACTATAAACGCAACAACTCCCAACAGCTACCTTGACTACATTTCCTCCCACCCTAGCATCTGTAAGGATGCCACTCCATTTTCTCAGTTCCTTCATCTTCCTCTCACCTGTTTTTGTGAAATAGAGTTCACCTCTTCCCATTGCTTTAGATGGATCCCTCACCTGCATCTCCTCTACCTCCTGTTATTGCTCTCATGCATCTCCTCCATGTAGCAGAAGATGGATAGAATTCCCTTGATCCATCACCCCACCAGTCTATGCATCCAACATATCACTCTTCACAACTTCTGCCACTTCCAATGGGATAACACCACCAACCACATCTCCAGCTTTCCCTCTCCACTTTCTGCAAAGTATACTCTTTCCATACACAAACAAGAAAAAAATCTGCAGATGCTGGAAATCCAAGCAACATACATAAAATGCTGCAGGAACTCAGCAGGCCAGGCAGCATCTATGGGAAAAAGTACAGCTGATGTTTTGGGCTGAAAACCTTCAGCAGGACAGGAGAAAAAAAGCAGAGGAGTAGATATAATAGGTGGGGGAAGGGGAGAAGGAAACACAAGCTAATAGGTGAAACCAAAAGGGGAGGGATGAAGTAAAGAACTTAGAAGTTGACTGGTGAAAGAGACAGAAGGCCACGGAAGAAAGAAGAGGGGGAGGAGCACCAGATGGGTGGGCAAGGAGATAAGGTGAGAGAGGAAAAAGGGGGTGGGAAATGGTAAAGTTGGAGGTGTGGGGGCATTACCAGAAGTTTGAGAAATTGATGTTCATGGCATCATGTTGAAGGCTACCCAAACGGAAAATAAGGTGTTGTTCCTCCAAGCTAAGTGTGGCCTCATCACAACAGTGGAGGAGGCATGGATGGACATATTGGAATGGGAATGGGAAGTGGAATTAAAATAGGGGGCGACTGGAAAATCATGCTTTTTCTGGTGAAAGGAGCGAAGGTGCTCAGCAAAGTAGCCTCCCAATCTGCATCAGGTCTCACCGATATACAAGAGGCAAGACCAGGAACACCAGACACAGTATATGACTCCAACAGACTCACAGGCAAAGTGTCACCCCACCTGGAAGACTGTTTAGGGACCTGAATGGTAGTGGGGGAGGAAGTGTAAGGGCAAGTGAAGCACTTTTTCTGCTTCCAAGGATAAGTGCCAGGAGGGAGATCAGTGAGAAGGGACAAATGGACAAAGGAGTCACACAGAGAACAATCCCTGTGGAAAACAGAAAATGGGGGGAGAGAGAAAGATGTGCTTGGTGGTGGAAAATTTGGTGTGGGCCCCCAAATACTAAGAACTTTCTATAGGGGCACAATTGAGAGCATCCTGACTGGCTGCATCACTGCCTGGTATGGGAACTGTACTTCCCTCAATCGCAGGACTCTGCAGAGAGTGGTGCAGACAGCCCAGCGCATCTGTAGATCTGCACTTCCTACTATTCAAGACATTTACAAAGACAGGTGTGCAAAAAGGGCCCGAAGGATCATGGGAACCTGAGTCACCCCAATCACAAACTGTTCCATCTGCTACCATCCAGGAAACAGTACGCAGCATAAGAGGCAGGACCAACAAGCTCTGGGACAGCTTCTTCCAGCAGGCCATCAGACTGATTAGTTCATGCTGATGCAACTGTATTTCTGAGTTATATTGACTGTCCTGTTGTACATACTACTTAGTATAAATTTCTATAAATTGCACATTGCACATTTAGGTGGAGACATAACGTAAAGATTTTTACTCTTCACATACATGAAGGATGTAAGTAATAAAGTCAGTTCAATTCAATTCAATATGTGTGTTGCCATTATCAAGGAACTATGAGTTTGCACCCAGAGATCTCTGTAGACAACACTCCTACGGTACCTGCCATTTACAGTATATATGTTATTAGCATTTGTCCCAAAATGCCTTACATCACACTTGTCTGGATTAAATTCATCCTGCCACAGCTTTGCCCAACTTTCTTTGTGCTTGGTAGGTCATGTCTAGCCAATCTAATCTTTATTACGTGAACATTAATACATTTCCTGAGAATTTTCCTGCTACTGATATACAGTTCTCCACCCTGTATCTTCCTGGCTTATCAATCCTTCCTTTTCAGAAGATGAGAACATTTGCTATCCTCCAGCACATAAACCAAAACTGAAAAAGATCTCATCCTTTTCTTGCCAATAACATTAATATTTTCTCCTTCTTGATTAAAACATGTTCCAGCACATCAGCATATCCCTTTGCTAACTCTCCAGTTTCCACATCTTTCTCTCTGGTGAATTAGAGAAACATAGAAAACCTACTTCTCAATACAGGCCCTTCGGCCCACAGTGCTGTGCCGAACATGTCCTTACCTCAGAAATTACATAAGGTTACTCATAGCCCTCTATTTTTCTGAGCTCCATGTACCTGTCCAGGAGTCTCTTAAAAAACCCTATCGTATCTGCGTCCACCACCATCGCCAGCAGCCCATTCCACGCACTCACCACTCTCTACGTAAAAAATTGATAAATGCCTCTCATCATCTCATACACTTTTATCAGGTCACTAATCATTTTCCGTCGCTCCAAGGAAAAAAGGCCGAGTTCACTCAACCTATTCTCATAAGGCATGCTTCCAAATTCAGGCAACATCCTTGTAAATCCCCCCTTCACCCTTTCTATGGTTTCCACATTCTTCCAGTAGTGAGGCGACCAGAACTGAGCACAATACTCCAAGTGGGTCTGACCAGGGTCCTATATAGCTGTAACATTACCTCTTGGCTCTTGAACACAATCCCATAGTTGATGAAGGCCAATGCACTGTATGCTTTCTTAACCACAGAGTCAACCTGAGCAGCAGCTTTGAGTGTCCTATGGACTCGGACCCCAAGATCCCTCTGATCCTCCACATTGCCAAGAGTCTTACCATTAATACTATATTCTGACATCATATTTGACCTACCAAAATGAACCACCTCACACTTAGCTGGGTTGAACTCCATCTGCCACTTCTCAGCCCAGTTTTGCATCCTATCAATGCCCCGCTATAACCTTTGATAGCCCTCCACACTATCCACAACACCCCCAACCTTTGTGTCATCAGCAAATTTACTAATCTATACTTCCACTTCCTCATCCAGGTCATTTATAAAAATCACGAAGAGCAGGGGTCCCATAACAGATCCCTGAGGCACACCACTGGTGACCAACTTCTGGATCCACAAAGCAATGTCCCCTTGGATCCCATGCCTTCTTACTTTCTCAATAAGCATTGCATGGGGTACCTTGTCAAATGCCTTGCTGAAATCCATATACACTACATCTAGTGCTCTACCTCCATCAGTATGTTTAGTCACATCCTCAAAAAATTCAATCAGGCTCGTAAAGCACGACCTGCCTTTGACAAAGCCATGCTGACGATTCCTCATCATATTATGCCTCTCCAAATGTTCATAAATCCTGCCTCTCAGGATCTTCTCCATCAACTTACAAACCACTGAAGTAAAACTCACTGGTCTATAATTTTCTGGGCTATCTCTACTCCCTTTCTTGAATAATGCAACAACATTCACAACCCTTCAATCCTCTGGTAGAGATCGTCACTAGAGGCTCAGCAGTCTCCTCCCTCGCCTCCCACAGTAGCCTGGGGAATATCTCATCCGGTCCTGGTGACTTATCCAACTTGATGCTTTCCAAAAGCTCCAGCACATCCTCTTTCTTAATATCGACATGCTGAAGCTTTTCAGTCTGCTGCAAGTCATTCTGCCAAGCACTATTCATTTAGGACCTGAATTATATCCCCTTGTTTCCATGTGACAACCTATTCTTTCCCTACTTACCTTCCTCCTCCTAATCTACTTACTAAATTGAGAAAAATAAGAAACCTTCCATTTGTTAATAAATTTAATCTTTGCATTGGATTTAGAAGTGTTATTTAGCTGCAGTGCAGGTCTCTAAAAGCATACATTTTGTTGTAAGTTTTGTTATGACACCTCTCGATTCCAGGGAGAGATACTGATACACTCATGCCAACCTTGTAGTAGGCACCCATCCTTTGCCAACACTTTCCTGTCAATGAAAGTGTGTGTGGCAGATACAGATAGGTTCCGTTATTTATTGTGTAAATTTGATTCCTATTATGATGAGGAGAGCTGAGGGAAAAAAATTATTACTAATACCATTTTCAGATTGTTAATTAGAAGAGAATGTGGTTCATGAGGGAGGTGGGAAGTTATGAGGACATTGTCAGTGCCATTGTTAGCTATAGCTGTGGCAATGGTCATCTTAATACTAGTACCACAGGTAAATTGGTATTCCTGTCTTTTCTGATTACTGGCACCAGCTGTGTGCTGCCTTTCCCTCCATGAGTGAGGGAAGTCTGTCAATGGGTCAAAAGAAAATAATGTTGGATATTTTTAGCAGATGCAGAAAGAGAAATAGAGTTAACCTTTCAGACTGATGACCCTTTGTCAATTATTTCAACATATTCAGGTTACACAGCTCTGATTGGATGGCAGAGTATGTAAACCAAGATGTTGGTGCAAAGCTGAGAGTGCGAGAGTAAGGTAAAGCACGTGTTATAGTGTCATACTGTCATGGAATCATACTGCACAGAACAGGCCCTTTGGCCCATCAAGTCTCTGCCAACCAACAAGCACTAATCCTAAACATATACCTTTAAATTCTCACCACATTATCTTCAACTTCTCTCTTCTTCTATCACTCATCTATACTGTAGGGGGCGATTTACATTAATCATTTAACCTACCAATCAGTATGTTCTTGGGATGGGAGATGAAACTGGAGCACCCAGAGGAAGCTCACAGGGTTACTAGGAGAATGTATAAATTCCACATTGACAACACTTGAAGTCAAGACTGAATCCGGGTCACTGATCTGTGAGGCAATAGCTTTAGTATCTGCACTATCGTTACATCCAAATGTTATGCAAAACTGAATTCAAATAGATTGCCACTACTTGAGTGTTGGGCAGCTGCCTACTCCCACTGCCTTCTGACTGTGTACCTGATGAGCTTCTTGGGTCTTTGTAGTTCAGGACATTACATATAAAACTCACTAAGAAACCCATAGGTACCACCCACAAACAGTGGTGATGTGTAGATGATCTCATACAAGTGTATGATGCAAATGCCATGTTCTTTGAAAGCTGCTCTCTCTTATTTAAGTTGTCAAGCCATTTGTTATAAATAGTATAAAATTAAAATAACAGAAGAGTTTCAACAATTTGCACTCAGATTAAATGAGCACATGTTCCTTCAGTGAAGAATATAATTACTTTAAAATGGCAAATGTATAATTCACAACACACCTATGTATCTAATCACTAGGGGTCTGTACTAAGGAATTACAACAGTAAGAAATAAGTCAGATTTTATAAGCATTAAGGGAGTTTCCATCTCTAGAATCCTATTTTCATATCATTTTCTGGTAAATATATGGAATGGACTCGTTAGTTCATTGTTGCATCATGAAAAGAGTTAAGTCAGTTCTTTGCTTTGGGCTCCTTAAAATACATTGCCTGTGCTTGAGAAAATATTCATTTGGAATGCTGACAGTGACTTAAAATGCTCTGCTGCCTGCAGTGAAGATAACTTCCAGTTCCGCACTGAATCTGTCAGCCACTGAATCAGTTTAATCATGTTTATACTCATTTTGCCCTTTTTACTGAAGCCTTTTCCATTTTTCTGATCACCCATAGCTACACTTGACTGAGAAGCAGCCAGCATATTCTGATCAGTAAAATAGCTTCTGGGAAACTTCAGAAGAAAAGGTAAAGGGATTTGGAATAAAATAACTTTTTTTTTAAAAAAGTACAGAACATGAAAAAGTAGTCACAATACTGTTGAATAGTTAAACCATAAGACCATAGGACATTGGAGCAGAATTAGGCCATCTGGCCCATTGAGTCTGCCCCACCATTTAATCATGGCTGATCCTTTTTTTTCTCCTCCTCAACCCAGTTCCTGGCCTTCTCCCTGTAACCTTTGATGCCATGTCCAATCAAGAACCTATCAATCTCTGCCGTAAATATACCCAAAGACCTGCCCTTGATAGCTGCATGTGGCAACAAATTCCACAAATTCACCACCTTTTGACTAGAGAAATTTCTCCAAAACTCTTTTGAAAGGGCACCCTCTATGTTCAGGCTGTGAACTCTTGTCCTAGATTCTCCCACCATGGGAAACATCCTTTCCGCATCTACTCTGTCCAGGCCTTTCAACATTTGAAAAGTTTCAGTGAGATCCCCCCTCATCCTTCTGAATTCCAGCGAGTACAGACCCAGAGCCATCAAATATTCCTCATATGATAACACCTTCATCCCTAGAATCATCCTTGTGAACCTCCTCTGGACCCTCTCCAATGCCAGCACAAGTTTTCTAAGATGAGGAGCCCAAATTGTTCACAAATATACTCAAGGCAAGGCCTCACCAGTGCCTTATAAAGCCTCAGTATCACATCCCTGCCCTTGTATTCTAGACCTCTTGAAATGAACGCTAACATTGCATTTGCCTTCCTCACCACCAACTCGACCTGCAAGTTAACCTCTAGGGTGTTCTGCACAAAGACTCCCAAGACGCTTTGCATCTCAGATTTTTGGATTTTCTCCCTGTTTAGAAAATAGTCTGCACATTTAAGAGGTGGTCCCAGCACTGACCACTGCGGAACACCACTAGTCATTAGCAGCCAACCAGACAAGGATTCTTTTATTCCCACTCGATGCCTCCTACCAGTCAGCCAATTCTCAATCTATGTTAGTAATTTTCCTGTATTCCATGGGCTCTTAACTTGGTAAGCAGTCTTATATGTGGCATGTAGTCAAAACCTTTCTGAAAGTCCAAATATACAACATCTACTACATCCCCTTTATCTATTCTACTTGTAATGCCCTCAAAGAATTCCAACAGGTTCATCAGGCAAGATTTTCCCCATGCTGACTTTGTACTATCTTGTCCTGTGTCACCAAGTACTCCATTAACTCATCCTTAACAATTGACTCTAACATCTTCCCAATCACTGAGGTCAGGCTAACTGGTCTATAATTTTCTCTCTGCTGCCTCCCTCCTTTCTTAAAGAGTGGAGTAACATTTGCAATTTTCCAGTCCTCTGGCACCATGCCAGAGTCCAATGATTTTTGAAAGATCATTTCTAATGCCACCACAATCTCTAATGCTACCTCTTTCAGAACCCTAGGGTGCAGTTCCTCTGGTCCAGGTGACTTATGTACCTTTAGGTCTTTCAGCTTTTTGAGCACCTTCTCTCTTGTAACAGTAACTGCACCCGCTTCTCTTCCTTCACACACTACAACATCTGGCATACTGCTAGTGTCTTCCACAGTGAAGGCTGATGCAAAATACTCATTTAGTTCATCAGTTATCTCCTTGTCCCCCATTATTATTTGTCCTGCCTCATTTTCTAGCAGTCCTACATCCACTCTCATTTCTCTTTTATTTTTAACATACTTGAAAAAACTTTTACTATCAACTTTGCTAGCTTGCTTTCATATTTCATCTTATCCCTTCTAATGATTTTTTTAGTTGCTCTCCATAGGTTTTTTAAAACTTCCCAATCCTCTTATCTTCCCACTAATTTTTGCTTTGTTGTAGGCCTCTTCTTTTGCTTTTACGATAGCTTTAACTTCTCTTGTCTGCCACAGTTGTACTATTTTACCATTTGATTATTTCTTCATTTTTGGAATACATACGTGCTGCACCTTGCTTATTTTTCCCAGAAACGCATGCCATTGCTGCTCTGCTGACATCCCTGCCAGCAGCTCCTCCCAATTTACTTTGGCCAACTCCTCTCTCATATCACTGTAATTTCCCTTACTCCACTGAAATACTGCTACATCAGACTTTACTATCTCCCTTTCAAATTTCAAATTGAACTCAATCATATTGTGGTTTTTTGGAGGAATCACAATCCTAAGGGTTCTTCTACCTTAAGCTCCCTAATCACCTCCAGTTCATTACATAACGACCAATCCAGTATAACTGATCCCTTAGTAGGCTCAACGACAAACTGCTCTAAAAAGCCATCTCTTAGGCATTGAACAAACTCAATCTCTTGAGATCCATTACCAACCTGATTTTCCCAATCGACCTGCATGTTAAAATCTCCCATGACTATCATTACATTGCCTTTTTGAAACGCCTTTTCTGTCTTCTGTTGTAATCTATGGTCCACATCCCAGCCACTGTTGGGAGGCCTGTATATAACTGCCATCAGGGTCCTTGTACCCTTGCAGTTTCTTAACTCAACCCACAAGGATTCAACATCTTCCGATCCAATGTCACACCTTTCTGCTGATTTAATGCCATTCTTTACCAGTAGAGCCACACCACCCCTCTGCTTACCTTCCTATCCCTCTGATACAATGTGGAACCTTGGACATTCAGCTCCCAACTACAACCATCCTTCAACCATGATTCAGTGATGGCCACAACATCATACCTGGCAACCTGTAATAGTGCAACAAGGTCATCCACCTTATTTCTTATTCTACATGCATTTAGATACAACACCTTGAGTACCGTATTTGCTATCCTTTATAGAATAGTACAGCCCAGTACAGGCCCTTCGGACCACAATGTTGTGCCGACCCTCAGACCCTGCCTCCCGTATAAGCCCCTAACTTAAATTCCTCCATATACCTGTCCAGTAGTCTCTTAAACTTCACTAGTATATCTGCCTCCACCACTAACTCAGGCAGTGCTTTCCACGTGCCAACCACTCTCTGAGTAAAAAACCTTCCTCCAATATCCCCCTTGAACTTCCCACCCCTTACCTTAAAGCCATGTCCTCTTGTATTGAGCAGTGGTGCCCTGGGGAAGAGGCGCTGGCTATCCACTCTATCTACTCCTCTTATTATCTTGTACACCTCTATCATGTCTCCTCTCATCCTCCTCCTCTCCAAAGAGTAAAGGCCTAGCTCCCTTAATCTCTGATCATAATCCAGTCTCTGAACTAGGCAGCATCCTGGTAAATCTCCTCTGTACCCTTTCCAATGCTTCCACATCCTTCCTATAGTGAGGCGACCAGAACTGGACACAGTACTCCAAGTGTGGTCTAACCAGAGTTTTATAGAGCTACATCATTACATCGCGACTCTTAAACTCCACACTACCAAGTATCCTACCATTTACTTTGTACTCTGCCTTGGAGTTTGTCCTTCCAAAGTGTACCACCTCACACTTCTCCGGGTTGAATTCCATCTGCCACGTCTCAGCCCACTTCTGCATCCTATCAATGTCTCTCTGCAATCTTTGACAATCCTCTACACTATCTACAACACCACCAACCTTTGTGTCGTCTGCAAACATGCCAACCCACCCTTCTACCCTAACGTTAATAAAAATCACGAAAACTAGAGGTCCCAGAACAGATCCTTGTGGGACACCATTAGTCACAATCCTCCAATCTGAATGTACTCCCTCCACCACGACCCTCTGCCTTCTGCAGGCAAGCCAATTCTGAATCCACCTGGCCAAACTTCCCTGGATCCCATGCCTTCTGACATTCTGAATAAGCCTACTGTGTGGAACCTTGTCAAATGCCTTACTAAAATCCATATAGATCACATCCACTGCACTACCCTCATCTATATGCCTGGTCACCTCCTCAAAGAACTCTATCAGGCTTGTTAGACATGATCTGCCCTTCACAAAACCATGCTGACTGTCCCTGATCAGACCATGATTCGCTAAATGCCCATAAATCTTATTTCTAAGAATCTTTTCCAACAGCTTTCCCACCACAGACGTAAGGCTCACTGGTCTATAATTACCCGGACTATCCCTACTACCTTTTCTGAACAAGAGGACAACATTCACCTCCCTCCAATCCTCCGGTATCATTCCCGTGGACAACGAGGACATAAAGATCCTAGCCAGAGGCTCAGCAATCTCTTCCCTCGCCTCATGGAGCAGCCCAGGGAATATTCCGTCAGGCCCCGGGGAATTATCTGTCCTAATGTATTTTAACAACTCCAACACCTCCTCTCCCTTAATATCAACATGCTCCAGAACATCAACCTCACTCGTATTGTCCTCATCATCATCAAGTTCCCTCTCACTGGTGAATACCGAAGAGAAATATTCATTGAGGACCTCGCTCACTTCCACATCTTCCCACCTCTATCTCTAATCGGTCCTACTTTCACTGCTGTCATCCATTTTTGCTTCACATAATTGAAGAATGCCTTGGTGTTTTCCTTTACCCTACTCACCAAGGCCTTCTCGTGACCCCTTCTTGCTCTTCTCAGCCCCTTCTTAAGCTCCTTTCTTGCTTCCCTATATTCCTCAATAGACCCATCTGATCCTTGCTTCCTAAACCTCATGTATGTTGCCTTCTTCCACCTGACTAGATTTTCTACCTCACTTGTCACCCATGGTTCCTTCACCCTACCATTCTTTATCTTCCTCACCAGGACAAATTTATCTCTAATATCCAGCAAGAGATCTCTAAACATCGACCACATGTCCGTAGTACATTTCCCTGCAAAAACATCATCCCAATTCACACCTGCAAGTTCTAGCCTTATAACCTCATAATTTGCCCTTCCCCAATTAAAAATTTTCCTGTCCTCTCTGATTCTATCTTCTGCCACGATAATGCTAAAAGCCAGGGAGCAGTGGTCACTGTCCCGCAGATGCTCACCCACTGAGAGACCTGTGACCTGACCCGGTTCATTACCTAGTACTAGATCTAGTATGGCATTTCCCCTAGTCGGCCTGTCTACATACTGTGACAGGAATCCATCCTGGACACACTTAACAAACTCTGCCCCATCTAAACCCTTGGAACTAATCAGGTGCCAATCAATATTAGGGAAGTTAAAGTCACCCATGATAACAACCCTGTTATTTTTGCACCTTTCCAAAATCTGCCTCCCAATCTGATCCTCTGTATCTCTGCTGCTACCAGGGGGCCTATAGAATACCCCCAATAGAGTAACTGCTCCCTTCCTGTTCCTAACTTCCACCCATATTGACTCAAAAGAGGATTCTGCTACATAACCCATCCTTTCAGTAGCTGTAATAGTATCCCTGACCAGTAATGCCACCCCTCCTCCCCTTTTTCCACCCTCTCTATCCCTTTTAAAGCACTGAAATCCAGGAATATTGAGAATCCATTCCTGCTCTGGTGCCAGCCAAGTCTCTGTAATGGCCACTACATCATAATTCCATGTATATATCCAAGCTCTCAGTTTATCACCTTTGTTCCTGATGCTTCTTGCATTGAGGTACAAACATCTCAGCCCTTCTACCTTACTGTCTTTACACCATTTATTCTGCTTCTCTTTCCTCAAAGCCTCTCTATATGTTAGATCTGGCTTAACTCCATGCACTTCTTTCACTGCTCTATCGCTCTGGGTCCCATCCCCCTCGCAAATTAGTTTAAACCCTCCCGAACCATGCCAGCGAACCTACCTGCAAGGATATTGCTCCCCCTCGAGTTCAGGTGCAACCCATCCAATCTGTACAGGTCCCACCTTCCCCAGAAGAGATCCCAATGATCCAAAATTCTAAAACCCTGCTCCCTGCACCAACTCCTCAGCCACGCATTCAACTGCCATCTCCTCCAATTCTTACCATCACTGTCACTTAGCACTGGCAGCAATCCTGAGAACGCCACCCTTGAGGTCCTGTTCTTCAGCCTTCCGCCTAGTTCCCGAAACTCACACTTCAGGACCTCATCCCTCTTCCTGCCTATGTCGTTGGTCCAACACGTATCACGACTTCAGGTTGCTTTCCCTCTCATACCAGGATGTCATGCATACGGTCAGAGACATCCCGGACCCTGGCACCCGGGAGGTAACAAACCATGCGGGTGTCCTTCTCACGTCCACAAAATCTCCTGTCTGCTCCCTTGACTATAGAGTCTCCAATGATGACAGCTCTCCTCTTCTCTGTCCCACCCTTCTGCAGCACCGGGTCAGACTCAGTGCCGGAGGCCCTGCTTTCTGATTCTGTGTCCCTAATGTTTGCTGCAACTAAGTCCCATCACCTGCCTGCTCTTACTGACAGTATGACCGCACACTATCTTTACTTTTTTACAATCTACCCTATCCTGAGTCCCTTCACTCCGGTACCAACCCCATGCCAAATTAGTTTAAACCCTCCCCAACAGCTCTTACAAACCTGCCCACAAGAATATTGGTTCAAGTGCAACCCGTCACTTTTGAACAGGTCATACCTCCCCCAGAAGACATCCAATGATCCAAGAACCTGAAGCCCTGCTCACTGCACCAGTTTCTCAGCCACGCATTTATCTGCCAAATCATCCTGCTTCTACCCTTACTGGCGCATGGCACAGGCAGCAATTCAGAAATAATGGCTGGGAGGTGGACCACAGATTATGCAGTTATTATCTCATAGTAAAAATCTCTTCCCTGATGGTTTTCTGATTCATTGCCACACTGATAGAAAGATGTTGCTGTATATTTCATCCTTGGTCTGTGTTGAGTTTTTTTTAATTGATTGGAATTGACTTTATTACTTCCATCTTTCATATACATGAGGAGTAAAAATCTTTACGTTATGTCTCCCATCTAAATGTGCAATGTGCAATTTATAATAAATAGTATGTACAACAGGACAGTCAATATAACATAGAAATACAGTTGCGTCAGCATGAATTAATCAGTCTGATGGCCTGGTGGAAGAAGCTGTCCTGGAGCCTGTTGGCCCTGGCTTTTATGCTACGGTACTGTTTCCTGGATAGTAGCAGCTGGAACAGTTTGTGGTTGGGGTGACTCGGGTCCCCAATAAACCTTTGGACTGTTTTAAACAGCTGCCTTTGTAAATGTCCTGAATAGTGGGAAGTTAACATCTACAGATGTGCTGGACGATCTGCACCACTGTCTGCAGAGTCCTGTGATTGAGGGAAGTACAGTTCCCATACCAAACGGTGATACAGCTAGTCAGAATGCTCTCAATTGTGCCCCTGTAGAAAGTCCTTAGAATTTGGGGACTCACGCCAAATTTTTTCAACCGTCTGAGGTGAAAGAGGCACCGTTGTGCTTATTTCACCACACAGCCGGTATGTACAGACCACGTGAAGTCCTCGGTGATGTGGATGCCAAGGAACTTAAAGCTGTTCACCCTCTCAACCCCAGATCCATTGATGTCAAAAGGTGTTAGCTTGCCTCCGTTCCTCCTGATCAATACTAACCCATCACCACCATTACCCTATCATTTCATGTACAGACACTCATCTGGTCCATACCCTCCAAATATCCGGACCTACCTCTCGGTTTTTTTTTGCACTACCTTACTTTCCATTTTCTATTTTCTATTTATGATTTATAATTTAAATTTTTAATATCTACTATCGATTTGTACTCCAGGGAGCGGGAAGGGCAGAATCAAATATCGCTGTGATGATTGTACGTTCTACTATCAATTGTTTGGCAACAATAAAGTATAAAGTATCTGCCTATTATCACCATATGAACATAATCTATGTATATAAGCTATCTCATGTATTTCTATTGGTCGTGTTTTTATTATTGTGTTCTTTAGCTTATTGTGTTTTTTTTTGTGCTGCATCACATCCAGTGTAACAATGATTACATTCTCCTTTACGTCACTATACTGGAAATGACATTAAACAATCTTGAATTTTGAATGTTGTATTTAGAGAATCCAATGTGCTTCCCAAATGACAAATCAAGTTCCCTTATGAAATCATTTAAGTACACTTCTGTTCTTTCAGTCACAATGAACATCAGATTGGCACAGCAAGAAATATATTCTATCCCCAGGAGACTCAAATGTTCCTGCAAGTATTACATAAATTGTAAAATACTCTGGGCTCTTATTTAACCTTGAGAGGACACGATGTTGCTAATTATCCAAGAAAACAGTTTTCCAAGAGCACAAAATAAGGAATATTCTATTCAAACAAGTCAGGCCAAAATGTAATACCAGAACATAAGTAAAATCAAAGCTGGAAGTTTGGAAATCAAAGAGAACCCTGTTGCAGCCTCATCAGCTTCCAGGAAAAATTTATTAGGTGTGTTAAATTGAAAACTTAAGGTACATGATTAGAAAAAGTCACCTTCAGCTGTTAACTTCTAATTAGACAACACTGTATTTTCAGAATGATAAGATATTGGAGCAGCATTTTGCCAAAACTGAAAGCTGATGTTGTTCCATTGCAAGAAACCAGGAGCCCAGGACCTGCATGAACAGATTCACCAATTACCAATAACTTAAACAAACAGATTTTAAGACTGCTAAATAAATAGTTTAAGAAACATAGAAACATAGAAAAACTACAGCACAATACAGGCCCTTCAGCCCACAATGCAGTGGCGACCATGTACAGGCAATTACTTTAGAAATTACCTAGGGTTACCCATAGCCCTCTATTTTCCTAGGCTCCATGTACCTATCCAGGAGTCTCTTAAAAGACCCTATCGTATCCACCTCCACCACCGTTGCTGGCAGCCCATTCCACGCGTCCACCACTCTGCTCAAAAAACTTACCCCCTTGACATCTCCTCTGTACCTACTTCCAAGCACCTCAAAACTGTTCCCTCTTGTGATAGCCATTTCATCCCTGGGAAAAAGCCTCTGACTAGCCACATGATCAATGCCTCTCGTCATCTTATACACCTCTATCAGGTCACCTCTCATCCTCCGTTGCTCCAAGGAGAAAAGGCTAAGTTCACTCAACCTATTCTCATAAGACATGCACCCCAGTTAGGCAACATCCTTGTAAATCTCCTCTCCACTCTTTCTATAGTTTCCACATCCTTCCTGTAGTGAGGTGACCAGAACTAAGCACAGCACTCCAAGTGGGGTCTGATCTGGGTCCAATGTTGCTGTAACATTATCCCTTAAACTCAATCCCATGATGGATGAAGGCCAATGCATCATATGCCTTCTTAACCACACAGTCAACCTGCATAGCAGCTTTGATCTGGGTTTTCAGTATCTGCAACATCTCATGTGTTTACAACATTCTGGTGAATTTCTTCTGCACCCCCCTGAATCCCCCATCTCTTTCCTGTAATATAATGATGAGAGCTGCACGCTAATTTGAGTCTTATCTAACTGAAGTTTTATAAAGCAGCAACAGGACTTGTCAACTTTTGTACTCAATAGGGTTACCAAATAAGACAGAACAGAAACAAGCTAGAAACCATAGAAACTACAGCACAGAAATAGGCCTTTTGGCCCTTCTTGGCTGTGCCGAACCATCTTCTGCTTAGTCCCACTGACCTGCACACGGACCATATCCCTCCATACACCTCCCATCCATGTATCTGTCCAATTTATTCTTAAATGTTAAAAAAGAACCCGCATTTACCACCTCATCTGGCAGCTCATTCCATACTCCCACCACTCTCTGTGTGAAGAAGCCCCCGCTAATGTTCCCTTTAAACTTTTCCCCCCTCACCCTTAACCCATGTCCTCTCGTTTTTTTCTCCCCTTGCCTCAGTGGAAAAAGCCTGCTTGCATTCACTCTATCAACACCCATCATAATTTTATATACCTCTGTCAAATCTCCCCTCATTCTTCTACGCTCCAGGGAATAAAGTCCTAACCTATTCAACCTTTCTCTGTAACTGAGTTTCTCAAGTCCCGGCAACATCCTTGTAAACCTTCTCTGCACTCTTTCAACCTTATTTATATCCTTTCTATAATTTGGTGACCAAAACTGAACACAATACTCCAGATTCGGCCTCACCAATGCCTTATACAACCTCATCATAACATTCCAGCTCTTATACTCAATACTTTGATTAATAAAGGCCAATGTACCAAAAGCTGTCTTTACAACCCTATCTACCTGTGATGCTACTTATAGGGAATTTTGTATCTGTATTCCCACTTCCCTCTGTTCCACTGCACTCCTCAGTGCCTTACCATTAACCCTGTATGTTCTACCTTGGTCTGTCCTTCCAACGTGCAATACCTCACACTTGTCTGTATTAAACTCCATCTGCCATTTTTCAGCCCATTTTTCCAGCTGGTCCAAGTCCCTCTGCAGGCTCTGAAAACCTTCCTCACTGTCTACTACACCTCCAATCTTTGTATCATCAGCAAATTTGCTGATCCAATTTACCACATTATCATCCAGATCATTGATATAGATGACAAATAACAATGGACCCAGCACTGATCCCTGTGGCACACCACTAGCCACAGGCCTCCACTCAGGGAAGCAATTCTCTACTACCACTCTTTGGCTGCTTCCATTGACTTAATGTCTAATCCAATTTACCACCTCTCCATGTATACCTAGCGACTGAATTTTCCTAACTAACCTCCCATGCGGGACCTTGTCAAAGGCCTTACTGAAGTCCATGTAGACAATATCCACTGCCTTCCCTTCATCCACTTTCCTGGTAACCTCCTCGAAAGGCTCCAAGAGATTGGTCAAACATGACCTACCACAAAGTCATGTTGACTTTCCCTAATAAGTCCCTGTCTATCCAAATGCTTATAGGTTCTGTCTCTTAGTACTCCCTCCAATAACTTACCTACTACCGACGTTAAACTTACCAGTCTATAATTTCCCAGATTACTTTTCCATCCTTTTTTAAACAACGGAACAACATGAGCCACTCTCCAATCCTCTGGCACCTCACCTGTAGACAGTGACATTTTAAATATTTCTGCCAGGGCCCCTGCAATTTCAACACTAATCTCCTTCAAGGTCCAAGGGAACACCCTATCAGGTCCCGGGGATTTATCCACTTTAATTTTCCTCAAGACAGCAAGGACCTCCTCCTTTTCGATCTGTACAGTTTCCATGATCTCACTACCTGTTTCCCTTAATTCCATATAGACTTCATGCCAGTTTCCTTAGTAAATACAGACGCAAAAAACCTATTTAAGATCTCCCCCATTTCCTTTGGTTCTGCACATAGCTGACCACTCTGATCTTCAAGAGGACCAATTTTATCCCTTACAATCCTTTTGCTCTTAATATACCTGTAAAAGCTCTTTGGATTATCCTTCACTTTGAAGCTATTTGGGCCTTGTGGTCTATGCTGACTATAGCATCGTCTGTGCTAATCCCAGTTGCTGTATTCAACACATAACCCTTCCCCCAACTCCATCCAAGTACCTATTTGAATGCCTCTTAAAAATTGGAATTTTACGTTCCTCAATCATTTCCTCTGGCAACTCATTGCAGGCACTCACTACACTCTGTATAAAGAAGCTACCTATCCAGTCACTTTTAAATAACTTCCCTCTTATCTTGTATCTGTGCCCTCTAGTTTTGGACTCCCCTACCCTGGAAAAGGACTATGACCGCCCGTAATCATGCATGCCAAACAAATGAAGGTAATACATACCAAGGTCTTGGATCATATGCATATTACGAGGAAAGAGGTATTTGCAGCAGTGAAGCGCATTAAGGAGGACAAAACCCTAAGGCACTCCCAAGACCCTATGGGAGGCCAGGGAAGAAATTGCAGAGGCTCTTGTAGAGATGTTAGCTTCATCATTAGTCATTGCTGAAGTCCCAGAAGACTAGTGAGTGGCTAATATTGTTCCCTTGTTTTAAAAGGAGAGCAATGACAGGGCTAGGGAGTTACCTTCCTTACTGGAGGAAAATTACTAGAGGGAATTCTGATATACAAGATCTATTATCACTTGGATAATCAAGGCCTGATCAAGAAAAGTGAACATGGTTTACTTTATGGGAGGTCGTGCCTGACAAATCTTTTTGATATTTTCAAAGAGAAAGTAAGGGAATAAATGAAAGTTCGGTGGTTAATGTCATCTATAAGGACTCCCATAAAGAACTTTACAAAGTCCCACATAGCAGGATGACCAGAAAGGTTAGGTCACATGGGGATTCAGAGGAACTAGTGTGTTGGGTTCGTAATTTGTTTGATGATAGGAAGTAATGGGTAATAGTTGAAGATCAATTCTTACCCAGAAGGTCTGTGACTAGTGGGTGGCCTGGGAGTCAATGCTGGTATTTCTGTTATTTATGTAAATGATTTGGTTATGAATATACATGATGTGATTAGCAAGTTTACTGATGATATTAAATTAGAGGATCTTGTTGATAGTCGAGCATAAGACCATAAGACAAAGGAGCAGAAGTAGGCCATTTGGCCCATCGAGTCTGCTCCGCCATTTTATCATGAGCAGATCCATTTTATCCTATTTAGTCCCACTGCCCCACCTTCTCACCATAACCTTTGATGCCCTGGCTATTCAGATACCTATCAATCTCTGCCTTAAATACACTCAATGACTTGGCCTCCACTGTTGCCCGTGGCAACAAATTCCATAGATTCACCACCCTCTGACTAAAAAAAATTTTTCGCATTTCTGTTCTGAAAGCGCGCCCTTCAATCCTGAAGTCATGCCCTCTCGTACTAGACTCCCCCATCATGGGAAACAACTTTGCCACATCCACTCTGTCCATGCCTTTTAACATTCGAAATGTTTCTATGAGGTCTCCCCTCATTCTTCTAAACTCCAAGGAATACAGTCCAAGAGCGGACAAACATTCCTCATATGTAAACCCTCTCATTCCCGGAATCATTCTAGTGAATCTTCTCTGTACCTTCTCCAACGTCAGCACATCCTTTCTTAAATAAGGAGACCAAAACTGCCCACAGTACTCCAAGTGAGGTCTCACCAGCGCCTTATAGAGGCTCAACATCACATCCCTGCTCCTATACTCTATTCCTCTAGAAATGAATGCCAACATTGCATTAGCCTTCTTCACTACCGACTCAACCTGGAGGTTAACTTTAAGAGATTCCTGTACGAGGACTCCCAAGTCCCATTGCATCTCAGAAATTTGAATTCTTTCTCCATTTAAATAATAGTCTGCCCGTTTATTTTTTCTGCCAAAGTGCATAACCATACAATTTCCAACATTGTACTTCATTTGCCACTTCTCTGCCCATTCTTCCAATCTATCCAAGTCTCTCTGCAGACTCTCCGTTTCCTCAGCACTACCGGCCCCTCCACCTATCTTGGTATCGTCAGCAAGCTTAGCCACAAAGCCATCTATTCCATAATCCAAATCGTTGATGTACAATGTAAAAAGAAGCGGCCCCAACACTGATCCCTGTGGAACACCACTGGTAACCAGCAGCCAACCAGAATAGGATCCCTTTATTCCCACTCTCTGTTTCCTGCCAATCAGCCAACGCTCTATCCACATATGTAACTTTCCTGTAATTCCATGGGCTCTTACCTTGTTAAGCAGCCTCATGTGTGGCACCTTGTCAAACGCCTTCTGAAAATCCAAATATACAACATCCACTGCATCTCCCTTGTCTAGCCTACTGGTAATTTCCTCAAAAGATTGTAATAGGTTTGTCAGGCAGGATTTTCCTTTAAGGAATCCATGCTGAGTTCTGCCTATCTTGTCATATGCCTCCAGGTACTCTGTAACCTCATCCTTGACAATCAACTCCAACAACTTCCCAACCACCGACGTCAAGCTAACAGGTCTATAATTTCCTTTTTGCTTCCTTGCCACCTTCTTAAATAGTGGAGTGACATTTGCAATCTTCCAGTCCTCTGGAACCATGCCAGAATCTATCGACTTTTGAAAGATCATCACTAATGCCTCCGCAATCTCCACAGCTACTTCCTTCAGAACACGAGGGTGCATTCCATCTGGTCCAGGAGGTTTATCAACCTTTAGCCTATTCAGCTTCCTGAGTACTTTCTCTGTCGTAATTGTGACTGCGCATACTTCTCTTCCCTGCCACCCTTGAGTGTCCAGTACCCTGCTGTCTTCCTCAGTGAAGACTGATGCAAAATACTTGTTCAGTTCCTCTGCCATCTCCTCATCTCCCATTACAATTTCTCCAGTATCATTTTCTATCGGTCCTATATCTACTATCACTTGTCTTTTACTCTTTATATACTTGAAAACGCTTTTAGTATCCTCTTTGATATTATTTGCTAGTTTCCTTTCATAGTTAATCTTTTCTCTCTTAATGACCTTCTTGGTTTCCTTTTGTAAGGTTTTAAAGACTTCCCAATCCTCTGTCTTCCCACTAATTTTTGCTTCCTTGTATGCCCTCTCCTTAGCTTTAACTTTGGCTTTGACTTCTCTTGTCAACCACGGTTGCATCCTTTTTCCACTCGAAAATTTCTTCTTTTTTGGAATATACCTGTCTTGCACATTCCTCATTTTTCGCATAAACTCCAGCCACTGCTGCTCTGCCGTCTTTCTGGCCAGTGTCTCTTTCCAGTCAACTTTGGCCAGTTCCTCTCTCATGCCACTGTAGTTTCCTTCACTCCACTGAAACACCGACACATCAGATTTCGGCTTCTCTTTTTCTAATTTCACAGTGAATTCAATCATGTTATGATCACTGCCTCCTAAGGGTTCTTTCACCTCAATCTCTCCAATCACCTCCGGTTCATTACACAATACCCAATCCAAGTGGGCTCAACAACAAGCTGTTCTAAAAAGCCATCTCGCAGACATTCTACAAATTCTCTCTCTTGAGATCCAGTGCCGACCTGATTTTTCCAATCTACTCGCATGTTAAAATCCCCCACAATTATCATAACACTGCCCTTCTGACAAGCCTTTTCTATTTCCAGTTGTAATTTGTAGTCCACATCTCTGCAGCTGTTTGGAGGCCTATAAATAACTGCCATCAGGGTCCTTTTACCCCTGCTATTCCTTAGCTCAACCCATAAAGATTCTGCACCTTCCGATCCTATATCACCTCTTTCTAATGATTTAGTATCATTTCTTACCAATTTCTTACCACGCCTCCCCCTCTGCCTACCTTCCTATCCTTCAGCTCCCAGAGACATGCATCCTTTAGCTAGGTCTCAGTGATGGCCACAATATCATACCTGCCAATCTGTAGCTGTACAACAAGATCATCCACCTTATTTCTTATGCTGCGTGCATTTAAGTACAACACCTTAAGACCAGTATTTGATACTTTTTGCTTTGATTTCACTGCAACTTTATTGCACTGCAACTCATCCCAATGGCTACACATTTGCCCCATCACCTGCCTGTCTTTTCTTTTCTTTCTTTTTAAATCTTTTTATTGAGTAAGTATACAAAAAAGGTAAGCCATATAAACATTAATACAATGTTAAAGTATAATAAAATTCCAAAAGATAACAATACCAAAAAGAAAATACTACAAACAATGTAATTTAAGCATAAGAAACCAAGATAACATAATAGTATACTAGATTTTATATATATCAATGGAAAAAAAGAAAAAAACCCCCCAAAAAAAAAAACCACCGTTGCCTGTCTTTTCTGACATGTTGCAATGAACGGCAATGTGATCTTGATCAGTTATGCAGATGTGCTGAGGAATGGCAATTTAATTTCAAATTATATAAGTGTGAGATGATGTACTTTAATTAGTTAAAGCAGGGTAGGTCATATTCAATGAATGACAGGGCATTGACGAGTGTTGTGGAACAGAAAACCTGGGAATACATGTGTACAACATACATCGAAGTTGCTGGTGAACGCAGCAGGCCGGGCAGCATCTCTAGGAAGTGGTACAGTCGACGTTTCGGGCCAAGACCCTTCGTCAGGACTCAGTAAGGTTGGAATGGGAACAAGGTGCGGTGAAGTCGAGACGGTTGATGTCCCGTCGGCAGTTAGCAATAAAGAGATCCAGAGCAGGCAGAAGACCGGAGCGGGGTGTCCATGAAGAGGAGGAGGGTTGAAGATGGGAGAAGGGGTCATCGGTGGGGGTAGAAGAGTCCTTGCCGAAGAAGTAGGCTCGGAGACGGCTGAAGAAGAGTTCCGCATCATGGCGAACGTGGAACTCGCTGAGGTGTGGGCGAAGGGGTACAAAGGTGAGGCCCTTAGTGAGGACAGAGCATTCTGCCTCAGACAGTTGAAGGTCGGAGGGGATGGTAAAGACCCGGCACGGATGAGAGCTGGGATCAGAGGGGGGAGGGGGGAGGCTGGGGGTGTCAATGGAGAGGGGAGGGTTGGGGTGAGAGGAAGATGGAGCCTCTGAGGGCCCAGGAACTGACGGTGGGATCTGAGGGAGATGGGGTTGCAGAGTGGTGGTGGGGCAAGGGGAGACGGGAGTCACAGTAGCAGCACATAAAGATCCGGCCTGGAGTTCAAGGCTGGAGTCACAGTTGGTGATTGCGCAATCGCTGTGAAGGTGTCCATGGTCGTTGCTGGAGTCCAGGTTTTGAATATGCCCTGAGGTGCTGGAGCCGGTGAGATCAATGGCAGCGGCCGCAATCTGAAATTCATGCCTGCTAGCGTCAGGGCCAGCAGGCTCTGGGGTCTGTGGATGTAAGATCTTGTGATCTTTGCCTAACATGACAAAGTCAAAAAAACAGCGATTGCAGGCATGGATCCGACGGAGGGTGAAATAACGGGTAGGACCATTACAGACAGCGAAGAAAGTGTCCCGAAGGTGTGGAAGGGTCTGGGATAGGGACACCAAATACCTCCTCATGGTGGAGAGGGTCACCTTCAGAGCTTGATGGGAGAAGCGACGAGAGGCAGAGTCAATAAAATCTGAGTACCTGGGATCCTCAGAAGGTCCAAATTGAGAGGCTCGAAAACGAATCCTAAAGCCAACCCTGGGGTCTCGACCCAAAACGTCGACTGTACCTCTTCCTAGAGATGCTGCCTGGCCTGCTGCGTTCACCAGCAACTTTGATGTGTGTTGCTTGAATTTCCAGCATCTGCAGAATTCCTCGTGTTTACATTTTTAAATACATATGTACAGTTGACTGAAAGCAGCCACACGAGTAGACAAGTAGACAGGTGTTTAGCATGCTGGCCTTCACCTGTCAAGGTATCGAGTTGAGGAATAGGGACATTATGCTGCAGATGTACAAGCTGTTGGTGAGGTCAAACTTGGAGTAATCTGTACTGTTTTGGTGACCCTGTTATAGGAAAAAACACTGCCAAGCTGGAGAGTGTGCAGAAGAGATTTATGAGGATGGTGTCTGGACTAAATATAGGGAATGGTTGGCCAAATGGGATCTGCATTCCCTAGAATATAGAAGAATGAATGGTAACCTCTTAGAAATTTATAAAATTATACAAGATATCAATAACTTAGATAGTCATAACCTTATCCCTGGAGTTGGGAGGTCCAAAACTAGAGAGCCAAATATAAGGTAAGACCATAAGATATAGGAGCAAAATTAGGCCATTTAGACGATCGAGTCTGTTCAACCATTTCATCATGGCTGATCCAATTTTCCTCTCAGCTCCAATCTCCTGCCTTCTCCCTGTATCCCTTCATGCCCTGACAAATCAAGAATCTATCAACCTATGCCTTAAATATCCATAAAGACTTGGCCTCCACAGCTGCCTGTGGCAAAGAATTCCATAGATTCTCTGCTCTCCAGCTATAGAAATTCCTCCTCATCTACGTTCTAAAAGGACACCTTTCTATTCTGAAGCTGAGGTCTTAGACTCTCCCATCATAGGAACCATCCTCTCCATTACCTTTCACCATTCGATAGGTTTCATTGAGGTCACCCCTCATTCTTTTAAATTCTAGTGAATACAGGCTGAAAGCCATCAAATGCTCTTCATGTGACAAGCCATTCAATCCTGGAACCATTTCTGTGAATCTCCTTTGAACCCCCTCTGCCGAAGTGCGTGACCATACACTTCTCGACACTGTATTCCATCTGCTATTTCTTTGCCCATTCTCCTAATCTGTGTAAGTCCCTCTGTAGCCTCTCTACTTCCTAAAACTACCTGCCCCTCTACCTAGCTTCATATCATCTGCAAACTTTGCAACAAAGCCATCAGTTCCAACATCCAAATTACTTTGGTCCCTGAGGAACGTTGTTTAGTTTAGCTTCATATATGTGTACAGCTGAACGATCATAAACTTGAACTTGATGCACATACCAAGGAACTTGAAGCTCTCTACCCTCTTCGCCTCAACACTGTTGATGCAGACATGACCTTGTACACCGGTCCCTTTCTGAACCCAATGACCAGCTCTTTTGTTGACTTCGTGGGAAAGGTCATGATGCCATGTCACCAAGCTCTCCATCTCCTTCCAGTTCTACAACTTATTGTTATTTGAGATGCAGCCCACTACAATGGTATCATCTGCAAACTTATAGATGGAGTTAGAGCAGAAGCTGGCCATGCAGTCATACGTGTACAGGGAATAGAGTAAAGGGCTGAGGATTCAACCTTGTGGAGCATCAGTGTTTAAAATGATCACAGGATGGAGTTGTAGAAGGAGGCATTAACTCCCCAGATCTGAAGCTTGGTTATGAGTCTGACTGGAACAATAGTATCGAAGGCAGAACTGTAGTCAATAAACAATAGTTGGATGTAAGTTTCTTTGCTTTCAGGTGCTCCAGAGATGAGTGTCAAGCCAGGGAGATAGCACCTGCCCTGAACTTGTTATGGTGGTAGTCAAACTTCAGTGGGCCTAAGTTATTTGGAAAGTTGGAGTTAATATGTGTCATGACCAGCCTCTCTAAGAACTTAATGATGGTAGGTGTTAAAGCCACTGGGAAGTAATCTTTAAGTAATCTTTAAGTAATCTTTCCTGGATATCAGGATGACAATGGTCTTCTTAAAGCAGAAGCCTGCAATAGGGAGAGGTTAAAAATGTCTGCAACTAACCCTACTAGCTGATCCACACAGGTTCTAAAGACAGAGCCAGAGACACCACAGAAACCCAATGTTTTCCATGGGTTCACCCTCCGAAAGACTGATCTTATATCTACACTGTGACTGTAGAATCAGGTGCACTGAAGACCGTCAAGGTGCATGATGACATACCCATTCCAATCTGTTCAAAATGTTAGCAGAATATTTTAAGCTTATCATGTTGCTACTTTTAGGGAGCTTTGGACTTGAACCCCAAGGTCCCTCTGTATATCAATGCTCCTAAGGGACCTGCAGTTTACTGTACAAATTCCTTCTACAGTAGGCATTCCAAAATTCAGCAACTTACACGACTCCATCTAAATTTCCAATTGATCTATATTCAGCTATATCTGGTGCAATTCCATCATTTTTGTGTCATTTACAAACTTACTAATCAGACTACCTACATTTTCATTCAAATAAGTGTAACACCCCGGGAAAAGTTTCATTGCTACCATGGTGGTCTTTCTGTAGAAGCAGTGTTTGGGTTATGGTTAGAGATTACGGATGCTTTGGAATGTGATCTGGGTCTTTTGTTCAGTGTGAGAGGAAGAGAGAAGATGCTGGAGAGACCAGTCATAGGATACAACCCGGCCGGGAGATCGTGGTTCATTGGAGCCAGGTGGCAAGATCAACTGAGGATCGGTGAATTGAGCTCCAACTGCTGCACATTTGACTGCTTAATTATAATGGGCACTTTTTGTTTTTTCTTTATTTTCTTTACTAACCCTTTAGTTGAGATTCATAAATATAATTCCTTTAGTCGTATGCAGTTTGCTGTCTGTTGTTTCTTGGCACTGAGTTGTAACAGGGTTGCAAATTACACAGCATCCACACAAACCAGGGTATGGGGGTGGGAGAATGGTCCCAATCTCACGAGTTTGGCAGCACCGGAGTGTGCCTTCCCTTGAATAATGCAGCCAAGGAAACCGGTGGGGTTTCATAACTTTTATATAATTACAAACAACAGAGATCACATCACTGATCCCTGCAGGACTCCACAGGTCAAAGGCCGCTCATCAGAAAATACACCCATCCACCATTACCTTCTGTTTTCTATGACAAAGCAAATTTTGACTCCAGTCTACCAAGTTTCCATGGATTCCATGTGTCTTAATCTTTTGGATCAGCCTACAATATGGGACCTTGTCAAATGCTTTACTGAAGTCCATATTAACAACATCCATTCTCCTCCCTTCAACAGTCATTTCCATTCGTTCATTCATTCATTATGTGTTGTCTCATATGACATGGGTCATTCATGGTCTTTCCATGACCATGAATGTTCTTAGCAATTTTTTTACAAAAGTGGTTTGCCATTGCCTTCTTCTGGAAAGTGTCTTTATAAGACAGGTGACCCCAGCCATTATCAATAGTCTTCAGATATTATCTGCCTGGCACAGGCAAGTATTGTGATCTGCACCAGCTGCTCATATGACCACCTGCTCCCATAGCTTCATGTGACCCTGATCGTGAGGGGCTAAGCAGGTGCTACATCATGTCCAAGGGTGAGCTGCAGGTTAGTGGAGAGAAGGAGCACCTTATACCTCCTTTGGTAGAGACATATCTCCATCCGCCACCCACATTTCCATCACCTCTTCAAAAAACCTATACCAATTTTGAGATACATGATCTCCACCACACAAAGCCATACTGACTATAAGAACATAAGAAATAGGAGCAAGAGTAGGCCATCCAGCCCATCAAGCCTGCCCCGGCATTCAATAAGATCATGGCTGATCTGTCTGTAAACTCAGCTCCATCTACCTGCCTTTTCCCCATAACCCTTAATTCCCCTACTATGTAAAAATCTATCTAACTGTATCTTAAATATATTTAGTGAAGAAGCCTCAACTGCTTCCCTGGGCAGAGAATTCCACAGATTCACCACTCTCTGGGAAAAACAGTTTCTCCTCATCTTTGTCCTAAATCGTCTCCTCTGAATCTTGAGGCAATGTTCCTTATTTCTAGTCTCACCTACCAATGGAAACAACTTTCCTACTTCTACCTTATCTATCCCTTGCAAAATTTTGTATGTTTCTATAAGATCCCCTCTTATTCTTCTGAATTCCAGAGAGTATAGTCCCAGGTGACTCAATCTTTCCTCATAGCTTAACCCCATCATATCTGGAATCAATCTGGTGAACCTCCTCTCTACTGCCTCCAAAGCCAGTATATCCTTCCTCAAGTATGGAGACCAAAACTGCACACAGTCATCCAGGTGCAGCCTCACCAGTATCCTGTATAGTTGCAGCATGATCTCCCTGCTCTTGAACTCAATCCCTGTAGCAATGAAGGCCAACATTCCGTTTGCCTTCTTAATAACTTGTTGTACCTGCAAGCCAACTTTTTGCAATTCATGAACAAGCACTCCCAAGTCCCTCTGCACAACAGCATGCTGCAATCTTTCACCATTTAAATAATAATCTACTCTTCTATTATTCCTTCCAAAGTGGATGATCTCCCATTTACCCAATGTTGTATTTCATCTGCCAGACCTTGGCCCACTCAATTAACCTATCTATATCCCTCTGCAAACTCTCCACATCCTCTGTACAATTTGCTTTTCCACTCAGTTTAGTGTCATCAGCAAATTTGACTACACTACACTCAGTCTCCTCTTCCAAATCATCGATGTAAATGGTACACAGCTGTGGGCCCACCACCGCATCCCACTCACCACTGACTGCCAACTGGAGAAACACCCATTTATACCAACTCTCTGCCTTCTATCGGTTAACCAATCTACTATCCATGCCAATACACTTCCTCCGACTCCATGCATCTGTATCTTATTTAGAAGTCTCTTGTGCAGCACGATATTGAATGCCTTCTGGAAATCCAAGTATACGACATCCACCTGTTCCCCTCTATCCACTGCACTCATTATGTCCTCAAAGAACTCCAGTAAGTTTGTCAAACAGGACCTGCCCTTTCTGAATCTATGCAGTGTCTGTCTAATGGAACCACTCCTTTCTAAATGTTTTGCTATTTCTTCCTTAATGACAGCTTCAAGCATTTTCCCAATTACAGATGTTAAGCTAACTGGCCTATAGTTGCCCATCTTTTACCCACACCATTTTTTAAAAAGCGGCATGACATTTGCTGTCTTCCAATCTGCCAGAGTCTAGAGAATTTTGGTAAATGATTACCAACGCATCTACTATAACCTCTGCCAATTCCCTCAGCACCCTGGGATGCATCTAATCAGGACCAGGGGACTTATCTACCTTCAGGCCCTTTAGTTTGCTCATCACTATCTCTTTAGTGACAGGGATTTTATCGAGGTCCTCATCTCCCATTTCGTCCATAACATCATTCTTTGGCATACTAGACGTGTCCTCCACTATGAAGACAGACACAAAATGGCCGTTCAATGCCTCAGCCATTTCCTTACACCCAATATCAATATTCCCTTATCGTCTTCCAAGGGACCCATGTTAACTTTAGCCACATTCTTCCACTTTATATATTTATAAAAACTTTTGCTATCTGTTTTTATATTTTGTGCTAATTTACCTTCATACTCTATCTTCCCTTTCCTTATTTCTTGTTTAGTTGTTCTTCGTTGCATTTAAAATTTTCCCAATCCTCCAATCTCCCACTACTTTCTGTGATTTTGTACACATGAGTTTTTAATTTGATACTATTTTTATTTCCTTAGTTATCCAAGGCTGGCTCTCCCCACAGTTACTGTCCTTACTTTTGACTGGAATATACTTTTATTGAGTACTGTGAAAAATCTCTTTGAAAGTATTCCACTGTTCCTCAACAATCCTACCAAATAGCCTATGCTCCCAAACCATATTAGCCAACTCTCCCTTCATCCAGTTGTAGTCTCCCTTGTTCAAGCATAGTCCACTAGTTTTAGGTCTAACTACTTCATCCTCCATCTATACGCGAAATTCAGTCATACTATGATCTTTCTTTCCAGAGGATCTCTGACTACAAGATCATTAATCTTACCTATCTCATTGTGCAGGACTAAATCTAAGATAGCATTTTCCCTTGTAGGTTCACTAACAAGCTGTTCAAGAAAGCCATCACGGATGCATTCTATGAAATCCTCCTCAAGACTTCCTTGACCAACCTGATTCACCCAATCTATGTGGAAGTTAATATCTCCTATGACAACTGCTGTTCCATTCTTACAAGCCTCAGTTATTTCTTGGTTAATCGCCTCTGCCACTGCAATATTTTTATTAGGTGGCCTATAGACAACACCCACCAGTGATTTTTTTTTCCTGATCTCATCCTTAATTAAGAGCACCACCCCACCTCCTTTGCCTTCCTGCCTATCTTTCCGTATTACCTGATCTCTAGTAGGTCCTTGCCTTTCCAAATGCAATTAAGTCCTGTTCATAAGAATTTTCTCGATCAAGTTCCCTATCCCTGATGTAGGTTCACTAAAATATTGTTTGCTAGGTTATCTCTAAGGCCCTGCTTTAATAAATGCAGCAACACTATTCTCTAGGCTCCTGGAATGTTGTGTGTAGCTAATGAGGATATAAAGGTCTCGATCAGTGCCCTCGAAATGTCCCACTATGCTTTATTCACTATCTTCAAGTAGATCCCGCTAGGCCTTAATATTTTTTTCCAAAACCTTTTCTTTCATGACATCAACATGCCCAAGAATTTCGACACACACCTCCCTGATCTCTCTATCATTCTTTATAGTGCCTTCTGGCTCCGCAGATGATGGCTGTCCTGCTAGGTATTTCAAACTCTCTATCTCAATTTTTGACAACTGGTGTGTTCCGTTTCTCACAAATTATTTTTTGCACTTCTCACACCTTCATTCATCACTTTCCATTACGCCTTCCCGGACAGTTAATGTGTGGCAAGCAAGCCTTTAAATTCAAGTTCAATTCAAGCTCAAGATCTAATTATCATTCAACCATACATGAATGTAACCAAACGGAACAGTGTTCCTCCAGCTTGTTGAGCATTTCCAGGATACTCGAGAGGGGTTTTTCAGATTTCCAGTACAGTATCTGCATTTCTTTCTTTGCTTTTCAAATGCACTGTACTCTGCAATTTTAAGGCAGGTTCCAGTATAGTGAGTTCAAGTTCAAATTCAGGTTTGTCATTCAACCATACGTGAATACCCATGAATACGGCCAAACTAAACAGCATTCCCCCAGAGCCAAGGTGAAAAGCACAGCACCAACAGTCATACACAGCACAAGCCATTTATAGCACACATAAGATAGCAATAAACATATAGTCACACAAAAAAAAGATATAATCCAAGTCCCAGAGTCCATGGAATCTATGGAATTTGTTGCCATGGGCAGCAGTGGAGGCGAAGTCATTGGGTGTATTTAAGGCAGAGATTGATAAGTATCTGAGTAGCCAGGGCATCAAAGGTTATGGTGAGAAGGCAGGGGAATGAGACTAAATGGGAGAATGGATCAGCTCATGATAAAATGGCGGAGCAGACTCGATGGGCCGAATGGCCGACTTCTGCTCCTTTGTCTTATGGTCTTATGGTCCATGGATGTAGCTGGCAAGAGCAAGCCTGCTGTAGTCTGCAGATGAACATAATCCAGTTTGTCTTCCATTGAACAAACCCTGGAGAACAGCACCAATAAAGGCATGGTCACCACACCACACCTGTGTGACCTCTCCAGGGTGGCTTCAACAGGCGACACCATGGCATAAGGCCTAGTCTGTGCTAAACTGAGACTATGAAGCTCCCCCTTCATCGGTCCTGCTAATAAACCAGTGAATCGGACTCGCAACGTTCCACATTACCAGTATTGAACAGGGACCAGAAAAATGTCGAAGACAATCACTTGTTGTTAGACTGACCCAGATGCCTCTCTGTAGCAGGCAGCAACAAGTCCAGCTCCTTCAGCTCCTCCACCAAAGAGCAATTCATTAATGTGGTAGACCTGCACAACCTCAAGTTCTTAATGTCCAGCAGTGCTTTGTGATCATAAAAAAGCCATTTAAAAAAGAAAAATACACCTTTGATGGGCCCCAAAGAGGCCACTGTGTTCAAGTACATTGCCATCTTACTGGAAGATAAGATGGTTCTTGTACACCTCTATCATGTCTATTATGTCTCCTCTCATCCTCCTTCTCTCCAAAGAGTAAAGCCCTAGCTCCCTTAATCTCTGATCATAATGCATACTCTCTAAACCAGGCAGCATCCTGGTAAATCTCCTCTGTACCCTTTCCAATGCTTCCACATTCTTCCCATAGTGAGGCGACTAGAACTGGACACAGTACTCTAAGTGTGGCCTAGCCAGAGTTTTATAGAGCTGCATCATTACATCGCGACTCTTAAACTCTATCCCTCGACTTATGAAAGCTAACACCCCATAAGCTTTCTTAACTACCCTATCTACCTGCGAGGCAACTTTCAGGGATCTGTGGATATGTACCCCCAGATCCCTCTGCTCCTCCACACTACCAAGTATCTTGCCATTTACTTTGTACTGTGCCTTGGAGTTTGTCCTTCCAAAGTGTACCACCTCACACTTCTCTGGGTTGAACTCCATCTGCCACTTCTCAGCCCACTTCTGCATGCTATCAATGTCTCTCTGCAATCTTCGACAATCCTCTACACTATCTACAACACCACCGACCTTTGTGTCATCTGCAAACTTGCCAACCCACCCTTCTAAAACCACATCCAGGTGGTTAATAAAAATCATGAAAAGTAGAGGTCCCAGAACAGACCCTTGTGGGACACCACTAGTCACAATCCTCCAATCTGAATGTACTCCCTCCACTACGACCCTCTGCCTTCTGCAGGCAAGCCAATTCTGAATCCACCTGGCCAAACTTCCCTGGATCCCATGCCTTCTGACTTTCTGAATAAGCCTACCGTGTGGAACCTTGTCAAATGCCTTACTAAAATCCAGATAGATCACATCCACTGCACTACCCTCATCCATATGCCTTGTCACCTCCTCAAAGAACTCTATCAGGCTTGTTAGACACGATCTGCCCTTCAGAAAGCCATGCTGACTGTCTCTGATCAGACCATGATTCTCTAAATGCCCATAGATCCTATCTCTAAGAATCTTTTCCAACAGCTTTCCCACCACAGACGTAAGGCTCACTGGTCTATAATTACCCGGACTATCCCTACTACCTTTTTTGAACAAGGGGACAACATTCGCCTCCCTCCAATCCTCCAGTACCACTCTCGTGGACAACGAGGACATAAAGATCCTAGCCAGAGGCTCGGCAATCTCTTTCCTCGCCTCGTGGAGCAGCCTGGGGAATATTCCGTCAGGCCCCGAGGACTTATCCGTCCTAATGTATTTAAACAACTCCAACACCTCCTCTCCCTTGATATCAACATGCTCCAGAACATCAACCTCACTCATATTGTCCTCACCATCATCAAGTTCCCTCTCATTGGTGAATACCCCTCTCATTGAGGACCTCGCTCACTTCCACAGCCTCCAGGCACATCTTCCCACCTTTATCTCTAATCGGTCCTACCTTCACTCCTGTCATCCTTTTGTTCTTCACATAATTGAAGAATTGAATAAATGGTTCATTCCATTATGTCTGGTTCTCAGAAGAAAATGCATGAAATTAACTCAATATTAATATCTTTGACCAGTATCCCCTGTGTCTGACAAATGTTTTTCAATTTATTACAATTTTATGACTTAATTAACAATAAAGGTATTCTCTATAAAAGTATTTAGAAACATAGAAACATAGAAAATAGGTGGAGTAGGCCATTCGGCCCTTCGAGCCTGCACCGCCATTCAGTATGATCATGGCTGATCGTCCAACTCAGAACCCTGTACCAGCCTTCCCCCCATACCCCCTGATCCCTTTAGCCACAAGGGCCATATCTAACTCCCTCTTAAATATAGCCAATGAACTGGCCTCAATTGTTGCCTGTGGCAGAGAATTCCACAGATTCACCACTTTCTGTGTGAAGAAGTTTTTCCTCATCTCGATCCTAAAAGGCTTCCCCTTTATCCTCAAACTGTGACCCCTCGTTCGGGACTTCCCCAACATCGGGAACAATCTTCCTGCATCGAGCCTGGCCAATCCCTTTAGAACTTTATACGTTTCAATAAGATCCCCCCTCAGTCTTCTAAATTCCAGAGAGTATAAGCCTAGTCGATCCAGTCTTTCATCATATGAAAGTCCTGCCATCCCAGGAATCAATCTGGTGAAACTTGTTTGTACTCCCTCTATGACGAGAATGTTTTTCCTCAGATTAGGAGACCAAAACTGCACACAATACTCCAGGGGTGGTCTCACCAAGGCCTTGTACAACTGCAGTAGTACCTCCCTGCTCCTGTACTTGAATCCTCTTGCTATGAATGACAGCATACCATTCGTCTTTTTCACCGCCTGCTGTACCTGCATGCCCACTTTCAATGACTGATGTACAATGACACCCAGGTCTCGTTGCACTTCCCCTTTTCCTAATCGGCCACCATTCAGGTAATAATCTGTTTTCCTGTTCTTGCCACCAAAGTGGATAACCTCACATTTATCCACATTAAATTGCATCTGCCATGAATTTGCCCACTCACCTAACCTATCCAAGTCACCCTGCGTCCTCTTAGCATCCTCCTCACAGCTAACACTGCCGCCCAGCTTCGTGTCATTCGCAAACTTGGAGAAGCAGCATTTAATTCCCTCATCTAAGTCGTTAATATATATTGTAAACAACTGGGGTCCCAGCATTGAGCCCTGCGGTACCCCACTAGTCACTGCCTGCCATTCTGAAAAGGTCCCATTTATTCCCACCCTTTGCTTCCCGTCTGTCAACCAATTCTCTATCCACATCAATACCTTACCCCCAATACCGTGTGCTTTAAGTTTGGACACTAATCTCCGGTGTGAGACTTTGTCAAAAGCCTTTTGAAAATCCTAATACACCAGATCCACTGGTTCTCCCCTATCCACTCTACTAGTTACATCCTCAAAAAATTCTGAGATTCGTCAGACATGATTTTCCTTTCACAAATCCATGCTGACTTTGTCCGATGATTTCACCGCTTTCCAAATGTACTGTAATAACATCTTTGATAACTGACTCTAGCATTTTCCCCACCACCGATGTCAGGCTTACCGGTCTGTAATTCCCTGGTTTCTCTCTCCCTCCTTTTTTAAAAAGTGGGGTTACATTAGCCACACTCCAATCCTCAGGATCTAATCCAGAATCTAAAGCGTTTTGAAAAATTATCACTAATGCATCCACTATTTCTTGGGTTACTTCCTTAAGCACTCTGGGATGCAGACCATCTGGCCCTGGGGATTTATCTGCCTTTAATCCTTTCAATTTACCTAACACCACTTCCCTACTAACATGTATTTCTCTCAGTTCCTCCATCTCACTAGACCCTCGGTCCCCTACTATTTCTGGAAGATTATTTATGTCCTCCTTAGTGAAGATAGAACCAAAGTAGTTATTCAATTGGTCTGCCATGCCCTTGTTCCCCATGATCAATTCACCTGTTTCTGACTGTAAGGGACCTACATTTGTCTTAACCAATCTTTTTCTTTTCACATATCTATAAAAGCTTTTACAGTCAGTTTTTACGTTCCCTGCCAGTTTTCTCTCATAATCTTTTTTTCCCCTTCCTAATTAAGCCCTTCGTCCTCCCCTGCTGGACTCTGAATTTCTCCCAGTCCCCAGGTCAGCCACTTTTTCTGGCTAATTTGTATGTTTCTTCTTTGGAATTGATACTATCCCTAACTTTCCTTGTCAGCCACGGGTGCACTACCTTCCCTGGTTTATTCTTTTGCCAAACTGGGATGAACAATTGTTGTAGTTCATCCATGCGATCTTTAAATGCTTGCCATTGCATATCCACCATCAACCCTTTAAGTATCATTTGCCAGTCTATCTTAGCTGATTCACGTCTCATACCTTCAAAGTTACCCTTCTTTAAGTTCAGAACCTTTGTTACTGAATTAACTATATCACTCTCCATCTTAATGAAGAATTCCACCATATTATGGTCACTCTTACCCAAGGGGCCTCGCACGACAAGATTGCTAATTAACCCTTCCTCATTGCTCAATACTCAATCTGGAATAGCCTGCTCTCTAGTTGGTTCCTTGACATGTTGGTTCAGAACCCTATCCCGCATACATTCCAAGAAATCCTCTTCCTCAGCAACCTTACCAATTTGGTTCACCCAATTCTATATGTAGATTGAAGTCACCCATTATAACTGCTGTTCCTTTATTGCACACATTTCTAATTTCCTGTTTAATGCCATCCATAACCTCACTACTACTGTTAGGTGGCCTGTACACAACTCCCACCAGCGTTTTCTGCTCCTTAGTGTTATGCAGCTCTCGTTACATGCACGTGTGGTTCAACTCTTTGAGTGATTATGCAGAAAGTTTGAAATTAATAACTCATCTCCCTCTACCTTAGGCCACAAACTTATCAATCACCCCTGCTGTGGACCACTTTCTGGAGGTCCAGGATGCCGACTTCTACAAAGAAGGGATCCGTATGCTCCACGACCACTGGACTAAGTGCATAAATGTAGGAGGGGACTATGTTGAAAAATAAATGTGCCATGTGGATAAATGTGAAGTTATCCACTTTGGTGGCAAAAATAGGAAACAGATTATTATCTGAATGGTGGCCGATTAGGAAAAGGGGAGGTGCAACGAGACCTGGGTGTCATTATACACCAGTCATTGAAAGTGGACATGCAGGTACAGCAGGCGGTGAAAAAGGCAAATGGTATGCTGGCATTTATAGCAAGAGGATTCGAGTACAGGAGCAGGGAGGTACTACTGCAGTTGTACAAGGCCTTGGTGAGACCACACTTGGAGTATTGTGTGCAGTTTTGGTCCCCTAATCTGAGGAAAGACATCCTTGCCATAGAGGGAGTACAAAGAAGGTTCACCAGATTGATCCCTGGGATGGCAGGACTTTCATATGAAGAAAGACTGGATGAACTAGGCTTCTACTCGTTGAAATTTAGAAGATTGAGGGGGGATCTGATTGAAACGTATAAGATCCTAAAGGGATTGGACAGGCTGGATGCAGGAAGATTGTTCCCGATGTTGGGGAAGTCCAGAACGAGGGGTCACAGTTTGAGGATAGAGGGGAAGCCTTTTAGGACCGAGATTAGGAAAAACTTCTTCACACAGAGAGTGGTGAATCTGTGGAATTCTCTGCCACAGGAAACAGTTGAGGCCAGTTCATTGGCTATGTTTAAGAGGGAGTTAGATATGGCCCTTGTGGCTACAGGGGTCAGGGGGTATGGAGGGAAGGCTGGGGCGGGGTTCTGAGTTGGATGATCAGCCATGATCATAATAAATGGCGGTGCAGGCTCGAAGGGCCGAATGGCCTACTCCTGCACCTATTTTCTATGTTTCTATGTTTCTACCTTATCACCCTTCGAATATTCATTAGGACACTTATTTCTAAAAGCTGGAAGACAAAAGGTAAAAAAGCATTGTGCACTGCAACATAGGTAGAGATTTTTTAAATATTATACATTGCAGTATCTGTACTCTCTGAAATAGTTCTGTACATATGTTGAGAATCAACTGATACCAAAATGAACACACTTATCTCAAATAATTAATTTTTATTTCAAGGATCAAAGTATTAATGCACAATTTTCTCATCTCATATCAATAAACATATTGCAGTCATCCATGTAATAAAAACAAATACAAGAAGACAATTTGTGCAGAGCAGAGTCCCACAGGCAGTAAGGATATATGACCATGTAATCTTTAATTAGTCAAGAATGAGAAATAAATATTGAAGAGTATTTGTAGAAATTCATTTACTCAGAGTTCTGATGTTTACATCAACTTCTTCAAAAATGCTAACTTAGAAGTTTATCTTCAGTCACTTGTGCTAACTGTACAGTGTATTAGCAAAATAGTCTGTTTCTAAAAGTTAATTTTGTTAGAATCAAATTTTGGAAATGGAGTATAATACATGGATATTATCATACTCTGCTTATGGATCAAAAATGAAATCATTGTTACCTCAATAATATATTAAACTATTAGTTATAATTATGTGCTCACCTTTCCAAAGGTGAAATCTAGACTACATTATCATTTAATTTTGAGGTAAGATTGGAATTACTGAGAAAAGAATGTGCAATATTTTTTCATATGTTTTAATTCCCTCATTTTTTTTACAGGAAATGTTGGTAGCATTCTTTTAAAGAACCCTGTGAAATATTCTATAACATTCTTTCCTCTCATCATACTGTCTGGAGTTTTCCTTTCTAATGTTGACATTTTGTTTCTTGAATGAAATAAACAATGTTGAATATACTGTACATCAGCATTTTCCAAGTTTAAAGGAAAAATCTGACATGATATAGTAGCCTGTGTGTGTTCTATAAGACCATGAGACATAGGAACAGAATTAGCCATTTGGCCATTGAGTCTGCTCAGCCTTTCAAACCTGGATGATTTATTTTCCATCTCAGCTCCATTCTCCTGCCTTCTTCTCATAACCCCTATTAATCAAGAACCTATTATTGCCACACATGGCTGTGGCCTCTCACTAAAGAACAAGACCATTGACATCAATGTAACCAAATCTTGCATAGAGAATTCCATGTGTATAGGTAACTAGATTTCATGTTTCACTCAGAAAATTATTTCATCAAGACAGAACCGTGGTTTTCAAGTCTCTTCAGTTATATACCACCTGCAATACAAATTCATCACACTAAGTACTATGGTCTAGTATTCTGCCCAGTGATTTGGTTTCTTCTTGTTTGTTTGATTGAATTTAGCTATTTCTGAAATCAAGTTATCTCCAAGTAAAAACATATTTTGAAATGTATCTTGTAATGTATCATGAAACATCAATCTCCCCATCAAAGCATGGGAAGAGTTTTAAAATCAACCCAATTTTCCTCATCTCCTTTGGTGCTGGATGAATACGTTATCATTCGGTACTGGACAACTGCTCAATATGGTGTAAAAATATATGAAAAATAGCATGGCCTACTTTTGTCCTTGGCACAGGCCTGTTGTCAAAGAACTGGATGGGAAAAATAAAGTATTTAGCAGGGCTCAGGGTATGTGGCTTTTTGAGTTTGATAGTCAGAAGACTTGAAGATCAGTTGCTAACATTAAATCTTTGATTTTGTTTTAATTATTGGAATCTTTTCTGAAATGCTAATGGACCCCATTTGGTACAAATGGAGTGCTTCATGGGAACCCATGTTTCACCTTGAACCTGAGATATAAGAGTAAAATTGACACAAGTGGGGTTATACCTTCTTGGCATTATAATGTTACACAGAAAACAAAATGGCAGGGATACTCAACAGATCAGAGAACATTTGTGGAAGAAGAAAGCGATCCATTACAAAGGTAGTCAAATGGACGACTACATCCTGATGGGAGTTATATACGGGCCTCCAAACAATAGCCAGGATGTGGGATATCAATTACAATGGAAGAAAAAAAAAAGGCGTGTAAAAAGTGCAATGTTATGAGAGTGATGGAGGGTTTCACTATGCAGGTAGATTGAGAAAATTCAGCGGGTACTGGATCCCGAGGGAGACCTTATAGAAAGCCTACAAGATGGCTTTTCAGAGCATCTTGTGGTTGAGCCTACGAGGGGACAGGCAATTCTGGATTAGGTGTTGTGTAATGAACCAAATTTGATTAGGGAGCTTAAAGTAAAGGAATCCTTCAGAGTCAATGATCATAATAGTGATAGAATTCGCCCTGCAGTTTGAGAGGGAGAAGATAGAGTTAGATGTATCAGTGTTGCAGTGAAGCCAGCAGAATAGCAGAGGCATAAGAGAGGAACTGGCCAAAGGTCACTATCAGGAATGACGACAGAACAATAAGGTCTGAGTTTCTGGGGTAGTTCAGAAGGTGCAGGATAGATACATGCTAAAGGTGAAGAAGTATTCTGAAGGGAGAATAAAACAACTGTGGCTGACAAGGGAAGTCAAAGACAGCATAAAAGCAAAAGAGAAGGCATATAATATAGCAAAAAAATAGTGGGAAGTTTGAAGATTGGAAAGCTTTTAAAAACCAACAGAAGGCAACAAAAAAGCCATAAGGGGAAAAAAGATGAAATATAAAGGCAAGCTAGCCAATAATATAAAAGAGCATACCAAAAGCTTTTTCTGATATTTATAAAGGGTAAAAGAGATGTGAGAGTGGATATTACACTGCTGGAAAATAACGTTGGAAAGGTAGAAATGGGGGACAAAGAAATGGCAGACAAACTAAATCAGTATTTTGTGTCAAACTTTGCTGTGGGAAACACCAGCAGTATGTTAGAAATTTGACAGTGAGAAGAAGCGAGTGTAGTTGCTGTACGAAGGAGAAGGTGCTTGGGAAACTGAAGGTAGATTAGTCACCTGGACCGGATGGATTTACACTGTAGGGTTCTGAAAGAGATAGCTGAAGAGATTGCAGATATATCAATAATGATTTTTCTAGAATCATTAAATTCTGGAATGGTTCTGGAGGACTGGAAAATTGCAAATGTTACTAAACTGTTTAAGAAGGGAGATAGGCACAAGAGAGGAAATTATAAGCCAGTTAGCCTGACTTCAGTGGTTGGGAAGATGTTGGAGACCATTATTAAGGATGAGGTTTCAGGGTACTTGGAGGCACATGATAAAATAGGCCAAAGTCAGCATGGTCTCCTTAAGTGGAAATCTTGCCTGGCAAATCTGTTCAAAGTCTTCGAATAAATAACTGGCAGGATAGACAAAGGAGATTCAATAGATAAACAAGAGAAGATCTACAAATGCAGGAAATCCAAAGCAACATGCACAGAATGCTGGAAGAACTCAGCAGGCCTGACAGTATCCATGGAAAAGAGTACAGTTGATGCTCCAGGCCAAAACCCTCAGCAAGACACTTCAGAGATCCATTTGATGTTGTTTACTTAAATTTTCAGAAGGCCTTTGACAAAGTGCCACACATGAAGCTGCTTAACAAGCTCGTGGCATAACAGGAAAGATACTACCATGGATAGAAAATTGGCTGACTAGCAAGAGGGCTGACAAAGAGTGGGAATAAAAGGGGTCCATTCTGGTTGGCTGCTGTTGACAAGTGGTGTTCCACAGGGGTCAGAATTGAGACAGTTTCTTTTCCCGTAATATGTCAACAATTTGGTTGATGAAATTTATGACTTTGTGGCTACATTTGTAGATGATACAAAGATAGGTGGAGGGGCAGGTAGTGCTAAGGAAGCAGGGCATCCACAGAAAGATTTAGTCAGATTGGGAGAATAGACAAAGAAGGAGCAGATAGAATATAGTACAGAGATGTGTATGGCCAAACACTTTGGTTGAAGACTATTTCCTAAATGGGGTGAAAATTCAAAATTCAAAGGTGCAAAGGGACATGTGAGTCCTGTGCAAGATTCCTTAGAGGTTAACTTGCAGATTGAGCCAGTGGTAAGGAAGGCAAATGTAATGTTAGCATTTATTTTCAGAGGTCTAGAATATACATAAGAGCAAGGATGTAATGCTGAGGCTTTATAAGACATTGGTCAGACCACATTTACTTTATACTTTATTGTCGCCAAACAATTGATACTACAGCGTACAATCATCACAGTGATATTTGATCCTGCGCTTCACCCTCCCTGGAGTACAAATCGATAGTAAATAGTAAAAATTTAAATTACAAATCATAAATAGAAAATAGAAAAGGGAAAGTAAGGTAGTGCAAAAAAAAAACCGAGAGGCAGGTCCAGATATTTGGAGAGTACGGCCCAGATCTGGGTCAGGATCCATTCAGCAGTCTCATCACAGTTGGAAAGAAACTGTTCCCAAATCTGGTCATACAAATCTTCAAGCTCCTGAGCCTTCTCCCGGAGGGAAGAGGGACAAAAAGTGTGTTGGCTGGGTGGGTTGTGTCCTTGATTATCCTGTCAGCACTGCTCCGACAGTGTGCGGTGTAAAGTGAGTCCAAGGACGGAAGATTGGTTTGTGTGATGTGCTGCGCCGTGTTCATGATCTTCTGCAGCTTCTTCTGGTCTTGGACAGGACAACTTTCATACCAGGTTGTGATGCACCCTGGAAGAATGCTTTCTACGGTGCATCTATAAAAATTAGTGAGGGTTTTAGGGGACAGGCCAAATTTCTTTAGCTTTCTCAGGAAGTAAAGGCGCTGGTGGGCCTTCTTGGTTGGACCAAGTCAGGTCATTTGTGATATTCACCCCGAGGAACTTAAAGCTTTTGAGCTGTTCCACTTGCGCACCACTGATGTAAATGGGGTCGTGCGATCCGCTACTCCTTCTTAAGTCAATAACCAATTCCTTCGTCTTGCTGACGTTGAGGGATAGGTTATTGTCTTTGCACCATGCCCCCAGGTTCTTAATTTCCTCTCTGTACTCACTCATCATTACCTGAGATATGGAGTATTGTCAGCAGTTTTGGGCCATTTATCTAAAAGACGTGTTGACATTGGATAAGGTCCAGAAAAGGTTCACAGGAATGATTCTGGAAATGAAAGGGTTAATATATGAGGAATGTTTGATAGCTCTGTGTCTGTACATGCCAAAGTCTAGAAGAATAAGAGAATATCTCATTGAAACCTATTGAATATTAAAAGACCTAGATAGTGTGGATGTGAAGAGGATATTTCCTATAGTGGATGAGTCAAGGATGAGAGGGCACAACCTTAGAATACAAGGACATCTATTTGGAACAGAGATGAGAAGGAATTTCTTTAGCTAGAGGGTGGTAAATCTGTAGAATTCCTTTTCATGGATGGCCATGGAGGACAAGTTATTGAGTATATTTAAAGCGGAGGTTGGTAGGTTCTTGATTAGTCAAGGTATCAAAAGTTATGGGGAGAAGACAGAAGAAAGGGGTTGAGAAGGATAATAATTCAGACATGATGGAATAGTGGAGCAGACTCAATGAGCCAAATGGCCTAATTCTGCTCCTATGTCTTATGGCAGCAGTCCCCAACCACCGGGCCCGGACCGGTACCGGACCACAAAGCATGTGCGACCGGGCCATGGGCCGCAAGCCATGAGGAAACGATATGATTTGGCAATATGAAACAATATGAGTCAGCTGCACCTTTCCTCATTCCCTGTCACGCCCTCTGTTGAACTTTAACACACTCGAGGTCATCAGTGACCCAAGACGTGCAAAGGAATGGGTCCGTGACCCATTTGTGAATGCCCCGGTGAATCATCCATATCAGCGCAGGAAAAAAGATCAATTCCTTGACCTTGCAAATGACGGTGGGCTGAAAAGTATGTTTCACATAACATCTCTGCCGGCATTCTGGATCAAAGTCAAGGCTGAATATCCTGAGATAGCCATGAAAGCACTGAAAACGTTGTTTCCATTTCCAACATCATATCACTGTGAAGCGGAGTTTTCTGCAATGAATGCAATGAAAACTAAATTGTGGAATAGACTGGACATAAGGAACCCACTTCGAGTATCGTTGTCTCCCATCACCCTTCGATGGGACCGTTTTGTTGCAGGAAAACTAGCCCAGGGCTCCCACTGACTCAGCGGTATTGGTGTGTTGCAATGATTTTATATGTTCTTACGAGGAAAATATGTGCTGTGTGTTTAATATCCAAACGTTACTTAAAATGTTATGATGCTATTGACTTATAAGTGACTTATAATTCAGCTGTCCCCAACCTCCGGGCTGCGAAGAACACAGCGTACAGCAGTGGCCAGAATGTACCCAGCACATCTTTAAGAAAAAAAAGCCAAAATAAACAAGCTAATTAATTAGGCGCCGCTCAGCATGTAAATGTCAGCTCAGATCAGAGGCGATTGCCGATTGCGTCACCTTTGATCTGGGCCAGCACTTACGTGCCGGGCAGCACCTAATCAATTAGCTTGTTTATTTTGGCTTTTTTCTTAGAGACGTGCTGGGTGCGTTCTGGCCACCACTGTACCGTTGCATTCTTCACGGAAATGTATCGGCCTGCGGCCCAGAGGTTTGGGACCACTGTTATAATCGACTTATCACTTTATTCATGCAAGGAAAATATGTGCTGTGTTTAATATTAAATTCGTTAGATAAACCCCTTTAGAAACAAAATTGAGTGTATTAGCCACTTATAAGTGACTTATCACCTATATTCCGGTCATGATTAACACCCACCCCGCCCACCCACCCCCTGGTCGGCCGGTCCGCAAGAATATTGTCAATATTAAACCGGTCCACAGTGCAAAAAAGGTTGGGGGCCCCTGTCTTATGGAAGTTTGAACTCATATTTATTCAGCCCACAGGAATGATTCGGACTTCCTGGTGCCTGTCGCCTTAATTCTTCATGCAGTTGCTGCTCTAACTTTGTCTTTTCCCTGCTACACTCTTCCAATGAAGCCTGTTGCAAGCTCTAGTAACAACTCCTCATCTACAATCTATGTTACAGTCCCTGGCACTCAGGACTGGATTTGGCAATTCAAGAAACCAGCCTTTTCTCTGTGTTAGAACTGACCAGTTCTAATGTTAAGTTATTGACCTATTTTTCTCTCCACAGTGGCAAGGTGATACGTGGCAACACACATCAAAGTTGCTGGTGAACGCAGCAGGCCAGGCAGCATCTCTAGGAAGAGGTACAGTCGACGTTTCAGGCCGAGACCCTTCGTCAGGACTAACTGAAGGAAGAGCTAGTAAGAGATTTTGGGTGATAAGTGGGATTTCCTTTACTTCAGGGAATGTTTTATGCATCTCAGTGTCCCTATTCATCTCTGTTTTATTAAACTCCCACAGGCAGATCATCTGTGATCGACAAAAACTAACATCTGAAACCTAGAATATGACCTACTGGACAGCAGTGATCCTTATCCCAATATATTTCACAAATATGGACCACCTACAATAGGTCTCTCAAAGGACTGGAGAATATAATCCATTCTTTTTTTTTCCAAACTAATTGAAAAGATAAGTGGACAAATGACAAGTTCTTCTCAGGTCAACGATGAGCCTCCATTTGCACTCACCAGCTTTACTAGGCAGGCCATACCATTCACATTCCTAATACGAGACTCTACTCCAAGCACCGACATTGCAAAATATTACCAGGAAGGCAGAGGAAATTCTTAAAGGCTATTTTCCCAGCATCTATCAAAAGATAAAACACACTCACCAATTCTTGGAAATCCTTGGCCTCGGACCAATTGAAAGAAAAAATGCATTGGAATACTGCCACAAACATCTAGTCTTCTCTTTGGAAACATAGTAAATTTGATACAAAATGAACATAGTATCAACCTACCCACCTGCTCACACAGACAGACATCTCCTGCCTCACCTGTGACAGATGTACAGAATCCACATTTGTTTCAATAGCTACGTCAGAATCCATAGAACTGAAATGAAATTTATCCTTGACCAAGAGCAACCACCTAAAATATTTATTAACCTACAGTTATCCCTCTCCAGCATGGAACTGGCCACTAAGAAAGGTGAGCGCATATTAGGCTGGGTTTTGTTTGAAGCAGCAATGCTACTTGTTACTCTTGTAGGGGCCTTTTCACCTCTTACAGGTTTTTGAAGAGCAGGGCCTCTTGGCCAGCCAACCAAAACCTGTGTTGCGCACTGCACTAGAGTGGGACATGTGTGAGCAAGGCAAGTGATTGTTCTTAGCCAATCAGATTGATAAATCACTGCTAATTGGGGAGTGTGTAAAACATGAAAAGTCAATTAGAATGTGAATCAGGTATAGAAAGCAAATGGAAGAAGAGCAAATAAAGTTTTTTTTAAAGAAAACCCCTGTTTAGAAGCTGGAGAAATTTGACTCTACATATAACAGTTAATTTTCAGAGCCAAGAGATTAAATTTAGCGAATTAAGACTTACTATGCCATTAAATGCAAGTCCCTACTTTAGAACAGGATACTTCAAATTTATAGGATGAATTTTGATTATGTCATGGACTAAATACAACAAATTACACTTATGGTGTAAGTAATTACTGAGAGAGAATCTAAGATGCTATTTTATTCTTGTGCTGGGAGAAGCAGGACATCTTCAGCATTGAAGTTTCCTGATGTCCATATTTAACTGTGCATTTACAGTTCAATTGCATACCCATAACTAATGATGAGAACCGATACCTAGGTGATTTGTTAATATTCCACTGAGACTAGCCCTATTAAAGCCATTTACAAATAGTCTGTGAGCCAATAGAGTTGGTCGGTACCATCTGAGGGGAATAATGCTCATAGTGATTTTTGGCCAGGCATACATCACCAGAGTTAGAAAATATGTGATAGCATGACACCAGTCGTAGCTTTTTGGACAGTTACAGGCTGGCATCAGGTGCTGGCTGGCCTTCCATCCAGTGCACGACCAACTGTTCAGCTTCCTCTTCTCTCTCCATCTTCCATCCTCTGCCAACAGGGCTTGGCACTTGTGGGTCCTTCTCCAAACATCTTCTCCATATACCAGCCTGGTAGTTGGCTCGCTGTGCATGTTTTGTTAAGCAGTCCTTGCATGGTGGGAGTTGATGACTTTCGATTTCACCTTTTTTGGCACAGAAAAGGTGATACCTTGGTGGTCAATGCTTTTGGGGCATACAGGAGACATGTAAATACCTCCAGTTTGTCCATCAGTTCTGGGGAGAGGTCTTGTTCCTGACCCAACTCTAAGGATGTGTCCTGAGTTTCCCTGTTGCTGGTCAGAAGTTTTAGGGCACTTGTCTTATCTTTGCCTGCAAAAGCGCTTACAGTGTCACATCCTGTATATGCGTGTAACCTGATGAGAGCCCTACAAACCTCTATGTCAGCAGTGGCAGCAACTTTGTCTAAAAGCCTTGTATGGTTCTTGTGCCACACTTCTGGAACAATGGGGCCTAAATCTTGTCACAAAATGTTAAAGGCATGATAAAGACGTCTGTGTCCTCTGAGCAGATCACTAAAGATTGGTGTCCCTCTCTTGTGGCATGGGCAGCATGGAGAAGTAGGCAGCCATCTGCTTCTTCTTGTTGACACTGAAGAGCGGACACCTCCTCACTGTCCTGAGATGTGATTCTGTAACATTTATCATTCACAGTTGCATACAGAATCTTCTCCTGTAGCTTTGCTCTGTACTCTGCCTTCCTCCATTCATGGATTATGAAGCTAATGAGACTATTTTTGTTACTGACTTTGGTCAGGAAGCTCCTCCACTGCCTCACCATCTGTGTGCGTGTGATACCTTGTAACTCATGACCAGTCTCTTCACCCCGTAGAGATCTGTCACTATTATTGGTAGAGTTCTCCTTGTATGTGTCAAACACAACATCTATTCTGCTACTCTGACTGTCTTCCTTCAGAGCCATACCCAGAATTGTTGTGGCAACATCTTTGATAGTAACTTGATCCCCTTTCACTCTTTGGACCAAGTTCATTCCATCAACAACTGTAGCAGAGTTTCCTGGGAGTTGCTCTTCTACTGCTACATTTTTCTGCAAGGTTGTAGCTAAAGTAGCTTTATTTGCCTTTCTCAGCAATCCTTTTGGTGTGGACAGGGCCCAGGGTGATGGTCCAAGGGGATGCGAAAGGATATCCTCCATACGTAGACTGCACCCTTGTGCCATCACTATGATGCGTCCAAACAAAGACCTGCCTGCTTTCAAAATGATTGCCCTCCCATTTGATTTCACTTCTCTCTTCTTACACATATCACTCAATGTCTTCAGCTTGTTGGTTTTCATTGGGTCATGGAATTTCGTTGTTGGTGGGTCTTCCTCTAGTCTCTCATCCTTGAAGGTTGCATAGAATTGCTCACCAATCTCATATGCCTTCATCAGGTCGGAGGCAATGTTCTTGGGGGCTGCCTTTGCTGTAGAGATGCTAACGAGGTCCCGCTTCTCTGCAAATGGGTTGACCCATTCATGCATGAGGCTAACCACTGCTGAAACTGCTTCCTCATCTTTCTGGACTCTTGGCCGCTGTAGCTCCGCATGACAAAGCTCTGATTTGTTGCCTTGCACCATCTCCCTTAACTGTCCCAGGAATGCACTGCGGTGCTCAGCTGTTATGTAGTAACGCTTGATAGCTCCAGCATTCAGGCCGAACCACGATGTGCCTCCAGGAGTCTGTCTGTCTTTGTTCACTGTGGCTTCAATAGCCTGGTCCACAGGGATCTGCCCAAAGGGATTGTTACTTGACAGCTGCACTGAGAATTGGCCTGTCTTGAAGGCCTCATACACAGAAGGATTCTGCTCTGGGAAGTTCATCATCTGAGCAAAGTAAGGGGACAGGTACCTGTCATAATTCATCTTATAGGCAAAAAACCATGGGATCATATAGCATGGAGGTTACCATGCAAGCTACTACCGCTGCAATGCTATCACATATTTTCTAGCACTAGGGGTGTATACCTTGCCAAAAATTACTATAAGAATTATTCCCCCCAGATGGTACCGGTGGCCCAAATTTGGGGTCCTGGCTCATGGACTAAAATGTGAAAATATAGAGTGGATCAATTAAAAAATACATTTTGAGTATTGCCTGTGGCTATATTACACTGGTCATTTTAAAGACAAAATTAAATTGTTATATACTGCTTGGAGCGAACTTTTACTAAGTGCTGACACATCAGTGAAATCAGCCAATGGAAATCTGCTTAATCAGAAAAAGCATATCAAAGCATATTAATTACTATAGACACTCTGTATATGGCATTGCTAAAAATACACTACATAATCAGCTTTTATTTAAATTTGTTGTGTAAATTTTGTTCTTGACAAGGTGTCAGGAGTGAGGAATATCAGGCTTTCTACTGCACACATACAAGGACCAAATGCAACAATCCCAGATCATTTAAAGTAAGGTGAGGAGCATGACAGCATTTCTGTTTTGCCACAATTATACACTCAGTGGCCATTTTATTTACCTAATACAGTGGCCACTGAGTGTATGTTCATGATCTTCTGCTGCTGTAGCCCATCCATCTCAAAGTTTGACATATTGTGTGCTCAGAGATGCTCTCTGCACACCACTGTTGCAATGCTTGATTATTTGAGATGCCATTGCCTTCCTGACAGCTTGAACCGGAATGGCTATTCTCCTCTGACCTCTCTCATTATCAAGGCATCTTCACCCACAGAACTGCTGCCCATTGGATGTTTCTTTTGTTTTCCACAACAGTCTCTGAAGGCTTTAGAGACTGTTGTGCCTGAAAATCAAGGAGATCAGCAGTGTCCAAGATACTCCAACCACCCATTCTGGCACATTCTAGTCCGTGGTCAAAATCAGTTAAATCACATTCCTTTCCTATTCTGATGTTTGGTCAGAATAACAACTGAACCTCTTGGCCACATCTGCATGCTTTTATGCATTGAGTTGCTGCTACATGATTGGCTGATTAGCTATTTACATCAATGAGTACAGGTATTCCTAAAAAAGTGGACACCGAGTGTAGATCTACAAACTAAACTTTGTAAATAATATCCCTCCTCAATAAGCTCATTATTTTTCTGGTGGCACATTTCTACTCTAAAGCACAGGCTGTCAGCAGTTAAAAATCAGGGGCCAATTCTGCATATGATGTCCAGGACAGATTAAAACAGTTTTCAGGTGGGTGTGTAAATGACTCACTAGTATTGCCAATTATGTCAAGTAGGCAGCTGAGAACAAGTGTAAAAGCAGGGAAAGTGCTGGGTGTCAGGGCCCAAATATAACTTTCAAACAAAAGTGAGTAGAATATATGCCAATCATGCTTTTTTCATTTACATCAGAGTGTAACTCACTTAAACTTCACTACAACTTCCAAGTTTCCCTTAAATTTACTTGGTCTATCTCCAACACCTCTTGCCTCTTACTTGATCCATCTGCCTCCACCACAGGAGACAGATTATCTATTAGTATTAGTATTATTTCAGGTCAGGTCACTCGTCTGAGTGCTACTGGTACCATGTAACCCAGTACCACCTGTCGCATGGTCAGGTGGTCAGTGACCAAACTGGCTCCCCCACCAGGCTTGCCTGGTGAGGAGGGTAGCTAGACACCCTGCAGGACGAAAAACAAGACCTGTCAAACGATGGATGAACCCTCCCGTAGGGTCAACGGCCATCCAGCAAACGTGCTGAGAAGCGCGGAAAAGGCATCCCTTGCATCGAAGCTTGGTCTGGCCATTCACTGCAACAGAACTTTCCCCAGCGGTCTTGGACCCCACCATGCCACTGGATCTGGGGGGCGGGGGATGTCGAGAGGGTGGGTCTGGACCTGTGCAACCCCCTACTCTCCGAAAATCCACTCACGCTCACGCTGTTCCTTTCTGAGGAGTCGGGTCAACCCCGCTAACTGACTGAAAGGAATCATCAACATCCTGGGATGGAGAGAGAGGGGAGAGAGAGAGAGAAAGAGGGGAAGAGAGAGAAGGGGGGAGGGGGAAGGAGAGAGAGAGAGGGGGAAGAGAGAGAGGGGAGGGGGAAGGAGAGAGAGGGGAGGGGGGAGAGGGGGGAGAAGAAGAGGGGAGAGGGAGGGAGAAGGGGAGAGGGGGGAGAGGGGAGAGAGAGGGGGAGAGAGAGAGAGAGAGAGAGAGTGAGAGTATTTTTTACTATCCTACTGACTCTCACAGTTACCTCAACTACACCCCTTGCCACCCTGTCACTTGCATAAACGCTATTTCCTTCTGTCAGTTCCTCCATCTATTTTCAATCTGTTCTCATGTTGAGGCATTCCATTCCAGGAATTCTGAGTTGTCCTGTTTTGCAGAACAGAATCAACTGGCCAAATGGCCTAATCTGCTCCTATCTCATATGTCTTATGGTCTCAAAACTGTGGCTCCCTCCACCACTGCTATCAATGTAGCCCTTACTCATATCACTTCTATTTCCTCACATCTTCCCTCACCCCATACCCCAATACATAACAAGCATATAGTTCCCTTTGTCCTCACCTATAACGCCATGGGCCTCCACATTCATGTATCTTTACCTACAATGTCTGCCATCTCCAACATGATCCTACTTTTTAAAAGGCACATCTTCCCCTCCTCTCCCCTCTATGATTTCCGGAGGAATTGCTCTCCCTGTGACTCCTGTCCCTCCCCACAGATCCCTGAAACCATCCTAACTGTTGCTCCTGCTCTTAAATCTCCTCTTTCACCACCATTCAGGTCCAACCTCAGCAGGTCAAGAAGCATCTATGGAAAAGGGTGAACAGTTGACATTTCAGGCCGAGACCCTTCATCAGGACTGTTTACTCTTTTCCATAGGTGTTGCCTGACCTGCTGAGTTCCTCCAGCATTTTCTGTTTGTTGCTTGGATTTCCAGCATCTGCAGATTTTCTTTTGTTTTTTATGTCGTACAGTGGAATTCTGAGAAAAATACTGCAATCCGACTTAGACATTCCTGCAATAGCTCCTCTCAATTTACAGATCCTTCTACCATATTGGGCCTGAACTGCTGGCTATCCCTTTGCATGAGTTTACACTTCACCAGCTATTGAGCTCTGAAGTGCTGCTTACTACATCTAACTGTTTGCCGGACTTGAAAATCATTTTGACCTCTCAATAGCAGGAAGATTGTTCTGATAACATCGTGGTTGTTTCAGCCACAGATCTTGTTTCACATCCCCATACCATATATGAGTTTTGCACAATCCCTGAAGGCCAGCATATAATTCCCAAAATTATTGGGTCTTGAGGAGGAGGTTGTAAGATGCATACCTAGACTACAATGGTGCTTTTGCTAAAGTTATTCCCATAGTAGAACTGAATTGACAATAAACTGGACTGGTCTAAGAACACTGAGGCTGTCTACAAAAAGAGTCAGAGCCATATCTATTTCCTGAGGAGACTGAGGTCCTTTAACATCTGCCGGACGATTCTGAGGATGTTCTACGAGTCTGTGGTGGCCAGTGCTATCATGTTTGCTGTTGTGTGCTGGGGCAGCAGGCTGAGGGTAGCAGACACCCAACAGAATCAACAAACTCATTCGTAAGGCCAGTGATGTTGTGGGGATGGAACTGGACTCTCTGACGGTGGTGTCTGAAAAGTGGATGCTGTCTAAGTTGCATGCCATCTTGGTCAATGTCTCCCATCCACTACATAATGTACTGGGTGGGCACAGGAGTACATTCAGCCAGAGACTCATTCCTCCGAGATGCAGCACAGAGCGTCATAGGAAGTCATTCCTGCCTGTGGCCATTCAAACTTTACAACTCCTCCCTTGGAGGCTCAGACACCCTGAGCTGATAGACTGGTCCTGGACTTATTTCATAATCTACATATTACTATTTAACCATTTATAGAAACATAGAAACATAGAAAATAGGTGCAGGAGTAGGCCATTCGGCCCTTCGAGCCTGCATCGCCATTTATTATGATCATGGCTGATCATCCAACTCAGAACCCCGCCCCAGCCTTCCCTCCATACCCCCTGATCCCCGTAGCCACAAGGGCCATATCTAACTCCCTCTTAAATATAGCCAATGAACTGGCCTCAACTGTTTCCTGTGGCAGAGAATTCCACAGATTCACCACTCTCTGTGTGAAGAAGTTTTTCCTAATCTCGGTCCTAAAAGGCTTCCCCTTTATCCTCAAACTGTGACCCCCTTGCTCTGGACTTCCCCAACATCGGGAACAATCTTCCTGCATCTAGCCTGTCCAATCCCTTTAGGATTTTCAACTGTAACGAAAACCAATTTCCCCCGGGATCAATAAAGTATGACTATGACTATGACTACTATGACTATATGAAATTTTAGAATTTTGACCCAAAGACTATAGTGCAGGGTATGTAGAGTACGATACGGGAGTATAGAAAACTCAGAAGACTATTTCTAGTTTATTCAAAGTTCTTAGATGAGCAATTTGCAACCATATAATCAAACACATCATACAGTTATATTTAACTTACATGTACTAAAGAGATGATGAAGTAACCATTATCCAGTAAATGCAAGAGCCTGTGTAATTTAGAGAGGGTGTGCTCCCATGAACCTGGTGCTCTGTCAAATAATCCTTGCAAAATTGCAACACATTTGGTAGAAGGTATTGAGTATCAAGATTTCAGACCAAGCACAAAGATCAATATCAATGGGGCAGCAGTGATCAATATGCATCTGAGTCCTAGACTACAACTGCAGGCATCTCAAGTCACTGAAAGAAATCTTTAATAGATCCTCGATCCTGAACAGTGTCCTGGAAAGAGATTACCATTGGGATAGAAGAAAGGATTCAAGGATCCGTTCAAAGTCTACTTGAAGGAATGCATTATCACTATGAATCCCTGGGAATATCTGGCCCAAAAGTTTTCAAAGTACAGAAGGAACATTCAAGCTGATGCTGAAAACATCAAGCTAGAAGTGGAGCACCTCACGATTTACCTACCTGCCCACAAGCTGAAGAGTTCAGATTTCCTTCATTGGACCAACATGGAACCAATTAAACTGAAGTGGAAGTAAGTCATCCTCAGTCCTGAGGAGGCGCCTAAGAAGGATGAGGATAACACACATTTAAACCAGGATACATTAGTACATATAGAGTGTTGTACCAGGATGTTAATAAACTTATCAATGAACAGTACAGCATGGAAACAAGCCCTTCAGCCCCTCCTATCTATGCCTTCTCCTATGCCTACCTTGTAGGAGTGTCAACAAAAATCAACATGAGTGTAATTACTTGTAACATACACATTATTCCAACCGCAAACAAATGACGACATCATAAATATATAAGTATATGAGAATCAGAATCAGGTTTATTATCACCAGCATTTGTTGTGAAATTTGTTAACTTCATAGCAGCAGTTCAATGCAATACATAATATAGAAGAAAAAGAAAAACAAATAAATAATTCAATCAATCTTCAACAGTACAGTATAGATATAATGAATAGATTAAAAATAATGCAAAAACAGAAATAATATATATTAAAAAAGAGCAGTAGTGTTCACGGGTTCAATGTCCATTTAGGAATCGGATGGCAAACAGGTTGTTCCTGAATCTCTGAGTGTGTGCCTTCAGACTACTGTACCTCCCACCTGATGGTAACAGTGAGAAAAGAGCATGCCCTGGATGCTGAGGTTCCTTAATAATGGACGCTGCCTTTCTGAAACACTGCTCCTTGAAGATGGCCTGGGTACTTTGTAGGCTAGTACCCAAGAGGAAGCCGACTAAATATCAATAACTGTGGCGCTTCTCTTCCTGACGAATATAATGTATTCTACGCAAGATTCGAACAGAAGAGGAGCGTCCCGCTCCCTCTGGATGAACCGGACCTGGTGGCATCGAGATTCATCGTCACCGAGGAGGACGTTAGAAGGACCTTCCTGAAGATAAATACAAGGAAGGCGACGGGCCCAGATGGCGTCTCGGGATGGGTTCTCCGGGCCTGTGCAAGCGAGCTAGCTGGAGTGTATGCTGACATCTTCAACTGCTCCTTGCTTCAGTCTAAGATCCCCTCGTGTTTTAAGAAGGCAACGATAACCCCAGTGCCGAAGAAGAGCAAGGTAGCATGCCTGAATGACTATCGACCTGTGGCTCTGACATCAATTGCTATGAAGTGCTTCGAGAGATTGGTTATGGCATACATCAACCACAGCCTACCGGTCAACCTCGACGCTTTGCAATTCACCTACCAAAGCAACAGGTCAATGGCAGATGCCATCTCTCTGGCCCTACATTCCTCCTTAGAACACCTGGAGAATAAAGACTCCTTTTCATTGGCTACAGCTCTGCCTTTAATACCATCATTCCAAATAAACTGATTCCTATGCTTCGAAACCTGGGCCTTAGCACTCAGATCTGCAGCTGGATCTTCAGCTTCCTTACAGACAGGACCCAGGCAGTGAAAATAGGGGACAAGCTCTCCCCTACAATCACTCTGAGCACCGGTGCCCCACAAGGCTGTGTACTCAGCCCCCTGCTGTACTCACTGTACACCCATGATTGTGTAGCCAAGTTTCCATCAAACTTAATATCTAAGTTTGCTGATGACACAACAATTGTAGACTGCATCTCGGGTAATGATGAGTTTGAGTACAGAGAGGAAGTTAAGAACCTGGTGGCATGGTGCGAAAACAATATCCTATCCCTCAACGTCAGCAAGACGGAGGAATGGTTGTTGACTTCAGAAGGAGTAGCGGACCGCACGACCCAATTTACATCCGTGGTGCACAAGTGGAACAGGTCAAAAGCTTTAAGTTCCTTGGGGTCAATATCACAAATGACCTGACTTGGTCCAACCAAGCAGAGTCCACTGCCAAGAAGGCCCGCCAGCGCCTTTACTTCCTGAGAAAACTAAAGAAATTTGGCCTGTCCCCTAAAACCCTCACTAATTTTTATAGATGCACCGTAGAAAGCATTCTTCTAGGGTGCATCACAACCTGGTATGGATGTTGTCCTGTCCAAGACCGAAAGAAGCTGCAGAAGATCGTGAACACGGCACAGCACATCACACAAACCAATCTTCCGTCCGTGGACTCACTTTACACCGCACGCTGTTGGAGCAGTGCTGCCAGGATAATCAAGGACACGACCCACCCAGCCAACACACTTTTCGTCCCTCTTCCCTCCGGGAGAAGGTTCAGGAGCTTGAAGACTCATACGGCCAGATTTGGGAACAGCTTCTTTCCCACCGTGATAAGACTGCTGAACGGATCCTGACCTGGATCTGGGCTGTACCCTCCAAATATCCGGACCTGCCTCTCGGTTTTTTTTTGCACTACCTTACTTCCCATTTTTCTATTTTCTATTTATTATTTGTAATTTAAATTTTTGATATTTACTAGTTTTAACTATTATTAATATTTTTAATATTTAATATTTGTAATCCAGGGAGTGTGAAGCGCAGAAACAAATATCGCTGTGTTGATTGTACATTCTAGTACCAATTGTTTGGCGACAATAAAGTATAAGTATAAATTTATGACCCTCTGCAGCTTCTTTCGGTCCTGTGCAGTAGGCACCCTCCCCTATACCAGACAGTGATGTAGCCTGTCAGAATGCTCTCCACCTGTACATCGATAGGAATTTTTGAGTGTTTTTGTTGACATATCAAATCTCTTCAAACTCTTAATGAAGTATAGTCACTGTCTTGCCTTCTTTATAGCTGCATTGATATGTTAGGACCAGGTTAGATCCTTAGAGATCTTGACACTCAGGAACTCGAAGCTGCTCACTCTCTCCATTCTGATCCCTCTATGAGGATTGGTATGCGTTCCTTCGTCTTACCCTTCCTGAAGTTCACAATCTGTCTTACTGATGTTGAGTGCAAGTTTGTTGCTGTGACACCACTCCACTAGCTGGCACATCTTGCTTCTGTATGCTTTCTTGTCACCATCTGAAATTCTACCATCAATGGTTGTATCATCAGCAAATTTGTAGATGGTATTGGAGCTATGCCTAGCCATACAGTCATGGGTATAGAGAGAGTAGAGCAGTGGCCTAAGCACACACTCCTTGCTGACGATCAACACTGGTGCACCTCAGGGGTGTGTGCTTAGCCCACCGCTCTACTCTCTATATACTCATGATTCGGTGACTAGGCATAGCTCAAGTACAATCTATAACTTTGCTGACCATACAATCATTGTTGGTAGAATCTCAGGTGGTGACGAGAGGGCGTACAGGAGTGAGATATGCCAATTAGTGGAATGGTGCCACAGCAACAACCTTGCATTAAACGTCAGTAAGACGAAAGAGCTGATTGTGGACTTCCGGAAGGGTGAGACGAAGGAACACATACCAATCCTCACAGAAGGATCAGAAGTGGAGGGAGTGAACAGTTTCAAGTTCCTAGGTGTCAAGATCTCTGAGAATCTAACCTGATCCCAACTTACTGATGCAGTTATAAAGAAGGCAAGACAGCGGCTATACTTCATTAGGAGTTTAAAGAGGGTTGGTATGTCAACAAGTACACTCAAAAACTTCTATAGTTGTACCATGGAGAGCATTCTGACAGGCTGCATCACTGTCTGGTATGGAGGGGCTACTGCACAGGACCAAAAGAAGCTGCAGAAGGTTGTAAACCTAGTCAGCTCCATCTTGGGTATTAGCCTACAAAGTTCCCAGGACATCTTCAGGAAGCGGTGTCTCAGAAAGGCAGCATCCATTATTAAGGACCTCCAGCACCCAGGGCATGCCCTTTTCTCACTGTTACCATCAGGTAGGAGATACAGAAGCCTGAAGGCACACACTCAGTGATTCAGGAACAGCTTCTTCCCCTCTGCCATCCGATTCCTAAATGGACATTGAACCCATGAACACAACCTCACTTTTTTTAAATATATAGAATTTCTGTTTTTGCACAATTTTTAATCTATTCAATATACATATACTGTATAAAGTATACTGAATAAGATTTTCTTATTTATTATTATTATTTTTTTCTTCTATATTATGTATTGCATTGAACTGCTGCTACTAAGTTAACAAATTTCACATCACATGCCGGTGATAATAAACCCGATTCTGATATAAGAGGAAAACCTGTCCCCAAAACATAATAGTCATAGTCATAGTCGTACTTTATTGATCCCGGGGGAAATTGGTTTTCGTTACAGTTGCTCCATAAATAATAAATAGTAATAGAACCATGAATAGTTAAATAGTAATATGTAAATTATGCCAGTAAATTATGAAATAAGTCCAGGACCAGCCTATCGGCTCAGGGTGTCTAACCCTCCAAGGGAGGAGTTGTGAAGTTTGATGGCCACAGGCAGGAATGGCTTCCTGTGACGCTCTGTGTTGCATCTCGGTGGAATGAGTCTCTGGCTGAATGTACTCCTGTGCCCACCCAGTACACTATTTAGTGGATGAGAGACATTGACCAAGATGGCATGCAACTTAGATAGCATCCTCTTTTCAGACACCACCATGAGAGAGTCCAGTTTCATCCCCACAACATCACTGGCCTTACGAATGAGCTTGTTGATTCTGTTGGTGTCTGCTACTCTCAGCCTGCTGCCCCAGCACACAACAGCAAACATGATAGCACTGGCCACCACAGACTCGCAGAACATCCTCAGCATCGTCCAGCAGATGTTAAAGGACCTCAGTCTCCTCAGGAAATAGAGACGGATCTGTCCCTTCTTGTAGACAGCCTCAGTGTTCTTTGACCAGTCTAGTTTATTGTCAATTCGTATCCCCAGGTATTTGTAATCCTCCACCATGTCCACACTGACCCCCTGGATGGTAACAATAATGTACAATGAAACACAAAATATACACAGCGAACTTAATCCTTAACAGTCTGGGTGAATCCTGCCTAATGAAATTAAGGATGCCCTATACAGGATCACCCTCCCCCCCTCAGAATTCATCCTAGCAAAGTCAAACAAGCAGGGGCCCACAAAACTCAGCCGTACCTACTCCTGCCTTCACGGGCAGGTGCCGGGGAGGAAGAACAATCAATGTCCAGAAGTCTGGAGGTGGAACGCCAGTCCCTTCATGGAGGCTGTACCACTTCCACTGGAGAATCCTTCTCCACCTGGGCAGGCTTGAGATGATCCACGGAAACACTGCCCAGAATATCTCCAAATTCCAGTATAAAAAACTTATCCCCCACTTCCAACACACAGAACGGGCCATCGTAAGGCAGCTGCAGGGGTCCCCAATGTCCATCATGATGCACAAACACATATTTCGTTTTCCGCAAACCTGGCAACAGGTGTAATCCTAGCAGGCCATGCTGCGCCATGGGCATCCGAGCAAAAGTTTTGGCGCTGTCCATAAAAGCCGGCCTATCCTGCAAAGCGGACCATAGGACCATGGATGTTGGGAGAAACGCTCCTGGCACCTACAAGGATTATCTGAAAATGAGCTCCACAAAACAGGACTGAAGGTCAAACTTTGGGGCCGTCCTCAGGCCCAACATGACCCACGGCAGTCTGTCCGCCCAACAACTGTCACTGAGCCATGAACGGACAGCAGCTTTCACTGAACGATGGAACCACTCGCACAGACCGTCGGCCTGTGAGTGATAAGCCATGGTCCAGTGCAGTTTGACCCCCAGATCACAGGCAACCGCACACCGAAGTATGAGCATAAACTGTGTCCCTCAGTCTGAAGAGATTCCTGACGGGATGCCAAACCAAGCAATCCACAAACCAACAAAAGCTCACGCCACCTCCACAGCTGAAATGGATGACAGTGGCACTGCCTCTGGCCAATGTGTGGTCCTATCAACGATGATGAGGAGGTGAGTAAACCCATGGGACGGAGGCAACGGGCCAACCAAATCCACATTCACATAGTCAAAATACCGCTTAAAGACCGTGAAAGAAGTTAAAGGAGCCTTGGTGTGATGATGTACCTTCGCGCATTGACAGGCTAAAAAAGGTGAGAGGCTGCCTAATGCCATTAACCAACTGCTCATGCACCGCACTGACAGCACAATCTGAGGCACCTAGGTGGAGGTGAGCCAGCAGTGTTACATTAGACAATGCCTGCTTAGTGTCCGAGAATGCCTTGGATCTTTCCTGTGTCCAGTCCATGATGTACTTGGCCACTTTGCCCTTTAGGGCCTCGTAGAAGGGCACATGAGCTGAGCCGCTTTGGGGACAAAACTGTGATAAAAATTCACCATACCCAAAATCTCCTGCAGAATCTTAACAGTGACCAGCTGAGGGAAGCGCTTAATGGCCTCAACTTTAGCCAGCAGGAGGGCTGCCCCTGCTGCACTGACACGGTGTCTGAGGAAATCGACCACGGACAGTCCAAACTGGCACATCGACAGGTTGACGATAAAAGTGTGCTGACTAAGGGGTTCAAAAAGGGTCCTTATGTGTAAGAGATGTTCACCCCTAGAAGAGCTGACTACCAAAATGTCATATAGGTAAACAAACAGGAATGATAAGTCCCTGAGAACACTGTCCAAGAGACACGGAAAGGTTTGGGCTGCATTCTTCAGCCCGAATGGCATTCAAAGGAACTCAAACATTCCAAATGGTGTAAAAGCAGCGGTTTCAGGAATGTCACTTGGGCGGACAGGGAGCTGGTGATAACCGTGAACGAGGTCCACCTTTGAGAAAAAAATTTTCCCTGCCAGGTGGGCAGAGAAATCCTGGGTGTGCGGGATGAGGTATCAGTCAGGGATCGTGGCATCATTGAGGTGGTGGTAATCGCCACATGGACACCATCCACCTTCCAGTTTTCACACAATGTGGAGAGGGAAGCCCATGGAATGCTGGACAGTCTGATGATGCCCAGGCACTTCATGGCATCAAACACAGCCTTGGTGATGGCTAGCTTCTCCAGGTCGAGGCACCTGGCACAGGCATGAACGGGCAGGCCAGTGGTTAGGATGTAGGAGGAGAAGGTGGACTCTGTCAGGTCCGGGAATTCAGTGAGGAGGCAGAGGAAGTCATCGGAGGCAGAAAGGGTGCTGGGCACCTTTGAAGTGTCAGTGGTGCAGAGTGTGCCGGTGAAGGAGTAGAAGGTCTCTGCATTGATGAGGTGCCGGTTCTGGACATGAACAAAAGGCTGTTGGTGCAGAGGAAGTTGTCCCCCTTCAGGGATGTAGACACCGCCAACAACACAAAATTCCAGCAGAACACCTGCCCACCGAACACAAAGCCATCTCACACCTACCAAAATTCCTGATGGCACTGCCATTCCCAGCCTCGAGACGGACTATATTCCCCAGCTCACATGTCCAATTTAGATCTGGGCAGGACACTCACCTGAGCACCCGTGTCACAGAGGAAATGGCGCCCGGAAACAGAGTCTGTAATGAACAACAAACTGCCTAACCTGCCAATGCAGATAACAGCTAACGGGCACTGGCCATTGTGTTTTCCTGACTCCTTGAACTCACAGGGTGTGCGGCACTTCTTTGCTCTCAGTCTAAACGTCGCATGGTAGAAACACAGGGTAGGAGACCATCGTTGAGCCGCAGCGATTAACTCATGTTCAGGTGGCAGCAAGGTGGCAATGTCATCCAGCCACATGTTCACGCAGGCCCTCAGTAACGGAAAGCACCTTGTCAGCCTCTCTCACCTGAGCCCAGAGGTCTTTGAGGGGAGAGCCAGCCAGAGCTGACCGCACCTAGCCTGGTAGAGGTTTGCAGGAAAAGCTCTCTGAAGATGAAACATGACTGATGTCCATCAAGGAGGGACAACATGTGGTCCATCAACTCTGACGGCTTGGAATCGTCTAAGCCGGGCAGTGAGAGGAGCTGACGGATGTGCTCAGACTCAGAAAGTTCAGAAGTCACTGAAAGGAGTTGCTTAAGAGTCTCATACCTGCCGACTGCCGGGGGGTGCTGCAGGACGCTCATCACCCTGATCGCCATAGAGCTGTCTAACGCTGCAACAATGTAGTATTTCATGTTGTCTTGCAAGATTCCCTGCTCTGTGAACTGGGCCTCTGCCTGAGCGAACCAAATGGCAGAATGTTCCTGGCAGAATTCAGGGAGCTTGAGAGCAACGGTGTTTGCAGTCATGATTGTAAAATGAGCAAAATTACTCCGGAATCATCCGGAGGAGCGTCAGGGTCATCTATGTTGGAGTGTCGACAAAATTCAACACAAGTGTACTTCTAACGTACACTTTATTCCACTGCAAACAAATGGCGACTTCATATATCAGAGAATACTTAGTACCCAAAATGTAATAACGTACAACGTAACACATAATACATGTAGTGAACATAACCCTTAACAGTCTGGGTAAATTCTGCCTTATGAAATTAAGAAGTCCTTATAATTTGTATTAACCACACTTGCTTGCATTAATTCCACATTCCTCTATGCCCTGCTCTTTCAAGTACCTGTCAAGATACCTCTTAAATGTTCTTAAACATTGCTTCTTAAGTATTGGAGCTGCAGTTGAGTGAATAGTATGCTCTATAACCTCTTTTTATATTACATGAAAGATCTTGAAATCTAGGTAACTTTCCACATTGTGTCACATGTACCAATAGTCCCAGCAAGGTGATTGCAGGTATTGGCAAAGACACCGGAGAGGCAAGGATGGGAGTACAAATTTTGTCTTCCTGAGAGAGCACAGTATGTTTGTGCATGGCAGAGCTGCTGCCAATTCCGATGGATGATGCTTGATCCATCACTGTTTTCTATATATAGAGATCAGATTCAACATTTCAAGTTGATGACCAATATGGTTATTGAAACATGACCTCTGTTGCTTTCTCCACAGCTACTGTATATTTCTAGCACTGTAACTTCTAATTCATTTTCTATTGCATCTGCTATAGTGTCCTTCTGTATTCTTAGCAATCTGTTGGAGGACAGATTGATGGACTCCTGTGATACAATCCAAGATCTTTTCTCACTGTTATCTACAGCTATAACAGAAGTCAGAGCAGTTAGATATTGTGAAATTCATTTCATTGGCTTCAATGTAATTAATTTTAGAGGCAGTGTTGGAGACACTGGAAATATTATGTTTCACATTTAGCATTATCAATCAGGGGTGAATTTCCAAGTGTGCATCCTTCAAGTAAGCTCCGTTTTTAAGGTAGAAATTCAATGAAACTGGATTCCAGTGAGATCTATGTACATTACAACAATACAGCATTGCATATTTAGCACATCCAAGGAGGATAGATTTCTGTCCTTGGTAATAATAGTGAGGCAACACACATGTCAAATCGACTTTGCATTTTGTCTGACATCATAATGTGCATGCTCTGCATACTTCCGGCCTAAGATGGTAACATAATTCACCTACTTAATAAGGAGACTGGTAAATTTCATGCTAGAAGTATCTTCTTGTACGTCAGATGTATATTGAAAATAAATGGGTACCTTTAGTTTTTATGGGCCCTGAATGTAACTAAATTAGCAGCTACTTTCATGAATGTTCTACTTTTCAGTAAGTTTAAAACAGGCATTATTGCGAGTGTTCTTTCTTGTTTACTCTATGTGTGTTTTTATTCTGATATTGTGGTTATAAGCACAGTTACGTTGCAATTCTATATTTCTTTTCATTAAGATCTTTTTTTTAGATAGAAGCTTATAGAAAAATTGTATTTTGTTTCAAATTAAAAAGTCCAGCAGCCATTGCAACATTTACAAAGTAATACATTATACCTTCTGCAGTCCTTTGTTGTTAATGGATATTCATGGACTATTTCACTCAAAAGCACATTCATTTTTTTCATAATGTGTTTTCACACAAGTTATGGACTGTATACTTCTGTTGGATTTTAAATGTCAGGGAATTGATAGGTTCTATTAATGTTCAAGGGTACATATAAACTCCCATAAATTACTCAGTAAACTATAAAACATTCATGCATAAATTGTAATGGAAACGTTTATGAAGATACAGAAATAATCTGTGATCAATTTAATTGAGAAATGGAATCTATGTTAGTGCATTTGCACAAAATTGCTCTTTTTTGTGTGCCAGATTACATGTTGAGTCAGATTTAATATATTTGATTAATACTGCAAGCTGATGCAATCTGCTTGTTGGAGAAATGTGTCATTGTGGCAACCACAAATAAATATAGTCAATGAACTTCGAATGCCTATAAGTCAAGTTTAATGTAAATTTCAATTTATACCGAGGACCAGTAGGTAGAAGCCAACCTATAATGGTTGACATACTGTACTTTTTGTTACTTCATATATATTTCATGAGAGGAGGTTGATGGGTTGAAGATTATTAGCCTGATGGTTAACTGAAACTCCTTGATTTGCATCCGCCACAGGACACATGCGAAAAAAGAAAGTAACACAAAGTAACGAGGATTGACTAAGTAATCTTCTGCCTTTAAGTGCTGTCTGTTTGCTTCAGATGAGCCAGTAGTAAAATTCCTGATAGCCCTTGGAATTCTAGATCAGTCTGACAAGCTAGTGAGCCTGAAGTCTTTGCCTGCCATATTGTTCAGACCAAGCTAAGTATGTTTGATGACTCTATATATTACTGTAAATATAACATCTTCCCATCCCAATAGAGCTCTTCCTCTGTGGCAACCACTGTGACTTCCATTACATTTTGTTTTTCTCTTTCACCTAAAGGCACAACTTCACAGGAGTGATGTAGTCTTCTTCAACTTTTAAAGCTCAAATGTGAAAGTTCTGATTCTTATACAAATGCTGTCAATTTGGTTAATGACAAGTTGAACTTCAATAGTGTTCAACTTTCTGGAGGTTAGTGGCTAAACTATTAATTTCTGACCTCTGAAAATATTGAATATTGTTCCTTCTTCTGAAGTTGGCTGACTTATTGGGCATACCCTTCAATTTTTGTTTTTAAATGATTGGCTCTCTTAGCTCCTACTATATATCCAGGGACATAAAACCAGTAGACATCTAAAGAACAAGGTGGTATTTTATTACCATGGATCTTTCATGGCATTGTTTTTCAGAGCCATATCAAACATTTTGTCTGCAGGAAATAACCTAATATGTACAAAAAGATGCAGTGGGACAGAGTCCGTGTTTTGTTATTTGATGACCCCCTCCCTCAGAATGGGGGCTAATCACAATATAATCCACTCTATCACTCTAATATGGTCCAGGCAGTTTTATATGTTCTGTGGCAGAAATTTCATTTCATTATGGGCTGCAGTGACTCTCAAGGAAGTGGATATTAACATCCTGTTCATATTAATAAAAATCAAGATTATGCTTTAGCTTTTTACACTAAAAGCTTACATCTTCTAAAAGGACAATACCTTATAAACATAGCTTGCTCATTGATTTCTCCAGTAGTTTTCACATGAAGATGCAAATATGGAGATTACACAAATGTCCATGCTGGGAGTATTAATATACATTGATTCTATTTATTTACTTAACACTACACCAGGAAGAGCACCAGTCATTACAACACTGATAATGTTATTAATAGCCTGACATATTCTGTTGTATTTTGGTGAAGGGCATTCAGTGAGTGATGCTGCAGTTTGGTGCGGAATACTGAACTGTTCTATCTCCAAAGACTGGAGGTTTGGCCAAAGTCTGATTATCGTAAATTTTGTGGTGCCTTTAAGTGGGCTCCACATGCACATTTTCATTGAATAAGTGGAGAGGACTTAGCTCAACTAAAGCTTTGGTTGACTGGAATCTCCCTGCCTTAACTTACATAACTATTAACATTTTGTCTCTGACCTAAATTAGCTACATTAGCTTCCAATTTACTAAGCACTAGGAGCAGCTCATAGAATAAGAGCCATTTTTGGCTACGTAGCTCTACCATCATGGTTAATTGCCTGTTATTAAAGATGAGAAAGTAATAGCAATTCCCGCACAGATTGCCATACAATGTTTAATCACAAGTGTACTTCACCATAATGAAGCTTCCTACATTAGTAAAGCTGCACTTTCAGGCTGCTTTTTTGTTCTCTGTCCAAAGAGAAGGAAGGAAATTGTGTTCTACTTGATTGGAAGCCTCATTGTCGTTGGTCAAACAAAGTTGGTGACAAATCAGCATGTAGGAGAGAGATTGAGTGATGCCAAAACAATAACCTTTTACTCAACGTCAGCAAGACCAAGGAACCAAGAACGGATTGGAGGGTAGCTAAAGTTATCCCACTTTTTAAGAAAGGCGGGAGAGAGAAAGAAGGGAATTATAAACCAGTTAGCCTGACATCAGTGGTGGGGAAGATGCTAGAGTCAATTATAAAAAAATGAAATAGCGGCACATCTGGATAGCAGTAACAGGATCGGTCCCAGTCAGCTTGGATTTACGAAGGGGAAATCATGCTTGACTATCCTTCCAGAATTTTTTGATGATGTAACTAGGAAAATGGACAAGCGAGAGCCAGTGGATGTAGTGTACCTGGACATTCAGAAAGCCTTTGATAAGGTCCCACATAGGAAATTAGTGGGCAAAATTAGAGCACATGATATTGGGGGTGCTCCTGGCAATTCCCACTGACTCAGGTTCTGGGACCTAGGCATCCAAATCCATAAATCCCTGAGAGTAGGAACACGGGTTGATAAGATGGTGAAGAAATCATACTGCACACTTGTCTTTATAGGATGAGTCTTAGAATATAAGAGTTCAGATCTTTTTTATCAATTTACAAAACGCTGTTTAGGCTGCACTTGGAGAAATGTGTACAGTTCTGATTATTGTACCATATGAAGGATCTAACTGAACTAGAGAAAATGCAGAGGAGATTGGCCAAGATGCTACTTCGTTATATGGAGAGACTGGATATGTTGAGCTTGTTTTTGCTGCAGCAAAAGAGGCTGAGGGCTGATCTGATGGAAGAATATAAGATTATGAGAGGCATAGATGGGTAGAGTCAAAATCTTTTACTCAAAATAATTTTATTAAAAGATATCCAAAGAAGAGGAGTGAGATGTAGCAGATTTAAAGAGAATCCAAAGGGTGACTCTTGAAAGGCGGTTGCTATTTGGAATGCACTACCAGAGAAAGTGATGTTCTTTATCAGGTATTTAGACAGACATTTAATTATTCAAGGTTTAGAAGGATGTGGTCATAATGCAAGCAAATGGAATTAGTGTAGATGAACAAAATGTTGACAAGAATGTGGTCAGCTGGAGGACCTGTTTCTGTATCATACAGTCCTATGACTCTGTAGGTTTATGGCTAGGCTCTGCTGGTAGAGATAGTTTCTTCCTCCTTCCTTTGCCTCTTTTAACTTTGGGCAGATGAGCAATGATAATATTGAAAAATGGGGTAGGCCTGAGGATCTCAGTAACAACTCTTCTCCTACTTTCCTATGTTGTTATGAATCATAGGCTTGAAGTCACCAGTGCCTATTCCTCTTTCATATGGTATGAGTGTAGAAATATATTGCCAAGTAAAACAAGATTGGTAAAGATTCCAAAGTTCTAAAGAATATTCTGATAAAATCAATACACATAGTGATGAAGGAATATTTGCAACACAGCTCAATTTCATAACCTTCATCTTGAACCCTTATTTCATTCACCTTAAGTGTTCATTAGCACCAGAAACATTTCTAGAAAATTGCTCCCTTCTGAATTTTTGTACTTTGTAGAGAAATTTTTATTGATTTTATTTCAGTAAATGTTCGTGTAAAAAATGGTTAGTTGCTAGAAAATTTAGATTACTTATACAAACTGCATCATAAAGAAGGCAATTCGGCTCTTGTTTACCTCAGACAAACTCTAAATAAAACTGATAACAGATGGCTTGTTACTAGTCTAATCTAACTCTTGCTGTGTTAACGTAGTGGCTGTTATGAGTAAAATTTTCCATCAAGAAAGCAGACTGTGACCTGCTTAATTTTACATCATTTCTACGTCTGCTGGGGCTATTTAGAGATCAGGTGTTCATGATAAAATTTTACAATCAGAAAGAGCATGGAAAGAATGTAAACTGACACCATTACATTCAGAGTAAATATTTGTGAGATTTTAACAGTAGCATAAATTTAGCATCTGAAATAGACTGAATAACACATGCAGAGAAGCGCAAAGCACTAGGATGTCTCACCAAATTCAAGGTAGAATAGAAACCTTGAAGGCCTGGGTTTGCTGATGACACTAATGGCAATTGGCCTAATCTCAAATAATAATGAGGCAACCTACAGAGAATAAGTCATCACCCTGACACGGTGGTGTCAAGAAAACAACTTCTCCTTCAACGTCACAAAAATAAAGGAGATGGTTGTGGGCTACAGGAGGAATGGAGACAGACTAACCCCTATTGACACCAATGGATCTGGGGTTGAGAGGGTGAACAGCTTAAAGTCCTCGGGATAAACATCACCAAGGATCTCACCTGGTCTGTACATACTGGCTGCATGGTGAAAAAGGCACAATAGTGCCTCTTTCACCTCAGACAGATGAAGAAGTTTGGTATGGGCCCCAAAATCCTAAGAACTTTCTACAGGGGCACAATTGAGAGTATCTTGACCGGGTGCAGCACTGCCTGGTATGGGAACCATACTTCCCTCAATCACAGGACTCTGCAGAGTGATGCAGACAGCCCAGCACAATCTGTAGATGTGAATATCCCACTGTTCAGGACATTTTCAAAGACAGGTGTGTAAAAAGGGCCCGAATGATCATTGGGGACCCATGTCACCCCAACCACAAACTGTTCCAACTGTTACCATCCGGAAAATGGTACCGGAGAATTAAAGCCAGGACTAACTGGTGCCAGGACAGCTTCTTCCACCAGGCCATTAGACTGCTTAATTCATGATGACACAACTGTATTTCTATGCTATATTGACTGTCCTGTTCTACATATTATTTATTATAAATTACTTAATTAAAGGCATCCGTTAGTCTTGCGAGAACATGGATCTGCGCTTGGAAAGTCTTCACTTTCCAGAGCGCAGGCCTGGGCAAGGTTGTATGGAAGACCAGCAGTTGTCCATGCTGCAAGTCTCCTCTCTCCACGACACCGATGTTGTCCAAGGGAAGGGCAAGGGCCAATACAGCTTGGCACCAGTGTCGTCGCAGAGCACTGTGTGGATAAGTGCCTTGCTCAAGGACACAACACGCTGCCTCGGCTGGGGCTCGAACTAGCAACCTTCAGATCACTAGTCCAATGCCTTAACCACCTGGCCACGTGCCACACTATACAGTAAATTACATGTTGCACATTTAGATGGATATGTAATGTAAAGATTTTTACTCATGTCTACGAAGGATGTAAATAATAATAATAAAGTCAATTCAATTCAGTCTGAGACATGCCCACTGAGAGGATGGCAGAAGCTAGGAAGAAGATTCTAAAGTCAGATCTCAAAGATTACAAGCCAGAGTTGTGAACAAGAAATTCTCATGTAAAAGACAGGAACTAATAAACCATTGGAACATCCGTCCAAACTAACTTTCCACTAGATCCCTTTCCAAATTATCATGGAGACAATTCCTCTCATACCACCAAATTACATCTTTACCTATCATCTCACTTCCTTGCAATTTCTTTGCTTTTGAACATTTGTTGCACCCTCTAATCTTTTATTGAACTTCATCACTTCTATTCATACAAGTTCCCTAGGTAGTCTTTAGCGGGTTATCTTTACTGCTGTCCTTGCTCAGTGTTGGGTCTTTTCGTCCATTGTGATTTCAAACTCTGGCTCAATTTATCTCCAATCATCTGAGTTCTTCCAGCATTTTGTGTGTGTTACTCAGGTCTTATTTATATTAATCCCATTGACCAGTACTTGGTCCATACCTTACTATTCCTTGGCAATTCAAGTGCTCAACCAGATTTTTTTTTCTGATTTCACCACCTTCTCAGGTGCCTGATTGCAATTCATCCTCTGGGTGACAAAGTTCTTGCTCATATAACCATGTAACCATATAACAATTACAGCATGGAAACAGGCCATCTCAGCCCTTCTAGTCCGTGCCGAACGCTTACTCTCACCTAGTCCCACCGACCTGCACTCAGCCCATAACCCTCCATTCCTTTCCTGTCCATATAGCTATCCAATTTTACTTTAAATAACAATATCAAACATGCCTCTACCACTTCTGCTGTAAGCTCGTTCCACACAGCTACCACTCTCTGAGTAAACAAGTTCCCCCTCATGTTATCCCTAAACTTTTGCTCTCCAACTCTCAACTTATGTCCTCTTGTTTGAATCTCCCCTACTCTCAATGGAAAAAGCCTATCCACGTCAACTCTATCTATCCCCCTCATAATTTTAAATACCTCTATCAAGTTCCCCCTCAATCTTCTATGCTCCAAAGAATAAAGACCCAACTTGTTCAACCTTTCTCTGTAGCTTAGGTGCTGAAACCCAGGTAAAATTCTAGTAAATCTTCTCTGCGCTCTCTCTATTTTGTTGACATCTTTTCTATAAATCGGTGATCAGAACTGTACACAATACTCCAAATTTGTCCTCACCAATGCCTTGTACAATTTTAACATTACATTCTAACTCCTATACTCAATGCTCTGATTTATAAAAGCCAGCATACCAAAAGCTTTCTTCACCACCTTATCCACATGAGATTTCACCTTCAGGGAAATATGCACCATTATTCCGAGATCCCTCTGTTCTACTGCATTCTTCAATGCCCTACCATTTACCATGTATGTCTTATTTTGATTAGTCCTACCAAAATGTAGCACCTCACATTTATCAGCATTAAACTCCATCTGCCATCTTTCAGCCCACCCTTCTAACTGGCCTAAATCTCTCTGCAAGCTTTGAAAGCCTACTTCATTATCCACAACTCCACCTATCTTAGTATCATCTGCATACTTACTAATCCAATTTACCACCCCATCATCCAGATCATTAATGTATATGCCAAACAACATTGGACCCGGTACAGATCCGTGAAGCGCACCACTAGACACCATCCTCCAAACTGACAAACAGTTATCCACCACTACTCCCTGGCCTCTCCCATACAGCCACTGCTGAATCCATTTAAAAATGCAAACACAAGGAAATCTGCAGATGCTGGAATTTCAAGCAACACACATAAAAGTTGCTGGTGAACGCAACAGGCCAGGCAGCATCTCTAGGAAGAGTTACAGACGACCTTTCGGGCCGAGACCCTTCGTCAGGACTAACTGAAAGCAGAGCTAGTAAGAGATTTGAAAGTGGGAGGGGGAGGGGGAGATCTCAAATGATAGGAGAAGACAGGAGGGGGGAGGGATGGGGCCAAGACCTGGACAGTTGATTGGCAACCTATGTTCCAAACCTACTCTGGTATTTGTCCCCCACTTTTCCTTTGCTACATTGACTACTGCACTGGCGCTGCTTCCTGCATGCATGCTGAGTTCGTTGACTTCATTAACTTTGCCTCCAACTTTCACCCTGCCCTCAAGTTTACTTGGTCCATTTCCAACACCTCCCTCCCCTTTCTAGATCTTTCTGTCTCTATCTCTGGAGACAGTTTATCTACTGGTGTCTACTATAAGCCTACTGACTCTCACAGCTATCTGGACTGTTCCTCTTCTCACCCTGTCTCTTTCAAAAATGTCATCCCCTTCTTGCAATTCCTCTGTCTCTGCCGCATCTGCTCTCAGGATGAGGCTTTTCCTTCCAGGATGAAGGAGATGTCCTCCTTTTTTAAAGAAAGGGGCTTTCCTTCCTCCACCATCAACTCTGCTCTCAAATGCATCTCCCCCATTTCACGCACATCTGCTCTCGCTCCATCCTCCCGCCACATCACTAGGAATAGGGTTCCCCTTGTCCTCACCTACCACCCCACCAGCCTCCAGGTCCAATATATAATTCTCTGTAACTTCTGCCACCTCCAATGGGATCCCACCACTAAGCACATCTTTCCCTCCCCCACCCCCCGCTTTCCGCAGGGATTGCTCCCTACGCGACTCCCTTGTCCATTCGTCCCCCCCCCATCCCTCCCCACCGATCTCCCTCCTAGCACTTATCCTTGTAAGCAGAACAAGTGCTACACATGCCTTACACTTCCTCCCTCACTACCATTCAGGGCCCCAGACAGTCCTTCCAGGTGAGGAGACACTTCACCTGTGAGTTGGTTGGGGTGATATACTGCGTCTGGTTCTCCCGATGTGGCCTTCCATATATTGGAGAGATCCGACGCAGACTGGGAGATTGTTTCGCTGAACACCTATGCTCTGTCTGCCAGAGAAAGCAGGATCTTCCAGTGGCCACACATTTTAATTCCACATCCAATTCCCATTCTGATATGTCTATCCATGGCCTCCTCTACTGTAAAGATGAAGCCACACTCAGGTTGGAGGAACAACAACTTATATTCTGTCTGGGTAGCCTCCAACCTGATGGTATGAACATTGACTTCTCTAACTTCCGCTAATGCCCCACCTCCCCCTCGTACCCCATTGATTATTTATTTATATACACACATTCTTTTTCTCTCTCTCCTTTTTCTCCCTCTGTCCCCCTCACTATACTCTTGGCCTATCCTTTGGTTTCTTCCCCCCTACCCCTTTTCTTTCTCCCTAGGCCTCCTGTCCCATGATCCTCTCATATCCTCTTTGCCAATCAACTGTCCAGCTCTTGGCTCCATCCCAACCCCTCCTGCCTTCTCCTATCATTTTGGATCTCCCCCTCCCCCTCCCACTTTCAAATCTCTTACTAGCTCTTCCTTCAGTTAGTCCTGATGAAGAGTCTTGGCCTGAAACGTTGACTGTACCTCTTCCTAGAGATGCTGCCTGGCCTGCTGCGTTCACCAACAATTTTTATGTGTGTTGCTGAATCCATTTCACTACTTTGATATTAATACCTAACGACTGAACCTTCCCAACTAACCTTCCGAGTGGAACCTTGTCAAAGGCCTTACTGAAGTCCATATAGACAACTTCCACTGCCTTACCCTTGTCAACATTCCTAGTAACCTCCTCAAAAAATTCAATAAGATTTGTCAAACATGACCTTCCACGCACAAATCCATGTTGACTGTTCCTAATCAGACCCTGTCTGTCCAGATAATTATATATATCATCTCTAAGAATACTTTCCATCAATTTACCCACCACTGACGTCAAACTCACAGGCTGATAATTGCTAGGTTTACTCTTAGAAACCTTTTTAAACAATGGAACAACATGAGGAATACACCAATCCTCCGGCACCATCCCCGTTTCTAATGACATTTGAAATATTTCTCTCAGAGCCCCTGCTATTTCTACAATAACTTCCCTCAATGTCCTAAGGAATATCCTGTCAGGACCAAGAGACTTATCCACTTTTATATTCCCTAAAAGCGCCAGTACTTCCTCTTCTTTAATCATCGTAGTTTCCATAACTTTCCTACTTGTTTCCCTTACCTTACACAATTCAATATCCTTCTCCTTAGTGAATACCGAAGAAAAGAAATTGTTCAAAATCTCCCCCATCTCTTTTAGTTCCATACATAGCCGTCCACTCTGATTCTCTAAGGGACCAATTTTATCCCTCACTATCCTTTTGCTATTAATATAACTGTAGAAACCCTTTGGATTTATTTTCATCTTACTTGCCAAAGCAACCTCATATCTTCTTTTAGCTTTTCTAATTTCTTTCTTAAGATTCTTTTTACATTCTTTATATTCCTCCAGCACCTCACTTACTTTATGCTGCCTATATTTATTGTAGATATCTCTCTTTTTCCGAACCAAATTTCCTATATCCCTTTAAAACCATGGCTCTCTCAAACTTTTAACCTTTCCTTTCAACCTAACAGGAAGGTAAAGATTCTGTACCCTCAAAATTTCACCTTTAAATGACCTCCATTTCTCTATTACATCCTTCCCATAAAACAAATTGTCCCAATCCACTCCTTCTAAACCTTTTCGCATCTCCTCAAAGTTAGCCTTTCTCCAATCAAAAATCTCAACCCTGGGTCCATACCTATCCTTCTCCATAATTATATTGAAACTAATGGCATTGTGATCACTAGGTCCGAAGTGCTCCCCAACACATACTTTCATCACCTGACCTATCTCATTCCGTAACAGGATATCCAACACTGCCCCTTCTCTAGTTGGTACCTTTATGTATTGCTGCAAAAACTATCCTGCACACGTCTTACAAACTCCACAGCATCCAGCCCTTTTACAGAATGGGCTTCCCAGTCTATGTGTGGAAAATTAACATCTCCCACAATCACAACCTTGTGCTTAGGACAAATATCTGCTATCTCCTTACAAATTTGCTCCTCCAATTCTCACTCCTCATTTGATCTATAATACACCCCCATAAGGATTACTACACCTTTCCCATTCCTCAATTCCACCCAAATAGCTTCCCTAGACAAGCCCCCTAATCTATCCTGCCAGAGCACCACTGTAATATTTTCTCTGACAAGCAATGCAACACCTCCCCCTCTTGTCCCTCCGATTCTATCACACCTGAAGCAACGAAATCCAGGAATATTTAGTTGCCAATCACACCCCTCCTGTAACCATGTTTCACTAATAGCTACCACATCATACTTCCAGGTATCAATCCATGTTTTAAGCTCATCCACCTTTCTTATAATGCTCCTAGCATTAAAATAAATGCATTTAAGAAATTTTCCACCTCTTACTCTCTGTTTATCACTAATGGTGCAAACAACTTTACTATTTGCTTTATCTTCCTTCTCCCCTACATCTGTTCCTACACTCTAGTTCCCCTCCCTCCTCAGATCACCTTTAAATATCTTATTCATTACGTTAAGCCCAGTCCCCCTTTTATTCAACATCTGCCCAGAGAAAGTGTTTTCTACTCTTTACCTAGCTATGCCTCTCATAACTTCATTCACCTCTATCACCAACTGAGAGATGCTGAAGCTCAGAAGAAGATTCAAAAGTCAGATCTTAAAGATTACAAACTGGAGTTGTGAACAAGAAATTCTCAGGTAGAGCACTGGAACTAATAGACCACTAGAATATATGGCAACACCTTCTACCCATCAGTATATTTTAATCCAAGAAAGACAAGGCAACTCTTCCATCTTCTTTCTCTTTCACCTTATTCTCACCCTCTCTCCACATAAACTCTCCAAAATGTTTGAACTTGCAATCTCATGTGGCCACTCCCACTTTCTCCCATGACTGATATGTCTATGCCTAATAATTTCCTTGCAATGCTCTACACCATACTTGTTTAATAATTCTTAACCCCACTGGTGGAAAAAGTTTTCTCCTAATTTACTTACATCTGCTTTTTTTCATATTCTTACATTTTAGGCTTTGTTCATCCTTTAGCCAAAATACTTCTGCAGCTAACCACATACTTGACTCCTTGATTCCCATTTCCCATTCTGATTCTCACGTTGGCTGCTTGTCCTTCCTCAAGAGTACACCTGTGGCTGATACCCTCAATAATAAGCATATAACTTTAGATACTGTTGAGGGGGAGGGGTTGAGCCCATGAGGGGATCAACTATTCTGGATTGGATGTTCTGCTTTGAACTGGAATTGATTAGCGAGCTTAAGGTAAAACTACCTTTTGGGGTTAAGTGATCATAATATGATCAAATTTACCCTAAAATTTGAGAAGGAGCAGCTAAAGTCAGGAGTATCAGTATTATGGTGGAGTAAAGGAAATTAAAGAGGTATGAGAGAGGAGTTGGCGAGAATTGATTGGAAAAGAACAATGGCAGGGATGATAGCAGAGCAGCAATGGCTGGAATTTCTGAAACAATTCAGAAGGAACAAAATATATCCCAAAGAGGAAGAAGTACTCTCAAGGCAAGATAAAAAAAGAGGCTAGAGTGGATATCTTACCAATGGAAGGTAATTCCTGAAAGGTAGTAATGGAGGACAAGGAAATGGCAGATGAGCTGAATACGTATTTTGCATTAGTCTTTACTGTATGGTGGAAGTTCTAGGTGTCAGGGGGCACGAAGTGTGTGTTACTAGTGTTACTATCATTACCAGAAAGAAGATTCGTGGGAAATTTAAAGGTCTAAAGATAGATAAGTTACCTGGACCAGATTGACTACACCCCAGGGTTCTGAAAGAGGTAGCTCAAGAGATTGTGGAGGCATTAGTAATGATCTTTCAAGAATCACTAGATTCTAGAATGGTTCTGAAAAACTTGGAAATTGTAAATGTCATTCCAAGAAGGGAAAGAAGCAGAAGAAAGAAAATAATAGGCTCGTTAGTCTAACCTCACGTGGTTGGAAGATGGTGGAGTCGATTGTTAAGGACGTGATTTGGGTGTGTTTGGAAGCCCATGACAAAATAGGCCACAGTAAGCGAGGTTTCCTCAAGGGAAAATCATGCCTGACAAATCTGTTGGAATTTTTTGAAGAAATAACAAGCAGTATAGACAAAGGAGAATTGGTTGATGTGTACTTGAATTGACTGAAGGTCATTAACAAGGTGCCATACATGAGGCTGCTTGTTAAGCTACGAGGCCATGGTATTACAGGAAAGATTCTAGCATGGATAAAGCAGTGGCTGATTGGCAGGAGGCAAAGAGTGGGAAAAAGGGAGCCTTCCTGGTTGGCTGCCAGTGACTAGTGGTGTTCCACAGAAGTCTGTGCTGGGACTAACTTTTTTTTATGTTGTGTGTCAGTGATTTGGATGATGGAATTGACAGCTTTGCTGCAAAGTTTACAGATGATATGAAGATAGGTGGAGGGGAAAGTGGTTTTGAGGAAGTAGTGAGGCTACAGAAGGACTTAGACGGATTAGGAGAATTGGCAAAGAAGTGGCAGATGGAATACCATGTCGGGAAGTGTACGGTCATGCACTTTGGTAGAAGAAATGAAAAGGTTGACTATTTTCTAAATGGAGAGAAAATACAAAAATCTGAGGCATAAAGGGATTTGGGAGTCCTTTGCAGGATTCCCTAAAGTTTAATTTGCAGGATGAGTATGTGGTGAGGAAGGCAAATAAGATGTTACCATTCATTTCAAGAGGACTAGAATATGAAAGCAAGGGTGTAATGTTGAGACTTCATAAAGTCACTTGTGTTTCTCACTTGGAGTATTGTGCGTAGTTTTGAGCCCCTTATCTTAAAAATAATATGCTGAAACAGGAAATGATTCAAAGGAGTTGATGAAGATGATTTCAGGATTGAATGGCTTCTCATGCAATGAGCGCATGATGACTCTGGTCCTGTATTCACTGGAATTCAGAAGAATGAGGAATGACCTAATTGAAACCTATTGAATGGTGAAAGACCTTGATAGAGTGCATGTGGAGGGGATATTTCCTATGGTGCAAGTGTCTAAGACCAGAGGATACAGCCTCAGAATAGAGGTGGCGTCCGTTTAGAATGGAAACGAGGCGGGATTTCTTTAGGCAGAGAATGGTGAATCTGTGTAGCAAAGATTCCTTCATCACTATGTGTGAAGGCCAAGCCTTTATGTATATTTAGGCAGAGGTTGATAGATTATTGATGGGTCAGGGCAGGAAGAGAGGCAGGGAGAAGGCAGGAGACTAGGGCTGAGAGGGAAAATGGATCAGCCATGACGAAATGACAGAGCAGAATTGATGGGCCAAATAGCCTAATTCTGTTCCTCTATCCTATATCTTATGGTCCTATGGTGTAAGCTCAAGTACTGTTTTGAACAGAAGTGGGAGACTGTAGGTTCAACCAATCATTCACAGCCTAGACTGAACTGTATAATGCATATTGAAGACTCATACGGCCAGATTTGGGAACAGCTTCTTTCCAACTGTGATAAGACTGGTGAACGGATCCCGACCCAGATCTGGGCCGTACCCTCCAAATATCCGGACTTGCCTCTCGGTTTTTTTTGCACTACCTTACTCCCCATTTTTCTATTTTCTATTTATGATTTAAATTTTTAATATTTACTAACTTTAACTATTTTTAATATCTTTAATATTTAATATTTGTAATCCAGGGAGTGTGAAGCGCAGAATCAAATATCGCTGTGATGATTGTACGTTCTAGTATCAATTGTTAGGCGAAAATAAAGTATAAAGTATATTGGCACTACTCCAATCTGTCAGTATTGCTCTGGGATTATCCTGGAAAAAAATGCTTTTAAAGTGAGAGTAGGCAAATTCAAAGAAGATGTTCAAAGTAAGTCTATTACACAGAGAGTGGCGACAGCCTAGAATGCATTGGTGGAGGCATATAGGATAGACGAATTCAAGAGGTTCTAAGATAGATGCATGAATGTGCAGAGAATGGTGGGGTATGTTTTGTAGGCAGAAGGGATTAGTTTGTGTTTTATGAAAAGGTAATCTTTGTGTGATGAATACCTTCACCACCCTGGCCTTGATCATACATGACTAAGTGCAGAGACTCCAATGGCGATGATGAGAATTCAATACGACTGTGAGAACATGAAAGTCATAAGAATACAGGGGCAGAACTCTTGAAGAGTTGGAGCAAGTTATGATGATTTGGTGGGTTCAGCTGTTGCTAATGTATTGGTCCACTTCTTGTGGAACTTTATGTCAGTGCAGTGGATACAAAAGTACAGTAGAGTGGTTTGAGATTCTGGAGAAGTTTTCTGGGCCTCCCCATTGGGCTGGATTGTGAATAGTACCACGGTTTGGGCAGTGTGGGAGGTGTGCAGCAGTGAGGGGCCTGACATATCTGCATAATTAATTTAATGCTTGTTCTATTCCTTCCTAATAAATCAAGTTTTGAAACAGATGAGGGGAATTGTTGACATTCTGCCTTACCACCAGATCTGCAAACCTTTCAGCTTAACAGCTTTGATAGACATTTAATTACTAGTTTAATTAGTTCGGCACAACATTGTAGGCTGAAGAGCCTGTTCCTATGCTGTACTTTTCTATCTTCTATGTTCTAACTGGGAAGGTGGGCTCCAGAATGAGGGATAGATCAAGTTGTACAACACAGAAAATGCCCTTTAGCTCAACTTGTCCACATCAGCCAATATGCCAATGCAAGCCGGTCCCATTTTCCTGTTTTATGTCAATGAATCTATCCAAATATTTTTGAAAGGTTAAATTAAATATTATATTGTATCTGACTCTTAAACTTCCTCTTTAAAATAGATGAGAAGCAAGTGATGTATTTTGAGAATTTAAACCAAGGCAAAAAATACACAGTAGGTGACAAGGCCCTGGAGAGTGTTGCTGAACAGGGACACTTAGGGGCACAATTACATAGTTCATTGAAAATGGTGACAGTAATATACAGAGTGGTGAAGAAGGTGTATAGCATGCTTGTCTTCATTAGTTGAGCTACTGAGTACAAATTACTATTGTATAAAAGCTTTGTTAGGTCACACTTGGAGTGTTGTTTACATTTCTGACCACCATCTCCTCCTCACCACCTAATGAAGTTTTCGTAAATCTAATTTTGATCTCTCAGCATACATACCTATTGCAATGCATTCTTTGTCCTTTTCACGCTCTACGCTGTAAAATTGAGGACATTGAAAACTCTGCCTGTGTCTAATTCACACTATTTCACACACTTATTACTCCTGTGTCAGTTGACTACATTAGCTCCAAATAAGCAATACTTCAGTTTTCAATGTTTCACCTTCCTTTCAAGTCCCTTAACACCCTTCATCCCTCATTATCTTCATAGCAACTGCAAGGTGTCGATGGTATCCCATTCACATACCTGGATCCTCTCAGAGTCTTACCATTCATCTAGTGCTCTCTGCAGCCTCTGTTTTCAAATTCTGAAGCTCTCGTATTCCTTTCTTCCTTCTCTGCTCTCTGCTCCTTTATGATGTTCTTTGAAATCTACCACTTTTTCCAAACATTGGATTTCTACACTAGTATCTATTTATGCTGCTCTGTGTAAAATCTTGTTTTATGTGATAACTGGGAAGCAACTTGAGACATTTTGTCCACATTTCTGCAAATAGATAGCATTTACAGATAACAAGTACATTAGTTGTTAATAAGTGATCTGGTAAGTGCAATGGTGTCTGTAAATAAACAGAAAGTTATTGTTGCAGAAAAGTAGAAAATAATGATGTCATCATTTATTGCTGGCTGTTATAATTGTGATGTCTGATGCTACCATATACTGCTCTAAGAATCAGTGGCCTGTAGAACTTGCTTTAGAATGTGCATCCATCATTTTCATTTGAGAAATTTCGATAAATAAAAACAAAAAATAATTATGCCTTTCCAAATATTACTGCACCCCAAAGGGCAATACTTGTAATTCCGTGTATTTGTGAAGATTAAAAATATAATCTGCAATGGTGAAATCTAACACATTCCACAATGACTAATATATACTGTAGTATGCCAAATAGTATGACAATTTATGGAAATGTTAGTGTGAAATGGACAGTGGCTGTCTGTGTCGTTACCAAACAACATATAAATGCAAAAGTCAGGAAATAAAAATAGAAAATGGTTAGAATTAAATTTATATCTGTGAAGAAATGAAATTTAAAGAGCAAGATACCAAGAAGAATCAAATGCAAAATTTTGTATAAAATCAATAAAATCTAAATAAACTTTCAGATGAATATTAGCATAATTATTATGTTTCAAAATAATTTGTTGTTTCTGGATGATGAGAAATATCACAGCTATCTACTTGGAAACTATTTTGTGGTTCCCAGTCACAGTTACAATACCTATAACATAAACTAGTATCATGAAAGTAAAAGCAGAAATGAGTTATGCAAACAAAGCTTTGCACCTGAAAATATATTTGATGTGCCACTTTTACTAATACAATATTAGATTTATTCCCATATGTCTTTCATACAAAATTGTCTCTGCCCATAATTCCACATGGCATAAACTTTGTTGAAAAAATGAAAGCCAATAGAATGAAATGATTTAAAAAATCAGAATATTAAATGTGCATTATACTGCAATTATTTCAATCATGTCTTCATAACTCTCAAGCAATAACTTTGATTTAATGATCTTCATTCATGTCACTATTATTAATCTGGTGTTATGCTCAATGACATTTGAAGTGACATACATTTTGGCAATCAGATCTTTTTAGTCTTGCGTATTATTACTGACCTAACCATAAGACAGGAAAAATGGTATGAGAGTCACACTGTTACAATAACATTAAACTTGTGTACTTCTAGAGCTTCAGTTGAAGTTCTGGTACAGGCTTTCAGCCAAAAGATGCTAATAATTACAGTTTTTTACCAAATTACATTTTAAAAAATGTTATTTAAAACTAGGAGACAAAACCCCATCTGAAATTATAACCCACCTTTGGGTAAGTCCCTCTCCGTAGAGGAAGGAATTTTCCAAACAGAAAATTTTACTGAAATGCAGATGTGAGTAAGAATATAATCACAGATATTCTCTTCAAAAGCAATGACCGGATGACCTGCTTCTGTAATGAATCTTGGATGTTATTGTGCTTGAAGAGAAAAATCTGAAACTGTGTTAGCAATTACATTCTATTCATTCCTCTTTGAATAGTTCCTTATTTAAATGTATTAGCATGACAATCTATAAATATAAATATCTATAAATATTAGCACACCATCTATAAACTTGCTGGTGATAAAACCACTGTTGGTAGAATCTCAGGTGGTGACGAGAGGGTGTACAAGAGTGAGATATGTCTACTAGTGGAATGGTGCCGCAGCAACAACCTGGCACTCGTCGTCAGTAAGACAAAAGAGCTGAATGTGGACTTCAGGAAGAGTAAGATGAAGGACACATACCAATCCTCACAGAGGGATCAGAAGTGGAGAGACTGAGCAGCTTCAAGTTCCTCGGTGTCAAGATCTCAGAGGATCTAACCTGGTCCCAACATATCGATGTAGTCATAAAGAAGGCAAGACAGCGGCTATACTTTATTAGGAATTTGAAGAGATTTGACATGTCAACAAATACACTCAAAAACTTCTATAGCTGTACCGTGGAGAGCATTCTGACAGACTGCATCATTGTCTGCTTATGGGGGTGAGGGGCTACTGCATAGGACAGAAAGAAGCTGCAGAAGGTTGTAAATCTAGTCAGTTCCATCTTGGGCACTAGTCTACAAAGTACCCAGGACATCTTTAGGGGGTGGTGTCTCAGAAAGGCATTATTAAGGACCTCCAGCACCCAGGGCATGCCCTTTTCTCACTGTTACCGTCAGGTAGGAGATACAGAAGCCTGAAGGCACACACTCAGCGATTCAGGAACAGCTTCTTCCCATATGCCATCCATTCCTAAATGGACTTTGAAGCTTTGGACACTATCTCACTTTTTTTAATATGCAGTATTTCTGTTTTTGCACATTTTTAAAATCTATTCAACAAACATAATTGACTTACTTGTTTATTTATTGTTTCATTTTATTTATTATTATTATTTTCTCTCTCTGCTAGATTATGTATTGCATTGAACTGCTGCTGCTAAGTTAACAAATTTCACGTCACATGTCAGTGATAATAAACCTGATTCTGATTCTGATTCTAATTCTAATCTTTTTTTTCCCTTCCTCATTTGCTTGGCCAACCTCTCCTTTAATGCATCTATAAGATTGACTCAACTACTCACTATGTTAGTGAGTTGCACGTTCTCAGTACTCTTTGGGTACCAGGGACACAAGAGGCTGCAGACTCTAGAATCTGGAACAACACACAAAAAACTGGAAGAACTCAGCCGATCAGGCAGCGTCAATGGAGGGAAATGGGCGTTCAATGTTTTGGGTCAAGACCCCTCATCTGGACTGATTTGGACCAGATGAAGTGCCTCACGCTGAAGTGTCAACTGCCTACTTCCCTCCATAGATGCTGGCTGGCCTATGGAATTCCTCCAGCTTTGTTTGTGTTATACTTTAGGCAATGAACTATCTTCTGAATTCCCATCTGGATTTTTACTGACCACCATATCTTGATAACCACTAGTTATTATTTAAAAATACAAGGACACAATCCATTTCGAGCATTAGTTTCTCCTTTTTGAATTAATTTATCTTCTATATTTCTTTTCCAATTTTAAATGTCAATATTCATCTCAGCATCCATAGCATGTTCATCTGTCTATAAAAGGTTAATGTACTGAGACCCAGAGCTTGCTTTGTTCATTGACACAACCTGGGCCAGCACTTTAATATAGTAAATAACACACTATTTCGCCTGCCAAAGTGTACTATCTTGCAATTGTGTGTTCATTAACTTTTTTATTGCTTTCCCTTTTGTTTCTATTAATCTTTTCCTTATAGATACAGTCCTTTTTTTCTAAGCTGCAAGTATTTTATACTGAATAGATATTGCCATTCCACCAACCCTCTTTCCCTCACTTTCTTTCTTAACTACTTTGTTCTGAGATTTCTGCAGCCAAGGCTCAATCCTTCTGATCATGTCTAGTTCCTTCAACACAGGATTGCCTCCTGCTTCCCTGTTTATTTTGAAAACTCTGTGCATTGATATGCAGATAATTCAACCCATTTTTATCAGCATTTCCTCACACCATCTTTTTGGTCTCCTGTTCTGTAATGTTATTCACTCCCTTTCCTTCAAACTTGCTCTTATATTGTGGTCCTCTTGAAATGAATGCTAACATTGCATTTGCCTTCCTCACCACTGACTCTGCCTGCAAGCTAACATTTAGTGAACCCTGCACAACTCCCAAGTTCCTTTGCACCTCTGATTTTTGCATTTTCTCCCCATTTAGAAAACAGTCTACTCCTTTGTTCCTTCTACCAAAGTGCATGATCATATATTCCTTACACTATATTCCATCTGCCACTTCCTTGCCCATTCTACCAATCGAAATCCTACTACAGACTCTCTGCTTCCTCAACGCTACTGTTCCCTCCTCTTATCTTCGTATCATCTGCAAACTTGGTCACAAAGCAATCAACTCTGTCATCCAAATCATTGACATATAATGTAAAAAGCAGTCCCAACACTGACCCCTGAGGAACACCACCAGTCACTGGCAGCTAAACAGAAAAGTCCCCATGTATTTGCACTATTTGCCTCCTGCCAGTCAGGCAATCTTCTATCCATGCTAGTATCTTCCATGTAATACCTAAGGCTCTCAGCTTGTTAAGCAGCCTCATGTGCAGCACCTTGTCCAAGGCCTACTGAGAATCAAAGTAAACGACATCCACTGACTCTCCGTTGTCTATCGTACCTGTTACTTTCTCAGAGATTTCCAAATAATGTGTCAGGCAAATTTCCTCTTAAAGAAGCCAAGCTGACTTTGGCCTATTTTATCAGGCCGAGACTATTCTGCAGTCCTGCCAAAGGGTCTTGGGTAGAAATGTCAACTGTACTCTTTTCCATAGATGCTGCCTGGCCTGCTGAGTTCCTCCAGCATTTCGTGTGTGTTGTTTGAATTTCTAGTATCTGCCAATTCTCTTTTGTATGTGATTCAGAGGCCAGTATATAACTCCCATTAGGGTCATTTTACCCTTGCAATTTCTGAACTCCACCCACCAGGATTCTGTGTCATTCCATTCTATGTCACCTCTCTGTAAGTATTTGATTTCATCTTTTACCAACAGAACCACTCACCCTCTCTGCCTATGTGCCTGTCTTTTCAGTACAAGATGTATTCTTAGATGTTAAGCTATGATCTCCTTTCAGCATGCAATCTCTAACTGCATTGCAAGATCAACTACCTTATTCCCTATACTGTGTGCATTCAAATATAACATTTTCAGCCCTGTATTCATCACCCTTTTTGGTTTGCCCCCATGTTACACTTCAACTCATCCCACTGACTGCAAGCTCGCCCTATCAGCTGCCTGTCCTTCCTCATAGTCTCACTGCACACTGCATCTACTTGTATACCAACTGACCAAACCTTGGACCTATCATTCTAGTCCCCATCCTCCCACCAAATTGCTTTAAACCCTTCCTAGTAGCAAGGATTTTGATCCCCTTTGGGTTCTGATGCCAACCTTCTTTTTTGTACAGATCATAACTTCCGCAGAAGAGACCCTAATGATCCAAATAACTGAAGCCCTGCTCTCTACACCAATCCTTCAGCCACATATTCATCTGCCAAATTATCTTATTCTTACCCTCACTGGTGCATGACACAGACAGCAATCCACAGATTACAAGCCTAGAGATCCTGCTTTATAGCTCTCTACCTAACTCCCTATATTCCCTCTTCAAGACCTTCTCCCTTTTCTTAGCTATGTTGTTAGTACCAACATGTTTCACGACTTCTGGCTGCTCACCCTCCCCCTGTCATGGTTCCGTTTGGTTGTTCCCCTTTAACGCTCCTTTCTCCCTGATTATGCCCTAATGTCGGCCATTAGATTTCCAATTACTGCTAGTTTACTTAATTATGATACACCTGGTTTGCATCAGAGACTGTGAAATAAGTACAATGGGGTCACTACGCAGGTTGCCAGTTTGTTGGTCTATTCTTGTGTGATACTTTGTACTCTTGTCCGCTTAGAACTGTTAGTTCTAAGTTTAGTTCCAAGTTCTACTCTAGTTTCAAGATAGTCCCTGTAGATCCTGTCTCCTTGTCAAGATTCCTCCAGTTTGCTGTTCTACATTCACGTCGACGCCAGCATCCCCAACTCAGTTGACGTGCTGGTGTCCTGCACTTGGGTTCTCCTCAGTCGCCCTGTGCAACACCTCCTTTAGAATGCTGTCAACCCAATCTGAGAAAACCTTGACCCTTGCACCTAGGAGGCAAAATACCATCCAGTTTTCTTTTTCACATCCATAGAACCTCCTCTGCTCTCCTCTGACTATGGAATCCCCTCTCCTACTGCAATCCTCTTCTCTCCCTTCCCTTCTGAGGCACAGAGCTAGACTCAATGCCGGTCACTGCAGCTTCTCCATGGTTGTTCATCCACCCCACCACCACAACAGTATCCAAGTTGCTGTAATTATTATTGAGGGGAACAACCACAGGAATACCCTGCACTGGTTGACTACGCTCTTTCCCTCTCCCTCTCCTGACAGTCACCCAGGTATGTTCCTCCTGCAATGTAGGGGTGTGTAACTCCTTATAACTCCCTGTAGCTCCTATCTATCATCTCACTCTCCCATATGAGGCAAAGTTCATTAAGCTCCCACTCCAATTTCTTAACACGATATCTAAGGACTCATTCAGATGTAGTTATCAGGGAGACTGGAAGTCTCCCAGTGTTCCCACATCTCACACAATGAACATACCACGAACTCCGGACTCATTCTCAGTGCACTGGTTTTGTGCTAATAGACTAAGAAAGAGATACAAAAAGCTTACTATAAACTTACCTGGAACCTCTGCCTGTGCTTGCCGAAGCTTGTTCTCACCAGACTATGTTGAGTTAAAGTCTCCAGTTCTAATGGCCCACTTCAGCAGCGGCTGCTCTGCTTCCACTTTGCTTCTTTTTATTGGCTCAAATAAAACCACTCATGAAATGACTTGTTCTTTTCAAATGGCTCCCACCTTGGAATGTTTTCCCCCTCACGTGGATCTATGGAGGGAAATGAAAAACCAACATTTTGGGTCATACTTTTTAATCAGTATTGGGGAAGCTGTGGAGCAAAAGCTTCATTGAAGAGAAGAGGAAAGCATCTTCAAAGTAAGCATACCACAAAGAGAATTTACAGTAGAGCTCATTGGAGAGAGAAGTTTCTGTTGTGCGGTTTCAAGATCACAATTACATTTACTCCCTCCTCTCCTGGGTTTTTCTTCAGCTTTTCTGAAATATCCCTTACCCTAGTACAAGCAAGACAATGCGGCATCTTTCCAAGGATTCAAATCTTACCCACCTTGTTCATGATGGGTTTGATTGCCTGTTCTTACTATTAAAAATCAACAGAGTATAAGGAAAGGCCTGTTTTTCTCATCTATGTTAAAATCTGTCACCTCTCACACCCAACTATGTCACAAATCATGGACTTCCTGCTCTCTAAAACCTAGTTTGTTTTTACCTTGCTATGTACGGTATATTTTCCTTAGCAGAGAAATGCAAGAAAGTATCTCAAAAAGAAGTATGGAATGGAAAACTGCAGTTCTATTGAAAAACACAGAATGACAGAAAATAAAAATGAAACAAGCCTGACTGGAAAGAAACTGACTCCAGAGTGAAAGACTGGTAGGTAAGTTGAGGCAGAATCTGAAGTTTATCCTATTACTGTACACTTTTCTAACTCTTAACATAATGTAGCCATCTTTATCAAATTTCATGTTCTCAATATTTATTTCTTACTATAATAGTGTAGTGGTTAGCACAACACTTTACAGTACTAGCATCACAGGTTCTATTCCCGCCACTACCTGTAAGCAGCTTGTATGTTCTCCCGGTGACCGCATGGTTTTCCTCCAGGTACTTTTGTTTCTTCCCTCAGCCCAAAGATGTACCGATTGGCCGGTTACTGTAAAATTGTCCCATGATTAGGCTAGGATTAAATCGGGGAATTACAGGGCAGTGCAGCTCCAAGGGCTGGAAAGGCTTGTTCCATGCTGTATCTCAAAAAGTAAATGTATGTTCCTCTTTCTGATCTCTGTCTTTCAATACAGGAGTCCACAGCTAGATGAGTCTGAGTGGGATGAAGAGTTAAAGTGACTGGCTACAGGGGGCTTCTGCAGACTGAATAGAGATACTCTGCAACCTTATCATCCAAACTATGATTGATTTCTTTACTATAGAGGAGACCACATTGTGAGCACTGAATACTGAACCAAACGTGGTGCAAGTGAACTGTTGCTCCAACTAGAAAAGTCGTTTGGATTCTGCATGATGTGAAGGAAAAGGCTGAAGGGAGCTGTGTCTCCTTCATTTACGTGGATAAAGGCTGTAAGATGGGGGCATGGAAGTATCACCAGCAAGTTATGAAGGGAAGCATCTCTTTGATATATTTTGAAGGAGTGAATAGAATATATGGTGTTGGGAGTTGACAGAAGCTTTAAAAAAAATGACCTTCAAATGTGTAGGTTAAGCATGCGGAAAGAGAGGACCAGGGAATTTTGCCCTTGAAAATCAAAATATCTGCATTTACTGGTGTTCTAAATTACAATAAAATTAGAAACACAGACAAAAAGAAAGCACTCATGAGATAAGACAAAGTCTGTGGAAAGAGAAACAGATTTTACATTTTAGGTTCAAGACCCTTCTTCAGAACTGGAAAAGAGAGACTGTTAGTCTTCAGTGCAAGTTCAAGTTTAATTACCATTCAACCACATGTGAATACCCATGAATACAGTCAAACTAAGCAGCATTACTCCAGGGCCAAAGTGCAAACACAGTTCCAACAGCCGCATGCTGCACAGGGCACATGTAACATCAGTAAAATACAGTTGCACAAAAAAAAAAGTCCAAGACCCTAAGTCCATGAATGTTTCAGTAATCTGCAGTCAAACGTAATACAGTTTTTCTTCAGCTGAGGCAACACTGGGGGGAGGATAGCATCG